>NC_088098.1:185697272-186947272 GCF_036370855.1 Dromaius novaehollandiae
AATTCAGCTGTATTGTAGGTATAGTACAGATTAAAGATGTACGAGTTGAAAGATGTGTTGTAGGTGTTAAAGAATAGCGAACTGAAACTGTCTGGAGGTAGCCGCTTAGCACAACTTATATAAAACTTGCTTAGCATGAGTAGCTAAATTTGCTGAAGCCTTAGGCCGCACTTAGATAAAATAATGAACTTTTACTTAGTCCAGTAAGAAAAGGGCCTCAGAGCTGGTTCAAGCTAGGAAGATAAGAAGTTACAAGCAGTCTGCATTCCTGCGTCTCACACTCCGAAAGGGAGGGTGTCTGCATTCCTGCGTCTCACACTCTGAAAGGGAGGGTGTCAAGGCTTTGAAATAAGACCAGTGCAGGGCATTAGGACCTTGAGGGACAAAGCCTTAGCTCACTGCTGGGGCAGTGTTAATTGTTATGATTTAGAATCACCTCCTCCTCAGGACCCTAAGACACAACAGTAAGACCCAACAAAAACAGAGGTACAGCCGTCATCAGAGACCGCAAAAAACAAAAATAAGGAGAAAAACAGCTTACCTCAGAATGACAATGAGACCCAATGAGGAGCAGGAGACCCCAGACCAAAAAATTGCTATTGGTCTAACTACCACGTGAGGGGTGGTCGAGCCCTGTTATGGTGGCCAACAAGCCTAATTTCCATAACAGTAGGTATTGTACGGATAAAAGATGTAGGAGTTGAAGGGCGTGTTGCTCAAATGGGATTGTTTCTTAGTTAAGACAGTGAATGCTGTGCTGAAGAACTGTGTTTTGCCTAGAGCTGTTTAGAATGCTATTGCAAAGCTTTGTTTCAGTTACTGCTTTGTCATAACTGAAATATGCCAATTAAGATATGTGGATTTAAACAGAAAGATCTTTTCTGTTAGGAAAGTAGCCTCCCAGTACAAGACCCTCCAAAATGCAAGTTGCCAGAATATTTTAGTATGATTTCAGTTTACAAGTAAGACTTTTTCTGTCCTACACTGAAATAAAATATACAAAATGCAAATACTCACCAAAACAAATTACAAATTACAGCAATTTCTTTTTCTAGCTGTTTCTTTCACAGTTTATGTATTCCCCATCAAATTGCTGAACTGGTTAACCATAAGTGATTATGAACATAATACTCTTCTTCCCCTTTTTTATTTTTATTTATCTATTGATTTATTTTACACTTAAGACCTAGCTGGCTACCTTACAGAAACAGTGAGTAATTGCCACAAAGTTAGCATGACCTGTGATCTGAATACATACAATTTGATCTACTGCATAGTGTTTTGAAATAACTGAATTCAAGGCATCAAAAATTTAGCTCCAGACGTAAGTGAAAATGTTTGATCTTTGTGCTTTAATTCCCTGTCTACAAAATGGAAATCTTTTTTTCTTACAAGCTTTTCTGAAAATAAATGCTTTGGGTTTTTGGAAGCTTGCAGATACACCATTGATTTGCCATAAGCGATAAACTAAATGAGAACTGAATAAATGTGACACTTAAAGCAGGGTTGGAGTAATGCACATGAAGCAGTAGGTCATGAAGTGTCACTGAAGAACGAAAATAAAACAAAATACTTATGTCCTTTGATTTGTTAGTAGTGAATGATACGAGATGTCTGTAGACAAAATAGTATGGGAATATATGATAAAATAACACTATTCACAAGCACAACAAGCTGAGGTGAAGCTGAATAGACAGTCCTATCACCTTCCAGTTTCTTGAGCCTGACAAGAACTTCTTTTAAGGTTGAGTATTACAATTTTTTTTTTTTTTTTTACTTTAGGATTTTGTCTACTTGGATATTGCATGCAAACACGTGGCTTAAGTCCTCTGTTCTGTTTTGGCCTAAGGCTAATCAATTTACATGGTAAATTTGCTTAAGTGTAGCCTAATATATCACAGTTTGTTAGCGTGGATGTGAATTTCAGAACTGATTGGAACTGGCTTATACCTGGCCAGCTGGAAGCAAGGACAGAGGAGCACTGATCTTTGCGAAATCATGTTTATATTAACAGATGTAATGAAACTATATATGTTGCTCAAGATACACCAGCCAATAGGCCATTAGAAGAAATTCTAGGTAGTAGGTTTTAAATGTATATGCTCTTCAGTCTGATCTAATCTTTCATGACAAATCAAATTGCATAGGCTTACTGTTCTCCATGTAAGACTGTATATTACTCTTTCTGCAAGCAATGCTGCTCAAAGGTATGTTTTTTTGTGACAGTAAAATGAAGCTTTACAGTAAAGTCTACTGAATTTTAATTCCTGAATTTCTACAGAAATCTAGACATTTCTGTTCTTTAACATGTTCATATATTTATTTTACAGGTTACATTTATAGGTTTTGCTGAAGAGATCGGTACTGCTCGTTTGCAGGTATACTATGTATCTCTATTGGAAAATAATGTAGTGAACACTGCTCTCTTCTAAATAATATACCTTTTTGATGGAGGAATTTTCTTCTTTGAGAAGTTAGATATGTTTATACTGAGTATTTAAAAACATAAGTTTTAAACATAGTCAAAAATACTGATTTTGCTTTTAATGCAAGTATCAGTGCTTTATATATATATTTAAAACATTAATTGTGTCAGAATGGTCTGGAATAGCATGCTTAATTGTGGGTTTTTTTTAGTATGTGTATCAGTATTTTGGCATGACTATTTTGTTTGTAGTTTGTAACTTCCTCCTTCACAGAGTTGGCTTTATAATAAGGTGCCATTGCCTTCTGCAAAGCTATAACTTTCCTGAATTGACTGCTAGCTAGCTAGAGATTGCTGTAACAGTTCACTGATGTTTAAAAATAAAAACAGAAACTCTGAATCCATTTGTGTTTAAACTTGCATCAATATTGAGAAATTAATAAAATAGTACTGCTAAACATTCTCCCAAGTATGGGTAAGAACCGTTTGATCATTTAGAGTTAGATGAAGTTTAGGGAGAGTAGGGCTGATGAAGTTTATGAAAACTTGCTTCTTACATGTCAGTAATGCTTATATTGTTGAAAAGCATTTTAAAATCTTTTCTCATCTTTTGTAGGCCTTTTTTATATTTTAGGTGTATCTAAAAGTTATCCAAGATCATGTTTAAGCATGAGCCGTGTCCCTGTGTTTATAACAGTGGTCTAAAACACCATTCAAAGAAAGCACATTAAGAACACGCAGAGATCCATTTTATTAGCTGAGTTGAGTCTTCTCTGAGTAGCTGTGCACCTTGTAGGATGGGTAGATGCTTTTTACTCCTTTTAAGATTCTCCCATGTGACCTTTAAAGCTCTTCTGTCACATGAGAACAGTAGACGTTTGTCTTTTGGTAGAAGTGTGAATTGGAAATGTGTGGATTAGATTATTAGTGGAAATGAATTTTACACCAGAGTTTGAGAGATTAGCTGGAGGATGGGGTAAGAAGTAGGGAAGAAAACAAAAGCTTTATCAAAATTAATGGCCGTTAATATTTTCACAGAATCACAGAATGGTTGAGGTTGGAAAGGACCTCTGGAGATAACCTAGTCCAATCTTCCTGCTCAAGCAGGGTTACCTAGAACAGGCCTGTGTCCAGACAGCCTTTGAATATCTTCAAGGATGGAAACTTGAAAACCTCTCTGGGCAACCTGTTCTACTTGTTAATACACAGTTTTGGGGATATGAAATCAAAAACTCTTCATTATCACTTACATGTTAGTTTTTCACTTTGTATTCTCAATGTGTTCTTATATCTAATTAGGAATTGACAGCTATTTCTGTAGAGCTTCCAGATGTCCTGAAATCACTTCAGTTGTGCAAACTAAAAGAAAATGAAGTTATATTTCTAAAAAATATAAAGAAAAACTTGGAAAAACCTTATATCATGAAACATCAGGTAAACAATCTGTGTCTTCTTACATGTCTTAGATACAGATGTCTTTTAGTTGGTTTTATGAGAGTTTAGTAATACCACACCTTGTCCTGCTTGTAATACTTAGGTCATCTTGGGCCAACCAGTGTCAATGTTATGTTTCTGCAGTTTCCTTGTGTTTAAAATTAATGTTAGAAAATCTCAAAATAAATCTTTCCTTTGGAGTTAAGTGACTTATTATTAATACAAAATAGCTAATATAAATATTTAATATTTATGCTGCACAAGAGAATTTCTGCTACAATGAGTCTCTATGTAGCAGTGAACTCAGTAGGAGGGTGCTTAAAAGGTGCACAGGTAATCCTCATACGAGCTATGAATAAGTACCTTTTGGGACTGTTTCTTGTGAAAGAACATGAGTTTTAGAAGATTAACTAAGAAGTTTGGAGGTGTTTTCAGTTTTGAATGCACCTTATGATCAATATATTACCTAATCTAGCTAGTATGGAATGAAATGCCTTCTCATACTCACTTGATGCATGATATGCCCTGTCTGTGCTGCTTGCTGACTTGGTCCCATGCTTCTGCCTCACTGAAGTCCTTTACATGGCCAACTTGGAAAGAAAGCAAAACTAATCAAGTTGCCTATCACTGCTCTGCCCAGATACAGCTTCCATTCCTCTGCAGACTTTCCTCGTTGAAACACAGGTGCCAGGAAATTATGACAATGTCAGGTGTTCATATAATTCAATGTTATTTTTTTCTTCTCCAATTATGAACGTGGTTAAAGCAAACTTTTTAAAACCATGTTGACTAATGATACAATGTAAATTTGATTGTATTACTATGATACACATATCTAAATGGAAATATTGTTCTGCATGAACACAATTTGAAGTCCTGTCTTCCTTTACAGGTTTTTAACATGTATATTCTTGATAGTCTTGAGCATATATTATCAGGGCTGTATTATATAACTGTTCTTTTTGTTTTAATGCAGTGATTTATTTAGGATGCAGGAGTTATTAAAATGAGTGATTTAACTATTGCTGTACACAAACAGCTCCATTTTTTTCTTTATCTGTAAAATATTTGTAGATTGTTTACTGTTCATAAAAAATATATTGAAGGAATCCCTTGTTACCCTGACAGTTGGAATTTTTCCAAGTTTGTTATATGTTTGTTTTCTTCTTGCCCTCTTTTCCAAGAATCAGCTTCCTGAAGTGTTTTGTGTGATGCGATTGTCTCCTTCATTCCCAAGGATCAAAGCTGATTATGTATTTACCTTGCTGAGCAAATATACTACAGGTGTAAGATACGCAGTGGAAATAAACTCATTGCAAAAACATCAAACAGAGACATCCCATGCAGAGGACGATGATACTAATCACTCAGTTTCTTCAATTGAGGATGATTTTGTCACTGCTTTTGAACACTTAGATGAAGATGAGCCTTCAAAGATACAAAGTGTTGGTAAGTGCTTGCATGGTGTTGAGTTTTGTTGTAGAGCCTGTTCTTTGAAATTTTGTCTTTTGCAGGACTTCATGAGACAGTAAATGTATATGAAACATCAGTAACTTTTTACAGTAATCACCTATTTCAGAGGGGTAATACACACATGTAAATTTAATTTTTTGCCTGTCTTTTCACAACAGTAGTTTGTCAAACAATAAACCAGAGATTCCAATTGTGTTGTCAGATCCAGATAAAGTAGAACCTATGATGTATGCTGAAAAGTACATGATTTTGTTAATGATTAGATTTGTCTAATAAATCAGTCCTTCATTCTTTTCAAACTCTAATGATGAAAGATCATCTAATGTATTGCAACAATAAAAAGCTCAGTGATTGCTATCAAAATCTGTCCTCAGTGTTGTGCATTTATGTGGAGATTTTTGTTTTTGAAGCTTTTTCTTTTTCTTTCTTTCTTGTTAGGGGTGTGCAGCTTTAGTTCTCAAAACCATCGAGATGTTGCTTCACAGACCATCCCCGCTCAGTGTTTAGAAGCTGTTGACTCAAAAATCCTCATGAGTTCTGTACATCCAAAGTCATGTGCTAGATCTTCTACTTTGATTGATATTTTGGGACTTAAGGAACTGTCCTCAGTAAAAAATTCAGTTACAACCTCAATTTCTGATCCTTGGATACAGCGGAGTTTCTGTAAGCCGTATAATCCTTCTGATCCAGGTGTTAATTTTTTACATAAAACATTATTTTCCTCCTCTCCGGCAGAATCCTCTGAGTCAGATTGCTCCAGCCCAAGCCCTGTTATCTTCTTAGATGAAGAAGGGTATCAAAAAAGCTTGAAGGCAAAACTTCAGCTGCCAAAAATTCCGGTAGTGAAAGATGGCATAGAGGATTCAGACTCGGAAGTAGGTGAATTTTTTGATAGTTTTGATCAATTTGATGAACTGGAACAAACCCTGGAAAACACTTGTAAAGTTATTAGGGATCCAATACAAGGGAATCCTCCTCAGAAAAGAAGGACAGCTCATGATCAACCATGTTCTGCAAGCATTACAATGAATCCTCAAAAATTCAAGTTTGATCGTCCTACACTTCCAGCCAATGTAAAGAAACCAACTCCTCGTAAACCAGAATCACCATACAGCAGCGTCTTTGATGTTCCAGATTCTCCTCGCCCAGTTAAAACATCAGGGGAAGAGAATGGAGATTTATTTAGCCCTATTAGATCATCAGCTTTCAGTCCTCTAGGGAGCTGTGGTTCTTCTGAATGTTTGTGTCGGATCAATCTTGGTGCAGATGGGACAGGTCAAAACCACCATGATGCACTTCATAATACTTACTCAGAATATGCTGATAGTTTTTCATTTGAAATACTAGGTTCTGTTTTTCATTCTGAGTCTTCATCAGAACAAATATGTGAAGGAAACGAGTCCAAACACAACAGAATTTCTTTGAAAGGAGAAAAAGGTCAAACTGCAGATCACAGAATGAAAACTGGCAAGGAGCCAGATAAGCAAGCTAAATCGAAACATAAGTCATTAATGATTAGAGATAGCATTCAAAAATTTGCAACTGAATTGGTTGAAAAAAGTTTTGGCAGTGCGTTTAAAGACCTGCAAAAAGGCGTTTCTTCATGCACCAATGCACTCTGTCATTTGGCCGCTAGGTTGACTTCTTCAGTGTTTCAGTTGGCTTTTTATGAGATTGGAAGACGAAGAGCAATTTCCTTGAAGGAGCGTGCCATTAATGGGCTGGCAAGCTTTTTGGTGAGTGAAGCTATAACTGGCGCTTTGAAAGAACTGCGGCACATAAAGAAACAAATATTTACCAACACAGTTGCACGATTTGCAGCAGACCTTGCTGAAGAACTTGTATTTGAAGGAATCATGGAAGTATGCCAGTTTTCATATCCATCGACACCTACAGCTGCACAGCCTTCATCATTTGATTTTGAAGACAAAGTGGTAAGATCCTATGCCAGAGATTTGTCTGAATCTGTCATTCAGGAAGCTTTTATTGAACTATCTCAGGTTGATGTGACCTTCACAACACAAGCAGCCATTAGTGTTTCCATGGACAACATTAAATATGTGAGCGCAGAAAGTATGCTACAGTCAACACAGACTTCCACAGCTTTTCCTAGTTTTAATGACAGAGTAGCACTGAATCCCACACAAGAATCCAGGAAAGAATATACAGTACAGCAAGCTCTGTTTTGTACCTCTGGTGTTGTAAGTTCGATACCTGTGCCCTTAGCTGGAAGAGCTCTTTGTCAACATCAGGTTTCCTCTGATGTTTATAAAGCAGAAGCATGGACTGCTTCAAACTCTGATGGCAATATGAAAGTGTACAAAGACTCTACTCATCCATGTTTCACAACTAGAAAGAGAGTGGAGGAAATTGCTTCTTTCAGAAATATATACCTAACTTCAGATCCCAGTCAAAGTACTGAAAATAGTCCATCACTCTTACATAACCCAAATGATACCAAACAAGCAAATAACAGATCTGGAATGAATAAAAACTTAGAATTAACAAGTGGGTCAAAAAGCATCAGTGGTTTTTCTGGAACAATGGTAGATATGATCGTAAATGAAGCCTACGAAGCCATAACTTCATCCAGGGTTACAAAAGCAGTGGAAGAGTATACAGATTTTTTAACAAGAAAAATAGTAGAGAAAAAACCTTATTTGCAATGCATTGGTGAAGATTTTCCCAAGAACGTGTTTGCAGACCACTTGGCCAAGTATATCATAAAACAATCTGTGGATGAAAGTAACAGTGTGGTATCTAACACCTGTGATTATTTAGCATATAATATGGGCTCACAGACATGCACAGATAACGGTAGAAAAGAACAATATAGTGTGGTAATGAAGCAAGAGGCTGAGAAACAAAATGTTCCTGTAATTGTTGAACAGCAACAGATGCCTTTGAATAATCCATCTAAATTTTTTCTTACTCCAGCTCATTCTGTTCAGTGTTCTTCAGAGTCTAAAGACAGTTGGCAGGAACAAAAAGGATGGAGCTTTTTTTCAAGTTCACCACCACGTTGTTCCACTGTGACTTTTTCTAAGCACGTTCTAGAAGACTTTACTGACACAGGAAGCTGCTCAGTGAAGTACTTAAATAAGCTCTCAAAAAAACATGATACACAAAAAACACCATCAGGATCTCTGACTTACAGGCAGGATGATAGTTGTCTGCATGCCAGTAACTTTTCAGTTATGTTTGGTAGTGAAGATGCTTTGCAGATGGAAGATAAATCAGCTATCAAGGATGGAAATACCTGTGTAATGCCTGATACACCCCCACCAACTCCCTTAGTACCGTGTCAAGCTAGTTCTGAAAGGAACCTAAGGAAATTATCTAAGAAACTCAAGGGAGAACTAGCAAAGGAATTTGCACCTGCAACACCACCTTCTACACCATACAATCCATCTGTTACTGGTTTGTCTGAAACTGAACACGACCCTCTGGAAAAGGAAGAATTTATGCTGAAACTCATGCGATCGCTTTCTGAAGAAGTGGAAAGCAGTGAAGATGAAGATTATTCTGAAATGCCAGTTGAGAAAGAGGAACATCCAGAAAAGACAATACAGTATGCAGATCACTTAGCTAGTCATATAATTTCAATAGCGACTGAAATGGCTGCTTCCCATTTAGATGATAAAACAAATGAAGGTGAAGCTAATAAACAGGTTCAGTTAAGTATACCGAACAAAAGATATGGATCTGCTGCATTTATAAATATTCCAGGAGAGACCTGCAATTCTTTATGGAATTATGCAGGTGATATGGCGGGAAAAGTCATCAATGAGGCCAAGAAAATGGTGAAATCAAGGCATTGTAAACTGTTGAGGTTGAAGCGAGTTAACTGCCAGGTGGATTGCCTTTATCTGAGAAAAGGTGATAAAGGTGATAGTTCAAAAGAATGGTGGGGTCCAGGGTGGGACCAGTGGCCCGGGGAGAGGGATTCTTCTGTACTTTCTTTACCACAAAGTTTGGGCATGATGGGTTTGACTTCCAAATACCCAAGCTGTGAAAGTGTGACTGATGAGTATGCAGATCATATTATTCGAGTTTTGAAAAGAGAAGGTGGTAATGCTGAACTGTTAGTGGATCAGTATGCTAGTAGACTTGCTTACGGATCTATAAAATCAGGCCTACAGCAAGCTGCTAGGAAAACTAAATTGAGGTACAATAGAAGGTCATTGCCTGGGCAAAATACAGAGCTAGACAGTAAGCTGGAGCTCTTCAAAATAATGAATAAAGATTCACTGCAGCAAGTGAAAAGCGGTATTCATCACTGTGAAGACCAAACTTGTGAAAGGAACGTCTGCACACAGAGAGCGGAATGCACGGAGCTGCTGCACTTCTCAGAATCCCTTGCTCAGAGTATAACTTGTGATGTCAGGAAGAAATTGAAAATGTCGAGAGCGTGTTTGCCAAAATCTTTAACAGATTCTTGTCTATATAAAAAGACTGATGAAGTCACAGGGGATCTTATTAAAACAACATTTTCTAGGACATTTCTTCCTTTCTCCCCAAATTGTAAACTCTATCATAGTACAGGCAGTTTAAATGAAAATGGCTACAGTGAAGGCATAATTCAAGCTATAGAACAATATGCTAGGAAAGTAGTGGACGATACTCTAGAAATGAGTTTAGAATCTGCTGTTCTCCAAGCAGCTGAAAACAGAAGAAATGGGGATAGGGTCTCATACACTGAGAAATTGTCTCCTTTTTCTGGAACTGTCTGTAGATGCTGCAGTATGAAGGAACATCAGTACTGTACAGAAAGTACGTCTCATCTACCTGCACAAGAAGCCTCCATTCCAGTGAGGCATTTCCCTTGTTCTGGGTTGGGTGGTGTCTGTCAAAAATCAAGAATATTTCACCTTGATATTCCTAAAATTCATATTGATGTAGAACAGAAGGCAGTGTTTTCTGACAAGGTGGTTACTGCAGCTATTGAGAAAGCAGAGAGAGAACTGAGTAACGCGAGTCTGACGGCTGACAGTGGTATTGGGCAAGATGGAGTCAGTTTTGCCGAAAGCTTTACTACTGAAATAATGACATCAGCTATGACTAATATTGGTCAGGCAGTTAACATAAGGTAATATTCATTTTCTCATTTCTTGCATTCTGTACCAGAAAAAGGAGGATTGTTAATACAATCACTATGTGATCAGAAGCAGTTTCTTTCTTTTAGAAATATACACTGCATGTTCTGAATGTTTGTTCTTTTTATTATTCTGGTGATAGTTAAATGATCTGGACCTGGAAAAAAAATTTTTTTTCCATCTGTGGGACCTGAAAACCAAAGTTTCTATATACATCAGCATGTGTATGTTCTGGTAGGTGACTAAAAATTGGACCATAGAGACTGTTAATCCTTAATTAAAGGTCTTGTTGACTTGTGAGCCGTGACAGAGTCCAAGCTTGTGCCATACCTGTATTTCCTCTTTTGCGCTGAGGAGAAAAAAAATAGTTTTGTTTTTTGTTAGTGTGACCAGTGCTTGGTACTAGAAAACCAAGCTAGCCATTGTTTTGTAGTATGAAACTTATCTTTAGAAAAAAAAATTACTTTCTAAGACACACTTTAGCTTATAGAATAGTAATATACTAGAACTGAAACTGACTCTCAGACATATCTTTATCAATGGCTAATATTCTGTTTCTTTTAATATGCCTCTGAATAAGAAATATATGCCACAGTAAATTTGGGGAAAATATCACCTTTTTCTTAAAACAGTCTGTGCAGAGATCAGAATGACTTGAACTCTCTTCTTCAGGTCCAAGAACAATATTTAGGTCCTTGATCTTTCTAATTTGTAGTAGTTACTTTCTGAATTGTTTTGCATGGGAACTCCTCACAGTGGCAAAAGTGACTAAAGTCACTTTTAGTGACTAAAGGCCACAGTGGGACTGAAACCAATTTTTTCAAGATGTGATATGAAACGCATAATAGCTCCTGCTCATAGTATTTGAGTGTGAATGGAAGTTTTTGATTGTGTGTGGGGGTTATTTTGTGTATTCGGGTGTATTATACCAGTAAGCTCTGTTTTAACTTCTGTGGCCTTTCAATGAAAGCATTTAACTAAAAATCCTAGCATCATGTAAATGCTAATAAGCTGTATATTATGGCTGCTTCTGCAGCATGATTGGGTCCTTAATCGAAGTGTGACCAAAAAAAGTCATTTTATGTCATGTGGTAGTGTTTTTCTAATACCAACAATATCAGAGGTGACACTTTGTTTCTGAATCACTACTTTAAAATGTTATCTAAAATTTCTAATTAGAATATGGTAGAGGCAAAGTTTGAAGAGATACTGTTTATTTTTCTGTGATAAGGAAAAGATACTAGGTTTTTAACGTGACATCCAGTTTATAAGTGCTTCTTACATTGATATCTAAAGTGTGGTATAAAATGTGTATGCTTCTTGAGAGCTGCCTTGCTCACGTGCAGTGAAAAAATTGCTGCTAGCACTGGTATAGCTGTAAATAAAAATGGAAGAAAATAACTTTTGTATTGCCCAAATGAGTTGAGATTTAAACAGTTAAACAGTACTTATTCTAAGCTACATCATTGCCTGCAAAAATTCATGCTCTCTGGAATGAAGTGTTATCTGTGATGTACTCAAGGTTGGCTTTTTGAATGGTAAATGTCACAGTCTTGAAATGATTGCTGTCTATGGTAGTAGTAGGATAATAGTTTTTCTTGAACTTTCTAGCATTGATCTGCATATAGATAACCACAGTTTAACCCTAAAAGTTAGTGCATATGGGTATGTTTTCACATTGAACTTCTTATGAAAAAGTTACTAACTTCTTTTAAAGTTATAAAATTGGATCTCTTGAAGGGTCTGCTAAAGACCATCTGTTATTGAGTATACTTACTTGACTGCTTTTTGGGAGGAAAAAAAAAAACTTCCCTTGGGTACAAATTCTGTATGCTACCCCTGTTGCTGCCCCTTCCTGAAGCAGGAAGAGAAATTTTTATCTGTAGGAAAATCTTTTCAAAAATGGAAAAGTTATAGCATCTTAAACACCAGTGTGCTCTTAAGCAGTTTGTGTACAATAGCAAACCACCGGTAGCTAGCTGGTTGTAATGAAGGCAGGGAAGGAATATAGCTGAATTGTTGGTGAACAAGCTCAGAAATGCTAATTCTTCCTACTTGAAAAGCGTGGCTTGATCAGTCTGTAAGAGTAGAGCTTTAGCACTTAGACCTTTTACTATGCTTTATACAAATAATGTTCCAAATGAGAGAGCTGTTTGTACCCTCCTTCTTCTGGTGAATGAGTTCCAAATGGCAGTCCTGGGTTTAAGCTGGGTGTGTGCATATGTTACAAAATTTCTTGAAATTTGAAATTCATTAGGTTGCTCCATTTCTTACTTTGAAAGCAGGGTACAAATTAAGGTATACCCCCCTTTCTTGCCTGGAATTTAGTATCTTTGAAATCGTGTTAAATTGCTTTAGATGAACTAACATAGATCAGTGCGAAATACAGCTCAAGTGATGTTTTCATCTTAAATCTTTGTTTAGCTCTACTGGAAGAGAAGGATTTCACTCAGTTGAATCTATTGTTAGCCAGCAGATGAGTCTGAGTATTGGTGATGATAGCACTGGCAGTTGGTCCAATCTAAGTTTTGAAGATGAACATCCTGATGAAAACAGCAGTTTTCTTCACCTCAGTGACAGGTAACTATAAGTATGTTAGCATAGTTAAACAGTTATCTTGGCGTCTACTGATATCAGGTGGTTTTGTCGTGGGGAATGGGGAGAGAAGAACTTATTTTTCTCTTCAGGAAAAAATGGCTTTTTCTGTTAAAATTAGCTCTAATGTGTATGAACCCGTTTTCTTACAAAACTTTTTTGTTCATGAATGTTAATACTAAACACAGGATAAAATATGTAGAGTTTGCACATTCATTGATATCAGGAAATGACATCAAGTAATACTGTACACTTAATTTCAGTATTAGCAGAAATGCAGGCATTTTAAAAACAGCCATCATGTATAAAATACAACTTGGAAGTAGTGCATCTTACTCATGCTCTGAAATATTAAAACTTAAGAATGTATTTTCTGTAAATTCACCTGTACTTTTGAAGATAAAAAATGTGAATTTAATTTGTCTCAGGAGCTTAGACAGATGTTAGGGTTTTGGGGGGTTGAATTTATAAGCTATTTTAACTGATGTTGGTGGAGTATTTATGTGCTACTAACCAGAGCTTATAGGTATATTAGAACTTGCAGTCTGTTCAGGATAGTGACTTTTTTCTATAGAGCTTCTTGCTACACCTCCACTTGGCTGCTTGATAACCAGCAAAGATTAGAACAAGAATTTAAAAAATCTGCAATATCTATGTCTGTTGCCAGTGAAAATCAGAGGGAGAATTGTGGCCCTGGGTTCTGTATACAGGAGATTTGAAGAATGAGTAGACTTAACTTTGTATGATTGGTGTATCACTTTTGTAGAAATTTAAGCATTTGTTTTTGTATTTTTATTCTTTTGCCTACTACTTAGTACTTCCAACATCATTCAGATGTTAAAATACAGAAGTAATCTTTGCTTATCTAATGAAGAAATAAATTATTCAGTACTAAAGTGAAATTGCTCATTTTAAATTCTGTAGTATCTTCACGTTGTGCTTAGTTGAAAGTAGTTTAATCAAACCAATATTATACTTTATCACTGATACAACTGAATAATTTTGTAAGAGACTACTTTGCCTTAAATTTATTTTAATAAAACATCTGTTGAATGAGTGAAAACAAATCAGACTTATGTGATTAAAGTCAGAGTATAAGGAAAAAAATCATATTGGCAGTTACAAGTAGTGAATTAAATACAGGTTAGTTAGTGTTAACAAGAAACTACATAAAAAGAAAAAACTTGTTGGAGCTGTTGTGCCAATGTTTTTGTTGTTTGTATATCATCCCAAAACCCCCTTAAAAAAAAAAAAAAAGATTAAGGAGTTGTTTACAACTTTCAAGAGAATCAGTTGCTCCTCAGAGGAGGGATGACCCAAATTAGCATTAACTCATATAATTTGCATAGCCAGGTGCTAGCAGAAGAAATTGGCATGTACAAATTGACCAGCTGGCTTTTTAAAACTTATGTGGACTGGTAACAGCACATTTCCCTTGTGTCACTGAGGTTTAGCGGATGAAAGTGAGGGGATTTGGGCTTATTGCAAAAAGATTGAGGGAAAAAAAGACATCCTGTAACAAAACAAGTTTTGGTAGCAGCACTCCACATGGAGCAGTGTTGGCTTATGATGTCAGTCTCTTTAAGAAATAGAAGAATTGCATGGCAGTGATGAAGGTATACTGTTTTTACCTGGTCTTTTTAGCATAAAAAACAGGAAATAATTAAACAGGGAAATGCCTTTCAGCAGCAATAGAGAGGGCATTTATCATGCAGCTACAGCAGTTGAAATCCTCCCTGCCCCCCTCACCCTCTGTCAAGGCTAACTCTTTAAAAAGTATTGCACAGTTTATAGTTAAACCATGTCGTTTTGGAACATCTAAATATACTGTCAAATATTTCTTGGTATCCAGAGTTTTATTCCCATCAATGGAAATTTATGCAAGTTTGGCTTGACTTTTGGTTGCTTTTGTTTATAAACAAATACTCATTCTGCTTTGAAACAAGTTTTTGAGAGGGGGAGTCTCCCCACCCACTGAGTATATTGCAGGCTTTGTGCAGTACCGACAGAGGCCGATATATGAACCTTCTCCAGCTGACACTTTGAAAAATCATCTTTGTAATGATAAACCTGGAGATACTATTAATGGTAGCTTAAATTGTGGAACGTAGGATCAGAATCCCCATAAAAGAAAACAGCAATACAAGCTGCAGCAGTCCAGTTCATTTTACCTTACCTTACTTTCTTATTTTATTTTATTTTCTTAGGAAAAGAAAAAGACATGTAGTAGCTGTATTGACATCATATATGCTCTGTTAGTCTGTTAGCTTCTGGATTGAGAGGAGATGCGTTTAATGCAAATCAGTATGAAAATTGTACTTCATAGAGGATTAAACTAACCATAGACAAGGAAGCAAGACAACTTGGAGATCATTATCAGAGTGTGATAGCTATAGTTTCTTGTGTTGAATGGAAATAGGAACAAAAGTTCTTTAGTGGACTTCGTAAAGGTAATCATTCAGGGGAGTATTCACACTGTCTCGTTTACACATGTGATGTTAGTGGCTTATATTTAGAAATCTAATAGTCTTAAGCTTTCTCTAGAGTTACTGCATAGGTATAGGCTTCTCCAAAGGATGAATCAGAACATCTCTTGCCTTTGCATGTATCTAAGGCAAAATCTCAAAGCAGATGATCTGAGTGCTAGTTCACATACATATGGTATAGTTTTGAGACTTGTTTGGCCTCACTTGACAGGCTGAAAGCTTTTATTTCTGGTAATTTTCCTGCTTATTTATGTTGAAGAGCAGCATGAAGCATTATAGAGGCATTACAGTGCCTTTTTCTGTTTGTTGCCTGTTCTGTGGCTGCAAGACTTTCAAGTGTTCAGTGTCTTACAGAAAAGTTAAGTTCACTTTACAGAACATCCTTAAGCATTGCTATACATTGTAATCACATGGTTAAATATCTGATTATATCAGGCTGAATTTGACCTTTGTAAAATACATTAACTTTTTCTCTCATCAGAACAGTGGTATGTATGAAGTCATTCTCTTAATTACAAACACTTTTTCCATTAATCTGAGAACTAAGGCAGCTTTTACTTGCATCTATGTTATGCATCCAAAATTTTCACTGAAAGAATATGAGTGCAAAGCATTGATATTAATGGACTATGTTAAATATATGTTCTGTACATGTAATTAAGAATCAAATTTAATATTAATACTTCATAGATATTATCATAGTCTTGTGCAGTAGCTTGAGAAGTGTTCTTAAGACTAGGTTTCATTTTTCCATGCAAATCTAGCAGGTAATTATGAAGTCTTGGTGAAAGTAAGTAACTGCCATTAACATTTTTTTAATTGTGCATTTTAATAGGTTTGCTGCAGTTCTAGAGCCAAGCAAGTTTCTTTGGACACTTCTCTTTAATTTTCTTTTTTTTGAGTAATGACAGAACGATCTGATTGTTATTGTTGGTTATTTAGACAAAATATGCTAAGAACAATGTGATAAAGCATCTGCAACTTCTTCTCTTTAACTTTTTTTTCTTTTAGAGTATATTCACATTGGAAGTTTACTAAATTGCTGTTGCTGTGTTGAAATTAGGATCCAGACAGGCAAACTGGAAAGCAAAGGATACTGATGCTGTTGTCTGCTGCCTCTCAAAGAGGTTGATGTCTGGCTTTTGAAGTGATCCTTTCCACGATTCGTGATTTCAGATTTTACTATTTGTCTTGAGATTGGAATGAGTGGAAATAACTTTAACAGTCAAACAAAACATTTAGCTGAACAGACAACTAAAAGCATCTTCTTGCAGCAGCTGTTCCTTGGAGTTGCTTCGTGGCTTGTCATACCATCCATGGACAATTTAGCCTTCTCCAAGAATGCTGGTTCTGTTCTCTTGACATCTTATTCTTGGAAGGTTCCCAGGCATGCTCTGGGGGAGGTATCAAATCAAGGAACAGGAGTTTTAATCATGTGAGCAGCTCAGACTTCTACATAAGCACAGGCCCCACAGTCTCTGTAAATTTTAATGTTTAGAATGTACCAGTGTAAAGACATGTTCAAGTTTTCAGTTCTTCGCGTTGACTTGAGCATAGTTGTGGAATAAGTGCAGTATGTTTGTGAACTGTGAGCGAATTAATCTTTTTAGTTTTGTTTATAATGATTTATAGCAATGGTTTTTAAAAAGCTTTAGGAATAATATTCAGATTTTTGTTTTAAGAAGTATCTTTTGGGGTTTTGGGTGTGGGGTTTTTTTTTTCTTCCCCTAAGTATTTCCTACTCATCAGGCTGCTGTAGATCACTGCTTGGTTTTTGGATTGAGATAGAGAAGGATTTTCTTTGTGTAGTTGTCTTCACAATATATAATTTCATGAACTCTTGGCTAGTCTTTAAGCAAATATTATATTTGTAATCCATCTTCCTACGAGTAATCCTGTTGAAGTTGTTGAACCTGTATGAATGAAAAGCTGTGTGCTTAGGCTTGAGGACAGAATTACTGTTAGCACTGATCTAGAAAATTAATGAATACAAGTTAATACTTTGACCTGTATACAGAACTTACCAGTTTTACATTATTGTGCAAATTGATGCTCTGAATAGTACTGACAACCACATTTGTACTCTGTTCCAGCAGACCTGTTCAGGGAGTTTCAATGTTCTATCATTAAATATCTTGACAAAACAACTCTGAAGGAAAATGAAGGTTCAAGTTTGAGCTGTTGTTCTTTTCTAGTTCAGCTGTGTTCTCTTCTTCTCCTGGCAGTAATGGTAACAGCAGTAGCTGGAGCAGTCTTGGTTTAGAAGGGGATATGTATGAGGAGAATTTATCCTTTCCAACATCAGACAGGTTGGTTGAGTCCAGAAATATAAACCAGATGGATTCCTCATAATTAATGCATGAAATCATTTTCTGAAGACAAGAATACAGTGCATTTTTATGCTGATACATTATTCACACTCTTCTCATTTAATCACAATATGATTTTTTCATTAATTAATCCATACTGATTGGATAAATTCTGCTGTGCTAAACTGATGTTCTGTGTTCTGCTTGCAAAACGAGAAGTCCCCTTCATGCATGTTCTTGCTTGCGATTTTACAAGTCTTTAGATTTACTTTTTCATGCAAACTAGAGCCTGCTTCCTATGGGATTTCTGTTTTATTTTCCTTTAGCTTGTGGAAACTTTCAAAATTGCTTGGTACTTGATTCTGTAGAATATTTATGACATACAGCTATGAATAACCTACAGCTATTCATGATTGTGACCTAAGACTACTCAATCTTTTCACATGTGAAGCAAAACTAAACTGTCCCCCTTAATTAAAAATAAGAGCTTTGTCTTATTTTAAAATGTCTTTATATTATAATATCTTTCTTCTTAACACTCTTCTCCTGTTTCTTTCCTCCCCTTTCTCCCCTGAAGAGCAAATCTTGTAAACGTATTGACAAGTCCACTTACAAAATGAAATGGTGTGAGAAGCAAAGCTTCTTTTCATGGTCATTCCTTAATTCTTTTATGATCTTCATGTCCTATACTGATTAACCTTCCTTACAGTCTTAGGATTGATTACACCTATTGTGCATATAGTGGAGTGTATTAAAATTTTTGCTTTACTTTTAAAATAGTGATGGAACAGAAGATAAAGATGAAGACTCCAAGGATGCTGTAGAAGGTAGTATTAGTTCCAACATAGACTGCTGTTCTTGACTTGTGCACTCTATGCTAATTATTTTTCTTGATTCTTAGTCTGCAAAACAAGGTGGCAACCGTATTATCCTTATCCATTATAATTCATGTCAATCAAAAGTCAGAAGGCATTCTTAAATTAATATCCTATGAACACTTCTTAATACTCTGAAATTTACTGCCTGTGGGGAGTGTTTGTCACTGATGCTCAGCTAACACATGTTCTTAATGTAAGGTAGTAAATTCTGACCAGCTTGTTGAAAGTGTAAATTTATATGTATGGAAAAATCTCTTTGGAAAATATTTGATGTGAGCCATGCCAACACGTCTGCATGACTATTCTCAAGGCACTAAAGAAGATGTTATAATTGGCCATATTAACCTTGGTAAGATCAGTCACGAGAAACAACCAAGACGACTTGGGTTCAATGTTTGTTATACTCTGTTTCTTTTCAGTGAAATGTAAAATAAGTTCTGTTGAGAAGCTTTTGACAGCCTACTGGTTTTAAGAGGAACTCTGTGTGGGTTCCAGCCTAAGAGTGAACTGCCCAAGGTTGTTGCCTCAAATGAGGACAGGCTGAATAGACAGTGCCTTGTTTATGTCTCAGCCTCTCAGCATGAGTTTGGTTTAAAGATGAGCTCATGTTAGACCAATTTGTAACAGAGCTATTCCTTGTGTTGGATATATTCTGAAGATGAAATATCAGAGTTTCAAGAAACCTCCTTTACCTACTTATAGAGGAAATTCAGTCTTTTTGCACATCTTCAGATAGTTTTGATGTAGGCAGAAGGATGTATTTTTGACTCCTGGAAGAATGTATGGAATTTGAACCACACTTAAATTTTGTAATCCAATCTGACAGGCCACTAGAGGTTTGTGAGGATACAAGGAAATTAAATAACTAAATTATTGAATATCTTTCTTTATCCACTAAGAATAATTATAATAAACATGTTTTCTGCTCTGTAGATTTCATTTAGGTTTTCAGTATAATGTTGCTTTCTTTTGGTTGTTGTCGACTTGAAACATTTCTAGGATTTTGAATGTGCCTAAATTGTTTGAGTAAAATGGTGCTTGAATTTATTTCTTTGCACAAGTAAAGTGTCTCCTGGAGTGCAACAGACTGCTTCATACTGTATTGTGGATTTCTTGCAAAACATTTGTAGTGAAGTTTTAACAGGTTAACTGCTTCACCATCTCACTATTCATTTGAAAAGATTTTTTCTGATTACTTTTGTCATAGAACCATTTAAATTGCATTCTGAGTAGAAAACTTTTGTGTATGGTGCTGTACATAGTGAAAGATCTGGCTATGTCAGTAGCTGGTTTGGTTTACTCTCAGGTAACTGCACCCTGTTAAGCAAATAATTTGAGACAAAGCCCTATTATTCCCAAATGCATAACTGTTTTGTAAAACTGAAAAATGTATCACATTTTTTCAATGATTATATACATACATCACCACAATGCTTTGTATCCAGTAAATGTCATTAACTTTTTATAATTGGTTTATTCTTCTATAATATGTTAGATTTTGGGGCTCTAGACAAATACTCTGTCTTCCACCAAAAGTACTCTTGTGTTGACAGTTCACTAGGTAAATTCTCTCATTCTTTTCTTTCTGCGAAGATGTTTTTTCTTGCTTATCTTTGGCAGGCAGGAATGTATACCTTATGTACTTGAATATTATATATGGTTGATTGGAAGAGTAGTGAGATTAAGGTAAACCGCACATTAATACGTGTTTTTATTTCAAATATATTCTGTCTCTCTAAAGAGTTAAGTCATACCTCTAGACTACTGCCTTCATTCTGTAAGTACTGACTTGAAGAAGAACTTGGAGAGCCCTACACGTATGCTTAGTTGGTTATGACAGTGTGACAGAGCCCTACTGTGGTATCTGGATAAGAAATGCAGACCGAGAACAGAAGATGATGCTGTAGCTGTTATTTGTTATTCATGCAACCGATCTTTGAATACTGTGTTCATTTCTGGAACTCATGCTGTAAAGGAAGTGTTGAAAAACTGGATAGGCCTCAGTAAACAACAGCACTGTATTTTGGAAAAACAGAGGCAGTCTGATCAGTCTGTTGCCTTTACAGGAAAGAATTCTGAAGCACAAACATTATTCAATTTAGTAGATGAAGGCATTGCAAAAAACAGCCATTTGAAACTGAAATGACTGCTTCAAACACAGAGTAAGAACCCACTGCTGTTTGAACAGATTAGGAAAGACTATTTTAAAGTCCTCATCACTTGGAATCTTGCATTAAAGTTCAGATGCTTTTTAATCTTCAGATATGTTTACATTCAACTGCAAATGGGCTAAACTCTTCTTGCACAGAGGAACAGAACGTTTCAGACCCAGATGTTTTTTGCCCTTCATTATCTATATATACTAAAATGAAATATTTAGGATAATATAGTTTAATAGTGACGCATAGCGATTCTTTTAAGACAGTTTGGACCTGTAGATTTGATCATTTTATTTTTAATGTTAGGTATGGAGCAAATAAGAAAGACATTAGCAATAGTGAATATTGATCTGGAACCGAATATAGTGGATCCCCAGCTCAGAGCAGCACTCCAGTGGCTGGCAGTTTCCGAAACAGAGGTGTCTGACCTTCATTTTCATGACAGTGCGACCAGGGAATTTGTCTTTGTAAGTACTTGGGGCTTGGGGGGTGGGAGTGGAAGAATTTGTTATTGTAACTGTACCTTCATTTTGACTTGCTGTGATACATCAGCTATATCTACTATATTTGCCACACAATAATAAGGAAAAATTTGGTGTTGTGGAGAACTGTTATTTAAATTCTGAGAGGTCAGAGTGGAATAGCTAGTTAGTCTGTGCGTGTACCATAAATAACATAGTGTTAATTAAAGCTGAGTTTACAGTATATTTTTATATCTTGTTTCACAACTTGTTTTCTTTGCCTTACTCAAAAAAAGATACAATTGTAATGTTCTTGTTTAGTGAAAAAACGTATTTCTTTGAAGCACTGTTTACTTAGTGTTTGCTTTAATTGTCTGTAAATTGAATCTTGTCATTTCTGAGAATTTGCTCATGCAAGTGAATTTTTAATTTAATATTATGATGTTCTGTCTCATTTTTTTGCTAGCAAATACACACTTTCCTATCAGGACAAATTTAAGCTTCTAATTAAATTTGATTTTAAGTAAGCTTTTATTCTGGAAGCAATTTCAACCAAAACTATTAAGAAAGAAGGCTCGAAAAGCTGTTTCATTTTTAGGAGTGCTTATTTTGGCTTTATAGATTGAATTTAATATATGATGAAAGAGAAAGTGAAGCTTAAAAGAAGTCAGAGGTTTCAGCAATTTGCGTTGCTTAGGGAAGAGACAAAATTTTGTCATACAAACTGACTTGGAGATATTTCTATCACAGATGCAGGACAGAAACTTTTTATTCCTGTAAAACTGTAGAACTCATCCCGTTATGTGACTGCACACCAAGCTGCACATAATAATCTGGCACTTACTACATTTGACCTCTTTTGAATCTTCTACCTTTGTGGCTTTTCACTTTTGCAATTTTGCAAAAATGCAAACAGCATTCCGTTTTTCAGTAAGCCTATGAAATACGATTTTATACCTAGCTACTAAAAGATACGTGGACCTTGTCTCTAAGTGTGACATTGCTAGGGATGATAATTTATCAGATACTGTAATGTGATGTGTTAACAAATGAAAAAGGGTAAAGAAGACTTTTTAATGTGATGCCATTAGTGTGCATTTTATAACGAAGATCTTGACAAAAACAATTTGAGGTGTGTGTCAGTATATAAGGAAGCAAAAGCTTGCTTTCAGTTCAGAAAATTAGTTTTCAAACTTCATCTAGGTGCTTTCCAAAGCTTGAATCATTATTCTAGGAGCGACAGGGAAGTAGAGGTCAGTATTACTAAATAGAAAATTTAGTCAAGTGAGTGTGTGCACCTGAGGTACTTAGTTACTGTAGACTTGTGTTAATAGAGTGTGAAAGATATCTCTGGAGGTCAGTTTGGATCTTAGCTGGGCTGAATTGCCCTAAGAGTGCCTTCTCTCTTTTTGGCTGTAGAGAGCCCAGAAAGTAATACTTTTTTTTTGATTTCTTTTGTGTAACTGTATATATTTGAACCTAAGAGTAGGAAGTCTTGCATTCTTATCTAAAGTAGCCCAGAAAACTGGGAAATATTTTTAGGCAAGTTGAAATATGTCCCTCTCTTCTTCTTTTCTGTAGATTGGTATGCGTTTTATCTAGAATTATTTCAGAACTATGTCTGTGGTACGTTGTTATTTATGGTGGCCTTCATGCCTTCATAAACTAGAAGGCAATTTGTTGAGAATACCTTTTTTCCATTTCTGGTTTTATTTGGAATTATTCGGGCTTAATTCTTCTGTTCATGTTACTTTCCTGTTACAGTTTGTAAGGGTCTAACATAAGGAAGAAAACGCTTCACTTTTTCCATTCTTATGAATGGAATAGTGTTAGGACCCACAAGCATTCGCAGTAAACTTTCTTGTGACCTGTATCCAATATTGCAGTATATATAACATGTTAGACAAAAATAGGTGGCAGGTGCCACCCCCACCTCCCTCAAGTCTCTAATTCTTCTGCCAGGTCTGACTTCATTAGATTTTTGAAGCTGGGATGCTACTGTTTGAGTCAATGCCTAAAGATACTTAGAACAGATGCTGTTAGTTACCTGTATATCTGAGATTGTTTCCAGCTACTCTAATAAGAGAATATACTGAGAAGAGCACTTTGGAAAATAGAAGTGTCTAGTGTGCATGCACTCTTAAAAATTGTAATTTTTTTTCTGCTTGATACTTTGACTTCAGTCATAATTGATACTTAGTTGACATCTAAAGATAAAACATGAGACCTCCAGGCAGGCAGTAATCGTGCAGTCTAGAAAATGTTAAAGTAATAAGTTGTTCCTCTTGGTTTTGTAGCTTTTTTTTTTTTAAAGTTCTCGAAATGCTGTTGTTTTAAAACGAATTGAAATCCTCTTCCCTTTTGGGGGCAGGGAAACACTACCTGTTTTCATTCTATCTGATTTCCTGATCAGAAGGTGTAATACTGTCTCTTTACAGATTTGTATCCTTGTCCACTTTGTGGAGTTTATGCCTAAAAATTGCCAAACACCAAAACTTTACCCGTCATGTTAGTCTGACTCCACATCTCTCAGTATTTCTTGGTACACAGGTTTCAGAACACTATTTCTGTTTGAATGGCCTAGTATAGAAAAATTAGGACATAAATATATATATATATATATCACTTTTTTTTGGGGGGGGGGGAGCAAAAATGTAAAAACAAATCACCAGATTTAAAGTTTAAAGAATGAGGACTTTCTGAAAGGATTTTTGTAATTTAATAAATTATTTTGAGAATAGACTGTTCTTTCAGGATTGTATTAATAAAAATGAGATATTGAGTAGTACAAAATAAGTCTTGCAGCTAGTCCCAGCCTGAGCCCAGTGAACTCTGGCCAAATTGAGATTCTTAAATTAGAAATAGTCATTCTCAGTTGCTTAAGGAGTAAAGACAGGCACCTCCAGAGGGCACTGCAGCCTAACAGAAAACTTAATTGACCTTTACAGATGCTGATCTCTCTCCAGCTAAAGAATTTTTTAAGATCATCTCATAGGTGCTTTGATAAGGTGCCTAAGCAATGTGGGGAATGAGTCTGGGCTTTAGATCACATTGAAAACAAGAATTTTCACTGTAAGCAGTTAGAAGGTTCCAGAAGAGAAGAAAAGCTAATGCTAGCTGGTCATGGTATGATAGTAAGCCTCTTATTAAAGACAAAAGTACTCCTAGCATATATCAGGCAATGTACTAATTGCTGAAACTCAGTATGAAGTCTTACTCGGATATTCAACTTCTTTCTGCCTTGCTGAGCATAACATGAATCCTAATGTATGAAGTGAAATACATTGATTAGGAGCTACAACAAGAGGCTCATAAATTAGAATAGATGGTTCTTGACTCTTTCACGAAGCCTGACAGCTTGGATATACAAGTGCCTGGATTAAAATAAATAAATATAAATGTATAGATATACATATTCAATTTTTAATCAGATCATATCTAGTTATTTTAGATTTTCTGGTTTCTATTTTGAATAAACTTCAATATTTCACTTGTCTGACAATAAGAAACAGATCAGTCAGAAAAAGAAATGATGGGATTCGTCCTTGAACTCTAAATTAAAACCAAGATTAGTAAAGCCAGGTCTGTGTATCTTACCATGATGGTGTCTTCTAATGTGATTTGTAAAAGTAGACAGAAACTTTACACTGCATTTGACTAAATGGGTTTTTGGCCATTAGGCAGACTTCTCTGTCATAAGACTAATTGCCATTTTCTTATAAACCAACAATTACCCTTTACAAAATAGCTGTGTTGTAGACAACGAAACTTTTGTTTCCTGTGGTATATTTTAAATTTCACAAATATTTTACAGAAACAATTTCAGATTTCAGTTGTCTTTGGAATATGCTTATGTAGACTATATGTGGGTTTTTTGCACTGAAAAGATGTTTCAGTATTGAGGCTATATTGTATATAAGATTAGATGTCTGGGGTTTTTTGCTTCTTCAAGTATGTCCTATAAGAAGTTAATTGCTATTTATACATATTTTCTAGGAGTGGCTTTTGTTCAACTAAAAATACAGACTAACATGTTCACCCTCCATGCCATTCTTAACTGTTCCTTCATCTACATTGTTGCAGTCTGAACATTGCCTAGGTGAAGAAGCAGAGCGAAATTGTCTTCCTCTTCATTTTTAGAATTTCGTATCTCATTTTGACAGGTTTACTAGAAGGTTCTTTAGGAATTCTTTATTTGGTAGATGTAGGATCTATTTTACTGAACTTTCTTTGGGATTTTTTTAACTTAATGTAGGATATCATAATGAAGACTATAAAAAGCAATAAAATTCTACAGTTTCAAAAGTAAGTAGGGTAAATGTTGTATAAAATCTCTATTAAATGCGGTGTTGACAGTTATTCAGAAAGCTGCCCAGAATATATATATTTTTATATATTTTTTAATATATATTATATATTTTAATATATATTAAAACATTAAAAAATGTTTTTACTCCTAGGCAAAGTGGCAAATTCATCCGTGTCTTAGGGTAGGCTTTCTTCTGTATATAGCTGATCTTGACACATAATCAAGGAAAGTTTCTTGCATGGACCTCTGGGGAAAAAATTGTTTTCAGCTACACCGACCTCTGCTTCCAAGTGGTAGTTTAACTTAATCCTCACCTTTTCCTCTTCCCTAAGACGCTATAATTTCCTAACTCTGAAGACACTGTTTCCTTTGAGGGTAGCATCTGTGCTACCCAAACCACACTATATGTTGTGAAAGCAAATTCCACATCCTTTTATTAAGACTGAGTTTTGTCTTTTTATATGTGCATTATTGGGATGGGAGCGGTAGCGAATGTCTTAATCTTGTGTTCAGAATTTCCTGTTTTTTGCAGTCTTGATGAACCACAGCCCTCATACCTGTGGCACCACATCATTTGAAAATGTCATTCCCTCTAGAAGAAATTTCTGTGAAAACTGCCCGAAAGAGAAGTGCTTGATCCTGGAGGAAGTTTTTGTTTTTATAGCTGTGGGATTAATGATTAACTCTTTATAGTTGTTCTCTTACGAGCTAATGTTTCAAGAAAAACTTCTAAAACTCCTAATTAGGATGTGCTAGTATAAATGTTTTGTGTTCCCCCATCTCTCCTTTAGCTTTCCAGAAGACTGCGAGAAAGAGATTGGAAAGTGGGAGATCTCTTGCAAGCAGTGCTGAAGTACTGTGAAATAATAGAGAAGGCATCTGACGGAGAACAAGTCCTAAATAAGTCTTTGGTTGGTTGGCTTCTGGAAAATGTCTGAAAAGTCCAAAGATGCAACATTCTTTGCTTCATTCCCCTTTTTAAAAGAAGACGAGAAGAACACAGATACGTAATGTAAAATTTAACTGATGAATGTTCTAGTAACTGTCAGCATTTAAAATACTTTGAGGTGAAAGTCAAAATAGCTGTGCTGTGCTTTGTGATACTGTGTACATGATGTGTTTATGCAATCCATAATCGGTGTTGTCCACCCACGTATAACTTGTATTTACTGCTGTGTTCAGACCATTGAAATAGTTTATGAAAATATACCTTGTCTGTGCTAGTAGTTCAGAGGTGACAACGTGATATTCAGGGTTTCCTCTGTGTCAGGGTAGCGCTCTCACCTGTTTTGAGGTGTGCTAAATTCACAGTGGGACTAAGAACACTGATGGAGAGTTCTGGAAAATCTTGCTGCAGACCCTGAAGAAATTACCGCTCTTTGCCATGAGCGGCATTGGCAGGAGGAAGACTGTGACAGTGCCCGAGGAGCCTCTTAATGCAGTCTAGTTTCATAGCTGCCTTTATCAAGTTTAATTTCATGTGTGATTCTGCACTAAAATCATTGAGGTTCAAGTACGTGTTCCCTTCTGTTGACTACTGTAGAGGGATAACTACTGGCAGCAGGGCAGAGTGGGTAGCTGAAGATAACTTCCTAAATCTTGCTTCAGCAAGGTTTACCAAAGCTTGCCTATCAAGTTTAAATTGCTTTTTTTTTTTTTCTTACTAAAGCTTTTTGTGTGTAAGTACTTCTATGACATTAATTTTGTGTTTGAAGAATTCGTATGTTTGTCTCACGCAGTGATAGGTTAAAAGTAGCAAACAGCTTTTTCTTCCTATGAGAATATTGGCCATCTTTTGATGAGTCTACTTATTTTTCTTTGTCTCCATATATAAATTTTCTTCACTGATAAGATAACTTTGTAACTCCACGAGCACTTGAGAGTTAGTGAAGAGCAAAAGTTAATTAAGACATAAAGGGGAAAATTGCTTCGAATTGATTTTTCATTTTTCTTAACTACCTCTGCTATTTTCTTTAAGGCACTTCTAATCAAGTCTTTTTAGCAGTCTAATCTAAGGTTTTGTAACAGTGCTGCTGACTTGCATTTCCATTGGAGGGAAAATCTGTATCTTTACATATCCTGTGGTTTGAAAGTGCTTTTGGATTTTTTTTTTTTATATATATCCTTTGAGAGAGAAAGGCACTTGCTGGTACTTAAAATGTTGCCACCTCATATGAGTATTCATATCACTTGTGGGAGAATTACGGAGTCTCACCTATTTTGGATGAATAAAAGAATTTTAATAGCTATTTCAAAGAAAAATATCCTGTTGATAGGTGTGCAGGTCTCCTGGCTTGGGATCAGACCATGAGAAATGGAGTCCTTAAATCTATTTATGAATTTTAGTGAAATATATACAATTCTGAGCTCCTCCAACCCCCAAAATTACTATGAGACATCACACTGGTGAACTCAATAGCACTCTCCTTGCAATGTCTTTGTGTTTCAAGAAGGCATCCCACTCTTCATTAAATGTATTTTTACAGGGACCCAATATGTTTGAGTCCTTCCTTTGTCATCTGAATTTGAAAAGGAACCCTGCCTTGGACCTCACAAAGTTCATCTTTCAAATTGAATTGAAGATTTTTTTAAAGTTTTTTTTATATGCGTATGTGTATGTACACATGTCCACATTTGTATATATATCTATATGTATGAAATCTCACCTATATGGACATGTAACCTAAATCTTTAACTTAAAATTCTATATTATGTTCATAGTTTATTACTTCACCTTATGTATCATTTCCTTGATTGAAAGGCCTACATATGCCATGTGATGAGAAAGAATGAAAAACATCACAGGTTATTTTGCCTTGTTGTAGGCAGTGTGATGTTTTAAGCATCAGGAACTGGTTATCTATAGAGCCTCTAGGGGGAAAAAAAAAGTTCTCTTAATTTCTGTATTTGGAAGATGGGGCTAGTAACAAATTTTGAAGGATTGTACAAAAGCTGTCTTGTTTCTTTTGTTTGTTTTTCTGGCCTCTGTTTTCCTTTCTTTTCCTTTTAAAGGATGTAGTCTTTGAGCATGTTGAATTTCAACTTTTGCTTCAGATAAAAATTTGAAACCATTTTCTGGTTGTAACATCTTCTGTTTAACAGAGCAGTAGTGTATTTGCAGACATAAATTTAAGTTTAAAGTTTAAATGACAAGAACATGAAATACTAAGAACAGTGCCTCAAGGCTAAACTTTGCTCTGGTTTTTGGTCCCTTGAATTCCCACCAAAGTGAAATTTCAGGGAATGATGATACAATGGAATTACTGTAGTGTTCTATATGTGTTGAAAATCAAAAGAGAGAAATTCAAGACATCATAAATGTGCAAAGCTAGCTATAAATAGATTTTTAAAAAATCAGGAGCAGCCAGTTTTTAAATGATTTATTTGGTATGCTGGATTTTATAAAGTTGGTGAAGTTGTTTTTCTTTTTAATCACTTTTCTGGAGAAAAGCAGAAGACTCTGCAATTCCCAAAGCTTACAAAGATACAAAAACTTAAGTAGGCAATAGTTGCACTCAAATATTTTTTTTATTTTTTATTCTTTTTACAAAAGGAATGTTGTTTTCAGACTGGATAAAATGCATCATATAACTCTATTAGTGTTATATTAAGGAAGAATTTTGATTTATTAGCCTCTGAGGAATGTAGCAGACTTTCCAAGTATACTGGAGAAAAATGTGTTGTAAAATACTTGATTTTTTTTTGTTTTTGTTTTTTACTTTCAAGAGTAGTTTTCTACACAGATCATTTTAAATTTGTGTTCTTTAGGCTTTGCCTCTTTCTGTTTGGTATCAAAATTGGAAAAGCATTATACCAGCTTGGCACAATTATTATTACAATTTAATAATTGCAATAGTTTGTGGAAAGCATTATTCTGATTAATTGTTGTTCTCTGCCTCATTAGTAAGAAAGTTATTTTTCTGTTGGACTGAATCTTGAGTTACACCATTATTTAGTTTATTTAAGACTCCTGAACACAAATACAGAAGCATAGATGAACTGTAAAAACACAAAGGGCCAAATTTCAGTCTGTTTAAACCAGACAAATCTGCTTTACAAACAAATGTAATAAAGGAGAATTTATCTCATCTTGCATTTTTTCTGTATGGGAAACCTGACTTGGAAATAAAATTTCCAGTTTGAGGAAAGTATATATTGTTCAAGGAAAACAGCCTTTTCTGAAACATTTCATAAATGCATTTGTTATTCTGTACGATGGAAGTGTTTTGATATACTTTGTAAGATTCTGTAGAAAAAGCACTTTGAAAATAGTCCCTCTGTAAATTAGCACTAAAAGTGACCACATTTAAACCAACTTTAAAACATTGAAAAAGCGGTGCCTAAATAATACAAAACTGTGCATAAAGCCTTAACATTATGAAAACAAAACCAAACCATATGCTAAAATTAAGGACTACCTACTGTCTCAAAATGAGGATGTGAAAAAGCTGTGGCCATGTACTTAAATGTAATTTGCATAGTATCCTTGTTCTTGAGTTTAGAAAGATTGTATAAATTAACTAACTCTCTCTCTGTCTCTCTCTGTCTCTCTCTGTCTCTCTCTGTCTCTCTCTGTCTCTCTCTGTCTCTCTCTGTCTCTCTCTGTCTCTCTCTGTCTCTCTCTGTCTCTCTCTGTCTCTCTCTGTCTCTCTCTGTCTCTCTCTGTCTCTCTCTGTCTCTCTCTGTCTCTCTCTGTCTCTCTCTGTCTCTCTCTGTCTCTCTCTGTCTCTCTCTCTGACTAATTAGGTCTCCCAAACGTAGTATCAAATTTTAAATGTTACATTTTTTAATGTAACTTTGTATGGGACCTTTTCTATAAATAGATGCATATTGTTGGAGATGGGAACACAGTACATAGTAAACACTGTCACCAGCGCAAAAAGAGCTAGTTTTACACAGGTGATTTGCAAAGAAAAATACAAGTTTCAGGACTGATTTTCTTTTTAGTGTAAGAATTCTAGCTTTTCAGCAAGAGCCACTACTGTTGAGCTTTTACTGTACTTGAGCTCTGAAGAGGCAAGTACAGAGCCCAGCCACTGTAGTCACTTTATTTTGTACCATCTTTGTACATTCCTGTTGTATAGTTGGAGTTGTAGTATTAGAGGGCTTTTGTTCTGTTGTAATGTCTGAATAGTATTTAATACTAAAATTTACTATAATTTGCTGGAACTGCTGCTTATTTGTGCAGTGTTAGGGTAATTCACAGCCCAGTTAGTGATGCAATTGTATACCAAAAGCAGTTTGAATAACTATAAATGTTTATGTAATTGTACTCAATGAATATGAAGGTCTTGTACTGTATAATGGTGATAAGTTTTACCATTTTAGTAATTTAACAGTATATTTAGTTTTCAGATTATGAACTCCAGGTTGCACTAAATTTGTCCTTGTTTTAGCAGTGGCTTAAATAAAATACATTTCACTGGCTTCAAGAGAACTGTCATTTCTTGTAAATTCTTAGAATATTTTTCTTTTCAGCTCTTGCAACTATGATTGGCCTTGGTCAGTGACTATGTGAAGGAACTTGAAGAATTGTGTAGTAAATAGTGCTGGTGCATCAGTAGATGGCATACTTTTTACAGGATTAAATTAGCATCCGGGAAGGATGTTAGAACATTTTTACTGTCTTTAGGTTGGAAGGTAAAACTAGCATTATAGTCATGTGAAGTAAAGAATAGCACGGATTCCATGAGGAGAGATTGGGCAAGAAATCTATTATAATAACTCAGTGCAAGAAAGACATTAATAACCAGTCTGCATAAATCTCTCTTATACTTAATGGCTGAACATGGTGTGTTCATGTCTTGCCTGAAAGCTCAGTCAGGGAGATTGGCTTAGTTCCCCCAGCTATTGCTGTTTCCATGTGGAGTGAGGTGAGTCTTCAGCACATGATATGCCATTTGGGATATCAGCATAAAAGCCAGCTTTGGAGTCTTCTGGATAAATACAAGAAGATACTGCTAATGAAAATATGTTCTATGAAACACACACACCTTCACAGGCTTATTTAAAATCCTGAAGTATTTTGGTATCTTGTGAAATACATTCAGGAACCTAGGTTTACCAGACAACATATTGCCAAGTGCCACAAAATCGTAATGCTGATTGAAGATGTTGTGTACAGATAATTTCTAAGATTTAAGGTTAAGCTGTTGCTGCAAATATAGTTCAAAATACATAGCTACAGCTGTGTTTCAAGCTAATAATTTCAGCAGGCTTTCATTTCAAGAAATAAGAATCTTCTGCTAAAGTTATTTATAACCCAGTTTTGCACGAATCTTTATTTTTGCAATGTTTGCTTAATGGAGGTTGTTATTGTATTTATATGTGTCCAAAAGGAACTTTCTTTTGTATCATTATCATACCTATTTAGAAGATTTTTGTTTGAGTAATACTTCATGTTTGACCATGTAGAAAATGTATGCTGAATCAGGCAAACATTTAACTTACTCCTAAAATATTGTACAGCCAAAAAAAAGTGGAGTGGCTTGTTTGGGGACAGAAAAAGAGATTTTGTGAAGGAGAAGAAGGGCATACGCATGTGGAAGATTACTTGAGCTTTTTTTCTTCCTGCCTGGACTTTTTTCTTTCTTTTGACAGTCTGGTTCTGGCTGACTTTATTCAACCACAAAACAGTATCCATGCACTTTGTTTAACCTTGGTGTATTAAATTGAGAGTTGAGTCTCCAGCTGTTCCGTAGTCTTCCCCCAGCATGTGCATTACTCCATCTCCTGCTGCCTTTGCCCATACCTTCCTCCCTGTCTATAGTCTGAGTGTCTGGTGTGACTGAATTCCATACTGGTTACTGCTGCAAGCCTCCGACTGGAAGTTGGCTAGGGAAAATGAGTCATGCTGAGGCTGAAGAAATGTGCTCTGAACGCTAACCTTGCTGGTTATTTATTGAATGCCAGGTTAATCAAATGCTGTCTTTTCCCCTGCTGTTAAGGCAAACCACAAAGTGTGTGACTATTTGGGCAAAGGGAACTAACCATGACAAGCATGAGACTAGTGTCTGTGGTGAAGGTATTGGTTATCTAGTCCATGAGCACGTGACACCTTTCCACAGGAGTTACGAAGACTGAAACTGAGGCCTTCAGGTAGCCAAAATAAATGGTTTGTCTGCCTCCATTCCTTCTAAAGTGACTGCTGCTGCTTCTAGGACTGCGAAAGAGTTTTTTAGTAGTATTATTTGTGGGAGTGGGGGGAAGGGGCAAAAGAGAACACTTGTGTAGGTGACCTGACTTGGTTTTCTGAAGTTCCAATGCTACAGCCAGGAATAAGATGAATGTCTAGAATGAAATGGTGTGATAATGTGGTATTTTTTTCTTCCATCTGTTCCAGTAGTGCACTTGATACGAATCTCTTATTTTGTACAGTCTCTACCTTCTATAACCTCTAAGTCTCATCCCACACTTTCTTTGTGGCCATTGCTGGTTTCTGCTTACTTCTGTTCCTTGCCCAATTTGTAGCATGGCTGTTGCCTTCTGCTTCTTTCCTGACCTTACTCTGTTGTCCTGATGTGACTTCTGGCCTTCTCGTTCTTGGCCGGCGGAAGTGGTTAAAACCAATAAGGGGAGTCTTCTCAGTTGGGAGGCTATGGAATAAGGCTGCCCACCAGAAATCATCAAGCAGTGAAGAAGAACCAAACTTGCTTTTGGCTGAGTTTTTCACTCCTGAAGGAAAGTAATCTGTGGTTGCTTTGGTTTGGAACTCAGCTTATTGCTTGCAAAACCCTTAGATTTTATGCTGATCTGAAAGTAACTTTTAAGTTGACACTGAAGTATAATGTAAATTTAACATACTGCGTTATTCACGTGGATGTATATTTGGAGTGCTGCATGACAATTGCTTCCAGGTACATACAAGGCAAAATTCATTCCTTGTGAATGCTGGAAAAGTGCTAGTAGTCTCACCCACTTGCATCACGTCTCAATTTAGATGGTAATGGTTAATAACAAACAGTAGACACAATTCTCAATTTCTCTGTTTCTGAGAAGGATATGTTTTCCTAATTATTGCCCCATAATACGGTGCTCTGAGCAGATGCTGCAACTGAATTGATTAACCATGTAAAATCAGTCATACTACTCGTGCTGCTCCAAAAAACATTAATACAATATGGACAGAAATGCCATGAAGAACCATCTCCTCACCCTGCAAATTGGAGATTTAGAAGAGATGTATAATGCTTCTTTTGGGAAGTGGAATGTGACTCTGGAAAATAAACCGTGGAAGAAGTTCATCCCAGCATAATTGTTTAAAGAAATTATTTCCAGAGAAATGGCAATACTCAACTGTCCTGTTAAACAGACCTCTTTAAAGTACGTTATGCAATATGTATCAGAGAAGAATAAGATTTTACATTTAGTAAATATGCTGGAATTTAAAGTTACTGTGCACAAGAGAGCTTCCAAGGTAACTGCTGCAAGATGGTGAGATGTTTACATAATGTTTCTGCCACAACAGGAGATGCCTATTTTGGATGCTGTTGGCTTAAGAGCTTTGGGATGTAGCTGGTTTATGTCCCAATTTAATGCTGTAACCTGGCAGGTGAAGATTTTATGTTCAGGGTGGTGAGAATCATGCAAGAGTTAAGCTTGAGACATCCTGGCTAGTCTCGTACATGCTGGCATCTTCAGCAAAACCTTTTTTCCTGTGACTGCCTGAGAAAATAAAGAGCTGGGTGTTGGAAATTCCCCAAGGAGTCTGGAGGGCCCTCATCAGTGTGATCAAAGTGCCTTTGAGTGGCTCTTAGAGACATGATTTTAGAGGATTAATGATAATTTCTGTTTAAAATTATTTTGGGAGCTTTTTTTCCCTCTCCTTTGGAATGCTGCTGTTTATGGTATGTGCCTGAGTTGTAGTTGGTGTGTTTAAAATTTGACTTACTTTATTTTTCAGTGTATTAGCTTTCCACAACTGTTAAGAGAAAGTTTAAGTGCATTAAGAAGTCATCCTTGCTGCTGTCATCCAAATTACACTGGATGAGTATTTTAGATTAATTAGAGAAATAACCCTTGGTCTCAGTACGTAAGTCAGCAATAAGAAGGTTGTTTGTTACCATCATTCATTTGTAATTTTCTTTCCTAAAATGTGAAAATGCGATTTTTTTTATTTTATTTTTTTTAGATAACTAGACTAGAAGCTCACTATGGCTAAAGCTCATGTAATTATATCTAATTAACACAGAGAAAAAGGAGGAGAAGAATGAACAGTGGTCATAACACTGTCCTGACCCTGGCTGCTCAGTTAATTTGAACATGAATTAATTTCCTGCTGCTGTCTTCTGTTTGCAAGTCCAGTGTTCAAACACACAGTCATGTCATAAATTCAACATCTGTTTTAATGTCTGCAATTTCTGTAATCTCTGGATGTTGAGAAGAAAGGCACAGTGTGGTCACAGCATTTTTGGAAGCGTTTGTCATATTAAAAAAAAAAAAAAGAAGAAGAAGAAAAGACACTTCTTGACTGTGAACCCCCAATCTGTACTGCAGAGCTGAGTTTCTGTGAGAGTGTGACGCTGATACCAAATATCATACCAACGTTACTGGAAGCAGGAATCGTTGCAGTAATACAATTTCCATTGCATTTTGCTTACTTCTGGGTATAATGAAGTTGCTGTGCAGAGGGGTCCCTTGGCAAGTGAGATTTTAATAGAATACTATATCTTATACTGTGAGGGTACACTGAATTCGACAGAACGTTGCACTTGCCTCATTTCTTTTCCTGTGAAGTCAGCATGCCAAGATGCACCAACAGCTTCCAACCTCTAAAGCTAGGTTTTATTAAAGTACCAAAACACAAAGTAGGAGAAAATAATTCTTTAAAATAGAGGAAAAACCCTAAAAAAACCCTTCTGGATGAGAAAGGTTAGGTAAAGATTTAAAGATTTCCTTTCTTCTTGCCTGTAGTGTCCATGCTGGGTGGGACTTTTTCACTGGACCTCCTTCCCAGTCCAACAACCTTGAGCAGGCTTTGTGGATTGCGCTAATCCCACGTTGCCCCTTGGGTATTATTCCTGGAATTCCTCTGCCTTCCACTTCTCCAACTTGGCTTCAAGTCTGCTTTCTGCTGCTCCTAAAGGTCCCCAGACCTCAGGTCCTGTACACCAGAAACTTCTCCAACCCTGAAGGTGGTCAGATACTCTCAGAGAAAGTGCAGTCTCCTTTAGGAAGAGTCAGCCTGCTTAGAAGCGTAGCAGCCAGGGCAAGTCAAACAACCAGCCTTCCTCTTTGCTGCTTGGCCTCTCCCTTTTTAGTGAAACATGCACAATAAACTGTAGCCAGGCAAATCTCAGCCACATGAACGATAAAAATCAGCATAGATTACTGTCTCAGAAGAGAAAACAAGAAGATACGTGAGACTTGCAGTGCTTCATTTTCAGTTTGCCTGTGAACTTGGGTTCAGTACCTAGCTCTGGCAATGCCTTGTTTTGACCCAAGGCTAATTGTGCCCCTTATGGTCCTTGATAGTCTCCCTCTGTAAAATGGAATAGTGATCCCGAGTTCTTCTAATGAGCTTTGAAATTTGGAAGTGTATTTTGCCAGATCCCACAAAACTTAGCTTTTCCTTATACTCCCAAATCTAATCAAAGATTTTAGAACTTCAGTTTCTTTCCTTTCCTAAGAAAAGCTTGAAAATGTGTCGTGTTTCTGTTCTAGCAAACCCAGAAACCAGAAAGCAATGAGAGTCTCAAATTGATTGTTTGTAGAGAAGTCCCTGTAATTTTGAAGCCAGTTATTTTGGTGATTACCTGACTCATAGTTTAGAAAACCTTTCCTTGGTAGGTTATGGTAGGTTAATGATGAAATGTCTCTCTCTTCCTCTCTGTTCTAGCTGATGAGTTACCTTCAAGGTGGTAGCATAACCCATGGCTACATGGCCAGAAAGTCTAGGAATTTCCAAAGAAAACATGACAAATGCAAGTATCTGAAGTTCCATCTGATGCTATCTCACCTTGCATCGTTTTCTGAATGGTGTAATATTGCTATTAAAGCCAGAGCAGTAAAGACTGCAGTGAGATGCACTGTGTCTAAAACGTTGTGCCCTTGCTGGAGTAAGGCAGTTCCCTACACAGTTCTGACAGGGAGCTTCTGAAAGAGCTTATGGGCAAGTCTCCAGGCTTGTGCTTTTTAGTTTCTCTTTCTGTGAAGCTGGGTGATACTTGCTGCCCTCTGCACGGGGAGCTGGTGGGAATCATCTCCTTCTCTCCACCATGTAAAGGAGGGTCTCCTGCCAAGCTGAATCTGACTGAGGAAGCTCCAGGGAAACAGGTCAGGAGCAGAGAACAATGTGCGGCAGCTGGATGTTAACAGGCATGTTAGGAGCTGGTTATGGATTAATTGAGATGCACAGAGTTAATTCAGGAGCTAATGAAGCACCTCTTGTGAAGAACCGAAGCAACCATTTTCAGGATTGCAGTACTCTCCCATTAAGAAATTACTGATTGATTATGGATCGCCACAGAATTATGCCTTAAGGGGTAAAAACATTATTTAAGTTATGTTTGGGGAAAAATGTAGAAAATGCTGGAAGTAGAGGTGTATAAATAACCGGGTGATATTTTCTGCTTATTGTACAGGAGCTAAGACTAAAAACGTCCCTTGTTAGCATTAAAGTATGTTTTGATGCCTGCACCTACTCTAAGCTAGAGGGTGGTTCCTCCTATACTTTATATACCGCTGAGCAGAAAGGAGGCCCTGGAATGGTATTGAAGCAGAAATAATTGTTATAAGAAGATAAAACTGTCCTGGCTGTGCTACTCACCTGACAAATACTGTGTTCTCGAGAAAGCCACAAAAATGTTTTGAAGAGAGCAGCATAACCACTCTACTGCTAGTGGTTTGGTGAACCTCACAGGGCGGCCCACAATCGGATGTCAGCCATACTTTCCAAACGGCAGTAGGACTGGTCAGTGGTTTGACATGAAATGTGGCCAGGCTTGTGCTTTGGCTCCAGGTAATGCCACCACAACCTGTTTATAACATTTGCTCTGTTTTTAATGGTTAGGAATGGATGTGTTGGCCTAGCTGGACTATCATAAGCACCTTCAAGATGAACTACTTTATGCAGATTGCCCAAAGCTATCTTGGTCTTTCTGGCTGAATCTCATGTAAATGATGAAGAGTAGAGTTTTTACCCTCATTGAAATACGCAGTTTTGATCCTATGGGCTTATACATTAGCAAACATTGCCAGGTTGTCAGGGAAGGCCAGTATGTTAAATTATAGTAAATGTAGTGCATGCTTCTTTCTGTAGCTTGATAGCTGTAATTTGTTAGCTAGAAATGCACTATTACATACGTACTGAGGTTTTGTGGATTTCCTGGCTTCGTTGTTACAATGAGGACAAGTGATTAATCATGTAACATGTTTAGTGATGAGTGAGTACATCCGGTCCAGTTTTTATTGTTGTTTTATGTTACTCTATTTTTCTCTACTTGTGTAGCTTGTACATGGTTTTATATTGGTTCTGCTTCATCTCTGCACTAGCCGCTGACAATTGCAGCTAACATTCGAGGAGAAGAATGAACCAAAATTAAGGCCTAAAAATGCGATACATAGTCTATACTCAGATTTCTCCTTGGAGTTATAATCTGCTAATAGGTAGGAAGTTTCAAGTGTACATGTCTTTTACATGAAGGGTGAACATATAACCCTGGAGGTTTAAGTTAAAGACATGCTTTTAGGCATCTTGGGTAGCAAATCTTTCCTATCAAATCCTTACACGTGTGAGGATCTGTGAGAAAGATCCATTTTTGTTTTCAGTGTTTGGACAGCCTGAAGTGATATTCCACTCCTCACCCCTCACTGCCCTGATATAACTATTCCACTTGACCTTGAAATCAATGTTTTCTACCAAAACAATATCAGAGATGCTCAGCATCAGTGAGCTCCCATGAGAAATGTTCAGGGCCTATACATTCTCTAAGTATTGATCTGCCTTTAATTCTTTATATGCTTCTGCACTTTCTTTTTGTTACTGTGCTTTAGAAATCATGGTAAAATCCAGCTCACAACTGAATACAAAGTCTACCTTTAAAATCCTTGCTGCACTTTATAACCCTGTCATCTTTCTCTTCACAACAGTAAGAGTGGCAATTCCAAATTATAGGAAGTTGTTACAAATGTTATGATTAAGGTCATGATTTTAATGCCAGATTTAAAAGAAAAATGCACATTTACTCAGCCGCAAAGATGACACAGGTGGGTTTATACACAGGGGTTTTTCCTGTTTCATTAGTGCTGCAAAAGAGTGAAAAGAGCACTCAGCTAGAGGTAGATGAGGTTGCCTGCAGACACCAGCAGCATACCCAATATGGCTTGATTGCTGATTTGCAGGGATATGGGTCACAGAAAAGACGGAGATTACAGGAACAAGAAAGAGATGTTGAAACTGGAGATATCTACGGGACTGAAAAAAGATGTGATACAACATGCTAGAATGGTAGATGCAAAAACTAGAATTGGTAATGCAAAAATGAAAACAGACAGCTTTGCTGTATGGTGCATGCTAGAAAATGAATCTTCAGGTAAAAGTATGGATATTTTCACTTGCACATGCATACTTCCAGTAATACAGCCAGTGTAAAACTAAAGACTTCATGTCATAGTTAGCAGAATCAGAAACAGAAGTCCAGGTACAAATTTCAACTTAGAACTACAGGCATAGTACGCCCAATAGTAGTGATGGGTTTTCAAAAATGAACATGCTCACTTATGTAATCAAATTTGGTAGCGCCTCCTTCATGCCTATCTAATCTGCTTGATCTTCAAATTGTTGATAAGTGTAGGCTCATGTTCAGTTAGACGCCTGAATTGTTGTGAATGTGCAAATAGCCCGTTTCAAGCCCAGCCTAAGATGCATGTATGGTATATATGGGGCTCTTAATACCTAACTCTAGGGTCCAGACCCTATAGCCAGAAGCCTGGGAGTCCACATTTTTTAACTCTTTAGAGCATGTGTTCAGCATCACCAGTTTGAGATTTTGGCAGAATTTTTTAGATGGAGAAAGAAGGAAGATAAACTCATAACAGTCAGATTCACAGTTTTACAAAGCTTATGGATTACTTGAGGAAATGAGTTTGAGTAGAGATCACAGACGGGTGTAGTATGCATATTTCTAAGCCAGAATTTGATGCTGAAATTTGAAAATTTGGGTGCTGATATTTAATTAGGAAATTATTTAAGCCATCAGATCATTCTTAGTTATTGGAAAATCTTTGAAGACTGATAGCATTGTGTAGATAAAGGAAGATCTTTGGAAGTACAGGAATCCTAGGGAAAGATGACACCTTTTTCATTATTGACTATTGCCAAGAACATATCAAAATGAAGCTGTTTTGGCTTGCTATTCTGGTGGATATGCTATCTTGAGCTTTCTTTTTTAAAAGGCAATGAATCTAACAAATCAGGATGGCACATGCATGACTGATGGAGGGGGTCTAGTTTCTTAACTACTTCACAGTGAGTCAATTTGCTACAGAAATTTTGGAAATATTTTGCATATCATCCACTGTCTCGATTCTGTAAAACAGGTCAAAAAAGTGTACTTGTTAAATGAATGGCATGTTTGGAAAATGGCCATTTTAGTCCATGGGTAAGAAAAAAGCTAGGACTCCCTGTTGGGTTGTCTTTTTTTTGAGGTTCTGAGTCAGAAATACACATGTTGAAGTGCCATCACATTTATTTAATGAGACTGGAAAAACTTATTAGCAGTATTTAAAAACACTGTGTTTATGTAAACAATAAAATTTTTGTGTTGCCAGAAGCTCATGTTACAGCACCTCATTATTAATCTCCAGATGAATGGACAGCAATGTCCTTAGCCTATGTACAAATATTAGTATTTGACAATATGGTAGCACAAACTGCTTCATGCTGAAGATGGCATTATCAGCCTGTTAGAGGAAAATAGACATATCCCAGCCCAAGAGACACCACTGACTACCTCTGTTGGTTTAATATTTGTCAACAGGTATGAAGGCAGCTTGAGAGAGTTGTTGAACAGGCTGAGGACAAGCCATGGGTTGAATTCAGATGGGAATCCACTTTCGAAAGATTTGCAGTGAGCTTCTGAAGGGCTTAGAGGCTGAAAGACTTGCTCTTTTTTATTTTCTTTTATCATCTCTCCCTCAATCACTTTGGCATAGCTGACAACAGTAAAGCTCCAGCCAGGTAAGTAATCAGACCAAGATCTTTTTTGGCTAGAGGAGCAGGGAATAATGACATTTTCCAAAGCGTTGAAGTCTTATTTTCAGAAGTGTGCTGGGCACCTCCTACAGATTGACTCCGATTACAGCTTTTGGCAGCCCTCTTGCAACTGCTTATGCATTTTCTCCAAAGCAGCTTAAATGGAAAGTGCAAAATTGCATAAGCAGGCCTAAAGGAGAGGCCAAGACATTCCCTGCCTTTAAGGGAGATCCCAGTTCATGGGGCTACAAACAGATTACTTTTATTTGACATTTCTATTACTCACTCCATGAATCTTGGGATATCTTGCAGTAAGTAGGTATCTTGCAACCTTGGTTGAAACTGTAAAGACTGATTTTACCATATAGTGTAGCAATAAGGACCATCTCCTGGTGTGGAAGAACTTGATGGCTCAAATTCCCCTCAGATGAGACAGGCGTAGTAGAAGGCAGCTCTGTCCTGGGAACAATGTTTCTACCAGTAAGCGTGTGTGTGAAAAGTGAGAGGCTGTTTTCTGAAAGGATCTCTTTGAGTCCTGTGAGTTCTTCAGGCATCGCTTGAGCAAGCAGACTGCATCCGGCCTCCCTAGTGAATTCCATAGGATTTTGGAGTCTTTCCATCTCCAGTTTGGAATTGCAGCAGAGCTTAGGGATATAGCTGAGGCTGTGACCATACAACCAGCCAAGTGGTAGAAGACATCTAACTTCAAAAGGAAAATCTTTTCAGAGCTGGAAGTGCTGATTATAAGGATTGTGATGAACCCTTTGAAATGTTAACATGTAAGGAGGGTTTCACCTCACCAGAGGTCTACAGCATATGTTGGATTTAGTTGACCTAAGATCCTTGTAATAGTAGGTGGCAAGTAATAGTCTCTTCTTAGGCACACTGCATCCCACTCTAAGGTAGGTGTCTGAAAATAGGTCACATAAATTGGGCTGTGAGCCTTACTCCTTTCTTTTGACTATAAAGGGAGCCTGGGTTATTAGCTCACGTATTGATACTTAGATAGTAGTTTGATGTTAGGAGAGATGAATCCCACTCCTAGAGGGGGCTTGAGAGGCTGGAGTCTGGCCATTTGGCTCAACTGCTCAGTCCTGTAAGAGATTTGTATTAAATTTCAGTCTGTATTATCTGCTTGTAGGAATATTTTTGGGGCCACTTCTGAGATGGCCATAATCCTGGAAGAAAACAGGAGGGAATAGACATTGATTATGCCCAGTGCTTGAAGTGCTTTAAGTACATTTGTTGCTGCAGTGGTGGTATGCAGCAGAAAAACCACTGGAGTCTTTTTCTTACAGGAGCTTCTTCCTAGAAGGGCTGTGATCCATGCGCTCTGTGGTGCCTTCTTGGGGGCAGGTGGACGTTATAGGCTGCTGGAATCTGCCTGCAAGAGACAATATAGGAGACCAAGTGACCAGTCTTGGGACTGTTCTAGCAATGATAGGGTAAATGCTCTCAAAGAATGAAATCACTTTTGAGTATGGAACTTTTCTGTGCACTTTTGAAAAATATACCTGTGGCTGTCAGGCAATTCAATACAACTGTCAGTCCATCCTCTGTATTACTTTTTCCCCAACCCTTATGACTCAGTTAATTATTTTGATAGAAAAGCCCAATTGCTTAACCGTATTTCCACCAAGAGGACAATTCCAGGAGCCTCTAGCTATAGCAGAGAAAATAATTAAAAACAAACAAACAACAGACTGGATGTACTCTTGTTCTTTTCCATCCTGCTCAGTTATCAGTGGTTTTGAAATATTGCAAAATTTCTGCGGGTAACAAAGTTAATCTTAAAAAAAAAAAAAACCATAATGGCTATTAAGGGAAAGACCTATTTATTTTACATTTGATGCTTAGAAAAATAATAAAGTATTCCGATAATGCGGAAGAACATGTCTTGGAGCTGGGAGAGGCTGTCTCACCAGGAACCTCAGCCCCTAGCATAGGAGGCCTGGCATAAGACAGTAAACCACATGTTCCTCAGGATGAGTGATTATTAGTGACAAACAAAAGCAGTTTGGGCAACCCCAGACTTTCGACACTTATGAGTCAGGACTGGGGTCCTGACTCCAAGTCAAAAACTGTGAGATGTACAAATAATGTGTTTTGTGTTGTTTTTATTTGCTTGTTGGTGTTTGAGGATTCAGAAATCACATTTTTATTTTCTTTTTAAGACACTAAGATTTTGAGGCAGTGAATGAACTCTAGCAATTGGGCATGGTGGGGAGGGGGGGAAGTTAGTTATTGTGATACCTATGATGAAACCACAAAGGTTGCAATCCCACATTGTTTGTTTTAAACCTGAGATTTCTTTCCATTTGCAAACCAATGGTGGACAGTTCCTGATGACTACAGATATGTTTGTTAGCCATAGCAGGAGTTGCTTGGAAATTCTATCTTAAAAAGGAAAATGTGGTTCTCATAAAAATCAAAATTTACCACAGGAAACTTTTTTTTTTTCCCTGGCATATTCCTATTAACATAAAATGTTTGTTGCTTCAGATTAGGAGGATCCAGGATGCTTGGTAGATTGCTTGATAGAACTCAAGTGAAAGTAATTTGATTAATTTGATATTGATCTTCTTCCAGCAGTCCTCTGAAATGCCAAAAGGATTCTCTTTTGGATCCTACAGCCCCACCATTTTCAAAGGCAGGGCTCTCCAGTTGTCACTGCTAGCTCATGACACACTGCAGTTTGTTGTCTCGATGTGATGCATCATGGATGTCTGTGCCTGTCACGTAGCATGGAGATATGATCTGACCTGGTTGGGTGCCTGAGCTGTAACTTCCCAGGGACATAGTTTTGATATTTCCTCCCCCAGATGGAAATACAAAGAGATGTGGACATACCCACTTTTCTCACAAGAGAGAAATTCCTATTTTTGGTCAGCTGCTTTCATAAGTACTATTGAAACTGTTTGCGTAAAGACATTGCAGCTTATAAATTGCTGAAAAATTGTCCGTTTTGCCTACTCACAATATGTGATTGGTCACCAAAGTCACACAAAATGTTTCTTTTTCTGATTAGAAACATTTGAAGTCAGACAATAATGAATACCAAATAATGTACTCTTGGTTTAAATTTCAGATAAGCTAATATGGGCTTGAAGTGTTATTGACTTTTTAACATCTTCATGAATATGCAACAGCTCTTCAATTATTTGTGGAAAAAGGAATTCTAAAAGCCCACAGAAATCTCAGCTGGCTCCTTTCTTTCAGAAATAACTAGATTTACAAGAGGATTTAGTCACCAAATTGCCTTGGCACTACAGTCAGTGGAGAGACAGAGGCATCGCCAGTAGAAGAAGGGGCAGCTTTCCTCATGTTGGAATCAACATCTGGTGGTACCTGTCCATTTCCACAGATCATGGAAGGAACCTAACTATACATCCACACAGCCATTCCTCAGTAGTTGTCTCCAGGACAAACCTGCTGTAAAGGGGCCTTGGATCTGGGCAGTGGGGACATAAGCCCATGTGAACCTCAGATCCGGGGTTCAGGCCCCCGGCCCTCCTTCATGTAGCAGTTGCTGTATACTCTTATGTACATACAGTTGTGTGGGATGAATCTGGCCTTGGGGTATCTAAGGCATTAAATTGTACTGCAGAGCTGGGGAGCTAACATTAAAAAGCTGCAAAACTCAAAGCTCTTTGCAAATCCAGTCCCAAAAGCAAGCATATTCCTGTTTGTTCTATATGACCAATTCACCTTTTGTTTTCTAATTCACACTCTCCTGAGTCTTTGTCTAATTCAACATGTTGTGCAGTCCTGGACTATTCAAGAAAAACTAAATTGACAGAAATGGCCTCTCATATTTAGTGCATAAACATTTGGAGGACTAACTAGAGACCAAGAATTCAGAGGAAACTGCAACCAAAATCAATAGTAACCGCAAACAGTTATCACCTTTGAAAGCGTTGCCCAGGGTGTCACAGGTAGGTGACTGTGAGAGGCAAGGCACCTGCATTTAAAATGCCCCAATTTTGGAAAACCTTTTTGCAGGAAAACCTGCAAAAGCAGACAAGCAAAGGAGGGTGAGAACAGTGATTCAGAAACTCACCTGCACCGCAGGGTTACTGTCAGGAAGAGGTGAAGTGATTATATGTGCCTTACATTGAAGCTTTCCGCATTCCTGTTGGCAGGCCATCTCGAGAGAAGAGCAGCTTCAATTCAAATTGTCTTGAATTCAGATTTTCTGTTCCTTGGAATGGTCCCCCAAACCCTTCCCTCCCTCTCTTTCTTCTTATTCCTTCTTATTCTTCTCTCTTGCTCTCTTTTAATGTCATGTGCAATTATATTACAGCACTTAGTAGACATTCACCTGGCATTCGTTAAAGTTGCAAATGCTTCTTACGCTTGCTGGTTACACCCTGGTCAAACCAGACCATACAGGTCTGCGCGACAAACCCATAACATCTGTGTCCTGCTCCCGTCCTATCATTCGGATGTATGTATTCACAGCATCTGGTACGCTGTTGGCGTGGAGTTTGAATAACAAACCATAAATAGGATAATGCATTTCCTCAGTACATTATCATTATTCACAAAACAAAACCTTGGTTGTTTTTGAGGACCTTTTTGGTTTCCCTAGATGTCTCCATGGATATAGCTTTCTACTAAGGACTGATGATAGAGGTGCGCATTTGTTGTCATCTTAACCACTAAAAACCCTGTGCCCTGTCTGCGGTACATGACATCCTCCGTGTGTCTCCTGTTACGTTTTCCGCCCTGCGATGCACAGTCAGTCCTGGCACTCTGTCAGGCAGACAGGCAATCGCTTGCAACTCATCTCCTCTGGCTGGCCAGCACTTAGGCTGTTTGCTTTCAGAGGCGTTTTGGTTCATGGTTTTTATTCCTTTTTTTCTTTTTTTTTCATTTGCAAGAGTGCGTTCTCTCTCTCTCTCAAAAAAAAAAGTTTAGCTGTATAAGTGTGCTTTGCAAACACAAACAAACTGTGTTACCTTGAGGCTTAGAGACCGAACGTCTGTTATTTATTAATGTATTTTGATTCCAACAAACTACATCTCTGATGTAAGCAGACATCTGCTTATGCCAGGGCTGAATATAGCACAGTGTTTAAACTCACTAATGGGTGAATGATGAAGTGGTTACTCCACACGTTAAACGGATGCTGTGGCCCATGAAGTCTTGGTGTGGACGCATTTCTATCCTTTTGTTGGTATGAGGTCTTTTGGACTTTGTTTTTACACATTGAGCTCAACCAGGTGAGAGGAATTAATGCAGAACTGCAGATTATTTTTTCCTTCCTCCCCCAAAAAAGAAAAGCCCTATAATGTCTTGCCCTTCCACACAGTCAACACTGAAGCCAGCCAGCTCTGAAGGAGGCTGAAGGAAGCGATTCTTCTTCTCCTTCCCTGTAACAGAGATGCTGTCAACAGCTCGTGAGTTGAGCAGTGATTATAGTAGTGATTATGGATGTGGGAGTGAGACTCAGGCTACAGAATTTCATAACTATTATCCGTCCTCTCTTATTATCTTATGCTCGTGTTCTCCATTAGTTTCTTCAGTTTTAATGATACTCAGTTTCTTTCAAGACTGATTTTATGGAAGTCACCTAGTGTATTATGAGACTCACAAAATACTGCATAGATTGTAACTGCTGCAAATAAATACATGAACCACATACCATCGTTCTTGCTATCGCCTGCAATTCAGCTCTAGGCCCTGAACTGGTATCCTACGTAGCACACACACTGTCTAGGAGCAGAAGATCAGGTTGGAGTCTTTATATTTCATTTTTTTTGCTCAGCTAATCCAAGGGAAGATTTATAAATTTGCATTTCATCACTAATGTAAAATGGCAACAGGCCTGCAGGTGCTCAAGGCTGATTCTACCTGTCAGGTTCCAGCCTCTCCCTACACGAGCAAATATTGCAGCATACACTGCATGGAGTCGGAGGCTGTATGCAGCTCCGAGTATGCCGTATGCTGTCAGGAAGCTTTGCCACACTCCTGTCTCCCTCAGCAGAAGTGAAGACCGTGCTTCAGCCTGAACTTCAACCTTTAACTTCATGGTTGGTGACTGAGTTCATACTTAGCTGTGCCTAGATGCATTTGCACTCCTTCTTTGGTGTTGGTGCATATTTGGGACCTGTAAAATTTTGTCTTTGAGTCTGATGCCTTTATTGAATATAATACTTTACTGAACATAATAGTAATGCTATTAAAAAGTATATTTTGCATGTGATTCCCACACTCAGCTGGCTTACTCAAATTAAAAAATCCACAGGGAAAAAACTACTTAGTCTCTTATTCTGTGAGGAGCTTTATACTACAGCTTCAGTTTTGTCACTAGCTATTGGTGTTTCAGGAATCAAAAGAAAAAGCTTAAAGCTATCACCTGGACTCTCCCTACTAGCTACACCTGTAGTAGTAGTTAAGCAGGTAGCTCACACTGCTCAGGTGAGCTTGCTGCCTGCCCCTCCAGCGAGCCCTGTCCCATGTCGTGCCCAGCACCCCTGGGAGGATGGTATAGCCAAAGGACAGTTCCCAATGGACAGTATGGAAAAAGCTGCTCTGTTGTGGGATGGAAGAGAGTTTATCCATACAGAAACAATCTGAGCTCTGCCTCTTGCACTCAGGCCAGCAAAACAGCCCTGAGTCCACCTTGTTTTCTGGCAGAGATGTACCCAGGAGATACAGTAATATGGAGCAGTAGGAGGAAAGATTTCTTCTGCATCCGGAGCAGCAAGTGTTTCCTATCACGGCCTCTATACAACATTTGGATCTTGAACGAACATCCCATTTGGTTTGCCCTTCCTTGGAGCTTTTAATGGCTTATAGAAAGTACTTTAGTCAGCTACTATGCTGCAAGTATCCTTGCCTATAAGAAAAAAAAAAATCTTCAGAAGCACTTTAGAAGACCCTATTTCTAAGGACAGTGTTTAGAGACACAGTGACATGGTTGTGACCTGTGAACTATCCATGTGCTTTTGGGGGGAATTACATGTTTATATGCTTCACTTTTATCATTGTGTTTCAGTAAGAACAGTAAAATTTCGTTCGTCACTGAAAACCCTCATGCTTGTTCTTTCCTGCCACTAATATTGGTGGTTCCTGATCACAGACAGCTATCCCATTTGTTTGCTGATAAATACTATGAGAAAGGATGTGACTAAAAGGCCAGCTTCAAAAGCAAATGTACATTTACCCATCTGCTAAGATGAAAGAAGTAGACTCTGACAGAGGCAAAATGAATCATGCATAGGCATGTTTTCTTTTCTTTAATTGGGATCTTCCTCCGTGGTTAGTCCTGCAACAGAGAACAAAAAAGCACTGAGCAGAGGTGCCGAAAAGGCCTTAAGCTTACCTTTGCACAGCATCAGCACACCAAGCATGGCCTGATTGCTGAACTGAAGGTATGTGAAGGTATGGAAAAAGACTGAGGCTGCCAGGACATGAAGTGAGGGGGGAGAGAGGATTCAGGTAGCTGTCAGGGCAGAGCAGGTGGGAAAAGTACCCATTCGGTGGCCAGCAGAAGGACTGAAAGCCTGTCTGAGGCATGGGGGACTGCAGGAAACTGAGTGAAGAAAGAAAACAGAGAGACAGATGTTTTCATTCCAAAGAAGATTGTGTGTGGCCATGGGGGCAGCTGACATCAAGGGCAACAGATGCAGAAGGAAGAAAAGGCAATTTCGTGACTCAGAGGAAAGGCAACATCCAGAAAAGCTGCTTTATCAGGATCTTACACACTGCAGCAAGCTGTGCGTACACCAGAGACCATGGTAATGTGATGTGAGAATGCTGAGAGAACGAAATGGATGGGAGGACCTTGTTTTGTCTTGGGTCTTCTGCAAGGACTTAATAGGTTTACAAGCCTTGGCAAAGCCAGCATACTTGTCTTCTTATAGTAGCATATCTGTGAAGAGATGATTGAGAGCCTCAAGGACTCACACAGCTGGTGCTCTCGGATGAGGTGTGCTTGTTTAATCTAGTGGAAAATGTAACGGTGGAGTTTCATGGTCAGCGTTTGCTCATGGCATACTGCCGTCCACCCTGGCCTTCCTGTACCCTTGCTTACACTGGCAGTAGCTCTTGGGCCTTCATGGCTGGTCTGATCAGCAGCCTGAAAATTCAGCTAGTGAAAATAATCTAAAAGAATCTGATTTGCCTGGGCAGCAGCATGGTCACAGACCAGCTTAAACTAACAGTGCAACAGGACCCTGGGATGGCCCAATGCTCTCACGTAGCTGGGATCTGCTCCCATGAAGGTGGAAGGTGTAGGCTGTGGGTTGCTGAGCAGGGAAGGGAAATTTCTGAAGAGAAATTGCACCTTTTGACTAATAAATTTAAGCTGCCAGTAACATAGAAAATACATAAATAAAGAATGACATGAGTTACTACTACCAGAACAAGAACCCAAGCCACCAGACAGGCAGACTTTCTAACTTTCCTCAGAAAATTTTCAAGGAGGTATTTTTAAGGCTAGGCATGCAGTCTTGCTTCTTGTGTATCAGATGGAGCTGCCAATAAAACGCAGCGCTCAAGACAGATAGCCCATCTGAGACATTGATGTTCGTTCACAGCGTAAAGTGACCAAGTCTGTAGGACAGAGTGCTAGGTTATTATTTTCCTTGAAGCTCTGAATGGCAAACCAGGGATTGATAGTTTTGTAGCTTCAGTCAGCATGTCTCAATGCACCTGGAGGCAGGTATCCATAAATCAGATGGTTGCATGAGCAGCTTGCTTAGCTAGCCATTAAACACACAGTCACTCTTTTCTCACGTTGTGACGCATCCTGCCCATGCCAGGATACCTCCATGCCAAAACACCTAGAGAAAGGGGCTTGTGGTTCAGAGAAATGCAGTCCTGCACCGAGAAGGTGGACTGCACAAGGCTTCTTTGACATGAGCTAATATCAGACTGTCTCCCACTCAATTGCTAGGTATCACAACTGCTGTTCTAGCTGTCTGCCCCATCCCACCCTGCCTTTTCTGGAAACCAGCCTAATCATAATATCAGTCAAACTCAGCTGGATTAAAAGCAAACAGTGGGGTGGGCAGAATTTCTGCAAAACCAGAGTACCTGCCACCCTAAGGCGGTAGCTGTGGGTGGTCCCTTGTGGCAGGAAATCTGGAAATGTCTCATCTGCAACGTGCCAGTTCTTTTAGCGCACAAGCTAAGTTCACAGCAATTCATACTTGCTTGCAAAAGAGGCAGGATGTCAACACAGGAATCATTTTGTTTAAACGGCATCCACATTGGCGTCAATGCAAGTCATCTTTTAGTTTAAATGTGGAAATTAATTTTAAAGAAAAGGCGGCTAACGTGGAAGAACATGTTCTTCATGTAGAGGAGGCTGCATTGAGGGTTGCACACTGTCAGCTTTGGAGGCCTGGCAGAAGCCTAGGGGCCACAAAATCCTCAGGAGTGGGAGAACCAGTCAAGCTATTAGTGATATGAAATAGCCCCATGTATTCAAAACCTGACAGCCTCTAGCAAACCTGGATGTTTGCTTAAAAATCATAAAGCCTCCATAGCAATTCATTCTGGGCTGCTTTTATTTGCTTTCCGGTATTTAGGGTTCACATATTCAAGCATTTTATACTCACACACTTTCCCCCTCCTCCAGTCCCTCATGGTTTTGCCTTCTCCTGCAATTACAAGAGCTTTTAAATGAAAGTAGGTGAAATTCTCAGGTAATAACCTGATTTTAGTGAATGGGGCTTTAAGAAAACAAACCAAATATGTTTAGACCCAACCATCAAACCACAGATGCTGGCAACAGTTCAGTAGTCATTTGGGAGTCTTTTTTTATTGTTTGCAAGTTGTCAGAGAGCAATGTCAGAGACCTGTTGGGCAGTTGCTCAGCAGGGCACTGTATTTAGATGCTGCCACTTGGCCCATAACTTCTTAAGCCTCTGTTTGGACTGACTAGATGGATTGTTTTTTGTTTTGTTTCATTTTATTTTTGAGTACCTGCGCATGCAAGATCTCTCTGCTCCCTTTTAATTAAGATGTCAGGTGGCAGACCCAGCTTTGACACTGTTCTTTCAGGCAAACACAAGGGAGTTACTAAGTTCATTCTGCCTCAGTTTTCTCATGAGTAAAATGGGAAGCATGTGCTCTCTGTGTGTTAAGAATTAAATTGAAAAAGTGACATTATTCAGCAGTACTTCATTCAGAAAACAGCTTCAGTGGTCAAAGCAATACACAGCCTTGAGAAACCTCTCTGACCATTCCCCACCATTGTCACCCTACAAATCTCTTTCCTTGTTATTCCACAACAGAGGTAGGGTGTATCTACACCTTTCCACTCCCCTCTCTTACATTATTTTTGTCACTGCCTCATTCTGGTCAACTGGTTGGCAGTAAGAGGCTTGGACATTTGCCCAGGGAAATGGGAAGTCCTGTCCGATAGCAAGGTACTATTCCTACACAACTTTTACAGCCAAGACGAGAAAGAGAGAGAGAGGTGCTTTTCTTGAACATATGCAAGCTCTTGGATTCAGTCCATCTTCAACTAATGGACAGGAAGATCAAGACGGAGAGGAAACATCTCCCTGTGTTTTCTCTGCATTTTTGCAAGTAGCAGCTTTGCACTGCCCTGGAATTTTTCCCATCTCTGGTGGGTATCATAAGTTTGGCAGCTCTCTTCACCAGTGTGCTTCCCATCTACCAGCATGGTTTGCAGTCACAATGAATTTGCCCCCCCTCCCCCAGCCACCACGTGTGGCCTGAGTGGGTTTGTATCAGAGCCATCTGAGTTTAACCCTATTACATCGTTTCTCAATAATACTCCAAAAGGAGTATCTTCCAGCATTTTCACTGACAGCATCCTGGAGCTTTGGTCATCAAATTGACCTGAGTTATTTGCACAACAGGGGGAGTTACTTTTACTCCCAGCCAGCACTTACCATGAAAATTCCCTTTTGTGTGTTTGTCCATGGCCTCTGTTGGTGACAAGCATGAAGGGCTATAAAGGGCTTCGAGAATTTGGAGTGGCTTTTCTAATCTGGCCAGCTTCTTTTACTCCTGGTTTCTAGCATATCACTGATAAGAATACAGCTCTTTTGCTAATTTGTCTGTACAGCGTTGTAGCCTCTGATGTGCTGTATGATCCTGGTCTAGTCATCCATATTTTATGAATTGTAATCAACAATATTCAAAAGCTCAGGTGGCATCATTTGGGACCATGTGTCCAAAAGACTCCTCAGTAACTGCCATTAAAACCATTGGGAAAGTCAGGGCTGGCATATATGAACATATCCTTTATCTTCTACAAGCTGGATAGCCAAGAGCTGATGCCATCAAATTTTTAGCAGTTGAGTTCTGGGTAGGTTTCATAGAAGTAAATCTCAGTCATCTTCATCGCCACTGATTCCCCTTATTTTTAATGAAGAAGTGCTTGTATGGAGATATTAATCTCAGTGATGTCTAAAGTAAGTTGTAAAATAGGGCAGGTGGACTAAAGGTGGCTCTCTTAAGTGCTGACTGCTACATGGAAGTGATCTAATGCTAGGTGAGATGCATCACACTCTCCATGTCAATTTTTCCATTTCTGAAATCAAGTGAGAAAGCAGTGTATACCTTGTGGTGTTATAAACACCGACCAGCCTCTTGGCATACCTATTGTGCAAACATGACATGCTTCCTGAATGCCACTTCGCTTTTCCATGGTGATAGTTGGGTGAGAGCTGTTGATATGGTAGCAATAGTGTGAAAATCTTCTTTCAACAGCCCTACAGATCCTACTCATCCCTTGCCAGACGTGTTCAGTAAAGTGGCCAGCTTTTCACCTGGCCAGATGAAATACAAGAAATGTCTGAACATTTTAGCCAGTGTTCTCCTAAATACTGAATTCCTGTTTCTTGGAACAGTTTTGCAAAGCCTTCTTTTCACTGTCTTATGCAATTAAATTACTGCAACTAAGTTGACATTGGCTTGGTTTTCATGAAAATACCAACAGATTCTTATACTTGGTGAGTACACTCCAGTTAAAATAAACCATACGAGGCTTTATGACAAATCCATAGTGATGATCCAACCTGCTACATCATTACAACCTGTGTTTCACAATGTGCAATACTGTGTCTGCTCTGACCCTGAAAAACAAACCATAAATAAGATAATGAATTTCCTCAGTACAATATCATTACAGAAACAAAACCTCTGTTATTTTGAGGACCTTTTAGTTCCTTAAATTACTTCATAGATGCAACCTTTGTGGTCTTTTGACTGTCATTTTCTCCTAAGAACTGATGTCAGAGGTGTGTATCTCAACCACCAAAAACTCTGTGCCCTCTCTGCAGCACGTCACATCCTCCCTTCATTTCCTATTGCTAGCTTCTGCCCTGCACTGCATACGCAGCTAGCCTTTCTACAGATAGGCAGAAAGAGGCATGACAAATGGCTCTTCAGCTTTCGTTCGACACATTTGGGAAGTGGGCTGCAAAATTGTGCCCCATGGAGAAAGAAGAACCTCATCTCCTCTTTAGCTCTTTAGATACCTCTTCCTCCTCTCCTTCCACGCACAGCTCACCAGCCAAAACCCCTCACTTCCCCTCAGCTGTGGATTAAGGCCTTGGGAAAAAGGAAGGCCCCCTCACTGGGGGAGGTGCTAGCACTCGCAAGGGATGTAGGCGCCTGTCAGCTTTTGGTGCCCGGGAGAGGAATGCAGAGGGTGGGTACCTCGGACATCCTGTATTGTGGAGTTAGATGCCTACTCCTAGGAGCCAGGAACAAACATGCTCTTTGGGGAGCCACTTCCCACCTGGTCATGAAGAAAGGCTGAGGATGCAGGGATGCCTCAACCCCCTCTAAACCCTCCTGGTATTTTTTTTTTGTTGTTGTTATAAACCCATGTTACTTCTCTTAACATGGACAGAGGGTGGTCAGATGGATGGCTAAGCCAACAGATCCTCAGCCAGCAATGGCAACGAGCTACGTGCAGTAACAGCCCCTGAACCCTGATAACTCTGTAGTCTAGTGAGCACACTTACCTGCGAATTATCACGCAAGATAAGTCATGTAACATCCCTTTCCTCCCCTTCCAATCTCTGGCCAATTCCTCGCAGCACAGCAGTGCTGAATCCTTTTTTCTCAAATGACCCAGCTTCAAAACTGCAGCCTGAGGCTACCGTTCGATGATACAAAGTGCCTTGGGTTAGTACTGATTTAAGGCATTCCTCTCTCATTCTTTTGTTCTTTGTTTCTGCCCCTCATTTTTCCCTTTTAAGGTTGTTTTTAATCCAGATCAGTTTCTCAAGCTGGTTCCCTGTGTAGCCTCACAGAAGCTGCCCCAGCACAGCTGAGGGCATGGCCAGAAAAGGGAGGTGGAGAGGGAGAGATGGCCTAGGACTGCTTTCAGCTGCTGTTCCTGCTTTCAGATGCCTCACTTCCTATTGGGTCTAAAGCAAACAGCTCATGCCCTCAGCTTCCTAAGGGATTGCCTTTCCTTAAATATTCTCTGGACGCAGGGCTCTTGCTGCCCGTTCCCAACGGGTGAACTGTTGGCTACACCAGCTGAACGGCACTTCTGACCGGGTGTCTGCGAGCAGGTCGGCAGGTCTCGATTGTAGCCTTGTCAGGCAGCAAAGAGAAAAAAAAAAAAAAAAAAAAAAAAAAAAAACCCGTTTTTGCCCTTGTAAGCCACCAGGCTAGCACAGCATATGACCTCTCTTGCTCACTCTCCTCAGTCCAAGAAGAGGAAATTAGTCAGCTCTTCAGGTCACGGAGTAAAGCCTGGGCAAAATTTTTAATGAGTGAAAACTTTACACATCACTGTTGCAAAGACTTGGGTTGGCTCCCTTGTAGGCTGGGGTCAGCTGCTGAAGGAGGCAAGGGAGGAAACATTTTTCCTTTTATATCATTAAGCTGCTGTCTACTCAATGTAAGGCTTCTAGCTAGTGTGCTGACTCTGGCAGCCTGCATAGCTGTTGGCAGAAAGAAACTGAGCTCACAAGATCTCAAAATATTTTCTTTTCCTCTCCTTGTCATGATTTATCTTTTGTTTACCCAGGAGAAAGAGATTTGTTGGTAACCTCTGAAGATATAATAGTGTCACATTTCATTTGAGATCAAGGGCATACAATATTTACTCCATTTAAAGCTATTGTACTCCAAGCTCTATGAAGTACTGTATAGATTATAATTGCCTCTAACAAATATGCTAGTGAAATTGCAGTGTTTCAGGGTGAACCATATAATCAGCCTTCTTGGAAGTTTTGGAGACAGGAGTTAATAATGGGTTATCTTCTCAATTATGCTATGATAGGCCATTTCCTATCTGGAAATAGGTCATGTCAAATAGTAGCAGCAGTTATATTTTTGCTATTATTTGTAACATTCAATAGCTGCTATCAAAACAGGCCCTTATTTTGCTGTGTGTGTATTCTGCATGTGGGAAGCAAAAGCAGCCCCCAGCCTACAGACTTTGTCAATCATCACAGGCAGTAAGTGGACAAAATAAACAGTCGGCTGTGGATTAGATGTAATAAAGACAACAGAAAAGTATGATTATGAATCCTATGTGTGCAAAATAGTTTGCCATCCGCTCATCCACTTGCCAATGGTTGACTGGTCTCGTGGTACCACAGCACATGCGTGGCTTAAGGACATACACGTGCCTCAGTGACCAAGGGTGGCCGGCAGAAAGCTCCACCATGCTTTCAAAACTTTGTCTGATGCACTTCTGAATTCAGCATGCATGAACAAGCAGCCTGAAGTGACTCTCTTACACTTCCAGGACATAAAAGGGCAATGTTTCCTCAAAAGGAATTGAGGATTGCAATGAAGGCTTTGGTGGGATTCCCAGAAGCCCCTTACTTGGTCAGAGGGGTAAGCCAAGAGCTATGCAGCTCAGTGTTGCTTTCAGACATCCAAGCTGATGCATGTGACATTGAGGTGGGATATCACTCAAGTAGGACCATCACAGTTCTTCCACATTCTTCGGAAACGTGACCCCCACCGACAGACAATTTATAGTCTTTGCTGATATGTTCAGAGTCGGTTGCTGGGAGATGAGTTTGGGCTGCCTAAAGCCATGTAAGTGTGCATTTTTCTTTTGAACTGGGAGATGAAAATGCACCATTCATAGTACTAGAACAGGGGGATGGTTTCAGCCAGACACTTGTTTTCCGGCTCCCATCTCTTATTTTATTATTCTGCGAAAAAAAATCAAGGGAATCAGAATTCCCAAATCAATGTGAAGTCATTGCCCCTAAATGGCACTTCAGTTTTGAAAAATGACACTATAAAAATGTCAATGATGTGCAGTCCCTTTTAAGTGTGTCTTTCTGATGCAATGTCATATGCACTCACAAGCAGTTTTATATGTAATATGGAGAAGACCAAGCAAGTGCTCTCACAAAATCATCTTTATAGACATTTAGGCGCATAAATATTCTTCTCAGAATAGTTTATCATCCCACTTAACTGTACCTGTACCCTAATACAAGACAAACTGGTGGGGATGGCATGTTCCCTTGAATTTCCTTGCATTGCCTAGGTAGTCCTTAGTGTTAGAAATACAGCAGCTAAATTTTGATTCAAATGAACAACACACATTGATATACAAGGAGGGGAGAAGTCCTGCATCATCTACTGATGAGTCAAATTTTACTATTTCTAAAAGCTTCGTGGAAACCAGAAGTTAACCATATCTAGCCACTTTTGCTAAAAGTATTTCCAGTGACTTCCCAGTATTGACTTTGGATAAATTGGATCCTGAGAAGGTTTCAAATGCCGCTAAAAGCTGACATATGTTATGATAAAAATGGTGGGTCAAATTCCAATTCCTTTACTCACTTTGAGGATCTGCTTACTTTAGGTATAGCCAAAGAAAGTAGAGCTGCTTGAGAATGATATTGCTGCTTGACTTAATGCTCTGGGCTATTACTGCCCTTCAAAATCTGCTGAGGGTGGAGTCAAAATCATTCCCTTCAGTAATTTAAATAAACAAGTTAGTTTTTTTTTAAGACAATACTGAACAGGAAACAAATAGAGAAAACCACTGTGTATTAATTCATCGTAGTAAAAATGTAATACACAGTAGGCCACTTGTGGTTTTGCGCAATTCAGGGTTTTCTGATGTGCACTGACATCTTGGTATGTGGATGAGGTTTTCTGATGCAAGGAAGGGCAATTTCCTAGCTTGATTTAATCTCTTCTAACAGAAGGTGGAGAATGGTAAAAAGTTATTACATGAGCCTCAATGGTCACTCTTTTGCTTTATGGAAATTCTCATTTGAAATACTAGTCACAGTAGATTTTTCCTGTGCACATTGATATTTTATTGATGCTTACTTTCCATTTACCGGGAAGGGTTTTTTATTCAGTAAAATATGATCCTTGTCACTTCAGTCCGTCATATATCCTTTAAAAATCTGGATTCAACCTTTTATAAGAGAGCTTTTCTGGCCCCTTGTACTCTATAGTATCCAGTCCAGGCTGCCAGATTATAATTTTAAAAGTTCGAAATACATTTTTTTCCCCACAAAGGAAAATGTCATTTTCCCAAGCACCCCTGTCTTTCCTGATGGAGAAATATTCCCAGCTAAAATACTTCAGGGCTCTTTTGAATCGCAGACTTTATGTGGATATTTTAAACATACCTAAATTGCCACTTAGGCATCCTAAGTCTTATTATTATGCTGTTACCTCCCTCAGACATTCAGAGATCATGGACTTGACCGAAAACCCCTGATATTAAAAATAAATGAATGAACATATCCCATTGTTTTTCTGCCTGCCTCCAGATTGCCTAGGACACGCATCCACACAAGTCCACCGTCATCGCACCAGCTCTCTAGGAAAGAAGATCTTATTCACGGCTAGTAATTATGATTGTAAAGCTGTCATTTCTTCCTACATTGGTCTTTCACTCAGCTGTCACAGTTCAGCTCCTGTGGCTATACTGTCCTGTCCCTACCAAATTGTGCCACTTACTTCTTTTAGGAGCTCCAAAAAGAAGCTGCTCCAGTCCTGCTTTCTTCCCTCCCCCCCCCCCTTTTTTCCCTTATCAGCTTTCAATCTGTCTTTTCTGCCACCCAGTCCACACTCCTGGATCAATTTTGCACCCAGTTGTGGTTTTCTGCAGACTTTTTCCCCCTTGTCGGCAATGCCCATATTAAAGGGGGAACAGTCATCCTAACCGAGATGGCAGGATAGGATTTCTTTGCAGCAGGAACCGGCAGAGACGGCAGCCCTCCCGAGAGGGGGCTCTTCCAGCTGTGTCTTCAAAGGTTTGGGAAAGCAGGCAGTGATCTTTCTATGGAGAGGCTCTACATCCCCTGCAATTCATGGAAACCATTGACCATTGTGGATGAAAGACAAAATCCATGGGAATATTTTTGGATTCAAGATTATTAAAGGCTCTTTGAAAATCCCCATGTGAACAGAACCACCAGAAAAATACACTGTGTGGCAACTCTTGAGGTTTCAGCTGTTGTTTCCATTCTGCACTGACAGGAAAATAAAACTCTTGGATAAAAATGGGAGATGCTCAGCTATGCTCTAGAGGCTGGGGGCTGATACATGAACTGGGATTAGGTAGATGCAGGCGCCAGTGACTCCCCCATTTTAGGAAAAACAGACTTCCCCAGAAAGGGCGCTAGGGCTGTGCCTCCCACAGCAGGTCAGCAGACATCCCCCCTCTCCCTCCCAAGATGCAGGAAATTCCCTGGAAATCAGTTCTGCAGTCATTTTGTGTCTTGGAAATATGGGGTAAGGTGACAAGGCTACAGCAGCAACCATAAACTCAGTCCTCTTACCTACTAGAACGGCAGGGCACTATTTCTTATAAGACCCAGAAGTATTTGGGGAAATATAGAAAAGGGGTAAGATGCTGCCAAAACTCCCTAGTATTTTGTGGTGCTCATAATGTCTATCTTTTTGCCGTTATAGCTCTAATCCTTCAATCAAATGAATGCACAAAATCACACCTTTCATTTAAACAGAAATGAAAATAAACAAAAAATGTCCAAGATCTTGTGCCTGCAATAAATAAATAAATAAATGAATAAATTAAAATTGTGAACCCCCAAAGCCTGAGAGTCAGAAGGTGGATAAGAAAAACTCGAAAGTGAGTGTTTTTAAAAATTAATTTTTTTTAAGGCTCTCATTATTTTGGGGTCCTGCCTTACAGTTTTTGAATGCCTGAGGCAAACTAGTGTTATTTTACTGAAGGGCCTCCAATGTGGAGTAGCATTAAACTGAGAGCAGCACGGCTGCAACAGCAAATAACAGTGTATCGCTAGGTGGGAGAATATCAAGAAAGGAGAGCATAATTCAAGCTAGTGCATGAGGCATATGCAGCGGGGTGAAACGGTGAAATAAAATTCCATTGGTAGCTCGTAAGTGAAGCTTCCTGGCAGTAAGAGCTGTTATTTTGTTGTTATTTTGTCTGACATTAGCAGGGAGATGAACTGGGTGATCTAAGAGTGTTTTGTTATCTCTTACTTCTAGGAACCCTTGAGCCACAATGCCACTTGGACAGAATTTAGGGAGAGCTTTTCAAAACAAGCAGTCCAAACATGAATGTGCATCTGAAGGAAGCCTGGGTAAAGAATGGCTTTTCTTCTTCTTCTTCTTCTGGCTTACTGGTCAAAATAAAAATGTACAAATAAATGAATAATTTGGGGTCACTTTAAATGTTTCACACACTTACGCACCTTTTTCTGTGACTGGACCTTTCTCCCCCCTACATTTTTCTGTAATTTTTGAAATAAAAATGCCATTTTGAAACAGAAAAGAAGAAATACAAGATTACATTTCAAAAGTGGTGAAAAAAGTTTTGTTTTTTCCTTCAGTTCTTCATCACTTTTTGCTCTCACTATTCTTTCAATTGAAGCTCAAATTCATGAAGATGTTAGATGCTGCAACTGCATATTTGGGAAAATCAGATCCTTAGAAATTATCACAGGTATAAAAATGCATGTGCCTAGATTGGGCATTTTCTGTGCTTATGCATATTTGTGTGTGCACTTACGAATGCGATATGCATAATTATTTTTTAGCACTTTTGCAAACCCTTCTTAGTCACTCTTTTTTTTGCTATTGTAACTGTTTTGTTTTGCTCAATATTTCTCAGCTTGCCTCTCACAAGTTTAGAAAAATTTGCAAATAATAATCTGATTGCTCAGTAGTGAGATTGCATGGATGTATTTAACAGTCATGATTAATTAAACTTTATTCATTGCTAGTAATGCAGACATGTGTCTATAATATTACTCACTGCTTTGTTTAGCTCTTCTTAGTTTTTCATGAAACTAAAATTTGGACAAAAAATGCTAGTCTGAAATGCTTGAATGGAATTTATTCAAGTAGACAATTCTGCCCCATTTAGATTACATATCTAACTCCAGATATTATGGATCAACAGACCTATGGCCTGCTGCCCAGTTTTAGCATAATGGGCATTCTTTCTTAGCCATGCATTTATTAATTTTGCATGCCATAGTTGCATAGCATTTCTCAAAATAAACATATAACCATTTGTATTTTAACTCTGCTTGAAAATGCTTACACTTTTGCGCTGAAAACCTTGCCTGCTCAGTTAGACAATTCAGCCTCGAGGGGATTTGGGGGCAGATTTTCAGTGTTTGAGAGGCAACTCCAATGGCTGTCCATCAAGCCCAGCAGTAAATATGGGCTGTTCCATGACTTCTTTATATTTCTTGATTTCTTCCTGTAGCTTTAGGTTATTGTTGTTGGGTGTATTTTCCTTTACTGAGGAAAGGGGAACTGTGTGGGACAATACTCATTTTCCATTCCTGCGATCATTGCCTTGTGTCCTTGCGGCTCTTTATAACATGCCATCAAAGCAATTTTCTTTTGGATTACATATTTGACTCTCTAAAGCATTTATGTAGTCTTTGTTGGCTATTCATTTTATTACTTTTTAATGTATTAATAAATACCTGCAATTTAATACTGTTTGAATTGAATGTACTGTTTATGCACAGGTCTTATGCCCAGCAAATGTAATGGAGTATTTTTATATATTCATGCAGAAACAGCTTAGCTTTATTTCTGCCAGTGTTTGTGTAGGCCTTATATTAAATTTGTCTAGGAAATACAGGCATGCAAATTATCCAGATTAATTGCTTTCCTATTGTACTGGCCAACCATACTCCTGCTGCATCCACAATGGGCTTTAATGCATGTGGAATAAACTGCTAGGAAACTGCTGTATGGAAAAGACACCTCTCGTTTGGCAGAGGAAAGCACATGCTGCATCACATGGGTCAGGGTAATTACAGCGTCTCTGGAGCTGTAGGCGTTCAAGATGGCCACAAACAAAAGTTGTGTGAAACGCTGAAGAGAGAAAAACCCTGTGTCATCTACAAATTTAGAATTGCTCTTTTTTTTTTTAATAAATTTAAAAATAAAACAGAACATTGTTTCCTGCATTTGGGGCCTGATCCTGTAAAGCCTTATGTGAGTCATCCCACAGGCGTGGAAAACTACTCTTTTCTGGTTTTTTTTGCATGTCTTTTGTCATTTAGCACTCACGTAGTAAATACCAAAGGACTAAATACAGTCTGTGCAGAATACGTTTCTGTTGGCAAAGTAATTACAGGCATAGGATGACTGCCTGTGTGGCCTGGTCGCTAGTTTAGGGGCTCTGCACATGCAGTTACCTGGTTCACACATGCAAAGGCAATGCTTACTTGTTCAAATTAGGCATACAATTTCTTCAGTGATTTTAACACGCAGCTGGAAAAGCCCTGGTGATTTTGAAAAACACTGGCATTAAAAGGATCAGTGTGACAGCTTAGCGTTTTTGATACTTACCCTTTTGTACATTGAGAAACGCCGTCTTTGGATTTCTTTCTAAAAACTGCCAGGCTCCAATTGTACTTTACCTATACACTTGGCATATAGTGGAGCAATCATTAGAAATGGTCAGCCCACTATGCCTGGGCACCTCTATCCATCGTCTGGAGTGCACATAACTCTGTAGCTTTTGGCAGTGTGAATTATTCCTGTTTTGGAGTTACATGATTATATCACCAGTTCGAATGCCACAAATATATGGTTCGCTGCTGCTTCTGTTTGGAGTAACCTCATGCTTCCTACCAAAATTAGGCAGTTGATGTTGGACTTCAAAATCTTCTATTTTTTAAAAGACATTTAACTTTGTGGACAGCTCTGCATTTTTTTTTTTTTCTGCCACTGATTAATCCCTTCCATTTGGTGTAATCTGGCTGAAGAAGCCGTCTAACACAGGAATCAACGACTTGTCCATCACAAATGCCAAACCAAGAGAGGGATGAATCCTACCTGAAAGGAAATCACCCAAACTTGTTCAGCTAAACATTGGAACAGGATGACGGAAGAGGAGAGATAAAAGGATGAGAATTGCAAGGGACTGCATTCATCCTGGCATCTGGAAAGGAGCTAAAGAACGCTACGGCGGACTATATCCAAAAGACTGTCAAAGTAAATACATTCAGGGATAGCCAAATTCACCGAGAAAAACAGAATTAAAACTTCACAGTCGCTCCTAAGAGCCTTGTTCTCGACAGGAGAGGGGTCCTCTGCACTGCCAAAATACTTCTTGTTTTGAAGACATCCATTTGTCATTTCTCTCGTCCTTTTTTAGTACACGTGCTGTCAGCTATGGCGCTCGTCCCTGGTTGTCCCCATCTTCCCCTGGCTTTGAACAACCTTGTCTTTCTTGGCAAAGACATTTAGAGGGGGGCAGGAGAGAAGGTCTCATCCAGAAGCTTGTCCTTGGCTGGCCCCGAGCCCCGGCTTGCCGGCCTCATGGAGGTCTCTGGGGGCTGGTGGCCTCGTGGGCAGCCGGCCAAAGGGTTTGGTACAAAGTGCTGCTGCCACGCTCGAGTCCGTGGGGCTGTGCAGGGACACAGCAGGATGGTGGGGAAACCTCTGGCTGCAGGTTTTGATGTGAAATGATTTTGTTTGCTTTAAACATTCACTGACATGGCACAGGTTGAGTCTATTTGTCTGCAGGTATGGATCAGTTTAAATTCGCTTTTGTGATAGTGGCTAAAATTTTTAAGGTCCTCTGCCCAAGGAGAAAGCTGTAGGAAGTGCAATGCCATGACAAATTTAAACATGCTCATTGACAATTTTTCTTCCTTTAGATCTACGCCAAAGAAAAGAAACAATCTGAGAAAAACTGCCATGTTTCTCAGTGACAAATAATAAAACGGTCTTTTTAAAAGTAGAGCCTTCCTCACCCATTGCCAGTAGCTCTGTGGTTGCATTCTTGTAAATAGAGGACACTTCTAGCTGCGGGTGGTCTTTGGACCCATACTCATGTATGGATATATGGATGCAAGACGTATGTGTCTGTCAATGTAGACCCACTGCCGAACAGAGACCCTAGGAGCACTCTGCAGTTCCCAGATCCAGGTGTGCATCCAGCCACATTCTGAGCTGACTTTGGGGTGATATCGCCTTTCATATGTCTCTTCTACAGTCTCTCTCTCCTCAGATGTTTTGGTTTCCATCTAGGAAAAGGAACCTTAGGTGACGTGAAGCCATGAAAGACTCACGGCATTCTTCTTTTGGTCCTTGATCTCAAATGATTAGAAATAATTCTGTGAACAAAGATTATTCGCTTGAGGGTTTAACATAATCCTTATCCTGTCTGGAAAGATGAAGATACTATATATTATATTTTCTCTATGTCCCATTCTGGCTTTATTGTCACTAATAATAATGTCATAGATATTGCAAGTTTATTTTTCCATGCTAATACTTGCAAGTTATATCATAAATATTATACTTCACTTTAAAATAAATTTTAGATGAAGAAATGAATTGTAAATTTTGAAACAAGATTTTCAAAGATATGTTTTCCATTTTCTTTGCTACTGTAATATGTTTTCAAGAAAGAATAATATTCCTTAAGTATATTACTTTTTGTCACAAAGATTAAAAACAGACTAAATAAGATAATTGTTTTATTTTTCTTTTCAAGTGAGAGATTTACAGAATGAGGTTGGAAAATTGTGTGTGGGCTGATGTTTTATGTTGTAGCTGGTTATTACTCAGTGAGTCACAGTAAGTTTCCAGAGCCTGCCACACCTTAAGGTTAAGCTGCCTCAAACCAGGCAGCAAACTATTAGCAGAGGTGCTTTGAACGTTTTTTTTTTTTTTTTTCCAATTCAAAAAGCTGTATTTTTAAACAATGCATAAAACTTTGCTGAGACTATTCAGATCCTGTTTCCTTAAAAAGCCTTTTCTACTCACTTTCTGTTTTTCCTCATGGTATTAAGCATGACTAAAAAAATTATTATTTTATTATTTCAGATAGTTAACAGTAATTTCTAGGAAGAAATAGAGGCCTGGCTATTGATAGGGAAGAAGCCAGTGTCCAGCTGTGTAGCCATTTCTAACTCTGCAATTGCATCTGTGTCCTGGAAGATCTGCTAGCAGTGGTGCAAACCTAGCTAGTCCGTAGTTAGTAATTCAGTGCAAACTTCTTGTTGTAAGACTTTTGATACTTTGAACATACATGTCAGAAATTCACTGTATACATTCAGTAAGCACGTGCACACAGGTGCAATAGGAGAAACAAAACACGCAGGTTGGACATTCATCTCTCCAGTTTAATGCCAATGCGTCTACATATGCCTGACTAAACTCTGCACATGGTATTTGGAACAAATACTGGAAAACTTATTCTAAAGTTCTGGAAAACTTATTCTAAAAGAGAAGTAGTATAAAATTAACTATTAATTTCCTAGGTATTCAATATCATACACTACTATGTACCTCCTTTTCAGCAGAGGCGTCATTCTGAAAATTGCTGGGCGCTTCAACACTGGCCAAACAAAGAACTTGTATCAGCTTGAAGCATATGAACTGTTCCCCTGAACTCTGAGCAAGACCAGAGTTTTCTGTACTTTGGATGATTCACCTTAGGGACTTAAAAAAAGGATTTGCCTGTAAAAACCTAATTCAGGACCTAGTTTTACACTCTCTTAGTGGATGGTGGTAGAAGTTGGTGCCTGGTCCCTGATTTTATCCTGACAAATGAAAAAGTCAAAGCAGTGTGGTAGTGCAGGTACTCCTAAAATGTGGTACTTTTATACATGCTATTTCAAACTAGAATGCAAAAAAAATCATTTCTACAATATTTTTTCAGAGACTACTCTCCCCTGTACTTGTGTGCAGCCCAGTACTGAGGCAGGACGTGGGTGCTCCAGCACAGCATTGACACCGACAGCCTGGTTCTCCTTCTGTGCCTGTGTGAGCTCAGTTAGGGATACCCTGCTCATGGCGAAAAGTTCATGTCTTAAAATAGACATATCTTAAAATAATCCCTTCTAATAGACTGAATTACTTATGGTAGGAAATAAAAGCCAAAGCAACCCATTCAGTGGTCATGGGCCTCTATGCATGGATGTAGTTTTGAATGAAGCTGAATGCATGTCACACATTTTTTTTAGGAAACTTTGGTTGAATCATATTCCAAATTTGATTTTGGCTGTTTGTCCCCTCATTTGTATTCATATTTTTTTGAATATGTTAGGGGAAGGGTTTCTTAGCAGAAGTGTTAATTGCAACAGCTGTCTGTAACAGATCTAGCACCTACAGGGCTTGCAGAATAGCCCTAGTCCAATCTGAATAGTATTTTCTACTGGCTTCTTAAAACTTTCATCCTTAGCTATTTTCTCCTGTGGGTGGTGTCTTTTCAAATGTGAAGTTTAAGGTATTTTCAAATGCAGTGGAAAACCCCCCAAATTTCCTGCCCCCATTATAAAATAACATTTGCAAACTTTCCTTTTAAAGTTACCTTAATCCAAAAAAGGAGAAAACAAAAACAGATTAAGTAAATAGGTGTTGGGAATACTGTCAAATTATGTGAAAAGCATATTAAATTTACCAGAACTGATGAAGGGATTCACAAGGCAAAAGTTCATTACAGAAAAGAAAGGCACAGCCACAAGAACTGGTAACTAAGAAAACTGTAAAATACATATAGTGAGAGAAAAATATTATCGTATGATTATTTTCCCAATATCATTATGTTTGTGCTTGGACTGGTAGAGTGATGGATTGTAAGAGAAATTTCAAGGCTTTGCTGAAATTCTTTTATTTATTTTGTTGTCCATATGCAGGTGTTGAATGTTAGCATTCACACTAATTTCAGGTGGCTACATTGACATATGAACCGTATAAACTAATTATCTAGTAAGTAAAACAAGGAAGAAACCATTATTCTTAACTATTTACCTTTTTTTTTTTTTTTTTTGTGCACATTTAATGGTATGCATTTACCATCTTACCTGATACTGCAAACCATCACAGCTATATTTGTCAGCTAACATGAGATGCCCTGTTAGGGTATGTTTAAGTGAATTCTGCAGGTGCCTCCACCAGGTTTCATGACCACTTCTGCCCCTTGACTGTTGACTGGCAGCCTGGGTCTGGCAAACCAGGGAATGAAGTGGTCCAAGTGTCTGAGTTGGAGATGGTGGCATGAGGGAACATGACATAACCCATACAGAGAATTCACCTTACAGCCCATTTGCCTTTCTAATTAGCAAACTAATATGGCAGTGGAGGGGCACTGGAGAAAGTTTTCTTCCTGTTCTCCCATTTTTTGTCCTGTTCAGCTGCTCCTAAGGCTGCTGCTACTTCTCTTCAATGCGTAGAACTTGTCCTGAAATTGAGAGGAGATAAGATGGTTTAAATTTACTTTCAGTTAGTAGTAAACATTTTCCACTTTGAGTTATGGGTTAGTACTTCAAGTTTTGTTTTTTTAATAGATCTCATTTTTAAAAAGCAGTCCCTCAGACGTGTGAGAGCAGTAGGGAGCAGAGGTTAGTGAAGAGAGAACTTACATGCTCTTACAGAACAGGTGCTATATACAAACATACACTATCAGTTTGCTGCTAATTTTGAAACTGGTTAAGTCGCTCCAAAGGATTTTGGCTGTGTGGTTGATAGTACTAATGCAACTTTTCAGAGCTGCAGTGCAGAAATAAAGTGTTACACTAGATAGCTGGCCACCTGAATACCAAAAAAGCAACAATTCCTGTGGGGAAGTTTGGGGAAGGGATTCCTGGTGTGGAGAACATGTTCAGCAGTTGTTTCTCTGTGTGGATTAAAATAACAATTTTAATCTCCAGTGCCAGCTCTGTAAGATGCTGGCTAATGGAGGCTGAAGCAATGATCTCCTGAGCTGTTGTACCACCATGCTATACAGGGTGCTTCTTCTCCATTGGCTTTGCCGTGTTTGACTCAGCGGTCTTTCAGTAGAGCATGTATTTATGGGCACCTCGTGCCATCCTGGCCCCTTTGCCCCTCCACACAGAAGAGTTTCCTCTTGCCAGGTTGTAATTCTACGGCATATTACAAAACCACCAAAGTATATAAATGTTAGACAGTAGTTACCAAGACCTCATGAAAGGCCCAACTTATCACAATCAGTGTCTGAGCTTCAGAAAAGACTGAGCCTGTGGAATAAAGGCTGCAGTCTGAAACCCTACTTCTCACTAACAGCTACTCATAACAACTGAGTGGGTTTTTGGGGTGGGATTCAGTTCTTGATTGTAGACACATCGGGGGTCTATACGCTGACCTCTTAGCCACGAGTCAAGCTGCTGTTACAGTCAAAAGAGAGCTCGTCAGCCCCGTCTCTGCAGTCCAGACTCTGAATCTCAAAAAAAAAGAGACTCAGTCCTCTGAGTCCCAAAACAGCTGGCCAGACGTAGGGTCTGTTTGAGGGAGCGTGGGATAGCTCTCCAGACTCCTCTGCCTGTATCGAGAGGAGACTAGTGTCTCCACCAACTATAATGGGAGCTCAGACACCTGGCTCACATGAAGACACTTACATTTAGAAAGTATATTTAGGTGTCTACAGTCTGGACCTGAATACCAAACGCCTGTGGCTTAGGGATTCAGCTGCCTAAACATAGATGCCCTGTGGTGTCTGAGACATCCAAGCAGGGCTGGGAGGTAGGACACAAAGCTTACAGGAGAGCTGTGGACCAGCAGATGGAGTCCACGCGGGACACTACAGGGAACATCAAATGCCTCTAAATATCTATGTGTGGGCAACACACTTGAGCCTTTAGTGATGGATCATATTTATGGATTCCTTCTAAGTATGTTTCTTCTTTTTAGTCTTGTGTTGATATAATTTTTTTTTTAATCTCCCATTTTCCATGAGAAGTAGCTACACATCTATCAGTACAATCAGGAATTTAATGTGGCTTATTACAAAAAAAAAGCTAAACTTACTTTTTTACTCAATGTACATTTATTGGAGAATCCATGCATGGCTGATTCCTGCCCCTCCAAATAGATGACCCTTTCCCTGGCCTTACCACCTCCCCATCTCTTTCCGTCCCAGATAAAGCCATAGAGAAGAAAGCAACAGAGGAATGATAAGGCTTCAAAGAGAAGTAGCTCTGTAATTTATAGTGAACTGTAATTGTTTACTTGGTTTGTTTTCTAAAACAAATTTCTGATACATGCCTGCATCACCCCACCATGGAGCTAGTTTCGGGAAGCAGGCTGACCATTGCTTAAGTGGTCTGAGAAAGCTCTCTGAACAGCTGACATACTGAACACGTTAAACAAATAAACAGGTGTCGTTTACCCCCTCAGTGGCCTTTCATCTAGGCCCTCTTGCAGCTGGTGACAGAGAAAATGTTTAATAGCAACGTGGCAACTACTCGTATACTTTCTGCTTTGCCACACGCCCGAATCTCATCATATATGTTTTCCCCATGGTGAGAGGAGCAGAGCAAACAGGCTGTGCTGGGTCTGATAATCTGTGGTCACTTCAGACATTCCAGGAGTGCCTGAAAAAGAAGTGCAAGGGTGGTGGGGAAGGGATGAGACAGTACAGAAATGCCTATAAACATCTTGCTTTGCTGTGGAAAGTTAGAGATTTTTGCATGTTTTAGAAAGTGTGTTTGGTAAAGGCAAATCTGCAACAAGCAGCTCTAAAATGAAGAGGCAACCAAAAGCTAATTATTTACTGAAGGACTCTATGTATCTTCTGTTACTACCAACGGAAACACTGCCAGGGATTTCTGAGAGAGGGAGATATGTTCACAAACACAACTGGCCCAGCAATGAAAACCCAAGAGTGTGGGTTAAGTCTGGTGCCATATGACTGTTACCTATTGCACTAGCAATAGAAAGACTGAAAGCCTGTTTATTTTTTTACTCCTTACAATGCCTGTTTTCAGATGTCCCTATTCTCTCACAATTGAATATTCTGTGCATATAGAAAGCAGCAGCCACAGGCTCAAATTTTCTTTCTATAGCTGCTTTAAAGGAAGCATTAGGGTTGCAAGAAGACCATGATTTCAGCATTCACAATAGATTTTCAAATGGAAACATGAATAGCTCACATTCCTAATAGGAAACTCTACATGCAATTTCCTAGATGAGATGACTTTGATCTTTCCAAGGCTGTACTTTCCATGTCGGCGGTCTCACTGGGGGGTCCAGGGCTTCAGAGCACTTGTCTCCAGGCCTTGAGAGGGCTGAGGCTCAATGCTGTAAATATATGGCGCCTCACTGTTCAGGGTCTCTCTTTGAATAAAAATACAGTCATTATTCAAGAAAAAGTAAAGCTGAGCACCTAAGTGATGCCTTGATCCTTGATTTAATGCCACACTGGCAAATTGCAGTAGGGCCAGGATTAAGTGTATTGGCTTGGTTCGTTGACATTATGTAGATGTTTGCTATTACAAACGAGCGTACAAAACAGATACATATTGAGATGAATGTTATTCTGAAGCTCAGAATGAAATCTCTTTTGTGTGTCAGTTCTAAAGTTAAATATTGGTTACTGGGAAACAGTAGCTAATTGTTTTCAAGCTTGTAAAAAAACACAACATGGGTCAGCTAATTAAGACGATGAAGGTAGAACCTCGTATTTCACTACAGTCAGAGAGCTCAGACAATGAACGGGTCTAAAAACAGCCCATTCTGTGACGCATGCCTGTGCCAGATTCTGTTGCAGTTTGGAGAAGCAATTATGTAAATATAGATTTGCAAACAATTTCATGAAGTGACAAAAACAGTGTTAATTACCTGAAATGTTAGTGATCTGTCTAGCCAACCACAGAGTGATGAAATCATGGTCATGTTAAAAATGAAAGCCTGATGTAATCTTTTTTTACAGGAACTTATCTTTCCTTATATCATTGACTTAATTCTTAAGTGCAGCTGGCTTTTTTTTGAATCTAGGCCCTGGAAAAACATGCACTTGCACACAGACATGCCCACACTCAAAATAATGTATCTATTCTGGTTAACAGCCACATGTAGTGACTCTACAGATATTTATCAAAGATAAAGATCTTGATCTAAGAATCAATTCATTTGTGTTTAAATTTTCATGCAGAACCAAATGAGATTTGGACTTTGTTTTTGATAGAATGAAGATGCAGTTTATTGTCTTTAATGTGTGAAAAAGCAATGTTAATGATGATAACTGTTGCATGCTTTTGATTTGCATGGAGTGTCTTAGTGATTTTACACCACCATTTAAAGCTCTTCTTTAATCTTCATTTGATTCCTTGTTTATCGGGCTGCCAGTAGGCTCCACAGTTCAGTGCATTACAGTTTAAAAGGCTCATTTCTCAAGAATGCAATCAGTGTCTTCATTGTACCCATTGGTTATTTAAGCATTATAAACATAACTGATAAACAGTAAGAGACAGAGTATATCCTACCGGTACTAAATACTGGTATCCAGTTACGCTGCTTTCCCAAGATTATGGCTATGGCTGTCATACAAGATTGACTAAAAACATTCTTTGGAAGAACCGTACAAGTTTACATCAAGTTTAGTAAAGGTTCTGGACACAGTTAACCATAAATAATGGTTATTTTGTAATATTCAGAAACATCTTATTTCCATGGATAAATTACTACTTTCTTTTTCTCTGGTGAAAATTTAAATGGTAGCTTCAAACAAAAACTGCTTCTATTCCTGCCACAAGGTTATACAACACAGTGTTGATACAATCTGAAGGAGCTGACTTATTGCTTAAAATATGGATGTTGCATATGACTTAAATAATATGAATTATACGCTGAAGTCATTACTGAGTTCTTACCCAGGCAAGACATAGTGTTACTTCAATAAATATTTCAGGATTTAAGACTATAATTCTTATGAGACATCTTAGAAATAAAATGGATGGTAGCTTTAAAAATTGCTGTTGAATTAATATCTCACTGTTTAAATATTTAGCCAGGAACTTACTTAGTAAAATAAGATTGTTTCCCCATATTTGTTAAACAAATAGTAAATGTACAAAAGACGGGCAGTATCTCCTATCTCTGCATTCCCCCCTGAAATAAATGTGTAATAAGAATTCATAACTGCTCTTCTAAAACTCACTGGGCAACTCAGTATAACTGTCCATGTCCTAGCATGAGAGCAAAGATTTGATGAGAATATACGTCTATGAACAAAATGATATCTTCTAATCGTAAAAGATTTTATATAAAAATATTTGAAAGCTCTTCCCAAACATCTCATGAAACTTTTCTTTCTGTGCTACTAAGAAGTAGTTCCACCTCTAGAGAAGTGGAAATTCAGGCACAGGGAGAAGGTATACGATTGATGATGGTCCGTAACTCTAAGTTCCTGAAATTCACTCTCTTAATTTAAAAGTCCAAGTTTGAATGACAAGAGATGTTGAAGATTACCAAGTTAGTCAACAGCTAGTCAAACGCAAAACCAAAAAAGCCTCTCACGGTTTTGACATTTCTACTGCTTGTAATTCATATCTAATAAATCAACCAGTAAAGAATGTAACTCAGTCAACCAGACATGATGTTATTCTTTGATTAATAGATTTTAGGATATATACATAAAATGTACATGAAGTCTTGCTTTTGTTTAAGGTCTGCAGCACTTGTACATAGGCTGAACATATGGCTTTCAGTTGAACATCTGACAATGTTTTTACAGGATCAGACTCTTACTATATATATCTGCATATTTATTTCCCACAGTGCCTATGCTAATGGGGCTCCTGACTTCCAATGCAATAGCAATTATAATAATAACTATAAGAAAACATTGCTATACTTTAAGTCTAGTAATGGAGGGAGACAGTTTTTAATCTTCATTGTTAAATGTGAAAAAAAGTGATGGGTCCAATCCGTAAGTAAATCAGCAGAAAGACTCTCACTGATTTAAATAGGCTTTGGACCAGGAAAAGGTCTTTAAAAGATTCTATGCCTCATGTTCAGATATGAGAAGTACAAAATGAAGGGAGAGAGTTTTCACTCATCTATTGCCTAGGATTTGTGATGACTCAGATACAGCAGACTGCTAGGAAACCGTACTTATACCACAAGGACAAGGCTTATTGCAACTCCTTAGTCATCAGAGAGAGGAGCTAAATTCAGTTGTAAGGTTTTGTACAGGGTCACAAGCTGTAGCTTTTCAGTTTAATTGTTTAATATATTGCTTTTTAAGATTAGTTTGATTTAGAGGTTGAAAAGAAAAATATTTCTAAGTATTATTTAATACAGAAATACATGGAATAGTATGTCATTTCAATACGAGTCATTGTTTCCAAAAGATGACGACATGAATGAAACTGGCCTTGTGCTATTACCAAATATCACCACATCAAATGTTTAGCAAGCATCAAGGATAAGGAACTGTGGCATTAAAGACACAGTCTCTTAGGATTGCCTAACACAGAAAATGTCCTCCTTTTTAATCTTAGTTTTCAATCTTTTCGGGTCCTGTTACTTCAACAGAAAAGCTGCACCTTCTATCTGCTGTGCTTGTACTGCTGTCCATCACTTCAATATCCACATGTATCCATATTCCCAAATGGATGCACTACCAATCTCTGCACATTTGAAACCTTTAATTTAGTGGATTGAGCTCAGCTTTTGGGCTGTGCGTGACCCTGTGGATTTCTTAAATAGTTCCAAATTTTAACATGTATTTGATATTTTGCCAAGAGCACTCGGGCTCTGTCACACTGTGCTAATGAGACTGACGGATTTCTTGGTTGGTTTGACTTTCTCCTGCCCCAGGTAGCAAAATGCTGCGGTCTCCAAGGACAACCCTCAAAACTAGAAAGAGCTGGGTACCAAGTCCCAGCGGGGCTTCCTTTATGTGAACTCAGCCAACCAGCAACTCCATGACTCCAGCAGATGTTTTTGGCCTTCAGACCAATGGATGAATTTGTCCATCTTCCCTCATTCCCTCAGTCATCTCTCTGACTGAAGCCAGCATGGTTAAAACTGGATCCCTGCCGAGGACAATCAGGAATGAAGCATCGGCCCAGTGAGGTTTTCCAGCATGTACCAAGCAGATTGTATTCAGGGCAAAGGGTCCATGCTATATAAATGCAGTAGATCCTGTACCAGAGTTCTTGGCTCCCCGTTGTGCTCTCTTTGATTGCAGGTTTTAAATATGTCATGTATTTCCAGATGCATTATTTATGTTTGCCTGTGTTGTTGTGCAATTTGTGGCAGAGTGAAGGGTCTACTGGAAAGCAGCCTTTGGTTTAGTGGCAAGCCCTGTAGCAAAATATTAGTAATATAGAAATCTGCTGCTCTAAGTGAAATTTGATTTAAACATAAGTGAAAGAAAGCATTCAAATAATTTATTATTTTTAAGATGGTGCCATTCAAAACTGATTAACTAAAAATGTCCCTATTTTTAATTTTTCTCTTCTTTTCTCCTTTCTTTTTTCTTTTCTTTTCTTTTCTTTTCTTTTTTCTTTTCTTTTCTTTTCTTTTCTTTTCTTTTTTCTTTTCTCTTCTTTTCTTTTCTTTTTTCTTTTTCTTTTTCTTTTCTTTTTTCTTTCTTTTCTTTTTTCTTTTCTTTTCTTTTCTTTTTTCTCTTTTCTTTTTTCTTTTTTCTTTCTTTTCTTTTTTCTTTTCTTTTTCATTTTATCTTTATCTTTTTCTTTTTTTCTTTTTCTTTTCTCCTCTCCTCTCCATCTGCCCTGCCTTGCCTTCTCCCCTACCCCTATCCTCTCTTTTTTCTTTTTCTTCATAAGTGAAGTATTAAAGAAGGCTGATTTTCCCTGCATTGCCAACTCCAACACTCAGGTCAAAATTAAAAGCATAAAGAAAGTCTTAGGACCATATTCTGCCACATTATTTATTTATTTATTTATTTATTTATTTATTTTTACAGAAACAACTCCAGTGAGAGACAGACCTGAAACTTAAACTTTTAAACTCCAAAGGCAAATACGAAATTCCTACAGAAAATATGCAGAACTTTGTTATGTCTCATGATAGGGGTAAAGATACAAATTCTAGCTCATCGGGCAATGTTCAAGCCCTATCAGATGTAAAGCAGCTGGTGGGTGGTGACTCCTGTGGCAGTGGCAGCAGCAGCCATAAATTACTTTTCTTCAGCTGGTCTGGATCAAGTGGTTGTGTCTGAGTCTAGACCTTGATACCATGAGCCATGCATATGTCACCTGGAGCTTACGCAGTACTCCTCACATAAAAATACACTTTAAATCTGACCAGAAACTTAAGCCAGCAAAGTCTGCTATATGGTGTCATTCAGCGCAGACTTGTGACACTGGTGTTTCACAGTCCTTCGGCCCAGAGCGTACAGTTTTCAGGACAATTTAGCTCTATTTGCCTTCTGGTTTGGGATTTTCTTGCCTGGAAAATTGACTCTTGCTTCATGTCATACTGCCTTGTAATCAGTGGAAGCATTTAACTAGGACTGCCTTGACTTTAAAGAAAAGTAGTGTCTAGATGAACATATTTTCATGAAGTATTCTAAAATAGAGCTTTTGCTTTCCCATCTCAAATAGTTTTAGCCTAAATATTTATTTATAAATATGTATATAAATTCCAGGAGTTTGGAAGTGAATGCATACTTGAGGCCAGATAATATGTTGTACTATATGGTATTAGTCAGCCTTGATTTTAATATTTTCCTGGCTATTTCCAAGTATGATTTCATTCTTAGTGCAAATTAATTTTTAGTATTCCCTAAAAATGCTTGCTTTTTTGTCTTTTATGTATTATCACTATAAACAACAATTAAATTAGTAACCAAAAATAATCTGAGAACTTACATGAATGATAAGTGGTCACTGCATGATTGTGACAATCTTTTTTCATTTGGATGACCATTAATTTGCGTAAACTACCAACTTTGTGATCACCTTGCTATGACTGCTACATTATGTACTGAAATTTACCCTACTCCTGTATGTGACTGCAAAAGGAACCCCCAGGGCAGTATTTAATTTCACAGTCAAATGCACGACTTGACTAGGAGCCTTGAAAAGAGTGTATATCCTATATTTTTGATCTCCTTTGGGAACAGTACTGTACAGTTAATTTATCTATTCTGCTTTGTACAAGAATCCCAGCAGGAAGATTGGGGAGGCGGGGTTTGGGGAAAAATACATGTGTAAGTAAAAAAAAAGAAAAAAAAAAGAAGACAGAGCAGAACCCTTAATGTTTTCTGAACACGATGTAATCAGTTGCCATAATACTGTATTGTTTGTTTGACTTTTTTTCACTGTGGTTACTGTTACTTCATCCTTGAAACATTTCCAAGAGAAACGAGGGGTTGTCCACAAGATAATCACCGTTATGTCTGACTCTTCTGCGTGTAGTATGGTGTGTCACTAAGACTGAGACAATATCTATAGGCACTCTGTGAACAAAAATAAAAAATTTAACAGGGGAGTATAACTTTCGGCATACATCATCCTATGAATGGATGATTTCTTCAAGGAATGTTTCCTTTCCTCAAATTACCTGCTGCTAGGTAAAAGTAGCACTCTGTCTTTTTTAATACCAATAGTTGAGTGTTTGCTCTGTTTGAATGTGATGGTGTCTTCAACATGATCAGCATTTTCTAAACATAGGGATTTAGAAGAGGGACAACTAATGATTCCTGAACTGATTCGCCCACACTTTAGGATACTGAACTCATTCACAAGCCTGAGCTGGCGTTGGTGCACTCCAAGGAACAAGGATGATTATACATGTCCATGCTGTCAGGTATTCATGTGATCCCTACTGTGAACTGCAGTGTCCCCAAGAACTAATTTAATTTTTTGCCCTGCCTGTAGTGATCAATATGGGCAATACCCCATCCCACAAAATTAAATGTAAAGGTCTCCAACACAATGTTCTCATTCTGACATATAACCATCCTTCTGCGATGCTTAAATGCACCATGCCTTTGCACTGTCCATCATGAAATGGCACATTGAAAAGAGCAGTTTTGCCAGCTTTGAGATGGGGCTAAGCCCCTTGCTCAGGAGCGTCATCTGATGGAGGCTTTGCTCCCTTACACAACCAGACTAGAAGCAACAATCTGGAGCTCCAGCCCTCTGTGGCATGGCAGAGCACCTTCTCCTGTTTATTTCATTGAGAATAAAAAATACCGAGTACTCACAGAAGGTACTAGAGCCATCAGGGCCAGCTTTCAGATGGGCATGCTTGTTCCTCAGCACAGAGCCCAAAGAATTCATTTGCAGGAATAAACAGCTTTTTAATGTCAAGTTTATATATTTATGGTGGGATCTAGCCTGCCTAACTCAGAAACCCATCGGCACCTAAATTTGATGTGCCTGATGGAGTATTCCATCCTAAGAGGGTGCTTAAATTCCCTGTATAGTCACTGGCGAGGGCAAGGTGCCTCTGGAAGCATCCAGAAGAAAAAGCTATTCCCTGAGGTATCTTCATATAGGCAGACTGGGACACAGCCTGAATCAGTACCTAAGTACTAGTTTAGGCTTGTTATTTTTTAAATGTTGTTCTCATCCATTAGCTAAATAAAACTGAATCATGATAGCCAGTTCATGCTTAAGAGACCTTCCCTTCACATCAACAGAGTTTACTTGACTGTCAAATAAATTATATTTCCAGAATTGTGTCCACTGGAAATTTTGTGGGTTTTTTGTTGCCATTTTGCCATGCTTTGTTTATGTTTTGGTATCACAGAGGAGCTTGCTTTTATAAACATAATAGAAATCAATGTAATGTGAGAGGAGTTGCTGATAGGTCTGCTAGTAAAACATACAGCTATTCAATTTTATATTGCTCATTTTTCAAAAATTGCAACTTTGGTATTAGAAAAACAATATGTTTTCAATATTCTTAGTACTTATTAGATGGCCTGTATCTGGAGTCCAGCAAATAATGAGATAACTTTTCATCACTAGCACTAGGTCCTGATACCTTTTAACTCCACAGATGATTTTATCACAGCAAATTTCTGCTTGTTGTGCATCAGGTGGCAATGGTTTAACAGTGATGGCCATTGGCCACTAACACAGTAGCGAACATGAGTTAGTTGTAAACAATTCATAGGTAATCACCTAGTTGCAATCAATCCATAGAATGATGAAATTGAGCATTCAGGTGTCAGAACACCTTGCGAAAATGTTTTTATGCCACTTGATTTTATTGGATTTTCTATGGACCAGTGAAAAAGGTAATATGTTTGATGCATTTTATGTATATCAGCACTTTTTGGCTATAGCTACAGCTTTAAACATCCTGGTAGAGAAAATTACTTTTTTTTTTTTTTTTGAAAATGTCCTCACAAATTGTTAAATTTGTGCAAAGTTTGGGTAATTAAAATTAGCAAAATTGTCAAAAAATAGCAAAAAGCAATTAGGCAAATTAGCAAAAAGTGCTTATAAGAATGTTGTGTAGGTGCAGTTTGGAAAGAAAGCTTTGACTTTGTTATTTCTTTTCTGCCTCATGACTTAAAATACAAGCCATTGCTCCTACGTTGATGGGAAAAGTCAAAACATATGCCTTTCAGCTAACAAAAAATAACACGCAAAGCATAATGTTATTGCAAGTGTAAAACAAAATGGAACTTTTCCATAAGCCATATTCAGAGTAGTGTAGATGGCCACAAGGCCAGCTTCAGCTTGCTTCTGGGGGTGTTTGAGCCCACATGGGCCATAAGCCAAACACAGTGGAAATACAATATAACCCTGTTTTCCCCTCCCAGGGCTTTTCATGAAACCACTAGAAGTCATGCAGCAGGATCACAACATATCAGTCTAGCTCAGAAATTCAACCTAGCAAAAACAGCTTGTAGAACTGTTTCATGCATCATGCTTTACAAAACTGAGCTACTTTGCATTTGAAGAGGCATAATTATCTGTGCTAAAAATCAGTAGTTAGAAGCCACACTAAAAGAGAAGTGACATTTTGACAGGTTTTTAGGCCACAGAGAAGATGAATAGTTTGTGGTATTTTGACAAATAATAATTTTGTAATTAAACACCTTAAATTGCATTCTCCAAAGTGACTATGTGAAAATGGCACTTCTTACCAACCTACTTATTTCCTATGTGAATTTAGTCACTGCTGCCTTTAATAATAGAAATGTGTTTAACATTTTTGACATGTAGAGACTCTGCTCAAATAGCACAAAATGGGGAGGAAAAGCTGGAGGCTATCCGACTTATATCATCCATATGGAGATCATCCATAGCATTGTTAAATAAGCAGCGACTGAGCGTCCCTCAGTACGTCATTGCATTTCCAAGTTGAGTCCTCACGTCCTCACATGAAATCCTGCAGAATAGGATGGAAAGCAACTGCAAAGAGTGTTTGGCCTGTAACATTGCTGCTGCTGGTGTTAATCAGCAAGCCAAGAAAACACAGCTTGGCTTGCGACTCCAAAGATGTGTTGACAGGACTGACAGTTAGAAATACTCTCTGTTTTTAACTTGTGAAATGAATGCATTTTACCTGGAATCACTGAGTCACAATAAATATGGAAAACCACTCCCATGCCATTTCCCAGAGTAGAGCAGTCATTTAGTAACACCATGTTTATACAATATTTATTTCCACAGGTCATGTGAGTATCTCAAAGTGCTTTATAAACATTAATAAAACTATTCATAATCTTTTCTAGCTAAGCAATTTATTTCCATTTTGTTGACTACAGCCATGAAAAGACTGTTAAAAGTTCCTAGGTCTTAACACACAATGTTTTCTATCGCTGGCTTTTACAAAAAAAAAAAAAAAAAAAGAAAGAAAGAAAGAAAGAAAATCACTAAGCCCATTTTACAGATGGAGAAACAAGGCTGTAAAGAGCACCAGGACTTACTAATGGCCATATCACCATACTGCAGTGAGAGTGAATAGGGCCCCTTTCCGCATGTCTTGATACCTATACACTAGCACGTGCTTCATGCAAATCTTTCACATGAGTCATGGGGAATTTATGAGACAGTGGGAAAAACTGGTGGACCAAAGGAGGAGAAACATCCATCCCTGGTCATGTCAGTGCTGCTTTTTAGGTTGTTTTGAAGAATGTGCTGAATGAGGGCATCCCAGGCTGAAGTGGCCAGTGTATGTATGTCCATGATGTGGGCAGTTACACACATCTGCACTGCAGGGGAAACCTGCAGGCATTGCACCTTTATACTATAAGCCCTGTTGTACTGACAAAGCCCTGTAGCAAGTTCTTCAGGGCTGATTTGCCTGCAATATATAAATATGTGACTTATGACTCTACCATGCAGCCAGGTGGATCCTTCCTTTCTCCAGAAACCCTGGGAGCAGGATTGCCAGGTGAACATGGGGAGCTCCCTCCAACTCCCTGCTTCGTCTGTAGTGTGAGCCAGGGCATGGCCCGTGAGAGCTGGGGAGGGTGCAGGTGTGAGGACACTGTTCTTGGATTCAGGGATTGTGAATGAGGGACTTTGGTCACTGAAGTTTTTCCTCAGGCATTGAGTCAGAGGAAAAGTCTCTCGTCATCCAGTGACACACACTTTATTTCTGGCAAGAGGCAAGTAGTGTTATTGTTCGCTTGGACAACACCATTGCTATTCCAGGCTGTGGGCAACAAGCAGGTTTTTGCACCAATGGCCTTGATGCCTTGTGATGGTCTGGAAATCACCTGAGGTGCCAGAGGGGATTCTGTCTCCCCCGAATTGAATTGCTCTTGTCCCCTGCCTTGCTGCTATATGGGCTGTGCTGTAACTGCTCTCAGCACTCTGCTTCTAGTGTTTGGGGGATGAAACTGTTTCTCTGAGCCACTGAAGTAGACTGGCTGGGGGGGTGCAGGGTACTAGGTGGCTCTCTGCCTCTCGCCTGTCCTAACTGTGGCTCATACGGGCAGCTTTGAAGCAGTGGATGAAGTTTTAAGGGATGGGGGAACTCCTATGCTTCCTGCTGTGGTATTACAGCTGGGTTGCTCTCATGATGGCCCCTAATATGCTGCAAAGGCAAAACAATGTGGTAAATTAAGAAATTTGGCCTTCACGGCTTTGCTAAAGATGGCCATGCTAATGTGAGGCCGAGCAGAAGCCATGTAGTGCAGCTTGAGTTCCCAGATGTTCTGTTTTTTGACATTACATGGTATTTTTTGTGCCATTTAACTGAATTATCCAAGTTTTCTTCAGTTATGAAACACTGAAGTGGCTTCTCATCAATTCTGTTTTCTTGTCGTACTTTTACCTATATCTCTGCAGATATTCTTGAAACATCAGTGCCTCTTGGACAAAAGAAAACCTGTGGTGTCCTTATGCTTGGTCTCCTTGATACTCTTTAATATGCTTTGGCTTCTCTAACAGCACCAGTGTGTAGGTATATGTGGGTTGTGTCGTGTTGGCACTCCTCTTTAAGTATTTCTCTAGACTCACTAGACAATGGAATCTGCAAAGCAGGCTGCTTTTATTCTTTCTCTAAATGATTTTCAAAAAGGAAGATTTATTTAAGGCAATATTAGCATTTCTCCCTATACTGGAGAACCAGGCAAAGCTCTCTGAACAGTGGAGTGTCTTGGGTTCCTGTCTTTGGCTTGGAGTGTTTCAAAAGATCCTGCCTCATAGCTGTTGCCTAACATGGTGCTCAAAGAGCAGCCTTTGAATTAACATCTGTTAGAAAGACTTTGAGTCTTGGATATATTCACAGCAGCACCTTCCACTATCAAGTGCACAGGTCAACACACTTAAAAGAAATACTAGATTTTGAGTTCACGGAATCTATGAAAGTAGTCTCAGAGTTGTGCAGAGGAACTTAGAGGCCTCAGCTTGTGAAGTTCACATGATACTGTTAATCTCTGTCCTTCCTAGAAAAAATATAGGAAGAAAGATTTAAGTCTGAATATATATTCAAGTTACACGGGGCAGATTTTTATGTAGTATGATTATATTATGCTTTTTATTTAGCTTCATTCACTGTATTTTTAGGTCCATGCACCTAAGGTTCACAGATGTAAATGAAGGCAAAGTAATGGAGGTGGCAAATAATCTTCAGGCAAAATCTTTATGGATACCTTTTACTCCAGCCCTTTGAAGTATTCTAAAGAATAATGGTGCTTGCTAAAAAAGACACAAGATGGCAGTGCTCAGTTCATTAGCAAACTAAAGCAAAACAACTACTTTTGCTGTACAGTGAAAATGAAATAGAGACAAAACATTATCATACACAATAGCAGTGGGTTCTTAACCCTTTCTGTCCATCCCACACTAAGACAGTTTCCCCCTAAAATGTACAGGAATGTGTCACTAAAACCCACAGTGAACACCCACAGTCCTACAGAACAGCCAAATTCTGCTTTGTTCCCCAGAGATACAGAAGTGTTTTGCTTAGCCAGCTAATCTTCAGACCAGCAAGAGAAAGTGAAAATGACACCTGAATTTGCCCTCATTTGTAATTTATATATTTTTTGTCTAGGCTTGAGGCCTAGAGCTTCAGAAATTACACATATCCAAATTGCAACATATATTTTTGTTTTTTAAAACAGTATGTAAGATAACCAATAGATCATTTAGCCTTCTTGGTGCTTCTCTTTCTGCTTGTTTGGTAATACAGTACATGCAAGGATCTCCTGCATCATTGCAGTGCAGTATTCTATTACCGTATTCTATTACTTTTAAAGACTGTTTTTTCCTAATAAATTTTCCCTTTCAGTGCACGACATCTCTATTAGGACACCTCTAGCATTTAACTTGGGAGCAAATCAGAGCATGCCAAGTTAAATATCTAAAAATAGGCTGTATGAATTCTTGTTTACAGTGCAATTTCATTGATGCAGCTAACTGCAGAGAAAATGAAACACAATCAAGGCTCCCAGGGACCTAGATCTCAGTACCTAGATCAATACTTGGCTCTGAACCGAGTTTCCCACTTCTTAGGTTATGCTCCATGGCAGGTAAAGGAGTGGGGAAAGCTGAACCTCTGAAAGGACATGAGTTCACCCCTGCCTAGCTGGAACTACACTGGCCTTTAAAAATCACATCTCTCATCATATCCCATCCCCTGCCTATGAAACGCTTGAACCCTGGTAAGATAGACCAGTCTCCTAGTTGTAGGGACACCTGCAAGTTTAGTGGGGCAGCTGGCAGGACTGACACCTGTGTGAGGGAGAATGTAGAGCCATTGGGAGACCAGAGAGCCCTTTCCCAAAGGGAATGCGACAATGGTGTTGAAAATCCATGTATAATGGTGACATGTACTCATGGATTTCTGCCTGGCTGAAGATATAAAAGGTAACACCATAGCTGGGAGTGGGAAAAGATCTAAAATATTCTAAAAATTAAAAGACAACTGTTTTAAAATCAGCACCTCCTGCTTTGAATTTGGTAACCTTCATTGTTCGTAGTTCCATTTCTCATGGCTTGCAGAATCAACTGCTGCTGTTTGGGAGTGCCTCTAGTTAACAAGGCCACTCGTAATCAGTATCAGTGTTTTCCAATAGATTTATGCTTTATACTAGTGTATGTACTTGCACACAAAATTTACTCTGCACAAGATCTGGGTACATGAATGAGTCTTAACATAGTTCCCTAACTCCTCAAGCGGTAAAAGCAAATGACACACTTAAAGGCAATTCCTCATTAAAAGAATGCAATGACTGATTAATACTTCACTCATTCACATCTGAGACCAGACATCCACATTCCCACAGGACATCAGAATATTTTTTTTTAACATTGCCAAACTGTACAGTCAGAAGATACTATGGCTTTCTCCCACAGGCTATTCGGCTACATTTGCAATGTTTTTACAAGACAAGTCGTATTATGATGACTCAATCTCTAGTACTTGTCTGTTCGTATTGTGGGCTTATGTGGCTTATTCTTGCATGGGCACAGCAAGCTGGAGAACACACTTATTATTTACCAACAGTATATCAAATCAACATTTGTAAATGGAAGGTGAATTTGACGGAGCTCATTGTGTCAGTCAATGTTGTGGAATTTTAGTGCAACAAACTGCTTGAACAGGCTGCACACAAAGGTGCTGAGCTGGTCTGGAAAATCCATAACCACATGGAGGAAGTGAAACCCAGGGTGTTTTTTTGAGGTTCTTACCACTGTAGCTGAGCATGGCATGAAATCAATTGCTTAAAATTGTTCCTTGCCTTGCCCCAATAATCTTTATTCAGGCATAACATTCATCCGACTAGATTCACAGCCAAATAATACAGTTGGAGATGGTGATGCAGGTGTGTGCCATGCTCAAAGTCTTCTCCAATAGCCACAGCCTCACACTGTGGTTTTGTAACAGCTTAAACTCACGTAAGTTGAAGATGACGCGGTCCAGCTCTCCTTCCCCTGGTCCCTGAATGTCCCTTCCCGTACACTAGCTCATTTCCTGAGCTAGTAGTAGTGACTGTGACCATGTGACAAGTCAGTTCAGGAAACTCATCTAGCTAAAATCTAACACATCAAAAAAAACCCACCAAAAAACAAAACCCAATTAGTCTCAGACAGATATATTTCATGAACCAGCACACCTCGTGCTCACAGAGTCCACAGGCTGGGACATGGCAGGGTAAGCTGATGGGGAACTATTCCCAGAATGTTACCCCTAAAATGAGATGGGGAAGTAATTGCCCATGAAGGGTATTCAATAAGGACAGTTGGGATATGTTGATTTATTCCTGTTGTGATTCCAGCTATTTCCAACAAAGCAGGACAGGCTTGATTTTAGATATAGGCAAAGAAGACAGGAGCTTGGGGTGGTTTTATGCCTACCTTTGCCTCTGATCTGCAAAGATGCACGTGCTGCTGTGGCAGTTGATGGAGGTGCTGAGGCATGTCGGGTGGCAACTTCTGTTGGTGCTGAACAGCCTATGGGTAGTTACTGCCTTTATAGTTTGCTTCTCCTAAGCAATAGCAGAAGCAACAAACCTGGCTATGCAAGACTCTCCTCAACTCCTTCCCTTCCATACCAATCCTGCTTTCGCCTGGGATGGCGGGGCTGGCAGGACCCTAGCCCAGTCCTAGTTTCAGTCTTCTGTTGGCTCCCATCACCCAAAACTCAGTTTTCCCTACCCTGCTGAAAGACTTGAGCTGATATTGAAGTAATTCTGTGCTCATCCTAAAAAAGATTATAAAAAAATGAAAAGAAAAATACTATTAACAAATCTGAAGACATATGAGAAAATAGTAAGCTGCTTTTCTATGGATGTGCTAACTTTTTATATCAGATGAGTTTCTTCTTATTTAACGCATATTTTTAAAATTATTGTTCTCTGTAGAGTGGTAGGGAATCTCCACTTTTCCCATTGAATCTAAATATTCACAGCTGCTCTTGTTCTTACCTTTATTTTTACTATCATTTTTTCCAAGATAACAATGTTTATCCTAAACCTGAAGTTAAAACTGAATGCTCTAAAACAGTTTGCTACCTCTGGCCTTGCTTCAGAAGAAAGTGGTATGTCCTAACTGCAGGCCCAGGAGCAGCTCCTGTTCAAGTTTTTGTGGAGAAAGTTGGAAAGCAGAAAAAAAGAGACAGTCAACTCCAGATTAAAATAACTGAGGGAAGGCCAGATAGGGTGCTGATGGAGAAAAAACGATCTCCATTGCCAGAGAGAGGACTGAGGAAAAGCACTCTGCCAGTCCCTGCTGACAGGTCTTTTGGACCGGATTAGCATATTTTCAATTGAAAGGATGCATTCCTCCCCCCTCATTTTGTTACCTGCCAGCCTTGCAACCTCAGCCTTGGATAGAAAAGTCAGAGTGTGTCCTTTTCTGGCTTGTGCATCCCTCTTAAGACTGAAGATTGCATGCCTGAGACTTGGCAATAACAGTATCCAGCAAGAGGAGAAGTAATAGACTTGTTATGTGTGTCAATAAAACCAGCAAGCAGGACTTGGAACACACACGTGGAGCTAAACTGCTGAGAAAGGGAGAGTGACTTTTCCAATTATAACAACACATTGACACACAGGTCAGAGGTTGAAATATTAAAAAGTAGTTAATAGGTCTCTTGGGAAGCACTGGTAATGCACAGCAGCCCTGCATACTTGTAGACAATGTAACTAGCCACAGCATTATCCCTTAAAACCAAATGCTTGTGTGCAGAGCTCAATTAGTAAAAGCTGTTCAGGAACTGAAATACTAGTTCTGCTGGGAGATGCCCTGCGCAGGAGCAGAAGTAACATAGCACTGCGATACCCTCTCAGACCCAAAGGTGCTCTGTGAGGCAGTGAGCCAGCTGTCAGGCTGAAGTAGAAGCTGCCTCACACAGAAGTTTGGGGAAAAAAGTAATGGTGATGGTGCCTTTTAAAACAAATGACCCTTCTTGTGACTAGCCTTGTTTTTTATATTTCCACAAGTGCCTGAAGTAGTGCCACTTTGCTCTTAATAATCTTGGACCAAAATTCAAGTGTGCTGTGCATCCAAAATCAGAGCTAGATTTTTTTTCTAGAGTGTTCAACTTCTATTTAGTTATTAAAATTGAGTATCTCTCATGGCTCTTCTCTGATTCATCACTCTTTTCTGACCTAGAGACAGACTGTAACTGGGAATTGCAGTCTGTGTGCTTCACAATCTCTAGCTGCAAAGTTCTGGTCTTTTCTACCACAGTGGCCAGAGTGTTTGGTGTAACATGGGCATAGGTGAAGACAAAAGCACCCAGGCTCCATGACCTGTGCTCTGCATGTGCACATCACTGACCCACGGTAACCCTGAGGTGTGCAGCAGCACAGCCCACAAGGTTCTTTGGCCAGACAGCTCAGCTGTCCCACCTGTCTCATAGCCCCATGCTATGGATGAATCCACAGCTAGCTTCTCCACTCTGATTATTGTCTGACTTTGACATCTCCCTTATGGGACATATGCTGATGGATTAGGGTCGATATGGATGTCCATGCTTGTCACTAGCTTATTCAGTCTGCTGTACACGTAGGGGAAGAGGGAGTTCAAACTTTCTGTGTTGTGCCCTCATGCTGCTTGACTGGGAGCAGAATTCCAGTCATTTTGAATATTTGATGAATTTTAGAACAGTATGGGGCTGGACCCATGCTTATCTGCAGTTAGGCACACATATGAAGTGTCAGTCCTCCTAGCTACTTCCTGATTTTGGGGAGAAACGAAGTCTCTGTGAAACCATATTTGCCTGCTTGGTATTACATTATATGTTATACGTCTAAGGCACTGAGAAGGGGCTCTAGTTTGTCTGTAAGCTCCATGGCTTTTGTGGTTTTGTTACAGGGATTTCATACCCTGAATTTAAATAAATTGGGAAATAAGATTCTGTTTCAGAGCCCACCCAAAAGATTGGTGGTCTTCCCAGTGCACTGATCAGGCAATATGAAGGGAATTCAAAACCTACATCTGACCAAAACAATATGTAACCAAAGTTTCTGAGTGCTCCATGCCAAACAAACAAATGCTGAGCCTAGTGATTTTTACAGTCAATATGCTTCATCATCTATACAATAACTTGGTAGATACAGTTAGATCAAAGGTTTCCTTTCAGTTCCAAAGCAGAGGATGTTTTACAGTGAAAGCGTGACAGTTGTTTCTGCTAAGCAAAGTACTGCGTGGCTCTATGACTGATAAAGCTCTGCCTGTTGGAAGGAAAATCTCAGTCACTCTGTGGCTATGTCATCCTTGCTATGGGTGGAAGCTGTTTTGATGGGTAACATCTGTTATTTTCACTGAAATCTGAAAGACCTGTCTACATGTTTTGGTGTTTTTTTTTTCCTTAGTATAGGATGTGAGTGAGGGAAAAATAACTAAATTGACCTTTTAGTTGACTGAGATACAGTGTAAAAAGACTCAAAGAAATGAACATCCTCACAATTATGCACAGTAAGGCATTCTTACCCAGTTTTTCTCATGTAAAGAAAACCAAGAAAAACAGTGCTATTATGACTTTACCCACCTACAGACAAAGCCTGAGAAGATCCTATTTCTCAGACCTTTGTCAAATTTTCAGTCTATCTAGTGGGAATTTCCCCCCCCCCCCTTAAAAAATAAATGTTAAGTAGTCTCAAAGGACAAAAGTTTTTCATCTGAGAAAACAAATGTCATCTCTCTCTTTCTTTCTCCATTCTTCTATTTTTTCCCCCACTCCATATTTTACCCCATCCCTTTTGCCACAGGAATACATATTCTCTTTTGCCATTCATCTCCCTTTTCCTGGGATCATATACCATTTGGGGACAACATATACTGAGATACTGATATACATATCTTTAAATCTGATTTTAAAGCAAATGTATTAGAAAACATAAAAATAGAATGAGAAACTTGCAGGAGTTTAAATAAAACAGTCACTGATAATGAAATAATATTTAAACTTGTCATTACAGCTTTTTGAATATGCCAGCAAATTCATGAAGGGAAAGGAAGGGAATGGAAGGGAAGGGAAGGGAATGGAAGGGAAGGGAACGGAAGGGAAGGGAAAGGAAGGGAAGGGAAGGGAAGGGGTTTACATTTCCAAAGTAACACTGAAAATGTTGAAAATATATGTTATGAAAATTTCTTTCTGCTTATAGAGCTTGTACACCAGTTAGTTGATCTCTCCAACCCCACCCATGGGAGTTGGTGCTGAGTTTAATGCTCTGCTATTAGTATCAGCAACTCTTATATAGTTGTTTGCACATATGCATTCCCATATATTGGATCAATACCTCATTACTTCTTGATGACCCATAGCAAGGCTGGATCATGAGTCTTATGCTGTGATTTTAGGCCATGAAACCAGCACATGCAGTTGTGGTAGCTGCTGGTAATCCAAATCCCCACCTGTGGGGAAGCACTGAGTTGGCAGGGCCTGGGGAGGCCAATATTGATTGATGGTCATCCTATTTCATGGGTGCAGCCCCATCCTATCTCATACTCTAGTGGCCTAGCTGGGAAGTCATTTAATCCTGCCTGCAAATGGCTCCTAGGGCTTCTGCAACCTTATGGTTCGTGTCTGTGGCTCTTGGGTACACAGAGATATTGCTATATGGCAGATGATGTCAGAAATGCTGGCTAGTCTGTTTGGTTCTGTGCACAATATGAATATCTCTTCCAGCTCATCTCCAAGCTGATAAGCTTGGCAGCTACAGAAGCAGATACTGGGGGAACAGTGTAAAGGTGTGAAAGCTTCCAGCTCATCTCCAAGCTGATAAGCTTGGCATCTACAGAAGCAGATACTGGGGGAACAGTGTAAAGGTGTGAAAGTTTCTATTGTAACCAGCTGTGTTGCCAAGTGGGGGCAGTAGGGACTGTCCTAAACTGTCCTGCTGCTGCAGCCACTTGAGCACTATGGCAGGGACTGCTAATGTTTCTCATCCTGTGCAGAGACACACACCAAAATCTACTTCTGGTTGATAGCCACAGGATATTCACCATAGACGTTGGAGAGAGAAACGGAACAAGACCTCTAGGCGTTCATAGCCAGGAGATACTCAGAAATCCCCCACTACACTATGCATTAGGCTGGGTACACAGCTCAGTCCCAGAGGACTCCATTATTTTTGGCCTAAAAAAATCTGTGGAGGCACATTTCTGCCCACTTCCTGGGGTCACAGTACAGACGTTCATTGTGGGAACCATTCTTGAACTGCTTAAGGCTTTAGAGTTACAGTTTGGCCAGTTCTGCTCAAGGCTTTATTCCTTGACGCCTTCCTCAAAAGACCTATATCTCCAAATAAGGGTTACCATAAAATGAGTAATAAAAAATACTATAACCATGAAAATGGTATATGAGTTTGACATATACAGAAAGTATCATCATGCGTATACACATTGCAAGTTTCCTAACTTCCTTTGCAATCTTTTTTATGCTCTTAACATATTTCTGTGTGTCTCATTTCTAGCATTTTTAAAAAGGTACAAGTATAGAAATTCCAGTGCTCAGCAGCATTATGCCATGCGAATTTCAGGAACTGGAACATTTTTATCCAGCAGATGGACTTCTGCCATCTGCACTAAGGGAGAAGCTGATTTTGTGGGTAAGTTATCAGTAATTGCAGGGGAATCCCTTCAAAGCCAGATACTGAAACATCTGTAGTGCAAAAAGATTTCTTGGCTACCAGCTGCTAATATCTCACTGAGCTTGTGCAAAATGAAAGGTTTTCACTAGATTTCCTTTAAAATTTTTATCCTTTTGCAGACACTCATGAATAATTTCAACCTGAAGACCTGAAGGGCTTCTGACTTATAAGAAGCTAAATCAGAGCCTTATAACAAAAGACATTGAGCAAGCCTAGAGATAGGCAGAACTACTTTCAGCATCCACCTTGGTAAGAAAACAGTAATAAATATGTTTCCAAATTCAAGGTTAAGTCACAGGGATGTTGCTTTGTGCAAAATCTCAATGAGCCTGTTTATTTTTTCTCTATTGACCTTTCTCACTTCAGTGCCTTGGAACTACTTGATATTCATTGCAACATATCTAAAACTGGATTCTAAAACTGGTGAGGCTGGAAGATATTCAGATCTCTTAGTGCAACTGCCTAACTTAGGCGTTGAAACTAGAATAGTATATGAATTCAAGAGAATGATATGTGATTCAGACTACCTGTTACCTAGGAATGACAAATGATGGCTTCCTACTCAGGAACCAGAGGGAAGGTGTTAATGATGCACGGACCCCTATTACTGGTACCTAACTTGGCATTGGCTCTCTCACCAGAAAATTGCAGCCTGGGTAGCAGCCTCCATATATTATTCTTTTAATCTTTGGTTGTGTTTACATGGTCTTTTGTAGACAAAGCTGATTTCCTGCTGCTGATTTATGAACCACCAAGACCAAGGGGAGCTCTGGAAGAAAACCTGTGTCTGAGTGTTTTAAGTCATCAGCTGTCTTTCTGTCACTCCTTTTTTTTGCCCAAAGGGGGCTGGTTTATGCTTACAAAGTGGGAGCTTTCCTCCACACAATTCATCCCTGATATCACCTACCCTTAGATTGACTCCTGCAGCAGTATTGCAAGACATGTTGGGTTGTAGCCTCACCAATATTTTGCAAATCTGCCCCGTAAGTAGATCAGCTATTTCTATGCGAACACTAACTTGCATCTGATAGATTGCATTTGCTTTTACTGGACAAGGTTAATGATGAAAATAAGTTTAATCTAGTAAAGTAAAAGGTTAAGCAACTGATAACAAAACAAGAAACTGAGCTACTAAAAGCTAAAACAAAACATGATGTCAATGTCTTTATTCCCAATTGCTCCTTCAGGTTTTTCTTTCAGCATTTCTCTCTGCTCTCTAGCATACTCTCCCTGTCAGATCCTTAGAGAACCTCCTAAACAGGTATTACTCCATTAATGTGACTGAGACCCTCCTTCCATGAGCAGCTCTGGGCCCTTTACCTGTCATACTCCAGAACAGGAATGCTGACAATCCAGATTTTCCTCCAGTGAAAATGGAGAGCCATATGCCCTTCTTGGACATTTCTCTAACTCATCCCTTACTGTGTTATTCTTTAAGAAAATGTACACTGTCTACTAGATTCCCCTTGTTCCTTTCCCTTTCTGCCACTTTATTTAGTGCTAACACTATAAATCTATTTTTCTGTCAGTGAAAATGTGAATGCAACATGTTTTGACCTACTAAGTAATATGGGTTTGGTTACCACTTGGAGTGGGATTCATTTTGCGTAAAGGTGGCTGTTTCACAGATAGGCAGCTCACTGGAACTAGGTGCTCTGGATCTCTCTAGGGATACTGGAGAAAGCAAAGCTCCTCCAGAAAGTGACTCATCCTGGTCACACGCATACCTATATATGGCAATTAGACACTTGGGAAAGTAATCTTTCTTCATACTTAACATATATTGGCAGAAGGATACTGTGTACTAGTGGAAAAGACTTGGTTCATTTCTGTGATAAATGCCATCCCATGTTTTTTAACATGGAAAAACATAGGTTTTTAAAAATTAGGCATCTGATGTCAAACTCTAGGTATTCTTGATCAGATTCATAGACCCTTTTTTGGACTGAATTTGACCTTCTGTAACAGTAGTATCTGCACGACTGAGAAAAGGGTGGACCACACCTACTCATATGACACTATAAATTAACTACAAATATGAGATTACAAATATCAGAAGGTAGATCATGCAACAAAGGTATTTTCTAACTTTCAAACTTGTTTGACTTGAAGACATGAACTCTAAAACCAGCAATAACCACTGAGTGCATGCATGAGATCACAAGGACAGTGGATTCAAGAGCTGTCTTTCCTGATATACTCAGGGAATGTGTATCTGTCTATACTTTAGAATAACAAATATCACTTTGTAATACAGTTTATGGGTTATGGGGAACACTGTTAATTAAAACTATATCAGAGAACATGAAGTGGCCTATTCTTGTTTTTTTTTTTTTTAATATTTTGACTCATATCATAGTAGTCTATACCTTGCCTAAGCACTTTCAGGTTAATTTCAGGCTTAATCCACCTCTTCCTCCAAAAAATTCAATTGATAGTAAACCCATATAGTTCACAGGATGAAAAGATGCAATGTCTAAAAAAATGTACCTCAAACTTCAATTTAAACACATTTTTTGAGTGCACAAACCTTCAGCTTTAGGAAACTTACCAAAATGGAGAGTTACACTTGTTTTGTGATAAATAACTCCCCAGGTATTGAGATCTAATACTGTAAATCGTGTATTGCTAGGAAGTGAAAAGAGCAAATGGAAACTGCACAAACCAATTTGCTGTTTTCACCTATGCTTCAGAACTCTGAATGTCATCTTGGGTGGAAAATATCCTAGCAGCTTTCTCTAGCCATCTGAAACCATTCTAATATATTGAAAAATGGCAGTGACATTTCCCCATTTTTATGTGCAGTACCTGGTGAAAACGTGAGAAGAGAAAAAAGAGCTCTGATTATTTCTGCAAAGTGCTGAAACAGTGTCCCCAGTTAGTATAACTGCTCTGTTTTTCCAGTACATAGTTGATCTACAAGAATCCTCATCTTCATGAAAATGCTTTTTTTTTTTAAAAAAAATCACAAATATAACCCTGAAGTTATGAGTTATATCATGATGACTCTGAACAAATGTTGTTATTGGCACTGATTGCATTGACACTTAATGAAAAAAACACAATAGCGGATTTCACCCTTTATACGGATGATTAGTAATAGCTATATTTATTTTATCTATTCCTTTAATTTATAAAACACAAAGTTGTAGCATGATGACTGCTCCTCTCATCCCCTCTGCTCCAGTGGTATAAGGACAACTTCTATCACAGATAAGAAGTGGCAGGTGCCCCACCCCCAACTTCTGGGGAAAACCCCACCCCTTCCTGGCAGTCACCTGTCCCACTTGCCCCAGAAGTCCCACCCCTCTTCCAATCACGTGGCCTGTGTGCGCCACCTCTTTTTGACCATGGGGGTTGCCATTTTGTAAAATGTCATTCCCTCATGTGTTCACAGACTGCCCTGCTGTTCCGCCTGGTTTACCCAGAAATATGTCAGAACATATATGTGCACACATATATGCGCATTTATAAAGATGTAGAAATGAGATATATGTATCTGTAAAAAGCATAGGTTTAAAATGGATAAAACATTCTTTAATAAGAGCAAAGGGAACAAAACAAAGTAATTCAGAAAGTTAATGCAACAAACAGAAAAAAGATTAATTTTGAGGCACTGAAAGATCTTGTGTTGGATTACGGCATGAACCCAGACAGTGACGATGCTAAAAAGATCGTGATAGAGCAGCGTTCTATCATTACGAACAATGGGCAATAGAAACCAGGGCCCTCCAGGAGACGCAGAAAGTGGTCTCTGACAAAAGGGTACTGGCTAAAAATTTTAAAAACCTCCCCACGGTTTTGGATTATGGGCGTGCACTGGAAGCACCCCTCTTCTGCTATTCTGGCAGGGCCAAACAATGGTGGGAAAAGTTATTTTGTAAAAAGTCTTTTGGAGGATGCCAATCACTTGTTTTCTGTTATACCTGAGAAATACTGTGTGGTGTTACAGTTGTTAGCAACTGTTCCATCAGGAACTGCTCTGTAAATAGCCTTTTATCAAATTTGTCAAGGACTTGCCTGAAAGTCTTCATGATAACTATTTATTTCCCCCTAATAAAGTAAATATGGTTGTGATCTATGATTTGATGAACTCTGCTTCTGAGAGTGATGAAACTGAGAAAAATTTTAATTAAGTATGCCCTCTGTATGTGACACTTACCTCGAAATATAGTTTGCAATTCATGGACCCACTGGCCAGTTCTTCTCATTGGCATAGTGTTTTTCAGGAATGCCTTAGGGTCTTCTTCTTCTTGTCTCCAAGCACATGTTCTTCTCAAGCTGACATTTTGTTCTTGTTTTCCATTTTCGCAGACTGTGTTGCCTGTATCTTGCAGCACCGTGCAAAGCCCAAAGTCTGCCCTGGTAATACGGCATGGTCATCCTGTTGGGCTGGGTCTGGATGCAGAGGCCTCTCAATCCAGCTCGCAGGACTGGACTCGTCTTTGTATGTGACCAGGTTTGTACATGGGACCCCTTGGTGGGGGTACAGTCCTGTACAGTCCTTTATAAATATATTAATTTCTATGCATATATTTTATATATATTGCATATAAATGTATATATTTTTTATCTAAGCACTTCCTGGTCCAAAAGAAGGGGGCAGCCAATCAGAAGGGGATCAAAGACCACATGGGTATAATGGTTTCAAAATAAGGCAATCACAGAGCACTGTGAAAACACATGGGGTAAGGCACTGTCAAGAACGTTGCCCTCCATGCCTGTGGTAGGCAGGGGTTTCCTCTTGTGACTACTTTTGGGTAATGATGTTTTACAAAATGGTAGCATCTGCATATTTAGTGGGAGAGGACCTGCTCTGACTTCCTTCTGGGGTAGACAGCACAGGGTGGTTGGTCCTGCTGACCAGTCACAGGGCTGCCTGAAGATATGCGTGTTATGATGGTGTCAAGAAAGGGCCACAGCCAATCACACAGCAGTGTGAAAACATGTGAGTCATGACGTCTTACAAAATGGTGGCTACCCACCATAGAATGGTGGCTGCAACTAAATGGCGGCCCCTGTGTATGGAGGTGGAAAGGACTTCCTGTTCTGGCATACTTCTGGGTAAACTGGGTGGAGCAGCTGGTCCTGCCAGCCAATCGCAGGGCAGCCTGTGAGCATGAGGGGGTATGACATTTTACAAAATGGCGACCCCCAGGGCAAAAACAGCTGGAGCACACTGACCACATGACCGGAAGAGGGGTGGGACTTCTGCGGCAAGTGGGACAGGTGACTGCCAGGAGGGGTCGGGTTTTCCCCCCGGAAGTTGAGTGTGGGGCACCGGCCACTTCCCATCTGTGATAAAAGCTGTCCTTATGCTACCCTCCCTTTCCTTCTCTCCATATAAAATGTAGACAAAACAGCAGCAGTGATTAAAATTCTAATTGCTCCGTTGTCATTCTCCTGCCAGGCTGAGTGGAGCCCCCAAATACAAACTCTTCAATATCAAGAAAGGAATTTGGACCATCAGTCTAATTAAAAAGTCTAACAATTTGTGTGTGTGTGTGTGTGTGTGTGTGTGTGTGTGTGCGCGCGCGCGCGCGCGCGCGCGTGGGGGGGGGGTATTTCCTCACATCTAGGTGGTGGTAACTGAGCTGCAAACAAGGTAGTGCACTTCAGGTGCGTTGTAAACTTTCAGTGCATATGGAAATTGGGAAATTTCTGCAAAGCTGCAGTGGAAGGCCCTGGAAAAGCAGTTTCCACATATGCCAGATTTTATAATATGTTATGGGTGTCATGGTTCATTGTGATCTCTCAAATTTATGGGATGGCATACTGTGTGAAACAAACTTCATTTTTACAAGCTCATTAAGTTAAAAAAAGAGAGTTAATCCCTTCTCTGTAGACTAGCCTAAATTGTTAATTCTCTAGTTATTTATTTGCTAGTTCGCTGATTCGTTGACTTGATAATTCATTAATTCAGGCTCTTATGAGCAAAACAGTTACCTAACCAATAGTGAGAGGGGTCATCCTTCCTCCTCCCTCATGATGAGGGCATCGCCTGAATTGTACTTGGAATCATGAGAGCCTCAGCAGTCCAGCTGCTGGTGGATCTGCTTCAAAGGCTGTTTGGGTGAGCTAACATATTTCTACCTGCCAGCTCAGAAGTTTGGTCTATACCATCCCACTTGGTCGTTGTGATTATTGGGCAAAGATTTACTTAATTCCAACGAATTTTGGTCTTATCAGGTGTTTACAAGCAGTTACTTATAAAACTGCAAGGCTAGCAGACCTTGTTCATTTTGTGCTTGAGTGTTGGGCATATGTGTTGCTCTTGTTTTACCCTAATGGCACTGCTCCCAGCATCCATCAGGCCTTAACATGAGCTGTGTGTCAGGCCCCAAGCCTGAGCAGAAGTTGAGTGAACAGTCACAATGGGTGTTGCCTTGTGGACAGTGTGGAGAGCTGCTTTCCCCAAAATGATTTAGGAGGTGATCTTGATCAGCTGTATAAGAAGTATTGTCAGTACTTCTCAGATGACTTAAGTTAATACATTTCTTGCTTAAACTATAAGACTTGTGCCTTTTTCTGTGCATATCTTCTAACACGATAAGGGAATAATTTCTACTGTTGTAAAGAGTCTTAAAGGATTATCTTCCAACTGATATTTTATTTTGTACTGTGCCCAAGGAAGAGTTATTGTTGTTTGTGTATTTCTCACATAAACCCAGATAGGCTTGGGTTTTTACTAAACAAGCCAGAGGATTTAGTACAGAGCCAGGAAAGCCTCTGAATCTAAAACCAATGGTGCTTCTCATGGACATACAATTGTTCATATATTTATGAGTTCCAGTTTTTCGTATGTTTATGAGTTCCACTCTGTTAAGGGAATAAAGGCAAGTGTGAGAGGAGTAGGATGAGGACAAAGCTGCTGCTTATCACTTCGGAGGCTGAATTAGTGTCTTGATGCTTTATTAATACATGCATGTATATCGTTGATGCATTGCATTGAGGTAGCCTTGGGTTGTTAAATACTTAAATGGCTTAGAGTGTGGCCAAATGTGTATGGGATTTGGCAGTGGAGACCTCAGTTCAGTTCCTTTCTCAGGTTTTCTTGGTGAAGCTAGGCCAATCTTCCTACCACCCCTAAAGGGCCATGCCTCAGTTCTCCTGTCTGTTAGACGACTATAAAGATACTGATGTGTTTAGTGATGTATTGGAAGATTCATGGAGAGAGAGAGACATCATCTGAGAAACAGGAGCCCATACCATCGGTGTTGTTGTTAGCTATATTACTTGATATATTGATAGGCACGATATCCTGGTATCTTCACGCCTGTAGTGTAGAATTATCATGGATACAAGGCAAAGTCGGCAGGAGTGAGAATTGATCCACACCAAGGCAAAGTCGGCAGGAGTGAGAATTGATCCACACCAAAGCAAAGTCAGCAGGAGTGAGAATTGATCTGCACCTATAATAAAACAGGCCAGGCACAGAAGTACAGCCATGTAAGGGCTGTATGTAAGGGAAGTGCAGCCATGTCTGAAAGTAGCAGCTAGGGCTGTGAGGCCAAGTAGTCTACTTTGAAACTCTCAGACAACAGGTTGTTGCTTGTTTTCTTTGTTTTTTGCCCTCAGGGATGTGCATGATGGTTGCTATTTATTCAGATTAATCAGCTTCACACACAAGTTTGGGAGCATGAGCTGGATTTTATCCTGGCCTGCACGCTTTCAAGAGAATCATTAAAATGATTGTGAGAAAGCACTGGAAACAAGATTCCTGGAAGTAATTCCCAGCTGTCATACTGAATTATAGAGTGACTTAGAGCTGGTAAGTTTTCCATGTCTCTGTTTAATACTCTGTAAAGTGAGCAAAGTAAAACATTTCTCAGAAGGATGTAGTGAGTTACCAAAATGATACCGAGAAAGATTTCTTGTTCCTTTGCAAGAGGTGAGCTGTCTAGTTCATGGTATTAGTGTTTTGCTATGATGAAGCAGTTTTCTCTCCTACATAAAACAAGACAAAGCCCTGTAACATCAGTGCTTCATGACTGATGACTGACAGCTCCCATCAAATTCATAATTATAGGCAAAACCCACATCCATTTCTTCATAATAAGTGTTTGGAATTGTGTAACTGTGATGTAAGAAGAAAATGTTTAGACCATTTCTTTAATTTTTATAAAGAGGAATAAGGGAATAGCATGAGTTAGTGCTCTGGTTTCAAATAAACTCCGTCAAAAAATAAATCTGTATTTTGCTCTCCTATATGTTACACATTTTCCAGGTTATGTTAGATATACATACTCATTTCATATGAAATGTATTTGTTATTTTCTGGTTTTCCTCCAAGACATTTTACCATTATCCTGCCAGGACAGTATGTTGTCTGACCACTTCCCCATTGCAATTAAGGATTGAAACCACTTGCTTACGCACAACGGAGACCATCATACCTAACCCCAAAGGAGGCCAGAAACTCCTAGCACACTGCATTTCCCAGACCAACCAGGAGGCCCAGGGCACGGAAGGACAGTGTGCTATTTGCAACAAGGGCTGGCACACTGACAATCCACATGAGTGGAACACTTCAAAATAAAGAAAAAAAGCGGGGAGGGATTTAATGCATCTCACAGAGAGGTACTCTCTGAACTTTCATAGTAAAAAGAGATAGACTAAAAAATCAGCTGTTCAAAACACAGTACCACAGACCCAGTCTCACAGAGTGATGTTTAATATGCAGAATCACAGGCTTGATCTGAACAGACATCAAAACATGAAGCTTGTACTAAGCCACACAGCCTTCCTCAGGAATCTCATTCTGCTGCTTCCTTCCTCATCCCAGCTTTTCCTCAGTTCTTTCTCCAGTGTCAGAGCCAAAGAGGAGGAGCAGAGACGATGCCTTGGGGTGCCAGGGGTGGGGTAAAAAAGAGGAGGCGGCAGTCTCTGTCTCTGGATGGATATACTTTATTGGCTTCAGTGTGTTTTGGATCAGGCCCATTGTGCTCAACAAATTTAAAAGTGAGCAGCATGCAGTAAAGCAAGATTCAGAATCATCCTATCAGGAAGATGAAAGTGTTTGTTGACTCTGCAGTACAGTTTTCATGAGCTTATTTTTCAGGTATGGGTCTAGGACTAATCAATCATGAATATCAATCCATTGAACTCATTTTTAGTTTCCAACAAGACTGATCGTGCCATATTACATGCTTATAGTTGAATTGTGTATGAATTTGGTAACCTGCACTGACACTGATCATTGCAACCATTTGTTCCATTTCTTCTTCAAGGCTGATGTTTGAAGACCTGAAAATGACAATCAGTTTGGATCTCTGCAACACACAAAAAAACTGAGCAAGTTGTATTGGATATCCAAGTCCACGTGGCAACATTTGTGAAATACTGTTATATGGTCATAGCATGAGGACATGGTGTTTTCTTAGGATGAGGAAACACTGGGAGGGGAAGAAGCCTATCAAATGACATACTGGCACACACATTTGTACATATATGCACAGAGACCTTAGGTGTAGGGAGTGCTCTGTCTACATGCGCGTTTAGTCTGAAAGCGGTTCTGTCAGAAAGATCCAGTTGGAATAGTTAAGAGAAAAGAAATGACTGGCTTTTTTTTTTTTTTCTCCAAGCTTTCATATTAGTCTGAAGCGAGCCACAGTTTGAAAATAAGAAGCTGTTCGGATTTATTGTATTCTGGAGCCATTAATTACAGTGTGTCCTGTTAGTGTTTATTTGTCTTAGTTCTTCTTGGTGTTGAAAGACTGACCCTCATGGACATAAAAAAGACTATCTAGCTTCATCTGTCTCACCATCCTCTGTGGCTCAAGTCCTTGTGGTAGGGCACTTCCCCAGACTACAAGACACAGCCAGATGTAACAACTGGATAGCAGGCTATGAAATAGCACTATTTTAAGATGTCAGCATTCACACCTCATAAAACAGAGAGCATATTACAGTGTGTGTTAGATTCTAGAGGAAATAATACCAAATGTCTATTAGGGTGTATTGTAGATTTGAATAATCTGGCAGACTGTATTTGGAAATATTCTCTAAATTTCCTCTGTCCCTGCCCTGAGACTGTGGTAAGTAGCACAGAGACCAGCTGTCCTGCCTTGTTTTTCTAAGCCATTGACTAAACAGTGAGTTCATGTTCAAGATAACTGTGGGGAACCAGTTCATGAACTTCTTGAACTCTGCTGTCCATATATGTGGTGATGGAATTGAAAAACTGCCATTTAATTAATGGTGAGTCTTGTAACTAGAAATTAACCTTGGACCAAAGTGTTTTTTTTTCTTTCTTTTTTTTTTTTCTTCATTAAAAGAAGTCTGGAGAGAGAGAGGAAAAAAAGAAAGTAAAAGAGCTTAGCTGGCTATGCTGTTGACTTTTTCTCAGGAAAAGACGTGGTTCTGTAAAAGAGGGAGATAAAGCACATACCTGCACATACAATCCAAGGAGCTGCAGTACATTTTGGCCCCAATGCCAGAATATCTGCATGGAGCAGAATTCTGTCTGTGCTCCTTTCTAGACTCACTTCCTAACTTGCAAAATGACTAACGTGGTGTTCTAGCAACCAATGATGTCTATTCTACTGCCACACTTTGTAGCCTCCCCTTTTCTTTGTGGCATTCAGTTCTGTGACATTTACTGGCAGCATATAGGCTGGTCTCTGAGGGAAAGCTATGTAGTGCTCAAAGTTGCAGTCCTGTATTGCTGCTTCAGCCTCTAAACCTCTCATCTTGATAACAGCATCTAGATGTTGAGACTTTGTCCGGTATTTTCTACTTTTCTATAATACTCTCTAAAATAGCCTGAAGCACAGCAATACTGCATAGATCCCCCTATTCTGCTTCCCTAAACTGGTAACCGTATCATTCCATTTAAGTACATGCATCTTGCACAAGCATCTTCCCTTTAGTATTAGAAAGTGTCTGACATCCACAAGCAGAAATCAGCAGAGGAGCAGGGCTGGAAAGGACTTCTTGAGGCACTAAGATAGACACCTGCTATTGCAAAGCACTGCATTAAATAATCTCTTTCATAGATGGATTAAAGTTCATCCAGTGAGGTTTCTAGAGATGTTCTTCTGCCCTAACTGGTAGGCTGTTCCAGAATATCACTCCTTTAATGGATAAAAATGTTCTTCTAATTTCCTGCTTAAATATATTCCTTGCCAAGTTATATCCATTTGTTTGTGTGCAGACCTTTAGTTAAATAAGCTTTTTTTCCCCTGGTTTCCCCAATGTATTTATGGCCAGCAATGATACTTCTTCAGCCTTGGCTTTGAGAGGCCAAATAAGTCATGACTTTCTAGTCTCCATTCAAATGGAAATCTGCATTCTGCTAATATTCTGGTAGCCTTTCTCTGTTCTGCTTGTAGTTCGAAATCATCTTTCTTGGGCATATATACCAGCCTAGGATACAGTATGAGATCTCACCAGGGCTTTAACCTTGCCTCAGTGGAAACAGAACTGGAACGTTTTATTTGGAGTCTTACTTGACTTGACCAGCTTGTTAGTAATCGCCTTTGAGTAAGTAAAGCAAATGCAAACATTTCAAACTATAATTAGTAGAAAATTCCCCAAAGAGCAAAGTATTTTTTTCACACTGTTGAATTTGAAGCATCAAAGTATTGTACGATGTGCAGTTAGGATTCATATCTTGATTCAAAAGTATGACAAAATTAGTAGCACTGTTCCCTATTTCAGTTCATTCTTTTATTATGCTTTTGTATGATGAAGCAGGATAGGGTCTTATCTTTTGGAAGTATTTACTGGTGAAGAACCTATCCCATTTCTTCATATCCCAAGCTAAATGATGGTGAAGAAGCTGTTTTCTATTTCCACTGTACCCAAAACCATTGCTGACTGTGTGTACTCTTGGCGCACCTGTTAAAAATGTTATACAAGTTTTATCACTACTGTCCTACTAATAGATTACTATAAATAGGGGTAACTAAAAGTGCCTTTCCTTGCTATTGACGATGCTACGTTGTTCGGTGGCCTCATTCTGTAAACTCTCTGCTATGTGATGCTCCTGAACATTTTTTTGAATGGTCCCTATTTGAACTATTAAGTGGTGCTGGCTGCAGGATCAAATGAGGCGAAGGAGGAGGGAAAAACAGTGGAGGTGTGTTTCAGCAGGTAACTCTGACTACAGCATGGACTTGGACCATGCACTATGGCTTGCTGCTGCTGTATTGCGCACTGTGACACCTAACTTCCTGTGATCCTTGCCAAAGCACTGATGGACACTGTCCTGAACTGGGTCTGTAGTCTTTGTTCTTCATAGCAGGTACTTTGAATGAAACTCTCAGAGACAGGTGCTGAGCAAGGAGCTCCCTTGCCTTGCCGGCAAAAGCAGAGAAAGAGAGAGAGAGGCTTCCTAGACTGGTATTTAGGGCAGACACCTGGAAAGAAAAACACCTGATCCCTACACCAGCAAATGCTTTCATGATTTACATTCAATGTTACATCATGATTTATATTAAATCCTCCCCCAAATTATGCTCTCTCCTCTTTGCAATGAGTATCATACTCACTAAGTTGGAAAATCCCAATTTGCTTTTCTTCTAATTATTCCAAGCAATGTGGAACAGTTCTGACAGGTGGGCTTATGCAAATCCCCTTGCCTCCACATCAGAATAGCATGCTGATTGTGGCTCTCTCCAGGGAAGTGGGACATGCTGCTGTGTCTTTCTTCACAGAGGCAGAATTGAATCCAGATGCTCTTGTCCCATGCTTTAACCACTGAAATATGTGGATAAAAAAGGAAGTGAGAGATGAAGACAGATGCTCCTCCAAGATATTATCTCTGAGACAGATTAAGCTTTTTATGGGAACACAATACACACACACATGCGCGCGCACACACACACACACAGAGAGAGAGAGAGAGAGAGAGAGAGAAAGTGAGAGATTTTCTTTCTCCCTCTTCTCTTCGTCTTCCAAATCTTTAATACTGCTGTGAAAACTGGAAGAGCCCACCCCTCAGCACACACATATGTGGTTAGGATTTCTTCTTGGGGATCCTGGAATATGTGTGGGCTTGAATCCCACTGGCAAAAGAGGAATGTGAAGGGAAGTCTCCCACATCCTGTGGAGTGCTCTAATCAGTGACCTATTAGATAAAAGTGAGTGCCTGTGGGAGAGCTCAGCATCCCCTCCTAAGGCTGTTCTGTGCCAAGCCCAGGCCGGTGCTGAGAACACCTACTGATGTTGCTGGTGCCAGTGAGATGGGTGGAAAAAAAAAAACAGTTTGTGAAACCTGATAGGAATGGATGAGAGCACTATCAAAACTTATGTGGGAAGAGTGGAGGCAGAACTTTTTCTCTTTCCATATGCCCTAAGCAGTAGCATGCCCCTCTTGGTAAGACCGAGATTCATCTTCATCAAGTAGACAGTTAATATATTAAACCAGCTTCCTTTCAAATATTGTGCTGACCCACAGTGGTTCTGTGTCTTGCTCTGTCCCCACAGATCTTCCTTCGCTATTTCAAGTTACCAGGTCCTCCCTGCTCAGTATCCTAAGGGATCTTTGCTACATCATATGGTACTCTGTGTCCCCTCTTGCGAGCCACAAGCTCCCCTGAGTCCCTGTCTGACAGCTTCTGACTCATCTTGTGTGTTGTAATCACTGCCGTATTGTGTCTTTTCTTTTCCCTTTCTGTCACATCCACTTGCCTGTGCCCCATGCAAGGCTCAGCTCCCCCTGAGGCTCCATCACAGGGTATGTACACAATCAGAATCCTCAAGCATCTTCAGGCACAATCTTAAACACAAAAAATACCACTGCTGGCTTAGGACAACTCTGAGCCACAAGTTGCTGGAGTGTACTGGGAAGTGTAATTACATGCTTGCCCTGTTCTTTCATTTTTTTTCCTGGGCATAGACTATTGGCGACTGTTAGTTCTGAAATCAGAACATTATTCTCTTGTCTTAGTTGGGTTTGCTCACTATTGATCTTGTGGCTATTGGTTTTCCTGGGCAGCAAGAGACCCTGGATATTGAATGAGAGTGTAAGTTTTCTACTCCCCATCACTGTGGATGGTGAACTGCAGGTGTGAGGGAGTGATCCTGGCTTTCTTGTGGGCCTGAACCACATTCCCAGACAGTTCAGAAATCTCTGTCCCAGAAACTCCAGCGTGGTGGCCAGGCACACTGCAGCTCCAGACTCAACCTTATTAGCAAAGTTGTCCCTGTAAAGTACAACCTCTAGGGAACAGTAGTCTGGTTTCCAAAGAGCAGGGCTTGGGCTAGCCACACTGCTTTCCACAGCTGGACATCACAACTCATCCTCTGCAGCAGCTGCCACCCACACAGGCAAATGTGAGCTACATGGATCTTAGTCTGACTCAGTACTGCTGTTCTTATTGTCCTCCTGTGTGAGAAAACTGTCCTTCTGCACAAATACTATCAAGAAATGATCTGTTTTCAATTTTAGATATCTTGGTTAAATCTGAATGGATTACAGTAATACCAACAAAAGGCTTTTGTTTGGCATCAAGGGAACTCCACCATTTCTAAGCACTGCTGACAGCAGTAAAGGTATAGTAGCTGCTAGGAAGAAGAAGAAGGCCATGAAAATGTAAAATTATGCAGCTCCTAAGTTGTAAGGATTGTAAATTGAAACGTTAAAGTTTAGGCAGATGGCCTTAATAAAAAATTAGGGCTACATGTATTTCATTACAATGTTATAGGGTAGGGGGAAAGGCTGCTCAATGAAACTAGATAGAAGATTCTCAACTAATCCTAAAAACATAATTTAATGAAAAAATACCATTCTTCAATGCTTTGGTTTAACTTTTTTTTTTTTAATTTTGTTGGGAAAAATAAAAATGAAACACTTCGAATTTAGTTTGACTAGAGTGGCTTTATCCAATGTCAGACTCTTCTGACCACAGTGCTTGGGTGCCTGTGCTCCTGGGATGGATTATAATCCCAGGATGGACTATGATCTGGCTTTTGAATCCACCCTATGAGGCATCACAGGAGTCTCACAGCTCTGCGTGTGTAACCTGTAACTGAGTCATAGACCTTGTCTAACTAAGGACACATGGAGCTTCGGCACTATATGGAGATGTGATAGGACAGTGAAGTGGCTCTAAATGAACCTTTTCTATTTAGAAATGTTTCAGTATATCTGGATTAAAGAAATCTCCAGAAGGCTCCTTTTCTGCAAAAGATTAATATTTCGATTCTTTGCCTCTAGTTGAAATCATGCTTATTTCCCACACAGCGCAAATTCTGATTTTTCATTGAGTTCTAGCTGACATATGGACATCTGTATGACGATTAAAACCGCTAGAAGTAAGAGGTGCAGCTGGGCTCCCACATGTGAACGATATCAACGAGAGCAGTGCATGCTTGACAGATGCCTTCAGGTAATGTAATCCCATGTGTGAAGCCTGTACAATGCAGAAATAAATTCTGTAAATTAATATAAGGTGACTCTGAGCCTGCAGACAGGAGAAACCTGGTCCAAACACCTATTAAAGTTCTGAAAATATATTTATCAGTTTCACTGAGCTTTTAACAGACCCCAGGGACTCTAACCACTGACAAGAAATGGTGTTTTTATTCCCCAAATGTAGACAGACCTCAACTATTCACTTATTTATTGCCCAGTATTTTCAACAATACCCTGTCTCTGACTTCATTTCTTAAATGATGTAAGAACATTCCTATAATTTCATTTCAAGTAATTTTTTCTGGACAGAAAAAAGTTATTTCACTACCGCCTTGATTTAAGAGTTTTTACATAATTATATATGACTGTAATGTACTAACTATTTTTGTTGAGATTTCAAAAGCAGCTTCATTGCTGTGACCTTTGACATACCCACTACACTAGAAAAAAGCAGAACAACAAATCAGTAGGAAATTTAAATGACATTTTAATGTGTTTTTCCACTGTTTTCAAATATAATGATTATTTCCTGGTATATAAATTGCTGTTTCCTGGGCTTTTTTAGAACACTATTTCTAAATAAAAGCAAAAGATTTCAGTGAGGCATTCTATGTTATCGACCAGAGTCTGACACCCTTCTTTTTTATACTTACATATTTCTCCATCTCTGTCTATCATGTAGAGATGTTAGGAAAAATGGTAACTCCATTTCATGACAATTTCTGAGGTTAGAGAATTTGGTTTTCTTCTACCATGCAGGGAAAACACTCCTCCAAATATTTTGACTAATTGCATCAGAATGTCCATATTCACACTCAGTAGACCAGAGTTTCAGTATAGAATTCCCTTTCTACCCCTGAAAGAGTCTGTTCTTTTCCTTAGAAACTGTATGTCCAAATTGTTGTCAAAACTGATACATCTCAATAAAACATTTGTACCTTGTCCGAAAAAAACGTCTATTGATGAAAAATTTTGCCAACAATATTCCAACCCACCATAACAGCAGAGAAGTTATGAACATCTTTCCCCAGAATAAAATCTTACTGGTGTAAGAATAGGGCACTGGTTTAACAATGCATGTTGAAAAATGATTCAGTTGGATGGATGCACTTATCGATTTACCTAAATGCAATACTTCAGCTGCATAGCTCTCTCTTGAGTTAAAAAATGCTGCCTGATTGGAAGTGTAGATTGGGAGAATCTTTACTGATTCACCCTATTTTAGAGGAGATCAAACTAAAATTTTTCTTTCTAATGTCTTATTTTGAGCTGCAGGCCTGCTGCTCTTTCACATTTTCAGATTTTTCAAGACTTTCGACTTTGCAATGAGAGCCTTCTTTCAGTGTAGTCTTTTATGTAAATACTATGCTTCCTGTTTTGCTTCAAAGAAAAATGATAAAGAAATCCCAGCAGTTATGCAGTGCCTACCAGAACAGGTACTATATTCACGATGAAGTCTTCAATACAACTATTTTGTCGACAACAACAGAGAGCTATTTTCTGCTTGGGCAAGAGTTCCTGTTATATAAGCCAGTGCTTTCTTCACAGGAACTGCTACCTATGTCATTACTCCTTACACAATCCAAAGAAATACAGTTTTTTTAGGAGCAGATTACATCTTTTATTAGGCCAACTAATACAGTTAGATAAAGCAAATATTGAGTAAAGCAGACATGCTTTCAGGTATGTAAATTATTCTTCAGGTCTGAAATATAAGAGAGAACTTGAAGATAATTATATGTAATTGCTCTGAATTGTACTTAATTGTGTTTGTTAATCAGTCAGACATTTGAGAGAAAAGTGTTTGCTATTGTGGGAGCAGAGGGTGATTGTGGCCCTGCAAAGAGGCTAAGAGGAGATAGAAGCTAAGTGATCAGAGGAAGTAGTAGGTAATTCCCATTAAAGATCAGCAAGAATTGAGATATAGGGAAACTCACAGGCCTTTCTTGAATTCACCCAGTAGAGTATCTGATATCTGGTATCTGACAGAGTTCTAAGTTTTAGTTCCTTGGCTCATCTCTGATCTTTCAGGATCAGGACTGCAAGGTTAGAGACGGAGTAGTTGTTTCGCAAAGATCATTTTCCAACTGATAGCTGGGTGTTGCTGTTCTTTCCTAAGCAGTACATAGAGGCTGCTTGGTTTCACCCACATAGTTTTCAGAGAGCATTGAATGTACTGTGTGATGACTATTAGATTTCAGGATGTGCATGTGTCAATAGATTTTGATGGTTCTGGTGTAGCAGGCATATATTGTGAGGGTTGTGGCAAGTTCTGAATCTGTTTTCTTGTGCCATCTGTTCTCGCCAGTGTATGTTGGTCTGCTGGAAATTTGCTTTTGGTGATGGATCTAATGACGCTGTGTGTTGTTTGAAGGGAAGGAGGGATGGTTCTAGGAAAATTCATTTCAAGGTATGATTGCAACTTGTTAATATTTTCCAGTATATAGTTCATGCGTACTGTGGTATATGATAACTGACAGGGGATTTTCTCTCTAGATTGTAGTAAGTTTTTACAAGGTTTAGGTGGCTTCTTCAAATATGTGATCCATTTCCTAGAGGAGTGTCACTGTTGGATGAACGCCATCTGCAGCTTGGCAAGGGTGTGCCATGAATGTTCTCCTCAGAGCAAATGAGGTGATGTCTGTGGGCTGGTTGTATATCACAGTTTTTGTAGTGTGCTTTGGATAGTTGATGGTTTGTGGAAGGAGGTGTGTTGGTCTGTGGATTTTCTGCATATGGTAGTTTGTAGGTTGCTATTTTTTGTGTTGACCGTGGTGTCTAGAAAGTTGATGCTGATGTAAGAGTTTTCCAGAGATAGTCTGATGGACAGTTCTGCTTGCTGAGGAAATCCAAGTTTTCAGTCCAGATGTCATCTATGTATCGTAGGAACCAGTGCTGGTTTGGTGGGACTGTTATTTAGAATCCCCTTCTGGATTTGACTCATGAAGAGCCTGATATCCTGTGAGACCACGTGGGTGCTTGTGGTTGTGCCTGTGATTTGCTCAGGGTGAAACTGTTGTTGATGAAAATGAAATAGATGGGGTTAATATATGTGAGATGACAGCAAGGAAGTTGGTTTCACTTTTTTAGTTGGTTTCACTTTTTTAGGCATAATGCTTTCCCGGTATGGCATGTTAGTGATGATAACAAGAAAGATGGTGTTGGTAAGAAGACAGTTTTTGATGCAGTGATCAGGAGGAAGTGTGTGTTCTTGAAAAAGCTGCTTTCATGTATAACAAAGGATTTAAAGATGTTTTCTGCAGATCCTCATAGCTCTTCAGTGAAAGTCTGCCAGGCTTTCCTTCTGTAAGAATGTAGAGAAGCAGCTGAAAGTCTTAAGGTGGCAAAAGAAGGAATTAAATTATGCATTTTTTCCTTCTTCATTAGGAAGGGATTTGAGCTCCAAGATGAGAAGAGCAGAGGTCTTTCTTGAGTTCCTTCTTTTATGAAAGCATCAAAAATTATATTAATATCACTGATGCTATTCTAACTTCTCCTGTATCATTTTTGAATAATTAGGTGATGACTGGATCCTAAGAACCATACAGACTCTTTCTTCAATAGAAACAGTAGCTGCTGTTGTGCCTTTCAAAAATCATTTCACTGTTATCCCTTTCCTGAAATGATTGTTAGGGCAGTTCAAGGCAGAGTTCAACCAGTAGGTGGTGTCCTTTTCAGTACTAAGTGAAATTTTTTTCAAGGTTATTTTGCAGGGGATGGTGGTTAGCTTCCCCTCATTTTGTTTCTAGAAAAGTTCTTTGAGACACACTTAGAGAAACAATTCCTCTAATTGTCTGGAGACCACAGTGTTACCAATACTTCAGAGCATAAATGTAAGCATTTAGAAAGAACAGATAATTGGCCCGGGGCTACCCATTCAAGGTTGGGGTATTGCTCCATGACTTCCTGATAGGTGATGTTGGGAAACAGGTGTCACCATCATTCCTCAGATGTGTCTCACTGGTGGAGTAACTGTTATTGTGCTATTTGAGTTCAGTGTTGAATGAAGTCAGTTTATTTTGATAGTAATTTGTACTGTGGTGTGGTATGTTTCAAAGAGTTTTCTTTTAATTTGTTGGAGCATGTATGAACTCGTGTTCAGTCAGCCTCTTATGGAGGTGCAGTTTCTCAGTTCCTTAGCTTAGGGAGACCTAATAAACACAATATTCTGTCATATAGCAAGAGTCAAAGAATTGAACTATTTTTCTACAGCCGAAATGACCTACATGGATCTGTGTCATTCTCATGTTCTTCAAAGCCTGTGCTGCATTTCAGCTTGCCTTCAGCTCTTGTCTGGACCATTGTCCCCACTGAATTTTACAGGGCTGCAGAACCAATAAATCCGAACTGCCCTTACAGATGAGCACTTCTACAAGACAGGAGAACCCTTTCCATGGGCAGGCTAGTCAGGCACAGGAGATGTATCTGCAACGGAGATAGTCACAGCTCCAAGGGTGTAAATAAACTGATAAGCAGAAGTGCAGAGGGGGGAAAGACTATAAGCAGACAAGTTCCAAATGAGAAATTCTTCTTCATGCGAAGGGGAGAATTGGTCTAAACAGGGCTCCTAGAGGACCATGAGAAAGAAAGTAGCCTTGAAAGTTAGCACAGTTTTGCCAGGAAGAGTTTTCAGTGTTGAATGCAGACTGAGGTGGGGGGTGCAGAAAGATGTCGTTCCCAGTCGTGAGTTTGGAAATGCCTCTGCAGCGTATTGGCTGCACGAAGGGAGATGGGGAGACTGACCTGGTCTTAGTGGCAGCCAGTTAACAGCATAGCTTTATTTCTTTACTTCAGTCTTTTAAGAAGACTTGGAACTACATTGTGTATTTGGGCAGTGCAGGTCAATGCCATCATTTGTGTTCATTTTAATCTGGCCTGAGTTACAAAAGGATTAAGAAACGGCAGGGGATGCCAGCATTTCATCCCCCTGAGAACGGTGAACCGCTGAACGGGGTGAGGGCATCACTAGCACGCACCCCGCTCCCCAGCACCTTGTTTCGGCCCCCTCATGGCAACTCCGGGAGTTGACGTGGGACCTCGGGTGCTGAGGAAAAGGATCCTCTGGTGACAAGCAGCGAACTAAAACTCCTCCAAACACCGTCGGAGACCTCGGCTCCTGGGCGGTGCGGGCAGCGGGGCATGGGGCAGCGGGGCATGGGGCCTGGACGCGGCTGCCGGGCGCCGAGCAGCTGCCTCAGCCCGGCGCAGGTGCGGGTCCCCGCTCGGGGGCTGCTCCGCGCCGGGGCTCTCGCAGGTGCCGTCTCCGCACCCGCCTTCCGCTCAGACGCCGCAGAGCGAGCGCCGGGGCCTGGCGGAGGGAGGAGGAAGAGGAGGGGGCGGCGGAGCAGGCGCTTGCTCGGGCCGGCCGGGGCCGCCTGGCTGCGCCGCGGGCGGGGGGCAGGGGCGGGCGGCGGCGGCCGGTGCCGCGGGGGAAGCGGAGCCGGCGGGGGCTGGTCTCTCCTCAGGGAGGGGAAAGGGGAGAAGGGAAGGGGGCGGCGGCGATGTGTGCGGCACGGGGTGGGGGGAGCACCGACGCGCCGCCCGGGGCTGATTGGCCGCGCAGTTTATAAGAGCTGCCCGGCCGGGGCGGCGGGGCTGTTTGCCGAGGCCGGGAGCTCGGCGGGGCCGCTGGCCGCCTGTGGAGCGGAGCCGAGCGAGGCGAGGCGAGGCGAGCGGAGCTGCCCGCGGCGCCATGCGGCGCGCCAGCCGAGACTACACCAAGTACTTGCGCGGCTCCGAGGAGCTGGGCAGCGGCGCCGCCCACGAGAGCGCCCCGCCGCCGCCGCCGCTGCCGCCGCCGGCCCACCCGCACCCGCCGCCCGCCTCCCGCTCACTCCTCGCCGCCCTCGTCCTCCTGGGCCTGGGGCAGGTGGTCTGCAGCGTCGCCCTCTTCCTCTACTTCCGAGCGCAGGTAAGCGGCGCCCCTGGCTCGCGGGGGCGGCGCGGCCCCTTCCCGCCCGGAGAAGCGCGTGCGGGAGAGCGGCCTCCGCGGGGCTCCCTCGGCCCTGCCCTGGGAGGGCGCGGGCTGCAGCGTGCCGCGGCGGGGCCGGTGCGGCGAGCGGCGGGTCCTCAGCCCGGGAAAGGGGTTGCTCAGCCCTGGGGCCCTCAGCGGGGGCTTGTCGCTCTTCAAGGGCCATGGCTTCACGAGGCTGAGGGCTTCGGCTGCAGCAAACGCTTCAGCAGCAAGAGAAACGCCTTTAAGGAGGAAAAACGCCCAAACTGGGAGTGTTTGCCCTTTACCCAGCGCCTCGGAGCGGGGTGCCTGGCCGGAGGTGCAGAGGTTGCTGCTAGGCCGCAGAGGCGCTGGGCAGCGCGCCGAGGGCGCGGGGGCTCGCGTGCGGCGGGGGCGACGAGCTTGCCGGCGGTTGCGCTTTCGGAGAGGAGAGCAGCTTGCTTCTTGGAAACGGGCGGGCTGCGCTCGCCCCGCTGGAGGAAGTGGGGGGCTGTCGGGGCCCAGCGCCCGCTCGGCTTTGCCCCGCAGGCCGTCGCTCTCCTCGTCCCGCTGGTGCTGCCTTCGCAGAAGCCACGCTTTTGATGTCCGCCTCTTCGTTTGAAGTTGGCAAGCAGTGGAAACCGGTTTCTTTCAGTTTACTTTCTAGGTAGATGCACTTGATCTTGATGTAGCCCAGGCAGGCTGGATTTCTGAGCAACGCGCTCCCAAAAGAGATGCCGCACGCGCGCGTACCCACTTAAGCAGATGAGCCGCTCTTGCATACACAGTGGCGCTGTCGATCGCTTGCTATGAGGACCTGCTTCATATCTTCAGTTGTCTGCCGTGGCTTTGTGTTTGTCAGTTTTGCAGAACAAAACATATACTCTTGGAGCAGTAAGAGAGCCCTTAGCTAATCATATCCTGTATGTTTCAGAAAAGTGACATTTAATTTCTGGGACTTGCTATAAAGTAGCTTACATACTTGTTTGCTTGACAGCGAAATAAATCAATGCATACTTCAGCTGGTGGCAGAGAAATGTTTTTCACTCTACATCAGCACAAACCTAAAAAGAGATCTTTGTCAAAAAGTAGCTCATAGAAATATGCAACTGTACCTTGATTAGTATGTTCAAGAGTCATTACGATCAAAGCAGCTGGTCAGAATGTACCCTTCCTTCTTGAAAACCTGGTATTTCCCCCCTCCCCCTTATTAAGGACTCTTTCTGATAAGTTTATGTCACTGCTTCACAGACATCTGATAAAGGGCAAAAAGAGGTTTCTTACCAAAATGACTATTTTTCTTTCATTTACTTGATTTAAAAAAATTACACGGTCGGAGTGTAATTCTGCATTCAGCACCTAATCCTCTCACCAGTTTGATTCCTGTCGATTCAGAGTAATGCTGTTGGACCAAGTCCTTTTACACTTCAGTTTCCAAATTATCTAAAAGAGAAGATGTAACTAGATGTAGACTTGCATGAAATAATTGCCTCAATTATATCTAGTGGAGAAAACGTCTTCCTTGCCACAACTGAAAAACAGAATATGTGTACACTTGAAGTAAGTACATAAGTCAGAGTAATAAGAAGTGGTGACCCATACCTATTTCACAATTTCTTATTGTGAAATAAGACAGATTGAAAAAAAGAAAAAATCACAATAGGTCCTGCAGAAGTATTATATAACTGCCTTGCAAATTGTTTTTATTTATATGGGATCTGATCTTTTTTTTTGAAAAGATTGGTCTCGCATTTGAGTTGTATTAAGCCATCTAAATTTATACTTTTCAGTTACTTTTAATAACACAGAACTTGTGTATTTTATTAAAATGTGAGAACTTAGGAGAGCACATTTTCTTAAACGTGCTGAGCTATGCATCAGAAAGATGTGAATTGTTTGGCTGGTGGATTGACTGAATGTGAATTAGCAAGATATGATAGTACAGGCTAATACTAAGAAATTTAATAATTTAAGACAACTATTTTACAAGCTCTTTAAAACTCTAGCTAAGAGGCTGAGTAAACTCTGACTCAGTTTTACCATATACTTTTTATTTTCATTTGCATAAAATCATTTGGGCTAGATCATGGCAAAATATAAACTGAGACAATAATTGAGGTTTTGGTTTTTCCTTAGTTTTGTTTATTTTGTGGCTTGAGCATTTGGAATTTCACAAGACATATAACTAAGAGTGACACCATATTTTCATGGGTAAACACATGTTTGTGGCCAAGAAATAATGCAGCATAATGCAAATGAGACAAGGACCTGGTATATTCAAAAAGAACAAAAAAAGCAATGATTATCTGAATTTTACCAATGTTTTGATAATAATATCTTGAATTTTAAAGAGTAAGATGTTCTACCTTTTCTTTCTGGACCATCCTGTGCAATGTACTGAATCCAAGAACACGAAACACTAACAAAATGTATTCCTCTTGAATGTTTATTTTTTTCATACTTCATGAGAAAATTTGATCGCAATTGATGAGAAAGCAGTGGAAACTTCATTTTTTTTAGATATTTGTAATAGAGCAGCTGGAGGTCATCAGGTAATACAGACTCAGGACAAGATGAGAGAAATAAGTATTTTGTTTAACTTTCATTGGTAAATGCTAAAGTACAGTCTCCCAAAATCTGGCTTTTAATTTTTTCTTTCTGGTTGGTTTTCCTTACTTACATCATAAAAGAGTAGAACTTGGTCTAATACTGACTGAACTGGAGGGCAGTGGAACAAGCTGGAAATGCTCAAATCCAAATGTGGGATCTGGATGTCTAATTCCTGTACCTTAATCTGGAACTCCAAGTTTTACCCATTTTACCCATTAAAAAATCTGTGCAAATGTTATACTTAGCATCCCACCTTACTGAAGAATTTATACTTTGCTAAATGGTGACCTAAAGGCAGATATTTATTATCATTTCATGTATCTCTGAAACTCTTGACTTTCATTACAATATATTTTTAGACAATCTCCTTTCAGACTTCATCTAAAATGTGGTGAGCCTGCTAGCAAAACAGTGGCTAAAAGAAAACAGCTTGCTAGGGGTCAGTAGCACTTTTCAGAAGCTCGAAAGAGCCCATCCTTGGTGGATAAGATAGATCATGGAGTCAAAAGTGATATTATTTAGTAAATTGAAAGTTGGTTTAAGTTTGAAAATAAGTAAGGATATAAATGGTCAATATTTATTTTGAGGAAAAATGAGATTATGATATTCTAGCTTTGCATAATTCAGACAATATAGGTAAAGTTGGTTGAAATTATTTTATCTTTTAAAACTAAATTAATCTTTTTACCATTGGGAGATTATTTTTAATCTGTTTTTTATGGCAAAATTAAACCCCTACTGGAAACTTTAAATTTTCAGGAAGAATATTCTGAGTTTTATTTTCTCTTGTTTTTTTCCCTAGTTTTCTTTCTCTTCTGTATTTCTTGCTTTGCCACTGAGGTAAGAGAAAGGGAGAGAGATTGTTTTCATTCATTTTGTTAGAAACCTGTGAGACTGATGGCACACTTAACTTTTTGACTGCCCTGAAATGCAAGTGAATTGATTGGAAAAGGAAGTAAATGGTGAGGTGACAAGCTTGACAGATGGTGATAAGTGACTTTGGTTATCAAAGCTAGGAAAGCCATAGAGGCATAACGTGCAGGATGGTGGACAGCATGATGACAGGTGCAATGTAGTCTTGAGTAATTTACGGCAATGTATATTTGAGAGAGAAAGAAACTATGCTGAGTTTTACCTGATAGTAACATAGAAGGTGACAAAAATCCCAGACCAGTCTGGGTGACAGCGGAAGGCTCAGTGAAAACTAACTGTGTGCAGTAGTGAAAACTAACCTAGCTATTAATGTAGTGGGTTAACCAGGCAACATACTGCATTTGAATTCTGTAAGTTGGTCTGGTCTCACCTGCAATGTTGTATTCATTTTGGCTGCCCTGAGTTAGATAAAAGGAGTCCAGAAACACAACTAAAATGATTAGAGACACTGAAAAATTTTGGTAGCAAGAGACACCCAAAAATTTGATGTGCTTTCAAGATCAGACACAACGGATGTATACACAATAGTAATGTAGAAAAAATAAGCTTTATACTCCTGTCTTTAAATAGGCTAATTCCTCTAGGATATTTAGCTTCCTTAAAAAATTGTAAAGCTTTATTCAGTATTGTCGATTGCACCTTGATACTCTTTCTAGATGTTACATCTTTAGGACTTTGTGCTGTAGGTCTCTCTTTTCTCAAAGGCTGACCTCCTGTGCCTTGCAAGTTAGCAAGCTGTTCCCAGTAGACCATTCCAGTATTTTATTTTGGGTCTTCAGTAGCCCTTTTCAAAAAGTATCTTTGAAAGTATCTCTGTTGGTCCTTCTTGTCCACAGTTTTGGTTTCAGTGCTTGGTGATGCTTGTTTGCAACTGGCAGTTTAGTGAATGTCTTTTATAAAATATAAGATATGGGATTCCTGGGAATGCCTGTTTAGACAGGTGAGCTAATTTTCATAGTTGAAATATGGCGATGACTGGGTATTCTTTGAAAAAGGTAAGGGCAATCAGATAGGTTAGCTAGTCCCAAGATCGAAGATTCACTTTATTAAACACACTAAATCTCTAGAAACTTGCAACTCTATCAGAACGGGTTGCACAATATTGAAGTAAGCTGCTGAAGCCATCAGTTACAGTGTTTCCATTAAAGCCTTCAATCTTTTAACTGTATGTGCAGGGACATTGGTTGGATTTCTGTCTTGAGCCTTCAGTAGATAAGCTATCATCCAAATAAGTGCTTCTGTACAAGCTGTTGTTACTATTCTGGCACAGTGTTTGACTCATTTGACTGACTGCTGATGGGTGATGCCTGTAAGTCTACACTACACATGATTTGTCAGGCTGGACCCTCAGTCTAGCCCTTACAAATTTCATGATCTTTGTGTTGTAAAACCCATTTTTCTTGTATGTGTTTCAGCAGATTTCTTTTAAATCCCAAACTGGACTAATAATCTTTCACTAGTAGTATAAATTAAAAAAAAGCAAATAGTAACAATTATTTATCGTGGCTCCCTATCTTATATCCTGGGGTAGGTGTTGGAGGGCAGCAGATTTATCCAAATCCTGTTGAACACCCTAACTCCCTCGGGTCTCTAATAACCCCACCATCAGCAGCCACATCTGGAATAATTGGCCTTGTTTTGGGTCCACCAATACAGAAAGGGTATCAAGAACTGGAGAGAGTCCAGTGGAGGGCCACTGGGATAGGTAGGGGCTGTAGCAAGTAAAAAATGGAGAGCTGGATTACTTCGAACTATAGAAGAACAGACTAAGGTGAGGGAAGCTAATTGCTGTCTTCAGCTACCTAAAGAGGAGTTATAGAGAAGATGGACCCAGGCTCTTCAGAAGCATGAAGCAAAAACAGGAGGTGCTGTCATAAATTGCAGCAAGGTAAATTCCAACTGGACATCAGAAAAAGTGCTTTTTACAATGAAAATGGTTAAATGCTGGAACAGCTTGGACAGAGAGTCTGAAAGTCTCCATGAGTTGAGATTCCACAAAACTTGACTAGACAATGGCCTGCACAAGCTGACCTAACTTAGAAGTTGGCCTTGCTTCATGCAGTGGTACCTCCAGAGGTACCTTCCAACCCAGGTTATTCTGTATTTTCCTTCTCTGCATCTTAACAGCTGTTGGTAAACATTTTGTGCTTCATTTATTTTCTTCCATTTACTGTTGATTTTTTGAGTTTCTGGACACCAGTGGAACATACTGAGGGAGACTGTTAGGCTGCAGTTCTACAGTGGTTAAAGCTAGCGCTCCCTTCCTGCTCCTTCATTCCTGTGCCTGTCCCTGTCCCTGTACTGTCTCTGGTGCTTTTGATTTCTGTAGGGAGTTGTTTGAGGGTGCTAATCCTTCAGGAGACCAGACCAGCAAAAAATCCTCTCAGGTTAGAGCTCTATGCTGTTTGTTTAAAGGAGTGGCATTTCATGGTGAAGAGGGTGAGAGTCCAGAGATGCTGTTTTAGATCAGTTTAAATTGTTACAGGGCTGCACTGCACTAGCTGACTAGAGGTTATTTGTATAGACTTTAGAGGCTATTTGTGTAGTTTTTAGTGCTTAATTTGTAGAGCTGCACACAGAGTTTTCTTTGGATCCAGCTGTGTCAGGTCATCCCAGGAAGATGTTATTGCCTCCAGGCCCTCCTGTTGCTCATTGCTACCCCTCTGCTCAAAGTTATGGCTGCCTCTGATCTTCAGGTGAACCTTTCCTGACCTGTTTCATTCCAAATCTGCAGGGATAACTGAGACCAGCTAAACCAGCTTGCGTGGGCTGACATTGGTTTGGATGGATCAGACAGATGGCCTTCAGCAGAAGGATGGTGACAGAGGAGGCAACATTTGCTGTTGCTAGAGCCAACTGTGTAGCAAATGTTTCTTTGCGGTGTGTGTCTGTTGGATGGCTGCCTGCCTGATGTAGATTTAAATTCTGATCACCTCTGTAATCCTAACCGTATGCTTTTAAGTTAGCTTGGTTCTGCTTTGGGACTAGGGAATAGAATTTATGTACATGTGAGCCAATGATATAACGTGTGGTTCGTGCTGGCTGTTCGCTGTCCTGCAAGCCTTCCTTTTGATATTCTGTTTTATTCAGTCATATGTTGAAGGAAACCGAACAGTGGTCAGGCAGTATCTGTAATGGCTTGGTATTTCCTCTTTGTGACTGTGAATGATTTGTTACCCTCTGTAATTTTCAGATGTAAGGTGGCTCTTCAGCCTTACATTATGCACAAAGGTAGAAGTAAATGTCTTAGTAGACCAGCTGGTATTGTTAGTGAACTTAGGGTTTTGAGAACACAAACCCTTCTTAGTGTCTGAAGTAAAAGCAGAATAAATGCAAGTTGAGAACAATTGTTAAGAGGCTGTCTCTGAAAGAAAGATTAGTTTGTATCTGTTGAGTGTAAGGATCTGGAGTAGAGGAAGAAAGGGTGAAATGGCTTAAATAATGCTTGTGCCGTTAAACTCTGAAGGCACAATCCCGGTGTTTAGAATATCCAGCTTTCTAACTTATCTAGCTGATAGGACTTAGGAGAATTCTAAACATATGTTTTAAAAGTAGAATATTTGATACAGTCAGAGGTTGATCACTAAAAGTATCTTGTAGTTGCTCTAGAGTTATCAGTCTTTTTCTGATAAAGTAGAGGTGTTTTTGTGCTGCACTTTTGTAGTTATTTGGTCTATCTGAATTTGTGCTGTCTTGATGACTGCTTTACCCAGCAATATGTCTTGCCCCCTGAATGTTTTCAGTGATAACTGGCATCTGTTTTTTTCTTTTTCCCCTCTTCAAAAGGATGTGCTAGATACATCCCCCAACTTGCCCTACTTGGCATTTGTGTGTCAACTTGCAAGCTACAGTTCTTATGGATGAGATGGCTATGTATGTTGCCTAGTAAAATACTCATGAGATTGCATGTAGCTAGCTAAAAATGAAATTCAAGATTACTGATTTTGCTATAAAGGTGGAATTTAACAAGTCAGGTGTCCAGTCTAAGCTAATGAAGTAGATAGCTCCAGAAGCTAATTCATTCTTCTATCTTATGTGCTTGTAGGATGAAATAAACCTTCCTGTAGGGAAGTTCATTTCTTCATTGTTTACAATGAAAATCTAGATAATAAACTTAAGTAGGTGTTAAGTTCTTTTAGATGGTTTAAAATTCTCCCCAACTTAAATGCTCTTCAATATCTGTTGGGCAATCACTTAAAACTGTGGCTCTGCTTATATTTTTATTTCAGATGGACCCTAATAGAATTTCAAAAGAAGATGCACACTGTGTCAGAACATTTCTAAGAGCTCAAGGAAGTACAGATTTTCAAGAGACACCATTTGAAAATCAAGAAGCAAAGTTAATGCCTGACTCATGTGGAAGTATGAAACAGGCTCTCCAAAGAGCTGTACAGAAGGTAAGTGCTAGACAGACGCTTTTTTCCTTTATTTTGTGTACCTGTCAAACTTTTGACAAGTTTTCCAACATTTTGTGTTCAGAGGTAAGTTCCAGAAAGTATTTTCTGGAGTTGAATCCAAGATCATACTGTGTTTGCTCATGGGGTAGTGGTTAACCAGTTCTGTATTCAAACTAATTTTATTTTATTTTTTTTAACAAAGAAAGGCCTGAATTCACACAGAAAACCATGACTGTGGTTAGCTGATTGTCCATTCTGACACTGCGGAAGGTTCAAATGGTAGTCATTTGCGCTAACATTTGTATAGGTTTGCCAACAGTTTGGATGTTCGCAAAGGACAGTTCCATGTTTTTTTCAAACAGGTCTCTTGACTGTTTCTGACAAAATTCTCTTCTTAGTCAGGATCATTGGCATGCCATATATTGGCTGAAAGAATGGATACTATCTGCTCTTGTTTCTTCTTGTTTCTCACTCTGTCATATGATGACTGATTACCTAGAATGTGAAGGATAGTATCTCCTGTTTCCTTTTTGCATGCTTTGCCAGTTCTCTGTTCTGTGCAGACCATTCCCACACGGGCAGAACAACTACTTTACCATAGCATGATAACTAGGCAGTCTTTCTCCAGCAGTTGAGGATGACTGCTTGTTCCTAAAACACAAATAATGAAAGTCAATACAGACATCAGCCCTAATGAAGAAACCTGGGCAAGCTGAATACACTTGTCACAATATCCCTTATCGCAGACAGTTATGGTTTTTGATCTCTTTGCACGTTCATAATAGTGCTTAGTGCTAATTATGAACTAATCAGGGCTATTTAAATGTGGAATGTGTGCTGTAGTACTTGGTTTTCCTGGCTTACCAGGTCCACTACTGCTTTACTTCTTCACACCTGTGTAAAGCTATCATTTTTTGTTCATAAAAGAAACTGCATTAGCGTTGCGTTGAACTCATGTACACTTTGTACAGAGTGAATTGTACTTAAATTAAATTATATTGTGCTTTAACTGTGCTAATGTTTACTTTTAGTACAAAACCCTGAGTTAGGGATGTTTTTGTGAACAAAGCTTAAAGAAACCTGAGAGTGTTGTCCGCTTCACTTGTCACCTCCTTTAAAAATTCAGGAAAATAGTTTAGTTCCATAGGATTAGCTTTTTATTCCTGTATTTTCTAAACTCTCTCACACTACATCCACTTCTGTATTCTGTGTGCATGTGCTAGACTGCTCTTTCATGCAACTCCCTTGACAGTGTGAGGATCTTGTTACAGTAAGGGAATGGGAAGCCCTATATTCTGGTTATTCACTGCTGGTTACTCAACAAAAGCCTTGGCTTTAGTGGAGGCTGCATATCCTGCCATTCTGGATAGAGGTTGAATGCTGCAATGTCCGTGGCTAAGATAAGTAGCAAGTAGGGATGATGTTTTTGGTTGATGGCCATTAGTCTGAGAAGAATAAAATTTTTCTTGCCAAAGTAATCAGGCTCCAAATTCCCTTTGAATGCAACAAAGTGTATTAAGCAGCGGGGTCTGTGTCCTCGTTGCTTTGGCATCATATATGGATGAGATGGATAAAAAAGATAGAAAAATGCATGCCTGGGACTGTATTTGCATCTTTTCAGATGCAAATATGTCATAGAAGTATATCACAGAAGTGAAAGTGCCAGTGTTAAGGCAAAATCGTGCTTTATCATGTCTTGTAAGCTGTGCCTTTCATTGGCTGTGCTATACCCAAGGAGAGAGATACAGCTGAATCTTGTGTCCAGTTGTGCTAGTCTTTTATGTGAGGGAATGCAGCTGATGTGAGTGGAAAGAGGTTTCCTATCTTCTTTGCTTTGTTCACTTTCCTGAAGGAGAATCTAACCTGTGTGTGTGTTTTAAAATCAGGTATCCTTACTTGATTTGGCAGTACAGTAGGTGCCTGAAATGGAACACTTTAAAATACAGTTTAGGTTTTGTGATTTTTCAATTGTTTGTCTTTTGCAATTCAAGTTGTTCAGGAAATGAAAATAGACAACTTTCTTTTGCTTAAGGTTATAGTCTGGTTACAGATTTTAGTTTACTGCACTGGTTCTCATCTGTTTTCCTTGCACACCTGTAGATTAGTGTTTAAATTTAAAGGAAGGGTTGACTTTGAAAGTGCTCTTATGAAAACCAGTGTAGCAGGGCTGCAAGGTGGGAGCCAGAAACATTTGTCTCCTACAAATATACTAATTCAGAATTTTCTTTTAAAGAGTATCCAGTGCTGAGTTCCTCAGCAGATTCTTGGATAAAAATACTGCTTAGGGAGCAGCTTGCTCAGTAGAAAGCACTTTAAATATTGCCTAAAAGCTTTCAAGCAGACAAATAATATACTTTCCTAGGCTATGCTTAATTTTTTTGCACATATCCTTAAAAACCCTTTGGCAGACCAGATGCACTAACCACACGTCTTATGAAGTCAATTATGAGTCTGAAGTAGAAAGAATGACAAACATACCCGGAATCAATTCATGAAGTAACTTTTTTTGGCAATAGTCCCAGCCTCTGGCAGCTTGGGGAGTTTAGGCCTAAACTAAACTAGTCTCCCACATGGCAACAAAGCCCTCTTTTTCCTAGACCTTCAGGACAACCCTGATAGAAAGCTGTATATACTTAGACATTCTAAGTGCACATGGGTATGGACAAAGTCGAGGTGTCAGTGGTGATTGTAAGTTGTTAAAATTTCATGGTTTTGATCACATAGCCTTACATGCCTTTTATTTGTGGGTAATGGACTATTCATTTGAACAGAGGTTGTAGTACTGATCTCTAAACTATCTTCTTCAGAATATTGGTTCATGTACTTTCACTTCCTTCCTGATCAGCATTCTTCAGGTTGGTGATTTCCGGCAAGATAATCATACTTCTCTTCTTGGTATTAATTGGACCTGAGGCTCAGAGTAGATACTGGAATATTTTAAAAGTCAAAGAAGAAAAAAATCATTCACAAATGTTGTCACTTGTTCAATTGTTAGGCTACTTCAGTGGCCTGTCTATGCATTCTTAACATTGGATATAACTTTAAGAGTGAGAGTTGGGTTTTGAAGTTGCTAAGATACTAATGTAGTAATAAGTTGTCTGAGGAGTAAAACCTGCAGTCCACGGGATGACGAAAGAGCAGTTCCTGATTTTTCCAAACATTTAAAGCATTTTTTTGGTTTTAAATCTTTGGAAGTTAGCAGCTTCCCTAAGGCCCCCTAAAATTTCTGAAAAAAGACATGTTTCTCTTTTTTTGACTGGTTGCCTGTTTGCTGTTTAAAGTTACTATATGAAAGAGGTTGGAATGTGGGAAGCAAGCCAGCAGAGATGACTTGGTGGGCAGCAAGCAAATGTCACAGTCAAAGGTGTACAAGTACACCTGATTGTAAGACTAACAATGTGGTGTGGTTTTTTGTACAGTTTTTCTAAAAATAACAGCTTGATAGTGCGCATGCTTCTGTGGGAGGAAGTCTTAAGACTTGTCACTGGTAATAATTTGTCAGCAGTTCTCATGCCATTAAAGCAGTATCTTCGTGACAAGTTCTGTTGAGCTGTTTCTGCTTTTGTTGTGACTAGTCATGTTGTGAATAGGTATGGGATGCTTAAAAGTGTTCAGGTATCTAAAAATGCAGCTGATATCTTGAAGGTTTGAAAAATCCTATGTCTTAATTTCTTGCTGTGAGGTTACAAGGGGAGTTTCATAATCCCATCAAGAGGCCATCTTTAGGTATCTAGATGGCACTCAAAAGTGTGTTTCTTAGCCTTTCAGAGTCAGGAGAAGTGAGTATATAATTAAGTGCTCTTCTAGGGTGGGTTGTGTACTGGTAGGTTGGACTGCAGAAATGAATGAAGTAAAAATCAAGAGAAGCATTGAAATATAGTATCATTCTTTGAGTGAACCCACAGCTCCATCTCTGTTCTCTAGGGACTAGTTCATGTATTTCTTTCCGTTTCCTGTTTGAAGTTTGGGCCACTGAACAGGAAGGAATGTCAAAATTAACTGAGCTGGGCAGAATCGAGTGAAGAACATAACTCTAGTCCAGTGCTTGTGGAACTCAGCTGGTGGGAGTGTCCTGCTTTCTGGCCCCAGGCTAGCCACTTCTCATCCAATGACAGCATGCAGAAGATCCTCTGAGCATGAGCCAGACTCCAGCTCTTCTCAGTGTATTAGTTTTGGACTCTTTTAATCTCCCCTTTTTGCTGTAATGGCACCTGCGTTTTCTTATTGCATAGTAGCCTAGCTTTATAGGAGGAGAGGAGAGTGTTCTTGTCAAACCCGGTCTCCAGTCCGGTGGGTTAGGGATACTCCTAGGAAGTGGGAGGGGGTGGGTTCAAGCCCCTCAGGACAAGGAGGGTTGAGGACCCTTTTCTTCCTCGTCAGCTGTTCTGCCTACCAAATAGTGATGTAGCAGATGAACAGCACCACCACCAATGAGCTGAAAAGAAAGCAGTTCAGACCGGATTTAATGAGGAGCACAGCCTTTTCTTTCCACTGTGGCTGCTCAAGCCAGAGTGGCTTTGGACATGTGCAGAAGCAGAACTCTAGGCTTTTAAGAGAAATTTAGATTAGAAGGAGGATAATGATTGGCCAGTTTAGGGACTTACATGGCTATACAGTTACCAAACAAGAGATTTTTTGTATTACGTCTTTAGATAATAGGAGATTAAAATCTACATAGGTCCTTTTAGATCTGCTTATTAGTCTCTCCAAGCAAGTGCATTGTCACATCCACTAGAAGGAAAGGATACAAAAGGAGACTCCACCCCCCAAAAGACTTCCCTTAAGAAAGAAAGAGAACAAAGAAGGAGCTTCCCCCGTCTAGTGAAAGGGTTGGGAACAGGTATGGTGCAGTAACCTCGCAGGGCATGGTCCATCTCCCAGTCTTCTCTACATTATTGTGGCTTGTTCTCTTCAGTTGCTTTTGTCACTTCTGGCAATACCTAGTACCCTCAGTTATTCTTCTTCCTACTTCTGATGAAGTTGAAAGAGCTTAAGTGCGGCTAGAGCCTGATGCTGATTTGCAGCTCTTAGAATGGAGCTTTGCATTCATGCTCCTAGAACTGACATTGCTGTAACAAGATCAGAGAGGGGAAATGAATGTAAATGGGTGGTGTTGGACATGGCTTTTGCTTCTTTTGAAGTTGCAATTCTGCTTTTTTTTTTCCTCGGCTCTACAGCAGAAAGCATCTTAATGATTCTTATCTGTAAAATCAGCATATCTCTGCTGAATTACTGTGCTTTGATAGTCATACTACAACTTCGATTCTGCTGTGGATTTTCATTTTGGTTTAACATTTAGACACCTACTGAAAGGGGAAAGTGAGAGTACATAAATGTACCAGCTAAGGTGTTACAGATTTCACTGTGGCTGCAAAATTACATAAAGGCAGGACTTGAGATGTTTTCAAAGCAGGATTTCAAATTCTGAAACACCGCAGTGATTGAGAATGTGGGGGAGCATTGCTGATATGGCCAAATGTCTGAGGCATGTTGCAGATACATGCTATTGAATTAGCAAGAGAATAATGCTTGCAACATAAAGATATAAAGCATAGGACTATGCTTAGGCTTCAAAAATAAGAAAATTACTTGGTATCTGCAGCAGAACGTTTTCTTTTATTTTTGATAGCTCCATGGTACTAGGTAATCTGAATAGCTAGAAGGAGAATATTATCCCTGTTTCTCAGACATGAAACCAAGATGGGGAAAGTCAAGGGGGAAGCTGGGATGGAACTGAAGATTGAACCTAATATTACTAAGACCAGACTTGTAATGACTGCAAGCTGCTTAGACTTTTTGAAAACTGCTGTTTGTATGATTTTTCAAGAAGGAAACAGGAGGATTGTTGAAAGCAAGGCTTTTTGCAGTGCCTGGTGTCTGCTGTTAGTACGGTTCTTGGTTTTAGGTAACATGGTCTTCATTCATGTTATAACTCATTTACTGTTCTAAAGAATTCGTACATCCAAATCCTGGCAGCCAGTCTGCCTGACCCATTCCAGATGGAGAAAATGCTTTAATCTGTTAGTTCTTGTGTACTTTGCTAAAGTGAGGCATGATTACAGGCCTTGTAGTTGTTTGAGGCAAACAAATTGCACAAGCTATTGCAAAGCTTTGCAGTTGTCTTGCCACCTGTTTTATAACTGATTGGGTGTAAGGGGCAGAGGTTGTTTCATTTTCCTCCTCACTAATGAAATGCAGACCTTAGTTTTCCTCCGTTACTGGTGTGACTATGCACTAATCTCCCTATGTGGAACTGCCTCTCTCATTATCTTTTGACCCCAAATAATTGGGGTCTCATTGTTTAGTGTGATGTGTTCTTAGCAGTCATTGCTCCACTATGCTTGCAGAAATATTCCAAATACAATAACTAGAAAAGGTTCTTGCAAACTATTTCCAGTATACAATAGTGCAAAAAACTAGGACAATATCAAAGGAATCGCTCTTTCTCATTTTAGGAAGTGCAGCGTGTCATGGGAAGAGAACTACCAAGACCAGAAAAAGGTAGGCACTGCTTTATGCATGAGAAATATTTCAAATTCTTCTGAACATGTTTTTTGAGGTAATGCAATTCTTTTATCTCTAGTTGCAATGCAAGCCTTAGGAATGGATCTGTACAAGAGGAGTAAACCTGAGAAGCAACCTTTTGCCCATCTTATTATTGATGATAAGAATATTCCATCCGGTAAGTTCAGTTTTTAGCAAACAGTTCTAATGCTGCTATAAATGTATTAAACAGTGGAGTATATGAAAATAGTTCAGCAGTTAGAGTGGAGTATATTAAAATAGTTAAGCAATACCAGAAACAGATTGGGATTTTAGAAATGACTTTTGATAATGAACATAAATTGGATGCACAGAAGGATTTAAAAGACAGCAGTAATAATGTTAACGAAGGATAGCTCCCCTTTGTATCAGGTATCTTGCATGGGAGCCTCTTATGCTGCTAAATGGCCTGTTTCAGATGACCAGTGTTCATGATAAGACTTATACTCTGAGGGCTTGGTCTGCCTGCTTTCCTGCTGTCCTCAGGTGAAGGTATGCGTTAAGTGCTCTTCTCTGAAGTTTCTTATTTCCTTTGGCCAGCAGGGTCTGTCGGGAGTTTTTCCACCCACAGTGGTATCAGCCATGTATATATGAGGATATACCAGCAAAATCCTTGGCCAAAGTCCCAGGCCTGCAAGGTGGAAGTTTTCCCATTCACTGAGTCTTTAAGGTGTTTTGATCCTCTGGAACAAATATGCTGATTTCTCTTGTAAAATTGAAGAACATCCTGTTATGTTCACGTGGTGAACCCTTCACAATAACTTTCCTTTAGTGTGCTGAAGTGTCATTGGGTCTGCTCTGGGTGATGCCACATTTGTCTTCAGGGTGAATCTGGAAGCCAAAAATCCTTTGCACGAATACACAGGAGACATGGATGTCAGGCGTGCATCAGTGTAAAAGCTTACCCATAAAGGAAGCTCCTCTGTCATTTTGAGGTGTTGAAAATGTACTTACTACTCCAGTCCCAAAGTTATAACTTGTCTGCTGGTTCCCTGTCTTCTGTGGGCTCAGTGCACTCCAATAGCATAGGGCTGAATTTATAGCAGTTGTATCCATATCCATTGTCTTAGAACAGCATGTAGAAAGGAGTTTGTTGTGGTGTGGGTATAGGCCATGACTCTTCCATAAGAAGATTACCAGGGCCTTTCTGACATTCAGACAGCCCAGAGCTTCCTGAGTGTGTGTCTACATCTAGTCCTGTAGTGGTGAAGTCAACAGTTGTTGCACTGTGTTCTCTGCAACGGGGTTTCTGGTCAGTGCACTGACTTGGATGCAGTATGTTTCTGAGCTATCGAGTAGGCACTACCGGACTCTAGGAAGGGGATGGCATTTTTCTCTTGATAGAACTCAGTCTCTACCCACAGGAGTGTCTTGGGATGGCTTTGGGAATACTCTTGCTAGTATAATATGAAGGAACAAATCATGAGTCTGCCCTTGAACACTCTCCAGAAGGCCTATGTCAAAAGATTAATTCTTACAATTTTAAGTTACCTCAGTACTGTTTCTTCTTTGCCCCAGGGCACTGTCAGGTAAGATTTTTCTCTGTGTTGTCAACGCAGGAGTCCTCATCACTGGTATGGTAGAAGTGAGTGAGAGTTTATTTTGAAGCTATCAGACAGAGGATCTCAAGCTAGGAGGGGGCACTGGTCACTATTGTCTCCTTCCTCTGCAGACGCATACATTCTGCAATGCTCAGCTCCACCCTAATGAACTTACATGCATTGCTTTTCTGTTTTCTGCAACAAAACCAAAGGGGAATGCTGTCTTAAGGCTTGAAATCTGAGCTAATTCCGCTGCCTGCATGATATAATAATATCTTGCTTCTGCTCTATTTAAAGATAAAACACTCCTGCATGCAAGGGGTAAGCTTCTTGCCTGGAGAGATGGGGTTCTCCCTCCATGTGCTTTGGCATTGCCCAGATTCAGAGCTTAATAAGCAGAGAGCTTAAGGAACTAGTAAATGGCAGTCTGAACTTCTGTAGGGTTTCTTACTAGCTCAAATGCCTCTTGACAAGTTTCTGTTTGCATTAGTCAGGTGTTAGCTTTTGACATAGGTCAGTAGTAGGGGCCACAGCATCTGAAAACCTGTCTTAGCATTTTGGTTTTGGAAGGATTGGATTAATTTGCTAATCATAGCAACAGGCCACTTTACATCTACAGCACTGGTATGTGTGTGTCACATGTGGTAAAATACATCTTTTCCTGTGGGAAATTTATTTGCTCTGTCCCTAGACACTGCTCTGGAAATTTTATTTTTACCAGGGGCAACAGTTGATGTTTTTTTACTGCTGTGCAATAGCTTTTTAGGGTGTGACTTAACGTTGTTAGCACATCTGTGGGTAATGGGAGGAAAGGAGTTGCTCATGCGTGCATGTGCTTGCGCATGCTCTCCCTCTCTCTCTCTCTGCCTCTGCCTCTAACTTAACAGCATAGGCTACAGGAATGCTCAGAAATACAGTGCCTATAGCAGCAAGCAGTTTTCTTTCTTCCTGGAGCAGATCAACCCCTTTCTGGCCAGGTGAGTTGGGCTTACTCCCTCCAGACCTGGCACATAAGGCTTATGTCTCATTTACAAGAGCATTGCCAGGACACTGCTGGTGAGGACATAGCTTCTGCAGTGCCTGTGGGACCTACAGCAAGGAAGGGCTGCATCCTTATAGCTGAAACCCTGAACTTACAGGTGTGAGGTGTTTCCGTATCATACTCACTGGTGTGAGGTTTGCTGGGTGGCATACAAAAAGCTTTTGAGGTGCACAAGAGGCAGAAAGGATGAAGAATTTTCCTCAGCATCACCATTGTTCTGCCCCATCCTATTTTCTTTGATCCCAAATGGGAATTTCTGTTTTCTTCTCCTGTCTCCTGTTCTTACCTGTCTGAAATCCTTCTAAATTGTTTTGTACCAGCTGTGAATCTGGTCAGATACATTCTTAGCATTTTAAGTTCTCTGTTGTATCACTCTGACCCAAAATAAACAATGTCAGGAAAAAAAGTATCAGTCTTGTCATTACTGTCAAACAGGATTTTATTTTTCTGTTTGTTGTTTGCCACTGACTGTCCTTCATCAAAGGGCACTGAGCAGCTTCTGTAAGGGAACATTTTCCTTTAGCCTGGTTCACAATAGTATGACTTTAGACTTTTGTGAATTTCCAAGTTGACTTTCGTAGCCTTAAGGGGGGAGAAGGGAGACAGGCCTTCCCAGATCTTGATGTCCCCATCTCTTGGCTGCAGAAGCCCTAGTGGTTTGGTTTGTGCTGTGTATTTTTTAGGTTTGCTGTTTTTGATAAAAGCTAAGTGATTGCTGCTTGCTTTTTATCTGAGCTCACTTTAAATGCTACCCAGGTTTTAAGTGAAAACAGCAAATTTCGATTTACAAATTGATTGCAGAAATTAGTTTAAAGGAGAAAAGCATAAACATAAATGAATGCAAATGTTAAATATGTTATTTGGGAGGTGTTATCTTTAGCTGTCTAAGGAAATCCTGTAGAATTCTCTAAGCTATTTACAGCTACAGGTTTGGCTCAGCTGCCCTTTGCTTCCAGAAGCAATTTTTCAGAACAGGCAGAGCTTTGGTCCTCCCTCCAGGCTTTGCTTGTTATACCTGAAAGCCATTAGTGTGCAAATAAGTTATCAATGCAGGGCTACTTTCTCCTCAGTTCCCCTTCTGATTTCTTCCTTCTGACTAATCAATTTTACTGAAACTCATTTGTATTACTCTTAGTTCATGCCCACTAGCATCCAGGACATTACTTTGTTTTTTCTTGAGTTTTCAGAAGGCTGTATTATTTTGATATTGTTCATGTTTGCTATCCTGTCTGGGGAGTTAACTTAATGATTGACTCTGACTTGCATTCCCACTGAGGATTTCTTCAAAATTGCTGCTTGATTGTTGGGGCAGGCAGCTAAAATCTGCCTAGCAACAACCCAGTGTGGCACCAGTCTGTCACAGCATGTATTTCTGCCCCGTCATCTGTATGCATTCCTGTCCCATATCTGATGTGCCTCTGTCCTCACCCTGATGAAAGCAGTGATATTGATCCTACTTTTTTGCTTGCCCTTCTCCTGTTGAAGATAGCCCAACTTCCTTGGGACAATATTTCTGACAGACTTACACTCTGTGTATGACAACTACAACTTTCCCGGCTATTTGTGGTGCTTCTTTCAGCTTTGATTCTTGTAGATGAATAATTCCAGGATAGGAGACTTAGATGTTTGAAGTGTCTCCCAATAATTGATGGTTTTCAGAGTTTTTCTAAGGCACTGTCCAGAAGAGGGTATGTGTTTGAGTTTGCTTGGATAATTGCTACCTGGCTACACTAGAACCGTATGAGGGCAGTTCTTTATGGTCTGCCTTTGACAGTTTATGCTTTGCACAAGTCTGTCTATGGAAGAACATGAGAAGCTTTTTGCCCTGAACTACAGTGAAAGTTTTCTTCTGGCATGCAGAAGTGGCTTGCCCTTGGTAGCTAGGGAAGACTAGTTCTCAAATTCCCATGTCCCTGCTTCCCCTTGCTTCTTTCTGTGCAAGGACAGGAGGTGTGTTTGTAGCCAGTTGACTCTAGCTGGGGCTCTGCCCCAGCGTGCTTGTGAGCGCTGGTGGTTCTGGGGCAAGCCTGGATACCTGCTGGGAGGAGAAGGCACCATGCCCTCCATGTGCCTTGGAAATTTTGGTGGGAATAGGTTGTTTGTGTGTTTGAAGTTGGGAGGATAAGGCACTGCATGTTCCAAGCAGGTGTTTAGATGCATCAAAGTGTGAAGCACTGAGAGCCAAAGATGTAAGGCCCTGCAGTAGCTGTGCAGACCCACTGCTGTTGGTGCCTCAAAGGGAGCAGACAAAGCTGGTCTTGCGTGCTGGAGATTACTGATTAGGAGGACAAGTTGGCTGACTTCCATCTGTTGTGCTGTGCCCTGTGTTGAAAAAAATGGTAGGATGCAGTGGCCCTTCCAAGCCATGGTGTATCAGGAGGGGATGTCCCTCAGGGCCTGTGTGGCTTTCATAGGGGTTGCTATTTCTTCTGGATGGATGTGCTTGTGGGCCTTGGCTGAGTCTTCTCCTGTTGCCTGTTTCATTGTTTTTGCAGGCAGAGGCTGTGAGTAGAGGTGGATGTGAAGGAGATGAAATGAGGGAGGCATTAGACTGTGGGATATATGCTGCAGGAACATGCTCCTCACTAGAAGATAGTGTAATAACCCACTGCATAATACGCATGCTCTAGGAGCCATGCTATCTAGGTGTTGCAGACTTCTGTTTAACACTGTGTCACCAAAAACAAACTGTTCCTCACTTCACTAAAATGCCAAATATGGCCAGAGTTGGAGGAAAGACCCAAACAATCTCTCTCAGTGCTTTTGTGGCCTCCCATCAGGCTATCTCTTAGCACAGTCTCAACAGGATCTAAATGAAATGACATCTGAGGCTTAGCCAGAAGTTTGAAACACCCAAGAGAGGTCATAGTGTGGCTGCTTTGCATAGTGTGACTACATAGCATCCAGGGAAATGCCTGCCTTCCAGGCCAGTGTTCCTCAGGTACCTGTAATTCCAAAGTTAACTTCTAGTGACAGTGTGGAGCTGACAAGCTGCTCAGAACATCTCCAGTCTCTCAGCTATTTCTTTGTTCTCTTCGCAGAGCAACCTTCACCTGCCTTTACAGGTAAGGGACAGCTTCTTGTATACCAGGCCACCATCATATAGGCAAAGCTGAAAAGGCTTATATGTACCTTTTACAAGTTAGAAGTAATTTTTTTATAATTCTTGTCTGCATGTCAGTTCTATTAATCTGTTTTGGTAGTCAGCATTAGTAACTCTTACACATCTATTTTGATTCCCACATGCATGATATTCTGTAGAGAGAGAGAAAGAGAGAATATTATGGTCATTTTCTTTCCTAATTTGTGGGTCTCCAGCTTAAGATAACTTGAAGGGGACTGTTCTCCAAGCATGGATTACTAGCTCATTCTTTCTAGTTCTGAATTTAGGATACCTTAAAGACAGTAAAGCATCTGAAATCACATTCGTTTTCATAGTCTTTTCCCAGGACCTTCCACTACATATCAGAGGAAGAAGAATCTGAGTTTGCCTTCTAAATAGCTGTAAAAGTTCATCTCCTAGCTATAAATATTTGTATAGTAATCAAAGAAGTAGGATTGTGCCATAGGGGGGAACTATGCAGGATATAACTAAACCAAATTGTGGAATCTTATTCAGGTATATTCAGGAGCACTGGGTCTAAGCAGTATTTTGCTTAAAAAGACTTCCTGTGTCATAAATACATGAAGCGTTATCTAAAGCATAGGCAAGTTATATAATACTACAGATGCACAGTAATTATATTGATTTTTTTCCTTTTTTTTTTGGTTCTCAATTTCTCAAGAAAAAGTTTTTGCCTTTGTACCACTACATTCACCAGAGCATAAACTATATGAAGTTTACACTAACTTGGGGGAAATACCACAATTTAACTTTCAGATTCTATTCAGTTATTCCTTTCAAACACTTATAGCATGCATAGAATTATATTCCAGCCAACTCTACATGACAAAGATCCTTTGGGGTTTAAATATCTCATCTACTTCAGCATCACAGAGGAAGAATCTAGTAGAAACAAAGCTAAAGTTAAGGCTGAATCAAGGCTTACATCATGTCCATTAGAAAGCAGTTTCATATGATTTGCATTATATCAGCAAAGTTAGGCAGATAGCGATGTTGCTGTATGCAGAATTAGTCTATACAGAAATGTTTTCTGTTCTTTCCATAGTGTCTGCATTTTACTTCTCCGTAATTTAATTTGCAAGCTTTTTAGGAGATTATGCTTTTAAACTGTATATTTTTAGTATTGTGCAGACAAATGATTCCCAGATGTGGTCTACAGACATTATTCTAATACTGATGATAGGTGCCTGGCATCAAGAATGCTCTGCTTCTCTCTTGACCTGCCTGTTATGCTGTGTAATCATTGAATTTCTGTAGTAAGTCACTTGGCATCTAGATGAAGGGCCTTAGGGCTCTGTAAGTAGTACCATCTTCTGTTCATACAGTGCTAGTAAATAGAGAAGTAAATAGAGGCCAAAGTCATAGCTAGATGTTTAAATCCCACCAGCATGAAAAGGACATTTAGGCTTCTGAGTCTCTATTCTTGGAGGTTGGCAGTCTAGGGAAACTATCCACCAGAACCAGGAATTGCACTGAGCCTTAAATGCAGCATATGCATCTGGGTTAATCACCTTTTATATTCAGGGCAGAAAGGTAGGGTGTGAAATGCTTCATCCCAACAGGACATGTAGGGTCAAATTGCCCTATTACTCTTGCTCATAAAGAGTGGAGGCAACTAGATTACATTTGACCAGATGAGTCACATCCTAGAAGAGAGAGCCAGCTCTGAAAGGAGAGTTGGGAAGAGATAAAGAGAACTTTCTCCACTTAGCAACTTTTGACCTTCCAGATATTGGAGACCCTACACTGATAAAAGACCAGGAGAATGTTTGAAGAGTGTCTTAGACACAGATGAGATCCAGGATTGGAGATTATGGTGTCAAGAGTTAGAATACTTTAGGAAGGAGGACAAAGACAAAGCTGAGAACAGATGTGGAAAAATGGTGACAGAAGAGATAATTGCTGTGGAATCAGCAGCAGGGGGGAAAAATGTAGAAAAGCTCAGAGGTTTTGTCTTGAAATAAGAATGTATTGGGGTTGGTGGTCGATGATCCTGGAGCAAACTGTAGAGATCACTGCCAAGCAGTGCTTTGAAGAGTCCTGAAAGAGAGACAGCAAAGGATTTCCTCTGTCTTAGACATCTGTATGTTGTATTATTACGAAACAGGTTAAAGACCAAAACCAAGATTTACTGGTGTTCTTTCATTAGCAATTTTTTCCAAACCCTTCTCAGGCATTTGCTTGAATAAAATTTTTGGAACACAACTTCTATACACTGCTTTCGTATGATCATTTAGCATAATCAAGTTATTGGCCAAACAAATGTATTGTACCCTGTTCTAGCTGATGTTCTTGTGGAAAGGCAGGCAGTTATAAATAGCAAACTCAATAGGGCAGTACATGATGAAAAAAATTTCTTATGGATCTTTATCATACTTGTCTAATACTCTAAAGTGTCAAACTTCACTTTACATAACTGTAGTTGCTATTGATGCTGAAAACCCAGGGGCTGCTTTTTAAATATTCAGTTTTGTTAAAAATGCTTGTGAATAGAAAGTAATTTTTTTTCTCCTTTTCAGGAACTCGCAAAGTGAACCTTACATCCTGGCATCATAACAAAGGCCAGGCAAACTTATCAAATATGACATTCAGTGATGGAAAACTAATTGTTAATCAAGATGGATTTTACTATCTTTATGCCAACATTTGTTTTAGACATCATGAAACGTCAGGAAATCTAACTAAAAGAGGGCTTCAGCTGATGGTGTATATGACGAAGACAAACCTTAAAATAAGACGCTCTGATGTCTTGATGAAGGGAGGAAGCACCAAATACTGGTCGGGGAATTCAGAATTTCACTTTTACTCTGTAAACGTAGGAGGTTTTTTTAAATTAAAATCTGGTGAAGTGATAAGTATCCAGGTGTCCAACCCATTGCTATTGGATTCATCCCAAGAAGCAACTTATTTTGGGGCATTTAAAGTAAGGGATTTAGACTGAATCCTTCTGTCTTTAATGTGTGGTATTATTTTTGCCTTGGGACTCATTTGAAAAAAAAAAAAATAAAAAGATTGGGTTTATGGTTGTCCAGAATCAGCTTGAAGACAAGATTGAAAATCTCTTGGGTGCCAATTGCATTTGTGTAAGCCATGTATCATCCCTGAAGACACATTTTGCCCTGCGCTAATTCTAGTGGGAGTCCCACAAATGCACAAAGGGCAAAATTGCACAGTTCTCCTGATTCAGTCATATAGCAGTTTTGCTTCATATAACTCCACTGGCTTCAAGACTTTTACATTGGTGTAATAGAAATTAGAGTTGTTAATATTATTGAATTTCTGCTTCCAAATTCTGCCCTGACAATCTCTACAACCTGTTTTACGCTGTTTGCTTTTGTGCAAGTGTAGAGCAGGACAGAATTTGGCTCCTAACTTGCATTTGAGGCTTTGTTTTGCTTGGGGCTGAGCACTCTGATCCTGAGACAGCAAAGATGCTGAAGGTATGACTACTTTGTATTTGATGTGGCTTTTAATATCCTTAAAGTTAAGCTTGTCCTTGCTTTGCTGGACCAGGGCTGGAAAACTCAGGCCTTGGCAGAAATGGGTTATAGAGCATCTAAGCATTTCAAATTTAGTTTTACCTGATTAAAAGGGCTATTCCAGGGAGAAGGGAAAAGATCTGACCTCGCAGTTCTAAAAGGTTAATTACAGGTCATTTTATTATTCTTGCACAGCTAATTGCAAATATAGATTGCCAAAGTATTGTGTCCCTTTAAAGTGTTACATTGTGCCAGAACCTGCAAAAGCATTTTTTAGACAAAAAGTATGTATTTTTATATTCTGTAATATCTAAAGTTATATTTCAGGTGTAATGTTTTGTGTAAAAAGTGTAAATTATATTGTCCTATAGTATTTGATACAAAATATTTAAAATCTCTTGCTGTTTGTATATTTAATGTTTTAAACTGTTTTTAATGTACAGACATGTTAAACTGGTGCACTTTTTAATCCCAATGGGAAAAATTGCAGCTAAAAGAGGTTGTTTGCAGTTAGCAAATGTAATATATTTCTTTGTTCTTTTTAACTTAATAGATATCTGTTAAACTTGTCAGTATTAGCAGGGGAAAAAAAATCACACCAATGTCATGAATAATCACACCAGGATGCTGGTCACTGGGTGCCTTTCAAACCTGCAGGGTAGTTGACATTACAAGCTGGCATTACTTTAAAAAGTATATAATAGGCCACAGTATGTCTTAAGGGTATTTATAGTTACTGAACAGGCGTTTTTTCCTACAACGAATTCTCCAAATTGTAAATTCTATAGTTGAGTAATGACTTTCTTAGCCTACTTTTCTGGAAAAGTGAAGCTTATGCTATTGCAGTGCCTGTCCCTGTCTTCCCTTCTAACTCTTTGCACATTTCTGCCAGATGTGGCAGATGAATGGCAGTGTTAAGAGACTCTTACAGGTTTTATGAGAACTGACAGCTGAGAATAACTCAGCCATTATATGTTATTTGTCAGTGGCTGGCCACTGTTCATATTATCCAACCAGTTAATATGGTAAAACTCCTAGTTAGCCGCTAGATGTGTTGTTTCTTGTATAGTTGCTTGGCCAAAAAATTTAGTTAGGAGTCATCTGAGGGTGGGTAGTGTGGGAAGAGCTGCTGATACCATTGGTATCTGCAGATACCATAGGTATTTAGGGCACAGCTGGGCAGAGAACAGCAGCTATTGAGAGAGGGGTTAAGAGGGAGGTTTTAGGGGTATTTCAGTCTGTGCTGAGAGGATGTGGGGAAAAGCTGTTTAATGCAGTAGGAATCGTAGAAGGCAAAAAACTCAAATCTGTAAGAAATGAGGCTTCCTAGAAATCCTCAGAGGCTTTTTTTATAAGAAACAGTTGAATTCAAGCAATTATTTTATACTGTATCATAAACATTTCTTTTTAATATTGTTTTCTTACAAAATATATTTCTAAGAAAAAACTGTGGTTTTGTGTCCTTTTATTTCTTGTGCGGCTTTGATAATTGATTCATATTTCAGAACATGCAGGTTGTATTACCATAATTTACTCCAGAAAACTGAGGTACAAATCTGTTATTTTGGGACAACTATAGTGAATTTTATGGAGTCTTTATTTGGCTCCAAAACTTTGGAAACTCCATTCAAAATCAGAAGTGCGATCTCAAAATTTTAAAAGGGCGAAGATAATAGCTTAAACCCGGCCTACAGACATGAGTGAGCAAGCTAACCAAGAGAGGAGGAGAAGATTTATGACTGTCAGTTATTTCTTGATATTTATGGAGGCACATGTGTATATCGCTTTCAAGCAGGTTTACATCAGAGATGGGAAATTTAGCTGGAAGCAAGGACTTCCATTTTTGTTTTATACCAAATAGTTGTCAGATATCAAACCCAGAAATGGCTGAGGAAGCCAGGGCTTTTCTTTCAAATTTTCAAGTGTTGCAGGTCATGCTTTAAGAATGCTGTATTTCTCTCCTGTAGAGGTGTCCAGTGGCAGGCTGGTGGGAGAAAAATGTTCACTATCTGTGTCCCTTCTGTCACCTGATCGCTAAGGCACCCTCTTGGGAGGTGGACATGTGGGTTTGAATGGCCTCAACTTATGTTAGACCTAAAGCTTAGTATTTGACCTCCTTAGCGAATGCTCTGACTACTGATGGTATTACATGAAGGAGAAAGGGAACCACCAGCACTGACTACTGTGTCTGAATGACAATGGCTGTGGGCCGTGTGTGTGTGTGCAGGCTGTGTGTGCTTACAGCACTTGTGCATGTTAAACCCCAACGAAGACATTTGTTGGCTACTCCATGAATCCTAACCCCGGCCCTAGCTTGGGCGAGGGCTCCTAAGGCTCAGCCTAGCAGTGCATCTCTGTGTGCCCATCAGAGCAATGCTGTCGGCATCTGAATTTCACAGTGAAATGCAGGGCCTTAAATCCCCCTTGTGCAGTGATATAGGAACCTAAATGATTTTTGGGGGGTTTGCATTAATGTCATCATGATGCAGCTCTGTCTATGACTGCTATGTGGGAGAAATCTGATAAAATAGGGGTCTACGGGCTACTCCTAGGATTATATTTTGGAGGCATGCTCTGGCTCTCCACAAAACAGAAAACAAGTGGGAGCCCTGTTCTTCCTGTCTTGCCGTGTATACAATCTCTTTCTTACATGCATGTAAAAGGAAGCAGGAAATTGTGTAGCACGGTGTTGAAGGTTAATTTTGCTCTTAATTTCAGAGCGGTCCTATTTTGAAAAGCTTTAGTGTCATTTAAGGCAGCCTTGGCAAGTATGCTGAGGTGATGAAGTAAAACCACTTGTTCTAGCACTGACATTGCTACAAATAAATCTTCTCCCAGAAGTGTCCGTTCTTTTCCCTCTGCTTCTGTAAAAGGTGGCCTTGTTTGGACACAGCGAAGAGAATAGGCTAATCAGTTAACAAAGAGAGTTACCTTGCAAAGGAGGTAATGCCTCCTCAGCTAGGAAAGGTAAGTGTGGCTCTTATTTTATAATCTTTAAAAGATAGTTTTGGTCTGTGGGTAGAGGAAGATAATTTCCTGAAATGTGCAGTTAAAAAAGCCTCACTTGGAAATAAATAATTTATTTGGAATTCTGTGTATTTGTGTAAACGTCCATATATTTTTACTGTGTTCTTGCAAAAAAGCTAAATTTTTGTGCATGGAGTTAAATTGCATATTTTGGCACCTGGGTATGATTTCCCCCCGCCTTCCCAAGCTCTTTCCAGCCAGTACGTGTTTCTTTTTCTGTCTATCCCACTTCCTTTTCTCTGGCTCCTTCCAGCTGCCAGTGTCTCCTGCTCACCCTACTTGCTGACTTAAAGCTCTTTCTGGTGGTAGCAACAGCAATGGGTGAGGTGTAGCCATACTTCCCCGCATCTGGGCCCCTTTCTGTGGCTTTGCTGTGTGTTGGGGTATAAAGCATTAAGAGTGCTTGTCAAAAAGATTTTTCAGATGTTAATGCAAAGGCTGAGCGGGATAGGAATGAATAAAGAAGCTGGGGAATAAGGAACCAAGGAATCGGACACACAAATCGGTCCATGCTGCCTTCTGGTTTGATGCATCAATTTCTGAGGACGCCAAACATTTTATGCATGCTTATCCTTTTGCCACTACAAAATTAGTCTCCAGCAAAACTTCATAGACACAAACATGATTGTATGGAGCATTTTGCTCCAGTGATGCAAGAAAACTCAAATCTCAGCCAGATTCTATTCTCACGTGTATCCATAAGCACACAAAGGTAGTTTCTTCTTCTTTCCCCCTCTCTTTTAACTCCCTGGGATCTGATCCTGCAGAGCCCATACATTTCCCTCATGTTACCTAGTCCCAAAACACAGCTTGGTCATGAAAAGCTGAGAAACCTGTGTCAGCTGGAGGTTGTTTGAATCAGATTTCAGAAGTTTGCAGGCAAATTGAGATTTTTCTTTCTTCTACTTTTCTTTCAAGTTTTGCCTTAAGGGTCAATGTGCTAGGGTTTCTAATTGTGTTTCCAAGGAAGTGTTTGGGCTGGGGTGGAGGTAAGGGGCTAGGTACCTTTGATTTACCGCTATCTGTTTGCAGTCCATTTTATGAGGTTTAGTTGGAGCTTATTTGCACACTGTTGTTCACCATTTGAGCCATGTGCTCCCTACAGCCTGCGCCCTTGCATGAGATACAGTGCTTTTCCCCAGGCTGCACATCACCAAACAGGTCAATTTATGTTTAGCTATGGCAGAAAACAAACAGGAACTCCAATTACTTTCGGCTCCCTACAAGCTGCAAGTCACAGAATGATAGATCCCTTTTATTTTTCTAACCTTCTGGTTCTCAATTCACCCTCTGTGAGTTCCTTATGTTCATTTTGCGGAGGATGCCAGAATCCTTTTTTGGCAGCCAAGCTGACAATTTAGGTGCTGTCATGTCTTTATAACCATGATGTAGCTGCTGCCTTATCCTATAGGTACCCAAATCCCTAAAGCCCTAGGTCTGCTTTACCCAGTGTGAGTAAGATTGCCTGGCGAGCAAGGTCACCTTCCCGTTTTTGGGACCTCAACTCCGTAAGGGGAGGATTCACAAAGTTAGATAGGTGTTAGATGTCTCCATGAAGAACAGTTGTTTGCAAAGTTCAGATACTCCTCTGTACGTGATGTTTTTCAGTTAAGTTCCAATCCTTCAAGTTTGAAGGATTTTCACTTGTTCTTTTCTGTTAATTGGACTGAATGATGTGAAATGCTTGGAGTCATCCCAAATTTTTCCTTTCTGTGTCACAAAAAAATGCCAGACCCCAGAATCTCAACTTTCCATGGACACAGGTAAAATCGTTTCACCACAGATGTAGGCTATTACTGCATAGACTGGAGCAAGTCTTCATTACTGGGCCATGGTTTATAGCCAGCCTAATAAGCATTTAATTATTTAAACAAAAATCAAACTCCGCCCAAGTGAGCAATGAAACGGCCCTGCTCCAGATTATCCCAGCTCCTGTTTACTGGAGCAGTCACCCCAGAAGAGAAGGTAGATGTTCACGGTCCTGCTCTGGCTCCGGCATTTTAAGAGTTCCTTTACTCTGTGGTATGTTCTCCTTTGTTAAACTGGTGCTCAGAGGAACCAAATCACATAACCTTTATATACTTATTTTGCCCTCTGGAAGGGCAGCTAATAACTAATGAAACTACTTTAGTTAGTAACCATTTACAGAATGTCTCGTCTTTCTGCATAACCATCTCCTAAGTATTATGCTTTCTGCATTATCCAGAAGTTTAACCAGGTCCACAATTTTTTGTACCACTTTGCAGTGTCATTACCACTAAATGATTTTTTCTTCTGTGAAATATCACATGCAGGAATACATTTTAAACAAAACAAGGTCCCTGTGGTTTAATGTTTTATCTTTCATCATGGCTACAAACCTTTGCCTGGAAAAAGAACTACAATTCTGAAAATGTGAAGTTAGGTTATTTCTGTCCTGCTAACTGAAAGAGGGCTGGGGTTAAGAAGCTGGCTCGTAGCCTTGCTACTTAAACCTGCCTCCCTCTTAAGCAGAATGATTTTACATACTGATATACTACCAAGTCTCCTCTAGGCCCTATAGGGTGGCCATAGGGCACCCAAAAACAGAGACCTCCTGGCAGTGTGTCAAAACAGATCCAGTGAGAGAGCTAAAGCAAACCCATGTGGGCAACAGGGTTCACGTCTGAGCTTTGCCTTTTCCTTTGATTTATCACTGTCAATAGCGAGTGATAAACCGAAGAACAGTCTGGCTGTGGAAAAAGTTGTTAATTTTCTTACCAGTTCTTGGAAACACCTGTCTATTTTACCATCTATTGTCACTTGTACACATAGAGCTAAATTACTGTTTATGTGAATTCTCATTTTCTCTGAAATGTAACAGTTCTACTTCACCACTATGAATAAGAAAAAGTAATTTTATTTGTGCTTAATTAGCCTTATTATAAAAATAAAAAATAGTATGATAAATTAGTATCAAGTGTCTTGGATTGCAGTCCAGTGTTTTGCTGTGTCTGTATTAGTAGCACTATATTCTGTTTCTGTTATTATCTGCTGTTATCTGGCTATTCTTTTCTTCAATTAGGTTGAAATTACATTTAAAAAACAAAGTCCTTACAAAAACACAAACCAAATAGAAATGCTCCCATGATTTATTTGAAAAAATCCAAACAAATTTCCTCAAATTTGCTCTTGCTCTCTGGTATATGCCATCTGTACGTTTGCAAAATTTTACTGATGTGTGAGACTGTGAAACAAAACAGTTCACATAAAAAGGATAATGGAGTACTCTATCGGCCCAGCTGTTCTGTGAGACTTGCTGAAGGAAAAATTTCCCCCAAGTACATAAATTAGTTGTTACAATTCATTCAGTTTTATTAATCTGGGTTAATAATTGTACTGGTAAGAAAGGGCTCAGCTTCTCACTTTGAAATCAGTGGAAGTTTTCCTGCTGACATCCATATAAGATAGCTATTACAGATTGGTTTATATATGACAATTTTTAAGCTTTTGGGGGAATGTGGCTATTTTAGTTTATACTGGTATTTGTCACTCTGTGTCATTTTAAACTGACTTAAATAAAACGCAGGGACAATCCAAGTAATATTTCTTCTACAGAAGATCCACTAGTTGTATCAATTTCCAATGTGGTACATAGAGTCCAGAAGTAACTGGGAGTAATACTGGCCATGCCCTGTAATATTTGCTAGTCTGTGACATATTTAATCTATGTCTCTCTTGTGAAATCTGCCGTGAGGGAACCTTATAACTTGTTCTGGGACTTCTGGGCCTGTGCTGAAAGGATAATGCCAAATGATTTTTGTAGCATCAAAAACAAATAAATAGGTGATCACAGTGGAAAAGCTGTATTTGCTCACAAAATGGGCATGTGTACAAAATGACTCATCTCTTGTCAGCATCGCTGGCTGGCAGCAAGGAACAGGTCACTGGTAAAGGCGCATAGTCGCTTCATCCTAGCTTTGAGGCCATAGTCTAGCAAAGGAGCACAGATGTGACACACCTGTTTTTTCCAGTGGCCTTCACACTGTCTCATCAAATATGCTTGTGCAACGTGTATAAAACAGGACCCAGGCAGAAATTCTGCCTTAGTGGTAAGGAGGCTTTCTGGTGATTTTGCTCACATATCGATGACACTCATGAAATTCAAAGGCTCAAAACAGAGAGGGGCTCCAGTCAGCATCCGTTGTCCTCGGCTTGTCAGCCAAATGCCTGAGAGCACAGATGGCCTTTATGACCAGTATGGGCTGGAGACACATTCAATGAAAAGTAATTTAAGTTCTTACAGAAAGAAAAGTACACGAATGTGGGTTTGCTCCCAACACGAGACAGTCTGAATCAACAATGGGAATGGGCCGGTTACCAAAGAGTCTGCTGGAGCAAGTTCCCGCTGCCAGGGCAGGATCTCCTCTCCCTCTTGGCCATTAGAGGGAGGAAAAAATAACAGACTGTAAGAGCCACTAAAATAAAGACCAACACCAAGAATGTACCATGGGTTTAATACCAGCTCCTCCTCTTGAAGTAATTATAGCTGATGTTGCCCAATGGTTACCGATGAACTATCTTTCATCGCGGTCTTTTGTTGGAGTCAGTAGTTTGGGTTGAACATCAAGACTAGCACACGCCAGCCGGGTTCTCACAGAAAGTAAAATAGGACTGAAGGTGACAGTGAGCGTAGTGCTGCTTCAGCCATGCAAACAGGCAGCCAGCTTTGGGCTAGACCAAAACCTTGTTTGTTTCACACTATGTAACCTTTACCCCAAAGTTCACCCCAGCTCTAAGTTTAAAGTGAGAAAAGGCCTGGCTGAACGAAATACTAGTATTTCTCACATAATCGTGACTCCTGCATACTCGGAAATGTGGTACTTGCTAAAAATGTATTTGTAAACTCAGAAGTTTTCTTTGAATTTCTTGATGTGACCTAGATTTGGGTGGTGCAAGTAACCCTTGCAATACCGTGTTCACCTAATCCATTCCTATTATGTGCCAAAGAGAAGTTATGTATCCATCACTGTGACTTCCGCCTACATTTGTGTCTGTAGGGCTTTTGTTTATTAGGAGGATAATTAATTCAGCTTGTGCCACTTAGTAATATGCCCCTGAAAGCTCAAGTTCTGCATTGCTCCTGAATTTTAGTGTCGTACATTTTGGTGCCTCTTCTGCTATAGAAGTGAGCCATCCATTAGATGCCTGGCTCATCGCTCCAAAGCCACTGATCTGATGGACATGATCATGGATGGCTTGCCCCATAGAGGAACCTTTGTTTTAATTACACCAGTTTCTTTGCTTAAGCAGTAGAAAACTTTTTTCTCTGACAGTATTCCTCTTCTTGTTCATCTCTGCGGATATGCTGATGAACATTGTTCCCATTTATTTCCAATGTTTAAGGAAGAACCTTATCTAATGCAGTGGAAAGTCTGGAAAAGTGGTAGGAGAGCATGCACAGATCTCTGCAAACAAAAGTCGCTCCAGGACACATTCATTAGGGTTTTGATGCCTTTACTAGAGCTGTGATGTACTCCAATAGAATTGAAGCATTTAAGAGGAAAACTGCAGTCCAGAAAACCCACCAGACAACCGTAGCGTAAAAGTGCCTACTGCCACCATCTGTCTTTGCCTTTAAGGATGCAAACTTTTCTGCCTTTGCACATGGTCGGAACGGCTCTCATCCGAATGACTGCTGCCTAATCCACGTAGAGATTCAGACAAAGTGGACTGGTGCTCCCTGCCCCAAGGGTAGCAACCCTGCTGCTGTACTGAAACAATACCAAACATGAACAAGACCAGGCTCCTTATAAAACACAGTTGCATTTACTTAGTATCTAGAGGTGCTCAAACACTCAGCCATAAAGTAGGAGATGCGACAGGCGTGGAGCATGTTCCTCCATAATTGCATAGTGTTTGTGTGAGAAGGAAAAAAAGGGCAGTTGTGCTGTCCCTGTGGTTCCTCTGTGTTTCTCCCACGTTGTTCCTTTGTTGGCAGCACCAGCCATTGTGCCTGAGCTCCTGAACCACGTGGCAACCCAGCCGTGCCTTCAGCACTGGAGTGCTCTTCAGATGACTGGCCTTCTTCAGTGATTTGAGGAAGAGTCCCCCCAGCCAAGGTCTTTTTCAATCGATGGGGCTGGGTGGCAAAGTATTTCTGAGGACTTGAGGAGTTTGAGGGCTCTGAAATTGTTTTGTCCTGAGCTTTCTAAATTAGGCAATACCGTTACTTTTTTCAGTGGCCAGTTAAAAATGAAGAGTGATTCAAAGGGACAGTCCAGTTCACTTTTTATCAAGAGAAGATTCCCGAATTTTAAAGTGCTGAGCTGAGCACAACAGGCCCAGGCTACCTTTAAAACTAGGTCACATTTTCAAGCTGTAACTTAAACTAGGTCGTACTTTCTGACTAGTGAAGAGGGGGAGTATAAGTTTCAAAAGCTTGTAAATTATCATTTCCTGGAAAAGCCCCAACAATGATTAAGTGCTATCCAAAAAATCAACCAAGCCAGCTTGACACATAAGAGGAAGTTCATAAAACATCACTTTATCTTCCTCCGTCTCATGAAAATGGAAATGTATTTCCCTTTCAAAATAATTGATGGTGCAAACATTGATGCTGCGTGTGGTTTAAGGTGCTACTGAGTCATTTAAAGTTCTGTGAACAGGAACATTCAGCACAGACTTTTCTGGGTCCATTCCTATAAATTACATAAGTAAGGGGGAGGTTTGCTGAGCCAAACTCAGAAGTCACTTAGGTTTGCAGGGGTCAGAGTAGAAATGTAGAACTTGAAACTTAAAAATTTAGAAAATCATCAACAAAGCACCTTAACAAACACTAGTAATCCTCACAATACCTTGAAAAGTAAGTAAGATAGCAGCTTTTGGAAATTATTCATCAAAAACTAGAATACTCAATAGATTGTTTATACTCGCTAATGGGAAAAGCAGCCTCAGATGCCCACCACGTCTATAGAATCAACTGACCAAAACTAACTGTTCTGACACTATGACATCTCTGTGCTGATTCCTGCGAGTATTGATTTGTGTGCAAGACAGGGTTGATACTTGCTGCTGCTTCTTAACATTCCTATTGTGTCCTGTCTTGCTGTCGTAACAAACAATAACTGGGACATTAATAATTTAGGAACATAAATAATATGCCTAGCCAAATGTATCTGAATACAGAATAATGATGGCAATGAATAATCAGGTTGAGATTTTTGAAGCTTGAACTCAAGGGTTTAGCTGCTATTTCTGATGAGAGCTGGGCACTGAAATCCCTTAACTGGCTCAAAAAACCCCAGGCTAAGCTTTTTTCCACCAGATCTTCCTATCTGCTTTAAGGGGAGCGTTCAGATCGCTGTCTCTAAGGGAGGACCAGCAATGCTGGGATGGCTTTTGGGGAGGGATAAAACAGGATCTAGTGGGGCCACATTTTCCCGTAACTGTGTCATCCTTCCCACCCCATGCCAGTGCGGGGGGAACCCCTGACTTGAATTCCTCCCTGACTTGCATGGCAACACACATCTTGCCTCTGCTCGGGGTCCTGGGGAAACCCTGCGGCTGGGAGGCTGCAGAAAGCACGCCAGGGACTTTTGCTGCCTTCATTTTCTTTTCCTGTGCTGACAGTCTGTTTGCTCACATCCTGCTCCCTGCGGCACCTCTGCTGCCCTGTCTCTTAACCTCAGCTCCCCTCGGTCCCTCTCCCCTCACTCTTTCTTAGCTCGCCTGTCCCATGGCCACCCCTTTCCCACCCCGTAGAAGCCCTGCATCCGTTTGGCACTGACACAGTCTTTGCTGTAGCAATGGTTTTGGATCTGCCATGTGTCCTACCCGCTCAACCCAACCTCCATTTTGGGTACAAACTCTTTAGGATAGAGATTGTCTGCTTCCCTATATCTGTGCAGCCCCTAGTCTGACAAGGTCCTGGGTTAGTCGTTTGGCATTGCCGTAATGTGTGATTAACAATAAATTGTGTTTTACATTAAGCTGAAGTAACTTTCCCTCATGGGTCAGTAGATGAGACAGAGCTTTTTTTGACCTCTGTATCTATGTGCTGGAAAGTGTTTCCCTCTTTGCAGGACAGACTGGACAGAAACCATCTCTTCATGGTACGTTGAGGTCCTCATCCTCCCCTCTGCTCCCCCAGCATTAGCATGGTGTTTCAGATGAATAGAAAGGGCATGGGTCTCCCCAGGCTCCCTCTCTCTCCATGATTAGCGAGATGTCAGCCCTGCTTCTCCAGTGACTGTCCCTGGGAGGCCCCTGCCTCCCACTGAAATGGAAGCTAAATTCCCAAAAGCTAAATGCCTCCAAGATCCCAGCAGACTTCTGTTTCCTACAGATCTCCTCGCCATCCCAAAACATACAAAAATCCCCAAACTTGTTGTGTCATAATGGGCCCAGATTTAGGGACTTTCACTTGCTCTTAGTACATTGGCAGCTGCTTCTTGCCAAGCAGCGTGGTGGATGTTGAGATACTTGCAGTATCTGATTTGGCCCCAGTTGCAGAACCAAAGGAAGTATCTGCATTAAGCAGGACCTACGCTGCTTATCACCCTATGAGCCAACATCTACAACACTAAAACTGTGCTAGAAACCAGCCATTGGCAGATTGGAGGCATATAACACAGCAAGGCAGCTGCACTACCCAGAATTTCCTCTTCTTTTGAAATACATAATAAAAATCTCAGGCAGGAAGCTAGTTATCAGGTAAAATTTCAGATGATGCTGTTATCTGGTATAACCTCAGCACATGCTAGAATTCATCACCTACCTTCCAGTCCTTGAAATTAGCTCAACTGTAATGAGCTGTTACCCACTTAAATTCTCATAGTACTGGTGTAGACATACACCGTACTTTAATATCTGTGGGTTATTTCTCCCAAATGCCACTTTCAGCTTTCATCTAGGAGCTGAAATTCACAGGTCTCAATGTAAGTTAAGGACTAGAGTAATGATGAAATATACATATATACATGTAGACACCCACATATATTTATGTATATCCTTGCAAATGAAAGCTTTGACTTCTGAGCTAAATGTTCATTGTGGTTCCCTGGAACCACAACAGCACGAATGGTGTCTAAGCAAGTTCTTCTGCTGTCTGATAAAACACATCCCGTAATAAATGTTTAAACTTTACATATGTTAGAGAAACCTCACCATTAACTGATGAGATAAAATTGACACCTATCAGTAGGGCACAATAGTAACTGGCTTTTCAAACGCCAGTTACGTGAGGATTAGGTTTCTGAGACATTGTTTAAATCCCATGTAAAGGTATAAACAAGACCAGAAGAGGTATGAGATGTGTACTTGAGGCTGAAGGGGGAAAAGGAGAGACTCATATTTTAACTTATATTGCAGTAAGAAGTGTTACATGATGCAAAGTTAGTATTGAAGACACTTCAGTTTCAGCCATCTAAATTAAACTTGTAAGCCTAAATAGTCATCCAGGCTCTCCAAACAGTCCATGGAGATAGCAGATGTCTCTGGATGGGGGCTGAACCCCCTGTAAAAGAGGAGAGTGGGAAAGGTGGGAGTTGTGGAGTTGTCCGTCTCCATGGCTCATAGAGGCCCCATGGGTAGCTTGGCATTAACCATTATATGCCAAATTTTTAGATACCTTCAGTTAGGAGACTTGAATGCCCCCCAGAAATACCCAGCTGGATCTGTCTGCTCCCTGCAAGCACAGCTTGCAGTATCACTGAGAAATCACCGATTTCTGGGGCCACCGCACAGAAGCCTTGCTAAATGGTCAAACAGTTCCCTAAGTAGTGCAATGAGTTACTGAGGGTAGGGGAAGCCAGACTGCTGATGAACTCGCCAGAAAATGTGATCCCTGAGGGAGAGATTGCTTCCACTGGTGGCAAAAGGAGCAGGGAAAACTCAGAAGATGCTGCAAGATCCACCCAAGCAGGCCACAGTAGATATCTTGGAGCAGCCTGCAGCAAGGACTTTTGAAACAGCCTGATCCCCATGCAGTGCTGAGAGGTACAGTTGTGCTGCTAAATAAAAGAAGAGCAGGAAATATATGTCTGAGCACAGGCTCCCCCGTTATGTGCGCTGTGTAACTGTGGCCCAGGTTTGTGCTGTTGAAGCCAGTTCCCACCAAACAGCCCTGCTCTGTTTGGGGCTCAGCCCTCAACAGGATGGCTGGGAGCCTGTTTGTGGACTTGGCCTTGTGGCCTGAAGGACTCAGCAAAAGCAACTTGTGGCCATTTTCTTCTGGAGGCTGGTGATTCCTTACAGGGAAAGTTTTTGCATTTAGAAAAGACCTATGCTGAGCAGAGGTGAAAAATGCAAAAGGGATGTCAAGAACCGAAACAGCTCTGGAGGGGAGTTTTTGGCTGCCCACCTGCAGGCTCTTGGTAGCAGGTACTAAGTGAAACCAGCTGGTGGTTGCCAGCAGGTTTGGCTACAGGAGGGAGTGAGGGCTCGGTCCCCATAGCTCCAGCAGTTGCAGCCATGGCTGCCCAGCTTCCTCTCCCTTGCTGGCCAGAGACATGTTGAGCAGAGCACCCCGATCCCCAGAGTGAGGAAGAGGGCTGAGGAGCTCCCTTCCCTGCTGGATGCTGGAGAGTGAGGGAAACGACAGCAGGCTGAAAACCAAAGAGGCTGAATGTGGCCTTTAGCTTCCCCATTGGCAGGCATTGGTTGATTTGACTTTTTGCCATTATGAAATGCAGCTGACAGAGCTTTCCAAGTTAGCAGCTGGGCTGCTGTCAGCTCAGTTTGCCTGACAGACAATCAAAATGTTTTTGAGCAAAATTGAAAATGTACTCATGGAAAATTGCCTTTTTGTGAGGAGAGTGTTATTTTCCCACTAAAATAATACCAGCTAGCTCTGTGTTACTTGTGCAAGGCTGACATAAGCAGCCGTGAAGCAATAAATCCTGTGTGGGGCAGGATACAGAAGTCCAGAGAGTCATGACTGTCCAAGCTGTTTCCCTCCAGAGCAGTCTCCCATGGGAGCCTGCCAGCAGTTCCCCCCCAAAATTGAAATCACTCTCCTGAAGTTCAAAGTTTTTACACTAGTTGCCCACCTCACTTCTGTCAGGATCTTAACTCTACCACCTCATGGTCACTGCAGTCAAGGCTGCTGTTGACTGTCACATCCCTGATCAGTCTTTCATTATCTGTGAGTAGCAGAGTTGGTAGAGCACTTCCCTAGCTGACCTGCCCAGGACCTGTGTCAAAAAATTGTCCTTGACACACTCCAGAAATCTGCTGCTTGCTTGAAGCCCACCATGCTGCCCTTCCAGCAGTGGCTGGAGTGGTTAAAATCCCCCATGAGAACCAGGGCCTGAGATCAGAAGACTTCTTCCAGTTTAAAAAAGACATCTCCTTCCTCTTCTTGACGAGGCAGTCCATAGCAGGTGCCCATTGTCGCATCCTCCTTTCTGATCCTGACCCTTCAGTATAACAATAATATAAATGGAGCAACCTGAAAGTATCTGAGTGTATCGGTATCAAACAATGTCTTCTTGTAGCTGGAAAGTAACTGGAAACTGTTCCTTATGATTAAGGAACAATTGAAATAAAAGACTCAGTGCACAGAAATGATGCATGTAACACACGTGAAGAGTCTGTAGATGAAAAAGATAATGGTTTATTTTTGAATGTACACTTCAATTCTAATGAATTCTGATTCCACTGATTATGCCCTCAAGCCAGGTTGGCAAACACAGTGAACCTGAATTTAATCAAGCCTTTCACTGTTTGCAAAGCAGCAAATGATATGCTTGCTAAGTGGAGTAGACATATCTGTATGCTGATCTCTTTGCATTGTGCAGTGTGTGCCATGCACAACTGGCCGGCTGCTACTGCTGCCAAACTCTTCTGAGTAAATGAATGGAGCATATCAATTTACAGAAATAAAGACAGCACATCAGACTTCAAATTCCTGTGTATTCTTGGGGAAATATTAACAAATTCAGCAGCTGGGAACTATAAGGAGAAAAATCCAGAGCAGAACAGTATTACTTGGAGAAAGCAAAGGAGTCCTCAGTAATCTGAAGAAAGGAGTATCGCCCAAGTCACATCTCAGATAAATAATCACAGTGGGAATCTAGACATGTCAAAATTGGAGGGGTTAGTTTTGGAGCCCTGTCCAAGTCATGGTGCATTATAGCCTAGTTCCCCTTTCCCTGGAATATTTCTTTCCATGTTGGTCTTCCTAGAAGAGCGTTGTTAAGGAGTAGTACCTTTAACTGGAAATGTAACAGAGAAATATATACCCATGGCCTTACCACCACCGAGCTATGTAGGAAAAAGGACAGCACAGAGAGAGCAGATGCACAGGAATGCATCAGTCAGAGACCTAGATGTTGGAGAGCTGAACCTCAAAGATAGCCCCTTGATTTATCAACATTTAGGAGCCTAAAAATCTTTAAAAATTTGAGCCACAGCAACTTCAAAAGAAGATATTTTGGTTTCTCCTGCCTCTGGGGTTCAGGCTTTGTCTGTCTGTCTTTATTTCTGCTGTTCCTAACCACCTCATTTACTCTTTCCAGTGCTGAGTCTTCAATTTCAGAATATTTGGCCTTGCTGTCAGCACTTCCCCTGGCGTAGCACAGGGTAGGACCCCTGTGCATGCCAGTGCCTGCACATCTCTGTGGGATTAATGCTGTGTCTCCAGGGAGTGAGACTGGTGAGGGAATTGCCAAGGTTTTGCCTTCTGGTCTTCATCGTGGACTCAGTTATGCAGGATCACTGAATATTAAGTCTCTGAAAGTTTATGTTATTCAGAACTAGACAAAACTTGATTAAAGTTGAGGAGGAGAGGTATGTACACACTATGTAACTCAGGCACAAATTCTTGTTATGCATTTACCTGGAAGCAGACTGACTAGTGCTACCTGGGGTAATATCTCCTTAGACAGTCCCTGCCTGGCCAGTTTGTGCCTGGATGTTTCAAGAACTGTTTAATCATTTGTTATGGTCCCAGGAGCTGATTGCTTGCTTACACTCAGCCATAATGCTGTCCACTAGGGTGATGACTGCTATAATACATGTATCACTGATAAGTGTAATATATTTCTAACACCCCGTAAATAGCCCTTAACCTTGTATGAACTCTTTCTATGGGTACCATTTTGGTGAAGCATGACTGAATATTCAGTCTCCTTTTGAGGTAGGATCAGATCCTCAAAGGAATTTTTAGCACTCAGCTCCTTTTTGAGTGAGCACTGGATGTATAAACACACCTAAAATCTGTTGGCGTTATTGGCACAGGCCCTTTCAAACTATATGGATTTGTTGTAGCATTCAGAAAGCATTAAGGCAGTGTCTGGAGCAGAGGAGTGGTGGTGTTTATGGTTTCGCAGACCGGCTGCCACATTTTGATGGGGCTGGCGCTCGTTCAAGACCTGCTTTCTGCCTGCAATTGCAAATTGTTGTAATAATCATCCCGCAGTGGTGGAAATGTGGGTCAGGGGCAGGGGGTAAGCCTGTATCATTCAGGGGGACACAGATACCCACACTACTTTGTTAGGAAAGCTACCCCAGAGGTTAACAGCGTGATAGTACAAGTAATCCAGTCAGACCTCATGTTGGTGTCTATAAAACAGAACTGCTCTCCTGCCCAGAAACGAAAACACTGCATTTCCACATTATTCTGGTAGTCCTTGTGTTTCAAAACAAAAAGGTTCTCATGGGATACTCAGTCATCCATCTGCTTCCTCATGGAGCTTATGTTCACCTGGGGGGTGCCATGGGCATCCTCAGAAACAGGCATCGTTCTGCACCTCGTGCCACAGGACCTCAGTGTGCCACAGCAGGAAGGTGCTGAGCTGCAGAGCCCTAGATGGAGACTTTTAGGCTTTGAGTCCCTATGGCTACCTCTGAAGAGACAGCAGAGCTAATATCCAAAAATCACCTGTCGCACAGATAAGTGCGTATGTGTATTCCTATATATCATTTGTAAGTTATATACACCTGCAGTTTAATAAATGTGGAGTTTACGCAATGCCCAAAAGATGGCACTGTTTATTTGTACTTTTTCCATTCTTAATTGTGTATATACTCTCTCCTAGACTGACATGTTGTCTGACAAAATTAGGACAGGACTTAGATACTGTAAGAGAAAGTGTATAAGGGGGCAAGTGATTATTTATCTGAGATGTGACTTGGGCGATGCTTTTTTCTTCAGATTACTGAGGGCTCCTTTGCTTTCTCCAGGTAATACTGTTCTGCTCTGGATTTTTCTCCTTATAGTTCCCAGCTGCTGAATTTGTGAATATTTCCCCAAAAAGAAAGGCAAAAATCAAGCTATTGCTGCAGCGTGGCCTTCTCTGTAGCCTTTAACGGGCAGTATTTTAGTACAAATGGGCATAATGTACTGCTTAGTATTGTAATAGCAGCGTAGTTGACATTTTATTTTCATCCTGTATTGTCCCCCCAGAAGTTTCCATCTCATACATTTCTTTTAATATCTGGTCAGTAAATAATATGCTTAACTTACATAAAAGGAGAAAGAATTATTGACAAGAGACGATCCATTGATCAGAACCAGAGTTCTGGCTTGAGGTCCCTGAAAGTTAGCATAAACATCTCTGGCTGAGCACTAATAATTATCCTGATGTGCTGAAAAGAAAAAAACAATACCCCAAATAGCGTGACAGACTAATTGCAATGAATTAGTTGCCCACATTTCCGTTTGAACAGCCAAATCCCAAGTCCTACCTTCATAGCTTGCTGCAGCCATAGAATGAGCGAGAATGTGGAAATGCAGTTTACCTTGCAGCAATGAATTTAATGAAAGGTTTGCTGGTAACCATAGCAAATGACAACATTAATCCCCATATCAACTGTCAGGTTTCTCCAGGCCTATAAAACTGGAAGGTGTGCCATACAAGCAACAATAATATTAACAATAACAATAATGATAACAACAACCGTAATGCTTTATTTTATTAAATCAAAGCTCTTCACAATACGAGCATAAAAATCACTTCACCTAGCACTGACATCCAACCTTTTCCAAGGTTAAAAACTTGAATTTGAATTGGAAACCGAATACTTGACAGATGGCTACTGTGGCTTTTGACTTCAAATTTTTCCCATCTGACTCTACATTATGTCACTTGTGGCTGTGACATGCAATTGGAGGGTACTTTCTCTTGGTGGCCCAGTGGTAACACAAACTGCTTTGCTGCTCCCCCTTGCTAGAGCCTCTCCCAGACCTGGGACCTCTTGCACTAGTGAAGGTCAGTGAAGGTAAAGACAGAGGAATTCTGTGTTGCTGTTGCTCTCCATGCTGCACAGCACGGGTGCAGGAGGCCAGCTGAATGAGCAAGTCTCAAACATAAAGCTTAAGACTTGACAGGTCTAAGCAGGAAATGGGAATAATTGCACAGATCTCTCTGGTCCCTCAGACGACCTCCAAGGGTTTCACTGCTAGCAGCAACCTCCCTGCCCTAAATGCATCTCTCCTTGGCCTGTATGCTCCTCTGCTCTCTGCCTCTCTGTAAAATTTCCTGCTTGCTTTCCCTCCTTGATCCACGCTTGCTCAGTGCTGCCTAGTCATGGATCCAAAAGAAGTGTGGTGGGCTCAGATGCGCAAAAGGACTAAGCCACTGTGATGCCTAAAAGCTGCCAGCTGGCTCTGGAAGCAGTGTTCATGGTGCAGGATTATGCCCTGAAGATCCCATTAGGGGAATGGGTCTTACTTTTCGGAGTAAGGTGCCCAAGAGACTGCGCGTGAAGGGGGAAGAATAGAGAAGCCAAACAACAAGATATGCAGTAGAGAGGGGTGATTCTTAGACCCCCATCTTCCTCCTGACTGTGGGTACAAATTAGCAGCTCAGGAACAAGGGAAAGGGGGATTCAGGGAAGAGAAATGCCAGCAGCCACCTTTGAAAAATGGGCTAAAGCTCTGCCTGCCTAAGATATGGGAGACTTGCTTCTAGGTCCACCTCAGCATGAAGTTCAAGGCTGTGCTTCCCAAGGAAGATCCCTAACTGCCAGGCAAGGGGTAGGAGACAACCACTCCACTGAAGAGTAGGGCGATGCCTGCTCAGCCTTTGAATAAGAAGATACAATCCCAGTCCCAGGCTTTAAGCGCCAAGCTACCATGAGCTGTGAGCTCACCTTGGCAGCTCACAGCTCAATGGAGTGGCCAAGACCCCTGAAGCACCAAACTTGGGGTCCCAGGTGCCACGTCAGGAACCCAGGGCATACAAGTTAGATGCTGCAGGCTTCAGGTCCTAGGGACCTCGCATGGTATGCATTTGGTTTTGAAAACTTGTTTTGCCTTCTTTGTTGGTTTTTAATGAGGCTCCAGAAGTCCTTTCCAACCTCAACCATTCTGTGATTCTGTGATTTTGTTAAGCTGTCTCATATTGCTTATACACAGTTCATACCCACTGTTAAGGTGCATGGCCTTTGCAAGCAAAAACCGTGGTCACATTATTTGTGCTCTTGCTTAAATACATTGAAGATGCCCAAGGAGATGAAGTGTGGGTTCAGTTAGGAGGTTCCATTACTAAATGCCTGTAGTCATGGATGCCAAAAATTGTTTTTATTTTACTGGAAACTGTTTTTGAAAATGTAGTCGAAGATGCAGTTAGAGTAAAAAATGACTTATCATTTTTTTCTTTTTTATCCAGTTTCTTCTTGCTCTTAGATGCTCATTTATTGTTCAGGAAAAATATGTTGGGAAATGTTTCAGTTTTTTGTTTCAATTTTTTTGTTGTTTTTCTTTTTTTTTTTTTTTTTCCCCAAATGGTAGAGCTGCAAGAGCCAGATGGGTATCTGGAAATGAAACCTTTTTTTCCTCTTTTTCTCATTGCCAATAATAAAGGATAAGAAATCAAAATTTAGCTGGCAATTTTGATGATGCTGCAAGAAGTAGATTAGAATATAGCTTGCTGTTCAGCTATATTGGCTCTGCAGTGCTGAAAGCAGTAAACATTTGATTGTGTCAGTAAACTGAGCTGATATATCTCAGAAGATACATATGGGTAAATACTCAATGTAATACACCAAGATGGAGCCACAAGGCTCAGTATTAGTGGGAAGTGAACAACAGTACTGAAAAACCTCAACCACGGAGAGTGGATCCGTGCAGCAACATGGTGTCATTTTATAATCACCCTTTTCCTGTATGACCACAGTTGAAGACAGTATTTTTCTTTGAAGAATTTTTTGCAGGGTGGCATAGTTCGGTTGCTGCGAGCAGGATGTGCAGATGTGGTGGTTGCTCTGACACTGCTCCCTTGCATGGGGGTAAATCTCCTTCCTGGAGGGAGTATCTCCAAGACAGAGCCCAGTGCCAAGCCATGGAAAATCTCTGAAAGCGGCTGGTTTTGAAACTAACGTATGAGCACGCGAGCAGCCAGGCTATTTGGTGGTGGGTAACAGCTGCCAAAAACCAAGAGGAGATGTTGGCCTCGGGAAACGAAAGCTGTACAAACTGGCGTATGCCCCTGCAGCAGGGCTTCCTTTGCCCTCCTCAGCCTTTTCCTCTTGAAGGAAAAGGGCCTTTAATGGAGATGCAGCCAGCACTCGAGCAGTGGCGGGGGGAGATCTTTGACCTTGCAGTTTCATGACGAGTGCCTTTATTCCCTTTTAAACACCTCCAACCGAGGAGCACTCTTGCTTGACAGACTAAATTACTTTTAAACACAGACTCTCAGCTGGTCCGCTTTCCTCACTCAACTGATAAAAAACACAGAGTGCAAATAGCTTGATATATATTAGCTGAATCTATGCTAAAATGTCGTCAAAGACATTGCCAAGGCTGAGCAAACTATTGGCTTATTCTAGGATAGATTTGGTACCTAGGCTGAAAACATGAGCATGACCAGCACTGAATTCGAGGCACGGCTGGTGTGTGGTTTGCCACATCCAGTCAATTTTTACTGGGCACTGCCTCTTTTTAGAGTACGTGTTTCAGTGACTCACCTTGCAAATCAGCTATGGTCATAATCTCCTTTCTGATGAAATGCATCTTTTTTCAGGTTACCATGGCATAGAGGCTTATAAGGTGTCCTCTGTTAAATCTATGCTGCACTCCCAGACAAGTATTCTCTGTTTCTTTCTTTTTTATGGCTATTTTTTCTGCTAACGCCAGATACTGAAAGGATTCAGTTTCATGGCACATCCATCCCCCTCGAAGTAAACAGTGGTACTTACAGCACTGCCCAGTTTGAGTTGGGTAGCAGAATATGACTCCTGCAACCATTCCCTTTCAACAGTCTTCTTGGAAGTCCTAACTTCTTTTTGGAAGAGCAAACATCAGACCTGCATCGAGACCTCCACCAATGTCCTAGTAGCTGTCTGGCAGCTAGAAGTTACAGAACTCCCTCCCACAACTCCATCCCTGGTGAGGAAATGAGTCTCTTGAAAATGCATCCAATTTTCACACACCATGGCATGAGACAGCCTAAAATTGCTGCTAAATCTGGGTTACCAAAAAAAGAAAAAAAAAAAAGAAAAAAAAAAAGTCATTAGACTGTTCTCTCTCTCTTAGCTATTTAACTAATATTTAACACTTTAATCCTCCTGAGGCATAGTTTTTCTTTCTACTGTAATCCCTTAATATAGTCTGCACTGTTTATAATCATTCTTCTTTCTCACAGCTTTAGGTTCCCATTTAAGCTACTTTCTTTACCTTAATTACTTGGCTAACTGTAATCTGTCAGAAATCATAGGCATGAGAGAAGGCAAGCCCTTATGATGAGGCTGCCTTCTTGGCAAAGAAAAGCTGCTCACTGCAGTCTCTTTTCTTAATTTTTATTCACAATTTAGGCTTAAATGCCAAAAGTCAGAAAGCTTCTACCATCTCCTTTGAGATACTAGACCACAATAAAATAGAAGTCACTGTCAGGAAATTTTTCTATGAGAAGTTGCATGATTGGTGTTGTGCATCTTCAATGCATGCAGTATTTGCAGGTAATCCCAGCTGTTATCCCCTTGACCTGAAAGCATTCCCCATCTCCAATATGAATTCATGAATCTATCTTACATCATCCCTTGGCCGAACAACTGAGACAATAAATCATTCCAGGAAGGGATGGACTGCAGTCTTTCTGGAAACATGGAAACAGAAAGGAAAATTCACAGCAGCTAACAAAACCAAGGTGTAGCTGCTAAATGGACCTGCTGGTTCAGTTCTTAATGATCTGGGCTGGTTCTTTAGCTGGTGCAGTCTCTGATTTGTGAGAGCTTTGCACTACAGTAGTGCAGTAAGGAATAAGAACCTCACTGAGTGCCAGCATGGGACACTGGCTACAACATCTGCAGGGTGTGCTATAATGTATTTTTTTGTTTACTAGCATCCTTTAAATGATGCTTTGGATAGTCTTCATGGGATGCAGCTGTGTCTATCATTGCAAAGTCCTGGGCATGAGTAGGCAGGGCATTTCTGTAAAAACAGAAGAGAAATGAGCCTAATAACCACAAAATACCTGCCAGAGCAAATAGCTCACGGAATTTTCCATTCCAGAATAATATTTTCAAGTAACTGGAGATCATTTCCTCTAATGTTCATCACCTTTGCTGGTGCTCAGAATGACTCAGAACCAGCTGCAAGACTTCTGTTATCTTGGAAACACTTGAAAATGTATGCTTTGCAACACTACTGTGGTAGTAGAAGCCACCACTATACAGTCACATAATGACGTGTACATTCTCAAAATCTCTTTTTACTACCTAGCCTATTTCTTCATGGCTCAGAACATATCTGCCACCAAGGACTTGAAAATTGACAGTCCAAGACATATAGCACTCCTATTTGTATGATTTCAATCCCAGCTCTAACATTCATGCCTAGATCCAAGAAGATGTGCAGGTGCTTAAAATGCTATGTAGGTGGAAATAAAGCACTTAAGCCCATGAGAGTGACACACATATAATCTACCTAAACTCTCAGTAGTTGAGAATACTCAGATGCTTGCATTTTTGCCTGGTCTTGAAAGTCCTGCTAGTGTCCATTTGCAGAGTGGCTAACATTTTGGCTGAGCACTGGGGTTAGTCTGAAGTCTATATGTGATCCATAAAGTTGGCCTCCCTAGACCTAAACCCCTGAGCAGCTGGGTTTGGAAGGTTCGTTCTCCGCATGCCTAATTCATGCTGGGGCATTGGTTTCAGTTCACAGCACAGAAACCATCACTCCATTTTCATTTACTGACCTCACAAAATGGTGGGGTAAGTTCAATTACAAAACACAGCCATCAAAACTGTTCTTGTGCAGAAAGAAGAGAAGGAGACACTTACCTTCTGTAAAACAGCTGGTGGCTGGAATATTCATTACCAAGGTGGTAAAAACAAGTTTCTATTGTCCTCAGCTGAAAAGGAGATGTACTTTCCTCTCCAGCAATCCAGGGGATGTTCTGGTATTGTGAGAGATTCCTGACTGGGAGGAAAATAGAAGGGCAGAAACTAGGCAGTCTTACAACTGAAACTGCAAGACCTGTGAAGCTTGTGGGAGCCCTTGAAAAATCATCTTATGATGAAGGAATACAATGGTGTTTCCTCCCCTGTTCCCACAACAGTTTATGCACTTTTTTCCTAAGGCTTTTTTCCATGAAATTGACTCCCAGGAACCTTGGTGTCCCCTTTACAAATGCATTCTCTAAGCGTTAGGCTACTGAGTATCCCTCACCCCATAAATCTGCCATTCTTGCCTGGCTATGGACTCTCCCTGGGAGCAGTCAGTGCAAGCTCCAGTTGGATCCAATCCCTTGGTCCGTAATCCTCTTGGTGCAGTATGTGATGCTTTGGGCACATCTTTCATACACGATGAAGGTGAACAGAGGCAGGAGCCAGGGCTGACAGAGCAGGAGCTGGTCCCAGCACAGCTCCATGCCTAGTTGAGAGAGAGGACTTACTGCCTCAGGTGCGGCCTGTGCAGATGTATGGTGTTAACGCACCACTTAATGGACCTGTCAGCCCTGTGGCAGCTCCTCCTTGCACTACCAAGGGTCGTTTTTAGGTTTGTATTTTCCATGGCATGAGGGAGAGACACCTTAGCAGTCAGCCTTATTGCTTGGTATCCCCCCTGCCCTTGTCTTTGGTAGATGCACTACTTCATTTTGGGCCTGTTCCTGCTCACTGTACATGTCTTAATTCCTGTGAACTTCAGGGAGAATGAGAAAAAGTCCTTCATTAGTTAATGTTTGTACAATGTCCTGAAAATGTAAAATGCTGTACCAGTGATGAGTGCTATTTACTTCAGAGCTAATTTGTTAACCTTTCCTTTCTTTTGGGACCCTTTGCTCTTAGCTGTTCATTTGCTTAATTGCACCTCAAGCTTCCAGTTAAAAATGCCTATGTACACAGCAATCATTCCCCAGGAAGAAAACTTTGGGGATAATGTTGCTATCCCATCAATCACAAAGCCATTTCTACTCATGTGCTGCATCCCTCCCTCCACCTATCCACTCTTTGTCTCGTCTCTTCCCACCATCTCTCATGAATATACCTGAAATAACCATTTAAATACCAGATTTACATGGGGGAGAGGGAGGTGACTATGATATCAGCAGCAACAGCATCATACTAAGGCTGATGATACTTTCTCCTCTCATGTGACTTACTGTTCTACCTACTCATTAGCTGGCTGTTTAATGCTTTTTATAATTATCTCTGTAACATCCTTAAAAATGCTTTAGCCTCATTTAGAGTGTGCCGTAGATGATATGATTTTGATAAATTAAGCAATAATCAGAAAACATTTTCAGTATTCTGTAATTTTCTATTAAGCTACAGTGACACAATTTGCTCTGCTGAGTTATAGTGACACACTTTGCTCTGTTACAGTTCACACTAAGTTAGCCTTGTTTTCATTAAAAACCTCATTATTTAGAGATTTATAACTCATCCATAGAAATTTGCTCTAGGGTGAAACTTGACTGAGTTTTTAGCTCAAAAGCAAACTTTAAAAAAAAGATGTTCATCTGGTTTGTGTTTTGTGATTTTTAAAGAAAAACATTCTACTTACCTAAGTGTTTTGTGTTCTTATAACTCAAAATAGCCTCCATTTTAGAAATGTGTTATTATTTATAATAATAATACTTGCTATTATTACAACTTACATAGAGAGGATAGCACTGAAGAGTGCAGACAAGAATAAAGTGAAGGTATTTACTTAGAAGAATGTATAACCCTCCCCACGTCTGGTAGGTGAATAAGATTGATTTTCCTAGTGCTGCATGCTTCCCTTTGGAATATTGCAAGGAACATATATGGAAACAAGCCATGGTGGTTTACATGTTACTTGCCAGAATGATTTCCCATAGCTTTCTCTGAGAATCTGGACCACTCACTGGACTAACTAGTGCTTTGACGTCTGTTCATTCCTTTGTCATATTTGGCTAATTCAACAGAAGAGAGAAGCTTTGAAACAGGAGTGGGCCATTGTAAAAGCAAGATTAAGATATGAGCACAGCATTTGAGCAGTACTGGTAGACAATTTATAAAGCACAGAAGCAGGCACAATATGAAAACCAAGGCTACAAATGCCACTGCAGAACATTTGCGGTGCAAGTATATTTTGGGATTAAGAGTGGGATTATCAGCGGTCTCTTCTGGTGTTTTGTAGATCCCCTGCATCATACGGGTTTATAGGCTTCCTTCATGCATGGCCTCAGGGCCCCACTGAAGGACGAGATCCGTCAACAAAGTCCTTCATGAAATCTTCTGAGTGCTCCCCAGGCCCTTGGGAGAGCCCCCCTGAGTTCAGGGGATCTGAACAGGAGCCAGTCTAGGAAAGTTTTCATTCTGATCTGTTTCCTGTGGACCTGCTTTGCATCAAAATAATTTCAGAGTGTTTCATATTAGTTTGTTGCCTGCATTTTCAAATCCTGCCACACTTAATACCGTGTATGCAAGGAATCGGTAGTGCCTTTTTGGGGGAGACACATATTCAGCCAATCTGAGTTCACAAATACGAGTTTTTTGTTCTTACTTGGGTGGGTAAGGTCATTTGTGCCTGACAAAATCAGACCATTAATTATAGAGACTATCTTAAAACTGCTTGAAAATTTGGTACAAAGCACGTAACCTGTAGGCAAAAAGCTGGGTGGGCTCTCTCAGTTTACAACATGCAACCTGCAGGAGAAAATTGATCCTACAAAGCTGAAGACATTACAGTCTTGTTATATCAAGCATAAAATATGGAAGCAGCATTTTCAGCATCTACCTTATTTCCAGATCTATAAGAACAGGAATAAAAAGAACTAACATTTTACATTGACTCAGTGACTAATCCTGAGTGTTGCCTCTTTACGTTCCATTTGAACTCTTGCCAGCTTTCCGGGTCGGAGTAGCTGGAAAACAATCTTGTCAGCAAAAACTGAGGAACTAGTTATCTTAGTGAGTGATGGAAACATCTTGCCTCCGTCTGTGTAGCAGATTAATGCTACCCCAGTGGAATGGACTTGGCAATTGTGAGGAGAAGTAATACTTTGAGACTGAAGTTTCAGCAATGAACCTTTTAGAAATGGTAGTTTAGTAGGAACTTTGTTCTACGTACATGTATGATATAAAAGAAACACTGATAGCATTGGATATAAACTTGATTTCACTGCTATATAAACAGTAGTAAAACAGCTTTTTCTGAAATCAGGACAAGGAGTAGATTGCTTTTAAGTAGTGTTTGGGATTGGTGCTGGGGAAGAGAAATACCCGAATGAAAATTATTGACGCAATAAAAAGAAATTCAAATACTGTTCTTCAGCTCAGCCCATTTTCCAAGCAAAGTCAGAAGACAGGATTCTCTGGGGGAATGAACATTGACTCCTTGGTCATTCGGAGTTCAGTTTTCAAATGGACATTTTGTGGCTTTACCTCTGTTTCCACAGAGGTCAATGCCTTTGCCTGTACTGAATGCCATCGACTTAGTGGTTACACTTTTGCAATTTGGATTCTCCTGCAAATTCCACTTTTTAGGGGTGAACATTCAGGCCTTTGAAAGTGTTTAGGAAGTTAATTCTCCCTGGATACCTGCATACTTCTGAGGATCTGGATCTACCTATCTGCATATCCGAATTATGCATCACAAATACTGTGGCATCTAAATTCAAGGGGGCAATGGCTGTCTCTTTTGAAGGGCTGTCCCTCGTGGAGAAAAGAGGCTGCAACATTGAAAGTAGGCATGTGTAGGAAAGATAAATATGGCTACAGCAGCCCTATACCCAGCATGCATAGAAACTCACTTAAATCACAGGGAGGTTATATTGGACATTATGGCAGCAACAAGGAAAAATATGAAGAAATAAGACAGTTTAGCTGCTTTTAATGTTGATATATAAAATTTTCAGGTTAATTTAACTAGAGACATGCAGCAGCCACAGCTATTTCTCAGAAATGAATCTGCATCGTTTCAGTGAACCTGTAGGTTCAGGTGACTGCATTAGTAACAGACTTAGCCTATGGGCTGCATAATGGAGTGTCTCAGCCCCTGATTAAAAGAAAAAAATGAAGACTGATAGTCTTGAGAAGACTAGCTTTGTAATGTATACCACTGCTGTGATGAAGAAGGATGCACTGCTGTGCTCCATGCCTGCAGGCAGAGACAAGAAGAGACCGAGGAATTCCTCCAGACTCCCTCACTTCTCATGTAAGATAAATCAGAAAAGCCCAGGATATATGGTTCCTGGTGAATGCTCTGGCTAAAATGTCTGCCTCCCATGAATCCCTGACTGACTTTGCGCATAGTGCAGTGATAAGGCATAGCTGCGTCTTATAGCAGGGTGGCCTCATGGCCCAGGCAGTCTTTTTCTCTCTGAGGTCTCGCAGTCCCAGACAGGAAAAGATTACATTTTTAGAAGTTGTTATAAGCCCTCTTAATGTGTATAAATCCATCTGTGAATATGCTGTGATGTCCACACATGCCAGTAAGAACTCATGTGCGGGAATTTCCACAGTTATGTTCCCAACAGCATTTTTCAGGGAGAGAAAAGGAGACTATTGCAGAATCCCTGAATCCCCCTGCTGCGCCAGCTGGTTCGTCGCGTGTACAAGAGGGCAAGAGCACTCTTGCATTCTTGTTTTGCTGTGATGGGCCCCATGCAGGTCATACATATGGGGACACATCTGGCTCTTTGGGTCACAGGGGAGGGCAGAGCAGCCAGGCAGGCTCCAGTCCACTGGGGTTGGTGGGTGTCCTCACTGTGGTAGCAGCACTGCCCCCGTGGCTCTCCACATGCCATATGGGGCTGAGTCACCAGTCAGGCTTGCCAGTCCCACATGGCAGCCAGGGCCACCAGGTGCAAAGGAGGCCTTGCCTGCTTTAACTTTCTTTGCTCTTTCTTCCATGGAAAGTAAGTCTCCTTCGCAGCCACCCGCCAGAGTCAGGGCGGCTCTGCTTGCCTCCATACCCAAGAGAGAGACAGCCTTGTAGAAGCTGTCACCACCTGGCACTTGTTTCCCTTGTCCTGCTGTGAGAAAATGGGGATCCACCTAAAGGACCTTCAGCCACTGCTGTGTGGGGTAGACAGAGGCTGAGCTAGTGGATGATGGTGGAAGGACTTATGCATCTGGGAGTCAGACAATATGAGATCGATGGAGGGTTGTGTTTTTTTGTGAGTAGCAAGGAAATTGATGACTTTTTAAGACTTGTTTTGTTTGTTGATCTGGATCAGGGAGCAGAGAAAAGTATATTATCAAGCAGATGTTGCATGATTTGCTGACAAAGGAGAGTTTTCTGCTGGAACCCTAGTTAAAATTTTGGCAGCAAATCACTGATTAGATGAGAAATTAGGTGCTTCAGGTGGAAGGCAAAACACCTTGTCATAGTTATCTAAAGTGTCAAAATATAGATCGGTGACTGTGTAGCTAAGCCGTACAGTGCCAGTTGATCATGGTTTATCCCAAGCAGGCAACATTTTCCCTGTCATGGGAGAACCATTTCAAGGACCATATGCTACAAAGTCTTCACATTGATGGGACCTACGCAGAATCTCCTTGGAGTGTGTGCACTGCAGTGACTGCCTCTGGGGTGAATATGCGACACAGTGTAAGGGAAAGAAGACGTGTTCACATGGCATTTTGGACTTGGGACCACTCCAGTACTGTGTAGCATTGTCATCTGGGTATGTCTTAGCACCCCTGCAGACAATCTGGGAAAGCAGACTCCAGCAGAACTCTTAAAAAAAAATGCATGAGAACTTTCTTTGAAGGGCCTCACAGACTCGGTTAAGAATAACTAAGCAAGGTATTGTTCTGTTAAATTTCTGTGACTGCCTGAAAGATAAAACAGACAGGTTCGGATGATTCTATCCTTAAGATACAATGTAATTATTGTTTATACCAATTAGTAAGATACATAAAATGCAAGTGAGTAGATGGGATAATAAGCACCTTACTATTTTTCATCAGGCTATTTCCATTATTTTTGCTATTCCTTTCAAGACTATAACTGTTTTTCTACCAAAAAACTCCCAGTATAGAAGGTAATTTGACACGATTTTATGAAGTTAGAAGACGTCCCAGTTTTATAAAGGTTTTTATACATTTAGTGGAAGAGGACCTTGAAGAAAATTAACTACATAGGCTGGGCAGGTGCAGGGCCGTGGTGGGGCTGAGCCTAGCACCACTGTGGTGTCACGGGGCAGGGACTGACAGTCCTGGGCTGTGCTGAGATGGGGCTGGGGCTGAGCAGGGTGGGGAGGCTGGGGGTGGGCAGGGACAGTGCCCTCAGGGCCCTGACAATAATCTAAAGCAGGCTGTAATGTAGCTGCTTTTGTATCTCTCTCTCAGGCACTACCCACATACATACTTTATCCTTGCGTATGTAAACATTTGCAAGAGAAGCAGAAATGTCATTATTTTAAAGGCTGCTTTGTGCCAAGCCTGACACAGAAAGGCTGTTCAACCAATACAACAGGAAGAAGCCAGATGAAGCCATAGAATTACCTCTCTTAGATGTCATTTAACCAAACTGTATGTCTATATTTAATTTTTTGACTTGTCCTATAAGGCTTTCTCTTTGGACCATCCATCATTTTGCTAGTTTTTGTCTGGATACTTTCCCATTGTTGACAGTTTTTGGCAGTGACATACACAGCACTGACATTAGTATGCCAAGAATTTGTCTTCACCAGATAAGTGCATTAAGTGAACTTAGGTAACTCAGCAAGGCTTGAGAAATGTTCTGTTGAGTTACCTACATTCAACTAACTTGACAGACCACCTGCCTTGTTCCTGTGGAGTTACTGTCCAGCTAAGTGGCTACACAACGTCTGCAGCTTCCACCTGACGAGGTTATATTTTAGCAAAGCCAAGCCTACTACTTTCTTTGGTGATATAAAAGTGAATAGCATTTCTCTTTGCAAAACATAGTATCATATACTAAATTCATATGTATTTTCACAGAGGGAATGGAAACTTGCTCACTGAAGGCTCCTTAGTCTAGCAGTTGAAGAAACAATAAGATTCAAGGCTGGGAATTACAACTCAGCAGATTTAAGATAACAAAGAACTTACCAAAGATTGTGTTGAATTCATCACTGGAATTTTTTGGATGAAGATCAGATTTTTTTTCTTAAAAATATGTTTTAATTCAAACAGGAATTGAAGCTGGGTGTGACAACACAGGGAAGGACTAAAATGCCTTCCAGAATGACCTACAGGGTGATGGAAATAGAAAAATAGAAACGGTTTGGTCTTTTACAGTACAAAATTCAAGGTCACCACCCCAATACTAATAACAAGGATTTCTGGTGTAAAATGGAAGCTTGCCAGTTGCAAATGAGGAAAATCTGACTAGAGGAAGTCCCAAGCAACCTGGACTGATCTAATAGTTCAAACAGTTGAAAGCAGAGCAAGAGGTTGGACTAGAGACCTCCTAAGGTCCCTTCCAGTCTGAGTTATTCTGTGATTTGTATGATTCTTCAGTTCTACAAAAGTAAAGACTGCGTTACCTAGTTACTGGGTGTACAATGCGGCTGTAGATTCAGACACCTAAATCTAAGCATGTACAATGTGTATGCCCGAATGCAAGCTGAATGGCCAAGCTCCCAATACAGTCAACAGAGATCAAGTCATTACAGAAAATGGAGTTTGCAGAGGATCATATCAGGATGAGATGAATAGCTGTCAAGGTGCTATTGACCATAATATAGACACACACATTCACATACAGACACCTAAATTGTGGAGTCTGAATCTGGAGCTGCATCCCATCAGTCAGCACTGTGACATGGCAATGAAAAAGACAGATGCATCTTCAAGTGGGTGGCTCAAAATATTCTTTTTAGAGGTAAAGTGTTATTGTTATTTTACAAGGTCCTTCTGACATTTCCATGTTTTAAGTGCAGTTAACCATCTTCAAGACAAATGGAATCAAAGCAGATGAAGAGAGAAGGGCTGCTGAGACGGTCAGTGGAATCTCACAAAAATCTTACCATTTGTAAGGAATTAAGGCTTTATTTGACTTTTTTTTAATACCCAAATGAGGAATGTAGTTTCTCTCTATAAGTACTTCATGGGTTAAAACCAGGATGAACTGTAAGGGAATAGTGCTAACCTGAAATGCCTTAGCCACCAGACTGTTTGGGATTAGATATAACTTAATTGCCACTCAATATTTTTGCTAGAATCAACCCTGACCAGGCTTACAAAAATCATTACAAATTCTGCTTAGGTAAGCACGTGTTAAGAGTTAAAATTCTTTAGCACTAATATCAGAAAAGGCTACACTTACTTACAAAACAGAATTTTGATTGTAATCTGCTACCATTCTTATACTCACACCTTTCTTGTACTGAAAAAGCAAGAAAACCAACAGAATTCAGAGGTGTCATCCTGAGCAAAGCTCCAAATATTCTTTATATAAGCCATTTAATGCCTCAACAGATATTAATTACATGTTCATTACAAGCATATCACAATATATTTGGGTATCCTATTCCATTGGTTAAACATCAGTTGCTTTTGTCACTCCTCTATTTACAACATAGTTAGGAGGTAGTGGCCTTACTGGTAGCTTAACAAACTCCTCTGTGCTATTACTGCCAACCTCATAAATCTCTTAGTAGAAGCTTCCTATCATCCATTCCCCACACCCTCTAAATACCTTACAATGAATTAACACATTTCAGAGTGTTTTTGCTGTTTGTATGAATAACAAAAAACAAATGCCATCTTCTGTGACCAAAAAATGAAGTAAAAAGTGGTAGCTGTAGAACTCTTCCCATCAAAGCATTTTCATATTTTTTTACAATTAATAACCACAAGTTGCTGGTTATTCCCAGTGCTGGTTTTGCTCTGCACTGGAATGTTCTTTTTGGCTGCTCTTCTTGTTCATCATGGATAATTAACCAAAATTCTTCCCATTTGTTTCTCTGGTCATTGCCTTGCTCTTAACCGTTGGTAAATACTGCACTTCGGTCATAAACCGTGTCTGTATCTACAAACAGTTGAGGTTCAAGTAAGACCTTGCAAATCATGTGTTGAGCTTAAGATGTTTACATCTTTGTGATACATTAGAGGTAGCACTGCACTGGTACACATTTTATGTAGGTTCTGTTTTTAGCAAGACCACTAAATAGACAGTTGCCAGTTATGTAAAAATACCTGTATTTGGGCCAAACATTGGTAAAGACATTGTGAATGACGCATATAAGGCTTTTTAGTTCAAACAACAATCATTGTTGGGATGGGGTGTAACAGTTCCCAAAACCCAAAATGTTCTTCAAAATGTTTTTGTTATAATGGTAGGCATTTAATTATTGCTGTCTTTTATGGAGATATATGTATATATTTGCTTAATTGTTATCCTTATTAACTCATTAACCTGATTTTATATTTCATTAAGTTGATGGGCTATTTCATACATAATTAAACTATGAAATCATAAATTGTCATCAACACAGTTTGCACCTCTTCTTTTATATGCCCTTTCATTAGATTGTCTAAAACATTAACCTCTTAATTTGAAATTTTAAATGTAGGTTTGGTTCTGTTTGGAACTGCACAAACCAGTGTTGTTATCCTTGACCAAGCACATATTTTAAGGCTTCCTATAATAAATTTTGGAATACTTTAATATGTGAGATACCTTTTCCTACTTTTGTCTATGGGTATATAGCAGTGTTGGCAAAACAAGACCTGTGAAAAATGCAGTGTAATTTTTTGTGGCTTGGCTCTGTGCTTTTGAGAGTCTGAATTGTAAGTAGAGCCTTGTCTCTAAGGAAGCTCTCACAAAAATCTTTCTTCTTTGAATCAGAAACTTACAGTCATTCTCCAAATGTATGGTTATAAACTGGTCATGAGTACATTTGGGTTGGAAAGTTTCCTAATGACAGAGCTATGGGGTCCTGGAACAGATTTCTAGAAGAAAAGGTGGGAACATACAAACTAGTTAGCTTAGAAATAGACCTTGATAAGTTAGAAATAGAAATATTTGGTATACTTGCCCACAAAAGCAAGATGGGCTCAAGCTCAGAAGATCTCACCTTGTTCTGTATCCCGTGTTTCTAATTCAGGAAAATCCCTTTGGTTCAATTCTACAGCAAGTCAGGCTTGCTTACAGTGGACCCTTCTGGATTTACAGTTTACAAATTGTGCTAAATAGCAACTTCTCCTTTTGCTGCCATGTTATTTTTAAAATACTTCCGTTTGCTTTCTAGTATAGACATACATTTCTGTGAAGATTATAATTTACAAGTGCTTGAAAAGCTCACACTAAAGAAGGAGAATAGGTAAGGGTGGTCTAAAGATCTTTATCCTGACTTTGTGCAAATAAGTTAAGGAAATGAAAAAATTGCCTGAATATCATGAAAGTTTTTCCAACAGTTAGATTTTATTAGACTGTGGAAGAGACTGAAGATGTTAGTTATACCAAAGCTTAACACTAATTCTTGTGGCAACCCACTAATCGCCTTCCCACAATTTGATGAATAGCTGGTTATCATTGCCCTTTGTTTATAGGCCTCCACACTAAGGAGAAGGTTTCAAGGGGAGAAAGCCTTTATTCCATTCCTGGCCCTAAGAGAAACTACAGCAGTGACAGCTGCTCTCAAAGAAGGAAATTGTCTGTGCCAATTATAGCCAGTCAGAAAGGAAGCCAGCTAAAACCTCTTATAAACACCAAGGAGACTAAGTATAACTGGTTTATTCTGCTTACTGTAGTGAGGTCAGCTTTTCCTGTCCCATTTTTGAAGAACTTCATATATATTGGGCAGAATGGCGAGATTTCACCAAACTGTACTCCAAAATGCTGTCTGAGAGTTTAACATATATTTGATGTGCAGTCATCGTCTGTTATATTTTGTTCTACTCTGTGAATGAAATTGGCCCTGTATAAAGGTCCAGCACAAGGATTAGCAAACACTTCAAATCATCCTTTGTTCCTGTGTCGAGAGCCCACGTGGCTTCTGCTAGGAATAGTTTTCCATCAGCACTGTGAAGTGTTGTTCATTCAGGTCTTTACCATGCGATGGAAAGCTGCTTAATTAGAAATAGCAAACAATGACAGAATATCTAAATAAATGGGTAGGATGCTGGGAGGAAGTCTGCTCCTACTGCAGAATTCCCAGAGCAGATCCTTCTGCAGGGGTGGCATTGTGTATCAGCAGCCTCAGTATAGACTGAAGGTTTGATCCATCGAGATTAAAGTCTGAGTGAATGATTGGGTTTTGCTTCAAGCCAAAAAAAAAAAAAAACAAAAAAAACACCCAGTCAGTTTTTCCTGTTGAAATAAAATGCCCCCTCCCCCCCAAAAAAGAAATAAAAATAAAAAAAGGCTTGTTTGGTACTGACAAAATTGTTTCTCTTTGTTTTTAATAAAAGCAAAGCAATTCAAAAGCATCATCTACAAAAGCAGCACAAAGGTAGCTATCAGCACCCTTTTTGATCAATGGCAAGGTCACTCACCCAGCCTGTGCAAGGTCTAAATAGAAATACTCTTGTTGCGTGATAGGATTTAAATCTGCATGTCCCATCTCCAAGAAGCGTGCCTTAGCTGTTACATGATAGACACACTGGGACAGGTATTGTTTGCATAAGCAAGAACATTGTCTTGGAAACGGGGTGTTTATTTCCTTGGTGGTTTGTGCAGCAGATTATAGTTTAATTCATGCACGTAGGATGTTTTTTCTCTTTCCCCAACCTGGTGAATAAAGACTCAGCAGTTTGCATGGTAGAAAGTAGGAAATGGCTCACACCGGAATAAAACACAGCACAGCATTCACTTAGAAAGAGCCAAAGGGTCCAGCCTTTTTTGGGTGGAGGAGCAACCCAAACCCAGTTTTACATACTAAATAAATTCTTTAACTACTCAGTAAAGAGGAGAGGAAGAGGTTGAAATCCTAGTGCAAAGGAATGCTCTGCTCACCCACAATTTTGGTCCATCCCACATTTATACATATTTTCAGGCTGCACACATTTTATCACAAATCCAAATAAATTTGCCCATCTTTCATAATAAGTATTAATGTTCTTAATGATGCCTGTTTTTTGATTTGTTTATGGAGACAACAAAGTTTTTTTTTTTTTTTCTCACAGAGGTGCTGTCATTCATTTCTTTGTTCATTGAACTGCATGATTCTATTACTGCACTTGTTTTTAAAACTACTTTTCTCCATTCAAAATACAATAAAAAGACACAGATGTGATTTTAGAATCAAAGGCCCAAACAGAGCATTGCAATATAATATAATCAACAGCATCAAACACAAGGCTGTTATTTAGAAGATGAAATACAAGGAGTGCTGCCATGAATAACGACAGCTGAGATAAGGATAGTACAGGTGACTCTGAGACTATTGGAGAAAGTCAAGCTACGGTAAGAGTGGCTATGACAGTTACAGCATTTGGCATTCTCTTTTTGGGCACTTGCATCATGAATGAGTTTATGATAATATATCAAAATTTGAATAAGCATTTCCTTCAAAGCATGCCGCTCTCCTCTTCTTCTTACCTCAGAACTTGTTCCATAACCCAAAGCTTCTCTAGAAAGCAATTCCCATCCACTTTCTATACAGAATGCTTAAAAGCCAACGGCTTCCTTGAATCTGAGAGTTCACTCTCTTTCCCAGCAAGACCATAAGCTCTTGGGGTCAAAAATGATTTTGCTCTGCTATTTTTACTAGTATTTTGTGCCAGCAGGCTCTCAACTTTGCTTAGTGCCTTTGTGTGTTACTGCCATAAAAGTAATTGTTTATGACATATAATTTGCTGAAGTCACCTGGGAAATCTGTTGCAGGGGAAAGGCTTAGCAGGATACTTCATTTTGTTCCTTCCTCTTCTGTTGTTCTGCTAAGAGACTGCTCTCACCTTTTAGAGGAATACTGGGATACGAAAAGATTCAGATCCTTGGAAATGGAGTTAAGATGTGGGGGGAGACCACAGACAACTGGAAAATAAACTTTCAGAAAATAAATCATACTCTTTCCCATGCGATAAAACTATAGCTGAATACATGGATACCACTGGCTGTGTTGTTCCACCCTTTTAATTTTCATATAACTGAGTAGGATGCAGACTAGATTATTTTAAAAGCCATAAAGTGACTTGCTGAGTCATGGCAGAGGGAGAAACAACATTTCTTTTTCTTGTGTTTTAAACCATTTTTCTCTTTTTGTTGTTGTTTTTTTTGTGTTTTTTTTTTTAAGATGCCTAAAGCTTAACACCAGATGAAAGGGTTTATTCACAAGGAGAACTGTGATCACCCAGGGAACAAGACTGTTTATTTCTATTCAAATATTCTTCAGAAAGTCAAAGGCTAATGCTTAGAGCTAAGGCGGGAAGAATAAAGTTTGGGAATATCAGTCTATCAGTGAATTAAGCATTTGTGTGCATTGTAAGTACCCAGGGATGGAGAACTCAAATCCTGCTGCAAATCAGGGAATCGTCAGCTCAGACAAGTGTAGAGGGCTGTTTCATTCCCTTTCGTCCTTCCCCAGGCAAAATCCCCCCTGTTCTTTACGGCATATCTACAGAGTGATGTGAAACACAAAACACACATAGCTAGGCTGGGGACACACTTGTGCTGAAATCAGTGAGCAGCTTGTATTAGTAAGTACATTTCTTCTTTGACCATTAAAAAGGCAGCTCTGAGGAACATATAAGAACATGAAAGCTGAGATCCTAGTCTGCTAAGCTGTAAAATTAACCTTTGTTTTGTATTACTTTAGATGTAGATAGATTTTTAGCAACACCTTGCTTTCAGTTCCATTAGCCTTTTATACAGAATTGATCAAAGTTATCCATAGGACCCCACACTGAGAGCTGGTGTGAAATTGGTTGCCCAAACATAGACATCAGGTGTCATTTTAGGGTACCCTGCTTGTCCTCCAACTGTGGCTCCAGAAAGGCACAGATATCCCATAAATCCTGTGTCATATCTACTTGCCATGTGCAGATGTGCCAGGTGTCTGGCAGGCCAGAGCATCTAAAATGGAATCTGCGTTCAAGCAACTGAACCTGCTTTAATGCCTAACTGTTCTTTTAAAAATGTGCATTTTTTCTGATGTAACTGTCCTGTTTTCGCAGCAAAAGATATACCTTTACTGGGATGCAACAGGTTGTGACCCAGGCTCCTTTACAAACAGGTCTGAGGAGAAGAATTGAATTTTCACGTTAGGGGGCAAGGAAGAAAAAAAACCACATGATCACTCATATTTACTCAAGGAAAAAATCTGCAGCTTCCAGTGGTTTAGTTGCCGTTATTTCCCCTGCAGCTTAGAAGACACCAGACTTCCCCTGGGACAAGGACCAGTAGCCTTCTCATCCTTTGAATAAGCAAGTGACTTTGGCACCTTTCAAAGGAGTCTGTGAAACTTGCACTATTCTGGGACAAAATTTTCCATGGTCACAGCACACAGTTTGTGTGGTATTTGGATCCCAACATCAAGGTACCTGGTGTTCCCTGGGATGCTGTGGAAACGCTGGGGCATCAGGCCGTCATGGTCAACCAACATAACGTAAGGGCGGGTTCAGAGGCTCATTGACTTCAGAAATGTGCTGTAAAGGGCAGAGCGGGGAATGGCTTATTTTTCTTTTCTAGTGGCATTTCCTGTAGTGGGCTGGAGTTCATATGGCAAGAGCTTAAGACAAGTTCTCTTCTTATTTTCAATTTAGTTTTATTGTTGGAACAAAGAGCTCTGGTGAATCGTCCACTGCATTCTTCGATGGCTCTGCGTGCAAGTTATACCCATTATCCTGTTTTTTTCTTTGCAAAGGAAGATTCAATTGCAGTTAGAAAAAGCTGTTTTATGCACATAACCATTATCTAGTCAGGAGACAATCTTGCATTTATGTCAAAATCAATTTTTTTAGTTCCTTTGAATTTTCCTCTCTTGCTACAGTTAGAGCATTGCATAATGAACCCTTCATGTTTAAATATCCAGAGGGAGGTGCTTGAATAAATATTTTAATTGCTCTTTTTGTGTTTCACAGAGGTGAGATTCCCAGTACGAAAAAGGTCCAGAACACCTTATTATACTCGAATCTCTCTCTCATATGTATTTTTATGGCACCACCACTGATAGGACATTACCATTCCCCAGGTGAACACCAATTGTCCCTGGATGCAGCCAATATTAGAAGCATGGTACAAGGATTTCAGATGTAGACACTGGAGCTCTTATTTGATGCTAGCAAAACATCAAACACTTTTCAGCTGTAATATCATCTGACTCAGTAACATTCTGTTTGTTTGCTTCAAGAGGCCACTTGGTGTATGTTTATCTTCTACTTTTAAAAACATGAGCTGTTTTCATGTTCAATTATCATGTTCAATTGCTTGTTTCCCACAAAAATTCTTTATCTTTTGGAAGACCGATTCAAATTCATAAAGTAAGGTTTTCTTGCTACTACATACTAATAATTTACCTGTGTAAAATTAATCAGCAGCTTTCATAGGCTTTACATTAAGAGGAAGGAACAACCACCTTTAGAAGTGAAGACTGGCACAAAAGTTTTGCCAGCCTACTTTCCGCTGAATTTGGATCCCAAAGACCTCCCTTGCCTTTCCAAAATTTGTAGCTCTTAATGAGGCCAGTTGAGAACTTTACCTGTTTCCTTCTTTTTATCCTCCAGCGTCTTTCTGTTTCGATATGATTAAACCTTTTCACTTCCCCTTTAGGCTTCCAGGCAATTTTCTTTGCTCCTTTCTGCTTTCTTATAGACACAGTAAGAATGCAGATGCTCTTGTCACTTCTCTTTTCATGTGTTTTAAAGGAAAAAAAAATAATATTCATAGGTTAAAATTAAAATTTCTTATTTTGAGGGTAAGGAGCTTGTAAATGAACTATGTATGTATAGAAATTCTCTGGAATAACTTACAAAACTAAAATAAAAAACAGCAGTGAAAAAACCTAGAGAAAAATCGAGCAATCCTTCGGAGTGAAAGACCAGCTCTGTCCTTGCCTTCCTTCCTTAAGCTATAGTCTTTTTTTTCTTTTCTCCCCACCTCTGGTTTTTAATTTGTGTACTGTGAAAGAACCTGCAGTGTGACCCTTTGCATGCTAGGAGACCAAAATTGGAGGATGCTGTCAAAAGGTCTTAGCACTGAAGGTGACCAGGGAACCCCCTCAGAATTAACAGGGAAATAAAGGCCACCCAAGAGATGCACATGGAGGAGGTCGCCAAGTTAGTTCCCGCTCACATGAGAGTTAAGGGGAATTTTGCTGTTGAGTTCAGAGGGAGCAGAGGCAGGTCAGGCAGCAGGCAGGATGAGTTTTGTGTAAGACTCTCAGCAGCTTTCTGCTGCTTGCACATGTGTTCACAGTTCAAAGGGAAAGACCGTGTATGAGTGCCAAGGGGTGGGACATTGTCCTGAAAAAGCGATAGCTCTCAGCACCGTGACTTCTTTTATGTTTCATCAGAATAGAAATATCGAGCCACATAATCATCCTAAAGCTTACACATTTAAGATAGCAGAGACTGATGACAAGAAAAATATCTCCTCTGTCTCCTGAATCATGCCCTGTTTATGTGCTCCGCACGGTTCTGTGAAGGGAAACGCCTAATGCCTTTCTGTGTATCTAAATGTTATTGCCTCAGGACCAGTTACTTTTCTTGAAGGAGAGAGAGGGCAGAGAGGGAAAGCTGTTAAATAACCTAGATGAATTTCTTCTCCGTTCAGTTCATAATCTGGTTTCTTGCTCACTCCTGGTGTCATTGTGAAAAAAACCAACAACACTGAATTGACATTGCCTACAACATTTATGTTTCTTACATTTTAAAAAATGCTAATGCTTTTTAATAGTTCTAACCACTTTATAATACTGGTGTGTACCTTTTATCTTTGTAGCAAAATATTATTTGAATGCAAAGGGCAAAATACTTGCTACATAGTTCCTGATACAAAATGTGAAATGGTCACCCTAGACTGGGCTTTTTTGCTAAATTAAATGTGTTGACTGCAACTCTTCATTTTACAGTGCAGCACTCACTAAAAAAAGTTGTCCTGAGAAATCTGTCTGTCTGCCTGCCGTCTAGACAGCTTTTCTGGATATTTAGACCAAGGTCTCAGCAGTCATTTTGATGAGGGTGGCCCAAGGGTAGGCATCAAGGAGTATGGTCTCCCTTTAGGTTTGATGTAGAGAAACAGGATAAAAAAAGACATAAACAATTTAACCCCCAAAAGTGGTTCCTCATGTCCTCCTAGGATAGGCATCTAAGTCAGACCAGCAGAGTTGCCTTCCAGAGTGCCTGTTTCTCTCTCCACTGGCCATCTTAGATTTTGACACGACATTTAGATGTTTGTGGGTAGGTGGGAGAAGATGGTTCTCCTTGCTTAGAGTTGTCAGGTCTTTGCTCACGCTGCCTCTGAATGGAGGCAGAGGTAGAGCTGTCTCAGGCTTCTTGACACATACACGCAATTTTATTCCTCCTGCTGTTTCTCTGCCAGTCATGCATCAAGCCAGCGATGGGGCATATAAAGGTGGTATGAGATTATCCTTATGGGAAAAAGCATGAGGCAGCAGAGCTTAGAAAAGAGTGACTGGCTGAGGGCAACGTGACTACTGGAGAAGGTGCACAATGAGGAAGCAGAGAAAGACAAGATAGCTTGCCCCAATTTGGGACCATCTGGCCAGTGTATAAATCCAATAGCTGGAGAGCAGGGGGAAAAGAAATCCAAGCAGCTGGAAAATCTGCAAACTGGCCAACAATCAGCTGCATAAAAGTTGGCTAAAAGCCTGCCAGATTGCTGATGGTTTTATAGGAACTCTGCCTCTTATTCAGGGCAGGCTCCTACCAAATCCAGTGAGAGCTCTGCTACAGAGAAGGGGTGAAGGGTCACGCCTGGGTCCCTGCTTGTCGAGTGCCTGCGGGGAGCACCTGGGTGTCACCGGAGTGGGAGAAGGGAATGCTGTGGCCTTTGGTTACCAGTTCAGAGCTAGACTCCAGATATTTAAAAATCCTCTTGGGACTCAGGTGAAGGAGCAATCAAAATGCTACGTGCTCTGATACATCCCTGGGTCTAACACTTACCACTCAGAACCATGGGGGAATGCAAGAGGTTTTGTTTCGTTTGTGGACGATCACAGGGGATTTGAATGATGAATGCTTGTTTCTTTACCCTTTAGCCTTCATCCTTTCTTCCTCTTCCCTCACATGCTCCCTCTGCTCTTTGCAAATGTTTTTTTGGCATCATGGGTCCACAGAGCTGGCGGGGATCTTCAGATCACTGTCTGAGGCAGGACTGCATGGAGCCAGCCCATTTCCCCAGCCCCTGACTCCAGGGCTGGTGCATCTGCATTGACAAGGATTCAAAGGACCCTTGCTTATCTCAAAGGAAAGGCGCTCTAAATAGGATGAGAATTCTGTGGGGAAATGTACATAAGATGAATTTTTACCTTGTGATTTTTAGGTCCCTATCTCACAACCTTACAGTTAACCCACATTCTGCAACTATTATTACTGGCAGTAGGAAAAGGCTGTTGCTGCCACAATCCCAACCAGAAGGAGGTAGCTGGCATAGGCAGGGTGTGACAGCAGGATGAGATGGCCTGTGTGGGCTCTGTGTGGGCAGTGCTGCACTGTACCTATATGTGCATATGCAGTGCATATGCAGGGCACATTAATAACCTTATTGAACCTATTGAACCTCCTTAATGAATAATATGACATGGTTATTCACAATTGCCACTAGATGGAGAGCTTTAGATACACTCTGCATACATATATATGCAGAAATTCAGATATTTTAAGGCTGGAAGGTGCCTGTATTACCCTCAAGTCTGAGCTCCAGCAAACAAAGTGCAGAAAATTTTACTTAAAGACTTCTGCCTCAAGGTCATCATCCCTTGCTGTGCTGAAACATTGCTTCTCAAAAGACAGATATCCTTTAAATAAAGACCTCAAATCAGAGAAAATCTACTACATCCACATTGAAGTTGTCAAATAGTTGTTCAAAATATGCACTTCATTTCAGCTGAGAATTCTAGCCATTACATTTATACCTTTAATTGTCTTAAAAACTGTGTCTATAATTCATAACTGAAATTTAATCTACATTTCTTCATTTCTGACCAGTATTACCCTGACCTGGTATGGCTAGTACTTGTATGGTATTATTGGAGAAGCTAAGTGCTCAGTATTTGTTTCAATGCTTTGCATTTTTAAATTGCATTTTTGTTTTAAAAGCACTAATTCCATATTTAACCCAGTTTATAAGGGGAACAAAAAGCTTTGCTAAAGTCTTCTACCATTAATTTAACAAGTTCCAAGGAGAGTTTAGTGCTGTCTGGTTTAATTTAAGCAGGGTTACTTTGACATGAAGCATTCTTGACTACAAATTCCAACTTCAGAAAGAGAGGCTGAAAATCAGAGTCATCAAATCGTTCCGTCAAAGTCCAAAGTAATGTTAAGAACCCTGCTCCTGTCTTGGTCATTGCCAGTTCTGTGAATTATTTGCATTAGGAAGCTGAATCCATACAGCTGCCTCACCTCACTAAGTCTTTTCTCTGCAGAGCCTTCACTGAGGGGAGAGACATATGAACAGTTTTTTTCACTACAAAACAGCTTTCTTACTACATCTGTTCTCAGTTCACTTCCATTTCCACCTCAAGTTATGTACAGTTTCTGTGAGTTCCCAGAAAGTCATCTGGAGGGTCTGGGACCAGAACCTCACACAAACAAAACCTGGCCATGGATTTTATGTTAGCAGCATTTCTGATGGTGCTTTCCCTACTTATGGCAACAGAGGACTCCTTTCCCCTATGGGTTGGGGACTACACCCCCTGCATGCTTGCACTGGCCCTCTCTGCTCCCTGAGGCTCCACCTCTTCATTTATGCCCTCCCCACCCAAGGTCTCAGCAAGTCACAGGAGCTTTTCATCTACCTCCTCCCAGCCTGGGCCAACCTGTCCAACCATGATGCCAGGAGGAGCAAATTTAACAGGGAGGAGGTAACTGGGGCTGTGGGGCTTGTTTTCCTGCCTTGTCCACTCATGTGTCCAAGAGGGGCATCATCAGAGAGTGTCCACCAGCTCCTCAGATGCCTTCTGGGAAATGAGGGATGCTGTCAGGCATGTTCTTTCTGTCCTCCCCCAATTCCCTTGCCACTCATGTCTGTGCCATTGACCCTCACACCCCTTCTTCCTTTTCCTCCCCTTCATTAGTTCCCCTCATGTCTCTTTTTGCTTTAGCCTTCTTCTCTCCCAGGAGAGCTCTAGCCTGACTCTGAAAAGGAGAATGGTAGGTATCCCTGTGCTTTTCTTTGGATTGATGGCCTCTGAGCCTTACATAAAATACCTTCTGGAAGGCTCTGCCACAAGGCAGGTATTGCCAGATTTTGCCCTGGCTCCTGCCTGGTGAGAGTGCCTCAAGCCCCACGGACATCAAATGCATGCTGAGTGCTCTGTACTTTGCAGGGTTAGGTCTGCAGAAGGCCTCCAACCTGTCAAGAAGGATGAAGGCCTTGTATTACAAGGGTGCTATAAAGGGTCCAAGGAACTGAGTTTTCTGGAAAAAATTCACAAGGTATTTCGATGACATCAGTGTTCAAAAAAAAAAAAAAAAAAGAAAAAGACATAAAGATATTGCTCTCAGTGACACAGACACTATTTAACAAGATGAGGTTATGAGAAGTGTAACTTGTGGTGCAGGAGACACTGTCTAACTGGGAGGAAAGCAGAATCTGGCAGGGAACCCAGCTGCAGCCAGTGCAGGTACACAGTGACTGTCAGAGGTGATTGCATTGACGGCTGGAGACACTTCAGCTGCTCAAGAGGAGGAAAGATCCAGAGGTCCTGGGGAAAGTTCAGGAAGGCAGGAAGAAGCAAAATCCATAGGAGAAGTCATGTTTTGCCAAACAAAATTCCTTTCTTTTGGAGGCTTTTTTATGTCTTTAATTTTGCTACTACCAAAAAAAAAAAAAAAAAAAGCACTGAAGCATTTGCCCTTGTTCATACACTTATCAAATACATAAAGGCAAGTTAGACAGGAATCTGATCTTTCTGAAGTCTGCATTTTCATAAATATTTCCCTTTAGGAGTTTGTGAAATTGAATTTGGGTTGATAACCCTGCTTTGTTCACCAGCCTTACATCCTCAGAGAGCGGTGAGAAAAATGAAAAGATTTTAACAAAATGTAATCATGGCAATTCAGTACAATGGCATGGAGACAAAGATAAGATGAGAAATAAGGTACTGTTCCCTCTGCTTTCCTTGTTCCCTTGTGTAAGTGATAATTTTCATACCTTACCTTTGAAAGATATAATTACAGTAATTGGAATCTGACTCTTTCTGAGAGTTATGCTGTGCAGTCCTTTTTCCCCTTGACATTTGTGTCTTTTTAACTAATATAAGATCTTTAATCCACTAAATAAATACGTGGGACCTGATTCTCTGTTTTGTACAGGAACTTTGTGGTTCTTAGGCAGCTAAAAGCTCCATTAGAGACAGCATAAGCAACAAGAGGGATTGAAAACCATTTTAGCACTTTTGGGGCCACGATAAGGCATAAGTCCTAGGTGTGGGTTATGTCTCACCTTGCTCTCATCAGCTAATAATTAGGCTAGTTGCTTTTAACAGTCAGTAAAGAAGGTGAGTCCAAAAAAGGAGGTGTCTAAGAGAGAGGGGAGGGAAAAAAAGGTTTCTATTTCTTGCAGGTGGTGGAAGGGGAGAAAAGCAAGCTGAAAATGCGGACCTTGAAGAAATGAGGTGGCAAGTCAGCCTGAGCTTGCAGAAAGCAGGCTACGTATGTCTGGGGGTCCAAAGTGCCACACACACTTCCCGAGGAAGGTAGCAGACCCTGCTCTCCTCAAAGCCCCTTGATCCCTGCAAGGAGTAGGATTTGGTTGCCTAAACCTACACATCTTGTTTAATTTTAGATGTTCTGTTACTGTCAGGAGAGAGGTCCAGCTTAGTCACTTCACTGAGTGTATGACCAGGAGTTTTCTTCTACTCTGCCTTTGAGCTGAAGTAAATGGAAGCAGATACGCTCTGGGCACCAGATCACTGCCAGGCCACCCCTACAATTTGGGAAGGGCAAAGATCCACGTTATGTTCTTTACTGCGCTCAGCTGCCTCTTGGCTACTTCTCAAAGTGTAGCCGGGATACCCACTGTCTTCCAGTAACACCGTCCTGGGTAAGAGCCAGGTTGCATGACTAGCAGGCAGTACAAACACGGCCAGGGCTGCTAGCATCAGTGAGCTATAAATGGACTCCCACAGAGTAAGGCTTATAGTACTAAAACGTTTAAATATGAGGATCCTGCATCTTGTGCTCAGGCATTCGTATAAAGGCAGGGAGGTTTTGTGCTGCTGCAGGAAATTGCAGGATTGGGACATATCTTGGTAGCTTCCACCCAAGAATGAGGCTTCCCAAACTTTGTTAGCTTGGCACCACCAACACAGCAGCAACAGCTACATCAGTGACCCCTCATTGCTCTTGAGGAGGGGAGGAAACCCACACCAGCTCCCACCCCCAAAGGTCCCTGCCATCCTAAATCTTCCTATGATTCAGTGTTTACCACAGCCGGGCCACTGCTCACAGCAGGTCTGCGAGAGTGTTAATGAAGTGGAGAAAGCCTGGAGGGCCACCAGGATGGCAAGGGGACTGGGGCACATGGTGTACAAGGAGAGACTGAGGGAGCAGGGCTTGTTCAGCCTGGAGAAGAGATGGCTTTGAGGAGAGCTAACAGCAAGAAGAAGTTGCTGCCAGACCTTTCTCAGAGGTGCACAACAAGAGGACAAGCAGCAACACACCCAAGCTGCAGCAAGGGAAAGTGCAACTAAATATAGGGAAGAAAGATTCTTAAGATGGTTAAACATCAGAAGCGGTTTCCCCAAGAGGCAGCATGATCTCCATCCTTAGAGATACTCAGAACTCAACTGGATGAGGCCCTGAGCAACATGACCTAACTTCAGAGCTAGTCCTGCTTTGGTCAGAAGTTAGACTAGATGGCATCCGGAGGTCCCTTCACACCTCAATCATCTTTTTGTGATTTTGTGCTTAACTCTACTTAGGTATGGGGAGAGTTGCTTGACTCTTTGGCAGCGTAAAACATTCAAATGGTATGCATATTTGTAGTGGTAAATGTGATATAATACACTTTGGTAACCTCTGCTGTTAACACAAAAGAAGCAGGATTTCTTTCTGCTCTTCTCCCTGAATAATCTTCCTACCTGACAACCACACAGTACAATTATATCCATTGATTAGGGCTAAAATCAGATTCCTTGACTGTGATTAACATTTTGTATTAATGAGCTTATAAGGCTTTTTTTCTTCAGTACTGGCTGAAATTTGTGGCTATTAATATTTTGGTCAAGGGAACAAAGCAGAAACGGACATACGGTTCCTGCATGTGTTCATACTCTTTGGTAAGACTGATCTTGAGCGGGTCTGACATCTTGTCATGGTCAAATGCTTTTGTTTTGCCTGGCTGGCTCAGGAAGGGTCAGACAAGCAGATATCCTTAGCTCAGCTCTTCCTCAACACATACAGGCAACTTTTGTATCTGAGCTCCTCTTAAGCTAAAGCCAGCACAAAAAGTCAAGGTGCTCGAAGGTCTTAATACAGCTCTCAGCCTGCATTTCATTTTCTGTTGTGAATATAGCTTTTGTGTCTGTCCCCATTTCTCTGTGTATTGCCTGGGAGATAGAGTCAAGAATAAGTCTTTGAGAGAGTACTGTTGGGATCAGAGGAGGAGAATGGGCTTGACCCTTTTGATACATTCTCTGCTCTAGCTATTATTCTGTGTGAATAATATAATTTTATATTTTTTTTTCACTTAAGTTTTACCAGAGTCTTTTTATTGCTTGCCAAATAGCCATGTATCCTTCAGTACAGAAATGCCATGGAAGATAATATAATTCAGCTTCACTGATTTTCTGTCCATTGGAGGAAAGGAAAAAAAGGCACATCTTGACATCTTCCATTTAGCAAGTAGAATTCAGTCATTTCTCATTCTGGCCTATTTTGTTCCATCCCCTTGAAAATGACGTTGAGGCAGAAAAGAATCCAGTCAAAATGAGCAACAGTAAAAGAATAGTGATTCCAGCTGTCCCCTTGGAATATGGGACCTGGACCAGTAAGTCCCTTTTGCCTCCAAAGTTTCTGTTGGCATTTTCTTATTTCTTTAAAAAGAATTCCTTTTCCAGTATCATGGACTTGAGCTGCCTAGGGTGATTATACTTTTGGGAAGGTGCTTCATATGCTAAGAAAGCTTACAGCGATATCACATGCATAGTGACTCAACAGATAAGTTAGTCAGAATGGGTACTTTTTTTAGTGATTCCTACTTTTTAAGCTAATTTGGACTTGTATGACTGAAGCACAAGAAGGTGGAGTGACTTCCTTACAGTCACGCTCTGACTCAGTGGCTCAGTACCTTCAGGCTTCCCATATTTTTGTTCCAACCACTGAAAAGACCACACGGCTTCCTCTTGGCATGCTTTGGGGTGTGAAACCCTCATCACAGCTGAGAGGTGCAAGCTGCAAGGGCTTTTGCCGTCGATGTATGAGCTGAAGTTCTTCATGTAGCAGGACAGGATCCAGCTGGGAGCAACAGTTGGCTTCTCGTCCATTCACTCCACCTCCTGTTTGTGGAGATCCTCTCAGACATTTTCCTACAGCACTTGCACTCACCACACAGTCTCTGCTTACCATGGGAGACAGGAAAATCACCGTGGTTTCTGTTCCCAGGGCTCTATGTCAACCTTTCGTAGTTTTGGCTGGTGAGGTTCACACGCCCTTATTTTTGCTCATCATTTAAATTTTTGAATGAACCTTCCGTTTTTCCTCTCCTCCGCCCCAAAAAGGCAAAACAAAAATCAGCTGAAATGGCCAATTTTTGCCGACTTTCAGATGGAAACCATGCAAAACCACTGAGTTTGGTCTGGTTTCTGCCGGAAGCTATAAATAGGGCCATTCGACTTGAAACTCAGCCCTGGTTTACTCAAGCCACAACCCAAAGTTGTGAGACTGTTTCTGAACCTTGGAGGATTTTGGAGCATGTTGACCAAGTATAGTGGCTACAAGAAAATCAGAATTCTGCTGAGGTACCTGCTTGGTTTGGTGTTTCATTGCAGAAGTTTCATACAGCTGTGTCAACCAACAAGCTCCGAAGCTTGTCTCTAGGTACCTACCTGCGCTTCTTCAGGATGGAAAGGGAACCTTGACTGGCACATAGGGGATTGGGTTGAGCCAGGTGTCTACTTACTGTTCTGCAGCTGACTTTCCGTGTAACCTTTGCTTCTCAGCATCTCTGTCCCCCTGGTTGCTGGATGAAAGGCTTCTAATTCTTCCCCAGTTTTTCGAAAGGGTAGAAACATATATATACCTTTTTTTTCTCAAAGCTTTATATGGCTTATTCGAATCCCAATTTTTTTTATTTGGACCTGACCATATAATCTCATGGAGACTCAAGGGCCTACTGAAAGAAAATGTAATCTTCCCTTCTGTTTAAAATAATGGTAAAGGCCAAAACCCACAAAAGTACATATTAACGACCTAACTGCATCAATTTATCTCTGTGCCTAAAAGGGGAGTTAGGCTGTCACAGGGGTTTGGATCAATATCTTTCCCTTACAGCAAATAAAGTACTTTTAACCCATTTCACCTCCAACAAAATTAACTATGTATATTTTGATTTTTCCATCCTTAGAAGAGTGGTTCATTGAATCTGCATTGCTTGTCTGTGGTTATTTCAATTTTTGTACCTAGGATGGGTTAGAATTTCTGCTGGATTATATCATGGCACAGGAGATGCAAAAATTTGCATCGCAACACAGGAGGAGGTTCAAAGACTTTTTCCCAGCTGATTTTCAGTTTATTCACCAGAGATAACAGTGTATTCTTGTGTTAGTAGAGCTGTCACACTTCATTTGATAATTTGGAGTTTGTTTTTTCGTTTAGTGGATGAAGTGGTTTTGCAAGGCAGTGTAATTTAACGAATTTATCCGCCTGGAAGGTGTCACCCAGAATCTCATAGAGATCTATCTTTATATATTAGTAGATCAGCCTTGCCTCTGGAAGCACCTCTAGGTCACGGTGCATTCAAACTACTTTTGCACTGGGCACGTAAATAGTGAGCAAGAAGCCAGCTCCCAACTCAGCTGTCAGACAAGCACTCTGGAGAAATTAATCACAGGGCCAATTGTGTTTATTGCAGACCAACCATAAAATACCATAAAAAGGACCCCTTCTGAGGTCATAAATACTGTGTCTTCAATCCATGATGAGGGTGACACCATGAAAACCAGAAAGTCTGTGTAGAGCTCTCGGTGCAGAGGAGGAGGCCGGACGTGAACCAACTGTGTAAAGTTTCCTAGCTAGTGTGAGCAGGCCACCGAAGTACCACTTGTACAGCTCATCACTAGTTGTCTCTTTCTCATTTGCTGAGACCCTTGGACCTGATTGAACCTTGGATCCGATTTGCAGATGGGCTAAGCACTCACAGCTGCAAGTAAACAGCAGCAGCTGTGCTGTGAATGTGGAAAGTGCCGGATCATGGTAAATACTGGGAAAAACAACCGGGATGTCACAAATGAGAACCTACAAATTAGTGGATATTCTGTGTTACTTAATCCCCTCTCTGCAACAATTTATGGTCTTAAATAGAGAGGCAATACCCTTTCCTCCTCTTGCGGGGTTTGTGAAGGACTCAGGTGCTGCAGCGGAGCTAGGAAGCAATAAATGTCCCCTGAAGAAGTGATGAGAGCACAGTGAAAACTAAACATCCTGTTCTGTGAGGATTTGTGATTTGGCAAAAAAGTTAAAGTTACTAGGGGTAAAAATCATGGATTTGCTTGTATCTCTCTCTTAGACACAGTGAGCCCAAGGTGGGACAAGGGAGCGAGCTAACAGTTAAGCAATATGGACAACAGATGTTGAACACTGGACAGTGTTCTTAGTGGCAAATAAACTTTGTCCCCTTCTTCCCCAAGCTTTTTGTTTCAGATGACTTTTCAGACTCTCTCCTTCCAAGCTGGGTCTTGTTTCCCTCTGTCTCCTCGCCAGTACTGGGGCATCGCTGGGCAAGAGCACCAGAGAAAGCCTCCCCCTGTTTTCAGTTTCAGCTCCTGGCTCTGGCTGAAATGGCAGGAAAGGTCCTTCTGAACCCTGGGCTGGGGCACGGCTGATGCTGCTAAAGCACTAGCCAACATCTATTCAGCCTGTATGCATGGCAGTTTATCAAAATCTCATAACTTACGCCACATGTAGGCATAATTTTTTGTTTTCCTAACAAGACTAGGCAAGTCCTTGAGAGAGGGGCAGCCACTCTGTCAAATCTAACATGCACACTGCAGAGAAACAAAAGGCTTCTTAAGGAACCACGTAGAGAAACCAGCATTTTTGCCTAGTCTCATTCACAGAAACAGGTGAATTTTGTCAATGAAATTATAAAGAAAAAAAAATCAGCGTGAAGCAGACACTCAGAATGGGAAATTTCAGTCTAAATGATCAAAAAATTTGCAAAGGGCAACTGAACCCTGTGGTTGGTTAGGCTAGGCTGTACTTCATCCTCTGTATGCTTGTGTTGCTTTTATTCAGTTTAACTGTCTGAACTAGTCTCTTCTATACAGAGTGACTCTGTTTAAAGGAATACCAAATTCTTGTGAATGTGTAATACAAACATTAAACATTAAAGAAGAGAGCATTTTAGGCTGACTACCTAAATGTGGGTTCTCTTTCTTCTTTACATGAATAAACAGGACCATTTTGCCATCTCTACTGCAACTACATCTTCTCTTTTTTTGTTTGTTTGCTATAAAATACATTAAAACAACACACAATGCTGATGGGTCACATGATCACAACCCGATCAATTAGCAGCTTTTAAAGATGACTCATTGTTTTGTCTGTAACATGAAACAAAAGTACACAGTGAAAGCCCTAACACAGCCTTTTAGAAAAACTCCAGAGATTTGTTTTTCCATTTGTGGTTTCATTTTTTAACCTTTCTCCAAAGCTTGAAGCACAGATCAGGATGAGCTGATGCAGTGTGTGCATGCAGCAGGCATTTCCTCCTCTTGCAGCTCACATTGCAGCCCCACCTAATGTACAAGTACAATTTCAGGGTATACATCTGATTCCCACTCCTTGTGCTGGAACAACCAGGTTCACCCAGCAAGCCTCAACATTTGTACAAACAGACCTATTTACGTCAGTGAGAGGACTTTTATAAATGACAAACAATTTCCTTCTGCCTGAGTATGCAGAATCACAACTATTCATTTTCATTATGTATTTTGGGATGTATTAATTCATGTCAAATCTGTATCTGACTTACTCTTTGAGATGCAAAGAATGTGCAGAAATTCTGCACTGAAATAAGCTCTCCCCATTTCATGTTGTGTTGATAGTATTCTCTTTTAATTCAGAAGACTTGAAAAGAGGCTTTCTTGGTTGTCACTCTTTATTAGTTTAACTTACAGTCTTGTAACATGTCTTACATGATATTTTCAGCCCTGAATAGTAAAATCCAGTACAAAGCACTATGTCAAAAAAAAAAAATAAATAAATAAAAAAAACAAATAAAAACCCCTAAATACCCACAGGACTGGCTACCTTCTGGATAACTAAACACAGGAAAAAAGACTCCTTTCCTGTGTCTCCTATCAGACTTCTATAATTCTTAATCACTAGCTTACTTTTTTTGTAGACATAGTAAAACCATTGAATCCCATGAATGGAATAGAGCGAGAGTTGTTAAGTACTCATAGCCTCCAGATATGTTTTTCCAGGTGAAAAAGGGTCTGATTAAAGGGAAAAAAATAGCACTTGTCAGATGAGGAGTGCATCCAGCTCACTCCAGACAGACTAAAGGAGGCCTGTGTGTTGAGTGGCCCACTTGCTCGAAGCTGCTGAGGAGTTAACAGAAGTATCTGCCTGGGCTGAAATCTGCACTGCTGAAGGAAAAATACTGCCTGAGCCTTCCCTCATGCCTCCTCTCTGCTATATTTTTCCAGAGAGTCCAAAATGTTGCCTTGCTTGACTGGCCCAATGTGGTCTCGCATGCTTTACATGTCTGCTTCAATCTAAAGAAGAAATTTTGTAGCTGATCTGCACCATCAATCACCTCCTCCTGGAAATTATATGTACTTTATATTCTGTATGAGAAGAAGAGGATTAATAATTCCTTAGTTCATCTATTAAAATATTTATTCTCCAAGTTCTTTCTATCCTCTCTTTTTCTTAGATATGGCAGTGAGTGATGAAAAGATCTGTCCTACATTAAGGGCTTTTTCAAGAAATCCAAAATCTACATAATAATAAAATATTGTATCCTGTGGTGAAAGCTCCTGAAACTCAAAGTAGAACACATCTTTTCGGTTGCCACTGGTGTACATACAGAGCTGACTAATTAGACACTAACTAGGATATTTTGCCTGAATCTATTAGCACACAGCCTGAGCCTGAGGGTTTCTGCTAGGGCTCTTGGTGCTGCCTTCCCCAAGCTGAAGTGTGGGCTGCTGATTGCAGGGACATAGGTCTAAAATAATGAAAGCATCTTCTTTTCACTCAAAGGCTGATCCTGCAGATCATCTTCCCTTGCTCGATAGATGAATCATGTTTTTTATCCAGTATGTCGTGCTTTACAAAGGGGAAGCAAAATTGCTATGTCCTCAAGGTGATTTGCATTATTAGCTAAAAATGCAAATGATGAGCTTGGAGGAAAAAAAAGATTGAAGTGAAAGCACAGACTGTGATATGGGGTGAGGTGGGAGTGTTGGCTTGCAGGTGTTTTCTGTGGTATTTGGAAGGAAAACCAAAAGAAACACTTTGATGAAATCTCAGATTCATTGTGCTACTCAGGAGGCATCAGGAGCCATCTTTGTTCACTTGGAAGCATCTGCATCTGGAGGCATCTGGAGCATCTGGAGGCATGGAGCATCTGGAAGCTCTAGCAAGGGGGTCCTCTTCCAAAGCACTGGTTTGGAAAGGAACCTTGTCTCCTGCCTCAGTTCAAAGCCTTCTGACTTGCTGATGGCCCTGCTCAGAGCTCAGGCTGCACTCGTGGCCTGTCCACAATCCACCCACAGAGCTGGATGTTCACTTTGCTTGGAAGAAACCTGATTGATTTCCACAGTTTTGTTCCTGCTGATCTAAGCAATGTACGTTGACACAGTCAAAGCATCTAAGGGCCTAAGGGAGGCTTCCTTTTTCATGCAAGTGTCTAGCTATGTTCCTTTACTTGGCTCTTATTGTCTGACCCAGTAAGATTACTTGTTAGTGTTTGACTGAATGATCTTGTAAGCACTTTAAAAAGGAATCTTTGGAAAATAACTTGCCAGCAGGATTTGTGCCAGTAAACTACTTCCCTAGTGGACAAAAGCCCTTAAGAATAGAAAAGATGGGATTAGTTTCCTAAATGTAAATGTCTAAAAGTTACTTAAAGCTAAGATGGTTAACCTCAACTCTGTTCACATCTTTTGCAGATAAATGCAGGCTTTTAGGTGTGATTGACTTCACCCTAGTACAGACTGCCTGTCGTCAGATGAATCCTTCCCTGAACATGCTGATTGTGTTCTATGGCCTAGGGAGGGGGAGAAGGGTGATTACCTTACATGTAGAGCTACAGGCAAATGTCTAGGGTTAAGTAAAATGAATCCCAGCCAGATTGTCCTTTAGTTTGTACAGAAATTTGACACAGCAGAACTGTGATTTGCTTGCTTGGGCTTCCTGAGCACTGCTATCTTGGAGACCATCAACTCTGCTAACGATCCTAAGAGAAACAGACATAGCGAAAAGGAGCTCATCTACAAAGCTGAATTCATCAGATACACTTTTTGCCTGGGTGACCTATCTCTCATTTATAAGAAAAATTTTCCTCAGTCTTGCCAATGCTAGGGATACTGTTAAGGCTGGCTCAGCTGTTGAGATGGTGAGATCAACCTCTCATTGCTGCCAGTAATCTGCGTGGACCAACACTGATTGCCTGCAGTCATAGATGGTCGCAGATGGTTCTTCACTAACCAGTGAGGATGGACTCTACCTCTGGCCACATTCAGCCTCCCAGCATGGTGCCTGCTTAGTAAACTGGAGTGGGTTTTAAAAGAGTGGAAAACATTTCTGTGTTTGCTTAGTGTAAGAATGCCTTAGAAAGGTGGTCAAAAGAGACACATAATCTTCGAACCCTTGTACACTAGTGTTCTTCATTTTCTTCCTTGCTGTAAATGAAAAAAGGTGAGAGCTCTGGCTGGCACATTTTCCAGATGAACGGGGTCAGGTCTTTCCTGCATGCAATGAGGAGTAGCAGTGTCCTTGTGTCCCTTTTTGCTGCCTGCTTTTCCACTGCACCATCTTCCAAGAGACATTTCTCTGTGGTAATGTAGGTCTTTTCCAGTGAGGCTGAGAGCATTCTTTGAGCAAGTTTTTTGTTTCTGGGCTACTAATTACCCAGTGAAAAGTAGTATTTTCTTCTAGTTCTGTTCCTTAATCAGGTACGCCCTTCATAAACAGTACATAACATTTCAGGAGGAGAAGGAAGAGCTGTTGGCAGCACCTCTGACACCTCTGAGGAATGATTAATCCAATCCAATATGTGTGCATGGCATAGAGTGTTTTATTATGTCTTTGTATATTTGGAGCCTGTGTATTAATCATTACATTAGAAGCAAGAAGGAAATTGTTAGACTCTCTTGAGGTGAAAGCTGTGTGTAAAGCAGCTGAGGGCTTTGTGGTATATTGTAGTGTTTTGGAAGCTGAATTAACCTCCATTCTTTTATTCTTTTTTTTCTTCAACACAACCAGCAGTGGCTACAGAAATTGATTTCTTGATGTAGGAAGAGAAAAGCAGGGTTTTATGTGTTTATGTGTACCAGATCAAAGTGAAAACATCTATTCAGGTAATTTTTCATCCTTTTGGCATGGTGGCACAGGATTAGGCGTGTTTGATCTATGACATTTGTGGACACTGGTGGGCTTTTTACTCAAATTCTATAGCTTTTACTTTAACACTGACATACACTTTTGACAGTGGAAGGCAGAGTTCTGACCTGATAGAAAAAAAACATTTTTTTTTTGCTGTGATACAAGAATGACCTTTGCTCTCACCCACCGAAGCAGACATCTAGCCTGCACATTGGATTGTGTGTAAAATCTGATACTTACATGTTCACATGAAGAGCTATGCTTTTGCCTCTTGCTTAGTGGGAAAGGGAAGTTGAATAAAACCCTCAACCCCTCCCCTCCAAACCTGAATAATCCTGGTATGCTTTTTAAGAACATAAAATGTAATACAAGTGTAGCAGACCATACCAAATGGCCCTCTGGTTCAGTATACTGTTTCCAATGCCAATGATAAGTGGAGCCATAGGGAAGAGCATAAGGGGGCAGCAAGTATCTGCAACATTTTCCCAAAATACTTTCCCAGCCTTCAGCCTCTTTCGATTTAGAGATTTTCTGAGCCTGACCTTCAATAAGCTTCTCCAAACTTTTCAGTCTTCCTTGCAACCTGTATAAACTTTTTGAATCTACAGCTCTTTATGGGATGCACCAAGGAAGACCAAGGCCCATTTGGAATTAAATCTGGCAAGTGATGTCAAGGACAACAAGAAGGGCTTCTTCAAATACATCAGTAGCAAAAGGAAGACTAGGGAAAATGTGGGCCCACTGCTGAATGAGGTGGGTGCCCTGGTGACGAAGGATATGCAGAAGGCAGAGTTACTGAATGCCCTCTTTGCTTGAGTCTTTACTGCCAAGGCCAACCCTCAAGAATACCAGATCCCAGAGACAAGAGAGAAAGTCTGGAGAAAGGAAGACTTTCCCTTGGTTGAGGAGGATCAGGTTAGAGATCATTTAGGCAAACTTGACACTCCCAAATCCATGGGCCTCAATACACCCACGAGTGCTGAGGGAGCTGGCAGATGTTATTGCTAGGCCCCTCTCCATCATCTTTGAAAGGTCATGGAGAACAGGAGAGGTGCCTGAGGACTGGAAGAAAGACAGTGACCCTCCAGTCTTCAAAAAGGGCAAGAAAGAGGACCCAGGAAACTACAGGCTAGTCAGCCTTACCTCCATCCCTGGAAAGGTGACGGAACAGCTCATCCTGGATGTCTTCTCTAAGCATGTGGAGGAAAAGAAGGCGATCACGAGTAGTCAGCATGGATTCACCAAGGGAAATCATGCTTAACCAATCTGATAGTCTTCTGTGATGGAATGACTGGCTGGGTAGTTGAGGGGAGAGCAGTGGATGTTGTCTACCTTGACTTCAGCAAAGCTTTTGGCACCGTCTCCCATAACATCCTCATAGATAAGCTCAGGACGTGTGGGTTAGAGGAGTGGCCAGTGAGGTGGACTGAGAGCTGGCTGAATGGCAGAGCTCAGAGGGTTGTGACCAGTGGCGCAGAGTCTAGGTGGAGGCCTGTAGCCAGCGGTGTCCCCCAGCAGTCAGTACTGGGTCCCATCTTGTTCAACTTAGTCCTCAGTGACCTGGATGAAGAGACAGAGTGCACCCTCAGCAATTTTCCTCATGATACAAAACTGGGAGGAGTGGCTGATCCACCAGAGAGCTGTGTTGCCTTTCAGAGAGACCTGGACAGGCTGGAGAGCTGGGCGGAAAGGAACCTCCTGAAGTTCAACAAAGGCAAGTGCAGGGTCCTGCACCTTGGGAGGAATAACCCCAGGCACCAGTACAGGTTGGGGGCTGACCTGCTGGAAAGCAGCTCTGCGGAGAAGGACCTGGGAGTCCTGGTGGACAACAAGTCGACCATGAGCCAGCAATGTGTCCTTGTGGTCAAGAAGGCCAACGGTATCCTGGGGTGCCTTAGGAAAGGTGTTGGCAGCAGTCGAGGGAGGTGATCCTCCCTCTCTGCTCAGTGCTGGTGAGGCCACTTCTGGAGTACTGTGTCCTGTTCTGGGCTCCCCGGTATAAGAGAGACATGGAGCTATTGGAGCAAGTCCAGCGAAGGGCTGCCAAGATGATGAAGGGACTGAAGCACCTTCCCTATGAGGAAAGGCTGAGAGAGCTGGGACTGTTAAGCCTGGAGAATACTGAGAGGGGGATTTTATTGGTGTGTAAAAGTATTTGAAGGGAGGGTGTCAAGAGGATGGGGCCAGACTCTTCTCAGTGGTGCCCAGCGATAGAATGAGAGGCAACGGGCACAAATTGAAACACAGGAAGGTCCATCTGAACATGAGGAAAAACTTATTTACTGTGAGAGTGACAGAGCACTGGAAGAAGTTGCCCATAGAGGCTGTGGAGTCTCCTTCCTTGGAAGATAGTCAAAAGCAGTCTGGACAAAATCCTGGGCAACATGCTCTAGGTGAGCCTGCTTGAGCAGGGGAGTTGGACTAGACGATCTCCAGAGGTCTCTTCCAACTTCAACCATTCTGTGATTCTGTGATTTTTAAGGGATTCTGCTGGTCTGTTTTGTGAAGAACCACTTCCTTTTGTTTATTTTGAATTTGGTTCGTATTAGTGTAATTTGATGTCCCCGAGTCCTAGTATTAAATCTCATTGCAAGTGGGAAGTTACAGGTTCAGCCATGGCCAATTTTGTGTGGAAGGACAGTTCAGAATGCCAATTCAGGGGCATTTTGCCAGTCAAATGCTAGATGTGCTTACAATTTTCTTTCCTTTCTAATACATTTTCTGATGTTCCATTCAGGACTATTCCATCACAAAATGAACCCTATACTTAATTGCTCACATTTGCCCCTTTTGCTTGCATGCTGTGGTAGCTGTTTTCACAAATCAGGGTCTAAACTCATGTTTTTATAACTCAAAGAACAACGTTAACAAGACACTAACCTAATGTCATTGACTGCCTGAGGGAAAGGAACCCACAAGTCAGACCAAACATGTAGGTTGATTGACTGACAGCAATAAAACCCTTGCATGGGACTACCACAAAGATCAGATGGTTTGGCGAGGCCCCCTCAGCTGTATTATCTCTCATTTCTCTCCAAATGTCTGAAGTAGACAATTTAACAAATGCCCAGTCAAACGTCTTCTGTGGATAGAAGTGCCCCCCTCTCCATGCCTCCATATTTTGTTTTGCCACACAATGACAAACATTTCAAAACAAAGCCATCAGCATTGCAAGACAGCATGGGAAACTAGAATGGCAAATTAGGTCACAGCTTCTTAAGAACCTTTCTCCTTCCTCAGCCCTAACACTCTTTTCATAAATTAAGCTGTAAACTCTCAGGGCAAGAGAGTATGTCTTCCTGGCAGCCTGTCTAGCACCTAGGATAATGAAGCCTCCTTCCTTCTTATGGCCTCTGGGCATCACCATAATATAAATTATGAATAAAATGACTCTAGTTCATGGTGACAGGATATGGACAGATCCATACGTATTAGCATGGAAATGCAATAATTAATTACTTCTTTAAAAGGAATTAATAAACAGTATTCACACCAAAGCTCAGGGACACTACTGAGTTTATTGTCTTAAAATGGAGGGTCTTTGTTCATGAATAGGATGTAGTAAAGTATTCAAAGCTAGTTTGCTCATGTGTCTGTGGGTCAGATTTCTGAAACCACTCTGTTGCCTAAAGACGCTGACATGAAAAATCCCACCAGGAGCTTTTCTCCATTCTTTAGCACACAGATCTATTGGACAATGGGTGTTGAATCACTCTCTGGAAGGAGGCAGCCTGCTTGAAAGGTCAGGCTGTACGACTGGAAGCCAGGAGTTGTGGTTTCTCTCTGCAACCACTGATGCTGTCTTGCAGTGCTAAAACAGGTCATAAGCTTTTCCTCTCCCTGCACCTCATTTCTTCCCATTTGTAGAATTAGATGTGATTTTGCTCATTTTTGGAAAGAGCTTTAAGAGCAGTGAATGATAAAGGGTAGATATTGTCATTCCAGGGGCAAGATGTAAATTCATTGTCCAATGTCTTGGTACTTCTGCTGACCTTGCCCACAGATATGCTAAATTGTAAAGTACTGTTAACTGTGATAAAGCTTCTCTGATGTGAACAAATATTCATTAGGAATCTAACTGAAGCAACTGCCTCAGTTTAAAGAGCTCAACAGCAATGCACTGAATGCAGATTAGGCTACAGATCCTGTTGTATTGTTCATATAGATGCTGACGATGTGAAGGTTACATTACGAAATCCCCAATCTACTCACTCTTCTTTGCAGTGGAAGATCTTTTCATCTTATAAAATACTTCTTATAGCACTCCAGTTTTCATAGCATGTGTGCACACCTCTTCTCAGGATCAGTTGGGACTTCTTGTGAAGAAATTCCTGCTCTTGCAGAAAACCTGTGTTGCAGGTGTAGAACCTGAATATGTGTATATAGTTAGGGAAAGAGATCACCACTGTGAGAGTGCTTAGAGGACTGATAGATCAGAGAAGTGACAAACTTCAGAAATAAGGTTACTAAATTCATTCATTAACAACACACTTTTTTGCCAGTGGTGAATTCTCACCCATCATCATCACCAACACATGTACCAAACTGTTAGTCTTTAGCAATCATATTCTGTGTTAGCTGCAAGTACACAGTACCACAGTGCTGGTGGCTGCAGTTCTTGGTGGTCCTTTGTCACTAAAGTCAAGGTGGTTAGGCTTGAGAGCTCACTGATGAGAGAAGAAAGAACTGAAGTGGACTTGTCTTCTCTCTTCTTCGATTATTTTGCTTATGCCTGATGTTTTTATGCTATAGCCTCTTTCCCAGAAAGGAGGGACTCATCTGCTCCCAATACTGCTTATCTTGTTTTTGGTTTTGCCAGTCATCCTTGTTGTGCATTTGGCAGGATATCTTGCCTATCTGCAGTCCCTTGTGCTTATCTTGTTCTCTGTCTAGCAACTCTTTTTCAGTTGGATGCCTCCCACCTGCAACTACACAATTCTTTGGTAGTCATGTTGCTCACACACGTACGCAAAACGCTTATACACTGTGTCTCACTATGCCATGACGGCATTACACAATACTTACATTCTGTTGTTAGTTGTACTATTTTAGTACAAATATTTGGGTTGAAGGCAAACTAATATTAAGTGTACCCTGATCAATACATTTATAATTTCTAGGTGTCACAGACCTCTGTTCTGCTACACCTGCACACCTGCAATGTTGTCCACCTTTCTGGCCTCTCCTCCTGTGGCACAGCAGGCTCATGGCCTTTGCACTTTTACTGTCTGAACGCTGGTAGCAACAGGGTGCGGTGACCTCGTAAAGCAGATGGATATTCTGTCAGCCTTTCCATGGCTATTTCTGCAGGTATCTAATCCACTATAGCCTGCCGGGGAAGAAAGAGAACTGTATTCAATGACCAATAAACCTCTTCATAAATCAGTTTCCTACCTCAGGGACACAGGACTCTCTATTCTCTCTAGGGAAAGCGATTTTGTCAAAAAGTAAGAAGTGGGGCACATCTCTGACAATATGATGTTGTGTTATTTGTAGAAATGATGCTTGGATTAACTGATCAGCTTGTTGGTTCCCCTTTGAACCAACTTTGAACCTTTGATTTGGGAAGCTGCATTCCTCAGTGGACAGAAGTTTTGAAGGCTGAGAATCAGATCGTCCTTGACTTTGTCCCCAGCTCTGCTACCATCTTCCCTTGTGACCCTGAATAAACCACTATGGAAGTTATTCAAACACTGGGATAAAAGTCAGCCAGGAAAAAAAAAAGTGCATAGCTTTGTCTTGGTGTGGTTGGTGTTCCTTGAGATAATTACAGGGAAAGCCATTGGACTCCGAGGGAGCCCAGCTACGCCTAGCTCAGAAAGATGAGTTTCTGGAGTGGCTTTATGTCTGATGCACTCTGCTCCTCAGCAGCCTTGACAGACATGCACGTATCACAGGTGGCCTAGAGACATGAAAAAGTACATGTTGCCTGCACTAGATGTTTGCTCCCCAAACGGCAGGTGAGTCCTATCTCCAAGACGTCCCTGGGACCATCTTGGCACAGCCTGACCCTTAGCATATTCATACCCCCAGTTTATTCATGAAGAAGAAAATCTCACACCTGCTTAATAGGGAATACCAAGGTAAATATGTCAGCTGATGTTTTTTTATCAATGCAACCCTTCTCTGAGGCTGTGCTGGATAACAGGACGGTAGAGGTGCTAATGTTTTTGCTAGTTTTTCCATCCTTCTTAACTAAGAAGGTGTTTTGTCATCACCTGGATGAGCCAATCATCCATGTCCCCCGTATGAAGCTTTTCCATCTACTTTTTAGCTAGTGAGGGAAAGTACCCATGAATAGGAGCTTGCAACTAATTGGTGGAGTCAAAAACAATAAGGTATTTACAAAAAAGAAAAACAAAGTGAAGATGTTTGCTTATCTAGACACAGTCATTGATTATATTTAGGACTTAGGCAAACATGACCATGATAACAAGTTTTGCTTCATTTAACAAAACATCATCCTATGCAGTTCACAAAGTGGTGCACCACCTCCTGTGCCTAATGATATACTCCTGACTTCTCCCTCTGATTTGGGCCCCATCTTATGGCTATTTTACAGTACATTGAACTAGCCATTTAACTACTTAGACATTGAAAACATTCAATCAACCTTCCTTGGAGCTATCTGACACTAAGAAAGGAAAAATTCCAAGACTGAAAATGTATGACTTGACATGATTAAATGGTGAAATGAATAATGTTTTAATGAGTGATTTGTAATTATTTAATAATTAAAGAGCTCTTATGAATATTCTTGAAAACCCTGTGGAAAAGCTAAATGGTATGCTGATTTCATCAAGCATTCGAATCAAATCAAACTTATTTTTATAGCATCATTTTAAATGTAGTCTACAAGAACATTGCTACAATAATGCAAACAGAACAGAAAAGTATTGTGCTATAATAGCTCTGCTTTTTTAAGATAAGAACTTGATTTTTCCATGCAAAAGAATTTTCTGTGCGAATGGACTGCAGATCAACTCTATCTGAAGTGCAGCAGCAGCCAGTCAGGTTTCATCAGTGGTACAGTCGCAGGTTAAGGGTGCATCAGGTCTGGTTTGTAAATGCAGATGGATGGTAGCCTCTTGTTGCAAACAGAGCTGCCCCATTCACCGTGGCCTGGAAACAAAGACAGGGAGAGAATGCAAAGGAAAACAAGAAGAAATGATAAGGGAACTGTTTCATTCCTGACGTGAAATCATTCAAACTCAGGTCAGTCTCTGGAAATCTAATTTTCTTTTAATTTCTGTTTCCGTAGTGTGCATATTGCAGCTTTGGGCAACATTTTAATAAGATGATGATTTCTCCAGCTAATCCTGGAAAATACTCATTCCACAGGGATGGCAGAAGTTCAAGAGCAAAGTAAACTATGTGGTTTATAAATCATCCCAGGTTTTCCTTACCTCCAGTACTGAGTGTCAGGCAAAATCTAACATTTAAGAAGCTGATAAGTTGTCTTGTGAAAGGGCTGAGAAGGGCTGACAGAGGCTTCTGGATGAAAGCTGTCAGAGATCCATCAGTCCATTTCAAAGACAACCCCTGCAGACAAAAAAAAAACCCTCCAGAAGCTGAATGGGAACCGCAGGTCTCTTCTGAATTCAGGAGGCAGTTTGCAACACGTAGATTTGCTGGGACAGAAAATAACTGAATGGAGGCCTTCTTCCACAGGGATGTGGATACAGTTATTGCCTGTGGGGATATTATTGTCCTATAGAGCTGCATGAATAAATCATTTTTAATTCCATATTAGATTAATTTCACCTCATCCACTCTTCATGATTTGTCCTCAAATAAATTGTAATTTTCTTGAATATATTTGTTATTCAGAATAGGACTTTAGCACTCATGAGTAATTCATTGCAGGTAGGTGACATTCAGAATCTGAGACACTGAGAATGGACATGTAGGTCATTGTTGTGCCCTGTTACATGAGTAAAACTTACAGAATCAAGTTTCTACTTCTAATATGCATTTAAAAATCTGAAATTCACTTGATTTTAATATTCTACAATGTTAATTCTAAATTCACCATATCAGCAAAAGCTCCAGTAGATCCACTGGCTACAATATTGGTGGGAAGACACTGCAAGTAAATTCATTAAAAGAATTTGAATGAATATATTAATCCAAGCTTTTTGTAACTCCAAATCTAGTCTACGACATGACATTCTGTGAAGGAGAGATTAAATAGAGAATGTATTATCCACCATCCAATTTCTCCTTTGAGAGTTGTACCTCAGCTCTCCTCCTTTAGATGATGTTGTTGGAATATAATGTTGATTAGAGTTTGTCACTTAAAAAAATTCTTAAGAAGATCCCCCTCTTCCTCCACCACTCATCTGCCATTCCCCACCCCCAAAAAACACTGAAAGATAAACAGCATTAGCTTTTTGATAACTGTTTAGTTTTGCTGAGACTGAAAAGAATTTCCGTGGCTACAAAGGGAAACTATTCACTTGAAAACAAAACACTTTCCATAGAAAAAAATTCTGATCAGTTGAGTCATCAAGTTCTCCCCCCTGATGTTTCTTTTCATTTCTGGTCATGGCACACTTGCCTTTTGGTAAGTTCCACCTGTCCAGAATTGGGTTTCCTTTTGTCTCTGAGCAAGTTTATGAAGGAATTCATTCTTGGCTTCACTGGTGATGCTGATTAGGTGACCTCTTGCTCTTTTAGTCCAACAAGATTTCTGCGCAGGAAAGAGGATTAAGCACAGGAGATATGAAGTGGCTGCAGCTTTATGAATAACAGGTGAGCAAAGAAAAATGCAGCGCAAATGGTGGGGTTGTGGGAGGGAAAGGGACAGAGCCAGAGGAGAAAGACCACAGAGAAGGAGAAATTTTGTGGAAGTAGAAATGTGAAGTTAGAGGGGAAAGTCTTAGAAACCTTGCAGTTTTGAAGGGAGAGAAATGAAAGACAGAAAAAGTGAAGAACAGGGAGAAGGGATGCTCTAAAAGAGTAAAAGCTTGAAGAGCGGAATCCAAAAAACCAAACTTCAATCATCAGGAGAAGTGGTTAAGGTTGTCAGGCACTGGCGACTGGCAACCTTGTAGATTTTCAAAACTTATCCAGACATGACCCTGAACTAGGGCCTGCTCTAGCTTTGAGGTTGGCTGTGCTTTGATCAGGGGTTGGACTAGATCCCTTCAGATGTATCTTCCCACTGAAATTATTCCATGGCTGTAAGCTGGGTCTGTAGTATAGGCAATTAGATGGGCTCTCTACTGTCATCAGAGAATGGGAGGCATATCCAGACTGTCATATACCCACTATAAGAAAGGCATAAAGGGGAGCTAGGATGAAGTAGCTCTCACTGGTGGGACCTTAGCATACAGCACAGTCTAGAAACCTCCACTTTTTGACAGCTAAAACCAGGCAAAATGAACCTTACAATGAAAAAAGGAAGTTCAAGAGGAAGATGGGTGAGCAGAAAGGGAGATGTCAGAACAGCTTGTCAAAAAGGATGCTATTTACATAGGTCTTTTTTCTTGTGTCCCCATCCAGCTGGGGAATGGAGTAGACAGAGATAGTGCTCCTCTCAAAGTTTCTCCAAACAAACTGGGTCCTCAAGGAGTTGCCTTTGCACTTGGTAGGGAAGGATACTCTCTCTTCTGCACCTCGAAACAAGGGCACCCACTGCACTGATGTTTAGGCTCAGGTGAAAAACTTTTCTCTTTATCAGTCATTTGAATTTAATGCACTCTTTTAGATGTGGCCCAAGAGGAACAGGACACCCCATGGCAAACATTTATGGAAGTGCTTATATTTGGCTCCTGAAAGAGCAAGTATTCTGGTACAAGGCTGCAGATTACAGCACACCCTGACACCATCTGAGCAGGTAGCAAAGTGAAGTCAGAATGTTGTTTAGCAAGTATCTTCTGTGAAGTGGAAAGTGGTTTACTGTTCATAAGGGGCTTGACAAGTCACAAAGAAAAGTCATGCCTGGTGGGTATCACTGTGTGTGTGGTGGGTAGATGGAGAAATCTGTCAACCATAACCCATCCGTTTGGTATCACCATTACAGCCAAGGATCCCCAAGGATCCCCTTTGACTTCTCTTCACTGCTGTATGTTTGGGCATACAACAGTAATGTGTTTATATATCATTTGCCTCATTTTACAGCATGAGGCAATAGATTCCATGCTCAAAAATGTAATAGAGGAAGGGAGATGGGAAATCCAGAAGGTTCAAGTTCCAAACAGGAGCTGGTTCATTTCTAAAGTGTGTCCTGTGACAAGGCAGAATGCAACTAACCTCACCTGCAGCACTGAGCTGAATATCAAGTACTTTCTGTCAACACTGATATACATCAGGAGAAGCAGAAATGGAGGAAAAATGAGTCAGGTACAAGGAAGATAACTGTGGGAAAGGAGAGAAGAAATAATGAATAATCCTTTTTTGAAGAATCAGGTATCTCAGCTTGAATCCATGTCATTCTCTTTTCAATCAACATGTATCAGTGGTCTTTGTAACTAATCCAGCCTTTCTGACATAGGCCTTGGAAAGTCTGCATTGCAGGTGAGTCCAGGTGAGACGGCTTATGAATTTTCCTAGATGCAGTATTAAATTTGTTGATGATTAGGGGCAATAACTGGGTATTGCCATGTTGGACTATGGAGTTCTCACAACCTAAAAGAAACGTAAAATGTACCCAAAAGAAAGGTCTCATTCATCTTTCAGAAGATATATAATTGTTTCCCTATTTCCTCTTCTGATTTAACTAAACTGCATTCAGCACTTCACAGGGACATTCAGTAAAGTGAAACTACAAAATGAAGGGCAAATACTAGATATTCAGGGTCTGGATTTTTTCCTCATCTTTCAAAAAAAAAAGAAAGTGTGAAACATCAGCATATGAAAAGCACTAATTTAGGAGTCAGATGCCATTTAGGTTATAAGCAGAATTAGCTTGCTGCTGTCATTTCAGGGTCCAGTGGGTGCAGCTGTATTTCAGCAATCCATTTCAATGTGTGGTGCAGTGCATCACAGTTTGCAGATTCTGCTCTGAATCTGCCCCCCCCGCCGGCCTGAGAGACAGCAGCAGGTTCAGCAGGTCGACCCCGAAAGGTGTGCAGGTCTTTGTGGATTCCCAAGACTCAGCAGCAAGTGGTTTGGCAGACCAGGAGTGCAGTGTATTAGCCCAGCTTTGTTGAGGAGGGCTGGGCTCTGGAATAGTAATAGGGATTTCAGGCTGATGCATCACGTCGCTTTAGAGATGGAGAACAAAACAGATCTGTCAGACCTGAATTAAGATGGATTTTGTTGAAAGTTCTTGGAATTGATTTCTTTCCAGTTTCCTTCTTGGTAAGTAGTCAGCACAGTTGGGTTCAACTTACAAAATATCATTGATTTCTCTACCCAAACCACAGATGATTCAGCTTGTAATTTCCTCTACAATTATAGAGCAGGTCTCCTTAGAAACTGCTGGTATCCATTCAAAGTTTCATCTTGTGGAAACCACATTTCCCCTCTCTTTGGCCAGATGTGCTTGGCATTAGTCCAGACAAAAAAGGAGGAGGAAGGTGCAATAAATATTCTCATCCTCCCATTCCCTCTTTTCTGCTTCATGGAAGGAGATTCACAGCATTGCAATTTCAGCTTTCTCTGAGTGCTTTGGGATCTCAGGCCACCCCAAGTGGTGGTGTCTGCTATGGGACTGCTCTCGGCTCTGCAGTCTCCCTCCTCTCCATAAGCAACAGAAATGGCCAGCATGTTGCGTAGGTGATTTCCTATGTCCTTTAAGATAGGACAGGACAGAGCACAACACAGTGGTCATGGCGTCCGTACTCTGATGCAGTGTCATGCCACCAAAGCTAAGCCAAGCCAAGCTGATTGCACAATTGGCTCTGCCTGGGTTGGCCAACCAGTTGTTGTATGTTTCCCCTCATACACAACTTCAGCAACACACAGGGGAACTCTCCATTCTCTCTTGGCATCCCCTGTGACCCTTAAAGCAACCCATTCTCATGCGGGGAGTCCCTGTCATCGAAAGAGCTTGGCTTCTGGGTTTCAGAGATGAGCTCAGATAAACCACAAAACCTAGTTTGGATAGATAAACCATAGGAGCTAATGACGGTTTGGAGAGCTTTGCAAGAGGGAAGCCTGTACTGGGGCAAGGTCATGTACAGAATATCTCTAACCTCTAATCTCTGCTCAGGACTTTTCAGAAAAGGTCAAGATGACATTAAATTCATTCCACATTAAAAAAAAAAAAAAGAAGAAAAACCCTCACATCTGCCTTATTATCTGGTCTGTGCTGGAAACAGAGGGAAGAAGCAAGGAGGGTGAGGCTAGAAGACAGATTAATTATTTACAGCATCAGAAGGACAACTGAGACATATTACACTCACCTTCTGAGCTGAAGAGAACTGAGGCTCCAAAAAGCAGGAATAAAACCAGATAGGACATTGTCAGGAGGCCTGGCAGTGCTGCTGCCTGTGACCTGAAAACAGTGGAAGGTGTTCAGCAAGGCACTTAAATGATGATGGAAACTGGGGAATGAAAAGATCTGCACCATCATCTTCTGTGTTCCAGAGCTGAAAGATAAACTGGTTTTCATTGCACAAAGACAGGGATAATCCTTTTGCTGACCTGAAACAGTTTGGACACATTACTGAAGGTACCTTTCACTGGGCTACCTCATGAAAGATGCTTAAATGAATGTATTTTTCTTCGCCAGTGGGAGTGTGCACATGATCAGCTGGTAGGCAGTAACTCTATGGAGTGGAGGCTGATCAAGCTGGATTGAGGACTGGCTGAAGTGCCAGGTTGTGATCACTGGCTGGAAGCGAGTCTCTAGTGGAGTACCTCAGGGATCGATACTAGGGCCAGTACTGTTTAACATTTCATTAATGATATAGATGATGGGGCAGAGTGCACCCTCAACAAGTTTGCTGATGATACAAAACTGGGAGGAGGGGTTGATACCCCAGAGGACTGTGCTGCCTTTCAGAGAGACCTTGACAGGTTGCAGAAATGGACAGAGAGGAACCTCATGAAGTTCAACAAAGGGAAATGTCAGGTTCTGCACCTGGCAGGAGAAATAACCCCATGCACCACTACAGGCTGGGGGCCAACAAGCTCAAGAGCAGCTTTGCAGAGAAGGACCTGGGAGTCCTGGTGGAAAACAAGTTAAACATGAGCCAGCAATGTGCCCTCATGGCAAAGGTGGCCAACAGCATCCTGGGTTGCATTAGGAAGTTTGTTGGCAGCAGATCAAGGGAAATGATCCTTCCCTTCTACTTAGTACTGGTGAGACTACATCTGGAGTGCTTTGTCCAGTTCTGGGCTCTCCAGTACAAGAGGGACATGAACATACAGGAGTGAGTCCAGCGAAGGGCCACAAAGATGATGAAGGGACTGGAACATCTCTCCTACAAGAAAGGGCTGAGAGAGCTGGGACTGTTCAGCCTGGAGAAGAGAAGGCTGAGGGGGGTGGATCTTATCAATATTTATAAATATCTGATGGGACAGTTTCAAGGGGATGGGGCCAGACTCTTTTCAGCGGTGCCCAGTGACAGGACAGGAGGCAATGGGCACAAACTGAAACAAAGGAAATTCCATCTGAACACAAGGAAACACTTCTTTACTGCGAGGATGACTGAGCACTGGGACAGGTTGTCCAGAGAGGTTGTGGAGTCTCCATCCTTGGAGATATTCAAAAGCCATCTGGACAGGGATCTGGGCAGTCTGCTCTAGGTGACCCTGCTTGAGCTGGGGGGTTGTACCAGATGATCTCCAGAGGTCCCTTCCAAATCCAACTATTCTGTGATTCTGTAATATGCTACAAATAAATCACTTTTCTTGGTGCCTAGGCTGCTAAGGTTGGGATTCATGTTACCTAAAATTTAGGCCAGACTCTTTTCAGCGGTGCCCAGTGACAGGACAAGAGGCAATGGGCACAAACTGAAATACAAGAAATTCCATTTAAATGAAATAAAAAACTTTTTTATGGTGAGGGTGGTTGAACATTGGAACAGGTTGTCCAGAGAGGCTGTGGAGTCTCCATCCTTGGAGATATTAAAAACCTGATTGGACAATGACTCGATCAACCTGCTCTAGTTGGCGCTGCATTGAACAGGGGGTTGGACTAGATGATCTCCAGAGGTCCCTTCCAACCTCAACTACTCTGTGTGATTCTGTGTGGACTCAACAAACTGCAATAATTTGGTTACATTTTGTTGTGGGTTTCTACTCTCATTCTCTGGACTTACCTTTTCAAAAGAACGTAAGTGTGTTAGGAACCCAAATGCCATATTCAGTAGTGATAAAGAAGCAAATTGCTAAGGTATTTAGTGATCTTTGATGGAGAAGATGTAGGACAGATTTTCAGAAGAGAAAAATCAGCTTTTTTGACTCCTTTTGTTTCCCATTGGAAGCGTTCCTGTTCCATTCACTTCGACCTTGCTTTCTCCCTGCCTACTCTGGTAATGCGTTTCCTATTCCTTGGCTTAAGTCATAGAACAGAAGGTGGAAAGTATGTTATGTGTGTTTGTATACATAACATGTGCACACTTATGTAGGTGTATACACATACATATAAATATGTGTTTATATGCACATATATATACACACACATATATATGACAGCTATGCAGAGGTATTAAAATTATATGATGGATGTTAATACCCCCCCCTCACACACACACCTTACTAATAAACTAAGTGGGGATCTAGGAAAAATATAGTTAAAAAAAAAGAGTTAAATACCATTTTTATGGATGTGTCTTACCTTTTTTCTCCTTCTTCCTTTCTCTGTAGGGAGACAAATTCTTGTCCTTGAGTATATTATACCAGCTTTTGTCAGCAGGGTTCTTTGCTCTAGCAGATGAAACCACTTCCAATACTACACCTGAATGTTTTTGTACAAGTGCTTTCCCTCAAACACACGTGGGTAGGATTTGGTCTTCCCAACACCTTTATGTACATTGTTTTAAGAGTGTTTGTGTGGTTTATCAAGCCCTTGATCTGAAACACACCCTTAATCCGAACAATTAATTGAGAAATCACGTGTGCTCGGAAGGCAAATTTCTGTCTCAGTATGGGAGGCAATGGGGTTGTGGGTCCAGGGATGAGAGGTCTCCACTAAAATACCAGTGCTGGGCACCGCCGTCACCCCAGCATTTCAGCCAGCACTGTAAAGTCTTTTCTGAGGCTAGAAAAGTGTGTGTGTGTGTGTGTGTGTGTATTTGTGTTTGTGTGTGTGTGTGTGTGTGTGTGTGTGTGTGTGTGTGTACGCAGATTACACTTATGCAATTTTGTGTATGTCCTGTAGTGTGGATAGGTGCCTGCCCATTGGTCCTGGATTACAGGACACTTAACATCACTGTAATACAGACTTTGCATGTACTATACCTTCAGGAGAGGATTTTCACATGAGGCCAGTGCTGAGTTTTGCTGGCAAAACAATATCAGGGGGCAGAGCTGAGAAGCTTCTCAAGCTCCATTAAATTTACATAGAATTCTACCCATTTCTTAAATCCTGTTCAAACATCCTCATGAACAACAAATAACTTCTTGGGTACCTTAAAAAAGCAATGACACATAGTACATATTTGCATTAATGCACTTATTTAAAATCCAAATATTTAGTAAAGGGGCTGAAATGACCTCTTTTCTTCTTGGATACAAATACAAGCTCATCACCACCAGGCCCAGAAAGAGCTGTTCCTAAAATAACTCTTGACTCTTAAGTGGGGGGTGGGGTACATTTTTGTGAGGACGTATTTTTTACAGACATCTCACAGACCGGATTCTGGGTCCTCCTTAAAGATGGGCAGTGTGGTTGCTTTTCATAAGCTTGCTCAGCAAACACTGAGACCCAAGTGTCCTGCAGCTTGCTGGGACACCCTCTTGGATATCCCCTCTGGGGCAAGTCGCCAAGCACGGTAGGTGTCTCCAACAGATAGTGCAGGAAGATGAGATCCAAAATCACATTGGAAAACACTTTCTAGGTGAGCTTTTCTATGCAGTGACTACAAAACTGCACGTGATTTTAGAAAACTGCTACTTCTTCCAAATAATACAATGCAAGATGTGTCTTTTGTGATGAGCAGCAGTGGAGGAGGATTAATGTGCTAATCCCCCAGAATAACTGGAAATAAGTGACCAGAGTATTCTACGCACTCTTCAGTTTCACTATAAAATATTTGTTAAAAAGCCATTTCTCAGTGCTTGCCATTCACAAAACAGCAGTCTCTCTACTACAGCTAGATGCGTAATTCCTACCGGTGCCAATACATTTCATCACCTCTTTTTGTTTTGTTCTTGAATAATCTGTAAACTAACTGTGATCATCCTAAATACATTCATTACCTGGTACACACTTTTGGCAAATAAGCCTTGGTCTGTGGGCTCTTTTTGAACAGTTATATTCCAAATATTCATGCAGATCCATGAGCTGTCTTGTATGTATCCTTCTCCCGACTCGATAAAATTAATTCTCAGCAGTAGGGTTTCAGATTGTGAATTAAAAATTTGCTTTCTATGAATGTCTTGCAACACTTTTTGGAAAGTTACTGTTTCATTCCCTCTTTCGCTACTATATTTTCAGTAATTGGGTACAGAAAGTTACAGGGGTTCAGAGAGGGGATTTTCAACTGACTTCACAGCCCAAAATCCTCTGATGGAAGTCAGTGGGACACTGTAATGCCATCCCATTAGGCCATACCTGAAATTTCCCCCTTCTGCCTTGCTAGCAGAGCTGAAGCTGACTTGCTTGAATCTGTATTCACAAAGTATTTTTGTAGGATTTAGCTGAGTCTGTTGTCTCTGCTTTCATTGCCCTATGGAGATGTGTTTGCCGTCTGGTTCTCATGGCATGGGCATGTTCTGCCTCCCAAAAGCTCTACTTGATTTTAGGATGCAAAATGTTACTTGTTTGCACTCCAGTTCCATGCATCCATGGGAAGATGCTTCCTGAAGGCTGAATAGGGGTTTCTTGGGCAGAATCAGAGCAATGAGAGGAATGGCGAAACAGCAAAGGTACGGTCATTGGAACAAATCAGCAGGGAAATGGCTGAGGCTGTGCAAAACACTTAGATAGGTTCCCAGAGCTCTCTGTCACACTTTCTCCTCTTCCTCTACCCCTGTGTTGCTAGAATATTTGTCAACAGCATGGAAATGATACTGTTCCTGGGGAGAAATGGAATTTAATATTAATACTATCTCTTGTGGAAAAGCAAGGGGTGAGTCAGAGCTGAATAGAGTTTGTTTTATATATGAAGTCTTTCATTCTGCAAGGTAACTCAAAGCACAGTACTGTGAATTTAATGCTATCAACTCTGGTTGCTGTGTAGGCAAACACAGCAGGCTTTATGCATTAAGCAGCAACACACACTGCTGTAGCCATTAGGAACAGTTTCACTAACAAAAAAATGGGGGGGAAATGCTCATCAGAATCTTTCTCAGTGGGCAGTATTTGGTGAGTGCTGCAAGAAGCTCTGAATACACACTGGGCTGAAATCAGGTAGGATTGCCTCACTTAAATGGTCTGTGCTTTCCTCTCTGCCTTTCAAATATTTTGTGGCTCTCCTTTTCTCTATATTCCGCCTCAAAATTCGCTCTCTCAGCAGTGACTTCTATGTCCATGTTGCCCTTCTCATTTCCAAACAAAATAGCATGATACAATTTAAAATGTCAGAATTCAGTGATAGAAAACTCAAAGCAAGCAGCTTTGTCTGTGTGTTTAAGTAAGAAAGCCACCCTTCCCATCAGTGACCTTTATGTCATCTCTCATCGTATTCATCCTGCATCCTGCAATATCCAGATACTATGTCCTGCCAGATGCTGTTATATGTAGCTGGTGCTTCCCCATATCTTAATTCCTTGTGGGGAAAGAGTAAATAAAGTATCAGTAAATAACAATGTCAGGATCTGACTCTGAGTTTGTCAGCTGGGCAGGGATTAGTATTTTCTCTGAAAACCACTGTAAACGTCCCCATGGAAAATAAGGATGTAAACTGTAATCCATTTCAACTCTGTACCACAGAAGAAGAGTCTCTGAAGAAAAGGAGAACTGAATTGGTCTTACATCTTTTAAAGGGGTGCCAGTTTGTAACTCACATGATAAAACATTTGCATAATGCTAGTTTGAACTAGCTTGTGTTTTTCTCTTCCCAGACGCTCTGACTCTGTTCCTTGTGTGCACAGTGACCACATGCCTGTTCTCCTTTCTGCCTCATTTTACAGATCACAGCCTGAATCCATTTAAGGTAGGGGTAGGCATTTGAGCAGTTTTATTTTTCTCTCCAGCACTGCTTTCCCCCCTCCTTCCATCCCTTTTTCCTCCTAGAGGGGTTGGACTGGATACATCAAGGTGCAGGACCATTTTTTTATTGACATAAAAGTTCATTTTTTGTCTTGTTTCTGGCTAGCCTTTTCTTCGAGAGGCAGGGAAAGATGGGTGAGAAGCAGCAGCAGGAGCCCAGATCCTGCTCTTCCCTGAGAGCTTCACATGTACGAGTCCCTCCGGCTGCCTGGGATAGCAGCTTGCTGCAGGTAGGCACAGAGAGAAAACAGGCACAGTGCACTTTTTCTCTGTGCCTCAGCTATGGCCCCGGGCTTTTCGAGTATCTGCGGTAGGCCCCACATTAACACGAGCCTAAATATTTTCTCCTAACAATGCAAGAGTGTTTGTTGAGGGTCTAGTTATATCCCATGAATACAGTGCTTTCAGCTGCTTTCTTTCCACCTGTGTAGGAAACAAATCATTGGCTTGATTTTGGTCTGTTGCTTCATCCTCCATGACACAAAATAAAACTTCCCCCTTGTTTGACCATTTATCTGATCTTGGTGTTAATTTTGAAAGAATAAAAGAGTCAAAAGGGGTGAGGTTGTTACCAGGGCCCTGCTGCTGTGTAACACTAAACAGATCAGCCAGGTTTGGGCTGTCAGTCCTGGAGACTGTATCCTGCTTGCTTATCACAGAAATCGCAGTAAGAAAATCACACCAAAGTTCAGGAATGTGATTAGAATACACTAAGGAGAAGCAAAATTAGACATGACATGTTTTATAACTAAAATTAAATGTATGTGGAGGACAAGGAGACACACCAGGGTAAAGCCAGGTGATTATTTCTGATCTATTTATAACCAAACTGTTTCAGTGCTGTTGCCTTGTCCTCACTCCTTCCCCCATCCCTCCTGTGCCTGTCAACGCTCGTTGCTTCCTTCTGCCCTCTCCTACCCCACTGCCAGCTCTGGCAACATCATTCCCAAGATACCACCGTAAAGAAAAAGAAGCCTGCTAGACCCTCTTTACCTGGGTCTGCTCTGCCCTCCTCACCTTACATTTTGGGGCACTCACTGCTGGGGAGCCAGGATGAGTGCCTGGGAACCGATAGCTTGGGGGTGGCCGTAAGACAACGGAGGTAGCTCTCCACGGATGAGGCCAGCTACTGTGAGCAGTCTGGAGGCTCCAGGGCAGAGCCTTGCTGTGGGTAATGTACTTCACTTCGCACCAAGGCTGGTTTGCCCTGGGCTGTGGCCTGACTACTTCTGGCAGCTGAACCCACTGAAGTAACTCTGCGCAACTCTGTGTGGTGTTGCACAGATATCTCTATCTGGTCAAACAGCTTTGTCAAATGAGGGGATAGTGTTGCTTCTGTTCTGCTCTGAGATGCTGCTTTCCCTGCTTGCGACCAATCATAGATAGATGCAAAAGGAGGGGAGAGAGAAAGGATAGCAGAATTGGGGAAAATGTGGCGTTCTGTCGATGCTTGCAGGAGCCAGGGCAGATGGTCAGTCACAGATGGATGCTTTGGGCTGGCAGGTCAGCTACAGCAGCTATTGCTCTGGTCACTGGCTCCCTTCCCCAGTTAACTGAGTGGCCCAGGCAGCTCTTTTTTTCTTTTTTACAGATCTTTCCCAGTCTGGGCAGATCTGGATGGCTCATAACATCTCATCCTCTCAGCCATGGTACTGTCAGTCTCAAGACCAGATGAAAGTTGAGTGTGAGCCTGAGAGAAAAGACAGCCAATGGAAGAGGAGCTTTGAGGGAAGGGGAGACAGCAGGATATCATATCTCTTGGTCCTTGCCCATGTACTAATAGCACTCATGGTGCTACTGTGATTCTTCAAGTCCAAAAGGGCTTTGTACCTGGAGTGGAGCAGATGCATGCTGACCCCTGAGACTTTTACAAGGATCTCTCAGCCCATCTGACCTCCTTCCCTCCCCCGCCTACATGTCTTTTTGTTTGTTTGTTTTTAAGGACGCCAAAGACGAGACAGACTCATCCTTTCATTATCTTATCTCATTAATTCTGGTGCATCTTTTAATTAACTGATTTCTGACTCCAAGCAATCTCTATCTATTCCTTGGGCTTTCCGTGCTGGCACATTTTATTGGTGTAATTCGGTCTCCTTCTCTTACTTTTTCATCTTTCCCATCTATGCTCACTGTTCAAGACTATCAGAGCCTTTATAAATCTGTGTGCACTTCTCGGACTTGCATTCCCAAGCAAGACTGGAGCTGCTATTTTTCAGGCTGTTGCCACCTGCCATCCAAAAGTATACTAGCCCTTTTGGAAGTAAAAAGCGCATGTCTAACAAGCATCACATCATGGAAACAGGCCCTTAGTAATTTTAAAAGATTGAAAATATTCCAGCATAACCTTCTCTCTCTATTTTTTTGTCCTCTTTTTATTCTCTGCTTTATTTAATAAAATCCCCCTGTAACAGAACAATGGGGAAGGGTGGGGGGAGAATGAATCCTTTCAAAGCCACATAAAATTACTTTGGAATCAGATGTAAATTCAGTCCTATTATTCACAAATTACGGTGTGCTGCCTTTCTCTGACAGGACTTGAAGAGAGGGGAGACATGTTATCTCTACAGCATCATGAGACTTTATGACAGCAAACCTATGAGGGAAACATTGTACTAGAGATATCTGCTCAACCTCCAGCAGCAGAGCTCACTGGGTAAGTGCCTGCTGGCACTGTTATGCACATCAGTAGCCTTTAGTAATTGGATCCTGGAGGCTCTGATAAACCTGGGGTTGGAGTGGGTTACGAGGAGGCTGCAATAAACCTGGGGCTGGAGGGGGTTACGAGGAGAGGTTTATGGGCCATGCAGGCAGTACACATACATATATGCGTGCGTGCGTGCGAATACACACACACACACACACAAGCTAGGAAGCACTTGGGAAGCTTATGACTGTTGAACTGTGCGCTTACTACCCCACCAACAATTAGACAGCATGCTTCCTGCTATTTATTTCTTCATTTAGAAAGTGCCTGCCCCTTACTTCAGGCACTAACCATGGAAATGTTGAAGGCAGACAGCCAAAGACTAAGTGTGCAGATGGGCTTTGACTTTGTCCATCAGCTAGTTTAGTAGCTATGGTTTCTGTTCAGCCAACATGTCTTTTGTCTCCATACTCAGCACCTCCGTGAAGGTCGGGAATCCTGGGCTTTGTGTCACCACAAAGTTGGGGTTGCAGCCTTTACCAGAAAGAGCCCTACCAGCAGCACCTCTTGCAGATATGCAGTGGCATTCCTGAGAGTGGCGTGAGTTTAACTAAAAGCAATAGCTTTGGGATTACCCCGGGATGGCTAGCTTCCAGACATTAAAGATTATTTTAAGACAAAACCAACATCAGTTGTGCCATTGAGACTTCTTGGAGGACATTTTGGTCTACAGAACACTGGGAGAAAGGAAGGAATGCTGAATCTAAGCAGACAGTCTCCTTCTCCTGGCTGAGCCCACAACCCTGATATTTCAGGTAGGATTGCTTTTGTTCTCACTGCTCTTGGCAGGAGTAGTGCCACATCACCGGGAGATGGTGGCTGCTGAGAGAAGGCTCAGAAGCTCCAGCTGTTACTGCAGACAGTACCTTCAGACTCCATCATTCACACTTGGCAAAGGCTACTTCTCGTCCCATCAGTTTTACAGTCCTCTGCTGCTTTGACCAGTGCTACTGTGTCTGTGGTTCAGCTAGCTCTTATGTGCAGTAGGATGCTTTCCCAACACAGGCTCCCATCTCTTTGGCATTTAGTGGTATGTGGCCTTGCCAGCCACTGGGGCTGCAGCAGTGAATTGCACGTGTACATTCACCTGATAGATAGATAGATATATTCCTTTCCATCTTCCCCATTACCCAAGAAGAACATTACCCAAGAAGTCAGGTTTTACCTCTCCTTCCTGCATGAAGCTGATGAGAGACGTCCCAGGAAAGTCTTGGCTAGAAAGAGCATCTCAATTGAAAGGGTTCAGTTGGAAGTGGAGTCAGCTGTATCTGAATTAGATGGGTTGGCATAGACAGAAAGATGTCGGGAAAAGAGAACTGGTAGCTTCTCTCAGACGATGACTTTCTGTTGGAGTCTTACTCTGTCCTTGGTGGACGTAATACTAATGTGGCACTAACCTGTATCTCCCTCTGTCCTATTGACTTCCAGAAATTAATGTAGATTAAGTCCCGGTAGGTGGACATGGGGAACTCTTGACCTTTACAGCCATGTCAAAGCATTAAAATGTATCCTAGCATTAAGAAAAAATTGAATCCAGGTTGGCATTTCTGAGCTATACGTTGGGGTGAGCAATGGGGAAAAAAGAGAGATCCGTGACAGGAATAGTCTGGAAGGCTTACAAAAGACAGCATAAAGTTGTTCCCATCTGGCCATGGTAATGATTTAGGCTGGGATTTTTAGAGGCACCTGATGCAGTGATGTGTCCAAAGCCAAAAGACTTTGCCAAATTCACTGACTTTAATGTGGGATGAAGAGCATCACTGCATGAACCACATCTGAAATGCTCTGCTATGTTAACTTTCTGGGGGGTTTGCTCACCATCTCTATGCATTTTGAGGGGAAATGACTCGAATGGGATCAATGTTTTTGCTTTCTCCCTGCTCTCCCTATCAGCTGTAGCTGTAGGAACAGTACTTTTGTCTATTTGCTACCACTTCACAGTGTTCAAAATGCCTCAGTAGGTCTGCTTAGATTTGGTGGAGTGACAGACGTTAACTAGCTGTTCTGCTCCTCCATTCCCTGGGAGCCTTTTGTCCCTTTATCAACATCTGAAAAAATGGGCTTCTGCCTGAAGTAAGAAAGAAAAAATTAAGACTTTTCATCCTTCTTCTCCAGCCATAGACAGGGCACCAGCGAGCTTACCCTATGCTTGAACCCCTTGAACAACACACCAGCCTGCCCACTACTCTTGAGAAGAAATGTGGATGGGGACCAAGCAGAGGAACCCAACAGCTAGGTGAGGTTTCAGACCTTCACTCAGAGTTTGTATGTACATTCAGTAGACTGTGTCCCTGAGAAGGAGATAGACTAGATGGTGAGAGACAGATGTTCAGGGCAGAACCATGTCGGGGTTAAGTGTCACACTGTTGATACCTTTTGTTGTTGTTGTTAGACTATGAGAGGAACATACCTAAAAGCTGCACTAGCAGACACCTTTTCTGCAAACTGAAGTCATCCAATTACAGCTGGTCAAAAAAGTTCCATGTGGGCTGTTTCTAAAGGAAAACCGAAGGAAACTTTTGACTCAGGAGACATAACACAACCAAGAATCTTGGCTTATCTGGGAGAATACGGCGTGATACTTCACTGTGATACAGAAAAACTGAGCCATTTGGGCCTTGACCTGACAAAGCTTGTGGAGATAATTTTCCCTTGAGAAATGTATTGGCTGGAACCAAAAAAGAGTCCCTTTTTTTAATTGAAAAATAAATACTCTCCAAAAGAAAAAAGTTCTTAGCAAGTCTAATTAATTGTGTAGTTGTTAAAATCACCCTTCCCTGAAAACTAAGATAGCTAAAAGACACACAAGAGTACTTTCAGACAACGTGCTAACAGCCTAATAAAAATATTTACTTACTTTGATTTGATTAGTGATTTATTCTAATTATCAGACAGAAATGAATTACCTTTCCATATTAGATGTGAAATAAAATAAATTTAATTACATTCAACTGATTTGAATAATTCTCAGGGGGAAATTATATAAAGAACTGACTATCCTATTCTGTCTGGTGCGGGAGTGCAGATTGCACAGCACCTCACAGGATGAAGCCTTCTGAATGTTCCTTCTTTCGCAGGTTTACTCTGTAACTCTCCAACCCTTGAAAGGACTGTAGATACGTGAAGGGATAATGAAGTCTGTGTCTACACAGTTATAATGGATTACTAAAAGTATCAGAGTTGCTGTAAATAAATCATTATATCAGGCTCATTTAGCCTGATTCCCACCCTCAGATGGCTTGTAATACAATCCCAACTCTGAAAGTCAGCCATTTCTTCAAAATTAGGTTTATCGCTAATCAAAAATGGAAGTTATCCTGCCAGCTTTGAAATACTCTTGGAAATACAGAGTAGGGCTCAAGCCTCAAAGCTGTATTTATTCATTTATTCAATTTTTTTTAAAAAAGCTCACCCATCTGCAAGGATCTAGACAGTTTAGCTATTAATTAAAACTTTCAATGACCATCTAGCAACGTTCAGTGCCCACATTAACCCAGGCGTCTAGTAAATCATAGCAACAGAAGAGCTCCTTTCACCTCTGGTCTCCTGGCAACCCACCTTCCACCTTCCTCAAAAACTCCATCAAGTAAATACTTTGCAGCAATCTCATTTCTGTAAGCCACAATTTCCCCTTTTCACAAAGCCCGAATAAACGAGCTGTCGGCAGGCAGCTCGCGCGGCTCCAAGCAAGGCAGTGCCCAGCTCACTGCTGCTGCTGGGAGGAGGCACATCAAAACGGAGCCAACTATTTGCCACTACGCAGGCCAGACCCATGCGGACCGTACGTGGGACCGAGCGGAGCTCTATGGCGTGCTGGCCAGGCCCAGCTCTGCACTGTCTGCCCCGTCCACCCACACGAGGCAACCACAGGGTTTCCACCCCGGGTCGCAGAGATCTTGCACTGGGGGCCAAGACCATCTTAAAAGGCGTCTTCCACTCGTCTCTGACCATCCCGTTTGCCGCACCAGACTGTACGATCACATCTGCTGAGCCTCGCTCACCGCTGTCTTGCTCTGTTTCCTCTCCCTTTTGGGTCCTAAATCACCACATAGGGAGAAGAAGGATTTTGTGTCCTGGAAGGTCTCATGTCACTTCAAGTTCAAGGCCAAATTTTCATGTAGAGGTGAGTATGATCTCTCGCCCTCACTGCCAAATATATGCACAAATTCTCAGCTAAGTAAACCCATATTCTGCAAATATACCTGAAGTCAGGATAACAAACAACATACTGTGTGGGTGGATGTAAATAAACTCCATTGCAATTAGCCATCTTTTGGAAGCCATGGCAACTGAGTAACAGTACTGAGATTCTGTATATTTTTATACAGTATGTTTATATTCCTATAATATAAGCACAGCATAAGTTTACACCAAGTTTTACACGAGAAAGTGAAAAAGTAATACTGTATTTGGTTAGAGCAACTGTAGGAACCAGGTGTGTGGAGGAGGAGGCAGACTGTGGTTACACCTCGGATGGCATATGACCAGGTTATAGTTTGTCTTTTAATCCCATTACTGTCTTATAAATAGATCTGGGTGTCAAAATATTCTTTGAAATTTCCTTGATGAAATTGTTCCTCAGTGAAATTCTGTTCAATGAGCAACATTCTGCTAGTCTATATACACGATCTCCAAGGCTGCTTTGAAGATCTGAAAATATTTTTCTACCACTGTGTGACCTCATGAAATACTAATATCAGATACACTTCACATATAATTCTTGGTCCCTAAGGGAATGGTTAAGGGGAGGAAAGAATGTTTTGTCTGGGCACAGGAAATTTGTGGGAACAAAAAATATAACATGGAGCAGAATTCAAGGCAGTAACTCAACACGTGTCTACATTCAGATATCCTCCATGGCTTGCTCTTCAGGAAAGTGTGGTCTTTGCTGTTAGGTAGAGATTTTTAGTGAGGTGATACTCAGACATTCTCTGTCTTCTTTGCCCTAGATTGTACTCTGCTGGCAAAAATATAACATGCACAGAATGGATCAGTTCTGAAAAACATTCTCTCCTGCTGACTCTGATGGGCATGTATAAAAGTGAATACAAACCTGAAGTATCAATAGAATCTAAAGTTGAAATTTTGTCAAGCATGGCATATTGTTTTTGCAATATAATTTTACTATTTCATTACAACATGTTGTTCAGTAAAGCCCAGTTAAACATTACTATAGCTATTTGGTATATGGTACTAATTAGTGTAGGAGTTGAGTAGCATCATGCTAGAGATACCGATAAACTGGTCAGAGTGCTAATGTGTGGTAGGATGGTACAGCAAGGCGTGTGCCAGCAAAATCATGTAGGACTTGATCCTACCGAAGTGAGAAGAGTTAAAGACAGGGTAGGAACATGGATCCTTTCCTTCTGATATGCCAGCCACAAAAAGGGAAGGTAGTGCAACCTTCCTTCCTGAGGTTTAATGGTACAAAGCTTCCTGGCTGTGTGAAATAGAAGCTTCTGAGGCAGTCAAGACAGTGCCTTCATTTTCATCCTAGTTCATCTTGAGATACCTGACTTCTCCTTTGGTCTGGAGTGTAAACTCTCAGTGTAGCCGCCAAGTCACAAGGCTGAGGTGCAAACTATTCATCAGGCAGAATCATACTATGAGAAGACAGCTGAAAAATAGCACCTAAGCAGAGCACAAAAATGAAACAGGCTCTCAGCTCTCCATAGCACAGAGGAGCACTGTATCAACTCCTCACACCATTCCATGCCATTAGTTCCCAGAATAATTCAATAAATATCTCATGGCTAAAATCTCCTCAAAATGCTGATGGCAAAGACAAGTCTATAGATTTGATCCATGAGGCCTTTTTCCCCATTCTTTCTCAGTGATTTTACACCTCTCTGACACCAGAATTACAGTAATAAACCAGATCCATCATATTCATATGAAAACTAATAATGTACTTTCAAAATAAGCAATTAAACAGGATAATATGTTTCAACAAAACACCAACTGTTTCAATCCAGAAGAAGCAGCAGGAAATAATTTCATTTTATTTTAGAAAACTCTTCTTTTTTTAAGGAACACTTTAACAACTCATAACAATTTGAGTAAATGCAAAGGGAAATCTTCAGTCAGCACTCAGAAAATGAGAAAATGGATGATTTAAGATGCAGAACCTATAAACCTGGCCTTCTCAAAGTTATCAAACCTAGCAGAAGAGCTGATGATAAAAGGGACAATTTAAAAAAATAAGAAGTAGTAGAATAAAAATCAGACACAAAAGCTACATACATTAAAGCAATTATTGTTCAACTTGCTGCAGTAAAACACATTAATATAGCACAAACTTTACATGCAGTTTTGTGAATTTAGTACAAGTAAGAGGAGACAATTTTGAAATCTTCAGACCAAATGGACACATCAGATCTTCTGATGCCTCTTATCTGGCCATCAGTTTAAAGGCTGAAATGCTGCCTTGGGGTCCAGGATGATCCACGATTTCATCTTTAGGTAGTACACCAAAGGCTCACCACAGACCTTGGGCCACATTCAGAGTACGTGCTCCAGCAAGGTGCTAACACCAGCTGACCTCCTGTCACAGCCAGTGGAGTGTATGTCTGCACATCATCTTCCTCGGCCCCTGCCTGGGGCCTGCACAGCCACCCCCATCAAGGTCAGGGCCTGTCTTTGGCCATCTTCTGCAGAAATGCAGGAAGGATATGGGTGCCAAATAGCATTCAAGTCTCAAAGTTAAGAGTGGCTAAGTCTGAGTAGTAACTAGCTGTTGGGCTCTGACTACTCATGTAGTCAATGGAGTGTGATCTATGTTCAGACTGCCTATGGTAGATACCAACTTTGAGCATTACAGCTAGGCCATGATATCCTTACTCACATTCATTAAGTTCTTACCTCTGCTCTTTGCACAAGGCCTGCCAGCCCTGTCTACTGCCCCTATGAATCATTCATTGTTCTTCTGACAATGAATGATGCCTTAACAGGCATTTCAGTATAGCCTTGATGCCATGGGATATGGTCTGAATATGGTCTATGTCTATGCTGCTAAACTGGAAGTGGGCCAGGGACCAGTCTCTGACCCTCTGGCTAAGTAGCATGGACACAATGTCCACATTGCCTTGGAGAAGCCCTCTAGAGTAGTTTTGTCTTGGAGAGACCTGACTGCGGCAAGCCAACAAATGAGCAATGTGGTACTCTGACTTTGTTCCCTGACCCAATCTTATTTAGCAGCGTAGACCTACCCAATATAACCATTTATGTAAGCTAGTACACAGGCTGACATAACATTCCCAGCATAAAAATACAGATGAAAATCGAGGCCTGCCCGAGAAGGCCAAAATCTGCATTCTAAAACAAAGATATGGTTTATAGTCTTTATTAGCATCTCTATAAATATTAAAATAGAAATCCTCATACTATCAATATATTTCCAGTAGCACTTACATGGTGCAAGACATCTCTCTATCATTAAGAAAAATATTGTCCCTGCTAGACATCTACTTTTTGCAGCAAGGGAATGATGCACTTTTTTATCCCTGCTGCTGCCTTTTACAGGAGGATAAGCTTGCTGCACTATGAAAGAGCTAATGAATACATTCTGGGGGCTAATCCTGAGCTCACAGGGGATGAACCAGATGACTCACGGGTTTTGGTTACTGCAATTTTGTTAAGCCCATCAGTGGCAACAGCTGCTCCTTTAGGGAGTGAATCTGAAAATGCTTTTTTCCCTTATTTAGTCATCAGGGTTATTAAAAAGGAGGGTAAGGCAGTGAGAGCTGGCTCCAAGGAACCCTGCGATGTCACAGCTGTGTTGTTACAGGCCCTTGGATTACTTCATGTAAAGCTCGCTCAGGTCTTCACACTGGACTTCAGTGTACATAAGCCTTTAGATGGCAACTGTAGTGATGTCTGGAGTGAGGGAAATGTGATATTTCCACCAACACTGTCCAGCTGATGGATGTCCCTTCAATATACAATTGGTCTATTTCCTAATTTTTGAGAAGAGGGAAAGACCTCCTATTTTAATTGTGCATTGATAGCCCTAAGACAGCTCAGCTCTAGAAGCTGGTAACTAAAGAAGGCACCTCACCTTCTCCATCCATGTCCATTCCCACCTGCTTTGGAGGAAGGGAGAGAATTCATGTGAGGATGAAGGTGGTGATGCTGTCAAAGTTGAGTGTAGGATTGTACAGTCTCTCCTTTGGAGACAGCCAGGTAGTCCTAGTCCCAGTCTCATCCTGGATGTCTAATACTGCATTGCAGATCCACCAGTCCTCAAATAAGAGGCAGATGGAGAACTTTTTTCTCATAATAGAGTGAAATTGTTGAAGCAAACAGTTCCAGTTGAGCTGCTCAAGGGATAGTTCACCAGTGTGAGAAAGAAACTCCTAATTCAGCCTTATACTGAAAGCAAGTATGTGGCAAATCAAACAAGTAGCTAGAAGTCCTTCACCAGGAGACTTCTGCCGGTTGTAGTTAATACATGCACTTGGATTCTTCCAAGCCTATTTGGAGCTGTCAGGATGTAAGGCTACAAATAATCCCACTGGAATCAATGGAGTTTAAGGAGGCTGCTCCTGGGAACCCATACTCTCAACCTATGACCACTGGGTGGTACTATACAATGTACCTTGCTGTATAGATATCAGCGATACCTGCCATGGGATAAAACACTAAGGCAAGCTCTCTCACCCTACTCTTGTCTCTTTATACTAAGTGAAGGAACCATACTAAAGGCAAGAAGGGCTAGAAATTGGGAGAGAGAAAGAAGTAGCTAGGAGACCTGAAGAAGGATAGACCCATCAGCCTATGCACTTGGTAATCTGAAAAAAATCATCCCCTTTGCAAAAATCCAGCCACTGGAGTGGAATAATCAAGGGGGAAGAAAATACGAGTTGGTATTAGAGGCAGGACCATGATAGGCAAGGGCCTAGCAGAAATGCTAATTAAGCCTGTGACTAGTTAGGCAGCCCAAGGGTGACTTCTGCCATACATACAGGGAACAGCCCCAAAATCAGGAGGCACAAAATTCCATTTCATGTTTGCCTTCTCCCTCCTCCTCTCCATCCATTGGCCATACTCTTGAGCTTAATTTCTGTTCTTTGGCTCTTTGAAATGTGGCCAGGATCCATGCTCTCTCTTCAGGATCATGAGGGTGTCAGAATCTGCTCTGACTGGGGGGTATTATACAGCAAGAGAGAAGCTGACAGATAGGGACTAAATCTTGTTTACCCTTCCCACACCCACACAGAAGCACTACCACACAGTAAGGGGATTATATACACTCCTCCTGATACTGGTGGTAATGAGAAACAAGAAGTAATGAGGTGATTTATTATCCCCTGTCCCCCGTGAAGACCTCAACACACTCTGACTCTGTCCTGTACTGCTCGGCAATTGATTTCAGAGAGACAGAATTCTATTCACTTCTCTGCTGCAGCAAAATACCCTGCCTGTTCCCGAACACAAACAAATGAGGAGACCAGGCAAGTCGCCAGGTTCTCAGAACTTTCCCTCATAAAAGCAATATATGTGCTTATTGTTCTTCTAGATTACAAAAATTGGAAAGGAGAAAAGAAAACAGTAAATTGCACAGTTTGTTTTGTGGAATGGAAAACAGAGCAGCAGACCACTACTGCAGTGAAGTCCATTTAACCATAAATGTGTCAGGGCTTGATCGAGAGTGCCATATTCACACAGATGAGTCAAGACTCCCCAGGAGGAGTTCCCACTGAGTTCAGCATGGTTTACCAAACCTGATGGACAACAGAGCACTGTGGAACTGCTCCTGTGGCTAACTGTTGCCTGCTTCATGCACTTTGCCCTTACCTGCTATCGGTCTTCTGTACTCCCAAGTGCCCCATGGTCTTATTCAGAGTCAGAGTGCTGTTGTACTAACTACTGTAAAAAGAGAGACGAAGGAACAGTTCTTGCCCTGGAGACACTATAAGGCTATCTTCAAATTTTTCTATACTTTAAACATGTGTCTGAATGGAATCTAAGGAGGGACTGAAATATTAATTTTGAGACTGAACTATTTGTTCCAATGGGTTAGATTCTTAGGCTTTCATTGCAGGCTGTTTTTCTCCATCCTTGATCCTCTTGGCTTCTGTGAGGCTCCTGGTGAAGTAAAGCTGGGATGGATCCAAATCATGCCACTGAAAGGCAGGTACAAGTACATCCGTACAGTTGAGTGCATAAGCAACAGCAAGGTATCTGGGCTGGTCTTGACTAAATAAGCAGCTCTCTGAAAGTGTGGTGTTGATAGAGTCACAGTATACTGAAAGGTTTAATCCATGTTTACTCACAGTCTCACACTGTGTGAGACATACGTCTAACAAAGAACAGACAGTGCACAGCCTAGGAAAAAGAGAAAAGCATGGTCCTGTGGGGCCTGGGAATCTGCAGATGGGGTGAGCTGACTTGATGAAAAATGAGGGCAAAGCCACTAGTAGAGCTCCGTGTATGTCACTCTTCCTGTCCTGGAGGGTGAAGACATAGAGAGAGTTTTAGACTAGAGAGTTTTATAGCTTAACAACTTCCAGTCACAAGCAGATATTTTTCATTCGTTAACCACATAGTTGCCTGTATTTTTATTTCAAGACTTTTGGAGTTCAAGCTGTCCCTGTGAGAACTGAGACCCTCCAGCTGCGGATGATGATAATCTGGAGGTCTTCAGCCTGTGCTCTTTTTGCCTGCTGAATACTGATGAAGACCACGGTTGGCACTGTATGATGTATGGCTACAAGAATAGGGTGAGCGACTTGGACTGCCTCCAGTCCATAGCTGCCAGGGTCCGACTTCCTGCAACACAGATAGAAAAAAGTCATCGAGGGAAAAAAGGTCAGCTAGGAAGCTCCAGTGTGTAATATAACAGCCTGGTCCAGTGACCACCTGAAGTCACCAAAAATCAATGTTGGTTTCATTGGATCAATCTTTATAAGCTCTGTTGGGACTGGCAATACTGAAAGTGATCTGTAGTGCATCACTTAAATGAGGTAGCACTAGTGTCATACCAGATTAACTACAAACTGTATTTTCTGATAGGCCCATTGGTCTTCTTCATTAGAAATACAAGCTACATAACCTGAATCTGGGGATTTAGACAGTTTTTCATGTACTGAATAAGTTGCAGTGACATGAAGCAAAGCCAGTAAGTTCCAACTCCAAAATAACTCACGAAGAAGAACAGGAACAAGAAGGAAAAAGAACAGAAAAAGGAAAATAAAGAGGAAAAGGAAAAGGAGACAAAAAGAAACAGAAACAGAAAAAGAAGCAGAAAAAGTCCTTCTCTTAATACAGAGGCTTATTTTTCTGGGGGACAAACACCCTAAAAATGGAGCTGGCATTCTGATCACAGCACTTACAGTGTTTATCTCATGTTGTTCTGCATCATTCAAGAGCAGTGTTTAAATGAATATTGAATTAGGATGCTCCCATCCATACTGCAGGCAATTAATTTTCAGAATCCTGCTGAACATACCTGGCCCAATAGTTTTATAACCTGCAGTTGGCCACAGGGTTCAGCAAGATCCCTGCAGCAAATGAGGATCTTTTTTCCCCTGATCTGCTGTGGACATGTACGCACACATGCAGGACAATCTGCAGGCTCTTCCAGGCAGTTCTGATCCTCATAGTCTCAGTGGAGCATGACCACTGACCCTGTCTTCTCAAAAAACCTGTCCTCCCAAAAGACCTGTCCTCAACACCTGTTCCACTATGTGTGACTACTGACAACAGCCTTAGGAAAAGTCTGGTTTTGCCCAAGAGGTAATGCATTCTGTATTATAAATAAATACTTGCAATTAATAATGCAGAAAATGCAGAAAAAGAACTAGTTGCCACCAATTTAGCTGTCAAGCAATTCCATCAGGAAACATACAAATCTGAAGTCATGTAAGTCCATGGGAGGCACCCTTACGTGCATGAAACTTCCAAAACACAGGAAAGTACAAAACGAAGCCCTGCTTTCCCAAGACATACCCTGCAAAGATGACCAGGAATTGTATTTTATTTAACACTGAATTCATCTGGAACTGAGGTCTACTTTGGCAGACCATCTCTAAGTAGTGTGCCACAAGGCATTAGAAGGAGACTCTGGAGTTAGCACTGGGCAAGCTTTGGTCTGACTATCCCATCCAGCGCAGCATCAGCAGCTGTCCAGGCTCAGATCCCAGCAGTGCTGTGGCTGCATGAGCCTGGTGCTGTGCCCAGAGTAATTAGACCTGCCTCTCAGCAAGACTAAGGAGCTTGGGCAGAATGACAGGGCAATATAATTATACCACTTTTGGTGCTAATTCAGGGATCACTGCATTAGGCTGAGTTGGGTAGTCTAGATGCATCAAAAGTTACTCCATTTTGAATGGTAAGAACTCACAAAGGACAGATTCAGCACTGCAGCTGTAGGTACCCATCCGTCTCGCCCTCCTACTTCAATTAGCCATGCCTCCTGCAGCGTTTGCCCTTCCAGTGGCAAAGCTTATGGCACAGGCACGTGAGTGTTGGACACCCGCATGCTCCAGCCTCCATCAAGATCACAGTCCAGCATGGCTCCCTGGCAGAAAGGCATCTGACACAGCTTCCTGGTCAACCTTGAAAAAGATCTTCCTCCAGCAATTTTCAGGATTGAAGAATGGGGAAGCACAGCATTAAAAGAATGAAAATTAATGGTGTCAGGTAGCAAAAAATTAGGTTATGTTAATAATATTGGAGGGTCATTATTAAATTTTGCTGGCTTTTCAGAATATTTCTCTCAAAGCAGCTCAGATACGTTACCATGATAAGCACAGAATAAATGCCCAGCCAGACAGCCAGACACTGTACCTCACCCTATTACGTGTGACTGAAACTGCAAACAGCTCAGATCAATCTCAGAGATATTAAATTAGAGCTGAATCTCTCTCTGCCTCCTGTACAAAATGAGCTGAGCTAAATCTGAGAAAATGCCCATATCAAGAGACATTACAAACCACATTCCACTGGATGAAGATTTATTTTTAGTTTTTCCACAGAATATTTCTGGTTATATGAACAATGGGAAAGGAGAGAAATTCTCAGCATTAGAAATGCATTGAATCTGTACATGCATTATGTAGCAGCTGGAGGGTTTGTCTTTAAGACAGGGCCGAATAATGATTCTTGCATAATGTAACAATATGATAACTACGAAGAAGGTCTGGGTTGAAATGGGTAGCAGAGAACATTACAGAATAACAGTAACAAAGGCATTAGGAAATGAGGAAAAGTAAAAAAGCCACTCTAGGAAAAAAAATGTTGATAAAAAAGTAGATACAATGAACAGAAAGGAAATTTTAATTATGAGATGGGTGCAGAGCAAGGAATAATAAATAAGTTAGATTCCTAAACTAAACTAAATTTTTACATACTGGCAGTTTTCTGTGTCTGCGTCTTTGAAGAAGTAGCTTCTCCCACTTCCCATACTGTTATTGCAGTTCTTACAGGGATAAAGTGGATCTTGCACCTTATTTTAGTGTCCTAAGCACTGAGCTGAGCATCCTAGTCATCATCATCATGGCTAAACTGCTTGAGGCCACCTCAGAGGGACCTGTGGTCATTCTTGGCTGTGTCTGTAGTAGTGGATCAGGGCCAGGGTATGGGCTTACACACTATCCTAACTGTCTGGCGTATTTTTGTCCTTTACTAACCAGTATTTTTCCAGGCAGTTTCTGGACATAGATGGGGCATAACCTGGGCTAGGGACTGTTCGAATGTGGACACCCTTTTCTGAGGAAGGAAGGAGGTTTAGCCATATGGAAATGAATTGTGCTGTGCCACTTGGCCTCAGGGCAAGTGAGCTTGTTGGTCTGTTCTATTTAGTAGTATAAAATGTAGCATTTGAGAATTCATGGAGGTCAAATAAAGTACTGGGAGACAGGAAAAGTGGTATGCATAGTGTTTTTTTTTTTTTCTTGAAGGAAAGAGAAAAGACCAGTCAACTTAACATCAGTTCCTGACAAAAAATCTAGAACAAATAATCAAACAAACTACTTGTAAGTACCAGGAGGATAACAAAGGGATAAATAATAGCCAACAGGAATTTATTACAATCAGTTTGCATCAAACCAGTTTTACTTCCTTCTATGACAAAGTCTTAAATAGAGATGAGGCAGTTAATATCTCATATTCTGATTTTATCTCATATTTTGATTTTAACACTGTTTCATATGACATTCTTATAAAAAAATCTACGCATATATGGTGTTGATGGAACTTCTGTAGTGTGGGACAAAACTGACTGGGTAATCATACTCTGAGAATATTTATTTGTAGCTGACTGTTAAGATGGAAGGATGTACTGAGTTGGGTGCCAGAGGGAACTGTCTTGGATCTCACTCTATTTGATATTTTAATTAATGACTTGAATGGTGGAAGAGAAAATAAGCTTATAAAATTTGCAGATGGCCTGAAGTTAAGAAGGACAGTGAATGCATGGGAGGATAGAACTAGAATTTAAAGAGAAATTGAAAAATGGAAAATGTAGAATACAATTCAAAGAAGTAGATAAATGCAGGATAACACTTCGGCAAAAATAATCAACTGAACAAATATGGTGTGAGAATAACTAGTAAGACACTTTTCTTTAAGACAGATTGCAAAAGTGGCAGGTTATTTCTATATTAGCAAGCAGGGCTGTGCAACATGAGCAAATCTGTAGAGTGAAAGAGCTCGTGCTGAGGAACCAGCATGCTTGGGTTCACTTCTAGAGAGTTTACTTCAATCTAACTCTACTCTGGTCTTGTGGACTGACTGTCCATTAACAGAAAATGCTCAGTATGTATGCTCTTGAGGAGCATCTTTCAGTTTAGTTTCATCCCAAAGGGAATGTGCCTCCAGACTGCTCTGTGATGGAGAATAAAGCATGGTATGTGGGGACAGGGGCAATCACTTCAAAAGTACTCTCCTGACAACTGAAACACTAGGGTACATACATCTTATATAGCATCATAAACTGAAATAAACAACATAATTCCATTGCAAAAGTGGCAAACAACGGATCAGGTTTTAGAAGTAGGAGAATGGCTTGCAAGACAATACTTAATTCTACACTGGTAAGAGCTCAGCTGCAGTACTCTGTTCAGTTCTGGGTATCAGAAAAGCAAGTCTGAGTTAGTCTAGAAAAAAAAGATTTTGAAAATATGATCTATTGGGAAAGACTGAAAGACTTGGGCTTGTTTAATTTAAAGAAGAGTGATTAGGGACATGATCACAGACCACAAATACTTTTAGAGGAAAGAGAATAATCTGTTCCCTGTTCCCACAATGGACAGCACAAGCAAGAATAACTTCAACTTGCAGCAGGAAAGATTAAGTTTATACATCAAGAAAAACCTTCTAAATCTATGGACAGAGAAGCACTGGCACAGATTGCCTATGGAGGTATAGCAGTCCCCATCCAGTGAGATCATTAAAATTTCATTTCTCCTCTTCAGACCATGGTTTTGCATAAATGTGGTTATGCTTATTTGGGTGAGGTTATGGCAGTGAAGATCGTATGCAGAAATAGAATTTGAGAAGACTTGGGAAGTGTATTGTTTGCTTATTTGGGCATCTGAGGATGTTTTGAGAATTGAGCTGTGACCCTAGGTTCTACCTAAATGCCTCATGAAGAAGGCAAAAAGCTGTTTTGCACATGTGAATTTAAGTGACTTCTCCCAAATGACACAAGGAGATGTAGCAAAAACAGGAGCACAACCTATATATTCTGTGTTCCTGTCAAATATATTTAATAGAAGACCATGAGGAGACCAGGGAGTAAAAGGAGAAGAAGCAACTGGAACTGCCAGTTTCAGTGGCGTATCCACTGGGCAAACTAAACAAGCACTTGATCAATGACTGTAATCCCTAGGTAGAACAGGACATTATCTGCACTCAGCTAGTAGTAAATTGCTGTTAACCACAAAATTTGTAGATACAAACCACTGTTCCTAGCTTATATGCACACTTGGGGGGTTAGTGACTCCCTGTTGTTCTGCAAAATCCCACCTTCTGCTCTGGCCTGGTACAAATAATGCGAAAAGGATGCCTTTGCTGAAGGAGCACGAGGTCTGCTGCAACGGGATGTGGGCTTGATTAGATGCTCAGAGACTCAGAGTACTTTCAGTTCTTCATATAATGAAGGCCAGGCATCTCGCACATCAGAAAGCAGTTGCTGCTCAGGAACAACATGACATTTAGCATTGAGTCAGGAGAAGCACAATGGCCTAGGCAATGCCGAATTATTGTGTTGATGATCATATGTGTAGTGACATTTTAGAAATGAGCACTGGCTTTTTGGTGCCCTACAAACTGAAAACCTGATCCTCTGAAGCCTCCATGCGTGCAATTCACATTGACTTGTGTACACAGAGGACTAGCTGGGTCAAGCCCTGAATATTAAATAATCAATTGTCATTCCAGATGTTGCTGCTTAGAACTGGTATCTTATTCTTTGGCTTAGGCAGAATGTCTTTAAAACTTTTTCATACCCTGGGCTTAACTGAACTGAGAATACTAATATTTATAGAGCAATTATTCCAGGAGGGAAATCTACACTGTTTTTCACCCCTCAACCCCCCTCCCAAAACCTGAAATGAGAACAGCATTGGCAATATCTACCAACAAAGCAATCATGGAAACAAATAGTCAATATTAAAAAGAATATGAGGCCATCCCAGAACAACTTCCACCTTATTAGGCAGTCTAGACAGCCTGGCTGCAATAACATGAAGAATTTGGCTTTCTCAAGCGACAACATATTTTTAGCAGCCAAAATGCTCCATAGGCAAAGACAGCGTATGGCCAAGTTTTATTTTGTCAGTGCTGTTAATTTTTAATATACAGTGGAATAAATTGAAAAGGTGTAGGTGTTAGTGGGGATAGGAGACAATGAACTACACAGGTGGGGAGAATGTCCCCCTGGCTTGCAGGACTTTACAGTATAACTCTGTGTTATCTGCACATTTAAGCCGTATTGAGATCAACTCCTGCTGAAGTCAAGATGAGACTTGTCCCTAGAGGAGTTTAACTGTAGAAATTGTAGCTGTCTGCACAGTTCACTTATTCTTCAGGGGAAATATATTAAGAACCTGTAGCTGTGGCGCGACTCTTCTCCTTACGATGTATAAGGAGCTGCAGACTCCTCCTTTTTATGAAGATAAAATATAACCCTTACGTACCTGAAAAGCAGTCACAGTGGTTTTCCATTGGGCAAAATTTTGCTCGTTCTAAACCAGAATGAAAAAAACAGAAATGCAGGGATTAATTCTACTTTCTAGAAGAGTGGGGAATTGCAAATATAATCAACTACAAGGCAATATATAGAAGCAGTGCATTTATAGATAGATTTTGACATACGTAATAAATGGACCATTTTTCTAAGTAGTGGAGCTTAACAAACTTGTAAGCACAGAATCCACAAGGTAAATCCTTGTTAACTGCAAACTTGATAGCTAACGATGTGTAGTCCATGAGTGGAAACACCGAAGGACTAACCATCACTGGATGCATGGCAGATGGTCTGGACAGCCTCACAAACTTTGTTTGTGAAAGTTGTTTTCCATTTGGACGAAAATGAAGAGGAAATGTAATGCAATGAGGTTGTGCTTTCACCATCTATGAGCTGGATCCAGCTCTTGCTGAAGTTGATGATGGTTTTGTTCCGTGCATGCTGACCACATGCCATAAATGGTTAGTTGGATTCTGCCTTCAGGTATATCTTAGGGAAGACTCCTTAGGGAGGAATGTGACTTGAGGCTTGCTTTGGAGGAGGGCATTCAGGCTCACTTCCCAGCCCCATCCACAAGCAGGCCACTTCATATTTCTGAGGTTTTATTTCCTTCAGGGTGGTAATATACCTGGTACTATGTGTCTGTATAACATGTTAGTACCTTAGCCTGGCTGGGGTCCCTGAGCAGTGCTCTCTAGTAGATGACTTTAGTAACACTAATGGCGAGAAACAAACTTCACTACTGGCATCAATTCCCTGTTCCACGGAGAGCCCAAAGGTAAGCAAAGACTTGGAAAGTATTGGTCCTCCCTTTCCTCTGGGTCACCGTTAAGGCATTTGTGTAGGGGAAACCTGCCATACTCCTTTGCATGGAGCACAAGTCCAGAGATTTTTAGGTCGTGCCTGTTACAAGCACCACAGTTACTTGTAGTATAACAACAACAACAACAACAACAGCAATAAATGCTCAGGCATTCACTGACTGGCCTTTTCAAAGGGAGTTGCTGTCATATGGTGCTAAGAGAAGGAGCTTTGTAGGGAGTGTGGGATCTATTTCCCCACCACCAGCACACACCAGCACACCCCCACACCAATTCCCTCTATTACTGTGCCTATTAATCTGTTTTGTTATTTTATTAATCTCTTTGGTTAGAGCTAGAGTTGGAGTTAAGGCAGTTTTTTTGTCATGTACTTCCCCTGGCTGGGATTCCTTCTGTTTCTGGAGCATTACAGCAGCTTTTGCAGGCAGCTCTGAGAATACCTCCACTAAGATATGCATAGTACATTATTTACTGAGAAGTTTCCAAAGAAGAAACTGGCCTTTAAAATAAACTTTGCTAGACCTAGGCAAATAGATTTAGAAACATTAGAGCCAGAGCATTTTCATCTATATAAAAGGATTCTTTTTATTTACTAACCGGCAGCTGTGCTTGGTGGATAAGCCCCAACAGGAAAAAAAAATGTCCGTAGCTTTTACAGCTACTTTGAAGTACTATTGCCAATATCTAGCTTAGCCACTTTTCTCTCTCTGTGTTGTGGCTTTTAAATAAAGCCATATTTCTCTTCTAAACATTCTCTCAACTGGAAACATTATCCTTGAGGATTTTCCCCTCCATGCTATCCTGTATGCTGGTAAGGTGGGCAAATGTAGGGCTATTCTGAGACAGACATTTTTTAATTTGTATGCATGTGGGCCTGATAATCAATGCAGAGTGTCCTCTTGACTGAAACACAAAGACTTTGGTGGTCTGGGTTCTTCTGGTAAATGTGTATGATTTCCTGGAAAGCAGTAAGCAATTTCACACAGGCGCTGCTCAGGGGAAGGGGAGGATTGCATTGTAGGCACTTAAGAACTGTATATTCTTTGGAAGATGGTAGCCTGAATATTTAAACATATTAAATATCACTTAATTCCCTGATGTCAGATCCCAGGAAGGGTGTTGCAGGAAGGTCGACAGAGATCAGTCATTGTGTCATTCTCAAGGTCGGGTGGTTATGTTGCAAATACCAGCACCACAGCTGATCACACTGCTCACAGCACTGTTGCTAGGCAAGTTCAGACCTCAGCTGATCAGGGACACGGGACAATCTTTCAGCTTGGTAACACTCATTTCAAGCCCTCTTTTGCAGGGCCATTCGCAGCTGGGTTGCCTCACAGCAGCCTGTCACGCTGTGGGACTGGTACTGCACGCTATCCGGTTCGTGGGGGAAGAGCTCGCCCGGCAATCGGGGTCATTGCACCTTCCTTTGCTCCAGCCTCTGCTCTTCCACTCCCCACTCAGGCCCTGCTTTTTTTGAAATTTGCTCCTTAGAGAAGATTTTACTTAACTGGTTCCATTTTGACACATATATAGCTGACTCTTTAATGATAAGTCACATTATAAGTGTAATTTGAGTGTAATTCTGAGCTTTCATATGAACATGCCATAAACTAGGCATGTCCAAGGGACATGAAAACATGCATGCTGGTTGTGCTTTAATAGCGTGATAAGCTCAAACTGTGCTGATTGAACCGTTGGTAGTGTGTTGTGCTTGTTTGTGGTTGACTGTCTCATCAATATTGTTTGGGAACTGAAATGGAATATGAAGGTGGATATGGTATTAATTAGGAAGGAAATTGGCTGCAATATGCTTAGAGGCAGAAATCTTTTCTGAGGGGAATCTGATTTTGTATCATGGCCAAATTGTTAAAGAACCATTTTACTGGAAAAGATATTTTTATGCAATACTGTCACCTCTCAAAAGAAAAAGACCAAAAAAACCCCTGAATGTTATTGGATTAAGTAAGAAAAAAAAAAACATAGAAAAAGAGACATTCCAGCTACAATAAATTCTCAAGAATAAATCTTTGGCAATGCACATACATAACCCATGCATAGCTTTTATATCTGTGTAAGTATTTAGGCAGTTCTCATGGTACCTTATGTATTTATTTGGTCACTGTAGCCGGAACATAAGATCATTATAAAACCTCCACAAAGCCACACAGTAGTTACAACTGCTACCCTGTATCTCACAAGTGCTATTGAAACACATCCCACATACAAGCATTGTATAATGGCTTGTATTTTTGAAAGTTAGATAACAGTTTGGCAGTGAATTCTGATTTAAGGCTCTTTGGCTTGGATCAAGCTCCAGTCTCCCCTCCAAAAAAACACAGCTCCTTCAAGCTTTGAAGAAGTTCAGATGCCTTCCCAATTTTAGGGCACAGCTTCCTGCATTAAAACTAGCCCTGCATGGCATTTACTGCTTTACTGGGTCTTAGGTGTAGCCCACAACAATAAGACAATAGCAACATAGGCCAGAAGAGAAAAAAAATTGGAGGATACACATTCAACACATAGTCAGGCATAAAGCGATGGAAAACATCTCAGGAATGGAGGCAGGAGAAGCAGGGTGACAGATAAAAAGGCAGGCTAAACAACATGCTTGGAGACTGAAATTCATTAAAGGGCTCATGAGACACAGGGAAGAATGAAATATAAGGAAGAAAAGCAAGAAGTGACTGAAAGGTGTGGAAAGACTGAGTGCAAGCTTGAGAGAACTCTGGCAATCAACAGGAGCTGAAAGCTGACAGCAATCCAGGAATTCAAATTCAAGAAGTGAGAGACTAGAGTGAAGCTGACTGTCAACATGCAAACTGAAGTCTGGTCTCCTAAAGAAGGGAGAACTTGAAGTAGGGAAAACATCAAAATTCAGAGAAAAGGAAGCTGAACTTACCTGAAGATAGAAACGAGACAAACAACAGTGGAATTTCCAAAGAGAAGGAAGAGAAAAGGGGAAGAGAGATTGAGTGGACAGGAGATGGCAGTAAGAGTGGGAGTCTGGCACTCTGCAGTGGCTTTTGAGTGTTTTAGCAAGACCTAGAAACATAAGGAGCAACAAGGATGGGTCAAAAAGGCCTTCAGGGGAGAGCTGGCAAAAGCCAGAGTCGTGTTAGTGGTGGTTCTAGCACCAGTGTGGTATTGGGGAACTGGGAGACAGGGACTGTGACACAGCAAAGGAGCTCAGTTTGGATAAACCATGGTGATTTGATGCCACAAATCCAATTGCTTTGTGATGAGTTTCTGGAAAGGACAATTCTGTATTCCTTAGACCAAACTACAGACCCCTAACGCTACCTAGGGCCTGAAAAACTGGGGCTGCAGCTTGTGCCTTGTGGGTTGAGAAAGGACTGTCTTAAATAGGAGTTTCCACCTTTTATGTTAAAGTCAATTTTATTTCCCTGCATACCACAGCTGCTAAATCTGAGAAAGAGAGAGTGATTGGAAGGGGCAACGATTTCCCTGTCATAGCAGATGTTGGCCTTTTCTGGAAGCTCAGGATTACAGCTCCCTTGAAGAGCTTCCCAAAGAGGAGCCATCCCTTACCTGAATCTGCTTGGCTGGAGAAATTGCTTTTAGCTACATTAAAATTAGATGTCAGAAATTTCAAGGCCAAGCTTTTGTTTTTATCAAAGCCATAAAATTTTAAAAACTTTAAGGGCTTACTCTATAGAGAGTCCATGGTTGAAAATCTAGCAGAAATATTTAGCAAATCTGCAAAACAGTGCTACTTATTTATACGGAAGACCTCTTCTGCACCAGAGCAATTTCAGTTTGTGAAATGCTCAAAGATGCAGTGCCACCTTTTGGACAAACTGGTGTCATGTTAGGTCAGGCATAAAGCTAAGGAGGCGAGAAAGAAATAAAAACTGACATTCAGGCCCTGGTTGGAATTGGTTCTCCTACAAATGATCAGTTGCAAATGGAGAAGATAAGCAGGAAGGATATTCATGAATGTCTGTCTAGATTTTCTTTAGCATATTTATGACTGCATTTCCCAATTCATTTGAAAAGCTTTTTAAGGCCAATGAAGTCTACGACTTAAAAAGAAAGGAAAAAAGAAGAGAAAAAAATGTGCTATGGTTTTGTAGAACTGCAAGATGGTTGTTAACTCACAGCACTGGGCTCTGTCTACTGTAATGTTAGATAAGTAGTACCAATTTCTCCAGTGACTACAAATCCAGAGTGTATGATCTTTCACGATTTAGAGAAGAACATCCAAACAAATATGTATGCCATCATCTAGATCCAAGGGGACCATCTATGTGGTCTTGGAGATTTAAAGGCTGACAGCACAGAAACTGTGTGTAGTTCTAATCTAGTAGAGGGATCGTTTAAATGATATATCACTCATCTTCAGTTAACTATAAAGTCTGTGCAATACCTTGACTGGGCAAAGCATGAGTAAACAAGAGTGAAGCTAACCATACCAAAAGGTGATCTGAGTAGTCTGGAAATATGCCTCTACCCAGTGGTACCCTCTTGCTGTACTGTACATACATTAGGTAACCTCCATAGGTAAACTATTTGCTAGAGAACACCAAGAGGACAGAGTGCAAATAAAGTGCCCTACACACAAAATATCAGGAAAATGAAATAAAGTCTACATCTTTCTTCAGTGTAAATCATTTGCCTTGTTCGCAGACCAAATCTGAGAATGAGGAGTCCAGTTTCAGATAAATTGCCTCCATTTCTTCTCCCTGTATCATAAGAGCAGCAGCAGCGACTGCAGCCCTTGCAGAGAGCTCCTTTGGGCCCCAGCAGTCTGCCACAAAATAACATCTATCCTTCGATCAAACATTAGGGTGTCCTAGTGCTTTCCTGGAAAGCTGTAATAAACCCTTGCAGTCTGAGGTATGACACTATTCTGCTGCTGGCTCCTGGCAGTGCCAGGGCTGTGTACCCACTGGCAGGGCAGCAGGCTGAAACCAGCTTTTCCCTTTCTCCAGCTCAGTCCATCAGTCTTGTGTCTGTAGGACTTGCCCATTTTGTCACCATTGGCTCCTTCCATGCCCTCTGCAGCCTCCATTGTATTGTCTAGCCACCAAGACACTGTTCCGGGATTTGAAGACCCCTCTTATTTTGCATGAGGAGAATACTGGTAGGTATCTTAGTGGTCCTGGGACCTATCAGGAATCGATCTGTCTCTTTGATCCAGCTGTTGGTATCAGACTGCTCTGTCTACTCCCTTTTCTTCTCACAAACTCAATGGATGGCCATCACAGATAGTCTTCTCCAGTAGGGCGGATTGCAGAGCATGCACATATTGCTTCCTAGTAGGGAAGAGGAGCTTTCAAGAATGATACACCATCCTTGCTCCCAGCAGTGTACCTGTGCTAAAGCAGCTGTCTCCTGAGCATCGTTCGACTTGTCTTTGACAAAGCACCTTCTATCTCCAAGCCCATTCCAATAATGCTGTGGCTGAATATGGATCAATCTACGGCCTTGCTAATAACAGTATTTCATCTTTTGGCTTGGTGACTAAAACAAAAATATAATTACGAAAATGCATTTCAAGTGACAGAAATCCTTTTTGCTCAACCCCAAATGAAATATTTCATTTTGGTTTCATGAGTTTCTCTCATCCTTTAAAAACTACAGTTTAGCTGAATTTAATCTTGAAATGCTGTTAGAAGAATACTATATATTGTTAGTTTCAAAATTTTGAAATATTTTGATTTTTCCAATACTAAAAAAGAAATGATTAGACTTGCATCCCCCACCAAAAAATGTTTGATTTCATCTGTTAACATTCATGGATTTTGGCAAGGATTCAAATATTGGTAGTCCAAAACATAATTTTCTTTGGCAAATAAATGATGCATATCTAAAAATGCAACTGACTGGGAAGAAAACATTTCATTTGCTTTTAATTAGCAATCTATCTGAAAACATAAGAAATAAAGACAGACCTCTCTCAGAATGTGATATTAAAAGTTTATATTATACACCATTTTAATGCAGATGCCTCTATTTCACCTTTGTTCAGTGTGGGCACATACCAGCAAATTGCAATTAACTGTTTATGTTCTCCATTATTTGTACTTGTCTGTTATTGTGGCATGGTTGTACCGTGCTTTGCTGCAGTTTTTAAGAGTACAGACCATGTCGCAGGGGTGCAATACAACAGGACACTTAAACTGCAAAAGAAATGTGATGGTGTGTAATTCTGTACATACACAGCAGCTGCTGCATATATCATTCTATTGGAGATAAAAGGTGAGTGGGAAGTGTAAAGTGAAGGGCCTGACTAGCTCTTCTATTACACCAGTTTTATGCAGGTACCGCCAGATTTAAATGTAGCAGAATGGAGAATTAAGCTATTGTATTTCCTGTCATGGGCAACTAAAGCTGTAAACAGAAGCAGGGCTTCCTTTCACTTTCCCAAGATAATCAAGTTTGGCAGAATCTAAAATGCTGTAAAAGGAGGACATGCACATTAAAGAGATGGACTACCAATCTATTGGGCCTAGAGAAAAAATGGCCAGATCTCATTCACACAGCAGTTTCCAAAAAATGAGTTGGAGGAAATAAGATGTCAGGCCTATTAAAAAATACAGAATAAAGTAGTTGCCATGCATAAGAATAAGATGATGGTTTAAACTTGAAGTCATGCTGCAATTATTTTTTCTGAGGTGAGAAGCATCTCCAAATCATCATCCAATATTCATGCCAATGTGCTGCAATTAGAGAGATGACTAAGTAGCAATACATAGTATGCGAGGGAGGAAGAGCTAAAGACACAGTTGAAAATACTCCTCTTCACAACTGCAGCAAGAAGGTCTTCCAGTGGGTTCATCCATTCCACTTAAGACATTGAGTTCAATTTTCAGGTCTACATGCAAAAGTTGTTTTCCCTTAACAAGACTGACATTAAAGCGATACAAACCCTCTCCAGGATAAACACAGCTGCACCGAGCAGCTTAAGGGGTAATAGATTGCCATCCATTATTAGAAGTTGAGTCAATATCATTGCTTTAAAAAGAGTCACTCTGTAGTTAGTCTATAGTTTCATCCCCTATAGTTAGACGTGGAACTGTGTTTGGACCAAGGCCTTCCTTGGACGTTCAAACCAAGTGTGCTTTTCCATCGTTGTGAGCCACACATCAACATGCACTTTACTGTTATCTCACATGAATACGATTAAAAACAAATGATGCGTCTGTAGCTGGCATGAAATGAAGTCACAGTATGTGCTAAGCCTGTGGGCTGTAGGTGCTCCAGCTCTGTTTTGCTTGAGGATTTTCAGTATTTCAGTGTGAACTGATCTATGTGCTGATAACACCGAGTAGCCTTATTGTAAGCAAGAGCTGTTTTTTATGAGGCATGCTCAATCCTGGTGTAAAAAGGTGTGATTTCATTCCCCTTGGGGATTTTGCACCCATTTATATCATGGTTGAATCAGAGCTGTTCTTCTGGAGTCCAAACCTGGTAAGAAGTTTTCATTGTTTGTTGGTCTGGTTTTTGGAGAGAGGGTGAATGTTGTTGATTAAAACAACATGACAGATTTTGCAGATTTTTTCTGCTGTGTCCTGGAGATGATAATACACTGAAACATTATGGGAAGGTTGTTGTAAAACTCCTGGAACCAAGCTGCTTAAATCTCCCTGCCTTGGCCCTAGCAGGAAATATGCTCGTTAGGCATTAGGATTTCCCTGGGTGAATTAGGGGTGGCATCACCTGAGCAGAAATCACAGTTCAGTGGACACCAGGAAGTCGTGCCTAAGAATAGAGTTCCCATACTTATACAACTCCTGCATTATTATTGTGTGCATGGAAATACATTGCCTGAAGAAGTTCAAGGCTTGTTTACACTTACAGCAGTTCTGATGGCAGTCAGCAGAGAGCAATTGGTGCAGCTGGACCAGTTAAAATGTTATGGGGACAAGCAGTAGTCAGATGCTTTGCTCATGGGATGCTTAGTGCAGACAGCAGCCTATGTGTGTCCTTGCCTATTCCTAATTGTCAGCACTGGAGCATCTATATTAATAGTTTGCTGCCAACTGCTGAACTGGGGCTGTTCCTAAGAAAAGACGTGAGAGTTGCCTCATATATTCATGCCTGCTTTCTATGTGCAGCTGGGGCACTAGCATAGCAAAAGACAGAAAATGAAATGAATGTGGGCCTCTGTCCTCATTTCTGGCCCAATTCTGTAGACCTTATGTGCAGCAGACTGTGCGAGTGACTGTTATGGAAATGTACTTTCTAGAAGTGCAGATTAGCCTGTACCTTATTCATCAGCAGAAAGTTAATTACTAGATAGCGAGGGAGGATTTCCTTATCCAAATCTTCTCTGTCTGATTTTGCAGTCTTCCTAAAGATTTCTTTTGGGTGAAAAATGCTGAAAAAAAACCATTTGTGTGGTATCATGCAGCATTTATGATGCAAAAGAGAGCATATTTTGGCAATACCAATGTTTTCTATAATTGGTAAAACCGCAAAAGTATGTACTTGACTGAACTCTTGAGTGACAAGTATTTTACTAGGAGTAAATAACGGAAGATCATCAGAGAGGCATTCACAGGAGAGAGACCAAATCAGTGACTGAGCAGCAGATGGGGCTTGAGATTCAAAAATGAAGAGCATGGGCAACTTCATCTCCTAAATCTATTATTGATTAAACCATGAACAGTCAAGACTCTCTTTTCACTGACATTTAGTGCAGCAGCTCTCAGCTGCCAAGCTTAGGGAGTGAGCAACCTAACAAGGATTAGAAAAGGGTTGGATGACAGAGTCTGTGCAGATGATGAGCAATCATACCTTTGTTATTAATCATAATTCATGCATTGCTGAAGCCACATGCACAGTAATTAAAATTAGAGATGAGGAAAGAAAATCTTTAGTAGTACTGGTGGCAGCACAGTTGCGCAAGTGTGGGGCTGCCACAAATTTCTTGTTAGTGAGTGACCCATCTCTTGAGCACCACTCTCTGCAGCACCTCTGTTCACTCCCTTCTACTGAGATTCTCTCTTTCTCATCTTTTTCTCATCCCTGTAGTAGTTGATGGACATCTGCAGAAGTATAGGCGGTTCTGCCTCACCATGATTTATGCTTTGATTCCTTTTCTCTTTCTTAACACCTAGCCCATAGTACTGGGCTTTCTTTCCTACTATGCTAAATAGTTTTTCTTTTTGTCAGTTTTTTTTTTTTTTTTTTTTTTGCCTAAATTCTGCCTCCATTTTAGTGTCTTCCTCTTGATCCCAGCCTTCTCTAGGGTTTGGTATCTATTCTCTTCTTTCCGGACAGGATTCTCTCTTCCTTCGAGCTTCTCTTCTCCTAACAAAATTTGGACACTTCTCTTAGGGTCTTAATTGGGTGAAAAAAAACCCAACAAATAAAAGGCAAACCCAAATAATAGGCAAATAAAGTGTTTTCTCAGTGCCTGGGCTTTTAGCAGAGTTATTGCTCAGTCTTTCCTTCTTCCTATCCTACCTTGTGAACTGGGAAGACTGTTTGGCTCAAGCAAATCATTAAATATCCAAAGACAATACCTGGGACATTTTAATTCTTATTCTTCCTTGTCTCTTCTTCCTGTGTCTGACTGACCTGATTTCTAATGATTTGAGAGCTTTTCCCTAAAGACAGTTGGTAGCACCAACAGGATTTTGAACCACAAAATGTCATGCCATGCTAATCCTGAAAACTTATTGTCCTCTTACTTTCAAATTATGGCCTGAATCTGGGCTCTTCATGGGCACCACTTCTGCTCAACCTCTCTAGCCAACCTTTTGCAGAGTGTGTAGAGCAGGTCTTGGGAAGGGAGCTGCAGTAGGACAGCAGCTGGTTGCCTCGTATTAGTCACCACCCAAGAGCCTTTAAAGACCCTTGCACCCTGGCATGAAGAGATGAAATCTGCGATGTTCAGAGCTGCAGGGAAACAGGGTATATGTGGGCTTACATTACTCTCCTTTGGCTTATTGACAGAGGCCTGATTGCTTGTGTAACTTAAAGTTACACACGTGAGCAAGTCTTTTGCTGGACAAGCTCTATTGGGACCTCTATTTTAAGCTCAAGTGGTAAAAATTGAACTTGCTGGATGGCAGGTCCTAGCCAGAGATAGAGAGGGGGCAAATTTAACCCAGTAGCTGTCTCCGCAGCATGTTAAAATCAACCATCTCAGTGCTTTTGATTCTGTGATACGGAAGATGGTGAAAGCCCTTTTCAGCTTCCAACAGCACTTAACCCAAGTAGAGCATGACTTGATCTGCCTGCAAACTGCTGTCATCATATTTTGTACTCTGCTCTGTCTCAAGGGGAGGTTGCATCTTGCTTCCTGCTAGACACACCTGGCCACGTTTGATTCTGCTCCATTTCTTAAGAGGTCAGGTCTTTAGGCAAGTAATAAGAATTGCCAGTGGTATTTGGAGATTTACAGGTTTGTTCTATATCTTGTAGGCTTACAGTCCTTCGCAATTGTTCAGCTTGCAACCCCTGGCTGGCTGAGCTAGCTTGTTTTTTGCACAGGGCTCTTCTGTCTTCCCCTTCTAAATTTATTAACATGATTTTCAATTACTTTTAGAACCCTGATAGTAATTTATTTTTAATTATCTACACTGTGTAGCTGTAACTTGCTAAATATGCAGGTCAGTTTAAGGTCTCCCTCTGAAAACAAGTATTATGGCCATGGAAAAGCTCTCAATCTAGTTCTATTATTGTTATTAATTCTAATGGAAATAATACCTAGTACTTATCTAGCAGTTTTATGTCTGGAGTATTTTGCAAACATTTACTGATTAATTTTCACACAATTATTGCAAGGTAGGTAGGAAATAACAATGAAAAACTCTCTAGCATAGAGTGAAAATAAGAAAGAAAAGTCACTTATCTGCAACAAATGGAGTTCCTGGGCATGTGTTGTCCATAGGCTCATTTTACCAGAAGCCAACATATTTTCCCGCACATGCATGTGGATCCACTGCATAGAAACAGAAACCATGTGTCTTGACGGCATGTAATCGAACGCACACTGTTTCCTCTCTGCAGGGATTAGAAAGCAGAGAAGTCTACATCATCAGGTTCAGGGTGAAAAGAAAAAATTTAACCATCCCAAGGTTAGGAATTATGGAGACAGTAGGACTGCCTGTCTTGATTCAGAGTCACAAAGAGAATGGGATTCCTCAGCATGTGGTTACGCACAAAGGGAAAAGGAATAAATGGACAACATTGGATTAAAAAGAAGAAAATAGATCTAAAATTCAAGTTAGGGTAGAAATGGTAAGTCCTTGGCACTGCTACCAAATCTGACACTGACAGAGATTAGTCTTGGCATCATGAGTAATGAGACAGTTGTGGTGCTTTTTAAACTAAATTTGCTGCCAATACCCAAAAGGTTTGCCATCCACAGATAAGCACATCATGTGTCAGAAGCCTAAGAACCATTAAAACAGTCACTATTTAATGAGTGGGGAAGGACCAAAGGAGGAGCATCTGTAAGATTAGGGAAAGCCTGAAGTCAACACCAGGTCTCCAGCCCTGCGGGGCAGCTGCAGCTAAAGTTTGGGATTGCAGTGGAGCCTGAGAGCAGCAGCGATGCAAAGCCTCTGACCAGTACATTTGCCAAAACAAGGCCCAGGAGGCACAAGCAAAGGATTTGCTCAACTAAAAAAGAAATTATTGGCTCTTCTCCTTGGAACAGAAGGATGCCAGTATGGTACCTCTGGGTATAGTATGGATGCACAGTCTGACCACAGGCCATTAGATAAGATCACGAAGAAGCCATTGACATATGAACCTCATACTCTTGACATTAGAACTCCATGGGATGAAGATAAAGCCCTTCCCAGGAAAGTCATAAATGGAAGAAAGCACCTCACAATGTATGTTGCTTGCAAATGGCTCATTTGTCTGCTTCAGAGGGCAGGACCCAGGCAGTCAGTTGCTGCATGAAGCAAGCTGGAGGCAGAGAAACCACCTATGTATCCAGGACTGGCCAGATTTCAAAGACCAAATGCAAAAGACATTTATATCATGTAAATGATAGGATTGGTATGTGCAAGAAATGATTTGGTTTAATAGGGCCAAGCAGTTACCCCTGCTGTCATGAGATAGACAGGTACCGAAAAAAGTCAGAATACATAGCACAGATTGAGACTGTGCATGAAATAGTGAGAAGTGTATAATGATAGAGAGGAACAGCAGAAGCACTTTGCAGCCTCGTTATACCACCTCCACCTCCCCCAAATACAAGAAAGGCTGTTCACGTCTTCTGGGTGCAGCAGAGATCACAGCTCGTTACTATTCTGTCGACTTGTGGAGGCTGTCTAGAGGACACTCGGGCAAGACTTGCGATCAGAAAGGAGCATTTTGTACAGGAAAGCTTTAAAAACAATGGGTTGATCAAAGCAAAGCAGACTAGAAGGGATCATCACTACCTTAAAATCTTGGGTCACCACAACACATCTTTCCACAGACAGCCTTGCGCAGAGACTGACAAACCAGGACTGTTCTCATTCAGGAGAGGGAGGGATAATTTGCTGCTGTAAATGCAGGCTTTAACGATGCGTTAGAGAGGGTAGACAGTCCATTGCAACAAAGGAATCGAGGCTGCAAAGCAAACGGTGAGCAGGTCTGAGACTGGACATAAATTAGCCAGTCACAGCAACAGAGAACGGCGAAAGTCCACACTGCCGGTTGGAGATTGACTCTGGAGGTGCAGTCAACGCAAATACATCTTTGGAGCTGAGGCAGATGGCTGGCACATCACCAAAGGCAGAGTCAGGACAGGGAAGGCATAGAAAAAGCCTCAGCTGCCGGCTGGTGGGCTGGTGCAGAGCTGTATTAAGGCCCCCTCAGCGCTGTGCTGAATTGTGCCTCCCAAGCAGCACAGACGAAGCCGGAGCAAGGAAGGGCTGTTCCTACCACGGTGAGAGAAAGGGGCTGGAACTCACGTGGAGAGCGTGGGAAGGCCTGAAAAGCTAGGTTCGTTGCCTTGTACCGCTGCTGGGCAGCTGCGGGGGGTGAAGGTGGTTATGCAGCTGGCTTTTATCCTGGCAGAGTTCACAGCTTTGAGCCTCAGCCCCTGAGGGTGCCTCCTATTTCCTCACAGCCCTGGCTTGAGCACGGTGCAGATTCCCACCCTGTGGTGACAGAAAACCTCTCACTGCTCTTCCCTTGCTCCCTGCACTCAGAGGTGCTCAGCACGTTGTTTTCCCCCTTTTTCTTCATTCCTTAAGGAGCTGCACATACCTGCCTCATCCTGCATGGGTAGCTCAGATGTCCAGGGTGGACACTTGCAGACAAGGAAATGCAGTGTGTATCACAAATACAATATATGATCCCACTAGAGCCTCTAACAATGGGTTTTGGTAGTAGGGATCACCCTATAGAAAAACCTCAGCCATTGCCCTACTCTCTGTGAATCACAGAAACAGGCTTGTGCGTGGGTGTCTTCAGAGCCGAAAAGCCGTAGCAATACCTCAGTCCCTGCCTCTGTTCTGCGCACAGCCTGCGCTGCTGTAATGGCTGTATGCGTAACAGCTATACGCTGTCATAGCTATAATGCTATCATCTAGTCTTAAACGTCTGTTTTGCAGGGGTGAGCGGTGGAATTTGTAAGGGTCATGTGTTACAGGTTGAGCATGTGCTAAAGGCCGTAATGGTAAGGGGTGGCAGTGGTGGCCTGGGTGGGGGAGGTCATGGGCTATCAAGTGTGGTGTCCATGTTTCCAGCCTGCCCTGAGGCACTCGAAAACAGCAGCAGGACCCCACCTCTCCCAAATCAACTATGATGTGCCAAAGTAACCATTGTGCACCAAAATTTTATCCAATTGGCAAAACACCTGCTCAGACATCTTTGGAAAGAAACCAGCAGTCCCTACGGCTGGAAGCACACACATGGGTGGCTGGGGAGGAAACTCCATGCCAAAGGAGGTAGGGACACCCCCGAGGGACTGCAGCCATGGGCGACCCATGCCAGGGAAGGGACAGACTGGTTGTAACCCATAGTGCAAATAAGGAAAATAGAGACCGTGGAAAGGGAAAGATAGATTTTTATGTAATTGTGTTCTCCTTTTTCTTGATACCCAGATCAGTTATTGGAGGTTTGTGTTGTTTGGAAATAAATTAGCTAAAGTAAAATTCCCCAAGCTGAGTCTCTTCTGCCCATGACAACTCTTTTACTGTGTCTCACCCTGGGGTAATCAATGATATCCAAAGAAAGAGCAGTGTTAATAATAAGAATAATGAGGACATTAAAACAGATGGTGTATTCAGGATAATCAAGATAGCATGAAGGAGACTTGATAGCACGGATGATACCTGATCCACTCCATTTCAAAGGACAGATACACACTATATATATATGTATGTATGTATGTATGTTTGTTTGTATATATTTGTGTGTGTGTGTGTGTGTAAATATGTACATATCTTTGTATGCAAACATAAAAAGACATATTTGGTAGAAATATAAATTGATCTTTATTACATACTAGTGCATTTATTTGTATACATGAATTCACATATAAATATTCGAAAGTATATATAGCAAAATAATCCACCCAATATGCAGACATAATATATACAATATAATACATAATAGACAAGTAAGAGATTAAAGTGTACTCTTCACGGATGAATACACTCCTGCCCAACCACCCAGTCAGAATAACAGACAAAAGCAGAGTAAAACTCACTTTATTTTTAAATTCTATTCTATTTTTGCTAAAGCTCAATAGATTCCTGAAATGTGACCAGGCAGGGATTTTTGTTTGTTTTTTTTTAGAAATGCAATTTTTGAGTGTATCTGTGTGTGTGAGTGTATACCCACATGCACATATACATATTTTCTCACAAAAAGAAGAGATGCTGTTTTTCGGCTTTAAAATACTTTGAAAATGTTTTTCCAACTCCAGGGAAAAAAAATCCGTCTTCTTCTTTCTGTATCAGCAGGCTCCACACTTCAGCGGTCATCAGGACTTCTGCTGATTTCTCTAGCGCAGTCACCGCTGGGACATCTCACTTCCAATTCTCCCACTACCTGTTGGTGAGAAGAGAAGGAGTCCTAGGGACTACTGCGGGCTTTGGTCTGGCCCCATGCAGGAGACCAGCAATGGACCAGCAATGGACCAGCAATGCAATGAACCTATTAGGGAAAAAAAATTACACTTGGGAGAAAATGACTGAAGTGTCTGCTAACAATACTTATGAGTATATTTTGCCTCACTATGTAAAGCAATGACATTTTTTTTCTTCATAATATTCCTGTTCACCTTTTAAGATTCAAAGTAATATAATTCTTTAATCATGACAGTGTAGCACCACATCTAAATTTACAGCTAAATGTAGGTTTCATTGAAGTCAACCCCCTGCTGGCATCCCGGTAGCCACAAAAAGAAAAAGTCCTCTTTCACTGCAGAAAAAAGCGAAGGTGGCTACAAAAGAATAAATGAGCTACTTATCAAACTGCATTTTAAATATGCACTTTTTAATGTTATGGGGTATTTTAAGTGACTTATTTTCTTTCCACACTTTCTTGTTAATTGTTGTTCATGTACCAAGAAAAGGAAAATTAAGTAAAAGAAAACAGAAGTGCTGATCAGAGAATAGATTTGATTTCTCACAGCGTGGTTGTGCTGTGGTTGGTTAGGCACCTGCTCAAAGACATACAAGCAGCAGGACTATTCAGCTAGCCTCAACTTAGGGAGAACCTTTCAGCCCAGCTTCTAAACTACAAGATTACACACTGTTGCCCTTCCGGTGCTGGGTTAAATGATATGATAGTCAGACAGACATAAAAGGAATGGCCAGAGATAGAGAAAGTAGAGAGCTGTCATCTGCATGATAAAAAACACGATCACACTGAAGCTGTTCAAGCAACATTGGTCCAGGTTTTGGATTTCCTTTTAATACTATATTTTACTGAAATGTTACAGTGAAATAAGCTGTGGAGGACTTGGGCAGCTGTATGTGACATTTCATTTCATTTCTGGATACCCAGGGAGATGAATGTACGGAGACCCCAGCCTGTGCATTTCTGTTCCCATTTATCCCAAAATGAAATGTCATGTATAGCAACTTATTCTTTATGGCTTAATTTCCTTCTGCCCAACCAGCCAATCAGAATCATAAATGGAGAAAAGCCATTCTACAATAAAACTGTATGTGTATTATATAACAGTCATGTTATTCTAAACTTTTGCTCTATTTTTGTTTAAGGATCGATGAATACTTGAAACATAACAGAGATATTTTGTTTGCTTGTTTCCTAAAAACAAAGAAAGAACCACCTTATTGATAATAAAAATTGGTATGTGCCTTCTTGTGAATACATTCCAGGGCTGCAATTAAGTATTGAGTAAATAATAAACATCTCAAGACAGACTTTTTATAGCCTAAATGAGACGAGTAAGCTACAAAATGTTCACTTGTAATAGGAAAAAGCTGCTTTATCATCACTGGAAGCAATATGAAACAAATGACGTTACAATTCTTGACGTTTTCTCAACAGCAGAGTGGAATATCGGATATCTTTCGTAATGAAAGAATTCCTTCGTTCAAGCACATGGAAATCAATATTATGGAGATTTCCCAAATACTCACACTGTATTATCTCAGGAAGAGAGGAAACGTTTCTGAATCCATCACAGTTTGGGTTTTTTTTTTTTTTTTTTTAATAATCTAAGGGTCTTGAAAGCTACTTTAGGTCATAAAGGTAGTCACCAAATGGCTAGTTTCCATAATACTATTAAAGGCATTGACTGGCCAGCTGGCAGAGACAGCAATGGAATAGCAGTCCGTTAGTTAATCCAGTCTGCAAGTTGGATGCTCCTCTGTGACACTGGCTGCTCTTATATGAAGTATGACTCCTACTGCAGTCGATGCTACAAACGGCTTCTGCTGAGTGGGGCTTCATCTCTCAAGGACAGCCTGTTTCGTGCGAGAACTTCCTGGTACCACTCTCTTGCTCGGGTTGCCCTGGGAAAGCGTCTCGCTTCTGCTCCAAACTGGGATAGCCCTGAGCATCGCAAGTGGAAGAGCCAGCTTCTGGGAATGTGACCCTGGGAATGTGACACTAAGCTGCCTCCTGGGGACTTTGCTTCCTGCTTTCCTCGGGCACTTTGCTTGCATAGTGGCTTTTTCAGTGCATATTTTCCTGCATGTTAACTAGGAGTGTTGTGTTTGACCAGGAGTGACTTCTCTGGGTTGTGCTATGTATTACTAATCAATAAGATAGACACAGAAACGTAGTGAGGAAATGAATTGATCTTTGTGAAAAGAGAAGAATGTGACTAATTATTGCTAAGCCACCTGCCGCTATAGCTGTATTGAAATATCTCCACTGTTCTCTGTTATGCTTAGCAGCAAATTGCTGGGTGTGGAAGCTTTTTGTGAGCGATACAAATGTCCAGCATGAGATGGTGCCTTACTCATAAAGTAATCCCATGACTTCAGCTTCTGTAGACACGCTGGCCTCAAACAGGCACCCCAGGTACTGCTAGCAGAATAGCCATGGAAATGTACAGCTCAACCCATTCGCCTAGCTTTTAGGAAGGGGTTTCTGAGGTACTTCAAAACTGAGGTAGGGACATGACTGTGATCTGTAGTCCTGGCACTGACTTTGTTAGAGACATACCTGGAGTCTCCTCTGTTGCAGGAAACTGTTTTTAAAGAGCATTTTTCCTTGATAGGTGCTTTGCAAAAGCTGCATTGATTAGCCCCTTTTCTGGAAGGTAAAACTGAGGCAGGGAGCGAGGATAGCGACTACATCTCATCACCCAAGAGAGCAATGACAGAGGCTGGAGCTGAATCCAGGTCATCTGCAAAATCACTCCTAGGTGCATTATTGCCTAGGAATCTGCACATGCTTGTTTCTTCAGCTCTTCTGGGAAGCCCTTCGGTCTAAGACAAATGAAATGATTGATCTCATCTGAGCTATTTTCAAAGCTAGTTAGGTTATTTCAGTCCCAGACCTATCAAGCTGACCTGGATGCTCAATACGGCTACTCCAGATATATTGCATTGCAGGTTAGGCTCGTTGCTACCAAGATGTAAGTGATGCTTCTGCCTATAAAGAATCTCTTCATAATGCCCTGATACTATTTTCATTTCCTACGGTCATGTGGTCATCAGACAAATTCTCCCTTCTTTCCCCGCTCATTAAAAAAACAAGCTTTTAGCTCTTCTCCCAGCATCAACATATGTCTGGGATTCCCTGAAAGCATTGAATAAATTACAATGATTTCTCTAGTGTTTTTGACCCCCTGTGTCTTTAATATGATTGTGATTTTGATGCATGGAAAAATTTGCCAGCAAAACATTAGTCTCATGGTTACTTTTTTTTAATGCAGACTGGTTACCTGTCAGTCTAGAGAGCACCCTGTCCGCCTGCCACTGTAAAATATTTAATTCGTCATCCTTCTCCTCCTCCACTTATTCCCAAAGAGATACGCAGACAAAAAGACAGGAATACCTTCGCTTGCTTAAGTGAGAATATCTAGGATTGTATAGGGAGAGATTTTAATATCTCATGTTTGAAATATCTTACATCTCAGATTTCCCTGCTTAAAGTTCCTTTGAAGTTCTTTTTTAATTGGATTGGACTCGGAAATTAATTATCATGATTCTCAGCAGTTAGAGAGTGTTTTACCTCCTCTGAGCCTTGCTCAGATGTTAATGAATTAAGGATGGTTTGCATCTAATTTGGACGAGGTGACTAAACAGCTCAGATAAGGGTTATGTTTCTATATATGGCTTCTCATTTTGTTGCTGCTGGGGGATGTACCTGCTGTGGGATGGCTGACATTTAAGGGCTTGTTCGGAGAGGATACTTCCTTTTGCAGCATGGTGTCATTAAGGTTTGCTCCAAGCAGGTTTTTTTCCCACAAGGTGCTGGAAAGAGTTGAACTCTGCTCTCTCAGCACACAGGCAGCTGTACCAAGTCACTTAGAGAAACAACCAAAAAGCACGGTCAGCCTCTACCAGGGTAGGTGGGCATATTAAAGTGCTAAATACATTCAGCCATAGTCAGTGGTTCATTGCTGGTGGGTTAAACAACCCTCTCCCTTGCCGAGGGATTTTATTTGACAGCAAGGTTATAGTGAAACACAGAAATCCAATATCCTTTCTATAAAATACAGAAGGAGAAAAAAATTATGTGGACTAAAATTATGACTTAATATCACATTTAGTTTGTCCTTTGCTGGGATTGGTAGGCTGTGTTTCAATGCTTTATAATTGATATTGCTCATAACACCGGGGAAAAAGAGAAAGAGGGCAGGCTATAAACTAAAAGATTGGAGCTGTAAGACAAGCATATTGTAAAGTGACAATAGGGAATAAGCTGGTTAAAGGGATCACTAGATGGCAGTGAGCTCTCCGGCAAGGGTAATCGAGGACAGGAGATAGAGGCTTGTGGAGGGAGACACAAAAACAGCAGGGAGGAAAGCAGCTCTAATATCATAAAATTATTGAAATGGTGTCAAATTTGCTTTGCTTTACACCAGTAGTCCCAGAGCAGCCAGTGCTCGCTCCAAAGTAGTCTACTTGTGTCAATAGATTTATGCACATGAGGAGAACAGGTGAGATTGGTCTGTTCACACACAAAGCAAGAAAAAGATAAAGGAATTCAGTAAAAAAAAAAAAAAAAAAAAAGAAAGACAATTGTCTTGCCAAGTATTTTGGCCTTGATTTGGGATGTGAAAATATGGTAGTTCAAACTCAAACCCTAATGAATTTTTGGATAGAGACTGCATACATTAATATTACTTCCTTATACAGCATCAGTGCAGGAGTGCCATATATTTTAGCTAGGCTGAAAGCAGGAGAAAATCTGAAAACCTGGTGAGTTTATTAATGTTGTTTATTATTTCTGTCACACCGTTCATTGTGCCTCAGGCTGGACTAACTTTAGTGGAGAAGGAGAGGTATCCCCAACATGTAAAGCGATATGGGTGAATGCATTAAATTGTACAAATTAAGGATCACTCCCAAGTTTCCTTTTCATGGATACATCAGAGCAAGGCAACCTTGACTGTTTTTTTCTAAATGTGATTTTCTCAAAAGCTTCAACTCCAGAATTAGACAAGATATCAGTGATATCTTTCCCAACGCTATAGACCAAGACAATGCCATCTTCCCACACCTATATTTCAGAAATACATTAGTGCCCACTAGAATCCAACCCCCAAGAATCAGGCAATAACCAGTAGGAGATAATGCTCAGTTGTTTATCCAACATGGACGTAGTCTTCTCAAAGTTACTGCTTTTTAAGATGATCACTAGCCAGTCTGTGCTCTGTTCTTTATTTCTACAGGGATGTAGAAATTTGGCTGCATTTATAGCTTACTTGAGAACTTTTCAATGCAACATGACAAAAAATGCTGATTCAATGAACTCTAAAGGAGTCGGTGATGACTTACTACTTATGACAAAACTTCTATCTGAAACTTGTCTGATGTCTTGACCACATTCCCAGGCAAGCTGCCTGATCATTTCCCAAACCAAGTGGTCCTCTGTGCACCATAGGTAGAGAAGCCTTGCCTTTCTGCTCCCACAGATCCTGGGAAATCATTTTATCATTATAGGAAGAACAAATTGTTCCCACTGTTTCTGAAATAAAATACTGTAGATCTGTTATTCAGGGAGAAAGGAAGAAAATGCTTTGGCTCTTCATTTTGACTCAGCGCGAGCATTTTCTTTCAGGTCTTGAGACCTGCAATGAAACTGAAATTGTGGGTCTGTCTGCATTGTTTTAACTCAGATCAGCAGGGCACTTTTGAAGCAAATCTCTTCAGCATGCCATTCACTACACTTTGCTTCACATTTCAGAATGGTTTTGGAGCATATTTTTAGCAGATGAAGCTAAAATGTAAGAAGCACTCCTGTAACACAGCCAGCATGCTCCAGCCACTAATGGGCCTTCAGTCTGGAGAGTCAGTCCGTAGTAAACCCACCTGAAATGAGGGCAGTGTGGGCCTGGGTTCCTCAGCAACAGCCAGTTTGTTTTACAAATATGGTTCTATTGAGCAGTATTGCTTGCTACCATAATACAGCACTGTATCCCAACCAACGTAACAAAAGCACACATTTTGAATGCACAAAACTTATCCAGCGATATCCTTATCCACTTCATGTCAGCGACCCCATCTTCATTATTATTACTTACTGCAAGAAAAATGTTCCAGCAATTCTGTTACCTACTCCAAACAGGAGCCTTGATTTTCACAAAGTCCCTGCAGACTGATCTGACCGTTTGGGGTATCCATTTAGAGTTGTTCCCTTGGTCTCACTAAGAATAAAGCAGAGGACCTGGGAGAACGTGAAGCATGTAGATTGCTAGATGATGCTCGCATTTCTGATGCATTAGGCCCCACTGACTGTAACCCAAAGACAAGCATCAGGGTCTCAGGATTCTCAAGACATCCATATGATCCTGCTTTCAGTGTCTAGCAGGAGACATCTAAAGCTGAGCTATTCACATGAGGCTCCTTCTGTAGCCAATGAAGAGAGACAGGGGCCTGCAGAAAGCATTTAATCTGACCTACATTAGAAACTTATCTTAGGACAAAATGCAGCACCCAACAGAGAGAGATTTTTTTTCCGCCAACATGGGTACTATGTCAGATCCAGGTGTTTTGGTTTTAGAATCAGATGAATGCTGTATGGGGACTGGCTAGAAAGAGATGCAAAATTAAGGTTTGGGAAGAGAAAACTGAAATTTAAATTTTCTGCCCAAATCACTATAAATCTCAATATTAACAAAATAAAAATGCCCACAGTGATGAAAAGTTCCTCAGGTGACAGGCCAGGTAGGCAATTTGCTGTTTCTGGGGAAGAATTTAGTTGAGATAAGAGTATTGTGCATAATCAGAATATTATGTATATAATAAGCAATTATCAGTTAAGAGCTCTGTTCCCCAGGCTTATTGTAGAAAAAGCATATCTAGGGCTACTGCTTAATATTATTGTCTTAGGCTGAGTTTCACCTTACTGTAGTCATATAGAAACAGTGACTTCTTTTCTTAAACCTTTCTCTTTCATGGTAAGGATAAGACATTTGTCATTCGTGTCCCTGGTGCCATATTATCTATTTCATGCCTAATAGTTCTTGTCTTTGTCTGCACTGCTGCCTTACTTGCTAATATCAAAGCAACTCCATCTCCTTCTTCTTATGCATGTACTGTGATGAGGTGAAGAAATGAGGATAATTCATGTTATGGGACTGGGATATGTGCATGTCATCATAACTGGTTAAAACTAGAAAGCCCTGTGGCTTGCTCTCTATTATTCTGCTATAAAGTTGGTATATAGATTGACACACTGGTAAAAGTAGATGATGACATTTATGTTTCCCTCCTTAGAGGAAAACCCATCTGTTGCATTGTTTCAACTTAGCAGTATACGTTCCGTAGTATGCTTGGGTATCAGTCCTTTGCTACCAATATAAATATTGATTCTCTCTCTTCCAGGTATTCCTTCGTTCCTTCCTTCTTGTTTTTGGTTGGTTTGACTTCTGTCCTTCTGCATTGAAAATCGTCATAGAAACCAGTGGAGTTTGTAAAACTTTCTATGGCATTTTAAAACCATACCATAGCACTTAGTAAACAACTGTATGTTTGCTAGTTGATGTTAGAGGTCAGTGAAAGGAAATGAGTAAATGCCTTGGGAAATTGTATAGGCTTTTTGACCAACTTCTTTTCAGTGCAATCATTTTCCAAGAGTTCTTCTGAAGATGGGCCTTGGAGAGAAATTTTATCTCCCAGGGATGTGGAAGAATAACTTGCAGCAGCTCCGAGCTGTACAACTCACCTCAGTCCTGCTCATAGTTTTTGCTATTAAGGGCTTGATTTGCACTTGATTTCCACTCTTATCTAGCTGTTCACACTGGCTTCTTTCTCTTTCCTTTACATTCTTATGACTTTCAGTTCTTTGTTTCCTTTCAGGACTTCCTTGATAAATTCAGTATTCTTGTTCCTGATCTTGTTCTAATGCTATTATTAGGTTGGAGGAGCACTGTATTTTTATAAGCATTTTATTTAGATCATAAAGCATAAGATCCTGATTATTTCATTATATCGGATGACTTTACACCCTGATCATGTAACTATCAGATAAGTTTTTATGTTTTTTTTAAATTATTTTTTATGTCGCTTTTAATATTGTTCCCAACTGGCTGTTGGGAACACTTATTTTATTTTATTTTTTTTAAGATCAGTCAGGAACATACGGTACTCCTTGACTTGCTCAGCTCCCGGACATACAGATGCCTTTCAGCCACCCCGATGGCAGATGGAGCTGGCTACTGCCTTAATGCCATTGCCACAGGCACACTTGGTTGCACAGCCTCCTGCGTGCTTTGGAGGGAGCCCGGTGGGACACCCATGCCTATGCTTCCACCAGAAAGCTGTCTTGAGGTGTCCCTCAAAAGCTGACAGGGCTGCATCCAAAGACCTTTTGGATTGAATGTGTGGGATATTTGTCACTGTCATCTTTTGAAAATGATTGTTGTCCCTGAGCTAAAAGGTTTTGGCCAGCTGTCTGTGTACTGTTGAACTCTGACTCTCAATAACCAGTAATGAACCGTTCACTGTCAGCAAAGATTAATTTATGAGTGTAATAATAGTTATATGCTTACTATTAAATATTACTAAATGTAACTCATGCGCATGTGGAATAAAGTCAGTTTTGTGACATCTCTTAACTCTTGTCCAGTTTCATTAGCTTTTATTTTCCTCACCTATCTGTTTCCAGTGTTATTATTGTCAGCTTGGGGGCAGGCACTGCTGAAACATTCATTTTAATTATAGCACAATAAGAAAACAACCCTTTGTGATATTTACTGGTGGAATACTCAGGAAATTTTTAATATATTGAAAATAAATCCTGTTTATAGCATACTGCTTTCCCAACTGTAGAAGATTTTAGCAGTTCATATATCATGCATTTACCACCTTTTTAACATTTAAACAGAGCCTGGAATTTATACCCTTTGATGACTCACTAGTCCCCACTGCTCAGATGTAATCATCACTCAATAAGAAGTGGAAGAACTGAGCGAACACAGCTAATGCTGCAGTGCTGATCTGAGTCTAAGAGCTGAACAAAGTGGATTAATAAATACCAATATGATCTATTCTGACACACATGGTCACCTCAGAACAGGCTAGCTCTGATCTATATAGATGTAAGGCCAGGTAACAGAGAAACTGAGGCTGACGGATCCTCAGTTCAGAAGCCCATTATGAAAGTTCCTGCTAGACTTTTACTGGCCCCTCAACACATGAGAAATGCAACCTTTGATGAATAAATGATTCACCATTTGCTAGGAGCATGTGGAAATCACAGAACAAGATATCTGTAGAACCTGTTTGAATAGGCTCTGGCATAGTATACCTTTGACAGGCTAACTCAATCTTATTATGGTAAGATAACATGTCATAGGTCCAATAGCAAGGAAATATCCAAGGAAGAGACTAACCAACTCATCACTGCTGAGAGCCATAATCGCTTAGTATTACTGCCCTTTTTCCCTGACATGAACATAGTCAAATATTCAGCCTCATACTTCTACTGTTAATGTTCTATTGCAATTAAATACAGAAAACTGGATTCTGCCTTTGTTTGTAGGCTTTAGTTGTAACTGAGATCAGGCCCTGGCTTGGTATATCACTCGGCCCTGCCAGGCCAAAACTCCTTTATTGATGTGCACAGCTGCACTGCTTTGGCATTTGTGGTAGATGCACAGTTGGTGTGTTTTGGAGGTGCAAGGAGGTGCAGTAGTAGCAGGCTGCAGCTTGCTGACGGGGCTCCCAGAGGGGAAGAGCCACCAGGTGGGAGAGCTTGTCCCCAAAATGGAGGAGAAACTGCAGATCCTCCAGTCTGTCCAGAGCCAGCTGTGCAGCTCCTTTGCAATGCAAGGGACTCATCTGCTCAGGATTGCTTGTGCTGAAATACGTAACTCATGTGCAGTTTAAGGGACCCAATTTCACTGAGGCGATGCTGATTTACCCCTCCTGATGATCTGACCATATATATTTATTTAAAATCCTGTCATATTCAAGGTACCTTAGAGCCCTGTGTGGTCTATATTGCCTTTAGGATGAAATAGTGTATCAAGTGACATAAACCTCAGTACTGGTACTGGGTATTTATGGCTGTTGTCACCTCCTTCAAACGGATGCCTGACAAACAGCAACCCGGAGCAAAACAAGGTGGCTCAGGGATAAAAAGCATTCTTAACAACACTAAAGTCATAGCACATCATCTCCTCAAGACCTGACCCTACCTACATGTCTGCTAGCTGGTACCAGGATGAAGGTTGATCAATGGCAGAAACACCTCTACAGGACATAGAAAAGGAAAAAAATAGAAAGATGCAACTTAGCCATAGTCAGAGTTCCCTGCTGGCAACATCTCCAGAGGTACTGAGTGCTGTTTCTCCGCCTCTAGCACAATCAGGATACCCTGAGCCATTTCTCTCAATGGCATTTGGTCCTCAGAGTAATTTCTTTCTACCACTCAAGCCTTGTGGACTCAATGAAGGAAAATTCTAGGAAAAGGTCACTTTCTTGGGACTAGAAAAGCTTTTAAGTTGGCTGTTTGTTCACACACAGTCTCCACAATCTATTCGCTGCTCCTGCCTTTCCTCTTCTCCCTTCTGCCCTGCACTAATCACTGCCCTTCCATTCCCTTCTACTTTGCCTTCCCTGGCTACCTCTCCTTAGCTAATCCTCCCCAGTTAAATCCTATATAATTAAATAATTAAAAATGTATCTCAGAGTTAATCTGGTGTTTGCTAGTCATCACTGTATTCATACGTTATAGCCCTTTCTCCCTACCCTTTGCCTTGTCTGCTGTGACAAAGCCTTTTTGGGTCAGGGTCTCTCAGAGTGCATAGTAATTAGTACAATGGGATTCTAATCTCAGTTGACCCATGAGCAATCCTTAAGCTTATACTGCTGCAAATATCAACATTTAATTTCAGCTGGTATCAGAATGTTGTGCTAAGAGATATCAGTAAGGACTGAGGCCACCATTTTAGATTGTGATCTTTGTATTTGACTTAAGAACGATTTGCAGCAACTGCAAGATTGAAGTATGGAAAACCTTTGTGTTTATTTAGGAAAACAATTATTAATAAAGGCCCCAGGATTGCCCATATAGTTGTCCCTATGGGAATATAGACAAACTGATGAAGTGTGGGGTAGATAAGTGGTCAGGGAGATGGACTCAAAACTGGCTGAACTGCCAGGATCAGAGGGTTATGATCAGCGACATGAAGTACAGCTGGAGGCCAGTCACTAATGAGGTGACCCCAGGGATTGATACTAGGGCCAGTACTGTTTAACATCTTTAAAGACCTGGATGATGGGTCAGAGTGCACCCTCAACAAGTTTGCTGATGATACAAAACTGGGAGGAGGGGTTGATACCCCAGAGGACTGTGCTGCCTTTCAGAGAGACCTTGACAGGTTGCAGAAATGGACAGAGAGGAACCTCATGAAGTTCAACAAAGGGAAATGTCAGGTTCTGCACCTGGCAGGAGAAATAACCCCATGCACCACTACAGGCTGGGGGCCAACAAGCTCAAGAGCAGCTTTGCAGAGAAGGACCTGGGAGTCCTGGTGGAAAACAAGTTAAACATGAGCCAGCAATGTGCCCTCATGGCAAAGGTGGCCAACAGCATCCTGGGTTGCATTAGGAAGTTTGTTGGCAGCAGATCAAGGGAAATGATCCTTCCCTTCTACTTAGTACTGGTGAGACTACATCTGGAGTGCTTTGTCCAGTTCTGGGCTCTCCAGTACAAGAGGGACATGAACATACAGGAGTGAGTCCAGCGAAGGGCCACAAAGATGATGAAGGGACTGGAACATCTCTCCTACAAGAAAGGGCTGAGAGAGCTGGGACTGTTCAGCCTGGAGAAGAGAAGGCTGAGGGGGGTGGATCTTATCAATATTTATAAATATCTGATGGGACAGTTTCAAGGGGATGGGGCCAGACTCTTTTCAGCGGTGCCCAGTGACAGGACAGGAGGCAATGGGCACAAACTGAAACAAAGGAAATTCCATCTGAACACAAGGAAACACTTCTTTACTGCGAGGATGACTGAGCACTGGGACAGGTTGTCCAGAGAGGTTGTGGAGTCTCCATCCTTGGAGATATTCAAAAGCCATCTGGACAGGGATCTGGGCAGTCTGCTCTAGGTGACCCTGCTTGAGCTGGGGGGTTGTACCAGATGATCTCCAGAGGTCCCTTCCAAATCCAACTATTCTGTGATTCTGTAATATGCTACAAATAAATCACTTTTCTTGGTGCCTAGGCTGCTAAGGTTGGGATTCATGTTACCTAAAATTTAGGGACAGTGAAGAAAGATTGACATCCTCAGATGCTGATTTATCCCAGGTATCAAAGATCACCTTCCAGATGGCCTAGCATAGACCTGCTCTTTAGATAGTTGAAGCTCAGGAACCTGAATCCTTTTCTCAGTAAAGGCACTCCTCACACAAAATAAGATGCTTCTGCAGGACCAATACGTTTCCTTTTCCTCTCTCTATGCACACTACAAATCTAATACGTGGTCTGTTTGTATCAACTTCATGGTTGTATTCCACCTACCTCTGCAGTTCATTCTGCCTCAGAGAATTAAAAGATTGCTATAAAGATTTCTGTTACCTATGTTAAATTGAAAATAGAACTTGTGAGAAAGATATCCCATATCAATCATAGATTTTACAAAATGCTACAACAGTAGCATCTGTTTTTAGTGCTTGTTCGTGCACCCACATACCTAATCCAAAGTGTTCATTTTGTATGTCCGTTTTGTGACAACAGAGAGCTAATCTTCAGAAGACCAAAATGCTGACCATTCGACTTGAAGTCAACAGAAGTCACAACTTGTAAGGTAGGGATTACTTTGAGTCCGTTTATTTATTTAATCTTTATAGTTGGGCTTGTTTCCTATCCATTTAACCTATTTCAGTTCCAGTATTTCCCACTGCCTTCTGCCTGGACACAACTGCTGGGGTACAAAGAGCATAGCAATGCATTTCCTAGATTAAACAGTGAAAACAGAATGAATCACTGCTTCATACAGTCTTTTTTTGAAGGAGGGCCAAGAGATGCATTGATTTAAAGAGTAAAGTAATTGGTGCTTTGAGTTTTGGTCTCATATATAGAAAACATAAAAGTTCAAGAGACCAGAAAATTCATCAGAATTGATTCAGTGTGACAGGGCACTGCAGGACTTCTAAAAAGTCATGTATAATAAAGGCTAACCCCCAAATTCTCTAGCTGATCAAGTTGTTACCCTTTGACCTCTTTTCTTCTTGGAGGAAATGAACAAAGAAGGGTTTTTGGCCATTTTATTTGGGGTGAAAATAAATTGGGTGCATTTATAGGTGAAATTTACCTAAGAAATTTCCTCATGTATTACAGCTTAGCAGTTGCTATCAGTTTAGCTTAACCTCCAGTAAAAAGTCCAAATCAGTTCATAGTAACTAGGTTTTTGATTTACTTAAATGGCGCTGGGTCAGGTGCATGAATAAAGAAGAGCGGTGAAATTTCTAGGACTGAAGGTTCTAAAGTCTGCTTTGCTGTGCTGGCTACAGCTACCTTCAGGATGTGCTACAAAAGCATCTGTTCTCCCACAGTTTCCACAAAGAAGGCAGAAGCAGTTCAATTGTCTGCAAAAAAAAAAAAAAAAAAAAAAAAAACAAATCAAAAGAAAACAAATACAAGTCAAGATACAAGGATTCCAACAAGCCTTTTACAAATCAAAAAAAAAAAAAGAAAGAAAAAAACAGAAGTCAAGAGCAGTAGAGTCTGTCCCCAAGAGCAGAGCAAATCTAAAGTAGAACAGGGTACTCTGTATCAGGAAGGAAACTGTAGATTCTCAAGATTTGAACTGCTTTATTTCCATTGAACAAATGCAATTGAACAAATCAGAAAACTTTGGCTACAACTGAGAAGATGGTAATTAAGAGGAGAGCTAGCTGAGATTTTCTTTTGGCTGTTAGGACCATGCTATTACTCAAAGCTTTGAAGTGACAGCTAGAAGAGAACTTTGTTGTCACGGATACAGCAAGACTGTATTTGCTATTTTCCTCTTTTCATAACTTTGTTTTCTCTTTTGCAGGCTGTGACCAAACCTTCAGCTTTGGTAGAACAAATATGAGTGTTTGCTGCTAAAAATCTATCTGCTGTTAAGTGCAAATTGTGCAAAGATGAGGTACCTTGCTTCTCCAGTGGTCACCTGCCAATGTACCACAGCTTGTATAAACAGACCTGCCAGGGATTTCTGTAACCTGAGAGGAGTTTGGGAATCTTTGGCACTGGAGTATGTCTCCTGTCAAGCGGCCAGGGTCACCTGGGGCTACTACTACCAGGTGCCTACTTCCAGGGAAGCATCCCAGTCCAGGCAGAGAAAGACAAGGAGCACCAATAGAGAATCCTACATAGATTAGCTCAGTAATAAAAACTGTGATAAAGAGGAGGCAAAAGTACAAAATCTTTTTTTTTCTGGTAGTAAAATAAATCTTCATTTAGTTTTGGGAAACAGATTGCTATTCCCAGTTTAGAATGGGGAAATATATTTCTTTATTCCATCAGTAAAGCAGTAGGTTACTAAAGAACAACAAAGCAGAAAACTTGGACCATTGTCTTTGGCAGTATTGACTGAGGAGATTGTTAAACTGCTGTTTTCAAAAAGTGGGATACTGGGAATGTCCTTTGAGATATAGCGAATGTCCAAAAGATTGAACAGAGAAGACAGGAAACAATTTTTTCAATATTTCAAAAGGATAAAGTGCTGAAAACGTAACTACAGGTCTGTCAGTTTAATACTTATCCAAGACAAAAATCTCAGGAAAGGAAAATAGGATGTGTTTAACAAAGAATTGAGGGACGACAGCATAATTAATACCGGACAACATGGCTTAGTGAAAGAGAAAACTCTGAAGATAAATAGGATGTATTTTTGGTGAGATTATTAGTCTGTTTGGCAAAATGTTCATATGTTAAAATAGCAGAGTTATATAAGGTCATACAACATTCTCATTAAAAACAAAAACAAAACCAAAGAAAACCACCATTCAAACTTCACAGTTCATGCAAGCAAATTAAACTCGTGAGAGTTTAAAATAAAATACTGAATGGAAATGCTCTTTCAAAAAGAACATTTCTGGTAGGGCTTTCTATCCGAATGTGGTCCAGTGAGTTCATGGACTGGGTGGGAAGGGAGGAGAAACTGGTGATAAGGTTGTGGTTGGCACAAGCTGAGCAAATGATAAAGACAGATTTTAGAGAGAGGTCCAGACTGGATGAGAATCTGGGCTTACCTGCTTTTAATTAAAGAGCTAGGTGCCAAGATCAAACAGCTAGGAACATGGTATAGGGGCTGTATGTGAAATAAAAAATGAATTTATGCTGGCAAGAAAAAAAAAACTTTTTTAATGACAGCAGACTGTAGGGAGTTCAAATGAGATGCCTGGAAGGATCTGAAATTTGGAAAGCCTTTAATGAGAGGCTGAAGAAACTCAAGCATATTTTTTCTCAACTTCATGCTTGCATTACTACAAAGCCCCAGTCACAGCAAACGCTTCCCCTCTACCTACCGTGCTGGCATCTGCCATGTGTGTGCCCATGATTGCTGGGACTGTCCTTTGAGGCCAGGACAAGAGAAAGCGTTTATTCCAGATAATATGAGGCACTTACAGGAGTCCTTCTCCACAGGCAAGGGAGGGAAATGAACAGTTCAGATCTCAGATGCAATGAAACTGGCATCCAGGGTCTTGCAGATCCACCCAGAACTGTCCGAGGGAGCAACCAGGGAGGGGGAGGAGAGCCACCTTGGGCAGAGCTCGAGAGGAACAGGACTCGCTGTTACTAACAAGGAAGGAGGTTGAAGACAGAGAGACAATTCCAAGGCGTAGTGAAAAAGAAATCATTTGAGATTTTGATTAAAACCACTTCTGTGGAATGTCAGATACAGAAACCAAGAATGGCTTAAAAAATGTAGAATTACTGTAAATAAGCTACAAAATGAAAAAGAAAGGAGTTGTTAGTAGTTAAAATGAATTGGAGCAAGAACATTTTTTTTCTTTCTGTCAGATGACACAACAACTCTTTCTTGGATTGTGAGATGAAAGCGCAAAATGTGGATTAAGGAGAAAAATGAGTGAAAGCAGGAGATGAAAATAGCTGTGGACAGTTTAAGAGATGGGAAAGGATGGGGTAGGTAGGGGACCTAGAGGGGAGTGAGGCAAATACATCTCCGAGAAAGGAGAGAAGTGACTACAAAACAAAAAAGGTAAGTTGAAGCAACAAATGACAATCATTTTTCATCCATTAGTTCTTGGACAAGATGTAGTGGAGAGACAGCCCTTTGATGACTGGATCAAGAGTACCAAAAAGAATCTATAGATTACAGGCATCTGATTCAACTCAGCTGGTGAAACAGAGATATTTAATGAGAAAGGTGGTGTGACTGAAAAGAAAGAAGGAATGCATAGCAAAGGGAGCAAAAAGGATTTCTGTGAGAAAGAGTATGTTCTCTCGGAGCAGGACTAGAGAAAACAAATATCTGGAGGTGGGTGGAGAAGAGCGAGTGGGACATGGGAGAGTCCTCAGGGTAGACATTGCAAGTGGGACAGACAGAGCAGGAACAGCCAGGTCTTACACATTCACTGCCGCTGCTTTGCCCAGCTCCTGGCTCCACAGACATGCCCCTTCTCATTTCCTAGGGAACTCCGTTCCTTTGTGTAAAGCAGTGTGTGTGTAAAGAGCCATCAGAGCCTAAGTGCTGACAATACCATAAAGAGCCTGATAGTTGAGATATTCTCCAAGGTAGGAGACAGGGGTTTGCATTTCTTCATGCAACAACACTGTATATCCTTAAATGAATACTGCATTTCTTCCTAGGAAGGCATTTTCTGATTTAGATAGCCCATAAAATTTAAACACAGGAATCTTGCTGTCAAATTGCATTGGAATTCAAAATAGCTGATCATAATGGTTTAGCCATTCTGTTGAAATGTATTTGTATCAACATGAATAAAGCAAGGGTGGTTCCTGTCCTAGCTCCTAATCCCACACTGTTCCTGTTAGCAAGATTTGTTTCTGAAATACTACCAAGATCATCAATGCAGATAACTTTCAAAACAACCAAAATTAACCTCTTTTACATTTATATATTAATAAAATATTTTCTCATGTCACTGAATAACAGATAATTAATTTTGGTAGTGCAAGTTTATAGCCAGAGGAAAACTATTTATATTCAAAAACCATCATCAAAGCTTCACTGCAATAGGTAGACAGCAAAAGCTATTAGTTCCTAACTGTTGACTGACATGAAGCCAGTTTTGCAGTCTATAGCCAGTCCATTTCATTATAACCCCTTTAAAATGATGTCATACTATCCCTTTACTTTGAAGTTATTATTTAAAGTCTTGGCAGGGTGTGCGTGGGGGAAGGGATAATTCTGAGATACTGGAAGCCTTCCAAAAGGGTAAGAAAAGCTGTTTCTAGACATTCTTATAACATCAGTTCATTCTTATCATCTCCATTGCAGGCCATGGCTCTCGGAGACACTGCCCAGGCCCCTGTTCATATAGAGTTGTTTGTTCTGTTCAGAAAGATAGTATAGGGAAAATTTAGATGCTTTGCCATTAAAAAAGGCTGGAATAGTCAATGTCTGAAAAACCTAAATGCTGTGGAGAGCATTTCAAATAAGAGACTGAAATGCTGGATAAGGGAAAGCACTTTGAAGGCTCTGATCAAGTTTCATCTTTGAAGACAGCCAAAAGAAAGTAGACAAGCTTAATGGAAGAGGTTACCCAAGGTGACTTGCCTGTTCCTGAATGTGAAAGCAGCAGGTTAATAAAAAGTTTCTTTTTTTTCTTTGGTATAGAAACACAGCAACATGATCACACTGAATTTTAACTTGTCAGTGACCATGGAGACTTCCCCTCCCACTCAGCCTCCTCAGCAGGACCTAGGGGTATAGTACTCCAAGTGCTGCAGGTTCACTACTTCAAAAAGACCACCTGCAAGCCTTAGTCTGATTAGAGTACAACACAAGGACCTGATTAAAGCAAAGACATTTCCTTTAAAATATATGTGCACACATGTACATATATCCCACCCAGCAGACATCTAGGTCCAGACCCTGACATCTATAAAAGGAGGTTGGTGAGGGAAGTCTTGGAGGGAGATGTGAATTTAATTTTCAATGCAGCATTCAGATAGCGCAGTGAAGCACTATTGGTAATACAGTGCCATTCTGTAGGTATGCACAATTTTTCCTGAGGATTTTCCCAGTGTCAAATGCTTTAAAAAGGGTAAAACACAGAGTTTTGCCAAAACCTGCAGTATTTCCAATCAACACCAGTTAGCTACTAACTTGTAAGAGGTTACAGTAAATCTCTCAAGCAGACATAACTAAGGGCAATTGAAGAGAGTCCCAGAGGGGAAAGCAAACATAGCAATATCCATGATTCAGAAGAAAACTTTAGGTTATGGAATTGTCATATTGTAACAGTGGTGGAAAAATATCATGGCATGTCTGCGCATTGGAAAAACTGCTCAGGAAATCTTTAACTTTGCATAAAATATTCCTGTAAAATTGTTTTATCTGCATGGCTTATGTACCATGTGCTGTGGACCTTCCTTTTTCATTAGACATATTCAGGTTGTGCACCTGGCTTTTGGAAAGCGTCAACATGTTGTTCTTTGCAGAAACAGGGATATAGAAGTTCTTTTTCCCTGTAGTCTCATGGAACAGAAAAGTAAGAAACTAAAGCTAAGCTTGCAATACCGTTCCCCACTTGTGTAACAGAAGTTACCAAGGCAAAAGAGGTAAAGGGAAAAACTGGTTTATCATATCACAGATGATGGGGGAAAGATGAAATAACACTGAAATTTATTTAGTTTTATTTCTCATGGGTGTTGTACTTTTTAAAAAACATTCGAAAGATTCAATCTACAATATATACACTTGCTTCTTCTCGAGCCTTTGCTGTTAAATATAATAGTTAATAAACAACAACATGAATAAAAACAACCCTCCGCCCTCCCTCCCCCCACTCATCAGCTACTTCAGTTCAGGTCCCTGAGAAGTTTTTGCCTGGGTACAGAACAAAACATACACATTGTTATTCCTGCAGCTTCTGTAAGCCCTAACATCTTCTTTTTCTGAGATCCCAATAACTGGGATAATTGCATTCTGTAAGAGGCAAAACAATTTATGAAAAAATGACACATTCACTTATTAAAAATTAAATAGGACTTTCATAATCAGCTTCTTCAAATATGCGTGAATAATGACAGCTAGAAACCAGTCTCTGCAGATTGCTCATGAAGTGGGTGTGAAGTTGAAGTCAGGGTAAGAAGAAAAAAATAAAATAAAATAAAAGCCATGATAAAAGAGCACTTTCTTGAAGCTTTTACAAGGTCATTTGGCCAAGGCTGGATAAAAGTGAATATTCCTCCAATATGCTGTAACAAGAGGAAGAACACAGAATTTAAAATAATCTTTTGCAGCAAAACAAAAATCAAAGTCACACTGCTTCAGGATTAAATCCACTGGAAAACAGTCTCCCCTTTCTTCCGACAGGTTTTAGCTTTTAATTATGTAAAGCACTCATGAAAGGATTTCTATCTTGCAAATTTGATTCACAAAATGTTCTAATTATCTGCAGACATATTAATAACTCTTTGAACAATATATTAATGTAGCAAGCTGAAATGTGCTTTCAAAACAACAGTAAAATGAAGCTTAGAAAAAGTACACCCACCCATAACTTTTACACAGTTTATATGTAAATATATCATTGATGTTACAGATATGGTAAAAAACAACAAACAAAAAATCCAGTGAGTTGCAGCTCCTTCTACCGCCCCAGGTTTACAAAACCTAACAGTATTGTGTGTTGCACAAGATGGTCATTTCTTCCCCCAGGGGAACTGCCTTTGTCTATTCATTGTCATCTGTTTGGTGAATTTAAGTTAATTTTTAATAACATTTTACTCCTAAAAATGAAATGACCGTTCATGAGAAGCCAACAATATTATTTGGATCCCATCTTCAGAATACAACCCTGATGCAAAAATATTCACTAAAATAACTATTGGAACAGAAAATTAGGAAGAAAGAAGCATAAGAAATTGAGAGTATCTGAATCTGTGGGAGAAGGGCTGAAAGGAAGATTTGTTTTTAAGCTTCATTTTTTTCCCACTTCCTCTTTATAAAATTCTAGCTTTTAAAAAAAGAGTTATGTCAAAGCCATCTCCTAAGGCAAGAATAGCATGTGTCAGGACCTGCATTTGCTTCAAAATTCCAAGAGCCTAGAAGCAAAGGCTCTGCAGAAATTTTAAAATGAGAATTGGGAATTAGAGTAGGGAACCCATCTGAGAAAAGGACGTCGGTGCAGTGAGGCTTATGAAAAGGTCATTTGAAAACAGACAGCCTGATTTCTGTCACTCAATACTAGTGTTTGACCAACAGACTATTGATATGAATAGCCTCCCTTTTTTCTCATTGGAAATAAGCGGAAGAATGGAGCCCAGAACAAAGTCATTTTCTTTCACTTATGACCAGTGGAAGTTCGCACAAACAAGTCCTGCATTGCCAGCTGCATTCCTTAGCTGCGCAGGTTTTTTGGTTACAGTCTGTGAAAAAGTGAATGTGACTGTGCTGAGGTTTTAGCATCAATATCACCACACCTGGAGCAGATGCTTTCAACGGCATCAGCTTTTCCTCTGATAGAAACACACACTGTGCAGTTGCTCTTTATGAGAGAACATGGCTGTAGTGATTTGGCCTTCAAAGACCCAGAAATGAACAGGACCACCTGGCAATAGCCAGTTTCAGAATTAGTATGCATTTATGAGGCTATGTAATGACAGAGTTGGAAATTATTTATTTTAAGATCCCTTTTCATAATACTTGAGGATATAATCACACAAGCTATCATAATGAAATATCAAATATGAAGTTAAATTAACATCATCACTGGTATTAGAAGCAACTAAAACAAATTTATTATTCTTACCTTTGAGCAACACCGATCCTTTATTCCAGATAGTTTGACCCCTAGATAAAAAAACAAAAAATCAGACTGCCTTAGTACAGTACAAATAGATTTACAAAGATGTATTTATACAAGGAATTATGGCTATCCACTTGGGCGGATTTTGTCTCTTAATTATTTGGCATCCTTTGCTGCCTTTTGAAAGTCTATCTAAAATAATAATTAAACTCTTCTGCAAGATTCCAGTTCCAATTCCTCTGATTTGAACTGAATGTGAATAAAAGGATGTATGAACTCAAAAGATAAATGTATCTTGGTTTTGCTGAAAAAGTCAATCTGGAAGTGTTGCAAATACCTTCAAATGCCTCCATCCTTTCTTGATCTCACACAAACTGAAGGAGCAAAAGGTTTCTTCCCTTCCTCCCCAGGCTCCCACTATTCTCTTTTAGGATGAGATTTTCAAAGGAAAGAATGATTGAGCTCAAAGTCAAGTCAGGCAGAACATATCTGCATATGCTGTTTTACTGGCTTTTCAGAGGTAAGTTATTAAAGTCAGCTACAGCATGTCAGGACCCACTCAATTTTGGTCCCTATATCAATGCCAGTACTTCTGCGGAGTTGTTTTTTCTTTTCCTTCATCATTCTGGCAGGAAAGACTAGCACTTTACCCTCAATAAAAAACCCAGTTTTAAGGAAAAAAAATTAATACTCTTTCCAAAACAGATTGTACCTAGACTAACCAGGTTAAAGCTAAGTTAGCAAAACATGTTCTTTGTTAAAACAAAAATAACCATGGTAGACTGCAATCTGGAGGCTTCTTATATAAATATTCAATTCCCAATGTTCCCATGTTAAACAAAAAGCTTTTTCTTTGTGCCAGGAAACCAGCACTTTCAGTGCAACTCTACACATGCGAAAGCTCATTCAAGTCTCCATTAAAGTCTGATTGTGTAGGGAAGTCTGTGGTATACATGCTGGCCTTCTGGCTTCATAATTTTGAGCTATGATTTTTCTTTCTACAACAATAAATTTCATGACATGTTCCCTATCAAACTGTAAGCAAATAATATAAATCCAGTATTGACTGAGACTCCAGAGAAACACAATGCAGCAAACTACAAAAACTAAACCAAGTGTTAATCCACTAACTGTATTAATTTAGAACAGTTTTATCTAGTATCCACTGAATTACTGTTCTGCATATGGGAAAGAAGAACGTGGTTTTCTGTCGCTCTGCACCTATGTATTCAGGCCATAAGTTGTTTCCCCCTCTAAATATCTAGAATTATGCATCATCTGAAAGAGCAGAGTCAGCATCTGAAAGAGCATTCCTCATTCTTATGCATGACACACTGTAATGGAGACATGAAACAGGAAGGTGTAATATGTCATATTGCCTTCTAGATCGCAGGCTGATTATAGCTTAGAGAGTTTCAACAAGAAAACTAGTATTTCATTAAAGAAGAGTCGACACATAAATTCTAACTATTCACCGTATGACCTTTCCCCATTAATAGAATGGGCAAAAGGTCCTTGACAATGCTCAGTTTCCACATGAAAAAAAACCAAGGGCTCTGCTACAAGCTTGCTATGCATTCGCACTTGGCCTCTGCAAATCTCTCAGTACTGGCGCATTGGGAAGTCTCATGAGCGAATATAAAAGTGTTTAACTGTTTAACTACTCTAAAATTATTCTTTCATAAAAACAGAAGTATTTTTATATTTAAATAAAACTGATAATTTGTGCCACTACAGTGAACAGAAATTGTCTCAGTTATAGGCTAAGCTAAGTAAGAATTAAATCCTATTGGTCAAACTTTGATGTTGAAATGAAAACTGTTTTTTTTTCCTCCTATCCTAAATGGTTTACACTTACGTTAAAGACAATGGCAGCACAGGGGACATCAAAATTTTCTATGTCGCCTATAATAAGACTCATGTCTATCTCAAGGGTGCAGTGGCACACAGAGAGAAGTGGAAATTTATTAACTTGTCTTACCATTAAAAAAAGCAAACAACATAACCACTCAGAGAGAGCCCTAGCACTTATAACCAAAAATGGAGACAAGATCACTTCTACGAAGATACTTCTTGAAATAACAGCATATAAATATTCCTAATAGAACACAAGATGTCTGGAGGGCAGAACCTGTAAGACCTCATTTCCTATCAACTAGGGGACAAAATGATGGGTAGCGCAACTACTCTTCTGCTTGATCCCCAAACCTACACAATAAATTCACCTCCCTCCCCCATGTCCTTTATGATATTCTTCTCCCCCTTTTCCTCTCTTGGCCCGCAGGAAAACACCGCTGAGCTGCAGCTGATCTGGAGCTGTGCCTGTGCTGACCGGCCAGACAGCGGCTGCCCGACAGCATGCCAAGCGCGCCGTCTTTCCCACCTTCCTGCGGAGGGGGGCACCGAGCTGCAGTTCCTCTCCTCCACCTGGCCACTGCTTTTCACAAAGCACATAGAAACCTAATTGTCTTTAGGACTTACACACCCTTTCAAATTCAGCGAAGATTGGCCAGCAGGCTGAAGAATCTTACTGCAAGGCAGACAGACAGTGCGAGCATAAAAACTTCATTTCCTTAGGAAACCAGGCTAATAGGAATAATAGTAAAAAATACAGCAGGTGTATGGATAGCACAGCACAATGTTTAGTTTCTGCGAGTTTGAAGTCATTGTGACAGTGAAGAGTTCAATCAGGAAAAAATAAAAAGCAGCAACAAATATTTTCTCTTCAGTGCCACTGCACAGAAGGAGAGGGCTCCTCCAAAAATACGTGCAGGTCTTAACTTTGGGAACCCGTTTCATTCCTTTTAATCTTAGTGTATAGTCTGACCTGCTTCCGTTAACCCCTTTGCAATGTTAAAGACCATGCTGCAGACTATGTGACTTTGAAGCCCCACCTGGAGTTCAAGTCAAGTCTTTTTGTTTAAAAACCCAAGGAAGAACTTGGATATAATCAAAGACACTGAAGTTGCAGCCTCCAGCCTCTCTTTTGAGAGATATTTTTCTTTCTTGCTCTTGTTACTAAAACTCATTTTCAATTCCTCTTGATGATGATGTATTCTTTCATATTTTATTCTTTCCTTGCTTTGTTTAGGCGCCTTATCTCAATTTATGGCATATAGGAAAAACAGATAATCAAGCATTATCCAACAGAAGGCAAGTTCCTTGGGAACCATTAAGTAAACACCCAGAGTGGGAAATTTATCACTACTCCTACACAGAGGGTTTTGTTGCAATCGTTTTGATGCATTCTTACTATATTAAAAAAAAAGGATAGATTGGTTGTGTACATCATAGAGGTGTCTGTTATTGAAACTGTGCCTGGGTCCAGCACACGCATTTGGTGGTACGAACACTTGCCCTGTGGAACAGAACATATGGCATCTGACTAAAGCCAAAGCTCCACTCCCATTGCAGATGACAGCAAAGTTTCCAGTGATGATGGCGGATGCTCTGGTTGAGATGCTGGAGCTTAGAATATTGGGGATCCTGGCTGTGTCATAGACTTCCTTTTGGGTTTCTCAGGAAATAGTTTACAGATTGGGATAAAGGACACAAAGTGAAATAAAATAATGCCTGCCCTTGCTGGTCTTGTTTACCAGGTCCCATCCAGCAGACTTTACCTTTTGTCCCTTACGAGGGACCAGTTGGCTGAAGTCTCTAATACTGCTGTCTACAGACACATCATCTTTTCAGGTCTGCCATACAGAGCACTCTAACTCACTCCTTTACAAACCTGAGTATCGCTAGCATGGCTTCCAGTAACTCCTGGATTGCCTGGCAAGCAATACTGCAGGCCTTTCTAGCAAATCCCCTAGCCAGCTGGTTCACCCAGTGGCTACCACCAGACCCTGTGGGACACTGAGCTGGCAGGCTGGGAGAGCTTGCCTGAAGTGTGTAGTGATTAAGGGAATCTTTATCCAGTTCCAGTTCCTGGAAAACTCCAGCAGTAAGAACACCTGCTTTTCTGCCATGCCTTTTACGTTCAGGACTTAGTAGGAGCTTGAGCCCAAGTTTTCCTGTCATTCACACAGAATCACAGATGGAACTTCCTGTGTTTCAGTTTGTGCCCATTGACTCTTGTCCTGTCGCTGGGCACCGCTCAAAAGAGTCTGGCCGCATTCTCTTGACACCCTCCCTTTAGATAGTTGCCTACATTGATAAGATCCCCTCTCAGTCTTCTCTTCTCCAGGCTAAACAGGCCCAGTTCTCTCAGCCTTTCCTCATACATCTCATTTGTATGAGGAACATTCCCCATATGTCCTCATTCATCTGCCAAGACACAAATCCACGTTCCCGTGAATGTCTACCACCATGTGGATTAGACATGGCTACTTTTACATGTAATTAAGCTGATTTATACAGCTTCAGGATGGGGCCTCAAGTGGCCAGAACAATCTAGCCAGTCCAACTCAAAAGTCTTTCTGGTTTCCAACTAAACATTTTTCTCTACATTGACACATTCATTATGTTCTCTCAGACTCACTTCCCTTTGCTTTTCAGTCTTTTTAAGGCTTCCATTTCTGCACTGCTGTCCTCTTAGCAATGCAGTTTCACCCTAATGGAAATTTCCACAGTGGGAATACTACAAAATATTTTTGGATCACTGAAGAGTGCAATTCTAAATAACAGCAATCACATTTATGCCTCACTAAAACAGTGGAAAAAATCCAGTATCTAGGACTGAATGTTTAATATGCTAGAGTCAAGATACCTTTTCTTCAAAGAAACCTTGCAAGTATTATATATTTTAAATGGATGCAGTCAGGTCTTGCTTGTCACAACCTTATATGGAAAAAAATGAACAGCTGTATCTTTCATGTTTTTTTCTCATATCCACTTTCAGTATCATATCAAAATGTTTATAGCATTTCCAAGCATCTTTCATTTAAAAAATTTCCAAAAATCCCTTAAAATTTTATATCCTTGTTCTGAACTTAAGGAAGGACCTTGGATACAGTACCTTTCACGGAAAGCAATATGCTTCTACTGCAAGGGCAGCTGTTGCTCCCTCCCCCCATATGAAGGGCTTATATTTAAGGCAGGATTTCCTTTTAAAAGCTATTGTAGGCAGCCCGCCAGGGCTGTAAGTTCTACCACGCAGACTAAATGCACACAACCACATAACAGTATCCAGGAAAAAAATTAACTTTTAAACAATCCTACTGCTTTCATGTTTTGGACCCGGAAGCTTACCCATCAGCTGTTACTGAAGTAGTCCCGACTCCTAGCATATTCAGGTTGATAGATGCTATTAGCTTGCATTTTGTTCTGTAGTCGGTCCAGAAAAGCATTATTTACCCTTAAAAACAATGAAAAGGTAGCTGAGGAGTTCACAAACTTTGGAGATTTAACATTCTGTGAATAGCTTTCCCTATTCTCAGTTAAACACATACCTTTCTGTCTTTCAAGCCTGTGTTGAATAACCAGAGACTGGCATAAGACCGTGTGGATTTCATTTTCAGTTCATCACGTTTATTCCTACCCTGTGATCAATCTTTTATGATTAAAAAGCATCCCGTGGCTGCTGTGAGAAATGCACGAAAACCCTCGGTAGAAAGTCTACGTGCATAGCACCCGCATTTCCAGTGAGTTTAGCTATTTAGACAATTCAACTTAAGTAGTCTTTCAACCCTCAGTACACAAGGAGAGTTTCTAGAAGTACCAGTTTCCTAATGCCAATGAAAAATCCACTTAAGTTTGTTACTAATAAAGACAAGTTGTGCAGCCGTCAACTTTCCCTACCCTCCAGTTCAGAAAGCACCTCTAGCATTTTCCTGCACTGCTTTATCAATCTGGAACACATACATATACACTTTCCCTCAGTCTGTTTTAAGTATTTTCAAACTGGCTGAAAGCTGCATCATTTTTCTCCTTATTAATGTCTAGGACTGAAACACATGCTTAGAAATGACAGTCATGTTTTACAATACTTTTTGTAAAAAGGAGGTAAAATGCAAGATCCTAGATTATTTCCGTCTAGGGACATAGAGATGGACTCAGTCTAATTATCTCAATATCTTTGCTGTAACTGCCCCCCCCCCCCCCCAAGAAATAAAAACAGTATGGAGAGTGGTTGCCCAAGGAATTACTTCTTTTTTTTTTAATTCCTTGATGATAAAACAACCCCCTAAAATGATGGAGATTTTATTATTGAGACTGAGAGGTGTTTCTTTTTACCTGCTGAAAATAAAGTTGAGAATAAAGCTATGCTACAAAATAGCAAAAAGTCAGTTAGTGATAGAACTGTAAGATTAAAACCACAAAACACAGATATGGCACACCGGTGGGTGCAGTCTGGGACATGAAACACTGCAGCTACAGAAGGCCTTGCCGCGCTGCAGTTTATATCTGTACAAATATCTAAACTCATGTTCTAAACATGCTCTGCCTGTTAGCTTCAGTGACAACGCAAGAAGTTGCATCGACAAAGTAGTCCATTACAAAATATGCTTGAACCCATTTTAAAATATGTTTGTGTACATCTATATGTATGTATATATGTATGTATGCATGTATTCAGCTAGCTTTCAATGGTTCAGCTTAATGCTGACAGAATAAAGTGAAAAAGGCACTCTGTCATATTGCACACTGAGCAGTTGTAATGCTGGATATTAGTAGCTCATCTGAAGGCAAAGTTAAATTAGAGGCTAGGTGAGGGATCCTCATTGCAGTAGTTTTCTAACACACAAATGGCAGCAACTTTGAGACCCTTTCTAGATAGGAATTCAATTAAAGTGCATTCTCATTTTTTTGCATCCTACCTCCTCTGTTCATTTTGGTGTGCTCTTGTTCGGGCTTCCTCTTCCTGCTTTTGCTTAAATTCCATTAACTCAGCCTGAGAATGATAAAAATCAAAAAGCAAACTTTTTAAATTAACATGCCTATGTTGAAAACCCAATTAATTCCACATGGTGTTAACTTCAACCAGAACAATGTGCCATTTCCAAAAACTTCCCTCAACAGCATTTTATTTACATGACAGCACTACATTAAAAACTGAGCTCAGTTTTCTGTTCAGGGTTGCACTAGATGAGATATATTTGTGCCCAAAAAGTAGGAAGTAAAAGAATTCTGACAGCTGCATCCGTACATTTAAAGGGATATGCTCGACACCAGTCTACATGCAAGGTTTGTCCTTCTAGTCGACCGCCTAGCTTCCAGACACTGCTCCTACATGCCCTCAGCACCCTGAGCTCCAGTTTGCCATGCAGTACGATGGAGAAATGTGCAAAGCCTTCAGCTTGAGACCTTCAGCTTCCTCCTGCTTCAACCCACAGGTCTGAATATCCCTGCAGGTAGGAGGGCGAAGATGGCCGAAGTCCCTTCACAGGAGCCAACACAGCCCAACGTGACTCCTGTAGGTGTGAAGGAGATGTGCCCTTTGCCTCCTGCCTCTGTGGAGCATTTCAGGAAGCGCATCTGCTGTATCCTTCCCTCCTTTGCCCACTTCCCCAGACTTCTGTCTGACAGGAAACCTCTTCCAAAAGCATTACTCCAGTTCAGAACCCATAACAAAATAATCACACTTATACTCCATGTACAGTGATCTTGCTGTATCTGTGGATTTCTTTTCTCCTGTCAAGTTAAAAATTTTAGGATTGGAGCCTACAAACCTTACATTACGTAATATTAAGGTATATAAATAGTTTCAAAAGGACTTCTCTCAAGAAGAGCATTTGCTATGCATTTTCAGGCTGGACTACTAAGGAAGCACAGCTTATGACTGTGCTATGCGTGTGTACCTGTTTGTTTGTCTCTTACTCCCTGCAATGCACCCAGGAATTGAAGATGCAGATTTTTCTGCAAAGAGAATTTGGCTTGCAGGGGGAGGGGAAAGGGATAAGAACAGACCCATCCTTCACATTTTCTATAGCAACTGAGTAGCAGTAGGAATAGGAAGTAAAATAAAATGATACAGTTAGAGAAAAGCTTCAATAACTGAATGGAGCTATGAAAGTTTAAAAAAAAAAAGAAAATCAATTTAAGTGGAACATTAAATAAAAACTATGCAATAAATGTATGCAAAAAAAGATCAATAACTGCAAATGTGTTGTGTATCAATATTTGTCTAGCCCTAAAAGAAGAAACAGGATTAAGAAATAAAAAAGCCAACCTTAATTTTCACTGTTTTAAATAACTATTCAACCTGAAAATTAAAATCCACTATCTGACTTTCCAATATGCTGAGTCCTCTCCTGGAGTAATGTTCTGAAATATATTGCGTGTATATGATGCAGTGTTTAAAGCGTATTGAAAATTTTTAAATCAAGCAATACATACTAAAACTTGCTCTAAAAAAAATGCAACTGACAATACCTATACGTTTTATAGCAACACTGTACTAGAAGGTACACGCAAGACAGAATTTACAATTACTTTAATACATATTAGCTTGAAATAGAAATGAGCCAACATAAATCTGAGGGACAATCATTGGGCCTTTAAAATACGTATTATTTACAGTAGGTTGTAAGTAGTACATTACTCTCTGCAATATGTAACAGCAAATACGAACGCAAGGAGCACGATGGACTGGCACACCAGGAAAGAATAACCTTGAAACGAGTCAAAACCTTCTTCTTAATCTGTGTTAACCAGTGAAGAGCCTAAGCTCTATACAAGTATCTTAAACCTAACTCACAGAGCACAGGCATGCTAATTCACATTTGTATTTATTTTGTCTATGGTAGAATACATGCACAATACAACAGTTGCAGGCTGTGTGGCCTCCATGACTAGCTCTCAAGAATTTTCCTTGTATATGGTTCCTGGGAGTAAATATATATCCAATGGGAAAGCAGTTAAGACTCTCCCTAGATTGTTTTTTTTTCTTTTTCCTTTTGTTTCTAGCATTCTAGTTGCTAAAACACTATGAAAAGAGCACAATTACCCCCAGCATTTAATGAAAGGCATCTGTGAGGGGACTGAGTCATTTGTCCAGCTCTATTAGAAACTCATCATATGGGATTTGTTGAGCTACCTAAGATTCTACAGCTATGGAAGTAGTTTAACATTAATTTGGATATAAGTAACAGCACAGGCATTACAAGAGGCTTAGCATTTGCCAAGGTGTCTCTTGAGCAATTTGTAGTTAATGTTGCCCTCCTCATACTTGCACAGTTAGAAGTGGAGCCGAGATAGCCAGTTTAGCACAAGGCTGTAGTCTTGTGTAGATTAAGTTCATGTGCCTACAGTAGCCAAAATAATGTTAGAGGGACTGTAGTGGTTAGGATGCATTTTCAGACGATGTGTCTTTCATATGCAGAAGATTGATTTCTCACTTGTAGTTATGGCATACCTGCTTTCTAGACTACTCAAAATTCTTGGTTTATGTAGTTAGCAAGGAAAGAGAGACAGACTGTATAGCAAATCTGAATGCTTCCGCACATTCATTTCAGAAGGCAGGGCACACAGGCCTTGGTTCTCTGAAAGGAGACTTTATTCAGAGTCTGAGACCATCACGAATAGCTCAGTAAAATTACTTCTGCCTGAAAGAGAGGAAATTGGTTTCCTTAGAGTATGAAATTGAGCACTATGATCCAGAAAATGCTCTGCACAATTGTTCAAAAGGGGAGACGAATAGAAACTTGTCATCTAGATGCAAATAACCATGAACTCAGAAGATAATTCAGTCTATATACAAATCTTACAACTTGGCTCATCTCTCTCACAATATTTGAAAACAGTGACCAAATCACTTTCCCTAAAGAGAAGTTCTGTGCGTAGGTTACAGTAATCAATGTATTTAATTGGTTTCACAGCATGCAAAAATGATACAATATGCAAAGTGTTAATGTATAATTACCTTCCTCCGTTGTTCTTGCTTCATTTCCTCTAATTTTCTGTTTTCATCGTCTCGAAGAGCTTGCTTGTAAGTATGGCTTCTAGTCTGTTGTTCAGCAGAGAATATAAAACATATTGATAGAGAGGGGGTGGACCGCACCAAAATCCCAAGCCTCATTCCCAAATCATTATACAAGTAATTAACACAACAGAAATGGCTGAAGGATTCTGTTCACTTAAGAAAATTCAAGTCTTTGCACTAATATAAGCTAGAAGCATTCAAAAAAAATTTTCATTCATTCATTCAGCTTGGCTAAACGTCCATCTGCACATCACAACAAACCAGCCACAGCACATGCTATTGCTTGTCCCAGTGATAAGCATGAAAACACCCTAAATAATCAGAAAATGCTAATACCATATATGATAGTGAGATGTGGTATTTGGGGAAGAAGAAAAGGTCTGGAAGTATTACCAGGATAACAGAGCAGAAGGGAGGCCTGATAAAAAGAGGGTAACCCAGGAGTATTTCCATGTAAGTATTGAAAGCGGATGTGTGGAGGAAGGACAACAAAAGCCAAGAGATCCTGCCTGCTGTTATTCAAGGGGCAACTAAGAGGAGTGAAAATCTGAACTAGACACCACAAATAAGATATCTGACTGTGTAGGAGTTCCTTAAAATAACTAGCCCAGGTCTTTCATAAGGTGTAGCTATGTGCAAAGTTCTAGTCTAGTACTAAGTCCTTAGGCCCTTACACTGTAAAGTCTTTGAGCAGGGTCAGAACCTATGTGTAGCACACTATGAAATAAACCAGTGTGATTTAATATGAAAAGTGTGCAGGTCTAGCTCATAGTTTGACTTTAGCAAGGGATTTGATGCAGGGCTACACAATGTTCTTCATACTTGATATATATGGTTCAGAATGACACCATTAAAACGACAGGCACATAATCTGCTAAAAGGGCTGAACAGAGAAAGCAATTATTAATAGCTCAATTTTGAGCTGGGAGGAGTTGTTACATGTGTCCAGGGAGACTCATTCTGGGTCCGGTATCATTCATTACTCTCAGTAATGGCTTGGAGGATCATGTGGAGTGTATGTTAATCAAGTTGGAAGACAAAAAACTAGCCAGGATTGTTAACACTTTGAAACACAGGATTAGAATTAATTATAAACTTGATTAAATAAGTGGGCCAAAAAGTCACCAATGACATGAAATTACTCAAAAGGTGGCAAATTTTTCCACATGCATTTGAGTAATAATTGACAGTGATATTTGAACTAGGTGTGCTAAATAAGTATCAGTATCAAAGTAACGATGGGCATGAAAAGAATTAAATCAACATGACATTGTCCAGAACTTGTTTTAGAACATTAAATTAACCCCCCCACACACTTTTAACATGAATATCAGGCACTTCTTAGATTTATCGTACTTCGGAATTTCAGATGAATTGGTCCTGAATGTTTTAGTTACTCCAAACAAGGAACAAGTCCAAGATCACATCAAAATTAGAGTATGAGTTTCCCCACAGGTCAAGTGATTTGGTATTATGCCAGTTCTATCTGGGTAACAAATCATTGGTTAATGTGCTTCATCCAAGGGTTAGATGCCCTTTCACAGAGCATAGAAGCTCTGAGTATGGCTACAGATTGTTCTTCATCCAAATTGGTTGGAAAGACATTTTGCTAACTGCATTGCTGCATTATAAGCAAGTGATAAACTGAGTCACAAAGGTTTACAAATGCTGTGATGCAATGCAATAGGCACACATAATGTCAGCTCATACTAATAAAGAACATCACAGATGAACTATGTATTTTATTTGCTTGGGTATTGGTTAAGCCAAAGATGAACTATGGTGTGTGATTTGGCATAATTTATTATGAAAACCCTCAAAAACTGCAATGAGAATGAGGCACAACTGAGTGGATGAACTGGTGACAATGACTAAAAGCAGGACCTGTATGACTAAAAGAATCCAGTGCTCTTTTAGGCATCCACCCACTTCTGCACAGATATGCAGACACAGCACTAAAATCCTGAAATCTAAGTCAGTCCTGGGGACATGTGCTAACTTATCTTCTCAGTTCAATGCTCAACGTCCTAAGAAAGGCTGAGGAGCAGGGTCTGCCATAAACAAAGGACCAGCTCCCCATCATTCAGAGTGCAGGATGCTTCAGAGGGAGGCAGAAATAATTTCAGTACATTTTTTCCTCCCTTCCCATAGTATCACATATTCCTAGTCTTCTCTCTTACTTCAGTGGGCCAGTCTTGCTGGGCAGAATTTGATTGCCTCAAACTATAAATCTGCCTACATTACACTGAGATTTCTTTATCTTTTTCAAAGACACAATATGACCTGAGGAATCAAAGGGGAAATGAACCTACTTTCAGTGTCACCTTCTCCTTTCACACAACTGAGACATGGGATGAGATACCACAGCAAGACAGGGCCCTTATATATTGTTGTGATAATTTCTATAAATGGGAGAAAGTCTGGCACATTTCCATGGCTCCTGAGAAAATATGCAGGAGAATCTTTTCTTCCCTTTCTCAACAGTTGATGTTCAAGGCTCCATACCACAGAGGGCTGCCCAGGTTAGGTATTTCCAAGTTTCTGCTGATCTAGACTATTGTCCATAACAATAATTTCTGTCCACATAGCTATTTGCTGCAGGTTTCCTCTGACTTAGAAGCCCCCCTAAAGGAGAAAATTTCTATCTCAGGGTTAATATGTCTCACTGCAAGTTTTTCCATCAGTGGGAAAGCTTGGTTTAAACATGAACAGACTAACCATATATGAAAAAGCCTTTTTGAAACAATTAGAATAATTAGAACTTAAGCAATACTTTACATCTTTCCTAATTACATCGATACTTACTAGGCTCATTCAAACAGGGACGAAGTCCCTACGCAGCCTGTGGAATCACTTTTATGACACACTGAAAAATAAGCTTCTCTTCTGACTAGATTTTCAGTGCAGTACAGCATCCACTGACATGAGCCAGCTGAGATTTCATAAAAGCATGCCACCAACTGATGGGTACAGACACATTTAAGATTCTCATCTGAAGTTAGAATATAAATCCGCCTCTTAGTTATGAGAGAGAGATCGGTGAGTAATAAAGGCTGTCCCCTACTATGTAGGATATTCTGCCAATGTATCACAGACAACGTACGCAATCTCACTCACCCAGAAAGACTCCTTGGTACCCACTGAATTATGTCTGGGCAATTAAGCTCAATTAAAATACTCTAATATTACACTATTGACAGTACCTGGAAAATTGACAGAAAATATTTCACATTCCATGCTTTTACTTACCCATGCTGTAGATTCTAGGCCACGATTCACAATCTGACAGGAATCACTCTTTGGCAAACCCAAGTCCAATCTGTTCAATAATTCATTGGTTTTGCTACAAAGAAATCCAATCCAAATAGAATTGTTAGTGCTTTCATTAAAAAAAAAAAAATACAGCTTTTTATTCCATCCTTGGAATCTAGCCTAGACATTTTATCATGCAATTACTGAAAAACATCATAGGTGGAACAAAAGGTTATGGAGACAGACAGAATGAAATGGGACAGCTGAAACAGAAGCTACATTGTGGATAAGACATTTGTTGGGAGGATTTTTAGGTAAACAATTATTGTCATTTCCGTGTTAGGGTTCTGTAGTGGCTATGCTTTCTTTCCTCACTGTCAAGCTCCTAAAACAGACTCACACACCACTGGACTTCATCAGAATGCAATCACTTCACTGAACTGTCGCAAATCTTTCTATCAGATCCATAAATCTCAGATAAGTAATTTAAAAGATTATTTTAAAGCATCTTCCTTCATGGTTAACACAACACGTGCTTACAACGGATTACTTAAGTAACAAAACTTTGAAGTATTTTGTAACATTGAAAAAAATTCTCATCTATAGTTGAAATGGAATTGCACAACATTGTCATTTCTTATTCAGGCAAAGGCAACTTTACTTTTCTAATCATATCCCTTATAAACCAGATTTTCAAAGTGGCATCAGATCATTCACAGTTCCAACCAAGTACAGTTAAACAAAGTCATATGAGTAACATTGAAACAAATGCTAAAAAACAAGAGTTTTGGTGCAGTGATCAGGAATCTGAGTTTCCTAACCTGCAGACCCAGGCATATCTATTCAACTCTTTATGCATTCAATGGAATTGAGTTGGAGGAAAGACACAATTTTATTTCTGTACACAGCTTTGGATACAGTAGTTCACTCCCAGTTTAAAGAAAGCATGAAAGTACTGAAGTGAGAGCACAAAGAGTGCTTCAAAAGGGATTCAACACAAAAAGATTTACTTTGCTTACAGAGCAACCAGCGAGCTCTGTGGGGAGAAGAGGCCAATACTAAAGGCATCTTAACCTTGGAGAAAAACCCTAGGCTGCCAAACAGTGATGATGACTAACTGCTGAAACAGACTATTAAGCATGGTTTTGGCTTTCACTCCATGTCCTCAAATGGAGAGTAGATCCATTTTTGGAAAACATCCTGCTGGTCAGTGGGTGTATTAAGGGAGGATGGGGGGGGATAAAAAAACAAAATCACAAGTTCTTCTGTGTTACCGTACAGAATACAAAAACATATTACTGCTTTAAAGTATAGATCACTGACTATGCTCAGGCTGTGCAAAGTCAAGCTTTTAGAGTCTTAATATTCCCAGTTCCTTCCTCCTTTTCTTCATTACAGGGGGAATTAATATAGATCTCAGCCAATGCACAATACAGAAAGAACCAAATGAACCATAAGATACCCTGCTATACAGAGCGCCAGGTTAAACGAACTAATGGTCTCTTCTTACTCAAGCTTTAAGAACACAAAATTTCTTCATGAAAAAAAATCAGTGGATGAGTGGTGATATTAAACAGAGTAATTTCAGAAACTTTAAGTTTTACATTTAAGATTTCATATTTCTTTGGCTATGCCAAAAAGAATGATTTATTCCTATACCAGAAAGACTAAATACTTTTACAGAAAGCTTGGAATACATTTGAGAAGTCTGCTGCTCTATAAAGAAATATTTTGCATGCTCAGCAAGTTCTCAGATACAAAACTGGGAGGAGGGGGTGATACACCAGGTGATTGCACTGCCATTCCAAGGGACCTTGACAGCCTGGAGAAACAGGCTGAGAGGAACCTCATGAGGTTCAACAAAGGAAAATGCCAAGTCCTGCACTTGGAGAAGAATAACCTCATGCAGGTGGGTGACCAGCTGGAGAGCAGCTTTGCAGAGAAGGTCCAGGGGTCCTGGCAGACAACAAGTTAAACATGAGCCAGCAATGTGCCCTGCAGCAAAGAAGGCCAGTGGCATCCTGGGATGCCTTGGGAAGAGCATTGCCAGCAGGTTGAGGGAGGTGATCCTTCCTCTCCGCTTAGCACTGGTGAGGATACACCTGGAGTGCTGGGCCCAGTGCTGAGCTCCCCGGTATGAGACATGGATTTACTGGAGCAAGTCCAGTAAAAGGCCACAAAGATGATGAAGGGTCTCTCATATGAGGCGCTAGAGGGGGCTAAGAGAGCTGTAACTATTTAGCCTGGAGAAGAAAAGGCTCCAGGGGGATCTTATCAATGTTTAAGAATATCTGATGGGAGGGTGTAAAGAGGGTGGTGCCAGATTCTTCTCAGTGGTGCTCAGTGACAGGATGAAAGGCAATGGGCACAAACTGAAACACAAGAAGTTCCATCTGAACATAAGAAAACACCTCTTTACTGTGAGGGCGATTGAACATTGAAACAGATTGCCCAAAGAGATTGTGGAGTCTCCATCCTTGGAGGTATTCAAAACTTGACTGGATAAGATGCTAAGCAACCTTTTCTAACTGATCCTATTGAGCCGGGACATGGACTAGATGATCTCCAGAAGGCCCTCCAACCCTATCTACTCTGTGATTTTGTGATTCGGCAACTTGGGGTATAGCTGGATGTCCTAATACCTTATGGATGAAAAAAGCATGATATGGGAAATGTGGAAATTCTCATTACTGGCATAAGAAGGGGGTGGAGGGTTTGCCTTCCCCAGATCAGCTCACTGATATGTGAAAAAGCCAACTAAGTTTCAGTACTAGAAGCTATGATTGCAAGAGTGGAAACAAATCAAGTTTCTCAGCAAGACCGTGTGCTGCCTTTGAACATACTTTGACATCCTGCTACATCACACCAAATAATATATTCCAATTCCTTTTGCAAGAAAGGGGCTCAGATTTCTGAATCTGACTGAAGACGGACACTGTCAAGTCAGTCATACATGTTAATACATTGTGCATCATCTCTATGGAAACCCAGCAATGCATCTTCAGTTGCCAGACTGTCAAACTGTTGTCTGGATGGTACTTTTCATAATATTTATCCTAAAATCATAACAATGCACAGCATAACGTAAGTTATGTTGCTTGGAAAGAGGGAAGTCAGAGAGATGACAGTTCAATTAACATCTTAGAGAGGCAAGCATCATCTCCAAAAGGAAATGAGCATATCAAAGTGTTCCAAAGGTGTTCCACATGCAGACAATTGGTGCAACATCTCACTTGCACAAAATTTCAAGGGCTAAGCAGAGATGCCAATAAAATGTGTTCCCCTAAAATAATTGGTGTTAAGGAAAGAAGAGCAAGAGCTGAAGAACCAAAATTAATTTGGTCAGCAACCTGATATCCTTCACAAATAGTTAGACAGGAGGAGATCCAAAATTTAGAAAAAACAAGATGACGGCACCCTTCTCTTAATGAGTAAGGTGCTAACCTGAGCTCTTACCAGCATGGGGAAGCCTCAGGTTCCCCCCAGAGCATCAGGCTGAATAGGAGAGAATAGTTGAGAAGTATAGTTTGTATAGTACAGTAACTGGAATGTTCTTATGAGGGTATTTTGTGTTTCTCTGTAACACCGTTTCCTGTTACACAGTTGGGAACAACGCCTTTTGCTTTGCTAATAACAATGCCTGGTATGTTTAATAGCACTAGGCAATACTTTTAAAACAGGAACTCAGCTGTCTGTCTGTATTGTCAGAACAGTCACTGGCATAGTTTTGACCTGTTCCAAATAGCACTTTAACACACACACAAATAACTCCTGGATGCTGTCCAGTAATTAATATTAGCCATGAATAACTCCCATTTTGGATGCACCTGCCCCATTTTAGGGAGTAAAAAAGTTTGCTAGCAATGGAGGCAGGCAACTTCAATCCTGCAGACCTCAAAAGTAACCTAGTCACTTGTTTAATTTATGAGTATAGATGCAGCAACTGTGGACCAAAGTACAAGGGTGAATTTGGGAGCCAAAGTTGCTAAGAGCTTTCATGGGAAAATATTGACTCTATTGCCAGGATCATGGAGTAACATAATTGGGGCAGTGCCTGACTGCAGAAATCAGTCCATGTTGCAGATACACACGAAGGCTTTCTGTGGGTTCTTAGATATATGGCTCTTTGTCTTACATCTGCTCTCCAAGCAGAGTCATTTCTTGCATTTCTTAAAAGCTTTTACTTAAAAACTTACATATTTGAAGTCCAATGAGTATGCGTAAAATACAGAAACATGAATGTCTTATGTGTTCCACTGAGAATGATGTAACTTAGAGATTTACGGTTGGCACCCTGCTACTGTTGGCACTCACAGGCTACTTCTGGGAATCTACAAGCATTTCATATTTTGGGGGACAAAATGCATGTCTTGCTTGTGTCAGCCAAGGTTTCTATGGCCTAGATAGGGTTTAACAGGGTCCTCTAACAGTCTAACAGGGTCCCCAGCCTTGAAAACTGAGAAGCAGAAAACGCCACTGTTGACTCCAGCAGGTAACTGTTGAAGATCTGAAGATCTACACTGACCTTACTGCAGACTTTAGGTCTAAAGCCCTATGCAGAGTAAGAGCTTTGACTACTTATATCACTTGGGTCTTAACACTCATCTAATTTACCATGAGAAAGCATATGTCTACAAGGTGAAGAGAAGACCCAGTCCTGAAAAGGATTCAACCCTAAGCACATGAATACAGGATGTGGATCCAGTCCCCAGAATCTTCCTCCACCCAAAAACTTGGGCTATGAAGCTTGCTAAGCTTTTTATTTGATATAGTCCTTACTTCTCCTCCAAATGAAGATAAAAAGAAAAGATTTTTTTTCTGCATACAAATACATTTCCTGACTTTTTGAATCTGTTTTTACAGACTAACATTAAAAATGCATATATTAAAAAGACCGCTTGTAATCTTCATTACTGCTTCCAAATGAAACTAGTGGCAGTTAATTCTTTTGCTTTAATTGATGGATATTGAAATGCCAGGGTACAGAAAAATATACTGGCTTTAATGCCAGTACTTTAAAAAAGCATATTACTTTTGAATATACCATAAATCTATTTATTTCTCTTGACAATATTTAAAAGATAATGGCCACTCTTATTACTACCAAAAACAAGACAGCTTCTAAACTCTGTTTTCTCAAGTTACAGAATCTCCAGCATTACAATGCTACTCTAACAAAATGTCCACAAGTAAGCTAAGAGCCATCCAAACAAATCGATACAAAATAAACAAGTCCAGTCCAGGTGAATCGTCACAGCCATTTCAGACAGGAGAGAACATAATTGACTAAACAGACAAAAGTACCATCCAGGGATGAATGACAGGGGACACGTCAACTTCCAAATTCATTGCCAGTGAGTTATGTTCAAGTGATAATCCACCATTTTCTTCAAGTTCATCTGAAGTAGTAAAATCCATGCATGCATAGTGTTAGTTTCATAGATCTGCATAGAAGTTTCATGATGGCTTTTTAAAAAACTAACAAGACTCCTCTTCTCAAAAAAAAAAAGAAAAAAAAAAGAAATAGAATTTCATTTCAGACATCTTTTCACACCACTAACAAGCATTTGTACACTTTTCCCCACCTCAACATATTTAACTGGCCAAGCATAGCATCATCTTTTACTTTTGCAGAAATTGAGATGCATTGTTTAACACCACCATAGGCTACCAGCAAGAAAAGCTGCCCTTCATTTCAGTAACATCCACAGAGGCTGTGTTCTTACCACGGCCCTAAAATTAGGCTGGATTAGCCCAGGCCCAACAGTAAATAGACTTAACAGAAGTGAACTTTGTGTTTTATTCTTTGTTCTTGTTCCTTCCTCATCCAGAGCTCTACCTTGTGCATTGCCACATGCAATCTGGTCAGTCTTGCTATGATTCACATGCCAGGCTGGCTGGCACTAAGGCTCTTCCTTCTCTATCACACAAGCTAACACAAGCCATTAAAATTAAATGTCAAAATAGAATAAAATTTCAGTAGTCTACACAAAGGTAGATGGGATGAGTATTGATTTATGCAGATTTTATGCAGATTCTATGTTGGGAGATGGAGAAAAAGACTCCAGATGGAGCTGTAGTTGGGATTTTCACACATGAAAAATCATTTGCTGAAGTGAAAATGCAATTGGAGGGTAATACCAAGATTTATGAAAAAAAAAAATCCACCAAAGGCACCTATTTTAAAGTTAACCCATTAAGAAAGTTGTAAGCAGTCTCACTGGAGAGACCAAAAGGCTTTTTGATTGTGTACAGTCCATACACGCCTCCTCCCACCTTTACACCTTTGTTGCTGTGATAAACCTCTGTAAAAGAAGTTTAAAAGCTTACAAGGAACTGCCACATTTCCCATGACTGGGCCATGACAAGGGGCAAAGTACTAAAACCACTGCCATCTCTTGGCAACAGATATGCTCTCTGCTCCTACACAGATGCTGACTTTTTTCCTCTACCTCAAGTCTAATGGACGCCTGCAGGACAGGTCCACTTTTGGGTAAAATGAAAAGTTGAAAGTGAACCATGTGCAAAGTTGTCAGCATGAACTAATGCACATTTTTTCATGTGGGGGATTCATCTTTTCCTGGAAGCTATTAGGTGAAAGAGCCTAATACTTAACCCATCAGATTCCTGCATGATTTGACAACTCCCTCCCAACGGCCTTTACTGGGAAGAAAGGCACTGCTTTGGGTATTTAGCTCACTTATCTTCTAGCTCAACTCCTTTTGGTAGCCACATACCAAGCTAAAACACAGTATTCACAGACTTCACTGGGAGCCATGCACAGGCAAACAAAGGAGGACTTTGACAAATCTAATATTAATGATCAAAACTGTGCTGCCTTTGGCTGGTAGCACATTCCTGTCTGCAAGTCCTTGAGTTCTTATTCTTGTGGAGAAGAACAAAATATGTGTCAGTTCTTTTTAGGTATAAGGCTTGAAGAAAGTATAAAAATAGGTTAAAAGAATGCAGCAACTTTCTCAGCAGACTTATTTTCTTCACTTCCCACCCACACCCAAAACTAATTTTTCCTGTCAACCCACTTGTTTTTTTTGTTTTCCTGATTGGATGAAATAATACTGCTAGGCTATTCTTTCCTCCCACCAACTCATCCAATATTCTAGGAAGTTATTTTAGACATCAAGTTTCATTTATTATCTGAAGGAATAAGCATAAATCCAGTTTTAAGTAAAATGCAGTTTTGTATAAGTCTATTGCATAGATTTTCCATTCTGTGTGCTCCATCTGCATGTGCAATCTGCTTCTATATTTTCAGCCAGCTTGCATGGGCAGATTAATGTGTACAATTAGAAAGCAACCTCACAGGCGTTCAATAAACTGCCTTCATTATTACACTCAAGAGAGTCCCTTTGGATGTCTATAAAAGCCTAGTTTTCTGCCTGTTAGCTAAATAATTGACAATGCTTAAAATAATCAGGAGCAAATGAACAAAATGAAGACCATTGTGGTGAAAGGAAGCAAACAAAAGATTCTCAAGGCTGCAAACCTTTTTGTGTGGTTCCTGCGAGCCCTCTTTCACTCTCTTTGGCAACCTATATTAAGAGTCTGGTCAGGTTTACCTATGCACTTCTGTGGGGAAAATTTGCTACCAGCCTGCTGTTTGAACCACACATCATAGAGGACTGAAAACTGGCAAGGACACTAGAATTTATCCTGTAAAAATAGATAAATAAATAAAAATTCTGTTTTGATTCAGGTTTTATTTTCTTCCATTTTATGACTTTTGAAAAGACTGCTTTGGCAGGCAAGCGTACATCAGCTTGGTTGGGTGAAACTCCTGCATTGTATTTGGAATATTCACTTAGAGGCACTCTAGCAAGTTCTGTGTTTCAAGCTCCAAATTCTGAGCAGAATATACTGAGTGCACACATGGACCAGAGTGAAATAGTGCCAGGAATTTTTACAGGAGTGCAACCTTCACAAAAACAAAGACATGAATATGTAACAAAGGGAGGAATTAAAACAAATATTATGTAATACCTCTCCCCTCACCAAAAACCCCCACTCTATGTGCTGGACTACTTTTCCCATTATACAAACAGGCGGGCCTATTATATAAGCAGGTAGATGGCTATTAGAAACGAAGTGGATTACATCCAGCACTACAGTTCTTGTGAGTCAAAACCAAATTAAACAAAAACACCTTATCAGAGAGCTGGGCTATAACCTTGTAATGAGATACCTGACAGTTCAGGCTCAGATTCATGCAGCCTGCACAGCAAGTCACAAAGACAATTTATGATGTGGCCATCCCTCGTTACGGTTTGAATGATAATTTCTGTGTCCTAAATAAAGGAGGACTTCCAGGAGGGTCTTGGGCAAGGCACGCAATCTACTCTTCATTCCTGCTCAGAAAGATGGATGCTCAGTCTTCTCCTCAGAAGAATTAGCAATTGAAAATTTAGGACCACAAAAGCATTCAGTATCTTTTAACCCAGTCTGATAGAAATACAGTCTCTAGTGCAGGGTATTAACAAATGTAAAATGCATCCAAGAAACCATTAGTCAGAAGAAAGGACTCTGTTTTGCATACAAGCAGTTTCCAGGAGACACGTGTGCATGTATGCCTCATCTTCCTGATCCTATGTCTGTACAGTCAGGACCACAAAGATGCTGCCACCAAGAAATCCCCCAAGTGCTTCCCCTCTGTTAGTACAAACCATAGCAATCCTGCAGAGCAGCAACTCCTCCAGCCCAAAGTCTGCTTCTGTGGGCTATTCAGGCTTTTTATACAGAGCTACATTAGGACATACCTTGTGGGTTTTGCCCACTTTAGTCACCTAATACAACCTGAGTCCACCTGAGTCTGCAGAGCTGCTGATCCCAAGAGAGGGACTTGAAGTCTTTTCCACACCTCTACATGTGAGTGGAGACCTCATTTCCACTGGACATCAAGAGTTTAAGCAACTCTCATAGTAGATAACAGTCCACTTTTAAGAAACATTTGTACATAAAGGAGCTAACAAGCTTTCAAGAGTTAGGAAATAACTGTATTCCCCAGACAGTGGACAAGGTTGCAGTCAATTTTTCCTTCTGACATTTGTTCACTTAATATTACACCCTTCAAATGGGAATTTCTGTGAGAAGTTCCTGTTTTTAACAGTGATAGGATTTTAGTCAGAACCAAGGAACTTCTGTGCACTGCTGTGCTTTATTAGCACAATATGTTAATGACCCAAGAGTCTTAGATGCTTTTCCACATCAAACAGAAGAGGAATTTCATACAAGAGAAGGCTCTGACTGGGCTCTACCCTGTGCAGGAAGATACAGCTAAAGGAGGTGGTCAATTTTAAAAGGTTTCCCAGCTAATGAGACCACTGGTAGGCACTGATCTCATAGAGAAAATAGTGATGTTGCAGCTAGGGATACTTAGAGAGGACAGACTAACAAGGAGGCTTATCTTTTGTAATAGTCCCACAGGCCACGATTTTGCAGAGGTCATTGCTCTGTATGCAGCACATGACCTTCCCTTCCCCCTCTCTCAGCAAGCAGGGAAGGAGAGCAAAATACCCTAGCAGAGACAGGGATTAAAGGGGCACAACCTGATATTTATTCTTTTCACCTCTAGACATGTACTCCGCAATGATGGAAGTAACAAGTCACTCACTTTTACACAGTATGCATACAGTACTGTGTTAAGTACCAAGCACTTCTCAGTGAACATGTCTCTAATAACAAGTAGTAGTACATCGTCAGAATTACTTTACAAGAGCTGAGATGTCACACAGCAGCTTCCCATTACTGCTGGATGTTGTGTTCCACCTCAACATCCAAAGGTAAGTTCATCACTGCCCAAGACTCCTTTCCTCACTCCACTGGAAGATTTCTTCAGAGCAGAGAAGGCTCTAGTGAGGTAACTAGTGTTACACTGTACAGTATGAGAGGTTTTCGGTTGACCAGATTTGCATTCACTATATATAGGATTTCAACTCACTTTCTCCAGGTACAATATCCATTAGACCCCTCTGGTATGTTTAGTACACAGAGTACATAAAATAAGTCTTTGGACAGTTATGTGTCATCTCAGCTGTAACAGAGCTTGACAGTCCAAAACTTCACCCTAAACTTCAGTCTGTTTGGTTTTCTAAGATGACCCCAAATGAGCAAGGCTGTCCTAAATCAGCGGACAGAATGAGCAGCCAGCCAGTTTCCTTCTCAGTGCCAAGTCAGCCTGAGCTCCTACACCACCTGGGGCTGACTGACTCTGCTCGCATGAGGGTGTTTTAGAGGGTCTGGGCCTCCTTTTGACAGGACCACCCTTACTTTTAACAGGAAAAAAATGCCAAATGGCAGAATTCACTTCACTCTAAGCAAAGATACACAAGGAAGGTGGGGGAAAGAAGGAGCTATGCCTCCTTTCATAACTGAGTAAGCTGTTAAAACAAAAGTTAGATTAAATGGAAAGAGGAGAACCTTCAGAATCCCCTCAGGAAAAAGCAAGTCACATAACTGAGGACACTATACTGAAAATATTTGATGAGGCTGTCCTCAGGTTAAGCTCAGAGAGCACAAGACACAGAATCACAGGGGCTGGAAGGGACCTCTGGAGATCCTTTAGACCACCCCACTGCTCAAGCAGGGTCAGCTAGAGCAGGTTGCCCAGGACTGTGACTAGTCGAGTTTTGAGTATTTCCAAGGATGGAGATTCCACAGCTTCTCTAGGCAACCTGTTCCAATGTTCAACCACCCTCATTGTAAAAAAGTTTTTTTATCTTCAGACAGAATTTCCTGTGTTTCAATCTCTGTCCATTGACAATTGAAATGAAGATGTCTAGTCTATCAGAAATAGAGATTTAAAACTATACTGGGTCCTCAGAAGCCCTGAGGAATCAAGGAAGGTGGGGGGGTGGGGGCAAATCCACATTGAGTGAGACAAACAGAGGACAAAATACTAATATCCATGAGACAGACTTTGGCAATATATTTAAGGAAAAAGAAAAATAGAAGACTTGGGGGAAAAAAGGTGGGAGGGGAGAGTCTGAAATTGGTGAGAAAGCTCCAAAATGTCTAAACATTAGGAAAAAAAAGTCTGGGCAGAAAATGAAGGATCTGGAACTACTAGCATAGGACACAGTTGACTCTCTTAAAAAAGTCAGAGAAGGATAGAGCAATCAATCATGCTGGGAACACAGGTGAGCTATTTCAGGAATTAAAGACAGAAAAGGTAAAGGTGACTGAACAGCAACGTGTGTTAATTACGTGATACTATTGGTTTGGATCAGTTAAAAAAACCTCAGGGTAGAGTGAATTGGCAAGGCAGGAACACCACTGCCAATGGAATCAATTATCTCAGGAGTTAATCCATATCTAAATCTGGCAATAATGAGGTATTCTTGGGAAATAGGTCTTCATTGCAGGCTAAATTCCCAAATCTAAGTTGTAGAACTGTGCTAAATATAGGAAGCCCTCATTATTTTCATGTGGGTTAGATATCTTTACCAGTCACTAAAATAAATAGGTGGAGATGTAATTTAGATCCTGTTTTGACAATTAATCTTGCATTGAATGATCATATATTCATTCATTTATATAAAGAAAGCACAAAGTCTCTCTATAACTCACAGTTTTCATTTCAAAGTGTATCTTTCGAGAATTTAAAAGAAATCTACTGGCCAAAAGAGCTGACAGAATGAACTACGAAGGAGGCTTGCATTACTTCAAGTCAAAAAGTGAAAAAAACAACAGCAAACACACCCTGGCCTCACCAAAAATAATTAAAAAGGAGAAGGGGAAAAACAGTAGCATGTACCACACTCATTGGGAAGCATTTCAAATTTCAAACATTATTTGCTAATGTTTTTATGATTTACATACTAGTTAGCAAGGAATGGAAGACACATATATTGATCAAACAGCAGTTTCTTAGATGCCAAGAAATTAAGTAAAAAATGCTGCAAGTCTGAAGAGTGTAGCTTAGCTAAAGCAGCAAAAGGTTCTTCAGTCTTGCAAATGCATAGAGGACAGGAAAAAGAAGCAGGACAGCTACATACAGAAAAGGTGACTGAAAACAACCATCAAGTAGGCTCCTGATGTGAATGGTTAGTCATCAGAAGAGAGAGAGCATGCTGAAAAAGAAAAAGGTAGCCGGTAGGCATCCTCTCTTATTTTCCCCTCAATGGCTCTCACAGAAGGAAAGAAGCAGCTCCTCTTTAAAAAGGGAAGGAAGAAAGTCTCATAACAGCAATTCTGGTCAGTTCCCGTGCCCACCTCAAAATTATTTTATTTATTTTTAAATGGTACAGGACAGGGAGGGAAAACAGCACTTTCTCTGAAAACCAGAGGATAACTTTAATAATAAAGTGAAAATTACTGTGTGGACAGTTACTCTGTCCAGCAGAGACTGGATTCTTCTCACCTACTTTAGGAGAGACCGTTGAAGTTAATTGCCCAGTCTCTGTCTATGGTCCACAGAAGTGAACTTCGAGAGGATGATTCATGTTCTCTCTACTAGATTTTTATTTTAGGAAGGGCAAAATTACTCCCTACAAGGGACGCTCTATACTCATAGAAAAGACAGACTTGTTTTGGATTCAATGTCTAATGCTAAGCAAGTTGAATCCTTCCCAACACATGAGGTCTTGCCTCTGATTATCTGACAGAGGAGATAAAGAAGAGAAAAGAAAAAAAAAGTCTCCTGGCTGTTACAGTTAGCTAGGGATGGGGGACAGTGAAGAGAAAAATATTTAGAGACAGCTAAAGCTTTGGTTTTGTTTTCAAATGTAGAAAGAGAAACATGCAGAGATGAAACCTGGAAGTTATATGTAGACAAGATAGTTCCAGAATAGTAGCTGTGGTTTTAAACTATGTTGTTGCAACATGGCAACACCTGACTATTTTTTCCCATTTTGCAGTGTACCTACCACCGTAAGTACTTCTGTATCCTGTTGCAAGACTTCCATTTTTAAAGAAATAAAATCCAAGCACTACCTCTATAAAGGAACAGAGCACTCTAGATACATTCTTTCATCTTGTAGTTCTTTTATATTCTTTTTCTATATAAATATTGTGATCTTTCAAAAGAAGTTAGTTTTTGAGACCAAAAATACGAAGTTGGCCCCTTCCTTCCTACCTAACCACACACACCCAGCTTCTCAAACATGAGAAATTCCAAAAAAGTTGAATATTTTAGAGAAAAACCTTATTTGAGGAGGGGAAAAACAGGTTACCCTAGCCAGTGAAGCCTAATGGTGTGACTGATAATTCAGAATTGCAGTTCAGTAGTTTGGAGCCAATGGACCAGATGCCCCTGTTGGAATAAGCTCCAAAGACATCAGTTTTTGTGCAGACATAGATGGTAACTACAAGTTTCACATAACAAGCAAAGATAAGTAGTCAGATTCAGATTTTACTTACTAATATTCATCTTCAAAGTACATCTCTCTTCTCTGCATTTCTCCTTGCCTTTTCTTAGCTTCAAGCCTCTCTGCCTACAGCATTAAAAACAGCAAAACATTCTTGAGATTTCTGATAAGCAAGAAACAAATTATTTCAGTATTCTAGTTTTCAAAATAACAATAGTAGTAGTTGGGTATAGAAGTGACTCAATCCCGAATTAAAAAGTATTCAAACATGACCAGGAGTCAGATAACTTAGTAAACTTGTCAAGAGACCAATCTGAAATACAAAAACCCGCTGCTTTCCTGGCAGACATATGTACCCTCACAGAGGGCCTCATGAGGCTTCACAGTTCCCAAGTCATAATATTAAGGCCATCTCAAGGATTAATTGATGCAGCTTAATGGGACCTGTACATGAGTGATGACATGGGCTACTCCAAGATGTGGAGGCATTTGCAATTAGATTAGCTGCGGTTGATGACATTTCGGTGGCTCTCAGCTGTGCTGCCTAAGTAGCAGTGACACAAGTGTGCACAGCTCTGTGCAAAAAGATCCATGGCCTTCAAAAGTCCTGACCAGTGATGACGAAGATGGAGGATATAACTACACATATCAAACGGTATTCTACCTCAGATACCATGCCCAGTGCAAGAGTCAGCCAAAGTTTTGACATGCAAAACTCCAATAGATATCTGGATAACACAGAAGCAATGAGGCCCTTTAATGTAAAATTGAATGCAATACCCTTGTGCAATGGTAGTTTAAGCACCTATCCCCACCCCCTCAAAAAAACCCTTTGCATAGAATTAAAATATTAAAATAAAGCAGAAACTAGAGAACTTGCTGCAGCAATGATATTCAGCTCAACTTTAATTTTTAGTCAAAAGGAGGCCAGCCAATTCTTTTTCTTTTCCTCCAACACAGGTTTTAGTAAGTCCAGTGGGAAAAGCAGTCAAGAGACAGTTCAGTGTACTACAAGCACAGATCAGAAGTGCCAAACCTTGTTTTCAGGCCTGCTATATTTTGAGCACAAGCTAACACACTGCAGTGGGCGAGGGTAACAAGTTCCCATTCGAGGTTCAGAACGACTGGTCAGAGAGGCACTGGCAACTTAGGCGGTCACTCCTCTCATCCCCCACCCTCAAAATAATAATTGAAAAAAATTAGCATAATTTAAGGCAGCAACTTTTGGGTAACCTAGCAATCAAACATTAAACAAAAATGCCCCGGAAATTTCAGAAAAATGTCTCGCAGAGACGAGAAGGCAGCTGTAGGTGGGAATGGCCCATTGCAGAAGCCCCCACTCCTGCTGACCCACTGACTCTCACATGCGAGCATTTGTTTGGTGACAGCCACAAATCAGAGGGATGACACACTACATGGGTGGAGGGGTTGTGCAAGGCCAGGCAGAAATGTATGTGTGCATGTGTGCACACCCCTGTGTGTGTAAGTGTAAGGGGGAAAAGTGATGTTAAAAGCAGAGCTGTAAACCTCCCCTATCCCCCTGCCACATACATGTCATTTTCTTCCTGTGCTGCAGTCAGAAACATTTTATAAAGATTACAGTTCTATTGGCAGTAACTCTATTACTTTGCCTTCAGTGATTTCGGGATGGGTATTTTTTAATTGGATAAAGAATGAATGTCTGGAAGAGATTTGCAAAACAAGTGTAAATTCCTCCTTGGCATGCACTGGATTAAAAAACAATACTACCAACAAAAACCCAACCCTGTGAGATGTCTGCAGATAGGAAAAAGAGACATTATGTTGTCTAATGATGATATAAACACTGAAAGGCAAATGGCTTGGAAATTGGTTTTTGGAAGAGGCAATGGAAAAAAAATAATAAAGAGGAAAAAAGAGCTCTCTGAATAAGGTGCCCCATTGCCCAGTCAGTTGGGATGTTGAGAAGTTTGTAAAATACATACACTATTGATGTGTTTAAATATATATATATATACACTAAAGTGAGGCATACCAACCCTCTGCATGGGTAATTTTTATAGTGTTCAAGGGGTATCTTGTCTGCTCCTAACTCCTCTACCCAGAGGTAGGTGGGAATCTTTGCCTAAAAAATTATCTATCTGTGCAACTTAACAATTTATATTACATCTTCTGTTTTCCCCCAGCTTTCAGAAACAGGTCTTGCAGCAGCAGGTGATACTCTGCAGATCTGGAAAGCATTCAGAAAGAACCTCAGGACTGGAGAGCTGCGATATTCAGACCCACTATTCACTTAACAAAGAGGGCAACATTTTTGGTACTAGCGAGGTAACACCGCTAAGCAGACTGCATAGAAAACAGATCCATATCAGAACAGATCCCTATCAGACCCTGTCCTACTCTGGCTAATGAGGAAGAAAGGAAATCTGATGTCATTATTATTGTCAAGGGTGATGTTGACACCCCTGTGACAACAGGAACAGTTCCAGGCTTTTCACCACTGCTGCTCAACACGGACAGCTGACGCTTTCCCCTCTGAAAGAGCATATATCAAGAGGCCAAATTTAAAATAAATTATAAGTTAAAATCCAAAGCTCACCAGAGTTGCCATGGCCTTGCTCCTAGCTAAGACAGAACAGTGATATTAAATCCTTCAATATTACACCCCATTTCCCACTAGATAAAAAAGGAAGCAAATATCCTACACCTATTCTACCACCAGAGTAGTGCTGGAAGAAAACTCCAGCATATTGAAGTTATTTTCTAGAGGCTGGTATAACTGCTTTCTATCCTGAAAGTTTACCTTGGGACCCTGCTTAGGACACATGGATATGACAGGAAAAGCAAATCAGATATTCTCTAACTAATGACAACCTATCAATAAACATTTCCAAAGCACTCCACATTTGGCACGATCTTCAAAAATAAAGCCAAGAGTGGAACAGCTGTGATATTGGAGGTAAACAGGTTGAAAAGCATTAGCAGAAGGTCTGTAAAGTGCTTGGTTTTAACAAATTCCCGAAAAAGGCCATTCATGTTGATTAACACAGTCAAATTAAAGAGCACATGATTTGATAAACAATAAAATGAAATTACAGCTTATTCTAAATAGGACAGTTTCAGAAGATGGCACGACTATTACTATGTAATGTAAATCAAAAGAAAAGTTAGTTGCACACTAGAATTTACTTGAGCCTTTTCACTTCAACTCTTTTGGATCTTTCGACATTTACAAAAGTTTTAGAATACACACAGGAAATTCTAAATGCAGGATAATAGGAACAGATTGAATGACAGAAAACTGAAACATGCAACGCACTGAAATTTGGCTTCTTGACCTTTAAGATTTCTGCGTGTGTGCTATACGCAAAATAGCACAACTTCAGTGCCACATGCTTTCCTTTTTTTTGGAAATTTGACTGCCCTTTCATCTGAAAGACTCAAATTAAGTTATGGTTTAGCCCGGTAGAAATTTGTCATGTAAAAGGCTACACAGAAGATACCAAACTGCAGATGCTTGCTACAAATGAACAAAGAATAATAATGCTGCTTCCCACACATTCCCACACTTCCTGCAGATCAGACACCCATCTCAGCACTAGGGCCAAATATAAAAAAAGTAATTCATTGCTAACATCAAAGTCTCTCCAAAATTATTTCAGTGAGCACTCAGAAATCACCACCTTACAAAAAAAGAAAAGCCGAATGTGTACAGCCCAGGTTACTCCGTGAGCAGCTCCGAGCAGTCACAGGGCAAGCTGGCTGATGCGGAGCACGTGCGATCCCCAGTCCCAATTGCTGCTACCCACAGAGAACCAAGAGCATCGGTTCACGAGAGCTGGTTCTCTGGAAGACGGGATAGGGGAGATTTACCTTTCTTCTCTCCGGGAGCTGGAGAGAGACAGAGTAGATGCCAGGAGCATTGGTATTACAGCCCCTGAATTGATCTTTAGAGAACGACAGACAGGTGTCTCCTACCGAAAGTAATACAGACCATCCACATTTGGGTACTGCTTTAACAGACACCCCTTTTTCTCCCAGTCACAAAGATAAAGGAAGAATAGATGCTACTTTTCTCTGCAAAACAGGTATTAAAGCAATAACATAAGCAGATCCCATGTTCCTAGGCGGCATTGGCTTGCAACACATCATCCTTACAATCATGGGAGACCTGAGCTGAGTATCAGCACACGTTCTGGCTATCATGCACTCTTTTGTAGGGCTTTACAACTGACGTTGGCTGGCAAAGCAGCTCTCCAGCTGTGAAAGTTTCAGAGCCCCTGCTGACAAAGCCGCCTAGCCATTATCTCCTCTCAGACTGTCAGACAATTTGTTTTTATTGAATGAATAGTAACCTTGAGCAAAAGAAGGTCTGCCAAGCAAGAAAGGAAGGCTTGTGAATTTGCGGAAAGACATGCTCCTAGCTGAATCCCTGCACGTACTAATTTACCATGTAAAAACAGTTCTTCTCCTGGAGAAACCAGGGCCTGACATTGGCCCTACAGTAGCAGTCCCTTAGGATCCCTTCCTTACCGTCCCTTCCTCTCAGAAACCATTCTTCTGCAGCAGGATGAGATAGCCAGATCAACACCCTTTAGTGGCTTTCCAGCATGCTTTTCTTAAAGTTGATTTTTAGGTATGTTAACATCTTATTCCAAGAAGAAACCGTTACCAACTCAGTTACTATTGTGGAAGACAGCCCAAATAAACAAATCCATAAGAGATCCCTTTCATCCTCCTCCGTTTTGTTTGCTTGCTTGCTTTATGGGTATAAGTTTATTTATTCAAATTAAATTGTTTGGCAAAGATGTTTGCCATGGTATCGCACTCTCCTTTAAAAGAAACTGACAGTTACAGTTTTACTATCTATACCACCTATAAACATTTTATAATCTGTGTCTGTGAAGGTAAAGAAATTAAAAAGCATGAAAACAGAACTGATACATCAATATATTTTCTAGGTGTAGCTATAAATTATGGCAGTCTCGCAACGTTCTTCTTGTCCAATGCCCATGGGCAAACAACATATATTTAACAGGTGAATAAAATATAATGAATCCTCTTTCTACCGTTGTTATCATCACTGCTTCTGGAGCTATACATGAGCTGGTAAGTGTTAATGACATTTCCACATGATACTATTTATGCCCCTGCAGGTTACTTAGTATGGGCTTATCATTACCATTAACTGATAAAAGGCAGAGAACAGACTAACCCTTATCTAGCCATAATTAAGGCTACTTTTGTTTATGCATCTCATTGTATGCAATCCGGTACTGATGATTTGTGAATTAACTCTCAGCCTTCAGGTTGCACACAGAGTATTATTTTTACTGATGTGGAGACAAACCTTGGAAATATAAAATCTCCCTTTCTCTCATAATTATCGTGCACATCACTATCATATCCCTCCTTTTTTTTTTTTTTTTTTTTTTTAAATTCCAGGTTACATTCTCAACTGAGTACCAGTTGGTTTCCACCAAGGAGAGTGGAGGACAAAGGCAAAATGAACAAACTTTTCCCAAGGTTTATATAGCACACATGACTAGAAGCAGCTTTGTGGAAATAATTGGAAGAGACAAACAAAGGTGAAATAAAACCAAAGATCTGAAAGCGAGCTCTTGTTGGTGTAAATATATGTCCAATAACAGAAGAGAAATTGTTCTTACATACTAGCCAATGCTTAGCACTGTGACAGGTTTACCAGCTTAAAGAGCAGAGATCTACACTAAAGAGTAATGTCAGTCTCTGGGTATGGGGCTGGATTTGTGTGCTTGGAGGAGGCATTGCCACTGCTCTCTCAGCACAGGATCTGCGGCGCAGATGGCCTTAACCTGCTCCACTTTCAGGGTGACAGCAAAGGGCAATGCTGCAGGCCATGCTAGCCCCAGCAGCGCCATCCCTAGACTCTCCAGCAGCCTGCCAACAGCCATGAGCAGACTTCAAACTGAGGCACTATCAAACAATACATTTCTGCCCACCTGAAAGAAGGAAAGGCCTTTCTGAAAGAAACATTGATCTGCAAGCAAGCTACAGAGGAGCTGTGGTGCTTGCCAGCCAGCACTTCAATCTGGGTAGCTGGAGGGGCACCAGAATTTCAGAGTGCACGAGGGCGCACTGCAGACAGACTATCATTGTCTTTCCTTGATTTGGATGCCTTTTCCACCATGACAGGCTGGCTTTTCTTGGATGCTTCCTACACGTGTAGCAGGCAACTACAGATTTCTGTAAGGTCTTCATGCCATTTGCCACAACCAGATTGTACAGAGAAAGTTTATGCCAGAATAAGCTACATAATCCATATCACTATTTACAACATTATTCCTGACTCTAGTGCTTTTTCCTTTATTTCTGCTAACTCCTGAGGACATATGCAACCACAACACTGGAGTTCCCAAAGCACCAAAAGAATAGACAAGCCTAGCAGAATACCAAGACAGATTTCCTTTAGTGAACTAATAAGAAAGGGAGGACTGGATCCTCTAACTCTCTGGTGAAATCCAGGGATACCATTTCATTTAACTAACCTGTTTCATGTAGTCCAGTAAAATAAAGCATCATGACATATGCTTTGTTATATGGTTCCAACTCCACAGTAACCACATTTACCTTTTCTCTTTGAATTACTTTCTTTTTCAGGATTTCAGCTTCTTCAGCTGCCTTTTTTGTTCTTATGTATTCTTCTCTCTTGTACTATATGACATAAACATAAAAAAAAAATTTAGATATGTATGTATAAAGAACACATAAGATAAGGTACCTTGACTCCTGTACTGCACATCTCAAACCTAAAGTGTGCTTGATGAAAGTTACCAGAGATTTTTCTTAAATTGAGACACTCCATTAAATAAAGCAGGCTGTGCACCAGCTACTCTGATATTGGCTTTAAGAAGGCTGAGAAATCTGGGAGTGATAAATGGGCATCTACGCAAGGAACTGCAAAGCTGATTGGGAACTTGCAAGCATTTATACCTTTTATAACAAGAACAACATTTCTACATATAGTACTGGATGGTTGGTACATTGATCAATTAGCTGAAATGTAGGCAGCATCCTGGAAGATACAGCGAAGTGTGTAAATGACTTTACAGCTGTACTGGTTGTCATTTTAGACGTGATCTGCGATATGGTTTGCTACATATTTATAGCTAGTTTTCTCATTTTCTTTGGTGCAGAACATTTGTTTCTAGTTTTCTCCTGCTTCCTTCAGGTTTCATGCCTTTCTTTTGTCAAGCAGCTGGGAGTTGATTTTATAGCCATATGAAACAGTGACACTTCCTGAAAAGCCTTTTTTGAGCTAGTTTTTAAAATAAACAAACAAATTTATTCTTCCTGACCTTTTGTTGGTATTTAGATTGCATGAGCATCATCTGTTGTTTTTGCCTTGCTTGAGTCTCTGATTCTTTTCCACCTAAGGAAAAAAAAAAGAAAGTCTAAATTGCATTTTGCATGAGCATTTTCAGTCCAAATGCCAGTCGTTTCAGAACACAGCAATATAACAGATTGGATGTATGCACATACAGCAAGTTTTTCATAATTACAGTAGCTGTCTGACTTTAAAGAAAACATACAGACCTTTTCAATCATTTAATCCATCCTTCTTATTTACAGAGTATCCATTGTATCATCCACTCTGCCAGTAAATGTGTCCTATTGTGGATGATCAGTTTACTGAAAAACTATTCAGTTTTCAGAAGATCAGTCATGCTTTACAGATCAGTCTTCATTTCCAGACCTAGATCCCCCCACCTTTGCTCAGTTTGTCTGTCTCTCACTCACACACACACAGTCAGAAAACTTTATTGCCAGAAAGTTTCTGTTCTATCAATTATAAGAGCTTGGAGTTCCTGCCAGCTCTAATAGGATGTTACCACTATAATATCTTCTTCCTAGTAGTGTCCTGGGGCTTGAGGAATATTCCCCTTTCTAAAATGGAAATCAAAGCCTTTTCAAACAGACCTCACAGGCATACCCAGGTAGCAGAAGATGCCCTTTTCAAGGGCACAGGCTCTCTGATGAGAGCATCTAAACCTCTTCTCATCTAGGTTCAGCCTTCAATTAAAAAAACAAAAAGAAAACACCCCCCACCTGCCCCCCCAAGCATACAGAAAGTGATAGGCGTCCTTAAGGGATAGAGGGTAGTAGTAGTAGGAAAAAAATAGTTTTTTCCCTCAGTTGTCGGGGTTTGGGGAACAGAGAAAACAACTGCAGGTCCTATTCTGCAGGTGAAGGCTGTGTATTCATTTACTGATTTTCTAAGAAGTTCCCCACTACAGGCCTGCAGTGACAGCTAGACTACTCTGTGCAGGCATCAGGGACCTGACTCACCTCAGCTGCTTGAGGTGTCTGACACTGGAGACAACTACCCCCGTAGCTGTCCATCCCCCTTGCAGCAAAGGGCATGAATCACCCTTTAGAAAAAACTGCTTTCTCCTTTTACTAATTGAAGGTAACTAACCTTTAGGTGCCTTTGTATGGATCAGTTCCCTAAGTATGGAAACATGCCCACACAAATAACTCCATAAGAATAAGGCTATACAGGATACAAGCAACAGGCTTATGGAAGCAGTAAGCGTACAGATGGTATTGTATAGTATCTCATCCCCAAGTCTAAGAAATGAAAATATTACTAAACATTTTAGAAGCTTCATATTTCTTTCTTTCCACCCTGCTATCGGCAACATTTAAAACTCTTGTGTTCACTGTAAGTTTCGGCAGGTGCTGCTGGACATCAGCTCTAAACAAGTAACCAGCCATTACCCACAGCCTTTCAGCCAGGTTTAATTCATTCAAGTTGGCTTGGCTGTAATGTATCTAATGTTCCACTGAAGTCAGACTGGTGTGTTATGACGGCATTCACTTTATATAATGTAATGAAAGAAGAGGCCACTGCATTTTTCAGACATGATTTGTTCTTTACAATCCTGCTCCATTCCTGCTTAGAGAGAAGGATAGAAGTTAGATGATTCGTCGCTCTCATCCCTCTATGGTAACCTTAAAGTTTGCCAGTCAAATAAGTGTTCTGGATTTCAACTCTGTAGTACTTCCCTAAGAGAAACATGAGTATTAAAAAACTTCAACTTTAAGAATTCTCTGGTGATTTGGACTAGATGCGTAGTCTCCTGAAATCACTCTGAGAAAATAACATAGGATACTTTTTACCTTAATAAGCACCTGAAGTTGTGAAATTAGAGATGACACTTTATTTTTTTCCTTCGTGAGCTCTCTTCTGTTCCAAATTTGTTCCTGTGGGAATGGTAAGATCTAATAACCCTTGCACCTTAGCTCTTCTCAGAGACACTGAACAGAGTTCATATGTCTCAGTCTCCAGGGGTCGTTCTAAGTAGTAGCTAGACAGTGACTGAAGAGCTCATATAACCTCCTCAAATTCTTTCAGAAGCTTTTTAATGCTTTAAAAATTTGCTTCTTTCCCAAGAAAGTTTTTAAATGCAGTGGAATCAGAGGAAGTTAAGACTTGCCACATTCTTAGTCACTGTAGATTTCTCACTACATCCCCAGTCATGCAGCCAGCCTGACTGCTTTATGAATAGACACCACACACCAACTTTCTGTTTTCAGATTTCACTTTCTTCAGCAATAAGCTTTGTAGTCCTCTTGGGACAGAAGCATATTTTCTAGGAATTGCTCACAGGTAGGAAGCAGCTAGTATGTATGAACTGATAAAGAACATACCTGTCCCCATGACTGCACATGGGGTGGAAATACAAGGTATTGCACTAAACTGCGGAAGTAGGTTCACCACTCCAAGCAACCAGGACTTGGGCAGAAGGACAAAACAGCATGAGGGACTAGTACCAGCTCAACCCCAGAAACAAATCTAGCTTGGAGTCAGTTCAAATTCCTTCACAGACTTCTGATCCTCCTCCACCTCCCACCAGGTATCAAATTTTATACACATCATACTGCCCCAAAATAAACTTGTGTAGCATGGCAAAGAAAAAATTTAATTCCGAAGAGGTCAAGGCAGACAATAGCCTGCATGGTGCACCCCAAATTCTCCTGCGACAGCCAAGAGAGGGAAGGGGAGCTATAAATTTACCAAACTAATAAATGCACCATTATAATCCTTCACTTTGTTATAATGAATTTTGTTCCATTTCTGTTAATGCGGTCCCTCAAGGTTATCCCATTCTTTCTGTGCAATATCCTCATCATATTCTGCACAGACGATGCTTTCAAGTTTTGTCTTGCCAGCAAGTCTCATCAGCCCACTCCTACTTTTTGTGCCAAAGACATTAATGAAAGATATTAAAACAAGATAAGTTTGAAGGCTGGTAGTTGAAAAGCACTTCTAATAACCTCCCTCTTGTTTCATACTCCTTTGCAGCACAACCTGCAGCCCTATTCTCCTTACACTTCTATTTTCCCTTTGTTTTCTCTTCTTTTTTTGTTTTTTTTAACCTAACTTTCAAGTAGCACCACCTTAATTGCTTTACGGGTGTTCCGACTGAAGATATCTACTATGTTTCCTCTCATTTGTCTACAAAAAAGATTGTCAGTTATCTTATCAAACACACAGTCAGTGTGACTTAAGTTCATGTTGCTTTTTATCCTGTTTTTCACCTCATCTCCATAGTTATTAAGAGTGGTTATACAGAACCTCATGCATATTTAGCCCAAAGCTGCAGCGATCGCTTTTGCCTCTTCAGGAGCCAGCAGTCAGGCCCCTAACACAGAGGAATTTACTTATGAGTAACTGGAGGCTCTCTGACACAGGCTGTCCTTCTGCACGCTAATGCCAAGCGTCCGTTTCTTCAGAGACATCAAACACAGACAGTGCTCACAGCAGGTGGGTTCGTCAACCTCTCGCTCCCAATGTTAATACAGATTTACTACACTGATCTTGACAGATTGCTTGAATGATAATCTATGCCGCTTTGTTTCAAAAATATCTTCATTGTCAGGACCATCAAAATCCATAAAGCATATAAAGCAGGCTCCTGTTAGCACTTACTGACAGTGAATCTCTTAAATAACAAGCTCATGAAAAGAAGTGAAAAATCTCTCATGTAGTGAGGGGTTTATACTTATTTACATAAATTTTGCAATCCATAATAACTCTTTTACATTTCTTACCCAGTCTCTGTGGAGTCAACTTAATTGGCCCTGGCCTGTGTTCTTCTTTCCACCTCTCCAGGTCATCTAGCTCTTTCTTAGCAACTGAGGAGGTCCAGAAAGAAACAAACATGCAGAGGTGAGAGGCAGTGCTAAAAAGGAGGCAGTATCATTAGTTGCATACGACACTGAAGACCCACCCTGGAACAGACAGATCCTTGCTTTCCATGGATGCTGAGAGTCCTCCTAAGACATGGATACATCCACCGGAGCTATCAGCATGTGGGGCAAACATTCTGTCTCATCCAAGACTGCATGGTGAGCAAACCCTAGGACTCTTATCGCCAACCCCAACAGCAAAGCTAAAAACAGCTAGTGGGCTACTTTTTAACTCCTGGAAACCTTAAGTATATACCACACTATTCATGGCTAAAGCAGGAGTTGTCACACATAAGATTGCTGCATGCTTATGCACTCTGCATAAGCAGTATGCACTTACGCACTCCACAGTAGAAAAATGAATAATAAGCAACCCTCCCTCCCAACCACAGGCTCCTTGAATAAAAGCAGGAGCTATGCATGATTCAGCTTCAAATAAGACATTTCAACATATGTGTCCACAAGTGAGCTAGGTGTCAAGCTCACACTGCAGTCAGTGGAGATCTAGTCAATAGAGTCAGTGGCACTGGGAGGTCTATGCAGCCCAGCTATATGCTCTAGGATGACCTGGCTGATTAAACTATTCTCCAGGACTGACGGACAGAGGAAAAGACAACGCCTTTCAATAGCAAGGCCTACAAAGCCTATAGAAAGAGAAGCCGTGTCTCAGAGTGGTACCGGAGTTGCTCTAAGAGCTCAGTTCATTCTTACCAGTATCAGTAAAAACAACATGAACCATAGTTTCTAATGGTAGGTTATGGCTAAAAGATGCTAATGCCAATTCTCCTTTAACAAGATAAAGCCAGTCCCTGGGCAGGTCTCCAAAGAGGCCCAAGAGAGTCATTCACTTGTGATTTCACCTTTGTAACAACTAGCGTTTAGGCAGAGATTGGATTCAATGTGTCAGGCTGTATTTCTGCCAGCACCCGAGGCAAAAGTACTTTGCATGCTGGATACTTTGCATGCTGGTGGCATGAAGTGAAATCAGATCTTTATTAAAGCAGCAGCATCTATGCTCTTAGGATCAGAGTCAGCTCTCAGCTGATCTGCTCTTCTTCTTCCTTCCAAATGATGAAGCTTTGGTTCAGAGGAAGTCCATTTTGTTTCTTGCACTTCAGCACAAACTCACAATGTTTGAGAAGAAACGTTTTAACTGCACAATTTCCCAGGGGGCTCCAAACTTGAGGAACGCTGACTGATATTCCTTCAGCTGTCATAATGATTCTATGCAAATAAACAGCTAGGAGTGCAGGACTGCAGTGTCTGGTCACTTCTGCATACAGGATTTCTTTCATTACTCTTTTGTTATAACTTTTGCCAAATAAAGCTTTTTAACACGTCTAATCTTTCTGGTACAGGTTCAGGGTGTTTTCTGCTTAGCTGCTTTCACCAGCAAGACTTGAAGGCAAGCAAAAGTGAACTTTTACAACCACAGATGTTTTACCATCTAGAATGGTCTTTCCCAGTTTCATTAAAAGACCCCTCTACACTCTTTAAAAGGGTATTCAAGAACCAATATACAGTGTGGTTCTAGTTATTCTAGTTTCCACATAAGAGTACTTTCAAAATATTTCTTATTTATCATTCTCTTCTTCCTCCCCCAAACCTAAAGAAGGTTCAAAGTTGGGTTCTCCCATCTAAATTCAAGGCATGGAAACCATGAGCTGCAGGAGCAAGGTACAGCTAATTTCAGATGATTCTTGTAGAAGTTAGTTTGAGCAGCTATAGCACTGCATATATCACCCATAAACTTTTCCTGAATAAGACTGACCAATCTCTGCATGAAGTTTAGTCAAATGAGAAGTTAATCTTAAAAAACAAAAAAATCCCCAAACCCTACATGATGATGGAGAATGCTTCATAGTACTCATTTTACTGTGAAAGCTGCATGTATAAAAGCATTGTAAAAATAAGGATAAAGATTGTGAGGGTGATAAAGCACACAAAAACGTAACCTTTTTCAAGTTGAAATAATGCATTACAATATTTGACAACGAAACTTACTTTGCTGCAACTGGTTTCTTCTTGTTTCATTAGGAGTTATCAAGATATACGGGCTGACACTGAAATGAAAGACAAGACTCTTATTTTTTCCTGTGTATAGAAAAAAAGGACTGGAAGGGGTTTCCTTGTTCATTAAGGCCAGTTTTCTGCTATTGCAGCCAATAAGCATAAAACCCAGTATTTATTTTGATTCTTCAGAATTTTTCAGTAAATATTCTAACGAGAGCTCTTAGATGTGGAGTTAAGCTGTAAATATTAAGGGTAAAATGTTCAGAAATTCCTAGCACTGTCTTTACTCTTCTTATTTAAGTCTCACTTTAGACTGCCAACCTCAAGTCTCAGCAGTTTCAAATCCAGTAACTTCCTCAGATCAAAGAACTCCACGGGGTAGACAACCATTCCCACAGACTGGCTGTCAGTGTTTTATAGTTCAGCTTGCTCAAGCGCAGAGGAAGAACACTGTCTTTTTGGGAAGAGGATGGGTGCTGGCAGTCCCACCCTATGCTTTGAGGGCACCAAACACCTCGGAGAATTTAGGCAGTCTGCCCAAGAGTTGCCCAAGGACTGCACACAATCATACCGTCTGTCCTGGATTCATGTGACCTGCTCTCAGCCAAAGCCTCAGTTTCCTTGTTAGCCTCATGTTTGCGAGGCACTTGCAATGCTTTGGGCATATTTATTTTGCTGTCATGCCTATGGTGCAGCTCACTAAATCAGGACAAGGGCCCTGTTTTGCTAGGCGTAATTCAAAACACAGTTGCTGGCTCAAGGAGCTATCAATCTAATGTGACAGCAAAGAAACAGGACAGAGTTCAGAGTGTCTTAGAGACTTGGGGGGATCAAAAGAGTGATGAAAACATGTCACTTCCACTTGGAGAAAACAAAGGTTTTTATCTACACAGTATATTGTGCGGGTATGAGCTTACACTGCTTGCGCTCCACATCAGCGAAAGCTAAGCCACAGGGATGCAGGCTTACTAGAAATGCACTTAGCAGTGGTTGGCTCCAGGTATCAGTAAACTCTCATCTCTCTGCAGTATTCAGCATGGTTTTATCTGCACACATGTGCACAGATATTTTATCCGATTTCCTCACGGGGGGAGACTGGAGGAGGAGAACAGAAAACAAATAATAATGAGGGATGAAGACTGAGCCTTTTGAAGGAAGAAGGGGCCACAGGGGGTGGCTAGAGGACAAGCCAGCAAGCAGAAAGAACACAGTTGGCTGCGGAAAAGTAATGAGGGAACGAAGCCTGAGACTACAGCTAAAAAGGAGAGAGAAAAATCATGCTAACAGATCAAAGTGCAAAAAGCCGCCTGCTGCTGTATCACTGTAATTCAGAATTTGGGAAGGAAAGTATTTATATCCAATTACCTCTTTCTCTTTGAAGACTTATTCTAGGAGGATGTGGATTAATTTATAAGATTAAACTAGTAAAGACAGAGCTGCTAGCTTTAATGGTGCCAATTAATACAATCCTTTCCCTCCCTGTCAGTGAGACTAGGCAACACTCCTCCAGCATTTGCTGCACAACAAAAAGAAGTTTTGACAACCTATCTTACTTTTATGAATACATCACAAGCTTCTTCATCACTGATCTTTTTCCAGATTTTCCTTTATTTGATTGAGTAGTAGCATTTAAAATTTATCCCAAACCGTCCTTGACTGGGCTGCTCTACAGTTTCAGTGTTGACTTTTGTTTTCAGCATTTTTTGTTAGCTGTTTCAGATATTAGTGCCTATTTCTCTCAAGTTCATATACACAAAATATTACTTAGTACCTTTTTTAACTGTCCTCTCTTTGTGAGTAAAAAAAAATAGCTGGAATTGTAAGTTGCATAACTATGTATTTTTCCCCTAATAAACATGAGTGCATCTCAGACACCCTACTGATTCACAGCATAGGAGAACTGAAAAGTTTTTATATCCTCAATGTACTTTACTGACATCAAACAGTTATTTTTTTGATTAGGATTCCAATTAAAAAGAAAGTAAGGACCCCCACGTGTGTGTGTGTATGTATGCGGCACCATATAAAATCTAGCCCTTATGCCACAAATTATTTCCTTCACCTGCTTTTCCTTTTCGGCTGGAAGGCTCTGAGCCTGCAAGGCCAGATGAGCCACTCTTCTGACATCTGACCGTGGTCATTACCCAGTAATTCAGAAAGACGGCACACGAAATGCAGCAAAGATCAATCAGGTTATGAAAGGGATAGAGGTAAGACCAGCAATGACAGGGAACTGGACTCACTTCTAGGGAGAGCTCAGCTCTCTTGTCTAATCAACAGCTTCAGAATCACCATGGTTAAAAAAGTGCTTGTTTAAAGGCCAGTTTGGTTTCCATGTTACTGAAGCAAAGGGGAAGTTAAAATTTGAAATCCTTGTTTTCTTTTAAGCAGGGGAAGGGAGAACAGGACACCAGCTTTGGGTTCTATTTTACTTGGTGCTTATGCTGCATGATCTTTTTTAGTTCAAGTTCCAAAACAGAAGACAAGAGCATTATTGAGTTTATCTAGTTTCATAAGTGTGTTCATATTGTACGCTCATGGGTAAAACTGAGGGATGTCCTTTCCGCTTCTCATCGCAAAAGAGAAGTCATGCAGACTTGACACTTAACCTTGGTCTCCTTGAAGTATTGACATGTGAGAGCATAACTTTGGATACTGGGATCAAGGAAAGGAAGAGCAAGCACATGGTGGACTTCTTGTGGTACTGGTGAAAGTCAGGATACAAAACCCACAGCCATGAGAGAAGCCAGGTGAGTCCTCTCTAGAGAGACTCCTACTGCCCTGGCAGCTCTAATGCTAAAATTCAATTCCATACCTCCTGCCCCTCATTTTCTTGAGATGTCTGTAAACTTTCTTTCCTTTAAAAAAAAAATATATATATATGTGTGTGTGTGTCTACATATATCTATCTTTCACATTGTGTTTTAGCCAGTTTGTAGGATATTGCATGTTATTTCTTTGATCAAACAAATCATCTCACCTCTTCTGATTCAGCAAAGCCTATAAAACCTGCCATAGGCTGTCAATTTAATATTCCAGTCAGTTCCTAAGTTGCCACAGTAGCCACATGTTTGGAGCAAATCATCCTGCTTGCCTCGGTAGCAATTAAGGAACTATTCTAATGTGAAGATTAACTTATCAGTGTTGTGCAGACTTTTTGCATTTTATACCAACATAAAAAGCGCTGAAAAATCCACAACCAGAAATAACAACAAAGAATTTGACTTTTCAGGTTCTCTAATAATGATTCTTATTGATATATGATGCAAGTCCGCCACTGAGGTTGGGTTGTTTTATAAATAAAAATATAGAAGCCAATGGGGGTGGGAGGAACACCTTACCCAGCTTATAGCTCTTCATAAAAGAGAAGCAAATTCTCTTCCACCTTTATAGATCATATTCATCTTAATAAGATTTTTTTTTAGTTTGTTTTCTCTACAGAAAAGGGAAATGGATTGGCTGATTACTCAGACTGAACAAACATTAACAAGAGTAAAGAAATTATAACCCAAAAAGATAATGCATCTATACTAAAATAAAAACAGTCTCATGTGAGTTTTCAAGTAGACAGACATCAAACATTACAGACGTACAGTGGGAAGATAAATAGTAGCTATATATATGTATACACACACACACATATACAGAGAGAGAGAGAAAGAGAGAGAGAGAAATATTTCAATCAGAAGGAATACACCATCCCCTCATAAAATATCTGCAAAGACATTTTACTGTTTGAATTATCAGCTACACAAAGAACATCATGTCTGCAGTTTTCAGTTCTTAAGCCTGTGTGTAGCTCTACTCATTTACCTAGCATTACTCAAGGACTAGTTTTCAATGCTATCAGGGTGGTGACCATAGAAACCTTTGTTCTCCTTTCTTCTAGGTATGCATAAAATAGATGATCTGTAAAACTGAATAAACATATGAGCAATACAGTTCACAACTAATGTTTTTTGCAAAGCTGTGCCCCTCAGTTTTTCCTCAAGCCCACTCCAGCCAGCTAGCATTGGGGAGCCTTCCAAATGAAGTGTGAAATAGTTTAAAGGGTTACAAAAGTAATGGCTGTTATAAACTATTTCCAGTTCCAGTGTTTTATACTGCCTTCCACCCCGCCATCAGCACAGGAATACCACATAAAGCAGAAAGTTAACTAGTTTGCTCTCTAAGGCAATGGAATTTCTGTATTCAGTCAGAGACAGAAATTGAAGAGCGCTCAGTGCAGAACACAACTGAGTAAAGCTTTGGAATAAGACCTGGGCAGGTCCAGTCCAGAGAAAGGACTCAAGGGAGACAGAGTACCTATCTGTATGTGTATCATTTCCTTCTATAGAAAGGAAAAGGATTATTTATATTCAGTAATCAATGAGGAGAGGTATGAGGGGGGAAAAAATTTCATGCACATGTATGCATATTTGCAAACATATGTTTTTGTGCCTATGGGTATATGTGTGCATATTATTACCCCTTTGCTTAACATATATACCTAATATATTGCCTTAACTTCCAAGAGGGAAGACTTAGGTGAAATACTGTATTAAATAATATGTTAAGATTGATTAAAAGAAAAAAAGAAAAGAACAAACTGCCAAGGACAATTGTAAAATCCTCTTCAAAGATATGCCAAGCTGAATTTAGCATTCAATTATCAGAAATTGTTGAGGACCAATCAAGTCAATCTCACCACAAAATATCATTTTCACCAAGGCTCTTATGCCTGACGGAGCAGCCGTATGCTGCTAAAGCACCATGGAAGCTGCCAGATCAGAGACCTACAACATGCCAGATCCAAGTGAGCAGACAGCAACTGTCCTGTAGGTATCTATATTTCACAGTGTGCCATAGCCAGACACTAATGATAACTGACAGCCACAGTTCCAGACCTCAGTCTTGCAATATGATCCATGCCCAGGCAGCACCATAAACAGAGCTCTGGGAGGATGTAAAAATCTCATGTACAGGTTTGGGGCTCTCACTTTCCATCTTTATCAGTAGCAGCATCTTATCACTTTACAGCTCAGACACAAAAGTGAATTACTGGGGCTTAACATTACACACCATCCGAGTCATCCTAGCTGCGTTTGCACTCTTAACATGAGAGGCAAAAAATAAACTGTGCTAGCTGAAAATGTCTATCACTGAAAGTTTGCACTCATGAATTCTGTCCTGTGTTTGCCACAGGCGAAGAGTGTACTTAATGACTACAGCTCAAATGATCTTTGGAAGCTTATTAAGCCAGGGTAACTTGCTTGCATATCTGGGCCCTCTGTTTAGCTAAAGTTTCTATTAAAGTGACCAGCATTTTTGCCAGAGTGAGGCCTGAAGGCAAAACAAAGAGTTAAATCCCAGAGTGAACTTGCACAAGGAAAGAAGGATTTCTGGAAAAGGGCAATAGCAGCAGAGAAAGGCCCAGGAGAAGGTATACGTCAAAAACAAGCAGTAAAGTAACAGACCTGTTGTTCTGCTATTGGCACCCAAATCTGGAAGCTCTGATACTCCCAAGCTTAGAGAGAACCTCCTGAAGTTAGAATATGATCCAAAGAGTAAAACTGAAATTCAGAACTGAATTTCCAAGAGTCAAGAAGGGGCTCAGATTCAGCAGTTTGGCTCAGCACACAACAGCACAGCAGAAAGAATAACAGGTATGTTAAAGCAGAACCCTTTTGGTGCAGTAAACGCTGTAGGCCTACCAGCAGTGAGCAAGGACCGCAGAGCATCTATCCCAGTAACACAGGCCAAGCACTGGGCTTGGCAAAACTTGCACTGAGCCAGGCTGCCTCTTGCAGCACCATCCACACGTTGAGAGTCACGCCTGCCACCATTCCTGGACAGCTAGGCAGGTCAGACTACACAAAAGTTAAGACCTAAGCTGGCAGCGCGTTCATCTCTGCTTCCTCCACCTTGTTTTCAACAACCTCTCTCCTCCTGTTCTCCCCTTCAACCATTCGTTGTCCTTTTATTGCCCCTGACCAAACACAGTACCCTCCCATACGCTCCTTTTGCTTTTCTTGCCACAGCTCCTCATCAAACTAAGCACAGAGGGAACATACCTCACCTCACGTAATCTAAGTTATTCTGAGAAAGTCTTCTAATACAAGAATTAGAAGCACTTCCTTCCCCCTCCCCACACACATTATGGGGAACACAGAAACCCCCATAATTCAGACTAATGGAAATCTTACTGTATAAGATATGTGTAACTGTATATGCTGTATAGTTATCTTCTTACATTGACATAGGCACCGAACACTCAGCTGGAGATAAAGGTGGCTACCGATCACACTGGAGCTGGACATCTTTGAATTGCCTCACTGGGCTGTAAAGATTAGTACATCACCCTGAAAGGTATAGAGATGGGAGATTTTTTCCTGTGTAGCAAGTACAGAGTTTAAACAAATCGCCCATAATTCAAATTGCACTTCTGCAACACCTATCAGTGGCAGGGCAGTGGGCAAAATGAACATTTTGATAAGCATCCTCCTCCAGTTTAAAAGCCTGATTCAGTGTATTTAAAAAGGCAAAAAAAAAAAAAACCTTCTCTGATTGTCAAATGGACAATAAAATTTTCAGGAGAACTGTAAGTACACTTCATCAGCAGAAGCTTGAGAGGTGCAACAACATTATAGATTTTTTTTTTTTAATTCAGGATGAAGATTGAAAAAGGAAGGAAAAAAAAACCACTTTGGATTTGGCTCCTGCAGTCAAAGAATATGATTTCTTAAGTCAAGCATTCTAGTAACTCCAATCTCCTTTCACACTAGGTGATGAGGGACTGTTCCCAATTGTGGGACAATATATCTTCAGATTTTATTATTTTGATTTTTTTTTAAATAGATTTTACCAGAAACAATATAATTTTTGCCAGGTTTAGAGACGCCAAGGACAGGCTGCTGAATGGGGGTGGGGACCATCATGACCTTTCTCTTTTTCAGGCCTGTAGTTCATGACCTTTTTGTTTTTCAGGACTGCCTGCTCAGCCTCTAATTTCCCCACTTCTCTCCACCTTTCTTCTGTATAGGCTTTTGTTTGTGAATACTTATGAACAGGGGCAATTTGGGAATTCACTTTCTACAATTTAATTTCATGGCACTTAACAGACTTGACGAGAAGTAACTTAAATGCAAGCTTATTATTATAAGTAGTTTCAAGCACTTGTCATCCTGGTGATTTTCTCTCCATAGCCTGAAACAGCTCCTATAAAGAACTGGGGGTGGCATGTGCAAATTTTCATTTCAGTTTTTAATTTGAACAAGTATTTTTCCTACTTAATTGCAACAAGTTTTAACATCTCTTTTCAGCCTCGACATTGAAAGGCTTTTCCAAAGCAAGAGAAGAATTACTACCTAATACCAGTTTGCACTATGTTCTCCAGAGGTACAAGGACCTCATGTTAGGTTCACTCATAGGTACATCTACGCCAGAAACAGCTTCCTCGATTTATCTAGTCTCATTCAAGCGAGGGCCTAGAAATGGGTCAACCCATACATTTTCCATTTGCATTGCTAACATTAGCTAGGGTTCAGGTTGCCCATGCTGCACTCGAAAAGAGTCAAGTTGGGGCGAGGCTATAACATTACTGGTCCCACAAATATCTGATGTATCCAGGCAGCACAAAGGGACACTTGATCTCATGCTAAGGTGCTGCTAAGGCCAGAGTTTTCCCACTTCCTAGTGCTCTGAAGCACAGTCCAAGACTCTGAGAGCATGCACGGAAAAAAACATGCACACATATGCGCGCGCGCACACACACACACACACACACACACACACAAATGTGGGCCATTCACACATAGGCTTAAACGGAGACTCAGACTCCTGCCTGGCTGGCAGCAAAAGCACATCTTGGCTGTTTCTATAAAATAGCAAGCAGCATACAAACTGGAACAGAGCCACTTCTTGGCACAGAGGTATCCTGCTTGGGCCTCTCATGCTGTTCTAAAGAATTTTTCTTTTACTGACACTTAGTGACATTAGCTCTCAACCTGCCCCATACAAGCCTTGGATATCCCAGAGCCTGAAAAATTGCACTGTTCTGAGGCTGTCCTAGTATTTTGGTTTTAATGATGATCTTAAAAGGTACTGGGTGCTGAAAGACTAAATCAGATTCATCATTACCAAAATATTTTAATCTGAGATCTTACTTGAAAGATAACTGGCAATAATAGAACAGAGAGATGAGAATAAATAGAATAGTTAATTATTATTTTAGGAATAAAGATCTCCCCTTGTCTGCTTCAGCATCTCAGACACCTTCTACCACTTTCATCTGGGTCAGTTAAGGGAATCCCATTTTAAAAGCATTCATCTCATGCAAACTGACTGTTGCCCCCCTCCCCCTCCAAGGATAGAGAACAAAACTCAAGCCTGCCCACTTCCTTTTTAAGAGAATTTCTTTCTCAGTTATATCACATGGTACTGCTTGAATTTACCTTCCCCTCATTCCTCCTTCTCATCCTCTACATACTACTGTAATTTGTAACAATCCTGGTTTAAGACTGAATTCTTTGTCACAATTTTCTGAAGACACATAGATAAAATCTTTTTTACTGCACAGTGAAAAATACTGTGTACAGTCCTTGTACTAGATTCATAATGGTTTTGTCACTGCAAGTATCAAATCAAGATGAAACAAGGAACAAGGCTTTAAATTATTCTTCCCCCAAAGCACATTTAGTTTTACAGGGGATTCCATCGTCTGGTCAGGATTTGCATGGAAATTTTTAATCTGGCCTTAATTCTGTGGGGACTTCAGGCTAACCAACCAACCAAGTATTTACGTGAGCTTTACTAGAGACTTTGTACCCCAAACCAAGCTCTCTGCGAAGACAGCTATACCAATGAGAGGGCATTCCCCCCCACCTCCCCAAAAAACGGCACACATGCCATAAGGATCTAAGCTAAACAGGGTTGCTCTTGCTGTTCTGTGGATATATGGCAGTGTGACGGAAGGCGAGACAGAGGGTCTTTCATGTTTGGGAGTGGCGGAAAATAAACATAGATTGTGAGTCAGAAATGGCTGTTTGCTCTCCTGAAAGTGCATCATTAGAGAGCTCACTGATTTCCAGGCTACTCATCTCTAAACAGCCCATGCATCGTTACTACCTAGTAGGCAGCCTTTTAAGGGTTACAATGCAAAGCTTCTGGTTGCTGCTTACGACCAGCAGTCTGCCACCGCTTTCACAGCGTGGCTCCCCCTTCTTCTTCCAGAAAGCAGAGGAAGGAAACCAAAACAGCTCTTCAAAAGTGGAACCTGTTTCCATTAGCTGCACTTTGAAAGAAGGGAGAAAAGCAAGCTAAGCAAACTCAGCACATATTAACAGTATTACATGCACTGTTACTAATAACAGCTCATGAAAAGTGTATTTGGAAGAAAGAACTGTAAACAATTAGTTTGTGTCAACATACGTACATTAAGCAGGTGTATAAAATACCCCCACATACCACTGTCAACCTCTATGCTGTATTATATCTGCATGTTAGGGCTTATACAAGCTATTGAAGAATAGACATCCAGAAAAAGAGATGGACAGAGCATAGATCCCAATAAAGCTTAAAATGAAATTCAGGGCTGAAGTCTTGCTTTAGTTCTGCCAGCATCAAGTTGTTCGAGGTTGTTCTGTAACCTGGATTGCATTCAGATCACTTCTGGAATGCAGCCTCTATCCATTTCTTAAGCCAGAAGTATTTTTAGACTTAGGATGAAATATTAGGAGAGACAAAAAACAGAGAGATAGAATTGGATTTTGAAACTCTAGTTAGAAAAGAATTCCAAGAAACAGGCACAATGTAGAGTAATATCAAACATAGAATCTGTTGCTGTTACTGCACATAGTACTGACACTGTCTGCATACACACACAGCACATTTGAGCAGCCCCAGCTGCAAGACATGGTATCACAAAATCTGCCAGAAAAACACAGGTCTCATTTAGGAAGTGTCATCAGTAGCTACATTTCACACTGACAGCAGGTTCCTCTGAGAGCATGAGGACAATATGCCCTGTCCCATTCACAGATTGGCTATAAAAGTATTTCTACCTCTAAAGGTAACACCAAGTTAAGCGAAGAGCAGGCACCTGATACAAGCAACATCACTGTTTTGGCCAGACTCCTTGCTACTTACTACTGCTCTTGCTGTTGTTGGTGGACTGCTGCTTGGCCTGCTTGCTCCTTTTCAGGTATCATCACCTTCTGGGGTTTTTCGGCTCCCCCTGTTTTTTCACAGTCTTCCTTGAGGTAACCCCTAGAGGAAAAGGGAGCACTGGAGGCAGAAGCCGTCCCATACCTGCTTCCTCCTCTGCCTCCTCCAACCCTAGACATTGCACAGAAGTGTCCTGTCTTGTCAGAGAGGAGTATTACAACTAAGGCTAAGAAAAGACTCCAAGCACCGATCTAACAAGTTAGTTTCAATTCCTCGTAAGACACACCCCTAAGGAGATTCTCTCAACTGTAAAACTGCAAATCCACTTACTGGTTTCTGGGTCATCCTTCAGCTGAAGCTCAGGCTGAATCGCAGCACCCAGTAAGACTGGGCCTAGATTCACAGGCCCATAGCAAAGCTGATCTATTGCTCTTATGAATAAAACAGATAAGTAATAGTTTGTGCAGTCTTGCAATAGACTACTCTGGAATAAACAAAGTGAAGTCCGGCTAAAAGCTAAGTTTCTGACAATTTTTGACTCCAGCACTACAAATTTCCCTATGAGAAAGTAGAACGACTCTAAGGTTTTTGTTTAGTTGTTTGCTTACTTGTTGCAATGTGACTGACCAATAAACCCCTACAGTGGAAGAAGGCTCAAAGGAGATGGGCAAGGGTGAGGTGCTCCTGAAGCTCAGGAATAATGTAGGGTATGACTCCTTAATCACAGCTGTGGCACAGAAAGCTGACTTTATCTCAACACAAAGGGGACCAGAGGGTGACCTTTGTTTTAGATAAACAGCTGTGTCAGCTAAGTGGATCAACTGGTGTGTAAATTCTTCCTGAGTTTATCAAAAGAGAGTGAATGTCTCCGTAAGTTAGTCAGACCAGCCTGGGGGGAGTGTATACATGGCTCAGCCCAACTTAGAGTACAAAACCCAAACAACTAAGAAAAGAATTTCAAAGACAGCAACGGGCTTGAGCTGGCTTCAACCCACATATTCTTTCATGGCAACTGGGGATGCCCAGCACCCTGATGGTGAGCATGTTATAGAGACTGGTAAAGGGAATCACATTGGTATTGTGATTGAACCATGTATTGCAATTGCTATATTTTACTAAGTGTATCCACTGTATTATGATTTCAGCATACTGCTGTATCACTCTGCTAAATCAAAAATCCCACGTAATATCAAACACATTCAAAGTAAACTTTCATATTAAACATTACACTCCCCATGTGTGGAATATCTAAAAGAACCTGTATGCATGCAGACAGAAAGAAGTGAAATTAGAAAATAACCCTTGGACAAATACTTAGGCAATGCTCCCATAAAACTCCAGTTCTGCCTTTGAATTCTGCTCAGGCAGAGATTTTTTTTTTTTTTTTTTTACTTCAACTTTCCTAATTCTACCCCTTGAATAGGAAACAAATGCATAATCCTCTGAAATAAAAACAACCCCCTTCACTGAGCACAGCTGACCAGCAGTGCTCTATCTACCAGATCAGATACTGTGGAAACTGCAGGGCTAGGGAAAACTAGGTACTTTCTTAACATCATTAGCAAAATAAAGATGTTTGGCAGCTCCTAGCCCAAGAAAAAAAGTACTAATAATGAAACTCAGCTTTATACAAAAGAAGAGCTTGGGAAATCCAGCCCCACACAAGCAGATCCTCTCACTTTCTATCTCCAGCCGCTCAAGCTGCACTTAAACCACATTGTTTAAGGAATGCCTTTGTGGCCAGATATCCTTACCAGCCGGACTGTCTAGGTCTTACAGCACACCCCACATATGCTGGGAAAATAGCAAGATAAAATGCCACATGGAGAGCCTCAGACTGCCTGGTGTTCGTGGCGCTCCATGGGACCCCATCACCAGAAGCACACCTCCCAGTGCTGCCACGTCCAGTAGCACGTACCTCCGAGGGCTGTCCCGCAGAGGCAGCACCAGTGCTCCCTCCTCCCATGGTCCCGTCAACGTGCTCTACAGCATGAACAGAGCACCCCAGTTTCTCATGTCCCACAGCTCAGAGGAACAGCTCTCACTGCAGAAGGATTATGGTCAGGACTGGAACCAGGGGGGAACCAGGGGACTCTGCTCCAACACTACCAGAGGCGCATCACAACAGGCTTCTGGCCAGTATAAATGTCTAGCCATGAGTCCTGGCAGCTGGTCACAAGACTTGCATCCCTGTCACTGGTGTACCCTTCAACAGCCATTATATCCAGGTCCTGCTCAGTCCTCTTTCCCATCTCTGCTGCTCCAGCCACTCTCTCATTTCTCAACAGGGCCAGCATGGCTAGCTATGGATTTTCTAAGCAGGCAGTGCATGGGCATATGAATATACAGGTTGCCAGAGATAGGGAAGACAAGCAGGGATGCTCTTTATTTGTACACAAATCATTCTGCACAGATTCTGGAGTGCAGTGACAGTGTGTTGCAAAGGATGAAATGGTGCATAGTTGTCCCGATCCAATATCGGGAAGGTTTCGTTATGATCCCAAGGATGAGATTAAGACGCTAAAACCAGTCAAATATCATACAACCTTTTGACTTTATTTTCCACAAAGTGGGGAGAAAAGGTGGGGAAAGGCGAAGGGGAGGTGAAGGGGAGAGGGGAAAGAGGATAAGGGGAAAAGATACAGAAAGTTGGAAAAGAAGAGAAGAAACTAGCTACCACCACTCTGAGTCCAATGATGTTCTGCTGGCTCCGTTCGAATTACAGCTCAAACTGGGTGCCTCTGAAGTGGGACCCCAAACAAAGAAATCCCTGGGCAATTATAACTTTCTGGTCTAAGCTCTTCACCCCTCACGTGGTAGTTTGGACCAATAGTAATATTTAGGTCTGGGGTCTCCTGCTCCTTATTGGGTCTCATCACTGTCCCTAGGTAGGCTGTTTATCTTTACTGCTGCGGTTTCTGCTGACAGATGTGTTTTCATTCCTTGGGTCCCACCCTTGTCTCTCAAGGCCCTGACAAAGATGTTGTTCCAGCAATTAGCACTGCCCCAGCAGTGACAGTAGGTGTTATCTCCCAAGGTCCTGACAAAGGGGATATAATCCAGACCCCCCTAATTAACACTGTTTCAGCAGTGAGAGGAGGCTTTGTTTCCCAGGGTCCTGGCGCCCAAGCAGGCCTCACTTCAAAGCCTTGACATCCTCCCTCCCCAGAGCGCCAGCGTGAAGCCCAGGAATGCAAACTGCTTGCAACTCCCTTATCATTCCAATTTGAACCAGCTCTCAGGCCCCTTTTCTTAGGGAACCAGGTAAAAGTTCATTATTTTATCTAAGTGCGGCCTAAGGCTTCAACAAATTTAGCTACTCATGCTAAGCAAGTTTTATAGAAGTTGTGCTAAGCAGCTATAATTTACAGTCCAGGTCCCAGAGTCTCTGCCCGATCGTGGTCTGGTTCAGCGCAGGCTCAGTGTGTCCTGGGTGATCGCAGGGAGACGATTTTGGGGGTCGCAGCAGCTCAGTCCTGTTTCCGCCGGGAACAGATGGCTTGTTCGGGGTTATGGCTTGCTTGCACCTTATGTACCAAGAAATGTTTAAGGCAAAAGTTCACTCATCTGTCTGCCACAATAGTCCCTTGCATTCTTCACAGAACTGTCCCACTTTTGGGCCATGACCTGTCTAGCCTGGTCTTGGAGCACATAGGAATAGTGGGAGAGTCTAGTATGGTCACCTTTTGGAGACAGATAGCAGAAGACACCCTAGGGCCTCTCCCTACTTTCAGCCAAGCCCTGACTTTTCTGCTCCCTGATCTCCACCATAGGCCGGTCCAGTCCTTCTGGAGACAAGGACATGGTATGCATTGAGACATACGCAGAAGCCAGCCCAAGTTGGCGCTACACCCTCTTGTTTTGGTTTCTTAGGGGAAGACTTGGTCTCTGGGATGTTTTCCACAGAGCTGGCTCAGCTGAGGGGATGGATGCCAGTTGCCTTTTAGCTGTCTGGGTCATTCATCAGAGTGCTTGGTCACACAGGCACAGTCTTGGTTTGGAAACTGCCCAGGAAGACCAGAGCAGGGCACAACCCTCTTTGCCCCGTGTTGTTTATAGCCATGTGCTGTGGGCAGAGAAATACTTCTAATCATCTGTAGGGGTCATAGTTACAAGCCATGTCTTGATGGTGCCAACAGCCAACATAGTCAGCTTTCTCATTTCAGGGTATTCCAGGTTGCCCTGGGAGAGAGCGTCTCTTCCATGAGATGTCTTCAGGAATTGCTGAAAGAGTGAAGGGCCTCATAGCCTCAGACTAATTGTGCAGGCTAATTCTTTACCGTTAGTCTCTGTCTGTCTCACAGGCATTTTGCCCTGGATAGTGATTAGGCTTTTACCAGAAATCACATATATGTCACTTGACAATATGAATCATCCCCCAAGTTGTCCAGGCAGGTGTTTAAGTAGGCCATGAGGCCTGAGGCTTGCCAACCTGCTTCATGTGGGCTGCCAGGTATAGCTGAAGGAGGCAGGCCCTGGAGTAGATATCTTAACCCAGGTTCCCCCTTATCTTCACACAGATTTTTTTGGACAAGCCACTGGCAAATGAAAGTAAGCATCGAGCTTAGTCCTTTGTGTAGGACTGTGCAGTGAATATATGAGGTGCAGAAAAGTTAGGGACAAGGCAAATGCTAGGAAATGCTAGGAAAGTCGTGTTTGAGGACTGTGAAGATTTGTGAGGTAACAGCTGTGCCTACAGGCATCCCATTTGGTAAAAATCCAATTTCAACATCTGGATTCCTCTTAAACCATGCAGATTTATGTCTTAATGACACAAATTTAATTACCAAAATTGATTGTAATTGATGTGGCCACTGCTGCTGTATCTTCAAACCCACATTGTTATGTAAATTTCAGATTTAGTATCTATTTCCTGTTGAACTTTACATGTTGGTGACAAACAGTAACTGCATAATCGAAATAGTTTAAAAACTGTATTGTTGAAAAAAAGGGGACATAAAATGAACTCAAGCAATAGACAGTGGATTGCTTACATTGCTTCACTGGTAGTTTATTTCTTAGCTCTCTTTTGGATGACCCTAGGTCACCTCAGGACAATGCCCAAGCCTGGTTCTGAGGATGATTCATGTCAGACACAACTCCCAAAAGATAAGATTGCACCAAGTCTAGTTTCCTCTACCCTAATCAGCCATCCAACACTCTCCCAGCTATCTTTGCATCTCACATACATCCAACATACTTCTGTGTCATACTTTCCAGTATGCCACACATCCCCTCAGTTTCATGCTATTAAAACACAACTTCTGATGGGCTGTAACGCATTCCTCACATTATTTCAGACACAGTGAACTGAAATATGCTCCAAAAATAACAATGTTCTAGGTTCACAGTGGTACCATAATTTTAACTTCAAGCTTGTGTTCTTATAGACACAACAAATATTGACTGCATATTCTTTTCTACAGTTTATGTTTATAGTTGTCTTACATCCCTAACTGGGTCACATGCCGTAACAGGTTCTTGCTTTGTCTGTTTTGGCAAAGTAAAGAATCCTACTACTAGGCACAGAGAGCAGCTTGTTATCTCTGTCCTCTGTCTTCTGCTTCCTGAGTCCTTCTGACTCTCACCATGCCCATCCTGTCTAACAGAGATATGTGGAGACCAAACAGATCTGTCTAACAGAAGTCTGCTGGCCACACAGGCATTTATAGATAAACAACCAGCCACAACTTTCTGAGCTTTCTGGAGTCCAAAGAAACAGGATACTTTGATCCTCTTCTAACAGTAGTACAATTCTTGGACATTAGCAAAATCAGCCAATTAACTCTGCATGTATGGGGAAGCAATCATTCCAAGGCCTGTGTCTGAATGAGTGCCAACAACTTCCTTTGATGGCTTCCAAGTCCTGACCAGTTCTCTTCTCCTTGTCTTGAAACTAGAAATTCCCTCTCTTTCCACTCATTCCAGAGTTGAACAAATTTCAAATTTGTTCTCAACCTCAAGGTTGCTACTTTTTAAAACATATCTCATTTAAGCTCATCAAGCTTCCTTTGGCCTTTTCTGTTCTTCAGGTGAGAGCAGTTCTTAGACCTATAAGGCTGAAATAGGCAACAGAGAGATACTATATCTGCTATACTCAGAAAGGAGACTGTAGATCAGATGATGTCTCACTACCACAAGGATCTTTGTTCATACTAGCAGAACCCTTCTGACTACAGGAGAAGAAAAATTAAGAGTAAGAAAAAATAACTGTAATGGATAAGCAATGAATGGATAAGGTGAAACTGATTCACATTTATCATTATGAACGTTGCCACTTCAGATAAATGTTATACTGGCAAGAAAGCAAGGAGGAATGAAGAGTAGGAGGCAAGATGATAAAAATCAAGTTGGAGGGAACAAGCAGATAAACTAGGTGGACAATGAAAAGGAGCAAGAGCAGGGCAGCACATCAGAAGGAGTGCGCTCTGTGAAAGAATTATTAAAATGAATGAAGGAAAAAGAGAAAAGGAAAAGTGGGGACATAGGAGACTAAATGCCCTCAGCAATTTTGCTCTCAGATTGTCACTTTCCATTCCCAAAGCAACCTGCTCCTTCTCACCATGGGACTTATGATCTACAAGTTGGCCTAAGACCATTAAGATCAAGATATTTCTCCAAGCATGTGCAGAAATCTTCCCAGCACTGGTACCTCTTCCTTTTAGGAACTCCCTGGTTCCAGAGTGTGCTCCCAAATTCACCTTTTCTTCACCACTATACTTTTCATCCTCTGTTTAGTCAGCATCCACCTACCGAGATATTAAGGGGCAGCAGGTTCTCAAAACAGTTGCCCTTGTCTGTCTCTACTTCCTTACCTCTCTACTGGCCGACTGGTTTATTGCTTTCTCTTCTGTTTCACATATGAAGGAGGTTCAGTTGTGCCTCCTCTTCCCATTGTGCAGTTTCCCATTGGAAAGGCCGTGTCTCAGCTCCTTGCAGCTCTAAAAGACGCTGAAAAAGAGGAACAAGGAGGAAGAGCCTTTCTCAGCCATTTTCCCCATTTTCTTGCAATGCGTGTAAGAACTTTGGGCTGTGGGTTGAAAGTCCCACATGTTAGTGGAGGTGGAGAAAATATCTGTGTTTATTCTGTAAAGTCTTTTCACTAGCTGCATAAGGCCTGATGGCACATGGCTTACACCAGTGCCAAGCACACTTGGTCTGACTATGCTTAATAGAGAAGAGCAAAACAAAGAATTTTTCACTTTTACTTTTTAACATGAACTGCTTAACACACTGCATAGATGTGTCCTGCTGGTAACTATGGGTAACCCATGGCTGTATTTCCCCTCTATGCTATTAGACTTCCCAGAGATTTGACTCTTAGGCTCAAGTCTTTAATCTGGCGACCTTAGATACAGTCTTAACGTGTCAGTCAGATTGACAGCTGTCTCACATGAACAAAAAATTTACCAAAATGTAGAATCAGTTAGGTGAGAGCAGAATAGAGAGTATCTCTATTTAAGCTTCCTATCACTTACCTTGACTTAAAAATGCTGTTATTTTTTCTCTGTAAAACTCTATTGCCTCTGGGTATTAACAACAATTTTTTTCTATTTCGCAGGAGGAAGGTCCTTAGAATAGAAAATGATCTTTCTTTTGCTTTGAGAAATTTCTGCAGTGGAGGTGTGAAATACTAAGAATCACCATACTCTCTCCTCCATGCAGTTCTTCATTAAATTCTAGTAATATATATAGCAAGATAATTTCTGGAGAGGAACATGCTACACTGAACCTGTATTTTCAACTCAGCAGCAGAGTGAACTATACTAAAAATGAGAGATATCAGTACAATTTTCTCAGCCCAAGGGATACTCAGAATCCCAGTAAACCACTCCATCCTTTCTTTGGGAATGTCAGCTGGGATACAACTCCTTCCTACAAAAGGAACAGTATTAAAAAAGACAAACAAAATAGGCTTTGAGATTGTAATTCAGGTCCTCCACCTCTCCCTCCTTGAAAATATCTGATCATTCTTTTTTATTTCACTGTTGATTCATGGGCTTTAAGGCTTCACATTTTCAAGTTTCTTCCATAATCATGGACACTTTTCATTGAAAACTAAGATTTTGATTTAATCCAACGAGATCAGGAGCCTAAAGCCTTAAGAAAAGCATCAGATTGCAGGATAGTTTTGAGAAGGACAGCCAGGACAGAGTAGACTTCCTACAGCCCCACTCTGATTAGCTAAAGGAGTCAGCACATGGTATCAGCAGGCCTCGATTTCAGAACAGCTTTTTCCTTTGCCATCAGCTAAAATATTTAGTCCTACAGCTGAGTAGGATGGTCAAGGGTTCACAAACATAGGTTTTGTCCTGGGTGGTTTCACTAAGCAGATAATACACGTAGCCAAATATACTACACATATTGGAAACATCTCTGTGTATTTAGGAACAATGACAAAGAACGGTGAATATACATAGAAGCATGTCTATAGTTAGCACTGCATATAGTGTTTTTATACTGTGATTGCAAATTGTAAATTGAATTTTTTTTAATGTATTTGTTTTACTTTACCATGGTTTTCCTGCTTGAACAGTATAGCTTGTTGTACAGAACAAATCTTTCTGCAAGCAGAAAACCTTAAACTGGAAAACACAGTAATGTTCTGTTCTACTTTTAAAATATTTAATTTGAAACATACACTTATGGCAAACAAAATAGCTGAACTCACAAAGACCAAACCCACAAAACATTAATATGAATTAATGCTGTAGTATCGCTTTGATTTTGGGATGCTGTCAGTTTTGTGCAGTTCACATAAAATGTTCCATTAGGAGCAAAATTGTTCTGTCGTGAGGACCATGCGCTCTGTGGAGCTGAGAGCACTAATTGTATCAGCTCATGATGCTGAAGAAGAGAAATTTCACTGCTCCCTGAAGAAGCAGCCCCAGAAGGAGGGTGAAATGTTACATTCGGCCAAGATTTATTCTTGTTTAGATTTAGGACTGAAATTTGTCAGGCTCAGCAGAAAGAATGTCATTAGCTTTGACAAGTGTGTGTGTGTCTCTGTTGGGTAATCTGTTTAGGAGATGTAAAATGCTGCATGCACTTCCCATTTTTTTGCAAAAAGCTGAAATTGACAGTACCTGTCAAAAACTATTATGTTTCACGCTCTGAAAGAAAATTGACCCTTGCTTTCTTTGTAGTATCCCTCAGCATTAGACCAAGTCTGCCTCTCCTTTAGCTAATACTACTTCACTAAAAGCAAGTGGAGGTTGAAAATATAATTGACCTGATGTTCAGAACTTTCTGTACTGAGGTCCTGAAGTAGTATCTGAAAATTATTGCTACATTTTAGTAGTGTATTCTTATGCCTGGAGAGCACTATGCATATCCATACTGCTACATAAATAACACTAAATAATAGAGCAGAGCTATTTTAAAGGTCTGATGTTACAAAAAAACACTAGGACAATAAATGAATGTTTTATACCATTAAAAATGCCTGCAACAAATCTGTTGGAAAAGACAATTGCTAAATTAACTGGTAAAATACACAAATGCTATCAGAAACAATGAACTCTTCCAGCTATTGCTCCAGCACTGTGGCCAGAAGGAAAGGTCCTTGAGAAGTCTGTCAATATTAAAATAATATTTGTAAAATCCTAAAAATATCTTTTTCTGAACAATTTTTAAAATGGAGAAGATTTACTTGTGCATACCTTATTTTAACACTCTTCACAAAAGATATTTTAGCCTTTTGCTGTATGTACCATCTTTTCCACCACTTCTTCAAGGAATAATTGTACTGTTGTGATTCCTGAAGGCCATGATTAGTTCCAGTTTAGGATTTTCTATAATATACTTCCCTGCGGTAGCTAATCTACCTAAGGTGTCATACAGACAATTATTAAGATATCCAGAAAGAATGTTACTTTTTTTTTTGTTTAATGTTACCAAAAGGATTACTTAAAGAAAGTAGTAGAATTCCACAGCCCATGCCTCTTCTTGCTTTTACAGTATATTGCAGTAATTAGAGAAACGTACAAATGCTTTTAGGAGCAATCAGCTCTTCCAGCCTCTAATCCTGGTACAGTGGTTGGAAAGTTTTATTCTTTATTCATTCATATGCACACAGCAATTCAGCAAGGTTCAACTACTAACTACCAATTTCATATTATACACCTTATGATTTTCTTGATAACTCTCAATTACACTTCCTTCCCTGCTTGACCTCAGACACTTTCATCTCCAGCATCAAACTTCCATTCCTGCCATTCTAACATCATTGTTCAGGAGCTACATTTGCAGGGACTTTGGAAATTTTCAGTGGTGAAGAGTAAATCCAAAAGCTCACCTTCCCTCCCGCTTTCAATTTCACAAGCTTTGTTCTCCTTCACCCCTTACAGAAACTCTTGCAAACATAGACCCTGACTGCAACATGGACTGTAACACAGACTGTTTCCAAAAGTTATTTACAGGAAAAGTGCACAGACAATTAACTTAAATGATGTAACAAACATGAATGACATTGCTACACATGAATAGTGAAAATATGCTGGCACATATTAGGATTAAATTAAAATACTAATGGACAGCCTGTCTCTGCCAGCCCCTTCCTATGCACAGATTGCTTAGAGGAGCTTAGAGTGAGAACCACAACCAGCGAACCGGTTACTTTCATCCCTCCTGTCTTTGCTTACAAGGGGAACAACATAGTGCCTTCCACTCCCTGCAGATTTATTTTCTTTAGGTTGATTATTTGCTTGGCTCTGTTTAATCTACATTCTTCTTGAGTCTCACTATCCAGAAAGTGATAATACCATAGCTGGTGACATGAGGAAGACATTCATAATAATATTTTCTGTCTTAGAGCTTGCCTAGATGTATCTGACTAGGCTATAGTGTGGCCCAGTGTCCTTAAAGGCCAAAGTTTGCTACTCTTACAATAACACAAGATGTTTCTGGAGTGCATTGATGATTACTTCCTAGCAGAGGTGATCAAGGAGATGACAAGGGGAGACGCTCTGCTGGACCTGATACACACAAACGGGGAAGAAATGGTCAGGGTATGAAGGTCAGGAGTAGCCCTGGCTGCAGTGACCACGAGACAGTGGAGTTAAGGCAAATAGCAGGATAACAACCCTGGGCTTAAGGAAAGTAGACTTTGACCTGTTCAAGGATCTGCTTGGAAGGATCCCAGTGCTGGAGAGAAGCAAGGACCAGAAGGGCCAGTTGATTTTCAAGGATCACCTCGTCCAAGCTCAAGAACAGACCGTCCCAACCTGCAGGGAGTCGACCAAGAGCAGCAGGAGCCCTGTATGGACCAACAAGAAGCTCCTAACTGAACTCGGATATACAAAGGATGCATACAAGAGGTGGGAGTAGAGGCAGGTGACCTCTGCAAGAAATGCAGAGATACTGTCTGAGCATGCAGGGATGGAGTTAGGAAAGCTGAGCTGAATTTGGCGAGGGATCGGAAGGGCAACACAAAGGACTTCCACAGGCATACCAGCAGCAAAAGGAACTAGGGGAAATGCAGGCCCAGGGCTGAATGGAGTGGGGGACCCAAAGGCAGAGGTCACAGAAAAGACAGAGATACTCAATGCCTTCTTTGCCATAGTCTTTACAGGTAAGATTTGCCTTCAGCGATCCTAGGCTCCTGAGACCAGTGGGAAAGTCTGGAGCGATGAAGACTTACCCTCAGTAGAAGAGGATCAAGTCAGGGAACATTTAAACAACCTGGACATACACAAGTCCATGAAACCTGATGCGATACATCAGCGAGTGCAAAACATTCTCATTAACAAATGGATGAAGCATGGACTAGATAAGTGGACAGTGAGGTGGACTGAAAACTGGCTGAACTGCCAGGCTCAAAGGGTTGTGATAAGCAGCACAAATCTAGCTGGAGTCTCACTCCAGCACTCACCAGCACTCCAGCACTCACTGGTGGGGTACCCCAAGAATCAATACTGGGGAAGGTACCTCTTTATCCACTTGAATGATAGGATCGAATGCACCCTGAGCAAGTTTGCAGATGCTACAAAACTGGGAGGAGCAGTTGATGCTTCAGATGGTTGTGCTGCCATTCAGAGGGACCTTGAAAGGCTGGAGAAATGGGCCAGTGAGAACCTCATGAAATTCAACAAAAGGAAATGCAAAGTCTAGCACTTGGGGAGGAATAAACCCATGTGCCAGTACACCCTGCAGGCCAATAAAAGTGGCTTTGCAGAGAACCACCTGGGTTTCCTGGCAGACAAAATGTTGAAGATGAGCCAGCAATATGCTCTTGCAGAAAGAGGGCTGCCAGCCTCCTGGGCTGCATTGGGAAGAGCACTGCCAGCAGGTCAAGGGGGTTAACTATTCCCCTCTACTCAGCACTGGTGAGACCACATATGGAATGCTTTGCCCAGTTCTAGGCTCCCCAGTACAAGAAGGACATGGACATACTGGAACAAGTTCAGAGGAGGGCCACAAAGATGATTAGGGGACTGGATCATCTGTCATATGAGGAGAGGGTGAGAGCTGGGACCGTTCAGCCTGAAGAAGAGGCTGGGGGATCCTATCTGTGTGTAAATACCTAATGGGAAGCAAAGAAGACAGAGACAGACACTTCTTAGTAGTACCTAGTGACAGGAATAGGTTGCCCAGAGAGGTTGTGGAGTCTCTTCTTGGAGATCTTCAAAACCCAATTGCACATGGTCCTGCACAACCTATTCTAGTGGATTGTGCTTTAAGCAAGGGGGGTGGACTAGATGACTCCTTGAGGGGCCTTCAAACCTCAATGTTTCTGTGATTCTATGACTCTTGTGACAGTGCCTTGGAATAGCACATCAATAGCGATGTTCCAAGAATAATGAGTTTTGTATTTACCCTAAAGGATTTTGGAATAGATTTGATGTGGCAGTTCTCTATATCACAAATACCTTCGCTGCTCTGCTATCTATAGCCATAGATCTGCACCACTGAAACTTGGTGTGGTGGACTCTGCCCCAAAGTATCAAATATATACATATGCATTAAGAGAAAAAAACAATTAGCAGTTGCAAAAAACAATTAGCAGCAAACAATTATGTTGGTTAATAAAGATGTACAGAACTAGTATGATGTTGATCCCCAACCAGATATTTCACTAGGCAGCTCAAGGCAATACATAACAGGCATAACATCCTTATTGTACCTCCCTCCTCTACCACATACCTGTTTCCAAATGGGGGGGGGGGGGAGGGGGAGTGTGTGTGTGACCTGCACCCAGCTTTCTTCCAGACACAGCAAAAACACAGACCACATTCAAGGAGCTGGGGAGAGCTTCAAAACTCCAACAGTGCATAGGCTGATTTGTCTAAGTTGATGCTTATGATTTATGTCACAGAAGTGACTCAGACGTCTTTGCTTTATTGCAAAAAAAAAAAAAAAAAAAAAAAAGCTAAATAGAGTGGGCATACAGTTGCCAGTCAGACACAGTGGTTAAATGAATAATTCCCATTCACTTCACTGTCCCACTGGACTCAAAAGAGGCTACTTCTACGGGTAGGTACTTTTCAATATAAGAAAATGTTATGGAAGCTGAAAAAAATTAATATTGTTCTTTTGTGAAGTCTTTCACTTCACAGATTTGCCCATTTTCTCCTACACTTAGTTGTTTGGTTTTTTATTTCCTGTTGTTTCAGTTTTTTTCCCTAAAACAAACACATATAATATTTCTTCTCTTGTGGCTGATTATCTTTTGACAAAGAACATTGTGCCATCAGGAGAGACCCAGACCAATATATGCAAGAGAAGGGAAGTAAGAAATAACCCCCTCCCAAATTCTAGTACTTTTAATTTAGTATTTTTTAATCTAAGTTTACTAATTGAAAAAGTAGCAAGGGATGTGCTATTTTCCCTGACTTCTGTGCAAATCAATGAACAGAAAAATGATTAGTTGGGGACATTTTTATTGATTTTAAAATAGGTTTTAAGATTACAAGAAATTCAATTCCACTGAAGGTTTAAAAAGTTAATCATATATGATCATATGTTGTATGTTCAGTGAAGAAGTAAAAGCAAATATATATGGATCATCATACAACATCCAATGAGTTCTGTGCTGTAGGAAGTTACATTTATACTTCTGCCTAAGATTAATGAAATACTATATATGGTCAACTCACCTTTATGGTTAATAGCAGCTGTACTTTAAAAAGATACTGAGAGATGAATTAAAGCAGTGGCATTTCGGTGTTATAGAAGATTGATGAATATCAATCAGATATATAAAACCATGATACGTGCTCAGAATTATGCCTTAGAAGAACAAACACCATTTGAAATAGGAGATAAAAAGAGTAATTCTCTTTGTCGAGTCGTACTGATTAACAATCTGCAGACAATTCAGATCCAGTGGCAGTACTATCAGGTAAGAAGGAGAAAAAAACAGGATAAGAGCAAAAGAAAATCTGTTATGTTGCAGTATTGAAAAGAAATTGAACATTTTATCAGTCTGTGACACCGGACTAATCGTGCTGATTGATAACTGCATTTGACATATCACGTGAAGATTTTCAAAAGGGCAAACTACAATTTTGAGTGTTTTCAGGAAATCCATATATAAATATATTGAAGCATATACACACGTAACTAACTCGCAAAATGTAAGTATCAAAAAATATTCTGCTGCTTGTTTTTCCAGATCAATTTTTATCTTTTCCTCTGTAGATGTTTATCCCTTTCTAAAATCCTATAATCCATCCAAAGAAGGACATGAATCACTTCCGGTGGCCTCTCATCCTCTCAAGTATTTACTCTCTTTCCTCTCATTCTTATACGTTAATTAACTCTCATCACTTCCTTTCTTCCTCCCCTCTGCTTCTATCCTCGGTTGCCTTGGGACTTAGAGCAGGCAGCCACTCGTCCTGTGGCCCCTCACGCCAGGCGGGAGGGCAGAAGATGGCAACACCAATGTGGCCTCCTTCAGCTACTGCCTCCCTCCCGCCGTGAAGAGCCGCCAGCAGGCGCCCACCCTTCCCCAGGGACGTGTGAGGGAAAGGGCAGGGCCTCCCGACGGCCGCGGGGCGGGGGCCGGGCGGGAGAGGGGCGGCCAGCCCTCACGGTGGTAAAGGCGCGCTCGCCACCCTCTTCCAGCCCCACCGGGCGTGCGAAGGCGGCCGGCGCGGGGGGAGGAGCGAGCCCGCCCCCACAGGGCGCGGTGCAGGCGGCCGCCCGCGCCCCGCCCCGCGAGGCCCCCGCCGTGACGCGGACAGCGTTAGCCCCGCCCATCCACCGGGTTTATTGGCGGGGGGGAGTGTGGGGGGGAAGGCTGTGTGTGAGTTTTGGTTTCTGTCCTTCCGACTAGTTTGTCCCTGCAGACGACCTATAGCGCCTTTCCCCCGCCCTTTTCTTGTCACGCTCCGGCATGGAAGGAGCTGGGGCCCCATCGGAGGGCCTGCGCTACGCCGAGTACGCCAGGGCCCCTACCGGCGCCGGCAAGGGCCAAACTGAGCTGGACCGAGGGCTGGTGAGCGCGGTGACGGCTGCGTTGGGACGGGGAGGGGGGAGAAGGATAGCGGGCTCTGCCCTTCCTCTTCCTCTCCCCGCCCGCGGAGCCGGGGCGAGGGGCGGGGGCGCCCGGCCGCCCCTCCCCCCAGCCTCTGAGGGGTCCGCGGGCGGCGGGGGGGCCCCTGCTTGCCCCCCCCCCCCCCGGTGCCTGACGGACCGTTGGGCCGCGAGGGGACCCCTTGTACCCCTCCCCCCTCGGTGCCTGGCGGACCGTTGGGCCCTGCCCTCCTTCCCGGTCCCGGGCTTTAACCCGCTGGGAGGAGACGGGGTTGCGGATAGGAGGATCCCGGCTCTCCTTGCCTCCGGGCTGGGAGGCCGGTCGGTAGCGTCGCTGGGGGAGAAGCTGCGTGTCCCCTCGGCTCCGGCGGCGAGCGTGGCCCTGGGTGGCGCAGGCCGGGTTGTGCGGGGGGGCGGGCGCCGGAGGGCGGCCGCGGGGTGTCTCACCCCTCCTGAGCTGTGCTCAGCGCTGACTGACGCAGTGAAAGCGCCTCGTACAGCGCCCAGCCTTGCCAGCGCCAGTTCAGCTCCCCTGGTACCAGCCAAAGTAGGAGCTCGTCTGCCCCTGTGGTCAGCGTTGCATTGATCAAGCTTTCTCATGCACGAGAGGACAAGGCCTGAAATTCTGTTACCTTACCATAAAAAGGTGTTATCTGTGAAATTTTCACTTACCCTGTTGAGTTTTATTGCTGCAAATCTGAATATTAATGGTTTTGTAGAGCTCTGGAAAGAGGAATTCTCATCTGACAGCTTGTCAGGTGGGAGAGGCTGAACAGGTCTGGAAGGGGAGGCAAAATATCTCCTGAGTTCCCTATGTGATGCCAGGCTCTAGTGAGAAGGGTTTTTTAGCTTTATCCCGTTTCTTTTTTGTGTTCACTTCAACCAGTTCATGAGACAGTGAGTTCTGCTTAAAAAAAAAAAGGGGGGGGGGGAAATATGTGGATCAATGCTTAAAGCACTCATGGGTGTTTGTGTGACTAGAACTAAACATTTATTGTGTACCGAGGGGAAAAAACCTTTCATGCTTTTAAAACAATCTCAATTATGTATTTGCCTTACTTTGATTTGCATGTTATTGCATCTATAACATTTATTTTTCTTTTTAAAAAACACTGCATTTTTTTTGAATCAAAGTTCCCTATGAGTGACTCATTCATTGATACAACAGTCTAGGGCTAGAGTGTCTTTTTTCAAGGACAGTCTTTCTGTGTATTTGACAGCAAGTTGTGTAATCTTAAGAAATTTACTTTGAAACTCATCATTGTCACATCTGTGTGCTTTCCCTGTGGAGTGGTAACAGTGAAATTTCTAGTGAATTTTATGAGTCTCTGGAACTTCTTACCTGACTTGGATGAAAGTTGCATCTGGGGTTAGTGTGGTTTGCTCCTTTGTTAGTGTGAGTTGTTTTGTAGTATTTTTGCTATGGTCTAGAGGCTGTTGTAGGTTTTCAGAGAGGACTAGATTCTGGATTACTGCAATCTTCTCTTGAAGTTTATTCTCTAGCCAGATCTTTCAATGAAGAATACAATATCCTCTGCTTTTAAGCATTTCTTTCTGGGCAGTGTTCAACATTGCTTTGTGTTGCTGTCACAGTGATTCATAAGGTTAAAGTTTAGCTTTAGTGAAATTGAAGGTTGATCCAGTAATTGTTTAGATGATAGTTGCAACTGACATTGCAGCAGAAGAGATGAGAAAGATTTCGAAAGGGGCTTTGTGTTTGCAGTAGCCTAAACCATGTGCCAGTAGTCAGCCAGACTTGAACCATTTCAGCCAGCTGTGGTGTTTTCACATGCAGATTCAGGTGCTATGAACTGTGAGAATTCTAAATCAAAATCCTTGTACTGCTGTGGTCAGCTCTGTGTTGTGGAAAAATGGAAGATAATTCAACTTTCAGTCTCCAGGTACTAAGACATCCTTTTACGTGTAGCTGTACCAGCTCATCCAAGCTTTTCGAGGGATAAAATGGGTAGAGACTAACTATTTCTATAATACCTGGAGACTACATTTGTTCAGCAGAATGTGGGAATATGATAGTGTACTCTTGGCAATGGAACATATTTCACACATATCTACAGTTTCTGTAGATGCTCTTGTGTAGATAGTTAGTGGAAGAGGTGACAATATGCATGCTCATTGATTCCTAGCTAATAACTTGAGAAGGAGGTCAAGTTGTATATAACCAAATTCCAAAATTTTGCTAGAGAGAAATAGCAAGAATAACCATAGTGCTGTGCAGCTGGCCTCTTAGGTCATACAGGATTAACAATACCTTTTTGCTGCAGTATCCAAACCAGAAGAAAAGATTTGTAGTAGAAGCAAAGTCTGACAACAACCGCATCTGTCTCTTAGGGCTGAAAGAGCTCTGTTCTATATCCTACCCTGAATCTTGGCTGTGAGGTGTCCAGGGTGTTGGGTGATGTCACTTGATCTTGGTCACTTTTATTTTCATAGTTGTTTTGCTATAGCATGAGAGTTTGGAGAGATGAAAGAACAACAACAGCAATACAGAGTCTGTTCTTGAGGACAGTCATAAGAGGACATTGTTAATTAATCAATGTATATTCAAGAGGATTTGCTTGAATGCCTTATGTTAACACTGTTATTAGAGAATCTGTAGCTCTGTCACCATTTATATGAAAAAGTCAGAAACATTAGGCATAGTTTTATATATAAAACTAATTGGCATGAGAGTTGGGTGAGTATGGAAAAGAGCATCTAGCTGAAACAACTTTTAATTTGCTTTTGGAAAGTGAATTAGATTTCATAGGAAGATAAGATTGGAAGGAAACTGGTTATGAAATCAAATCTGTTGCAGATAGCCTCATAAGATATTCCAACTGTAAAATGTATCTTGCTCCATATTAAGCTAATTAGGAGGTTTGCTTTAAGACAGCCTTCCAGTAGGCTGTAGCTATTCTTCTGTAGAATAGAAACATTCTGACTTCAAGGCTAGATACAAATGATTATTTCAAGTCAAGTATTTTTATTAGAGGAAAAAATAGTTTTAGAAATATTTTTGTACTCTGCCTTAAGATACTTGTGAATCATATTTTTTGGCAATATCCAACATTTAAAATACTTTATAGAACTATGTTTTTAATTAAGCAAGTAATTTACACTTGTGTATTTATTTAAATATAGATACATATTTCCTATTTTGCTGACCCATTACTAAGCACGGGCTAATAATTCTTCCTGTTATCCAACCCAGAACAAATGATTTTCTCTGTGCTTTTTATTTCATTATGCTGCACCTTTCTGACACCAAAAAGACAGCAGAGCTCTTGTTGTATGTCTGAAAGCTAGTTATGAAAAGAGCAAAATATTTTTCATTTGACCAGGAAGGGTATTTTTTCCTTATTGTAATAGAAGAGTCAGAATATAAAATTCAAATCAAGCAGCTATGTCTTAACCTTCATAAAGGTGGTTCTGGTAGCTAGTAGTCAGATGTAGTAGCATTGTGCTAAAATTTCAAAATAAATAATTTTCCGAAGTTCTCTTTATGAGTTTTAACTTGCCCTTTTTTTCAGTTACATAGAAGGAAAGGCTACAACGCTGTTGTTGCTGTTGCATTTTTTTTTTTTTGAGTGTGGTTAGGTTAGCAGAGCACTGTGAATTAGGAATTTGCAGAAAGAATATCTCATTCATCCCAGTTTCTTGTGCTTAAGAAGTTAAGGCTCCTGGAAAATTATATGTTAAAGGATTGGCCATAGATCTCTGTATGCTAACAGTATATGACATATTAATTAACATACTGTGTGTTTTGGAGGTATATGCTTTATCCTCTTGTTTGCCAAGAGTAACTTGTTACCACAGTAAGTCAGGTCTTGGAGTTGCTTCTCTAATGCTTATATTTTATTATACATGTTTCTCAAAGGAATAAGGAAAATCCAGTGGCCAGGCTGCTGTAGCTGGCCCTGCTATTAGCAGGAGGGTTGGACTAAACAATCTCCAGAGATCCTTTCCAACCTCAACTATTCTGTGACTCTGTTTTGCAGATTAGCAAAACTTTCTGTATTGTTTGTGTCTAAGAGGGTTTGTTACTGAAAACTGAACTACATAGTAAAATTAAAATACTGAAATCAGCAGAATAGGATAGGGTTGATGACTAACTTTTGGGAGATGATGCTTCGAATAAAGAAAGGGACAGATGCTACTTTTTAATCTTCTATTTCTTTATTTTTCCCTCTTGGATCTTAAAAGAATGCTTTCATTTAAACTTATATCTTGGAAATTTCTTAACAGCATTTTTTTTGAAAAAAATGAATGTCAGTTGTCTCATAACTGAAAGTCAGTGAATATTTATTAATTCATTGAGCCTTTATGAATCTGAAATAAAATGCATTTTCAAGCAATGAGAACCAAAAATAGTCATGATGATAGTTGTCTTATTATGTCATAAATGAGTTGGTCCCTTCTAGAGTGATAGTGAATTGCCTTCCTTTAATGTTGACAAGAAATCAGTGCATTTAATTGAAGGCCTGCACTCATTGTAAGAATAATATTTAGTACTTTATATTTCAGAGCACTGGACAAACATTGACTTATTATTCTAAATCATCTGAGATAAGTGAGTGTAAATAAGGAAACTGAGACAAGCTGAAATTAAAGGGTTTACTTGAAATTATCATAAATTTTATAAGAGAGCCTGTGTCAGTGAAAGATAGACTATATATATTTTTTTCATTTTGTTAGATTTAAAGTCAGTTTTTTCACATGGTTTTAGCTATTATATATTCATCCCATGGCAAACATTCAAAATGCCTCAGCATCACAAGTTACCATTTCTTGGCTAAGCTGTGACACACGAGTGTTTCCTAACCTGTTGGTAACACAGATAAGGCAAGCTATCCTTAACCAGTGATTCTCAGCCTTTTTGGTAGCTCTACCTCACCTGAAATGTGGGCAAACTTTCATGCTTCTCTGGCTTGAACTCCCCATCAGTTTTACCTTGCTTTCTGGCTGGTCTTCAGATTCCTGTTGATCTTGCTTGCCACTCCTGTTCTAGAGCTGCTGCCACTCTTTCTTAATCTGCTGCTAACGCTTTCCACTGAGATTGATATAATATACCCCAGCGGACATGGCTGACTCTGTGTAGGGCCCTCAGGGGTCTCTATATTGTGTTCCGAGTCTGCTCTGCAAAACACTTAAGCTATTTCTACATTGAGCTGACAGAGTCTGGGTATTATTTTTTAGCCTGTTCTCTGTGCTTTACCTTACCTGAGATGAGATGTCTGCTGCTAATACCTTGTCAGTGACAGCATGCCTTGTTGTAAACTGCTGACTTAAACCACCTTTATGGTGGTAAAGTATAACTTAATTTTGACAAGCAGAAGCTAATAAATATTATTTTTTTCCAATGTGAACTATTTCACACATTGTTGGGCTCTTAATTGACTGTAACCACTTGTTCAGAGTGACAGCTAGAATCTTTTACTAAGTCATGGAAAGTCTCTGGTGAATATAAACCCATGGTCGCAAACTACAAGATAGTGAATAATATATGATGTCTGTAGTGCTACAATATTTCCAGAAATATTGTGGCCATTGCTGGTTACTGTCTAAATATAGGGTTTAGAATTTTGTAGTAGGTTTTGAGTACTGAGAGCCTGACAAAACTGATTTGTGAGAAGTGGAAAGAATTATTAGTTTAGTGAGGAGATGAACTGTATGCTTCATTATTTTATATCCTCTAACATTTAAGGTAACGTACTTACGTTTTTTCACGGTCTAAAGATGAAGGGAAATTTTGTGGAGCAGAAAGGAACAACAGACATAAAACTATTACATTATTTTTACATGCTTATCATTCAGAAATGGATACTAATATTGAGACTGAAAGCTACACTGAAATGGGAGAGTTAAATACCTAAAATGGGAAGGACAAGTAGATTTTTAAGCACCTCTGGCTAAAACTTCCCTAATCTCTGCTTTCAGCATATTTAGTGAGAGGTGCTTTTTTTTTTTTTTCTGTAAAACCAGAAACCTCTCCAGGAAAAGGCAATATTACATTATGCAAATAGTTAGAATAGCCCCATTTGAGTAGGTAGGATGTAGGTGTCTAGCTAAAACACATTAGGATCCAGAAGCTATATGTAGAGGAATACAACTTCTTATATAGGCTCTGAGCAGGTTACCACTTTTTCTGTCCTGAACTCAATATTACAGACAGCAATCCCCATCACCTTCCTTCAGATACATAGCTGTAGGGAGTAACTGGGTGCAATGGTTATGCCTATGTTTTTTACAGCTGTCTACAGGCTGAGAAAGTTGATTATGTGTTCTAGCCCCTACTAATCCAAATCTAGAAGGCTTTAAAGCCTCTATTTCCCAACTCTTCCCCTATTCCTTCTCTGTGTAGAAACAGTGGGTTAGAAAAGTTGAGTACAATTAAGGACAGACTGTTTTAGCCCAAGGTATCTTAAAAGCGACAGGAATGTAGCTCCAAATCCAGTTATTAGGGCACACACCTTCAAATTTGGGATTCCAGTTCTGCTCTCAGGTTTGTTGGTAGAAAATATATAAAACAGTAACTGGATAAATGCGGAAATAATCATAGGAGCAGAAAGCCACACTTAGAAGAATCAGTCTGGTGATAAAGGAATTTTTACTGAAGATATATTTTGAGTTCAGGCTGAAAAGGCCTCATCTGATTTCTCTCATTTCCTGAGTAGAAGTTCAAGGCACTATTAAGCTATCATATGATAAGACATGACAGGTAATGCCATATACTACTCCAAGATGAATGAATTCATTTCAGATAATATATAGGCTCTTCAGAAGTGGATTTGATAGGCTTTCCATTTCGGTGCTGGCTGCCCTGAGTTCTGGAGACATGTGAGGAATCAGTCCTTTCTTCAGGGTTTTTTATTGGATGTCTTTTAGCAGCTTCTCATTTAACATGGAGATGCTTCTTATTGTTCTTCTTGAGATACCTGACCTCCTTCAAGTGCTGTATAGGGAAAATATATACACCTACTCCAGGCCTTTGGATTTAGCAAAAGCTAGGAGATACTGTGGCATAAAGATTGTTCAGATAGATGTTCAGTGGGACCTAAATTATATGTTAGGCTTAAAGTGCACTTAAGCTGATGATGAAAACTGCCTGAGGAGTGTCATAATTCTATTTACAAATATCTACTATAAGATAGAATCCAACCAGAAACTGACAGTAAGCAATGAAAAGATGTTACAGGGCTTCATGTCTTCACTGGGGCTTCCATGGGTCAAACAATGAAAAATGGGAGATCCCAACTTACCTTTGTGGCCTTAACTGTGGTATGGGACTGACTTCTTCGAAGGAGTGCTATGAGTCAGCTGGGATCAGGGTTCTTTTCTTAATGGGCAAGCCCATTACAGAGTTTAAGTTAATATTCTGTTCTTATTTTTAAGCACTGTCATGATGATATTCCCAGTAAAAGACTTTGTCAAACAATATCTGGTGCCTTAGAGTTTTTGAACTCTTGATGTTTTTGTAATACACTGATACTCTCTGTTATTGTCACTTCAAAATGTGTTGAACTAGTCTGCAGGACTTATTTCAGGTGCTGCTGATTAGTTGTCTGCCTTGGGTTATTTATTAATTTATTTTATTTTATTGCATAATGTTAGCTCTTTGCCAGTGTGTATTCACTAAGTTGCTAATAAGTACTTCCAAGTTAAATCCAGAAGCATTGGTATGGGTTAATAATGGGACTGAACAATAAAAAAAAATGTATCCTGTGGAACACAGAACTACTTCCTTGTCTTCCAAATAGATTACATACTAAATGTCGAAGTCACATCAGAAATACTTGCCACTAAAGTAAGAGCTGAATACATTTTAAATCCAAATTTGCAGTTTATTCTGACTTCCATTTTTCTGTTTTAGGCCAGAACTATGATAGCAGTTGGACTTGGTGTTGCAACTATTGCATTTGCAGGTAAGCTAAATTACCAACAGTGTGTGGAACTGGCACTTGTCAGATGCTGTTTCGAAAAGGGTTGATGGAGTTCTTGGGAGTATGAATAAATTGGGAATTAGAAAGGTTGCCTGAGAGTGCTGCTGGAGAATTGTGTCCAGTTCCTGTCCTGTCCTGTCAACATCCTTGACACATTTCCAAAATTCTTTCTGAAGAAGTCACAGCTGGAGAAACTTATTTTATGGGCACTGGCTAAAGGACTTCCATCTGTGTTTTTGCCTTCAAAATGTAATGTAAAAAGATGACTTTTATCTTTTTTTTAGCATACTGCAAAGTGGAAGCTCTGTAGTATAAAAGAACACAACAGGATCTTCTAGTGGGAAGGTGATACTTAACAAATTCTAATGGAGAAAAATACAAATTTCTAGCAGCTATAGCGATTTATCATAGTAAGCTGTTCCTGTAGTACACTGTCTGTTACCTGAACTCTTTACATCTAGGCTGCATGTTCTTCTGAAAAATAGGTTCTACTTTGACCACAGGTGTGGGTTTAATATGACTTACATGATGGGTTACTCAGACTAGATGATAACAGTGGTCTGTTTTGGTTTTGAAATGCGCAAATTGATTTTAATTACTTTCAGGATGTCAGATTTTGCATATTTGGCTATGTACAAACATTCATTCCAAGAATAAAAGCATTAGATGAACATGTTACATCACGCTTCAGCAGATGTTTTGTGGGTATTGCTATTTTTTTAATTAAGGGAAGGAAAGACAAACCCTTTGGTGGATGCACACCCATTAAGCAGTTGGTTAATGTATGTGTTTGTATAGACACAGAAGAGGAGCGTTTCAGAATTTCTTCTGCTAGCTGAGTTGTGGAATTAGTGACAGCTAGCAAAGAAGTGGTAAGAGAAAGCCTTAAGAAGAAGGTGAGGTAATATATTAATAAACCACAGCTTTTTAGCTATGATATTCCAACTGTGGTTTTAACTTCTTTGTTAATACAGGCATATGTTTAGATGACTAAAATAACCTATGTAGACATCCTGTATTTTGAGAATGAAAGCAAGATACTATCTGAATAATGCAGTGCCTTTTTAATAAATTGTTTTACATTATGTATAATAGTAAGTTACATTACTAATGAATAGTTAATCAAAACAAAAATTGGGTGGGACTCAGAGGGAAAATCCGACAGTAGCATAGCACAAATCTTGATTCTGAATTTGGTAAACCTACTTTGTGCTTCCAAGATCAGTCTAATCTAAGGTCCCTTTACGGAGTTCATATAGCCTTTCTAAGCTATAGACATATTTATTGCCATTGGGGAGTTGAATGATTGTGAATCCCAGAAGATCCTTTCTTTGTAACTAAATAAAAAATGCAGTACTTGCAAAATGTGTGAGTAAGCATACAAAATCACAGCAAGAAGCATGTAGTACGTACAGTTTTTTTCTTAAGATATAACCTTTGAACAGTATTTAGTAAATGATGTATATCCAAAGCTAAAATTACATATTGTCCTCTTTCTTAAAGTCACTAGACAGATGTCTCCATTTGTCATTTGCATTTGAATCTATTTATTCTGTGAGGAAACAATCTTTTCTGGCCATGGCTAGGTTTTTAGATTAAATATATAAAACTTCTTTTTTCCCTCCCCATAGTACAAAGATTAAAAAATATAAACCATTGCAAGTTCACCATGGGACTTCTGCTGGGCAGGCCTCCAAAACTGGCTGTTCAGGGAACATCTTGGAAAGCAATAAAGTGCAACAGGGTTGGACAGCAAATAAATGAGATGAAAAGATTAACAATGAAGAAGGATTTTGATTTTTAAGCCAAAATTATTCATGCTATAAGCTGCTGAACAGATGTCAAAGTTGTGTGGTTTTTTTTTTTTTTTTTCTTCTAGTGAATATTGGTTATAATTTCTTTTAACTTCAATCTTTTTCAGGTCGTTATGCATTCCGCCTCTGGAAACCATTGGAGCAAGCAATTACAGAGACAGCAAAGAGGATTTCAACTTCTGTAAGTTTGGAAGCTACTGGATGCTAATTTTATGAATCTGTATTTCAATTTTTTAAAAATTGAGCCACTTTGATGTAGAATATAGTAAGTGCAAGTTGGTTTTTTTTCCAGTACAGGGCTGTTCCTTAGTCCGTGTGTTCTAGTATTAATCTAATATATTTTAAACACCTGTAGATGAAGCTATAAGCTATATCAAAAGATGTTTGTGAGATCTGATAAGCAGTTTTAATTTTCCCGAAGTGATGTTGCATTTTTCAGAACTGTTTGCTGGTAAGTTTATGAGAAATTATTAAAGTGAGCTGAAGTGGGCTAGAGATTACAAAGTGATTACTGCAGCTTCCTCTTAAAAGGCTGAAAATAAAAGTTTAGTCCTTTGGATACAGTCTTAAAAAGCCAGAAAACAAACTGATAGGGAAACTTCTAGGAAAGGTTGCCAAAGCTGGGAGGGGGGAGGAGAGGAAGCTTCTTTTCTTGCTCACATGAGTTGTGTTTTGTGTTCCCCATCTAACTGGAACTTTTAACCAAGTTTCTACTCTTTGTTTTGCCCTATGTATTTAAAAATATAATAATAAATAATATAATAATAAAGAGGCAGGAAGTTGACTGTTGTCAGAGGATCATGTACAGGGAATATTCCAGAGCATTTGCTTTTTGGCTTTGCTGATTACACTGTTCTCTGGTAAATAAATATGTTCCATTCTGTCTGAGTAAAGTAATTCCCACTGAGATAGGTGTCTGCTTGTTTAAAGGATATAGTGCCCTTTTTGATGCTGGTGGGGGAAGATGTTGAGGGAGTAGTTGTTTTAGGTTTAATATGCTTTTCAGGAAATAATAAGGTAGGTTTTTAAAAAAGTGTTAATTAGCATCATACCTATTTATGTGAGACTGATGGCAACACAGGCTTTCCTATATGCTGCATATCAAGAACAGACAGAAGTTAGAGTCCAGATTCGTTGGCTATCTGTACACATTCTGAAGGTGCAAGCTTGATCAAATGCAAGCTTCTGTGCAAGGGAAAGATACTTGAAACATGGACTGTCCTTTTGGACTGGCCCACACTTGTTTTTAATTGCGGTGCAGATAAGCCAGGAATGGTGTTTCTGGATCAGTTATTGCTCTCTGTTCTATTTCTTCTTGCATTGCTATTGTGTGGCCAATGCCAACATTTTTTTTTTTTTTTTAGCGTCCCTTTTGGAGAGATTCCCACCTTGCCTGCCACAAAGGCAAAGGGGACTTGTAGGTACTGTGAATTCTGTTGCTTTTATACAATGTGTACAGCCTGACCTACGGCCTTCCTGAAAAGTAGTTAGCAATAAGAACGTGTGGCTTCAGAGTAGCGTGGGCTTCAATTTTCATCCTTCCTCCCTACAAGTTTTACTTCAGTATTCTTTTCATCCATTCGTGGATATAAGCTATAGTGTCTAAATGCAGACATGCACACATAAGAATATGGACTTTTTAACACATGGAAATATAACATGCTACTGCATGGGAAAGTGTCCGTTCTGGGGAAACTGTAGCCCTCAGAACCAGTACACTGAGCCAAGCTCACTACGGCCTATCTCCTTTCAATCTTAATGACTTTGAGCCCCACAGAATTAATGAACAACCAAAAAGAGCAACCTGGGAGCATCTAAATTTTCACTGTGTTCCTAATCCATGGACTTGCATTCTTTTCCTGCCTTCAAACCCCTCCTTGGAGCCTAGAATTTTATGTTGATCGTAAGTGCAGTATCTTTCTTCTCCTGTTCTATTTCTGAACTAAAAAATACAAGATTACAGTGTAACACACTATCTTTTACCTGCTGAATACAACAAAACTTTGTTTTTCTCTTCTCATTTGCCACTAACTGTATGTACTTGTTAACTTCACATTTATGAGGGTAATGATAATACTTATACTTCTGCAAGCATGGTGCAAATTTAAGATTCTTGTCTCATTCTCAACCAAGGTATTTAGGCTTTCTGCTCTACAATTGCTTTCTTGGATTGTATGTTTTGGGACTTTTTTCTGCCGTCTACAGTCAACTATTTCCTGTTTGTAATTTTTCTTTAAAGCAATAGAAAGAGAAAATATTAATTACTGAGTAAGTTATTTACCTGTGTAAGTCCTTATTGCCCAAACTATGTATTCTTTATGTCTTTACCTGATTTTATTTGGGGAATTTGAAGCTGCTGAATATAATCTGTGGGTTAGCTCCTTCACTCTTTACAGCATATTGCCTTCTAAACCATGCTGACTAATGGAAATCAAGCAGTTAGTACTTCTACAAGAACTGCATTATTGGGGGGAAAAAACATTTGCTGTGATATTTAATGTCTAGGTTTAGTGTTACTCTTCTGGTTTCCTGTGGTGCTTCGAGACACCTAAGTCACTAGAGTTTTCAGTGGTTACTCTACCTTTCTAGAATCAAACCCTTTCCCTCATGACCTTCTTTTGTGGGAGGGTATGAAAGAGCCTTATATTTCTAAGCTAGCTGGTTCTCTCTGTGACCTTTTCCATTCTCCCTCCCCCATTTGAAATTTCTTTTTCCCCTGTTTGCAGTAGGAGTCAGAGTTCACAATGGCTGCAGTCTCAGAAAATAATTCAGATGCTATTTATCCTTTCTTCCAGCTCACTAATAAGTTAGGTAAAGTCTAGCAGAGCAATTAAGAAGCAATCATTTTAAATGCCTGTACTGCTGTATCTTGAGTATCTGACCCTTTCTATTTATTTATATAAAGAAATAACATGTATAGTCAACAATTAGGCTCACCTTTTAATTAAAAATAGCAAGTAAAACTTGTTATATTTTGCTCTGAATTTCTGCCTTCCATTTAACTTTAATTTATGGCAATTAAATATATAGACTTAAATTTGAACTGTAAATACTGCTGTAATTTAATCTTCAGGTTTTCCACTGTGTTATTTCAGTGGAAGGAGACATAAGAGGAAATGTTATCATTTCCCCTCTACAGCAAGGTATCATGCTGGTTTCCAGAGAAATGCTGTTTTAGTATGAACCCAATTTTGTTGCTGGTGTTGCTAATGCCAGTGGTGCTGTTCTGCTTTTTTGTGTAGTGACGTGACTCTATTGGCAGTAGAAGGAGCATAGCCTAAATAGTCATCTGGCTTTTCTTCCTCACACAGGCCTTAATGCTATTAATCATAATGTCAGTGATATCTTAAAATGGGGGGGGGGGGGGGGAATAGAAAGTATTTCAATGGCATTAGCTTTCCCTGTTTGGTCCATGATATTGAAGACTGAGCTATAAAAATAGCAATTCTAGGCAAAATGAACCCCTAAAATCCATAAATTCCACAATCCTGAAAGTCCTGTATTCCAGAAGGAAAGGGTCTCTTCTACAGCACTTCATTAGAGATTTTTGCACTCCCTTTCTGTGATTGGATCTGATTCTGCTCAGGCTCTTAGAGTTCTGAAGGAGAGGTCAGGGTAGCAGTCATGTCTTGTCATTCACTGAAAATAAAGCTTCTAAAGAATAATATAATTTGCAATCTGTTTTATAAATTTTTTCTAAGTAAAGTTAGGGAAGTGAAAGATGGGCTTAACAAATTATATTATAACACATCTTCTCAGTAGTCCGTTATTATATTGTTTTTTTTTTTCTTCCCCTTTTCCAGTGTTTGCCATCTTTTCAGTGGGGGACTATATTGTTGGTGGAGCAACACACAGTCTTCAGGAGGAAAAAAACCCACTGCTTCATATAATATGATGTAATGTCTGGTCTCAGTTGTGGTCTTTTGCCCCTCTCTCATCTGGCATGGAAACAGCAATCACATTTACCCTGTGCAGTGCAGGAAGGTATCTTGAAGATGTCACAGCAGTAATGAATTGGATTTTCTTAGTTGACTGCCTTTTTTGAAAATTTGCAAGACTGAATACACATTCACAGAGCAAATCCTATTTGCATTTCCTACCTCCCTCCCCCTTTAATAGAATTTGTTCAGGAAGCAGAATTTGCTTACGTAAGTTCCTTTTGCATGCTGTTACTGTTTAGCAAGTCAAGTAAACAAAATGGACTCCCCCCCCCCCCCAAAAAAAAAAGTATGAAGAAATGGAGAGCACTTTTCAATGATTTTTCCAGTACAGAAATTGTTTGTGACAAGTCAGGATTAATAAATGATAAAGTGATAGAACTGCCCATTCATCGAGGAGTTCTTTTAACAAGAAAATATCAAAGTATTGTTGCATTTTGCTGTGGCCATTACTTACAATTAAAACGTAAGAAACAAATTTGCTTTAATATGAATAGCATGCAAAAGTTGCTCTATTTGGGAACTAGAAATTTGACAAGATGTTTCCTAATAGTAAGACTTGGTGTTTCTTCTCTTCCTTCTAACCAAGGGGGAAAAATGGCTTTTATATCTAATTTCCGTTTGCTTTATATTCCATTTAGGAGCAAGATCTTAATTGAAGAAATTGATTATTCTTGCCACATGCTTCACTTCCGAGAAGAAAGTGCTTTTCCTTGATGACCAACATGACGTTTTTGAAGGTTCTAGTTCAGATTTGGTTTTGTGCCAAAAGGCATAGACCACAGGATTTCTTTTCTCATTCCTCTTGGAAGCTAACTGAGTTGAGGCGTCTTAAGGTTATAATAGTGTCAGGGAAGTGTGCTTTAAAAACATGAAAAAGTATTTCTGAATTTAAGCCTACAGCCATCCTTCCCTAGTCTCTGATTTCAAATGAGCTAGCATGGTCAGTACTTCAGATGAAGACTGCCAAGATTAGAGAAGAGCTATGTCAGAGATGATTCAAATATTGCTCTTCTCTACGTGAGCAGTGAACCAGTGTCCTCCTGTATTAGAGTTGTATGCTAGGATTAAAGAGCATAGAGGAATTAACCTTTTCAGAGATCCATCTGTGTGGTTTATTTCCCCCCCCCCCCTTTTTTTTTTGGAAGCTTTGGAAAATGTTTTGCAAGACATTAAGCTATCTTTTCTCTCCCGCCCTTAATTGTTACATGTCCTTGTCAAATTTCTGTATCTTCGCCTGCTCAAGGACCTTACCCAGTGACCCTTAAGTCACTAGGATCACTTCCTCTTTAAAGGCTGGAGAAGGCCCGGTGTGTTCCCTGAGTATCACACATTCTCACCTGTGATGTTGATGCGCACTATTACAGACTGGCTCTGTGTTACCTTATAGCAATGGTTCTTCAACAGTTTCTTGCTGTAGGCATGGCATGTCTGCAGTTGCTTCCCTTTTGATAACTGGAGTGTTACAGTAGTGGATACTTGATGTATGGTGGCAGGGGAGAAGAAGAAGAAAATTTGTTTCAGATCACAGCACCACATCAGGAAATCTCTGTGGCTGTGTGCAATTTCATGGCTACACTAGGGGATCACTGCCTCTAGGGACAATTAATTGTGTATTGGTAGCAGGTGAAGTGTTTCTGAACAATACTTTTGGGTGAATGTTGCTCCTAATCTTAATTAAGGGCTAGGTTTAGATATCATAAGTAGAGCTTTATAAATACTTCAATGCTTTTGAAGTTAGCTGAGAGAGAGCTTGTGTAAATGTAAGACAAAATTCTCATTGGATGTGAATAGATGTATTCAGTAGCTTGTAGGAAAAATGTTTCATTAAGGGCTAGGCACATTTTTACTTGGGGGTAAAAGGAACATTTGAAAAAAAAAATCTCAGTTTTCAAGACAGACTCCCTTTGATAGCAACAAAAGAAGCTTATTTTTCCCCAGCTGATAAATTTTTCATTGAGGAAAGAACTTCAGTCTTGTCAAGTGATTTCTGTGTGCCGGTTCCCAAAGGCAGGCTGTCTCGGAACTACATCTGCTGCCTCTGGGGCTTGTGCAGCTTAGAGAATTGTTTGTGTTGCAGTAGGCTAGTCCTTAATTCTTCTTTAGAAGCATTTGCATTGAGGAGATCGCAGCTAACCGTCAGTGGTGGTTCAGTAACTTTTTTCATTTAAAAATGCATTTGTGGGTTGACAAATACGCTTTCAACCCTTTTACTTTTCCCTCTAATGACTATTAATTGTTATAATTATTTACTCTCATATCCAGCTCATTCTTCTTAAATTTTCTTTTCCCTCTCTTTTTTTTTCCTCTCCTTAAAGCAGTGGCTAAGGTCTTATACGCTAACGAGTTAAAAAAAAAAAAAAACGAAACAAAACAAAAACCCAAAATCCTATTTCTCATCCTCATCAGTAATGGGTGTCGAGGAAAGGACATAAGGGCAAATGTAGGCTAGGGTTTCCTGTATACTCCGCTCCTTTCCAGTGACTTCCTACAATAGAGGTTGTAGCTCTGTGCTAAATTTTTGTTTGTTTTTTTGTTTGTTTTTTTTTTGGGGGGGGGGTTGTTTGTTTTTGGTAAAAACTTGTTTAATCACTCTTTAAACCCATGTAAATTCAGCCATCCAAAACATCCCCTGGCAGTGACTTCCAGGGTTTAACTGAACACTATGTGGAAAAGTACCTCCTTTTGAGTCTGCTTCTTCCACGTGATGCTCCTTGTTCTCTTGTTATGTAAATCAGTGAATGATCTGCTGTTAACCTTCATGCCCTTTGTTTCCCTCCCCCCCCAGACCTCTATCATATCTTTGCTCATTCACTTTTTACAGACTGAATATCCTCATTTGCTTAGTGCCTCAACTGAAAGCTATTTTGTTCCTTTTTGTTGTCTTTGTTATGTTTCTCTTTTTTTCAATCCTACTGTTTCCTTTTAAGATGGGGGCAGAGCAAATTTGTGGACAATATTGACAGGAGGGCAGGCCATTGATCGATACCGGTGTCTGATTCTGTTCTTCACTAGTTGGTTATATCTTTATGCATTTATGTGCTCTCTTGACAAATACTAAGCATTGAACTGAAGATTCCATAGAATTGTTCATTAAAATTCTAGGACGCTTTTCTTATGTAGTAAAAGCTTACGTACATTGAGATGATTTTAAAGCTGAAATTACAAATGCTGTTTCTCAGTGTGCCTTGTTTTATATTTATTGGTGCTGGATGTCTTTTACAACTCTGAGCTCCCTTTTCCCCCATCACTGAATATGGCATTGGCACAGACCCCCTTGGGAATCCTTTTGTGACCTTCTTTCATGGAGATAGTTGGCCATTTGCTGTTTGTGTTCTAATCACTTGTTTGCCCATGTGAAGACATTCTCTCCTAAACCATGGCTACTCTGTCTTTTTTTGGTTTTCTGAAGAACAATTTGATGAGGGACCAGGTCAAAATCTTTTGGAAGTGCAAGCAAATTACATCAACCAAGTCACTCTTGACTGCACAGTCATCAAGGAACTGTTAATATGTTTTTGAGATTACTTCTTGTAAAAACCACATTGACTGTTCATCAGTGTAAAATATTTATCTGTTCTTATCCTTTTATTATAATTTATACCTGCTTTCTTGGCAAAAGCATCTGGACATCAGAGTGATTGTCCATAATTCCTTAGATGCCAGAATCCTTTCTAAATGTTGTCACATTTGTCACTTTCCATTGCACTGGTACCAAAGCTGTTGTTTATCCCTTTTCCTTGATAAACACCCCCACCCTTCCACCCTGCACACACAGTGTGCCACTTCATGCCCATATGTACTTTGATTATGGACTATTTTGCCTGAAGACAGGAATTTAATAGCTTTAGCTATTAATATCTCTTATTAGTAGTAGAAGATTGTAAAAACACAGTCATTTTTAAGTTAGCTTTTATATGTGACAGGAGAAGTCCTTTGATATTATCTGGTTACATATCTTTAAGATAAATTACAGACAAATATAATGCTCTGAATGGGTTCATGTATTACGATTTAGGTTCTGGCATCTTGCACATGGAACTAATTATTTTCTGTTTTTCCTTTCTTCTTTATAGAGTCTTTCATCTTACTATAAAGGAGGGTTTGAACAGAAAATGAGTAGGCGAGAAGCTAGTCTTATTTTAGGTGTAAGGTAGGTGTGTTGTGTTAATATGTTTTTGTTTCTTGATGAATCTTGAATGAAAAAAAATCCATATCCCAAGAATGTGGAATACTCTGGCCAAAATCCTAGCCTCATTTTTAAGGCTTCTCATGGCTCATAAACCATTCTCATAAACTAATATTCTCTTTAAGCTAAAAAGCAAACAATAAAATACTAATAAAATGTGAGACTTGTGTTTAGCTTGAAGGCATGGTAACGTAGTGCAGTGGAGAATAGAATTGGTGCTCTAGAAATAATCAGAATAGCACATACTATGCTAATCAGTGTGATTACATGGCCTGTTCTGAAGAAAAAAGAAAAAAACCCAAACCCTTGAGATAAGCAATATTGTAGATTGTATTAATAAATGAGGAAAGCAAATCAATTTTGCTCTTTTTTTTTTTTTCAAGTCACTATTTCCCCCCCCACACACTTTTTGATTTGTTTGAGTTTAAAGAGTTGGAGCATACTCCAAACAAAAATACTCAGGGAGACTTGTAATTTAGAGCAGGTATAGGAAATCATTTCCAGGCTGAGGAATCAATAGATTTTTTTCTGCAATATCTGGATGGCTAGTGGTAGCATCCATCTTAGTGTTTTCTATAAACATGAACAGTGAGTTTGAAGGCTTTTCAGATGAGACAGACAGATCTGGCTATAAGTAGTAGTTCTGGTTCAGATTGGCTCTGAATTTTAAGATTAAAAATATTGATTAAATTTAAGATTAAAATTGTGGAGGAGGATGGTTTTAATAATCTCCAAAGTAAATTATTTCAGGTGATGGCAACTAGGAGTTAAAATCCTGTTTCAATGTACTACTTATGTTTACTTCTAATGTAATGGGGATTATGCAGATGTAACATTCATTTTAAGAAATTGTAGAATAAAAGATTACATTTATTTGAAATATTTCATGCTTGCACACTGAGCAGGAAATTAATGAGTGCTACTCAGACATATTTCCTTTGATCTTTAAGTTTGATAACGTATTAACATTTTAACTTATAAGGGCAGATTCAGTGATATTCCAGAGCAGCACATTGCAGCTTATCAAAGTGTGTTTACATTGGCTATGTTTAGCCTGAACACTGCTCTTTTACTTCACCTCTGAAGTTTCATCACATGCTGAATCAGAATCTGCTTTTATTTTTGGTTTTAATAGCTTGAGTCCACACCTAGAATGATGACACTGCTTGGTGTGTTTGGGCTTAGTCTTGCAAATGACATTTGGAGGGAAATTCTTCCTTACTGTTTAATAGATTGAGTCTTTAGTTGCATAGAAGCATGGCTAACTTCTTTATAGGAAGTTTTCAGATTGTTTAAAAACACCTTTATAGACCAAGTTTAACTTGCTGTTTACTAAATTATAAATATACTCTTATAAACAGTGCTACATGTGTTCTAATAGTGCTACCAAAACAAAAGCAAGTCAATTTTAGAGTGTTAAGAAAACTACTAGGGTGTGCATAAACCAGATCTGACTAGACACTGATCTTATTATTGTAACTTTTATCCTCTGTGTCATTAGTTCCAAGTTATGTTAAGTTTTTAGGCAGAGACCCTCTTCATTATTTTGAGTGTCAAGTATACATGGGCACCCTAAAAATAAATACAGAGTATGATAAAGGTGAGCATTTAACCATTGCTTTTACATTTCAAATGTACTGACTTTTTATATGTTTCAAATATTACTTGCTAATAACCATCTGGTAGGGTTGTAGTATTTTTGGTAAAAGCATGTACATGCAATGTTTGCATTTAAACTGTATAAAAGGTGTCGAAAGCTACAAAGTACTGTATTGCAAATATTCAATAATTTTAAATTTTACTGTTCTTCCATTAGTTGTCATGAAGCAGAGCTGACTACTGAAGTTCACTATAAGCATAGCATTAATTTTAACAATTGAATATGCTGTAGAAGGAACTGCTGGTAGGAGAGGAGGGAGAATGTCTGACATAAGAGGTGAAAATGTTATGAATATTTTCCAGCTAATAGACAAAATTAAATGTAATGGTTTGCTACCATCAGATCCCTAATGCTGAACTTTCTGGAGTTAGATAATATGTCTGAAGAAAATTGTAAGTTAAAATTCTAGATAAAAGTGAATGTAGCTTTGTACCATTTCCTCCATGAAACAAGATGGAATGTTTCTCTGTCTGTAGGAAATACTTAATTGCTTGTGAATATAAAAATGAATTTAAATAAATATACTTTAGTTTATAAACTGTTTAATGCAAGAGTATAAAAATTAAAAAAAAAAAAAAACCATCAGGCTATTACATTAAAATCATCATATAAATGTACAAACAGAAGGGAAATATTTTAGGTTTGAAAGTCACGCTTCAAATATGCATTTTTTTTTTTTTGGCCTTTTTTTTTTAAAAAAAAAAAGAAGGCAAAAAAGGCCAATTTACTGCTCAGGTAGGTATACCATTTGATCATAAAATGACTCCGGTTGAAGGGACCTCGGGAGGTTTCTAAGCTAACCTTCTACTCAAAGCAGGGTCAGCTGTGGGGTCAGACCGGGTTGCTTGGGACTTTATCCAGTCGGGCCTCGAAAACCACCGAGGATTTGGGAACTGCACAACCTCTCTGGGCAACCAGTTTCACCACTGGACTGTCCTCTTGGGGGAAAAGCTTTCCCCTTGTGTCCAGCCTGAACTTCTTATTTCAATCTTTGTCCATTGCCTCTCATCCTCCTGCTGTGAACCCCTGTGTAAAGCTTGGCTCCACCTTCTCGGTCCCCTCCTGGTAGGTGCTGGTGGGGCTGCTACGAGGTTCCCCCAAAGCCATCTCTTCTCCAGCCTGAACAAGCCCAGCTCCCTCGGCCTCTCCTTGCAGGGCAAGTGCTCCAGCCCCCACCACCGTGATGGTCCTGGCTGAACCCCCGCCCGCTTGTCAATGTCTTTCCTGTGCTGGGGTCCCAAAACTGGATGCAGGATCTGGATGTGGTCTAACAAGTGCCAAGCAGAGGGAGAACAGTCCTGTCCCTCAACCTTCTGGTTAACACAGCGTGGGAGGCTGATGGCCACCTTTGCTGCTGGGCATGCTGCTGGCTCACGTTCTTGCTGTCCCCCAAGTGCCTTTCAGCAGAGTTGCTCCCCAGCCCAGCGGTTCCCAGCCTGTATCATTGCAGGGTTTCTTCCTCCACCGGTGCAGGGCTCTGCCTTTGTCCTAGATGAATTTCATGAGGTTCCTGTTGGCCCATTCCTCCAGCCTGTCTAGGTGCTGCTAAATGGCAGTGCTGCCCTCAAGTGTATCAACTGGTTGCCCAAGACGACAGAAGTTTCAGGTCATGAGGTTAGTGTGACTCAGGTCATGAGGTTTAAATATGATTTGACAGTAGACTTTTTCTTGGTAGTTGACTAGGAGTCTTCAGTGACCAGTCATGACTGCAGAATAGGCAGTATATTATGAACTATTCAATTTGAATGGTATTTTAGATCAAATTTGGTTTTAAATACCAATTTCGCATTGCTTTTCTTTTCTTCTTTATGCACAGTTTGCACCTGCATGATTTGCCATAATATACAACTACAGCTTTTCCATAATTTGACTTTTGTGGTCTGAATTTCTAAATGTGATATATCAACTTTCCTTTATATCGTTACACTATTAAACAAGGGATTTACAGATCAAAACATGGATAATTGTTATCCTTAGCTGTCTGAGAACAAATCATTTCATTTTTAGAGCTATACAGTTCAAGGCCTTTCACCCTCTCTTAATTCTTCCTTTCTGGATTACTTGGTTCCCTTGAAGTATTCTTTTCTTATGCAGTTCTGTGAAATATTTTTGCAATATACTCTAAATTCCCTGTGGCAGAATAATAATTACAGGTTGTTTACTTCCTAACTGTAGTTAGGCTGATACCTTGCATTCAAACTGTATCTACAAAAAGATTAATTAATTGAATTATCACTGATTAAGAAGTGATCTGAAGTGGAAAACACTGCTTCATTTCTCCATGCTAACAAATTAAGAAAAATGAAACCATTCAAATTTAAATATTACTGTTCTTTTGCATACCATAACCTACTGTGCTGGCACGCTGCATCCATAAGTGGTTATTTGTCTGGTAAGGTACATATTTAATTTAGTTGAAGTACATGTTTTACGTATCTGTCATTGAAGGAAACAACATTATGTAGCACTTGTAAATCAACATGTCCCTGAATGTAACACATTGAACAGCTTTGCAAACATAACAAATACAGTTTTCTCAGGCCCCAGTGGAAAGAATTTTTATTTATAGCAACAATAATAATATTTACAGTAGAATAAAATATGGTAATATTAAATATATGTTGTTTTGTCACTGGTCATATAAACACCCATTTTCTAGGAGAGAAAAAATATTTTCCACATTTAATGATAAGATTGCAAGGTAGATTTACTGTAGAGCTTTTTGTTTTGTTTTGTTTAATTTACATAGCAGTGGATGTATTGAGTTCAAAAAAACCTTGAAAGATATTTGTATGCCTCAAATACACAGGCTTTTTTACAATACCCTTCTCAATGTGTCTCTCATGCCTTTGTTAATATGTTACTTCCTCAAAGATGCAGTTTTGTGTTTTGCCCACAAGATGGTGAAAATCTCAAGTTTTAATTGTTTTTTAAGTCAGTATAAATTGTTAATTTATAGCCTGGGTTTGGTGGAATTTATGATAAGCACTTCAGTTTATTTTTGTAGTCCGTCTGCTGGCAAGGCCAAAATCAGAACAGCCCATAGAAGAATCATGATTTTGAATCATCCTGATAAAGGTAAATAATTCTTTTTTTTGCTGTTGTTAATTAAAGCTGAAAAAGAAGAGGCTTAAATGACATCCTTCAGTTTGCTGTTTGTGTAAATGAACACAATCAGAGCAACTATGTGATATTTTTTACAGACTAGACTTGAGTTTGTGCGTCTTTCCCTCTGATAAAACAGACTGATACCCCCCAGGCTTTATGAACCACAATTGTAGTAAGTTGTACAGCTATATTTAAGGTTGCTTCCTAGATATGTGCTGCTTTAGTTAAAACCATGAGCTCATGGACCACTGTTTTACACTTTAAGAAACTTATTTAAAGGTAAGAATAAATGAGCTATAATATTTTTGTGTTAAACATTCCTGTTTTGAACTGGGAGGGAGCAGTCACATGTTTGAAAGTAACTTTCTGTGGGAAAGTGTTCTGCAGTCACTAACTACATCAGTGATTGAATTCAAGGAAATTTGAAATCCTTTGGAAGAACTGTGAAGCTGGGCACTGTTGCTTTACTGGCCAGGTTTTTAATGTAAATTTATCTTACAGAAAGGCTATTATTATAACTTTAACTACACTACAGCTGGTTGAGAAAGACAGTCCATATGCTCATTGCTGTTTCTACTTTAAAATAACAGATGGTGAAGAGTTGCACTGTATTTCAGAAGTCAAAAGGGGGAATTGAAGTTTTTTATATTTTTGACAAGACTACAGGGTTCCCTGCCTGCACCCATCTTAAGAAAATGAAAAAACAACTTGGCCATGTGTTTAGTTGATGCTTTTCTTTGCTGTCCTTACCCCTCAACTTAATTCTAAAGCTGTCCTGCTTATTTGATGTCACATCATTTCATTTTTTTTACACTTCTTGTAATGTATAAACTCCACAAACAAAAGCTGGAGAAATTCTCTTCTGCATTTGTAATATGTTGTGATTGTCAGAGATCTCTTAACCAGCAGAGTGCATAGTAGGTTAAATTTTTTTGATAATGAATTTTTTAATTTTAGTGTAGCAGTATCCAGAGACTTAAGCCAGAACCGTGAATCTCAGCATGGATGCTGAGTAGGCCTAGAGAGACAATTCCTGTAACGAAGACTATATATTTTAAGGGACCAAGCTTACAGCTGTAATGCACCTACAGCTGGGCACAGTGTAAGGTTTGCTGTACACCTCGTAGGCTTTGGAGGCCTCCTGTGTGCTGTCAAGATGGACCATTTTCTCAGTAGGAACACCAGTTTAAGGAGTTTGTGCCTTTGTGCCGCCCTGCGGCTCTGTTGGTACAGCCACAGAAAAAAAGTTTGTATAATGTCTTTAGCTGCAGAGCTAGGGCCCGGAGTAATCTTGAACATGTGGCAACAGAGACCTGTTTGCTTACATAAATATCTTGATTCCTTAAGGGCTCTAGTAACAAAGCCATGGTTTTAAAAATAATACTCAACTGCCAAATGTTACTCTAAAAGATTTTATCAGTTGGGTAGACAGAAGAAAGGACAAATATGCAACTTTTTCAAATCAGTAATTAATTAGCTGAGAATTGAAACTGTGAAAAGAGAATTATTAGGAATAAGAAATATATAGAAGATGTCATAATAACATCCACAGTTAGGGCTATTAAAACAGTTGTGCATTAATCTTTACATAATTCTGTTTAAAAGTATTTTTATAGTGATACATTGTATGTTAATTTCTTCAGTGACTAATTTTTTGAAAGAATACTTCTTCCCAGATACAAAGGAAGAGATAAGTCCTTTGGACCTCCCTAATTATAAACAAACACTTATGCAATGATGAGATTGAATTTTCTCTCATTGCAGGGCTACAGAATTAATATGGCAGTTAAGGATGTAAGTGTAGTGAAAACACTTCTAGCATATTTGAATTTACTTTTAAGATCATGCACTCTTGGCATTTAGAAAATCAAGGCACAGTTAAAAATTACTTGGGATACATTGTTGCAGTTTAGCCTTTATTGTTTGATACTCTTGTCTACTCTTCCAAGCAAGCTATGCTCCAGGTAGTAAATCCTATTCCTGGCTAAAAAGCTTATAGGTTTTAAAACCAAACATCGTGTATCTTCCAGTAGTCAATTCTCTACTCTGTTCTTTCCCTGCTCCACTTTCCTCAAATGTGTCTTAACTATTAGGACTACATTCAAACAAAACCAAAACACGAACAAGAAAACTGAACTCCATTACTTCTTCCAGTTGTTTTATTAGACCGTGAAATAACCTTATAATGATTTGGATTCCTGCAGGAATGTCCTAAAGAAGTCTTTAAAGAAAGCCTTGCATTTTTGTTTTTATTTACATATGTTTAGTGTTTGTTCTTCTGTGTGTCTCTTCTATCACTATCTTTTCTGCTGAATGAAAAATTATGACAGAGGCCTTGGAAAAGGCCATTCAGTACACGGTATTACTGAAATCACCTTTTTATGTTTAAAAAAAAAAATACACACACACACACACACACACACACACACACACACACACACACACACACACACACACACACACACACACACACACACACACACACACACACACACACAGAGGTGTATTCTAGTAAATGTTAAGCTACTGATATAGACCTTGTAATGTTGTTTTCAGTGACTGTAGGCAGATGGTTGGCACTCAAGGGGGAGTAAAAAAAAAAACACAAAAAGACCACTGAACTGTAATCAAATTGTTAGATGGAGCGTAAAGCAATGACAGTGTTCAGGACTAGAAGTTAGAAGGCGTACCATGTTTAAATAGCTTTAATGTGACAGTTTCTGGCTGGTGATTCTGGGTGTCTAGAATGGGAGAGGCTGGGGGAGAGTTTTTTTTTTTCTTTGATAAAAATATTTATAAAATTTTGCCTCTCAGTTTTCAGGGTGGTTGGGAATAATAGCCATCAGCTTTACGTGAACATTCAAGACAGCTGACCTTGCATACGTTTGCAGCAACACACTGCACTGCAAATCTAAGTCAAGCTTATTTAAAGTGAACTCAGAGGATCATTTTAAGACTTTTCTTCATCAGAATGACTTCTGAGACAAATTGTTCAGCATTATTCTTCAATTGCTTCAGTTTTGATTGCATTTTTGTCATATTTCCCTACTCATTATTTTACTTAATATCAATGACATTTTTAAAGCAGTCTTATGAAAAGGATTTTTTGAGGAAGGAGAGGCTAATAAAATTGAGTAATATCAGGATGCTGTAAGAGGAGTCTGATATTTCATACGAATATGTAAATGGTATTCCTTTGCCCTTTCTTTTCAGGTGGATCACCTTATTTAGCAACAAAAATAAATGAAGCAAAAGACTTGTTGGAATCCAGTGCCAAAAATTGAAATACTAGGCCTTAAATAAAAAGAAACAGCTTTTTACACGTCTCATTCTGTGGAAGATCGAGCGGATGCATTGTGCAACAGCTTTCATATCTACTTCTTCTGCACAGCTTCTTAGAACTACATTCAATGTTTGTATTTATTGTCATAATTAAAGGTTTAAGACTACTTAAAAGTAAATTGAAATATTTTATATGTGACATGTCAGTTTTATTGTATTTTTACTGAATTGGGACTCATTACAAGCTTTGAAATTTTTTTTTTTTTTTAGCAGTAGATGCTTCTTTCATGAAACTTTTGGAATGTTTTAAAATTGAAATAATATTCTTAAATTACAGGCTTTTCCTTCATACATAAGTCTTGACCATTGCCACAGAATCTATGACAATGAGTCACAGGACGTATGGCAGACCCCTAAAGTGAATTTTCAGCATCACTTTACATTAGTTCTGTTCTTTTGTGAAATAGTAGGGTTTGTTCATGAGTGCAGTTTTGGAGGTGTGACTTGGAGCAAAAATGACTAATGGGACTACAGGCTGCAGTTTCCATTAGCTCTGTGTGTGGGACTCAGAGATACAAAGGAAGAATCTTGATTTTTGCCTAGATCTTTTACATATTAAAAGATCTCTGAAATTGTCAAATAATTATGTGGAACACACATTAAACCTTGAAAGAAAATGCTAAATTTAAATAATCTAGGGACTTCGTGACAATTAGAGAGAGTTGCAGGACATGTATGACATATCTTGACTGGATTAAGCCACAGAGGCCACAGGGAGAAAACCTGCCAGGGAATGGACATACACTGTATGAGTACTACAGTTCTGCCATTTAACTACTGCTCTCATACAAGAAACGGCGTAATTTAAAGATAACAGACTCTATTCCTATGCAGGGAATTCCTAATTTTTATGGGTGTATTCTGCAAGTGATGTGGATCATTGCTCAAAAACAACATTGCTGGTAGCAAAATGTGCCCTGTAATGATTTTGAACAGACTAGCTGTTCACAAGAGCACCTGTCCTTGTGGCTGAGTAAATGAATGTATAAAAAGGCTTTTCTAACATGTCAGCTGTAACTAATGTATTAAAGACAATTCATCTTGTTCTGTTCTGAGAATGAACTTCCCATATCTTTTGGGAAGTAGTTTTTTTGTTTGTTTGTTTTTGGGTTTTTTTTTTTTGGTAGTGTTGATTTGTTTTCTTCCTGATCTGATTATTCATATTTGATTATTTTGGAAGAAACATTGTGTTCTGGCCTTAGTTATGAGAGAAATCATCTTTCTCAAGAAAAAAAAAAAAAAATCCAAGTTCTAGTCCTGCTTTCTTCCTCTTTTCAGATCAGAATCATGAATCTGAAATGCTCTGACAAGTTAACTTCGTCCAAATTAACTCCGAGTTAATTTTGACAAATTAACTCTGGAAGATGCTGTAAAATGAGGGGGGCTGATGAAGAGTGGTCATGAAAGCATCATTATTGTATGTGCAGAACTGTAACATCACATATGTAATATGTGTATGTAAAGTGTGTATAATCTTGGAAGCAACTAGTTTTTCTCTTTTCACTGGCAAAGCTTATGTTTTGCCTACTAAATCATATTTGGAAGGATGAAGATAGGACAGTGAAAGCAAAGATGTAGTCAAGCAAATCATGTAAATACTGTTCAATTTAGTTGTTCCCAGTTGTCACTGACTGTAAGCTATGCAGGCTAAAGACTGTCTTTGGAGAGTGTTTGTATCGACTGTCTTGCAGAACAGCACACAAATTCAGTGTTTGCACTCGACTGGACTGGGAAGAACAGTCTACTACTTTTTTTTAGTAGCATACCTATTAGTTTAACTTTATTCATCCTCTTGAGACTACTTTCTTTACTTGCCAGGTGCAAAAGTTCTCTATGTAGGAAAGCTGCATAGAAATTGATTTATTCTGGTGCAATTTTTATCCATCCATCACACCAGCAACAAGGGAACTGATCTTTTTTAGTGTGTTTTAACATTCAGTAAGTGTTCATCCCTAACTCTTTAGATTAGGAATTTCCGGGTAGTTTTATACTTGCATGCTAACCAAGCCTAGGTATACTCTCAGACAGGACTTGAGTGCATCCATTTGGCATTGCTGTGGGCGATTCCCAGGTTATTTAATGAAACATGGCTTCCTCCTCTGTCTAGTTTTTGCTATGTGAGTTTTCTCTGAAATGTGATTCTTTCCTTTGCACGTGCCTCTGCAGATGTAGACTTAAGTCTGAATGACCAGATGAGTCTGATCATCTGACTGCAGGAGTGCAACCTCCAAAAACTTTGCTGGCCTAAAATGGGACTTGGGTGGAATTGAAACCTGTGAACACAAGGGCACAGTTGACAAAATCTTTGTCTGATCTCCTAAGGAATTTTAGAGGTAAAAATTTAGACTCCTGTATGCTTAGATTTCTGCTTCAGCATATACGCAAAATTGCTTCCTTTTTGCCAGGTCTTTATTCAGTTTAACACTTTAACCACCCTTAAATTCACAAATTAAGTGTCCACTGTCCACGCTGACTGAAAACCCTGATCCAGTAGCTATGCTTATGGTATACCTGATGCATGCTAGTGTTCAATACCTCTTCAGCCTTGGTGTTAAAATCCTCATTACTGTCACAGTGCCCTAAGGAGGCTGGTGATTAAATGGGAATGAGGAGGGGATGGCACTTCCACCACTTCTTGCTGAACTTGTGCCTTTCTATAGAGTGGAAGATCAAGGGCCAAAGGATTAACTTCCAGTCCCCACTCCTCAGGCTATTTAAAACATTAAACGGTGTCAAAACAACTTAACAGAAAGGTCATGATCAAAATCATTAACAATTTCTTTAGGAGCATTGCTTTCTATATGTCATCTTTTCTTTAATTCATACTTTTCTGTGAGTTTCTGCCTGCCTGTCTGTCTTTGGTAAGCAGCACAATAGGCTGATACCAAAGTGCCAGCTACAGCCTTCAGCACTTTTGGTTTGAATGGAGATAAAATTAACGTTGTTCTTGGGTCATCAGCAGCAGCTTTTGGCATGTAGCTTGCTGAGGCATATTTGTTTGTGAATCAGTATCATCAATGATGTCAACACAATCTTGAGACTGTTGAGCTTTGTCATTTCAGCTATTGCTGTCAAGGAACAGAATGTGTGCATATTGTGCGTATGTGTATGTATAAAATGTGTGTGTGTATATATGCATACATGTGACTCCTCAAGATCCTATTAGGAATCTTTCATGTGCAGTGGAATTCACCTTTTTAATAACTTTTTTCTTGCATTTTTTGGGTCAATAGCAATTTTCCATCTCAGATCATTAGAACTTATGAGAAAAAATCCTCTTGGTGAGTACGTGCAATTTCTTGCACATGTCTCACCCTTTCAAAGGCAGGAAAAAATAATGCCAAAGTTATTATGAGTCTCCATTTAATTATTGGAATTAATTTAGCAGGAAGCCCACTACTGAAAAACTCCCTTCTGTTTATGCTGTTTATTCAGTTTCTTTATGCCCAGTTTTTCTCTGACTGGATATATATGGCATAGTTACAAACTGCAAATACTTAGGAGTCTTTTATAGAAATAGTAAGTACTGCTATCAGCCTGCTATACTTGCACAAACCTATACCTTTACAAGTGTGTTTTTCCAACCTTTTTTAAAATGAGGGACATCTCAAATTTGCTTGGCAGGGGAGGGGAAGAGCCAGGGCTACCTTTTGCCATGTTGCCCCCCAAAATTTTCTATTTGTAAATTATTTAAAATTTCAGCTACATTTAAAATACTCTTTTGTATTAATTTTGCATTAACTTTACTTTCCTGTTTTATAAGTTTATTCACTTGCTCAGGACTCTAAATAGGAAGAAGGGGGTTTCAGATTATTGTTTATTGTCTTACTGACTGTCAGTGATCTGTGAACCACAGGGTGGGAAACACCTCTGCTATAGATAACTAGAATTATTAGCCAAGGTACCAATTAACTTACTTCCTTTAATACTAGGAAATCACAAAGGTACTTTTGGAATGAGGAATATCATTTTGACAACAGTAGCATCATCTGATTAATAGTCTTAAGATTTTTCAAGAGTTAGTAACTGTATACAGACTAATTGCTCTACAGCTTCATATGACATTAAAACACCCCTACTGTGCTATTATAGTTTCCTTATTTATATACTAACTCATACAGCGAGGTTAATTATTTTTTTTTTAATATAGTAGCTATTGCATGTAATAAACTCTAGATATTAAACAGTACAAAAGTTCCTCGCCAAAATGGTTGTATTATTTAAACATTATAAACAAAATTTAAAGCCTGGTTCTGGATGTAGTGATTTCTACTGACTAATGGAATTGACGTGGATGCCTTGGATGTTCCTCACATGCTGATAGGTGAGTGAACAGTTTATATTGCAAAGAATAGTAGAGATTCTGACCAGTGCAGGGAATGCAATGTTATGAAAGAAAATCTAAATAAAATTTACTGGACAACTCAATGAGTAAAAAGCTTTCTGGATGATCAAGATCATAAGGTTAATGGGTTGTGCTTACCAGGAGGCTGGTAGTAAGTGGAGTACTGCAGGGTTGTGTTCTGGGACCTGTCCTGTTTAAGATCTTTATCTGTAACTGAGAGAAGGAGACTGACTGTACTCTCATAAAGTTTGCAGATGTAGGAACCAGTAAATGCGATCAAGGGCAGCACTGATGTTCAGCAGCACCTGGACAGAGAAATGGAGAAACGGGCCAACAGGAACCTCATGAAATTCATCTAGGACAAAGGCAGAGCCCTGCACCGGTGGAGGAAGAAACCCTGCAATGATACAGGCTGGGAACCACTGGGCTGGGGAGCAACTCTGCTGAAAGGCACTTGGGGGACAGCAAGAACGTGAGCGAGCAGCATGCCCAGCAGCAAAGGTGGCCATCAGCCTCCCACGCTGTGTTAACCAGAAGGTTGAGGGACAGGACTGTTCTCCCTCTGCTTGGCACTTGTTAGACCACATCCAGATCCTGCATCCAGTTTTGGGACCCCAGCACAGGAAAGACATTGACAAGCGGGCGGGGGTTCAGCCAGGACCATCACGGTGGTGGGGGCTGGAGCACTTGCCCTGCAAGGAGAGGCCGAGGGAGCTGGGCTTGTTCAGGCTGGAGAAGAGATGGCTTTGGGGGAACCTCGTAGCAGCCCCACCAGCACCTACCAGGAGGGGACCGAGAAGGTGGAGCCAAGCTTTACACAGGGGTTCACAGCAGGAGGATGAGAGGCAATGGACAAAGATTGAAATAAGAAGTTCAGGCTGGACACAAGGGGAAAGCTTTTCCCCCAAGAGGACAGTCCAGTGGTGAAACTGGTTGCCCAGAGAGGTTGTGCAGTTCCCAAATCCTCGGTGGTTTTCGAGGCCCGACTGGATAAAGTCCCAAGCAACCCGGTCTGACCCCACAGCTGACCCTGCTTTGAGTAGAAGGTTGGCCTAGAAACCTCCTGAGATCCCTTCTGACCTGAATTATCCTATCCTATGAAATCCAGTGGGAAAGACAGATGGTAGAGGCATAATAGCAGCACAGTCGTATCCGGGAAATATCTTGTAATAGTTGTTTTGCATTCTCTAATGCTTGCTTTTTATGAAGTACAATGTTTGTGGCCTCCACTGAACTTTGAACCATGGTTGAAATAGCCTCAAATGTTTGGAAAGCTGCACAGGAACTGAAGCTTAATATTTTAATACAGTTTGATGCTAGTGGCATAGAGCCAGTGCTCCAGAGGACTGAGTCCAGTGTTGGTGTCACCGGTCAGCTGAAGTCTTTTGTTCTTAACATCAGGTGGTGGGAAGCTTTCTAGTGTCCACTGGACTGAGAACAAGACAATTTGGCTTGTAAAACTACCAGTGGCCTAAACAGACAGAAATATCTCCTCGAATCATGGGCACCTAGTTAGCGGAGTTCAGCAGCAGGCCAGCTCGTAATTGTTTAGTGCTTCCCTCACTGGCGTCAGTGGGAATTACTGCAGTATAAATTGCTGGAGGGGACAAATTGATCAACTAAGAGAGGTTTAAGGATCTGAGTGCTTAGGTTACTGACAGCAGTTCAGGTTTGCCGAATTAAATAGATGGATACAAGATTCTGGGTAAGATTTTCTTTAGCTACAGGTGGGGAAGAAGCAGTGGGATTCCCATTTAAAAAAAAGCCCTTTGCAAGCTTCTATATGTAATGTTTCTCCTGGTCTTAGTATATTATTTAACCACCAGCTGACATTGCTCTGAACAGTACATAGATATCATTTCAACAGGGGCCTTAAATACCTGAGAGGTTAACCTTGAAAGCCAGGTGCTGTGCCACAGAACAACATCTGCAAGTTGCTTACATGCTCAATTGGAATTTCCATATGCTGATGTTACACAATTAAGTATTTCACTCTATGGTAAGTCAGTTTAGGTCTTTTCCTCCACCCTCTTCACTAAGAATACAATCCTGCAGATGTTTCTGGGACTCCTGCCTTCCCTTCAAGCAATCTTCTCAGTAATGGTGAAAATGCGCTTTCTATCCATGTTTTTCTCAGTGCAACCACTTTACCTCCAATCTTCAATAATTCATAAACTTGCAGGAGGTGCACCAAAATGATTTTAGCTACCTCTAACTTTTTTGGACAGAAGGATAATAAAAATGATTTAATAGTAACTAAAGTAAGTCAGTTCATTGGTGAAAGCACTTAAGTATAACTTATTAGCTATTCAAGAGGAAGGTTTCACTGAAGGTACAATGCATTTATGTATTAAAGTGCAGCCCAACTCCTGAAAAAATGACTACGTAAATAAGCACTTGTCACATCCTATTTTTGTTGATTTTTTTTCCTTCTGAATTTGCTTTCTGCTGTTAACTGTACTGCGATTGTAGGTTTAACCCTGAATTAGCTGGATCTGAGGAGTTAATTGCCAGTCAGTTACACATGTGTGTTGCCCCTGATGAGCAAGCCAGTGTTACAGGTATTAGTTTAAGACAGAAGGCACAAGTTAGTGTCACAAGTGTCACAATCTGAGCTCTGAAACTTTTTTCAGTGACGGTGATGTTTGAGATGAAGACAACTAGGCTGTGGCCCGATTTGTAAGCATGGGAATAAAAAAGGTAAACTGAGAATCCTGAGCTAAATCCACAAAATAATTTAAACTCTTATTTTCCGCTTGACTTGGCTCAACAGTATAGGTGCAAGTGTTTCCACTGGTGGATGTGTCCAGAACCACTTTGAGTCCAAAAGCATTCACAGTTAGTCTAATTTCTTAATTACTTGATATCTGTTGAACATGGAGGCAGTTAGCAGTAATCGGCTCATTTCTGCCAATAAGCAGAAGCAAAACAGAGTTTGGGGGAACCTGAGGCTAAAAACAAGCAGAATAAATAAATAAAAAGTTGCAGTACATTTCAAAGCTGAGGTAAGGAGAGAGCTGTAGAGAGGTTTCCAGAGCACAAATTATTTGACTATACACATTGGAATTCAAGTTATTCAGCTATTCCTTTTATCTGTTTTGGATCTGGCTGTTAGCGCCTTGGTACTTGTATAGAGAGAATACTTGATAGCACAATCACAAAAGCAATAAACAGCCTTAGATCTAAGGTGACTCCTTCAAGTGGAATCTTACTTTAAGCAGGATTTCAATGTCACATATCATAATTGCATCTAATATTAGAGATTGACTCAATGTCAATGACAATATGAAGACAAACATAAATGGAGGAGATGGTTTAAAAAAAGTTATGGGGAATGGAAGGAATGATTACGCTGTAATGAAGACTTCTGTAGACTCCGCAGATCTTTTTCAGCAACACTCAGAAGTTTTTCTTCTCCTTAGCTTCTGGACTCTCTATCCGTTTCTATTTTGATATTGGAATCTGCCTGGAATCTCTGAATGTGATTTCTTTTAGGTCCTTTTTTTCTTCCTCAGACTTGTGAATCTCCATCTACTGCAGCTCTAAGCACTGAATTTGCATATGTCAAACTAGTTAGGAAGTTTAGTTAGCAAGCAGGTTAGCAGTACCAGCTGCTGATAATTAAATCCTTCGTAGAATCTTTTGGCTCTATCAGAGTCTGAAATCAGAATAAAAATGGTAGGCCTGTCTCTAAAAGACTAGCAATCTGTATCAGATTTTCTGTGGACACACACTGGAATATCATGACCTGCTTATACCAGTTTAATAGCACACAGCTACTGAAGGCCCCCTTGCCTTGCACATGTTGCCTCTTGTGTGAGTGCTAGTGATGGGGCCATAATTTCAGTGAATCACATGGCTACACCGTCCCTGGCTTGCACTGATGTTAATGAATAGTAGCACACACACAAGCCCTGGAGAAGAGCAGCCTTCGCCAGTGGCACATCTTAGATCTGCTTATGCCAATCACATGCTGACATCCTCGGTGTGCTTCAGGTCAGGCACGCGGCAGTGATTTACCACTAGTGTGTAATCTCTTGCCCGAGCAATGTGTGCCTATCTCAGCTGAATCTAGTTATGCTCAGCTGAAATTTCAAAGTGACAAAACTGGAGAGAGCACCTTAAAAAAGCCAACTAACCAAAGCAAATGAAGGACCTCTGAAGAGGTTAATGCAGTAGCAGAAGTAAAAGCAGCAGGAGGGATTAGACTCTGAAACACAGAAATTTGCCTTGACTATTTTTGCCCATTTAAACAGCTTTCTGCAAAATCTGGACAAAGAAAGGCCACCAACCCTGAGGTTCAGACAGCATCAGTTATTCTCCAGTCTCACTGGTTTGTAACACAAGTCAAGTTTCTGGAGCTGGAGATAAGGAAAGCTTCAAAGGTGACCCTATTGGAGTCTGTGTAACAATGCCTGAATTTTCAGAATCTGATACAATAGATGCAGAACTTCCTTTTTGTTTCAGTGGGTTTTAATTCTAATAATGCTTTGAATGTCAGCAGTGATAACTATTCCTAATTACTTCTTCCAATTCTGTAAGGAAGGAAGGAATCTGCGATATGAAAAGAATTCTAATGAGGGACCAAACTCTCCTCTTAAGAAAAAGTGCTCCGAGAGCTGTAGAGACTTGCCCCACAGGGACCTGGCTGACACTTTAGCTTAACACTCGAGAGTTTAAGTGACCCTACAGAATATAAATTAGCTTATGCTACTTCAGTGTTAGCTGCTGAGCAGCCACTGCTTTTGAAAGCTGACCTGTTTATTCAGGTTGACTTGAAGCTTAATGGCAGATGCCCAGTTTTTGTTCGATTGGTAGTAGAGGTGGGGAGGGCACATAATTTGATTCTATATAGTTGAAGTCTTATTTCAAAAGCCTGTCCATGAATAACATGTCCACAGTGCTGAGCTGTCCTTGCTGCCTGGTGACATCATGGTTTCAGGATGTCCCCAGATGAGGATGCAGAACTTGCAAGCAAATGACTGACAGCCCTGAAAATGAGTCTCTTAATACGGTGGTTCGTAATAAACATGCAAGCATAGTCTTTTAAAGCCCAATTTAAAAGTTGAAACACAGCAACACAAAAGCTATTAATGATACCAACTGGTAGCCAACATGATTCCAGACTGAAGGAGATAAAACCCATTGAATGCAGCCATAGCCACTTACAAAAAAAAAAAAAAAAAAAAAAAAAAAGAGAGAGAGGAAAAAAAAGACAACAAGTTTATAAAATTCCCCAAATTCAGCAAGATTTATGAAATAATTGCTTTCAAATTTTTGAATGTCTCAGTGTCTCATAAAATTATGAAGGGAAAATGACTTCGCAAAACACAAAGGCATTATTTGAATTAATTAAATCATCCATACCTGGAAAAGCTACCTTCTGATTTACATTTTCCTCAGCTGTATCAATCCACAGAGGTGGCTAATGATTCTGATTGAAGGCGATCTAGTTTTGCTTCAGTTGACAGAGGTAAAAGGAAAAAGTTGCAGCTTTTCTGTCAGCCTCTGTGCCCTCCTTTCATATCCCTGCTTGCATTTGTGACAAGCCACCGAACAGGCCTAAACGCTCATCACTTCCATGCCTGGTAGCTCCCTGCAAACGGTGGCCACCTCCCTTTGGTTGCTTTGTGAAACGCTCCACTTTCATTTTAGTCTTCCTGCAACCAGCAAATTAGTGTTTGTGACTGGCAGGCAGGGTTGCCTGATCCTCATTGCTACTGTTCTGCCACCAGAGCCCAGGGCTGAAGGGAATTTTTAACAGCATGAAAGACAGCCTGAATGTGATTAGGCGGTGGGTTTTGTTTTGAATTTTTTTCCCGAGGACTTTGTTTCCCTTTCTTTCATGTCATATGCTATTTCTGGGCTTACAAGGGAGGCAGCAATAAGTGCTTGTTGTTCTTTATTTATTTATTTTTAAGAGAAATTCTGTTCTCCCTTCAAAAGGGATTGACATGGTGGCCTGCACTGCCGGGTAGGATGTCTCTTCTATTTATTATTTTTCATCAGCCTGCTGTGTACCTGTAAGGAGACTCAATACACTTCTGTTTCCAAATAAGCCGGGTGGCAACAGCTGAACATACCTGAAAATCTTAATAAGCCACTCCAAGTTAGGGAAGGTAAACCCACAAAAATTATCTGAGAATTAAAGCTATGGCGTCTCCTGTATTTCCCATTGTTTGAATGTGAATAAAGAAAACCAGCAACCGTCCTTGACTGTATAAAAGCTGTGTGTGAGCATGTAAGCACTTTAAACAAGAAATACAGGGCCGAAGAAATTTCTGCTATAATGTCCTCAGATTCGATGGAATTATGGTAGAGATTAATTTGCTTCATAATGTTTGAAGACTGGAGGGAAAAATGAGTTGAAGCTTTCTGCCAGAAATTCTAATCAGCTTTGAAGAGAAGAGGTGAATGAATACTACTAAACATAATTAAAAAACAAAACAAAACAAAACTCCTCTTATCTGATTGAAGGTTTAAATGGACTTGTTACATCCCTTTTTCCTCTCCCACCTAGTGAAAATTTTGCTAGTGCAAACAGTTTGGAAAAATGAACTTACACCCAAGCACAACTATTAGAGTAAGAGATTTTTCTTTTATTCTTAAGTGACCATTTGCATGAACTGTGCTAATGCATATACCCACTGAGAGAGCAGCAATAGAAGAGCAACTGTGCTTAAACTCAGCTCAACTGTCCCACAATAACTTCTTGTACAACCATGGAGTAAAAGAAATAGTAGTGAAATAAATAAAGTAAAGGAAATTGTGGTCTGCTTGCAGACATGTTCTGAGAGCAAAAATAGGAGCTAATTTGATCACTTGAATTATTCACTGTGAATTACTTATTTCTGCTGAAGATTTGGCCCACCATGTGTTTTAAAATGAAGAACATATATACTGTTATAGAGCATGTGCTTTCATTTAAAACCTCTTCCAATCAAAACTGAAATATTTTGATTTTTTTTTTAACATATCAGTTATGAATTCTGTGGCCAGTTGCCTGATGTTAAGAGTCAAATGGGAAACCTTGCTGATTACGCTGTTTGTGAGTGCAGTACAATAAATTATTCAGTGAAGCAGTTGCAACTTCTATAAAGGCAGCAAGCCTCAGTTTCTGGCCTGATGCTGCAATAAAGCAAATGCAATCTTCTGTATTGTCCATCTCCTACAGATTCCCTTTTTTCATGCCCATAATTGAAAAAAAATATTGAGAATTGCTTCAGTATTATTTTTCTGGAATTGGGTTTTACCAGTCTGCTGAATAATTTACACTGAAGTGGGTGGCTTCTCTAAACAGATTTGACCTTTAAGGTGAAATAACCCCATACATGATCTTCAATGCAAATGTTTATAGCTGGTAAACAGTTTTCCAATGCAGCTGGCCATTTTTATATCTTGAAAAACTAGTAATGATACAAACAGTTGATTATGGTTTACAATGGCAATAAACCTCTCAGAATTGGTTGTTACCAAAATAAACTGCCATTCTGTTAAATGTTAAATAACAAGTCATAAACTGCTGAAAACAACCAATTTCTTGTGGATTATTGCCTGAATAAATTTTAGTGGGAAATGCAAATCATGAAGTTGTGAGCAGCAGGTCAGGCCTAATATTACATATATTTTAAAAAGCTAAAGGATCTCCAGGATATGGAACAAACAGTAACGTACATTTAAAAAAAAAAAGTTGCCTGGTACTTTATTTGTTACAAAATCATCACTGTCTTCAGACCCAAGCTACTGCTGTTTTCCACTATTTCTTCAGTCGTGAAAAACCCTTTCAACTTTGGCACGCTGAGCCCACTAAGAAGGTATAAACTAGCCTGTTTCAGTACAAGACATCTATAGAAGAATCTGTACTGCAAAAGGCGGGTTAGTATCTCCATTAGGATAATTACTACCACTAATCTCCGAAGCAAAAATACAGTCAGACATTCATAACGCAGGCACCATCTTCCCCGCCGTGAGTGGCAGAGGACTTCTTCACCATAGCAACGAGAGTTATCTCCTAAGAATAACATTAACCTCCCCTGTTACTGGTTTTAAATCCTTAAGTATAAACAGCAGTTGCGAGGCATGTGTGTCTTGATTGTGCATTTTCATTACTTAGTATGTATGGAGCACTTATTAACTGAAGTAAGACTAAAAAAAGACAGGACTAGAAATGGAAGCAATTAAAGAGCTGAAAATACACCCATTAATAATCCAGGCCTGGAAACATGATCACTAGTGGGTAAGGAAAGGTCTCCCATTTACTCTCATGAAAATCAGACCTCTCCGCAGACAAGCCTCGTAGCTACTGCTTTTAGACAGGAGGAGCATCCTTTTTCATCCTCAAGCTGATTTTGAAAGCCTGAGAGTGGTGGGAAAAGGGAACAAAAAGAGAGAAGGTTATTTCTAATTCCCTCCTTTCTCTTCTGATCCACTTCTCTCTCAAACCCATACTTTTCTCAGGCAGAGCTGAAATCCGGGAGACTTGGACCAAATATTTTAGGTATTTTAAATTGCTGCATTATGCATTTTTTTTCAGAAGGTCACCAAAGCTTTTTGAGTAAAGCTGATGAAATTCCCATCACAATAGCCCTGTAGGATATGGAGATATCCTCAAAGTGCCATAAAGATGCCATTAACAGACATTTCATTTTGGCCTCTGGAGGCTCTACACTTATCTATTTTGACTTAAACTCTTTCTTCCATCTCTGCAAGAGAGGAACATGACACAGGAGATGCACGAAATGAACTCAGATGAGGGAAGACAGATTGTAAATCGAGACTTGCTAGAGCTAAATCATGTTCTCTCTCCTGATCTCTTATCTGATAACTTTTATCCAAAAGTGTATTGAGGAAGCTAATTGCAACTGCTAAGATGAATCTTTAGGAAATATCATTCTCCAGAGCTTTTTCTCCCCTGCCACCCCAAATCCTTTCCTGCAGTTTTTTCAAGGCTCCAGTATGAAACAGTTATCTTATGAATTTTAACCTCCTTATCTTCTCCGACACAACTGTTCAGATGGAGAAAACTGTAGCTTTTTATTTGCAAGATTTAGGAATCTAGAGAAGCAGAGCACTAGGGAGGAAAGGATGCTATGTGGCTTGCTGAATTAAAAAACACACTGTACTTCTTGAGCCAAAGACAACAGTAAAAAGGATGGCAATTTATCTTCAGAGACTGAAATACTATAACCAATCTCAGATTAGAAACAGGAAGAAATTTGTGCTGTAAACTTGTGATTACCTAATGTGGCATGGCTTCTAGATATACTGTCTTTGCAAAGATTATTTTATGTTTTGGAAAGAAAGTTCAGGGAGGTGGAGTTAACATGGCACCAGGAACCAAAAACGTCAGCCTGATATGCACCTTCTCTGACTTTGAGAAAGTCACTCATGTTGTGTGTCACAAGTAACTCCTACATGAGGAGCTGCAAGTAGGTGTTTAACACAGCTTTAGGCATATAAAAAGCAGGTATGACTGTATTGGTAAAGATTGTGGGAGACCAAGCTACTTTCTGGAAATAGATATCATAAAACTCTTGGTGGCAAAAAATTGCAACTCACCCTTTATGAGTATGTATTTTTATATTCTCAGGTCACTCGTCCTTACAGTAAAGCCTGTTGTTACTTAATTAAAAGACCACAGGCATCTGCTGACATGTGAATGTTTAAGGAAAGACAGAAATAAAATCAATAACAGTCAGAGAAGATCAGGTTGTGTCACACTAAGAGGAAGAGGGACAGCTTCTCCCTCCCAGAAGAGGCAAATGGGTCAGTAGGACATAATAATCATTTTAATGTAATAGGTTAAAAATCCCAGGAGGCTATTGCTGGTTTAAATGTGAGCAAAGGTTTGTACCTACAAGGTGGACATGTTGAATGGTGTTGAGATGATCCAAAGCTCAGATCCCAGAAATCTCCTCTCTGCTACCATCCTGCTCTGCAATGGCATGAGGAGGCTGCAGGTGGTGGGTTTCCAGCACCAAAGTTCTCCAGGTGCTGGGGGCTCTGCATTCAGGTACAGCCAAAATCATCTCCACCCTGGCAGAGCTTAGCAGACTAGCACCAGCTCACCAGGAGCTCAGCAGAAAAAGAAAGGAGTGCCCTACAACCTTCCCCTCTTTCCCCCTCAAATGACCTAGCATCTGTAGTCATGTTTCCCCACTTGCAGGTGATTTGAGACTTCCCTTTGCTCTGTTGCCTGTGAAGGAAGAGAAATTCCTGTAGAAATACCACTAGAGGCCTGTAAGTTCCTGTCCAACCTCTGACAACATCCCTAAGTTAAGTGTTTTGTGGTACCAAGGGTCTCCGCTGGTAGGTGTGCTCTGAGACTGCCTACTGCCTCCTACAGGTGGATGCAAAATGTATGGACAGGTGTAGGTGCTTTTCAAAACACGATGAGAATGTCACCTTGGGCTTTCTGCATGTAGCTCCCTTCCCTTGAAGAGGGACTGAAACCCAGCTCTTGCATTTCTTTGAACGGTCGCACAGAGTATGGGTTATTCTGTGGTTGGGCAACCAGTATGAGCCTCACAGTTAGGGCACTCGAGGAAAGGGGTGGAAACTCTTGGGTTTTGTTCTCTGCTCCAGACACTAGTTGCTTAAAACACAGCAACAACCCTGGCAGCAAGAACAGGAAGCTAAACCTCCCCCACGCTAAGTAAGTTTTGCCTCTCTTGTTTGCATTTCTTATCTGCACGTCAGGGCATCTCTCTGTTTGGCATGGGCCTATGGGGAAGCCCTGCTTAACCCACCATATGTGAGGGAGGTCTTCAAGGAGATTGTGGCACTGCTACATGTAGAATGCATCTGAGGAGTACTCGGTTGTAGTGACACACAACTGATTTTGTGAAATTACCTTTGGTTAACCAGAAATAGCAAAACCTAGCAATCTGTAGTCCAGTGGGTGATGTGCATGCAATGAGGTAGGCTAAGTACATTTCACAAGAGGCCTCATCCGCTTTGACTCCACTTCAAGCACAAACAGCTTCTCACCTTTTGCACACTTAAAATAAAGCACGTCATTATCATCTTGTTGACAGCTTCAGCAGAGGCATCAAAGCTGACTGGTTACAGCATCTGAATTTGTGTGCCATCTGCTTCAAAATCCAAATGATTTTATATTTTAACCTGTCAAGAGAAATGGTAAGAGTATGCTTACTGAACCAGGAGATGCATGAGGATCTGGATTGCTCAGGAATACCCTACTAGTAGGGACATATGGAGAGGGAAAGCATGCCTAACTTTTCTGTGACATGACACAGAGAGGGTAAAAAAGTGTTCAAAAGAACCACTGGGCTCAGTGATGCAGTTTTTCCCTTCCACGTCTTGGCACCCTGCACAGTCACATGCAGCAGTGGCACAGGCAAGCATCATAACTGGCGTAAGGCGCAAGAGCTGCGTCAGTGTCTGGCTACACAGATGTGTCATATCCACAGGCAGATGTGTTAACTGCGGATGGGGAAGTGTGCCCGTTGCTTCCACCCATCCCAAGTGCTGTTCTGGAAATGTCACGCAGCACAACAGATCTAGTCAGAGTTAAAAACGGAGGTGTTTCTCACCTCTGCACATGAGACAGGCGTGCCTTCATTTTTCCCCAAGTATCACTGTATTTTGCATATCCATTTCCACTACCCATTTAATTTTTGAACTCAAGTTGTATCTGGCATAGTCACTGAGGAGGCATTAAGCAGAGCATTATTTACACAGGACTGCTGGCATCCACAGTATTTTTGGGCAAAAGCAAGTAATTGTTTATAATCCAACTAAGACGGCTAGTTGACAAAACAGCAACAGGTGGGCAGGATAAGAAGCAGAAGAGGGAGTGCAAAAAGTAAGCAGCAAAAAGAGAAAAAAAATTGTTTCTGAAGAGAATTTTTTCTAGAAGCGGAAGAAGATTTTCTAGCTTCTTATTATGCATAGCATTTCTTTCTTTTTTTTCCTTTTTCTTTTTTCTTTTTCTTTTTTTAACTCATAGTGAAAAGCTAGCCAAAAGAAATGAGTTTTGATGAGAGATACAGATAATGTTTTGTTTGCTCATTGTCTCAAGAGCTGTTCTAAGACTTGGGTAATGGGTCAGTAAGCAAATAAAGGCTCTTTCTGTTTCAAAAACACTTAATGGCACATATAATTTATATTTTCCATTGACAGTTTCTTCACACAAAATGATCAGTACTTTCGGTGTATGTTTGTTTATATGCAAGCACAATCAAGATGGAAAGCAAAATCACAAAAAAACTTTTTTATAGAGTTATATTGTGGTGCAACACTGACAGTAGCAAACATGAACTCTTTGTGAAGAAAGCACCTGGACATGTTGAAGCAGATAGTTATCGCTAAAAGGTGGGGTTCCTGGGACAGCTTAATTTTCCTCTATATCTGCAAGTAGATGGTAAAAAACATAGCCTGGAGTGTGTCTGTTTTCTGCTATTTGTTAAGAGTTTCACTGACTGGTTTGCATTTCTTTTTTAAGGCTCACCACTCTCAGCATACGCAAGGGTGCCCTGTGCCGTTGCAGCGCTGTTCCATATAGCTTGATTTCTTGTAACTGTGTCGTTTTATGCCATGTCCGAGGTAGGTGGGAACTCTTGGAAACTGGCACATCCACCTGAGGCTCCTGAATGCAGAAGGACAGAGAGCTCACAGGGCAGGCATCCCACCAAATTAAGCCCGTGGTCCTGCCTGCCCCCCTTTTCAATGGTGGCACACACATATCCAACAGCTGTGTGCCATGCATGGAGGAACCAAGCAGCGGGCTTCCAGTGGGATAACCGTTGGCAAAGGGCTTTGCTTTGCAAGCCAAACTTTATATCCCTTTTTTTTTTCATTCATTTGCTCTAGCTACGGCTGTTCTCATTATCTTTATGGATGTCCTATTGCAGTGCTCGGCTGGATTTCAGAGCATGGGTATGGGAGAGCTCTGACAAGTCCTGCGTGCCATGGGACAGGAGCCGAAATGTATCCTCAGGACCATTCCCAAATTATTCTTATTTTGTAAAGCTGTCAGAAACCACAGTAATGGCCTCACTGTGGAAAGGGAGTTTTGAATGGCAGCTTGTTTTATGACTCTTAATTTATTTCCCTTTCAGTTGTTGGTCTCATGACTGACTCCTCCTTCCCTCTCCCACTCACACTGTGCGGTGTCTTTCTCCAGCAGCTTTCCTTACATTACCCTGGATGCTGCCTTGTAATTTTTACTGCTGTGAAGTACTTCAGCATATAGATAGTGCCAAAAAGGCTGGGTAACAGACCTGATGCCTTAGAAATATTTTGTGTATTCTTCTGCAGAGGAAAGAAAATGTTTTTAAGGGGAAGGTATTTGGTGGGGAAAAAAAAAAGATACTGCTGTATGCCACATGAATGCTGTTACAGAGTTACAAATTCCTAAAAAAAACACAATAAAAGGAGAGGGAGAGGGACAAATAGAGAAGCCCTCAGACTCTTCCAAGCCATGCAGATGGCCTCCCACCTCCCTCATTCCCGCACTCGGACAGTGTGTGACACAGACATCCTGGCCTACCCTGAACTGACATGCGAGGAAAGCAGCAAGCTGTGATGGAGGTGCTCCTGCTTGGCACCTTCCCAGGCTTTGCTTCTGGCAAAAGATGCTGGGCCAAGGTGAGATGTTCCTTTGCCTCCTCCCTCTGCACCTCTGATGTGGGAATCACTACAGCCCCCTGGGGTGGGGAAGGAGGTGCTGGGAGAAGGTAGCCACCTGGCTCTGCACAATACCTGCCCCAATAGCTCTTTCTTTAGGAGAAAAATGTGGTGTGGGCCAACAGCAGTACCCATGCGCTGCCTTTGGAGCCTCCTGAAGCTCTTAGCCAGCATGCACTCTCCCATCAAATGATAAGAAGGGAGGTCAAAAGAGCTCAGTTGGAAACAATTGCCAAGGATAGTAAGTTATTACAAATTAACATGCCTTTTGGGAGGGAGGAAGGCAGTGCAATTTTGATGAGAAAGGATGTTCTCATTTTGGGCCTAATCATGCAAGGTGCTGAGTGCCTTCTGTCCTCGTTCATGCTGATGCGAACTGCCTGTCCTAAAGTGACCTGGCAGGGATGGATGCTAGGACCATTTTTACTCCCTTCTTCCCTGCGGTCTGTCACTTCACTTGCTAGAGAATGTTTTATTTGATGTCAGCTGTAGTGCAGGAAATTCATGAGGTTTTCTTTCAGAGTCTACCTGTTTATTCCTAGAAAAGCAGAGAGACTAATTTTTCCCTCTGCTAGAAAACAGACACCCTAGGAAGAAGAAGGAAAAGTGCTGGCTTGATGCTTGTACTGTCCTGTTCCCAGAGTAGGGAGGGTTTGGACCTGCTTTGGATCTTTAAAAGATATACAGAAATGGGCAACTGCTTGGTCCCTGACTGCCCATCTGGGCTGAAGTTCTTCCTTGTTTCAAAGCATTGCTAACCTGTAGGGAGCATCTCTGAGTGATTGTGCCATTTCCCAAGAAACAGATGCTAGGCATGCTTGATGTCATTGACATCTTAATCACATGGACTTTGAAAAGTAAAAAGACCAGGACAAGTAGTTTTGTTAGCTTGAGAATGGTAGCATTTGATAAATAGGGACTACATGCATCTAGTTAAGATGTTCATATGCTGAGCTGTGCAATTCACAAAACATAAATGGGGTTCTTATCAGATGGATTATTTTCCAAAAGCTCAGACAAAATTACAGTAATTACTTTTTCTTCTGCTGCATTATCTATATTCCCAAGAAACTTTATAATTTCATACAGAAAATAAAATAAATAAATATTTGCTTAAGAGATCAGAACAGCTGAGTAAAGGTTCCCTTCGCTTCCCATAGAATCAGTGTTTCTCATGAACGGAAAGCTTAGTGCAAGCTTTTCCCTCGGGGCAGGCTGGGGGGCAGGTTTCATCACTGGAAAATTTTTCAAGGAGATCAGCAGATATCAATCTAGATTTTTGAGGGCTATAGTTTCCCTAAATTCTTGTTTCTTTGACATGCCCTTAGGTGAGAAAGGAATTATCCTTATTCATCTTCTTTCAGCATCTCAGTGCTCAGGCCCAGCCTCTTAGACATAACTGTAAGAGGTATTGCATGGGAATAATCAATATGAAGCAGCGACCATTTTAATGTGGAATAGATACTCATCTACTTCATCACGCCAGAGCACTCTTTCCCCTTTAAGCCCACTCATATGCATGCATTTGTTTGTATTTTGTGATCCAGAAAGACCAAGTCTAAAAGACTGGTTTAAAAATCGGTTCCATCTTCCAGGGCTCAGCTCATCAAACTGTACAGACCACAATATAATTCTAACACCAAATGGTTCTGTAGTATCTCAAAGCTCCACAGACAATTAATCTGTAAGGCTTGTAACACTTTTCCTCCATCCCAAAGGTAAGGATTTCATTTTTAGTAGTTTTTTTATTCTCATATATTAAAAATAAAAAATTTCTTGGGCACTTAATATGTCCCTCCTTACTCTAGAAGGATAGTTCCCACAGTCTTTAATGTGTTCATCTTCAAAATTTCCCCATGTGGTAGAAAATGCTGTTGCGGTATAGCTGAGAAACTGCAGTGCTGGAGAGTTAGATTACTTTTTCTCACAGACATCTGAGAAACTTAATAAGAGGTCAAGAACTCAAGCCATGCCTTCACCTGGGACCTTCTCACTTCCTTTCAAGCTTACTTTGAAGAAAAGCAGGTCACAGAGACTGTCACATCTCTGATCTGGGAATAAAGCAATGCCCTCAGAAAGATCTGCCTGGATCTGAGACAACCTGGCTGGCTGCACGCTGAAACAGCCATGGAGCATTCACCCTGTCACCACACTGCTCGCCACTAGCTGTGAGGGTGGTAACAAACAGTTGGGTGGTGGTACACACCTTAGCAAAAGGCACAAAAGGACATCTGACTATTCCCTTAGTGGCAGCACCATAATCTGAGACTGCCTCCAATTCCTAGGACAGTGCTTCAGCCTCTGAACTAGCCTTCTTCCTACAAGATGCCACTATGCACCACACATGAGTTGAGATGAGGGTGCTTGGCAGCTAGACAGAGGCCTCATTATGGGACCCGTGTGATCCTCAAAGCACTTGAGTAAGTAATCAACATGAAAGTGCAACCTCATTCACTGCAGTCCATGCCGCCTAAATACATGGAGGTGTCGTGAGAAACAATGCTGCCCTATAACCCATGGGTGCAAATAAATGGAAAACATCTCAGAAGGTTATCCAACATCATGACTGCATCACTGCATAAACTCCTTGAAAGAGCAGCAAAGGGTGAAAATTGCTGATGGCGATTGGAGTACAGTAATTTAGCTTGGAGGCAAAGAGAGCTGTGAAGGAGAGACAGAATATATAATATCAGTGTGGAAGAGGGTGAGTTTGTACAAGACAGAGTGCATTAGTGTGTGTATGAGTGTGGAGGAGCTTCAGAAGTGAGCTTCTCAGAGTTAGGTCAAATTCTGCATTGATGGTAGACCTTGTGGAGAAGACACGTGTGTATATACATATGCATATGCACACATGTTTCGACTTGGCCATCTCAAGTTCCCTGGTGTTTTTTAAGGCCCCTCTCTGAAGTATATTCAGTTCTTGTGAGCATAGGGGAAAAAACCCTGAAGTATATTCAGTTCTTGTGAGCATAGGGGAAAAAACCCTGAAGGTGGTATCGAATGCCAGATGAAGAATCAAAACCCAGAAGATGTAGCGGGGATTAAAAATAAAATTATAAGTAGCAAGATACTTTCTGTTGTCAGAGAGTAGAAAGATAAGAGGGGGGAGATGGCAAGGGGAGACTGTTGCTATAATTGCCTACTGGAAAAAGGCTGGAGCATAAGCAGTAGTTTTCAAAAGAGGAAATATAGAGCGAATGGGGGTTCCAGTTCCATCACTGTACAGAAGTAGACATGTAGAGGAGCCTGTGTCACCAAGAGTAAGGGGTAGGAGGAAATGGCACAGGGGCCTCTTTTCGCCCTCTTTCATCATACTGGTGGGTTCAGGTAGGCAAAAAGAAGATGCTGATTGCTCTAAGTCAGAGTCATTGGATGTACACAGGAGCACACCACTTCAGCAAGATCGAAGTTTGAACCACTGAGAAATGATATTCTGCAGCGATTCAGTAGAAAGTATCTCTTTACTGAGATGTGCAGTGAAGTAAATCCAAGCTCTTTATGCACACTGCATCTCTCCTAAATATATCTCATCCTAAATATATGCCAGGCAAACACAGTCAGATGTTTAGGCTCTGGTTCCTACACATTGCTGGTTTCCCTGGTAATCCACTGTAGCAGTATTCCAGCTTTGAGACTCCTAAACACAATTTTTTGGGCTCATTTCCAGTCACTTATCTTTCCAGTGGGAACAGTCTATTTCTTACCTCTCCCACTTAGGCACAGCAATTTATACTTCTGATTCATGCTGTGGACGACTGAGGGGAAGCTTTTATAGTGGTAATACCAATTGTCCCCTATCCCACAATAACTTTAAAGCGCTTAGCAGAACCTCAGGAGGGATGAGAATGTGTGACAGGAAAAGAAAGTGCTCAGGTAAGTCTCAGAATTGCCCTTTACATTTCTCTGTACCTCCAAAATTCTCTTCACACACACACAAAAAACTTCTAATTAAAAATGCACCTCACAAGGACAAAGAGTTCACCTTTTAAGATGTTTACTTTACCCCAGTTTCCAAAAGCATTGTAGCATGAGGCAATTATGTTCCTAATAGATAAGTCCTTTATCTCTTGCTCAGTAACTAGAAGACTTTACTCTGGCTACACTAACCTATGGATGAATCTAATTGCAACCTTAGCTGTCCATATTTCCTTTTCCTCTTCAGTGATTCAGTGCAACATCTGAATGAGGAATTCTCTTCTAAGGAAGAAGAGAATTTCTTTGGGGAGCCTGTGTGGAATAGCTATATTCCCCAAACTTTCCGCAGTTAGAAACTCCTAGCACCAGTAGCCCCTACAGCCAGTATTAGGATCATATAAGGGATTAAGTTAAAGCCCTGTGTTCCCTGATTTTGTCCTTTTATATCACTCCTGTAAGGGAAATGGAATACAGTCCATGGAATATAGATTTGGGCTGCTTGCACCTTAACCTTATGGAGTGTTGTCAAATTACTGCAGATGAAAGTTTCTCTCAAGATGCTGTTTTCTATTGTCTTCTGAAGGAGTGGAAACTATATGGGATTGGCTGTTCAAATTAAACTTGATTTCTAGAAGCTTTACAGCTTTCCTAGGTGTGTGTGGCAAGAGAAGAAACTGAGAGGTCCAGTCTTCAGTAATTATTGGCAAAACATAGGCTATGTGAGTTGTGTTTTGCCATATGATTTAGGTATTTGTGATGGATTTACACCTGTTAAAAGTTTTGATTGCCAATTTAATCTATGCAGAAAAAATATAGAACAAGGATCAACTGTCCCGATCCAATATCAGGAGGGTTTTGTTATGATCCCAAGGACAAGATTAAGACGCTAAAACAGGTCAAATATCGTATAACCTTTTAACTTTATTTTCAATGGAGTGGGGAGGAAAAGGTGGGGAAAGGTGAAGGGGAGGCGAAGGGAAGAGGGGAACAAGAGTAAGGGGAAAAGACAGAGAAAGTTGGAAAAGGAGAGAAGAAACTACCACCACTCTGAGTCCAATGATGTTCTGCTGGCTCCGTTCGAATTACAGCTCAAGCTGGGTGCCTCCGAAGAGGGACCCCAAACAAAGAAATCCCTGGACAATTATAGTTTTTTCAAATTAAGTTTCCCACCCCTCACGTGGTAGTTCAGACCAATAGTAATATTTAGGTCTGGGGTCTCCTGCTCCTTATTGGGTCTCATCACTGTCCCTAGGTAGGCCGTTTACTGTTGCCGTTTCTGCTGACAGGTGTGTCTCCATTCCTTGGGTCCCACCATTGTCTCTCAAGGTCCTGACAAAGAGGTGGTAACTCCAGCAATTAGCACTGTTTCAGCAGTGCACAGGAATGCAAACTGCTTGCAACTCCCTTATCATTCCAATTTGAACCAGCTCTCAGGCCCCTTTTCTTCCAAGTGTGGCCTAAGGCTTCAACAAATTTAGCTACTCATGCTAAGCAAGTTTTATAGAAGTTGTGCTAAGCAGCTATAATTTACAGTCCAGGTCCCAGAGTCTCTGCCCGATCGTGGTCTGGTTCAGCGCAGACTCGGTGTGTCCTGGGTGGTCGCAGGGAGACGATTTTGGGGGTCGCAGCAGCTCAGTCCTGTTTCCGCCGGGAACAGATGGCTTGTTTGGGGTTACGGTTTGCTTGCACCTTATGTACCAAGAAATGTTTAAGGCAAAAGTTCACTCATCTTGTTGTCCGAAAAGCGGATTCGTTGCCCGGTGTGCAATGAGCCAATAATTACACACTCAGGAGAGACATTTATTTATTTATTTCAGAGTTGCGCAAGCCTGGGTGCTTGGTGGTCTCCCACAAATCAAGCACACCCCCCTAACTTTTCAGGTAGCATTTATACAATCAAATTTGCCATATTTGTGACTTCCTTCCTCTTATTGCCATATTTGTGACTTCCTTCCTCTTTCACACTGATTGGTTAATGATTTCTTCACATTTCCCTGGGTCCCACCCCTACTTCTCAAGGTCCTGATCAATTAATTAACACTGCCCCAGCTGGGTCAGTAGGTGTTATCTTCCAAGGCCCTGAGGAAGAAGACATAATCCAGACCCCTTAATCATCACTGTTTTAACAGTGAGAGGAAGCTTTTTACTTCCCAAGGTCTTGGCGCCCAAACAGGCCTTATTTCTCAGCCTTGGCATCCTCCCTTCTGGAGAGTGGGGCACAGGAATGCAGACTGCTTGTAACTCCCTTATCTCTCCAGCCTGCACCAGCTCTGAGGCCTTTTCTTAATGAACTAGGAGCACGGCCTAAGGCTTCAGCAAATTTAGCTACTTATGCTAAGCAAGTGTGCGGCTACTCATGCTAAATAAATTCTATCTAAGATAGAAATTATCCAAATTTACCTACTTCAAACATTCTTTCTGAGCTTCTCAGGGTTGTCTTGTAACAATCTGTCCGCTACATCAACACAGTGCAAATAAGGTAAACACCTCCAGAGCTTCCAAAGGCTGCATAATTCCCACCGTTGAAATGTCCTTGACTGTGAACTAACACAAAATCCACATATGAGTTTTTAAATTGGTTCAAAGCATTAGACCACAAGCTGCCGGCATCTCTTTGGAATAATTTAATGGTAATGAAGTTAAAGATAGCACTCAAAATAACCCCTTTAAGATGCCAAATCATTAACATGCACTTGCATAAATTCAACTTAGAAATTAAAGCTTTTACAATATTCTGAAAAGTTTTGCATGTTAGAGCCCAAGTACTTTCAAGCACAACTCAGATACTTTATAGCCTAAGAAGTGAATGAAAAGTCATCAAGGCTCACAGGCCAAACACTACAAGAAGCTCAAAGCATTTCTTTGCTATGGATTAAATTAATATTCTAATAGACTGTAGAATTAAATGGGAATCCTGGGTCTGAAGTTCCACCTTGGCTCTGGAAAGCAGGTATGGCCCATGTTAGTTGCATCCCATTAGAGCTGCATCCCACTCAAATGCTGTCTACGGTGATGATTGCTAAGATGCTGTTGTACTCAGTGAAGAACTGGTCAGTGGAGTCTGGGGAGCTACTCAGCTGGCTACATTTTAGGAGTGCTCTCCCTAAAGTAGACACCTACATCTGCATAGCTGAAAGGCCTGCAGGCTCTCTCAGCTGTATTGGCTATGTTAGTGTGACTTGCTTTTCCACTCTCTGTAAGGGAAACATAGATGCCCAGCTCACGTACCAACACATACCTGTGTTGATCTTCCAGTTTGGTTTAGGCAGGACAAGCTGCTCAGTGTGCACGCTCCTGGGCTGGGCTGCTGGGCAGTCCATAGATCAGCTCCAGCTCAGTGCCCCAGTCCTGCTGTTGTTGCATGCCTAGTTTTCCTGGTTCAGTCCTGAAGCGTCTTCAGAAGAGAGCTGAGGACTTCAGAGATCGCCATGTTGTGAAGATATTTCTAGATGGCTCTGTGGCCCTGGGAAGAGCTTCCAGGAGTTTCTGCCACACTTAGCCCCATCTTTTGATTTTCATCACTGACCTGGAATACTGGCTTCTCCATTGAGGGCAATGGAGAAGGATACTAACTTCTCTGGAGACTAAGGTCTGGCCCTCATATGTGAGTAAACTGAATCCTCACAGAGATTTTTGTTTTACAGTTGATTGTATATTGGTATTTTGAGGAAGGAGGCACTTGAGCTGTCATGTACTTGGAGACCAATTCAAACAAGTGTATTGGTAATGGCTGGGCTGTAACCAATCTACTCCGGAAGCAGTAACTTGGCACTGGAGTTAGCACTACCAGCTCTGGACAATTGCTTACATTGATCAATCATGTCTAGTTATGATGAGCCTTGCCATTAAAATCACCTTCATTGATCAGATTACCATTATGTGAGATGACACTGCTGATGGATGGAAGGCCTCCTTATCACCTTATCACAGGGATGAGTCATAGCTGGTGCATATGTGCTGATGTTAAAAGCATAATGACTATGATGCCTGGATCAAACAGAAGCTGCTGCCCTCTGGAAGTGACTGAAGTCTGTGGACAACTGAGGTAGTAACTGCAAAACTTGTTTCCAGGACATATCTAATCTTCAGATCTACCTACCTAATGAAGGTGTGATCATTGCCAACTCCTTCCAGCAGCAAACCTCAAACCTCTCTTCAATGGGTGCAGCAATATCACTGCGATAAGAGATCATCACCCTGCTGAGCACAAGAGGACTGAGCTTGGGACCTTTGCTTTTGCCAGGCTGCAAGGCTGAGCTGGAGAGTGGATTTCAACAGCAGTTCAATGACCAGCCCTTCTGGCAGAATTGGGTAGATCAAACAATTTCAAAGTATTTTCCTCTGCTCGTTGTTTCAATACAAATAGACAATATCAAATGAAACTACCACAGGCCTGATTCAAAACCAAAGGAAATGCTCACTGAACAGTCTTGCTGTGGAACAACTTCTCTGTAGTATAGAAAAAGCTAAAAGTTTGCATTAGTTCCCAAGAGAAATTAATGAACAAGTTAATGGAACAAATTAATAGAAGAAAAATTCATTGATGGGTAATAAATGCAAGGCATCAGCTCTGGAAGCCACTGCTTAGAACAGGTCCTGGGCTTGACAGAGATTTGGTCTAACTCATTATGGCTGCTTTTAGAATTCACCTGCTTCCCATTTTGAGAACAATGTTGTGCATAAACAAAGCTGCATTTGGGCCTTGGAAGATTTTACAAGCTACACTTTAACCAGTTTCTCAAGCAAAGCAAAACTGAGACACTGAGGAGCAGTGTTTGCCTGTCTCCAGAACCACAAATCCATCACCACAGGGCATGGGCAGAACAGATACCAGAGTCAGAATTAGTGCTGTGCCTGATGAATCACCATCGCAGCCTGAAAATTAGAAGCATGGATGTGTGTGTGGTCTTAGTCCCGTGTTCTTTTCCAGGAGGAGGCAGAAGTAGAAAACTGCAACAACTGGTTTAAAACCAAAAGCCTCAGTAGTCTAGGCTTGAGTTCAGATTGCTGTTTAGCAAATGACATTATTCTCTCAGGGTTTCTCTGTCTTTCCTGACCTCCTCCTGACAGAACAACCAGTTGCTGGTCTGAGCTGTATTTTCATCTGTAAGTTTATTTAATGTTTTGTATGTCTGGGGCCATCTTTGCCTGTCTGTGACATTATGTCATGGGACATGAAAGCTACCTGTGCCCCTGCCACATCAGCGCAGCTCTCAGGCTGACTGTGACTGTTCACTTGACAGCTTTCCCTGCTTACATTGCAGCAATGCTCTCTCTCTGTCAATACTTGGGACAGGTCAATTGCTTTGAAAAAAATTTTAGATTAAATCTGAGGAATAGGAAGGATTTTAGAAGATGGAGTTTGCACAGCATTGTATTGGGTCATTAAAAACTATTTTTAGAAACTTTTTTTTCTTTTTTTTTGCGATGTATATCTATATAACTTTTCCCTCTGAGGTCTGGGATTGGAAGCAGTATGAAAAGTAATTTTGAAAAGTAATTTCATGTTTAAAATACCATCACATTCTCCTGGATGGTGAAAAAATTGGAATTTGACACTAGGGATATGCTCCTGCATTAACATGATCAGCTGCTTTTATTTTTTATTTAATTTGCCCCTTCAGGAAAATTCTTGCAACCTCTTGGACACACTTTTGCTTTTCCTCCTCCGAGATCCTGAGATGATATTGAGTTACTTGGGAAATTAGATTTGTCAGCTTTATTTCTGGTTGCTGTCTACATTAATTTTATAATTAAAACCCAAAGATGTGTGTCTAATATGTATGAATCTACCAAAAGCACAAAGAGAATGTATGCTTGAGCCCATACAAAAGAAGCAGTTTGACGCGTGTCAGCGTTACGTTTCAGTGCGAGAAAGGAAATGTTTTCTTGGCATAGAGCTCGGAAAACGTGTAGACAAACCAAGCACAAACTCATGAATCTGAAAATTAGCTCGTGAAGGGTTTCTAGTCACAGTCAGTTTTTGTTAAAACATTCAAATAAAAATCTATTGGATTGCAGATTCAGTATGCATTACGGCTTTTGCTTATTTATGCATCTATCACCCATGTTGCATTTTGTATTTAAGGCTGGGATGGGGAAGGAGAAGAAAGGTTAATCAGGGAGCTCCTCTTCTACCCACATCCTCTCAACTGCATTTCCTCTGGTTCTGATCATTCAATAAATTTTAAGCAAGGGAAAAAACACATTTTCCCCTCCTCTCCCCTCCTGTAATGTCTGGCATTACCATTCGATACATATATTATAGCAAGCTATTTACTTTGTCTGCAGCACCACAACCTTTGTGTGACTTGCCTCTTCTAGAAGTGTTGTAAATAAATCTCTGCCTACATGTGTCGGCTGTGTCAGTGTTCTCTGCTGACTGACACCTTCAGGGAGCAGGGTTGGTTTTAGGGGGAAGCAGCAGTGAGGTGGTGCTTCATAGATTTAGGAGCACCCTGGGCAGCAGCAGTCACAGTCCTCACCCGTGGAAACCCCGCTTAAAATGGCAACATTTACCAGCTGTTCCCTGTTTTACCAAAATCAAAAGTCTCTAGGGAGGTGGACAAGCTGTGCTCTAGCATTTTTGGTGGGCTGCATCCACAGATGGTTACATAAGTTCACCACCTGCTTAACAGAGTGGTGATGTGGGGTCCTGGGCCTGCCTGAGCACTGGATCTGTCTGTCGAAGAGCCTAAACTGGGATGAGATAAAGTCACTGCCACAAACACACTTCATCATACTGTTTTGAATAAAGTCATCACTGGCTAGATATTGCAACTCTACATTTTTCAGCAGCTACCTGTGGTGAAGACCAGCTGCTTTCCCCACACGTGTTCAGCCAGCTAACTGCACTATCATGTACCTTGTCATGACGTCTGCTAAGCACAGTGTCCCGAGGGACAAATGAGAGCTATTTGTCTTTTTCCAGCACAGCCGGATTGTGAAGGCAAGGTCCAGCCCTCTTTACACGGGACCTGTTCAGCAAAGGCTGATCCCTACCTGCCTAAATGCCAGATTCAGGCTGCGTAGCTACTTCGCATCAACAGCCATGCAGCAGGAGGCCTGAGTCACAACTTGGTCTCTCGAATTACGTGTTGCAGTAGTGTTAATGCTGGAAGTTAGGCAGTGGTAATCTGTGGTCTTAGTTGTGCACAATAGTTCAGGTTTCTCATTACTCTTATTTGAACTAAGATTTAAATAGCTGTGAAACAGCAGCTTTTCATCTGCCTGGACAAAATAACTCTGAGTGGGTTGCCTTTCATTGTTCAAGACTAATTCGTACCATGCATTTATATAAATCTTTATGGGTTCTCAGGTGTAAGTGCTGGTTCCTTACTTCTTTGCAAATTGGATGAGTTGCTATTTATATATAAATTTGGCCTATGTATGAGGTTGTCATTATATATATTTTATTATGTGGACTCACAGGTGTTTTTCCTTTCCAATTTTTCTCTACCCATATGACTTCCAGTAAACTAAACAGAGATTACATAATGAACAAATTAAAAAATGTGATAAGCTGAGGAGATAGACTATCTAAATGTTTTTGAGAATTGTCTCGCTCTCACACACCCACACCCACACCCCAATCTATACAAGAGTGTGGGAGATAAGGGTCTGGGTTAAGAAGACCCAAGAGAGGTCTCCTTAGAAGTTCAGGAAGAACATCCAACCCATCCAGGTGCTATGCTTGAATGCCTAGGCTTCTTGTGTTTCCTTATGTTATCCAAAATGCAAGTGACTGACTATCAGGCTTTGAATTCAGAGGACCAGGTTCTTATCTTAGTTACACAAAGGCATGTCTTTACGACACCCGAGGAGTATTGAAAATCCAGCAGTGGCCTTAGGAATGCTGAGCAGTGAGGTGTGTACCTACAGTTGCACTGGGGGGATCAGTCTGGCATACTCTGGCAACATAGTGGATAGACAAAACTTTACACAAAGCATTGGAGAATGGGGCACGGTGACACCTTGCTTATCCAACCGTTCAGCACATCACAGACTGCTCACCTGGACAATGAAAAATTAGGCTTCATTGCCCGGGCTATAGCATGAACTGGTGAATCCCTCCAGTCCCAGGATATCCTGTTAGTCTGGTAGCAAAAATCTTTCTCACATCTTTAGCTCTCTGTCCACATTCTAGTTAAATTCCTTTTATTGATGGCTTAGATTTTTAAAGTAAGTTCTCAGTAGGAAACGTGCACCATCTGGCTGCTTTTTGGAGTGTGGCTGAGTAGCATTAAAATCAGTTTCAGTCACAGATTCTCTTGCTCTCACGTATTTGTTTGGCGACAGCCCTCAGACACCCAGTGTTCAGAAAGAGAGGGGGCTGTGACTTAGCCCAGGTCTGTGTGTTGTCATGTAATACGTCTGTGATTAGTAAGAACTTTTTAGTAATAAGTTATACTTCTACGACAGGCCACAAAGTGGTAATTTCCCAAAATCTTTAATGGGAAAAGAGCCTTAGAGCTCATGCACAGCCTTAAACTTATCTCATCTCCTGCTTAGGAGCAAAACTGAGACTATACATGTCAAGAGTTTTCTTTATTACTCAGCTCTTGATTTGTGCCATTTAGATGGACTTTTCTAGGATTTTGTGGTGGTGGGTTTTTTTTGTTTGTTTTTTTGGGTTTTTTTGGTCAGCCTAGACATTCTCATCTAGTTTGTTTCACAATGCATCAAATAGAGAGAGTTAATGAAAACCTTATTTCAGATTACTTACACAGAAGAGCAGCATTGATCTTGGGACTGCCTGCAGGGGATCTTGTAACCTGCCCAAAGCTCTGAATTGCTCACAGGGCCTAAACTCAGGACCAGTTTTGCTTTCCTCTGAACACTGTTGCATGTGTGGACTGGGGAACTTGGAACAGGCAGGAGCCAAACGGGACAAAGCCATCAGCCAAAACCTGGTTCTGGTTACTTCCAGAAAGCTATTCACTGTTCCGTCTCCTTTGGAAATTGGCAGCTGAAGTTGTTTCAAGGCTTTTAGTGAACTTAGGAAGAAGGGGTCAAAATTCTCTTTCTAGTTATCCACCCACTCTTGCCGCAGTCACTCCACAGTCTTCTGTTGACAGCACAGCTTGTTGGCTCCTTGCACAATGCTTGAACTACTTCGGAATAAACTGTTCAGAAGAAGAAACCATGGAACAAGAAGACAGGCAGCCCAGCTAGTACCATATTACTTGACCTCGGAGCAGCAAGTGGAGTGTATGAGGCTGGACAGAGGCTGTACAAGCATCTCTATGATGCTTCCTGTGGCCAAACTAGCTTGTTCACTGCTAGAGTGGGGTATCTCTTCACAGTACTGTGTGATAGTCATGTCACTAATTAGCTTTTGATTAGGGGTCTTTGCCAAGATCCAGCCAATTTATGCTTCACTGTCTCTCTCAAGGGTATGTGGAAACATGTGCTTGTAATTCTAGAAAGAAAAGCAATAACTGGAAGCCTCACTCCTGAACAAGTGCAGATTTTTTTTAGGTTGCATGACCAAGGTATGTGAGTGAACTTCTGATCATCAGCCCATGTTTTATCGCTGTAAATAAAAGCCCTGCACTGCAGAAAAGTAACTACTGTGTTGCATAAACCATCATCCAGTTCCATTTCACCTGGGTGCACACCTCTGTGTTTTTCTTTGGACATTTGGATTTCATGGACCACAAAAATCAAAGAAAGGCTATAAATGTCACGTTGTTCCTGCTCTTGACTGTAAACTTTTGAAACAATAGGGATTTCAGCCTCCACACTGAAATCCCTTCACAGAGAAGAACACTGAACTGCTCATAAAAGATAATATTATTTTCATTGCTGCTGCATTTCCCCATGCTAACTTCTGTTTTAAGAGCATCTTATGGCTGTAAACTACAGAGGGTTTTGCTTTAGACTTAGAAATCATCTCAAAACACTCTCTGTGAACATAATGTGAGCTCTTTTTCTTTCTTACTCGTAAGATGGACTTCTCTGCAAGGTACATACTTCCAAAACTTCTACATTCATTTTACGGGTTGGGGAAAAGAATGTGGTTACCACGCCATGCTTCTTTATTCGTACTTTAGGGAAGGCTGCCTTTCCCTCTTCAGTCATTGGATGACTTCATATGAGGACAGTATTATGTCCATTTTATAGTTCAGATGTTCAAATCCAGCCCTGAAACTAAACTTTTAGCTAGCGAAAGTTCTGTGGCCTCAAATCGGGGTCAACCCTGCATTCTGCAGATGTTTGCTTCATCTGCAGTGTGCATGGACTAGGCGAGAACTTCACAGGGATGGAAATGAAACGGCAGGTGATTTTTGGACGTCTCTGCTGGGACAATATTAGACGCCTTCTTTGTCCTGCCCTGTGGACAAATAGAACATCTGTTTCCAGAGCTGTCAATCAAGAGCCTCTCAGGGTAGGAAATTCATTTTGGAAAAATTCTGCTGTTGAGCCACCATCTGGCTTCATTCTTTGTCGATATGTTTTACTGTGCAAGGCTTTACAGGCTTTACAGGCTTATTGTAATTTCCCGTAAAACAGTTCCTGCCTTATTCTGCACATAAGTAATTCTGTATTAACCAAATCAGCCTTGGTCTGGTGGTACAATATGTTTATGCACGGCTGTTCATCTTCTGGAGAGACAGGTGTAAATTCTGCCCAGATGAGAATTTAGCTTTGTTGTCTCCATCTAATCAAGTGACAAATTTCAGCAAAGGTGAGAGCCAGTCAGAGTGGAGTGGTATGGGGCAGAAATTAGGTGCTTAGATGAATTCTGAAGGGTAGACAAGTATTTGCTTTCCATGAGCAATGTAATTCCTTGCTAGCTTTCATGAGCAAGAAAAGTTTTTTGCTAACATCGCCATTCTTCATCAACCAGTGAACTGTAGAGCTAGAGTTGCAGGTTTTTCTTGCATGATGGCTCCTCTGCCATTAGAGGTTATTATGACTCGAGTAGCTTATTTCTGGCATAGTCCTAACTGCTGAGTGATTCGGAAGGGTTCGTCTTCAGAGGGTCTCATATACAATACCCACCTGAACCATCTCTGTGAGCAGACCCCACTAGGGAAATCCACAAACCCTCATTTATTCAATACTGCTGTATTTTTCAAGGATTTGCACTACATAATCTAATCTGTTTTTATTTTTTTTCTTATTCCCCAGTTTTAGTTTATTATAGGCTCCTGGGATGTTCTGGGATTTTTATTTTTTTGCATGGAATGCCAGGTTCTGACAAATTCCCTCCAGTCTCTATTTTTAATCCTATTTTATGCTGTTCTGTTGCTCCACTGCCTTTCCTCTCACAACAAGTGTACACATCTCCCCCTGCGAAATGCAAGTCAGCTTGTAATGTCAGCAGCCAGAGCTGCAGAGTGTACAAGTTTTCCAGCCTCCTCCCCAGACAGGAACAGACTACTCAGCTATACTCAGAAAGAAACGTTGGTCAAAACAGAAATGCACCAGCGGGTTAATTTTTAAATACAGCACCTCTCATATGGGAATTGTTTTTTTCTGGGGAGGTTAAAAAAAAAAAAAAAGAGAAAGCTTACCTAGCTAAGTATGTAATGTTATTATACAGAGCTGTTTCAGAGTAACAGCTTGAGCACGAACCTCTTTGTGGTCTTTGTGACCTGGAGTAGTTGTAGCCCTTTAAATTCATAGCCTACCTTCTTCCAAATTAACTGGTCTTTGCAGACAAGCCCTTGCCTAACTTATTCTAAAACTCTAAAATAGACAAACCAGTGTAAATGCCAATACCCAAGGGCCTAACTCAGCCAGCTTTTCATATTAAAGGCATTATGCCTTGTCTGTATCAGACTTTTAAAATATATCAGCTAATATGTGCTAATGACACACATTTAAACCCTGGTCTAGACAAAGCCTGCGCAAGTGCCCTCTGAATGCTTGATGTGATCAGCTAACATCCTGACTGCAGATCTGATTCCCCCATTTTAATCACATAAGGCTATAAACATAGAATTATCCAGACTTTCCTTGTAGTAAAGGCAAATCCTGAAGGCCATATATAGGCTCTAAGCCCCCAAACACCCTCATGGGGTAGGACCTCTGCCCTTACACAAGTAAGCCTATCAGTGGGGATTGAAAAACTGGATTTTGGCATACAGAAATACATTTATGCAGAGGAATGTGTTATACCAGTAGGATACATAAGATGACCTAATAGCAATTTACTTCGTCTATCCTTTTGACATTTGTGATTAGCTGTTAGTCCAATAGGAACAGGAAGCAGAGGTGAGTAAGAGCAGGGACCCAACTTCACATCTGCATACAGCATTGATCAGTCTAATACACATAACAGCTTTTCTGCTCACATTTTAAAACAGGTGTTGAAAAATTGGAAAGTATATTAGAAAAAGGCCACAGCTTTGACCTTTTCAAATCAAATGACCAAATCATTTGATTTGAGGGAGGGAAGAGAAATGCTTTACAGCAAGACACTTAAAAGCTCAATCTGCTTAGTTTATGACAAAGAATACTGAGAAGTTGACTACAATGTATAAATATCTTCACAGGGGGAAAATATGCTCTACTAAAGGATTATTTAAACTTGCAGAGAAAAGCAAAACTGGCTAGAAGCAGAAGCCAGAAAAAATCAAGTTAGGAATCAGGGGCACAATTTTAAGAACACTAATCTCTTCTAACAAACTACCAAGCCAAAACACATCTTTTCCTTCACTTGGTAACTTTGATTAAGGCTGGAAGACATGTTTTAATCAACCATATGCTTTTGGGATTACTACAGAATTAACTGTGACATGGCTATGATACAAGCAGTCCCAGTGGATGATGTCTTTTGAACTTCAATGTTATGTCTACAAAAATGCATAAATTGGCAAGAAGTATTTACCAGCTGGAAGACTGAAGAAATGGTTACGATATGGCTGTCGCAGGATTGCAGGGGTGCTCTCTGCCGGGTGTAGAGGAATACCCATTTCTTTCTTCTTCCTGCCCCCCAGATATCCCCATTGAGATCAAGTATGACATTGGAAACAGCCTATGAAGTCTGAGCGGGCACAGTGTTTATTACCCAGTGCAAGGCAAAATGCTTGATCAACAGGATCCCTGCTCATATCCATTTGGTGCTGCTTCCAAGGTAGGATTTTCATATATGCAATGTAATGGGTTTACGTAGGCTGCAGATCTGCACCTTGTCAGTGTAATTTCCTGATGTGGCTGCTTTTTCATTAACTTACCTGCCTTAGGAACATTCAACTCAGTAAGGAAATAGTCACCGTTTGGATCTCCGAGCAGGCATGCAGGCTGTGCTGTCAGAGAGTCTGGGAAGAGGAACAGCTTCCTTCAGGTCGTGTCCTGCTCTGAACACTTAATGCCAATAAATGTAGGATGATTTCCTTTTTCCTGAGCATCTCAGCAGTTGCTGCCAGAGGAGACTGACTACAGAATTATTGCACAGAACAGAACCAGAAATAAATTGCTGCTGCTTCCTTTAGAGTGTTCTCGTAGGGGGAAAAGTCAGGGTAAAATAGCTGCAGATCTTATATGGATAATGACAGCGACAGTCAAGGGACAGGAAAACCTGCACTGTTTCACAGGGAAAAAGAAGTAAAATCCTCACACTTCACATGTTAAACCCTGACATTCACTTTTAAGCTCCTATTTCAGAGAGATGGACAGAATATGATACAAAATGAGCATCAGTCCTATAGCTCACCTGACTACTACTGGATGCACAAGAATAATATATCTCCCAAAACAACCAGTTCATTTCCCCTCTTTCTCTCTCCAAACCTCCCTCCTGCCTTCCCAAATCAACCTGCATCGGTGCAGAACATTTTTGTCAAGCTAACCTTCATTTTCAAAACTATTCTGATTTTAAATAAAACAATGCTTGCAAGGCCAAAATTTTGGCTTAAACAAACCATCTAGAGATGGTTTGCTTTTAAAGCAAAGGTTTTTGACTTTAGATTCTGTAGCATTTACTGTATAGGATGTGTAAACTAAATATAGCATAGCTTGATACAGGATTTTTCTCTAAATCTCAGTATGGCTATTCTGTAAGTGAATGAGATGGTCTGGCAGTTGTGAACATGCAAGTTTCACCTGAAACATGCACACTTTAACAAAAAATTAGGCTCCACTATGTGCAATAGCACAAGGTGATATTAGAAATTTCCTTTTTTGCTATGGCGGTAGTGTAGCTTTCATCACACAGCATATCTCCTGTGGGCATAAAATGCCATTTATTAGAGAAGTTACACCTCCTCCTCTCTCTTGAATGTGCAGGGCAAAATCCACATTCATCCAGGGAGTTTTGCACAGTGAATCTCTTAAGTCTTCAAAGGGGAATCAAGTACAGTGCAGTTCAGAGGCCGTCCCTCTAAACTCCAGCCCTATCTACATGGTATGTCCACATGGCATATTTACAGGCAGAGGGAAATCAATTCTGCTACCACTCCAAGACAACTCAAAGCCGAAGATGAGCTAAAAAGCATCCTTGAGAGACCAGGAGTTTGGGCCAGCTGGTCTAAGGACTCCCTGCAAAATATCTTTGACATGTTTGGTCAGCAGGAAACCAGATCTTCTCCTGCTTCACCGGTCCCTGTTTGAGAAGAGGAGAGGTCACTACAGCCTTCTGCCCTATCTTGCAGCTGTATGCCAGGCCATTGCATAGTCTCACCTTGTGAGCTCGTGGTTAGCCTGGTGCTGTGCTGTCTCTTTGGCCTCTCCTTTCCTTGATTTTGCTCCACTACTGTTGTGAAGATCCTGCTCTTGCTGTACAGGGCTTTGAGTCTTTGCCAAAGATGTGCCAGCCTATGCTGGCTTCCTTCAGCATGACTCAGTTGGAGAAACCTGCCTTAGCTCCTTCACTGCCTCATTTCACTGAGTACCACTTGGCTACCTCAACATCTTCCTCTCCCTGGTGGAGAGCACACTGACTTTTCCTGAAGCTGACTGAGCCTCTGTTCTAGTCAACAGGCTAGGGTCAATTAGACACTGAGTACTATTCTATTATATTGACCTCTTTTTTATCAGAAACATCACCTCCTGCCATTTTCACAAGTTGCTTTGCTGCAATGCCCTGCAATGCTAGGAAGTGCACTGTCACTCACAAGCATAGGTCTGGGTGCGTAAAGGTCCTGTGATACGCTTCACAGGGAGTCCATCCTCCTTGGCTACAATGGCATCAGTTTGACTGCCACCACTGCTCAGACCAGCTGGCTAAAGGGCACATCGCCTTAATTTAACATGGGCTTGCAGAACATCACCATCTTCTCCACATATCAGTAATATATCTTCAGGAGACATCTTTCAAAAGTGGCTCCCTTTCCATCATATCACTTTTAGGACTCCCACCTGAATCGTCCAAGACCCATCACCTGGACATTTCAGCAGCTAAGTGATGGAGCTGAGCATTTTCATCCATTTCCCCCCAAAGCCACTGACCACTTGACTTCAAGGCCAATTCTGAGGCCCAGCTTGATCCTGCTGAGGGTCATCACTAGTTTCAAGTTCTCAGCTGACAATCCCATTCTGACTGGTAAAACTAAATACAAGGCTAAGCATGCATAATGGCCTACATACTTTACAATACTGCAGGATGCCTGCATGCTATTTAGTCTTAATGTTCAGATCTTTTAAGGTGGTATCTAAAGGCCAGTCAAGGAGGTTCTCTTTTGTTTCGTCCTACACAAGAACTAAAAATTGCCTCTCCTTTAGTGATTACGGTTCAGACAAGCAGGAAGACCTATGAAGGAAAAAGGAGTAGAAAACACAAGCAGAACAAAAATGGTGATAGTGTCCTGTCAATTTAAAAATATTTTGTGGCTGTCTGGGATGGATGCAGTTTTATGGGAGAAGGGATAATCTAAAGAAGGGGAAAGAAAAGGAGGACATAAGGACAAAGGGAGGAGGAGAGGATGTAATGAGTAAGTATAGCATGAAGAAAGCTTAAGTGAAAGTTTTCTCACATCTCTTTCCTCAGTCTAAGTGCCATTCATACAGATTTATGTTATAGTACTTAAATAAGAACTATCAGACCTAACACATTGTTGCTTGAATTATTCCTAGATCTGTATGGTCACAAGAAAAGAAGGAGTTGCTATTTGGATTGAACTAGTTAATTTTCATTAACATAACTGGCATATAATTATTAGCTTCACCTGAGTAACTTACCTTAATACAGCTACTGAAGCAACCATAATGGAGGTGCACGTTCTTTAAAAAAACAATTTTGTGTGTACTGGCTGAAAGCATAATTTTCTCTCGTAATAGATCTGCTAAATCTGTTTCTTTTTCCCTTTTGTGCACAGTTAAGATTTCATTTATTATTTCTCTATCTAGGTACATGCCAGGAGAGAAATAGATCCTAAAGCAGTAATTGCTAACAGCCAAATAAGAAAGTTTCTTCATGACTAATTGCATTTGACACTAATTACTGCTTATTGAAGAACCTGTGAGAAGCAGCACTCTGATGTGTATCTGGATACTCCCTGCATCTGTTGTGATTTGCCATATTTCCTGTTGTAGGTGCTCTGCTCTACAGGGACTGCCTTGTGTGGCTGGCTCCTCTGCCCATGCAGAGCTGTGACTTGGAGAGGGCTGCTGTTTCTCATTTAGCACCATGCTAAGTGCCGTGCTGATGTACTTCTTCAAAGTGATGCTCTGGGAGGTGAGACTCCTTCCACATTCTCCTGGCTTGGTTTATACAAACACACTTTTCCTGGGCTTTTGCTGGCTTCTACAAGAGTGTTGGAGTACTGTGCATTTGACAGTAAATCCTAAATGATAATGAGGAAAATGGACCTACCTTTCATCTTGGGTATTTAAGGAACACCACCAAAAGTGCGCTATTCCATTTCTTGTCTGGCCAAAGGCCAGAAGCATTAGTTAAAAGCAGGAGGTTAGCAGGAGTTAAAAGGAATAACTAATTGGATGCATTGTGACTACCCAACACAACACTGCAAATGAGAAATTTAAAGGTGCTTTGTTTTCAACCTGGCTCCTTGTCTGAAAAGCAAAATGAAATATGTTCAGTTCAACAAAGCTCCATGCTGATGCTTCCTCCAGCAATAACTGTAATTCTTTTTATTCTAGCTAATATTGCAGGGTCTTTTTTGATTCCCAATAAATTTAACCAAGACATTTGAAATTAATAGCTTAAGTAGCAGAAAGACAAATGCCAGGAGACTCTTGTTCGATTGATAAGAATTCAAGAACATCAGAAGAAAAACTTACAAACAATATGATAGAAGTCATATTTATTGATAAAAATTAATATATCTGCTATAAAATTTGTAACAGTAATGCAACTGAATATTTATTTTGATGCATAAACCTGAATGTTACATACCAAATACAATACAGTAACACTGGTTTCCTCCTTATTTACATGTTTATGAAAATTGATATGCAATCCATGTTAAAAGAACTTGTAATGGAGAATAGTTACATTAGAAAAATAATATTCTTGATAAAGCATTCTTGAGGACTCCAATCACATTTTCAGGCCTCTTTCAATAAGGCAAAAATCCCTGGTACAGCATATAACTTAATCTACAAAATACAATAACTTCAGACACATCTTCAAGTTTTCTTTTGGTATGCTTTTCCTCACTGCAAAGGTACTTAATTTTCTTACTAAATGGAAAGAACTTTCAGTAACATAATTTGATGAGTTCTACTACATATTACGTATACATCGCTGTAATTTAGCGACCGTAACTGGGCAATCTTTCTCCTTAACTGTTTGCTCAATGAGCTTTTCTTAGATGTAGGACATGTAGTATCTTGAAATCATTATGACTGTGGCATCTTTCTTCAGTTTTCATAGGAAACAGATCTGTCACATTTTGAAACTTTTTAAAAAAATTATTTTATTTTAGGAACTGATGCACAACTACATTTCCACTCACAAGAGAACGTCACAAATGTAACTAAAATTAGGCTTGGATAACTTTGAAAACATACTACTATGTGCCAAAACCCAAATTTCTTACTTTAATACTTTGTAACCCTGCCATGCTCTAGGAATTCTTATTCTGCATAGCTTCATTACTAGTCACAGTCAGATAGTTTTAATTCCTTCAAAGGCACAAAACTTCCACCTCTTTTCCAGTGTTGCTCCTACCCCAGTGAATTCTTGTTTAAACATGCGTGGCAGTCTCATCAAAAGCATTTCTATCTCATTTGCAGAGATCTAGGAAAGAGAGAAAGGTAAAAATAAAGTGAGAAAACTGCCCTGGAGACTGGAAAGAGGAAACACAGAGAACAGAAATAAGAAAAAAAATTTCCAGGGAAGATGAAAACAAAGCTGATCATTATTAATATTTTAAGCCTTAGTCTGATATCTGAATTTCCAAGCTCCAAAGTAAGTGCAAATTCCTTGCAGGAATGATTCTGTTTTTGTAAGCAGAATCCCACTGTAAAAGAATGACAATAGCAGGGAGATATTGCTATTTTAGGGTTGCTGTCATGTAATGTTTGTGTGAAATCCACCTAAGAACTATGGTTTCAGGTATACTTCTGTGGAAGAGGAAACAAATGGGACCCTATTCTTCCTTCTCCTCCTATGAGCTCTTAAATCCTTCTACTCCTAGCTCTATCAGTTTTTCTCTTGCAAGAAACCTAAAATAAGGACTTTACTTTTAATCAGCTCAGTTTCACTACTTAGAGACTAAGTGGAGTCATCCTTTCCAAGTTTGGCCCACTTCAGTAGCCCCAGATAACTGAGCAGTGAAGGTCCTGACTCAGCATGACTCAGAGTATTTTTTTATGGTCTTGAAACCTTAATACCTGGCCACGTTCCTATTGAGAAAGGTGCTCTCACTGCAGAAAACACTTTCACAAAGACAACCTTTCTGGTATAATCAGTAAAGAACTCAAGAAATGAATGGCTGCGGAAAATGAACTATTCTGATCCTGTAGCTACTTATTCGAAATTAATGGTCATGCGAGGAACAGTAAAGAAATCTCTGCTGCTGCTGCTGCTGCCACAGATATCTCCGTGGCTTGATTAGCTTCATGACAATGTTGACATTTCTGCCTATTCATATTAGTAGGACACTTTCATGGTGGAGAGTCTCATTTTCAAAGCAGTGTATAAACATAAAGTATGCTAATTACAGCTTATTCCACCCAAGGGAGGTGAGAAAATATCTGTCACCTTTTATTTTCCTACAGAGGTTAGTGAGGCAGAAAGATTAAATGATTTGTTAAAGGTGGCACTGAAAATCAGTGTTGTAGGCAGGCAGTCTAGAGCTCCAAAGTAATCAGGTCCATCTTTTACATACTCTCATGACAGTAACTGATAACTAGTTACCTCTGGGTAATATGTCTGAGCTCTACACTGAACCTTCAGCCCACACAGCTATGCTGACATTATTCCTGTTTAGGTGAGGAATGACAGGCTAACCATGGAAAGTAACTGAAATTAATGTCTGAGACTGCATCTCAGGATTACACTATTAGACAGTAATTTGTTGCTACAAGCAGTTGCTTCCAAAGTAAACCAGTGAGGTCAATTCTGATGCACAGGTTTACTATGCAGCAGGTAGGTATGGTGGTAGCTACATGGCAAGATCAACTGACACCTCGGAGAGTGTGAGACAAGGCCCCATCCATGAAAACTGCATTTACAAGGTAAGGGTCTTATCCTGGCAGCATCGCTGAAGCCAACAGGCTGCTCACATGAATAGAAAATCAAGGTCAGAGCCCACAAATACACACAAGGAGGGACTGCAGCACTGAAGTGGGAGAAAGCAGAGCTTGGTGGACAGAAGCAATGAGAAGAGCTGGAGAAGGGCTGGCGCCCAAGGGCACAGTATTTTAAATTTTTGCAGAACAGGGGTAGCCAGTGAGTGGGACAAGCAGTTGAAACTTAGCCAAAAAGCTGTGGGTTAAGGAAGGACTTGAAGGATGAACACCGAAATTTGGCAGATTGGGTGCTGCAGGAACTGGAGACAAGATGAAGGAAGTTGCATGTCTGGCTGAGACACAGAATAGTGAAGCGGAAGAGGAAGTGCTGCAGCTACAGATGTTAAGAGCTCTGGAAATATCACTGCTTGATAAATCAAAAAAAGTTTTCAATTGAAATTTGCCAGCTCCTCACCCCTTCTTACTACCCTCTCCTTGTGGCTAACAGTGGACTGTGAAGCACTGGCAAACCTGAGCTGTCACAGCCAGAGGCAAGTGCAAAGAGGTTCACCTTCCTCCCTCCCTTCTCCATCAACCTCTGTTATTTCCAGTGGCCTTCCATCTCAGGATCTCCTCTGATTTTATTTATACATTTCTGTATGGAAACAGAGGAAGGCTCCTTCAGAGGCATGAAGAAGCCCATCAAAGCAGATGGAGGTTATCTTGGCTATGGTTGGAAAGGCTGGAGGCAGTATTCACAAGCAAAACATTACCAGGATCAATGGAATTGGGTCTAACCAGCAGTGCACAAGGAGTACCACTTGCTTTCTAAGCACAGGTGCACAGAAAGCTGCATTCTGACTCCATATCACAAGATCTGGGCAAGCACCATCATCCCCATGTCCAGGGGAAGTATTGGCAGATGTACACGGTAGATCAGAGCTGTGCCTTAGCAGAATCTGTTAAGTAACTTCAGTGCAATTTAGGAGATCTGGCTGCATAAAGAGCTGTAGGATTTGACTCAAACTGTGCTAAGTAGGCCATTATATGGAGATTCAAAGAAACATCTAGGCAGAGGAACATTTCTAATCTAGTCGTCTTTGCAGAGCTATTGTTTAGCATTCAGAGTAGCATTCACCTGATCAAAGGTGTCTATTTCATGGCGGTGCTTTTCACTTGCTTTATATTCAGTGGAGAGAAATGAGGACTTTTGGGGCTTGATTCATCTCATCCTACAGTAGATATTGAAAATAAGTCGAAGAATCTTGTCCTCATGGTACCTATAGATAGTAGACTGTATGAACCAGTGCATGAGGAAACACTTTGAGCACTGCAGTGTGTTGGCCTCACCTCAGTGCTGGCCGTAGCTTCTCTGATTTTAGCAATAGGTCAGCCAATTTCTTTATCAAGCCCTCCCCACTTCCCTGTGGAGAGGAAGGGCATTTTTCATGGTTCATTCATGTGTCTCTGAGTGTTCACATGTTCAGTGTGTCTAATGATCAACGACTTTTAGAAGAATAAGGAATATTCTCCTAAAACTCTCCACAGTTTAATGGCCATAGCTTCTCCTCCCTCTTGTCCTGCTTTCTTTCTTATCAGCTGTATTTCAGGGTCATGTGTCATAAAATCTGCTACTAATCTTTGCCATTTAAAACTCTGTTCTTCTTTGCCACAATGAATAGCTAAGCAATGCAAAGCAAAGGACCTCAGCACAAGCACGTGCATTGTAATTTGCGAATGAATAAAGACTGCAAACCCCCAAGCCCCATATCCCATTATCTTTCTAATGGAAACTCACGAAGAGTTTAACCTGCAGTAAAGAATAATACAATATTTCTATAGAGAAAACAGATTTTGATTAAATTTTTTTACCCTAGAGTCCAACTGCTGCATATAAGACCAAAGATATTCTATGTTGGCTCCAAAAGGGTGGACGTGAAGAAAGGTGGATATGATACCTGTATTAAAAACAAATGCACGGTACTGAAATTACCTCAGACAATATATCATTAAAATAAGCAAAATAATTCTGAATTGTTTGTTCTTGCAGGTTTTTCAGTATGAATTATGATACTTACTTTTCTTACACAACCGAATAAACATAAGAAAATGGCACATTTTTAATACAGTCATAATAACATGGTAAACACAATAGCTCATCTTCAGGAATGACAGCAGTTAGCAAGTAAGTGACCAAGATAATATACTGATGAATAAAGGAATTTCTAAACAAAGACTTGCTGGAAGCATTTCAACTACCAATTTTATGCTTGATTTACCAATATAAAATTGTGGATATTGTAATGGTAAAATTATTGCTTTTTTCCTCTTCACTGGATGCTCTGTTGTGAAAACGTTTCATATAATTGTGTCAGAAACCTCACTCCCTCAAATTTTTCTAGTAATTACGCTGATGCTGGTTATGAAAAGTGTTTAATCCATATTACCCCAACTGCTGCTGAAGAAAACACAAATCCTTTCTGACATACTTACTTATTTATTTTTCCTTAAAAGAGAGACAGTTATGTCTGTCTTCATTGTTATTTACAGACTCATTTTAAAAGGTACGGGAATAAAAGTGGTCGAGGAGGAGTCAGGATCAAAGTCTAGAGATTTTTTCTGCAGTGAAAATCAAGTGACAGCATAATAGTGATAAGCAGAGGAAACAGGATTGGGGGTATTGGAATTACTATTAAAAATATTATCTGATTTATCCTTCTTTAAACAAACAGTGAGAATAGAAAATGGCATGTGTGGTGCTTGCTGCTTGGGGAGAGTTGAACTGTAAGAATCAGAGCAAATATTTTGAATTCTGTTTGGATGGGTTTCTTAACTGAACCACCCTAGGCGAAGTTCCTTATATTTAAAGCGTAAACACCAGGATTAAAAATGCTTACAAATGACAAAAATGGGTCACTGTATCTTGTGTACTGCAGGCCATATGGCTTTCTTGATGCTGAATGAATTAGGATAATCTTGGATTTCAGTTTTTCCCAAATACTGGCAATGGTTGAAAATGATAAGCGAAATTAGACTCATTTTAGACCAGCTTTGCAAAGAACGCCTTCTTTCCACTCTCATTTTTCCAATAGCATTTACAAACTTATGACCCTGAAAAGGCAGAAATCACGTGTTTAATTTTATATCGTGGCAAGTCCTAGCAGCCGTTGCCTTCCTCGTGCTTTGTGTGACCACAGGCACACACATAAGTGCTCTCGAGGCAAAAGTCAAGACCATCACACTTGGGTGGGTTGACTGGAACTCCAATTTGTATTCAAATCACATTTTGCCAGTGGCATTGCATTTGCAATGCATGTGCCTAAAACTTTTCAGTTCAGGATGTTCAAAGCTAGTTATTTCATATAATGCAAAGAAAAAGTTACTTTAAAATATTTTGTAGTTATTGAGTGGAATTCTGTGATAACTTTTTAGCAATTCTGTTTTTCTTTCATATTCTTTTTCCTCGAAGATAATATTAACACTTGTAAAATATGGATAAACGTAGTGAATGGATGGAGGCAGGGCATGGTCTTCCCCTGCCATGCCTGAACATGCCTCAGAGGAAGAGGTAAAGTGAAGTTTCCATCTTGAACAATCTTTTGCCTTTGAACTATAAAACCAAGCCAGTTGTGCGGATTTTACAACCAGTAACAACTGCACTGAGATTACACTGTTTATCTGGGTGTGCCACTGGATAGCTAGTAGATGGTACCTGCTTCAGGGCACTGCCACCATTTGTTAAAATAAAATAATGGGTGATCTAGAGAAGAAAAATTCTATATCCTGTTCTTAGAATCCCATCCTACCTACCCGTCTAATGTAAGTAATCTGTGAACAAATCAAATACTGTCCATTACAAATTAAAGTTCCAAAATTTAAACTAACAGCCAAAATCCATTTTTACTTTTCTATATAATCCCACTGTACTACATCTCACCAGTCACAGGAAGTTTCCTGTTTTGTATGGAGACTTTTAAACATTTACATATGTTCTTCACTTTCAAATGACCTTTTTGGTCTGAATTCTGTGATTCCATATCTCATCAACTTTCCTGGTGCTTAGCAGGCACACATGGATTGTATTTAAACAAATCTAGGTGGTTTTGTAGCTCTCATCTAGTGGGATAGAGCTGATTTTGTGAAAAGGCCCAAACCAATGAAATGAAACCTGCTCTTTTAGGTGAGTGTTCTGGTAAACGGCAATCATGCCCTAGGGAGCACTTTGGACCCTGCGCCTTTAGGCTCCATGAAAACCTGCCCCACTGAAACCAAGTGCAAGACACACACTGATTTACGTGGGTCGTGTTCCCTCCAAGGGCAGCAGGGTACAGCTCGCATTCTTGTGTGGCTAAATGGTAGATGGCAATTAGCTGGTCTACTGCCTATAAGCTTTTAATTTTAAGGCACTCTTGAAGAGTTTATTTTAAAGGTTTTAATTTTAGGTGAAGGATGTGACAGTCTTTGTGGTATTCTTTATAAATATTCATATCACTAATTCCCTCACCTAATGTCAAAAGCGTAAATCTGGCTTGCTTAATACTTCCACTACACATATTTTTGCTTGATAGCTTGCCGATATTGTTGCCATCCCTTTCTCCCTCACCATTTTATCCGATGATCGGATGATAAATTATACAGTTCTAGCCTGTTAAATCTCAGTGTAAATACAGTCTTCATACAAGTCTAAATGTAGGTCCTGAAATTTTCTTCATATCCCAGATCCTTTCATTAAAGTCTGCAGAATTTTTGGCAAAGAGAAGTTCACTTGTATTTCAGGATTTCTTTTACTGAAAACCATTCTGAGTCCAGATGAAAAATAGGAGTCTCCTTTTTTAAATTTTTTTTAAAGCAAAGATGCACGCAAACACATATGCAAAACAAAAACGTGCTAAAAGGTGGCTTGTCAAAAAAACTTCTCTTTGGTTATCTTACCTATTAATAGTGCCTCTTTCTCTGATTTTAGACCGGGGCTTCGTTTCTCAGAGTTTTTTTCTCTGTCTTGGTTCACCAATGCTACTGTCAAAACATTGATTTCCTATAAAATTTAAAAAGAAAACAGGTACTCATGTAGGTTTCATTTACTTCAGTTAAATCTGTCTGCTTCTTATCAACTTTGTAAAAAAGATTATTACTTTAATTTACATCTAAAGACAAGACAATTATAAATAATTGATTTGTTTGCAGAATATTGAGACATTTTTGGAAGCACTTTTTCCCCCAGAGCTGCTGGAACAGAAATTTCTTTTATGGAGTAAGTGCTAACTTTGTTGCTAGTGCTTCATTTGGATGGCTTGAAAAATGTGCCATAATGTCTAGGGATGGTCAGAAAACACCAGTTTTATAGCTATTAAAGCTGTAAACATAGACTGCCACTAGGGAACGTGGCTGGAAACATTCAGCTACAGCTAAAGGAGTAAATTCAACAGTCAGTAGCAATGTTTCTAGCTACTAGAGCACAACCGTCTACCCTGTTATACTCTTAGACCAGTGCCCGCCATGGTGCATGCCCCTGTCCCAAACAATTCCCAGGCACGTTTTGGGAGTTGGCATATTTCAGGGAGCATTCCTAACAGGCAGCTTGCATGCAGTCACCTTGTTTTGAGGTCTAAAAGGAGTAAGTCTTATGGAGAAGCAAGTTAAGGCTCCTTCTCTGAGCTCCAATTTCCACAGAATCTGGTGGCCTGACCTGTCCAAATCTCAGCCAAGCTCTCATGTGCTAGATGCTTCATCAGAAGTACCCCGGCAGTTGTGTGACACAGACTGCTCTTCTCTTGGGCATATGTGAAGTAAACAAATTATCTCTATTTCAGAGGCACGTAAGTGGCCTCACAGTGCATCGCACAATATCCAAGCATATACATGAGCTGTTTCCATGGAGCAACTGATACGCAGTAACTCATTCCTTGGTGAGGCAGTGACTCATGCTGCTACATCTGCTCTGTAAAATGCTCAGCAGTTCCTTGCAAAACCTGGAAGGCAGAGAGCATGGGGCTGGAGATATGGTGGTGTGTGGTGGGGCTGTGCAGGAACAGTGCTCCTGTTTCTGGCTGAGGGAGACCAGGGGTGCTGTACGCAGCTGGAGGGGGCATGGGACCCGGCAGCCTTAAATGGAGGCAGATTTGCACCACTTGGTGTAATGATGGGGCCAATGTAGAACAAGCACTTGGGGCAGTGCCTTGCTCCAGAATTCCTGGAAAGCTTTTCTGGCAGCAAAGGAGAGACTTTGGACTTGGGTGTCTCTAGGGCATTTCTGGAGGTATGAATAGTCCATACTGAAAAAAAGAAGAAGACCTAAAATGCGGGAAATGTGTCTCTCTAGAGATGAATTGGACTTTACAGTCTGAGAATGGCAAAAAGAGTGAGGCAATTCCTTGCTCTCAATTTAATCTGCCCCTCCTCTACCCTGGTGATGTACTCGATGCTCTTTATAGGCTGTCTCCAAGGAGCAGCTCCCCAATACACAGTGCCTGATGGCTCAGATGCTTTGTGGGTTCAAATGTTCCCTCACGCTGTGAAGTGGAGTAAGTTGCCATGTGTCAGTTAAGAGTCTGTGTGTGCATCTGAGTGTGTGTATCCTGAGCCCCCAGCAAACCAGGGACTCTGACTGACCTTAGCCCACAGTGAAAAAGGAGTAAGATGCATTGAATCACCTTAGGTTTGCTGCAGCTGTAGTGGCCAACTGAGCCGTGTCTCCTGGCCAGATGGAGACATCTATGTGTAACTGTGTACATATGAGACACTCACCCTACACTGTCTTTTCAGTCAATAGAAAATAAATCGTCAATTTTAGAGTGATGTATTTTAATTATTTACTTTATGATGAAATAAATTACACCTTAGAGGTGCCTATTTCATTTTCCTCCTTGGCTGCAAAAGGAACCTTATAGCACGGAGTTAGATACCCACAGGCAGGATGGAGTCTGCAGTTCGAGAGTTGCAGTGATGCACTCTTAAAATAATGCTGTGCCTGAGCTCTCTGGCAGCAAAATCACCTTGACACTAACAATCCTGTAGTGCTGTAATGAGCAAGGCACATTATACCAGCAGAAACAGGTGCTCTAAGTTGGCTAGTTCTGTCAGTTCCCCTCCTGATACAACCAAAGGCTAAGGTAAATACTCATCTGCTGCTGGCCATGACATGCAGGAACAGTGAAACAAAACTGAGAGGGAAAACAGATATAAAAAATAGCGTTCAAATGAATTTTTCCATAGGGGAAGCAATGGCAAGGAGGTTAGGGACCAGAATAACAGAACTGGATGGCAGATTTCTGGATACTAGAGCAGAAGAGCAGAGCAACATATGGCACCAAAGCTTATACAGGTTAAGATGTAACTTTTGACTCTGTCAGAGATAGAAAAGCAGTCTAAAAATAACAATTCCTGAGAGGGGAAGGAGAGAACAGAGAGATAAGTATTTGATATAACAGGCCCCAAACACAACACACAAGCAGTTTCAGATGGGATTAGAAGTTTTGTCAAGCAGTGATGCAGAGAAAGAAACTATATTCCCATTGGGAGCAACGAACAGATGGATTCTCATTTAATGGCTAGATTCGAGCCTGTGCAGAACTTTTTGTATGATTTATAGGACAGTGTAAATGGATGCTAAAGGAAGTCACACCAAGTCTACCTTAGTTGTATGTTGATGTGGAGAATAAAAGAGTAAAAAATTTGTTGTAGGGTATCCTGAGGAAAATAAGAGTGGCAAAGGTAGCTTCAGCAAAAGATTGGCTTGAGAAGAAGGTTGCAGGTGCTTGGAGGTTTGAAAAGGGGATGTTTCTGCCATCCAAGACTGCCAGCCTCTCGCAAGATGATAAATTGGACAATTCTGACATATTCAGCTGCCAAAACAAGCTTGCACAGGCCATGAGAAAATCTAGAGCAGCTGTGAGTGGTCAGACAAAAGATTCAATAGCAATGTTGGTAGGAATTAACAATGATTTAAGAGAAATGGGCATACCTGTGTCTGAAAAAAACCTCAGCTGATAATTCATCCAGAAACTAGGCTAGTTATAATATAACTGAAAACCTTAGATATCTGACTATACACTGTAGGGGCAAATCTGGTAGTTGCAAAGCCTCTACAACTTGCTCTCATGCAGTTAATTTGCACATTTTTAGAGGTACTACTACAATGAACAGCAACAAGACTTTTAAGAGCATAAAGGTGAAAGAGGCAATAACTAATAGGAAAAACCTCTGAATGGAAGCAAACAGGTCACTTCTCTGACATGAGCAAAAGGTAATGATCACCAGGTGCCTGAGGAAAATTACTTAAGATATACTGCGTTACAGTATTTCTTTTCTTTTCTTTTCTTTTTTTTTTTTCCTGGGGACCATCCTCTATTTGGCAAATACTATTTTCTGAGGCCTTAAGCAGTCTCCTTTAACAGGTTTCATTATAAAAGGAATATTTTGCTACCATCTGTCAGTTACCACATTAAAGGACAAGAGCACAGCTGAGCATGTGCAAACCCAGTATTCATTAGAAGTGAAATGACCTTGCAAGAACTAAAAACAGTATATGGAAGGCTTAATCCAGGTTAAATCACACCTGGAGACCATTAGGGACCAGGCCCTACTAATTATTCACAGATTACATCAGGTATCAGAGAACATGGAGCCTCGACTTGACAATGACAGCTCCAGAGCTGCTCAGCGTGGATGCAACCATTCTGTGTGCTCTTGCCATTGCCAGCTTGGAGCTTTTCCCTATAAATGAGCGCTTTCATTCTTTAACAGCTGATGAAATGACATGAATTTCCCTCATGGGCCTGACAATCCCTATGATTCTGCAGTACCTCTTGGAGTCAGCACTTTGATTCGGGACAGGGGTCTTTGAACTGGGGAGGGGAAGATCAACAGAAGGAGAGTTTTTCTGGCAAAGTTTCAGGAGTCCTTGCTGGGTAAAGAGAGAACAGTATACATGTAATTTTTTTCACATTGACTATTCATTTCCACAGGCAGACTTCAGATACTAAGGCTGACATAGAGCTAATGGCTGTATTTACACCGTGGATGGTTGTGCATGGCAGTTCCCACACATGGATCTATGCCCTAGCCATGTCCTGGATATAAGCTGGGACAGAAGTTGGGTTTGCATCTTTCTCTCATGTACTCTGGCTTCTTTTGGAAGCAAATACAGAGGCATGATGGAACAATGTGGTGTACTCAAAAAGGTGCCTGGTCTTGCTGGTCTGCCATGGAGCAGCTGGGTCCTACACTGTAGATGCAGTGAATGAAAGCATGACTCCTGAGAGAGCTGCATTGCTGGAGGAGGACACAGAAGTCCTGAAGAGCAGAAGAAATGTTGTGGGTCTCTACACAGAATTGTTCTAGGTAGAGTGAGAACAGAAGGCTACTTCTGTGGTCCAAGACTTTAGCAGATCAGAAAGCCCTGGATGTTTCTGCTAGATGACTTGGGTCTTTCAGTCCTTTATCATTTTCTTTTATAGGAAAGTACATTGCCTACAATATTGTCATGCCAGCCATCACATTTAAGCCAGTCTTGCACCAGTACAAAAGGGGCAGATAGCATATAAAATGTGTGCTTTTGCCCACAGCTCCTGTCTGGCAGAAATGCTTCTTAGCTCAAACATTTCTGTGATCCTGAAAGCATCTGCTAGCCAGCAACCCTGAAAATGGGGGAAGTGAGGACTTGCCATTCCCCATAAACACTAACCAAGAGCTGAGCAGGGCTTGAACCTGGAAACTACTCCCTGGAAACTACTCCTGCAAGAGTGCAGTTCCGCTTCACCTGTTGTTCAGGACTCTGCTTGAAAGTCAGAATATGGTAGTTATTGAATGTGACATCAAAGACACTTGGAATGGGATCAGGATGCAAATGGCAAATATCCAAAGAGCTGAAATACTCCCTCAACTATCCGGGTAATCCAAATGTTTGATAATTACCTTTAAACCTAGGGAGGATGATGACTGCTTACAGATCATCTTCAAAGACCTTGTTCCCTTTGTTGTGGTACTGGGATTCTGCAGGACTGTGTAGCAAGGGGGTAAGAATATTATGCTTTGTGAAGGATCAAGTAAAGAAAAAAAAGAACTACCAGAGTCTGGAAGGGTTTACAGAACATTTTTACATTTGTGCTGTATGTACAATGCCAATCGTCTGATGTAATTAAACCAGTAGCAGGAAGGAAGGACTAGATGTTGGACACAGCAGGCACATGACAAAGCAACTGTTGAATGTTTTCAGATGTAAGGAATACATCATGCTTTCTTACCAGCCAGGGGATTTCTGAGACAGATGAGTAGGAGGAGAAAAACTATATATCTGAAAACATAAGCAAGAAGCTTGCAGGCTATTAACAGCAGGCCAGAGAGACGCTGTAAGCTTGAAAAGAAAAGGTAATTTTAAGGTTTTGTTAGATGAAGGAACCATACACACATGATACCAAATCTTCAATCCTTAAGCTCTTGAAAGGCATACATGTACCTTCTCCGAGTATGCAGAAATCAGGCTTAGATTTTAGAGCTGGTTGCCCAGATTCTGCTTATTGACTGCAGTGCAAGTTTGGTAAATACACTGCAAACATGAGTAGAAACTGGCCTATAACATGAAGATAGTTATTATTATTATTTTTTTATGTGGAGACTAAGTCTGGCATAGCTGTGTTTACTTTGCTGGTCTTTGGGTTGAATGTATTTCATACCCACACCTGAAAATTTAGTCTAGCTGTTTTAAGCTGAATGGAACCTAATTTGATTTCCAATGAAGTGAGTTGGAACTTTACAATAGTTTTATTGTACATCAAATCAAGCCTCTTAAATTTATGGGGACACATAAGGTTCAGCTACAGGTCAAGTTTTGACAGCTTAAGATGCTTGTCAGTTGAGAATGGGCTGTTGTCCTTGTATATATTCTTATCTCATGGTCAATATAAAGTTATTCAACTCAACCTGAGTTAAACTACAGTGGAGGAGCTTATTTAAATTTAACTTAAATCAAATTTTCTTGCAAATTAGGCAATGCAAAAGCACACTCATAGACAGCAATCATGACTTGGATCATCACAAAATCACAAAATATCACTCAGGTTGGCAGGGACCTCAGGAGATTGCCAGTCCAATCTCATGTTGGGAGCAGGATCAGCTGTGGGGTCAGACCAGCTTGCTTAGGGATTTATCCAGTCGGGTCTTGGAAACCTTCAAAGAAGAAGACTGCACAACCTTTCTGGCAACCTTTTTCACTGCTGGACTGGCATCATGGTGAATAAGTTTTTCCTTATATCCAGTCTGAGCCTATCCTGTTATCTCTCATCCTCCTACCACGCACCACTATTCAGAACCTGCCTCCATCTTCTTGAGGATAGGCAAGTTGACATGAGGTCTCCCCAAAGCTGTCCCTTCTCCAGGCTGAACAAGCCCAGCTCCCTCAACCTCTCCTCACAGGGCAAGGGCTATGATGATGGTCCTCTGTTGAACCTGCTCATTTGTCAGTGTCCTTCCTGTACTGCAGGTCCCAAATGCAGTATCTAGATGTGGTCTAATGAGTGCCAAGTAGAGCGGGATAATCCAATCCCTTGACCTTCTGGCTGTCTTCCTGTTAACACAGCCCAGAAGGTTGTTGGCTGCCTTTGCTGCTGGGCACGCTACTGGCTTATGTTCTCGCAATCCCCCAGCTCCCTTTCAGCAGAGCTGCTCCCTGCCCTAGCAGTCCCCAGCTAGTATCATTGCAGGGTTTCTTTCTTCACTGGTGCAGGGCTCTGCATTTGTCATAGATGAATTTCATGAGGTTCCTGTTGGCCCCTCCACGTCAAGTGAATGCACTCCGTCCCCTCTTCCATGTCACTGATAAGATGCTATATGGGATAGGTCATAAAATAGACCCACAATGAACTTAATTTATAACCAGCCTCCAGGTTGAGTATGAACAATTAAACACCATCCTTTAAGCCTGTTGATTCAGCCAATTTTTCACTCATCTGAGCGTCCACCTAGCTAGACAGTAACGTCCCGGCTTGGATACAAAGATACTGTGGGAGAACATGTCAGAAACCTTGCTAAAGTCAAGGTAGACTGCAATCCACTGCTTTCCCTAAGCCACAGAGCTAGTTGTTTCATCAGAGAATGCTGATCGGGTTGGTCAAGGCCCTTGGTAAATCCACGTTGGCTACTCTCAATCATCTTCTTCTCCTTCATGTGCCCAAAAAAAGCTCTCAAGAGGTCTTGCTCTATCATTTTCCTAGAAAATGAAGCAAGGCTGTCCTGTGATCCTGACCCACCAGCTTTCAGCCAGCCTGTTGCCCATTCCACAGAAGAGCTCCATACATTCAGCTTCTTTACATAAGGGCCAGATAGAAGCTTTCTGCATTTTCTCTTCATGTCTTTCCTAAAAAGCCTGGACCGATGCATTGCAGAGCTCTAGCCATAGACACTGTCCCACAGGTCCCAGTTATCCTAACAGTGTCATGGCTCTGCATCAGCACGTGAGGCTCCAGATCCTCCTGTTCATTTCCCAGGTTGTATGCATTTGTGTGTGGGCACCTGAGGTGGGCCCCTGTGTGACTTGTTCTGTCCTTCCCAAGGAGTCTCTTGCTCTCACCACCCTGATCCATTTTCTTACCAACCTGATCTCTGTTCCCTCACTTATCTGCAAGCTGTTACAATCCTCCTTAGACATACCCAGCTTTAAGCCTTCCTCACCAAGATGGGAAACCTGCTCACAAACCTGCTTTTACCCCACTTCACTAAATGGATCCCATCTCCCACTTAGCAGTCCTCATTTCTCAAAGCAGGACCCCTGGGGATAAAAGCCAAAGTGCTGCCTTTGATACCAGCCATTCAGCCAGCTGCTAACTTGCAGAATGCATTCACCCCTACTGAAGATTTTCACCCTTTTTCTGCAATCAAATGAAAATACCACCTGGGTTTCCATGTCCTTTAGTTTTGCCATTGAAGCTCTGCAGATGCACGTGCTTTGCTCCAGTCTGCCTTGGCAGCCTCACAGGTGCCTACATGGATGAGCAACAGGGCATAATAGTCCAAGAGCTGGATAAGTTTCAGCATTTTCTCTGCAACATCCCAGTTCTGGGCCTCCACCATGCAATAAACAGTATGTGTCCCAACAGATGGGTCAGCAACCACAGATACTGAAATGCGTGTATGTGGTATAGGTATGCACGTCAGCATGCGATCACTAGTGAGTATCAAGCTGGACGAGCTGCTGAGTAGGATAGGAGGCTCAGATAAGGTAAGATAAGAGGCTTGGGAGACAGGTATTGAAGCGGCCATTATAATCTGGGCCCCTCACTGGAGACACCAGAGGGTCTGGGACTTGGCTACTGGAGGGACCAGGGCATCCAATCTAGTGATTGAGAAGACCATGGGGCCTGGGACTGAGACCTGTTTGTGTGTGTGTGTGTCTGTGTGTGTCTGTGTGTCTGTGTGTGCACATGAGACAAGCTACTGGGTAGACTGTGTGTCTGAGGCCAGGTGCTGGTGGGATGCGCAGTGAATGTGTTTGTGCATGTGTTGGTATGTGCAAGGCGGTCCGAGCACCAACAACTGGAGTGGAACTACGAGGGCTCATATGTCCCCCGGGGCTTGTGGCTGGGGAGATCCAGGATCCAGGGACAGCTACTGTGTAGACAGTCTCTAAGCTCGGCTGCTGCAGGCATCTACATTGTATATATATGTATATTTCCCACTAATGGACCTTCATCCTGATCAGCCAGAGAGGGGCCGGATGAGACCATTGGTGCTGTATGTATTTACAGGACTGTTGTGTGTTTGTGTTGATTTGTGTGGCCAGTCATGTGTATCTATATGTACGTGTTGTGTTCGTGTGTGTGCCTATGGGGAACACGTACTCAGCCTCACTACTGGTTGGACCTGGGGGCTTGGAGCTGTGGCACCTCGCTTCTGTGATTGGGCAGATTCAGCAGCTCCTAACAGTGCTAATGCTTGGTTCAGGCCCAAATGGCTCTGACTTTTCCTTTAAGGGAGCTCGTTCCCCTTCACTGGCTATTATGGCACTGTAATGTAATGTGATGTGTGGCAATCTGGAAGGGTGAACTCTGAAAGTAACTCAAAATTCCCCAGGAACATCATATCTGTTAGCACTTTTTTCAGCATGTCATACGATAATCATTGTAGACTCTCTACTACCTACTCCACTAAAAATATTTTAATTACTAGAAAATTACTCATAAACTTTGATAAATATAATGCTTTTGCTGCTGCAGTAAAACCTAGCAAATGAACTGGTCCTATGTTAGCAAAAGAACTATTTCCTAGAATTCTTGTATTGCACACAATCCTGGTTCACCACAGCCTAAGAACTGATTTCAATAAAGTGGTTGACATTAAGTTAGGTGGTCTTGCCACATATTTGGAGCAGGAAGGCCAGATGACACACTGTCTATATGTAGAGAAGTTTCTTGGACTCTATGGCACTGGAATAACTCGGTTTAGACTAAAAAATTATACCATTACATCAAGAATATAAGGAATGAGTCAACATCATCTAAAACATCCAACCATTTGCCCAGAACCACAGCTCCAACACGTGGCAGCCCATAATACTTTTAGACAAGCAACAGGCCACACAATTCATCAGCAAACCCCCTTTGGTTTTCAATGTTTTTTCCCCAGGGTCTTAGAGAACCCCCATCCCTCTTCTGTCTAACTAGTGATAGATACAGAAGTATATATTTGCAATATATTATGCTACTGGTGAGTATCGTAACAGTTTTTGCTAGTGACTGGTTTATCATCAGAAACCATACAGACCAGGTGTCACCCTTTCACTCAGACCAAGCTTAAACTTGTTTGATAACTCATTTTGTGCTGTGCAAGAAACCACTGTTGAGTTTGTCAGCCACAGTACACTGTATTACTTTTAAGGTACACTAGTATAGAAAATCATACCATGGATGTGAATTTAAGAGTGCACTGGTATTAACAAATAAACAGTTGACAGCTGGTTTGAAAAATTAGCTGGCATTAAAATTTTAGGAGCAACGATGAAGAAAAATTAGAAGAGTGAATATAAGACCTTGCAAGCAAAGCACTTCAAAATACACCTCTATGCATCTAAGATTAGTTTGTCTGATTTATCCCACATGATAGAAATGTTTTCAGGAGTGAAGATTAATTGTATTATGGTGCTCTTGACATCCTCTTTTTCCAATCCATTTGCCAGAGAGATGATTTTAACTTTTTCATTACAAAGCTTTTACTATTATAACTTTCACCTGCTGAGTTTAGGCAACTAGCTAGCAATAATGCGAAAATGCTTTTCTCATGTAAACTATCTTTTTATATTGTTCTCATTGTATTTGACCACATCTATTTTATGAGAATGTACATATGCAAAATAGGGATGACTAATATGAAAGTTACTTCATGCTTATTTTTAAAACTGTGGTTAGGTTGTTTCATTTTCTAAAGCTGGATTTATGTGTAGGTTCCTGATGACTTAACACAGATGTTCTATGTGATGTGAAGGTGGCTGTTTTTCAAAAGAAAAGGTAATTGTCATTTTGCACACTCTGTGTTAGGAAATTGCAGCAAACCAATGGTTGGCTGAATGAGAGCACTGCCTGCCTTCCAACCCTACTGAAATCATTGTGGAAGAGGATACTTTGTGTCCTCAGACTGAGGACTTGTGAAGGCCATTTTGAATGTTCTTTTGCACAGATTACTCCAGCTATCTCTGCTAAAGCAACGGACTTTAAAAAAAATTGGGAAGAAAAAGGCAATTCTTTTCCTTTCTGGGACATGTAGAATTGTTTTAAAACTTCTTTGATGAAACAAAAGTAAGCAATTAGGAAAAAACCCTTAAATGTTTTATGAGGATGAATGAGGGTTCACTCATCAGTCACTTTTGGATCTATATTCCACGAAGGGCTTCAGCAGGTTGGAAGCTGTGTGAATGTGGTGTGCGACCCTCAAGACAGCAGTAATAGGCTTGTAGCTGAAATGGAGACAGCCTCCGTCCTTTGGGCAGTTGCTAAGGAGCCCAAGTGCTGTGATAACAAGCCAATTCGCTTTGTGCACAGTGTGGGTTAAGCACACAGGTGTGTAAGTATAAGACCAAATGTTATTCCTTACTAGAGATGATGGGATGACTCCTATATACATGTGCAACATATATACACTCAGGAAAATGCTTTGGAATGAAAGGCTGAACATGATTGTCAGATATTATTAAAACGTCACGTAGCTCTGGGCATTTTAGAACTGTCTTCCTGTGGAGCTTGTGAAATCTAAAGTCAAAAAACTTTTGTGATTTGCTGTGAGTGGGTGGCTGAATGGGTTTATCATTGTGTCTCAGTGTTCTCTTTTTTCCTCCCTCATACTAAAGGAATTCACTTCAATAAAAAGCCAAGTTACTATGCCACTCTGACACTTTTAATTAGGGACAAGGTAAACGGTGTGATTTCTTGCTTCACACAAACAAAGAGGTTATTGCGAAACCCAAATGTGCTTCAGGTAACACAGTCCATGTCAGAATATATCTCAGTCTGCTGTGTTACTTTGTCCCCCATAGGGTTTAGATCATAGCTGAAACTGTAGACTGTGATTGTGTTAGGAGAGAGATCTATACTGTGCTAATGAGTCTGTATTGCTGTCCTCCAACATATCGAATCAAGGTTGGGACAGTGAAGGGAGAACTTAGGGAGGCTTGATCTATCAGCATGTAAGATCTTCTGAAGGGTGAGCACGCTCTTTGATAACATGGTCTTAAAGAGACGGTTAAGCTCCTATTATTTTTCAGCCCTCACAGTATTGAATTCAGGAGGTGGTCATTCCTCATTCCTGCAGTGGTAAATAGGAAAGCTGCTGATCTGCAAACAGTCATAGCTGCTTGAATTTATGACCTAAATTGAGGGAAACAAGAAGAAATGAGCAATGGAAAGGCTCCAAATAAAGGCCGAGAATGCAGAAAGTGGAGTGGGGAGTAGCAAGAGGCATGGCCACTCTTCCCCATGTGGTCCCTGGCCCCAACAAGGCAGAAGAGCCCAAGTACAGAAAGTCATTTGGGTCCTTCAGTAATGCCTGGGGACAGCTAGGGGCTTCAGATCTCTCTCCAGTCAAGGTACAGAGTCCTTTCACCTTCTTTTAGCAACGTAACACACCAAAAGAGTCCTTCAATGAGGAACCAAAATCCAGATCTCTCTTTCCTCAGGGAACTATCCTCATCCCTGTACTGCATAGCTGTATTCACTCTTGTTTGTTCTCTTGAGACAATCAACTGTATCTGTTAACTGAATTAGTGGACTAAATGCAGTTTTTGAATGTGGAGCAGTTACAATGGAAGGGTGGGAGAGGGGACGTAGACCACTCTCTTGGGAGGAGGAAATGTGTCTCTGAACCTTCTCAGGAGAAGGAAACAAACCAGAACTCCTTGCACCCTCTCTCAGGGCTGTAACCCCTGCGCTCTTGGGTACAGGAAGGCTGCCAGCACCCTCTCCTCATCCTCCTTAAAGGCACCCAGCTGTCATCACTTCAGTTTTTGCAGCGCCCACTCACTCCAGCATGCTCCAGAAATGCCTCCTGCATGGATGGAGGATCTCAGCTAAGACTAGACAGCTACTTACTGACTTGCTTCAGCCTGTTGAGGCTGAGATTCACAGCATACAAACCGTAGGCAGCTGGGAAACTCAAATATAAAAGGAACTGAAACAGTTTCCAAACATAAGCAGCTCCTGAACAGAGTTTTTCTGGCCTGTAACTCTTAGGCCAAAATTGTCCCAAAGTCCTTTATGAGGCATGTAGAGTGCATTTGTATCTCGAGCCTGTGCTGTTCTTCAAATAGTAAACCTTTTAAAGAGTTGATTAGCCAAGAAATGACTGTTGCATTCACAAAAAAGCAAAGTAAAAATGCCAGCAATCACTTTCTTGGGATTCTTTATCATTAAAGGTGACCAACTTTTGTCCCATAGTCCTGAACCACTAGGACAATTCAAGCAGGCCTTGGTCTCTATCACCTCCCATTTTTCTGCACGTGTTCAAGGCCATTTTATCTCATCTGGTGTGAGGTAGTCACATAAATAGCATGGAGCAGCCCCATCCTTTGGAAGATATGTACCAGCACATATACTGGCATGGGATGTTCACAGCAAGTACCCTTGGGTACTTCCATTAAAGTTTTGTGTAGTGAAGAACAAGAATTGAGCCCCGATGAGCCTGATGAAATTACAGAATTCTCCAAAAACTGGGGGGGGGGGCGTGGTTCATTGTTTAAATCTTTGGCTGGCTGATATCAAAAATGAGCCTTATTTAGGAGTTGTCTTTACTTGTCTTTGGTAAAGATCACCAGTGATTAACTGATAATATGTGAAAAGAGAAGACTAGGATGTAGTAAGAAATAAGATTGCTTTCAGCGTTGCATAAAGTGAGCAATTTAGTGAAATGGTTCAAATATTTCACCCTGGGTGTACTCCTCCTCAGAGTCAGGGATCCTCTGGTAATTGCTTGAAAAGCAGAAACAGAGGGGGAAAATTAAAGGAAGAATCAACATCAAATGTAAGATGCTTGGCTGAACTTGAGAAATGCTTTGATAATGGCTTCAAGCATTCAAATGGAAAAATGCATCCCTACTTAATGTTATTGATTCTATGTCTGGAGAAAAAAACACAAAATATTGTGTCCAGGCTGCTGGAGATGCTAACTGGAGGGAGACAGCCAAATGAGGTCAAATTCATTACTTTGTTCAAACAACGAAACTCAAGCAGGAAAAAAAAAAGATGGTAAAAAGCTCAGGGCAAAGCCACTTTCTCCCTCTGAAATACAGGTGTTTATTGTATTATGCCCTGATGATAATGAAGTAGCCCCTAAAAATATCTTGGTGAACTCCTGGCTTATTAGAATTGATGGGAATTTAATTATTGACTTCAACAGAGTCAGGATTTTACCTTGCAAATATACTCTGGGCATTCAAAAAGCTTCAGTGACCATGACCCATATCTTCGATCTGAACTGGGATGACTGATACTCTTGACTACCATTTCATGGCACTTACACAAAAGGCAGGGGTTATTCACTGTCTTCCATCTACAAAAGCCAGGTAGCTTTCACAGCAGAGAGACAATCTCCTGGAAGAAGATCACTGAGAACTTCTAAATTAAGGTTTGGGTTCAAAATCCCTCCTTCTCCATTAATAGAGGGACACCAGGGGATGCTGACTTTCTCACCCCCAAAATATTCACCAGCGCTATGTGCATGCATATATGCTAATATCTGCATGCAGTGTCCTAAGTATGCTGAACTTAGCAGTAAGGAAAAAGAGGTCTTTGATGAAAACACAGATTTACCGCTTACACAAGAGGATCCACAGAAAGACACTGAATTTACAAAAATAACAGAGGAATAAACTGCATTTATATAGTGAATCACAAAGCATGCAATTAACCTTTTCAGTCTGTAAAATGTTCTCTACCCGAACACACCTCCCAAGCAAGATTTTTTTTTCAAGGTGGGACTAATCAGGTCCCAAGAGACTGGGCATATCCTAGAAGAGGATTATTTCTGAAATTAGAATTGTATATTGGCCATTATTTTCTTTTCAGTTAAGACAGAGATGTAAATTAAATAGCATTATCTTCGGCAATGAAGAGGAAATTAAAAGGGGTACAGATTAGAAATGAGAAGCAATCTTTTCCTAACCCCAGGGCTCAAGAGAATGAGCACACAGTGACAGCACCTCTAGCAGTGCTGGGTGTTGAAGTCTCTGTTAATACCAGGCCAGGATTTGGGGCACATGAACCTGAACCTGAACATCTAGGCTTCCCTGCCACAGAGTGTACCTTGGAAATGTCAACAACTGTAACACATATTACCACATGTACCTGGCAAGTCACTCATGAAACACCCTTACGACTATTTACAGAGCCTTGTAAGATGTTTTTGCTTCCTGGAAATAACTGATGTGACTGCAAAACACTAAAATTTCTACATTTTTTCCCCAGCTTTGAGTGTGAACTGTCATGGCAGGGAGTGTAGTAATTAAATGTGCTCAATTCTCCTGACAAAAACAAGAGAAAAACTCAAGATCTGCATGTTTTACAGGTTGGGCACATTTCACGAGGGATGTTTTTCTGTTTCCAAAGGTATCTCAGCTCCTACCTTATCTTTCAGGATGGTATGATATAACGGAAAGGTAGAAGCCACACTAGGATAGGGTCAAGTATATATTTTCATCTATATTTGCTTTTGCTACAAAAAATATTTCCAGGTTTTATCTTAAGAAACAATATTTTTTTAAAGGTAAAAGATGATATAGACTAATGTCATCAGCACAAAGCCTGACAACTGCTGCAAATAATCATAGATCAAGATTATAGCATGGACTTTCTTAGGTATATGCAATGTGCCTAAACTTTCATACCATCCTTTTTAGGATCCTGATTTTCTGCAGAGCAAGTAATCTAAATATACCATAGTGTGAAGATTAGATTGAGTTCAGTGTAGAGACATACGTTGTCAGTTCTTCTTACCAACACCTCCCACTATTGCTCTGCATGTAAAGGTATTTCATTTGCTGAATTCAACTTGTCAACTGTAACAAATATGTCCTAATCCCATTATACGCATCACAGTTCACTAACAACCACATAGGAGCCACCAAGCCCTTTTCTCTTTGATCATCCCAGATTTACACACTGGCCAAGGGCAAGAACCATGAAGTCTGCTGAGAATAGATGAGTGGGGGCAACCTGCAAGGTGTTTCACTACATATTTGATATAAATGACAATTGTTTAAAAGGTGCCTTAACTTCCATTTTACAAAGTTTGCTACTGTAGCAAATGCTTTAACATCCATTCTTTTCTGCTAGTTCTCTATTTCCATTTGTGCTGCTGTAACTTCTCTGATTTCATGGTGGCATAATTGTTGAATACCTGACTGCAACTGTGACTTGATAATTGTATCTGTCTAGCTTCCTTCTTCACCATTAACTTAGGCATTGACTTCTTTTCTTAGAAGTCTAATTTTGCTCTCAGATCTCCCTGGGAAGAGCTCATGAAAAAGAGCAGCAGAAAATAGAATTTCAATCCTTTTGAAAATTCAGGCATTTTAACATTTCCTACAATTGTAAACTGGGACAAAACATTACATTTTGAAAAATTTACCATTAACAAAAGATTATGAAATATCTTGCTTTAAACATATGGGAATGACCTACTGAAATGCCCTCTCTGTACACAGTTGAAATGTTCTGTTTAATGCTATTTCAATCTTTATTTTACATAAAAGTCAAACTTTTAGATCCTCCTGCTTTCTTCTGTTACATAAGCATCAGAACGATAAAAGTTGAAACATTTCGATAGTTCTCCTTTAAAACATTTCTATCCTGCACAACATTGTTTCATCCACATTTCTGGGGAGGAAGTAAATTTTCCAAGTTCCCTTAGAAAGTTTCTAAGTCATAAGTTTCTAAGTTGCCTTAGGCAACTTGCAACCAGCTGTTCTACAAGGAGGTTTTCAGGTACCACATCTGATCATTTCAAGATCATTGATAGACTAATGTCTTTGTTTTGGTTTGCAAACAAAATCTTTCAAAGGGCCAACAAGATGTTGTGCAGACAGACTGCAGCTGCAGGTTTGTTGAAGCTATCAGACAATATTGAATGTCTCCTGTCCAAATGCTGAGAGCTATGAGGCTCTATCGACTTTACTGCAGAATTAGACCAAAATGAATGGGGCTCAACAAAGGATTAAAAAAGAGAGGGCAACATTTCCTCAGTGCAAAGCAGTTCTCTAAATTTGAGAGTCTCACTCAGGTTTAATATAAAACTGTTTTCCTAGATGTGCTATTAGACAACTCTTTAAGGCAATTAAAAAAGATGTTAAAACTTATTAGTGTTCAGGCTGTTACCAGTTCTCTCAGCTAGGACAAAGATATTGTATATAATCAATTTTAATTTTCATATGATTATGACAAAGCACAAAGCTGCATAGTTTGGATTACAAACATAGCAGGATAGTTTTCCTTTTTTCTCTCTCGCCTTATCCAAATTGCTGTTTTGACTGCAATCATTAAAGGAATAATAGAAGCATTTTTATTGGCAGTAGGTTTTACAAAACATGACCTTAACAAGTCCTTTACAAATTTCAGACAAAGTAATAATTCAATGAATTAATTTAGCCCTTTTTGTGCAAATGAACTGTTTCCGAATTATACACATATATGAATCACTTCATGCAGAACTGAATTATAGCCGAACTTGCTCAGCTGCAAGGTGGCATAGAGACAAACAGTATAACTTTGTAGGTTGAGTAATCCTGGACAGGACACTAAAGAAAAGCATTTCTCTTGCAGTCGTTTCCATGGTACCTTTAACACCCACATACAGCAAGTAGGACATTGGTTGTTAAAGTCTCATCCAAATAAATCCCACAAAGTAAATTGCATGGAACTCAATTTATCTACCTCGAAATGAAGTTTGCTGGGATCTGAACCTGTGGCTTCAGGAAAAAACAGGCATTTCAAACCTGACGTGCAAGTCATTCAGTCATTCTATCAGCTTTAACATTAAGGCATATATATTAAATTCAAGAACATAAGCATGCAAATATATCTCTAAATCTATACATATATAGCTGTACCTACATTTGCCTGAGATTCATCATGCCCATTGATTTCTGCTAATTCCTTGGCGCTTTTTAACTGCAAAGAGTAAGCAAAAAACAAAACAAAGCAAAACAAGTACATTACTTGAGTATTTCACATAGTTATCTTTGATTTATTCGAAGGAGCATTTTATAAAGCTTCCAAAGAGAAAAACAGATGGAGCATATAATACTAATGAGTTTTTGCTCAAACCATTTTGAAACCAACATACTTAAGGCTTGATAGGTTGGCAAAAAAAAAAGGGGGGGAAATAATAAGACTGGGTCATTATTTTTGAAATAATAAGATTAGAAAGTAGTTTCAAGGCACAAAAAGTGTACAGAATTGGCTCTCCAGAATAATAAATGATTTCATTTCCCATTCTTGCTGCTATTAATTTAAACTTTGCAATATTTGCAAGTTGCCACTAGCTAAATAGTGTTTTGCTAATGATTACTTTTGAATGATATATTTTGAGCTGTTTAAGATGCCAGAGTTCCACTGTATGTTTCCTTCCTGGGGAAGCATCTAAATAACTGTCATGGCTCCTGGGTATGACAGAAAAGGAGGTGAAGGGAAGAACATCTTTTTTGTTTAACTGGTGGAAGGAACTGAGAAGACTGTCAATTTCAGATCCATGATCTGAACCAAAAACTTTTTTCCCCTCTGAATTAACTTTTGTGGGGAAATTCAGGATTACTTCTTGGGGGATTGTAAGAGATCCCTACCAAGAGACTCAAGAAATGTCCTAGCTCATGTCTTCAGCCACATGGAAATATGCACTCGTTCATGCTGGGACTGCGCAAACACAGAAAAGAGGAGACACTGCAGCTGTCATGAGCTGGTAAGCTGTGGAGGTTTGCACACTTAAGTGAAGCCTACAGAACCATTTACCCTTTAGGTGAATTTCTGAAGAGCCATGTGTTTATGCTAACTTAATTCAGAGCAGATATTTGAGGTGGGGGTGATGGGGAATAATAAACAGAATTTTCTCCTGTATTCCTTGGTTTCCATCTGTTTTTGCCAAAGAAGCTAGGATTGATTTAACTGTTGATGATACAGCTGTAATACCAAACAACAGCAATCCTAAAATTCAGGAGAATATGAGTGCTATTACATTTCGATTAGGTGTTTGACTCAAAAGTACCAGCTGATTACCCTGGGAGGGCTGGCTAGCTTACATCCATCATCTTTTTGCTGTGTGACAGCAACAGCTAAACAGGTTGTGAATCATCAAATTCTCAGTTTCCAAGTTGAGGATTAAGGTATGTGGGGCATGATCTCTGTATGCTTTAATATGCAGGGCTGTGAACTGCACCAGATCAGAAACTGCTGCACAGGCAGTTAAATTGGTCCTCATGGAGAGGGAAGCGTGGGGACAATCTCTGAGAAAGCAGTACAAATGATAGCTGGGAACTGCAAACTCATCAGTTGTCCCAGTTCAATTCACTGATGCTCATCTTTCAATACCCTTGAAAAGGCTACAATTTAAAGCAGTATTATGTATTTCCAATGAATGTTGTGTGTTTTTCCTGCACTGAAAAATAACCTTGCCTGCAAAACCACCACATTGTGAGGATGGCCAGTAGGAACAAGCTGAGAAGGCTACTTAAAGCCAAGCACCAAAGTTAGATATTTCTGCATTGTGGCATCACCAAAAGAGCTGTTTCCCAATTCTGCCAGTTCTTCATTATACAAATTCACCTCACAGGAGCAGTCCTGTTGAGTTCAGCTGGGTTACTCATCTGAATAGGAGGTCAGGCGAGCAGGCTTGTGTATGTAAAACTGCTCCGCATGTTAATGCTGCATCCCGAGTGCTCAGCAAGTTCTGTTCATTGCTTACCTTTTGCCTTTCCTTTTTCAGGTTCATAAAATGCAGTCACCCCTTGGTGATTGCTGGCTTCTTGGGCAATGCTCCACATGCATTCTGCTGGTGACATACCGCTCCCCTGTCAGCCTCACGCTCATTTGGCTGGAGCATGGACTCAGCCTCTAGCCTACGTTGGTCTGCTGGACTTTCACCCCACTGCCTTTTCCCAGCATCACTGCCCTGACGCTGCTCCACCAATGCAGGCAGCGTTAATCTAGTTCTAATGCAGACAGGATGCTAGAGCCCCTTCATCTTTTTGGCCAGCCATGCTCTGAAATGGATGACAGAGCTCAGGCAAGCAGGTGCTAGTGTCCACATCTACACTAGAACCAATGCAGTAGGAGGTGGAGGTGAACCCAGGGAGATAATGGTGGAAAACTCACGGGGAGAAAACGTCCAGCTGCATTCCCACAACTAATGGGGTAAAAGTCCCTCTTTTTCCAATATTGTTTCATTTAATTTAAGCTGAAATTCCACTCTTTTCTCACATCCTAAATCATGAAATGTAGGAATAGAAATCTTGAAAAACATACAATATTGGAAAAACAGGACTTGCCTTACCCCCAAGGCAGGCTCCATCGCAGGTCGGTAGTGAGTGTGATGTTACCAGCAGAGAGCATGCTGAGGCAACACACTGAACTAGTGCCAGTAACAACCAAGGGCCTACCTGAAAGGAAAGGAGCAGGGTTAAGGAATTAGAAGTCCCTGATGTATCAATTTGCTGGGACGTGTTCTTTGGGGACGCTGGAGATTAGAGAAAACGCACAGCCACCAGACCAAACTCCTTCTAGGGAGCTCCATTTCTTTGCAGCAGTGGGGTTGGTTGCAACCTGGGGTTGGTTCATGCCAGCAGGCATCGACTCCTCTGACAACCAGAGCTGGTGGCAACAGGCCAGATCTAATCCAGAAACCCCTTGGCTGTAGTAGTGCAACATGATGCATGAGCAAATAGGACCTTCCCCAGCAGGACCTCTGTGCCTGGCTAGAGCTGGGTGAGAGCAATGGGATCGGAGCAAGCTACTGGTGAGCCAGCCCATGGCTCGGGGCAGGCGCGCTCAAACATGGCTGCACCCCCCCCGTGTAAACATGCCTGCGGTGCGGCAGGCTATGATCCCTCTATCAACTTGAGATGAAATGGCACATTTTAGCAAAAGTATTACGAATGGGAGCAATACAATCGAGGCAGGAGCACACTGCTATTTATTTTCACAAGAAATGTTCATATTTACTTGACTCTGCCATATGATTTTCAATACCCAGTGTGGATAAAACACACAGATGAGCTGTGGTGCTTGTAAAGGAAAGCTGTGAGCATTGGCAAGCGGGGGTCATTACTGCGAGGGCTTTTGCTGTTCTGGAAAGTTTTGGAAACAGTTCAGGGTTGCTGGAGAGGCGAACTAGCTGTGTAGCGCTGCTTAGGGATTCTGGCTACTTACAGTCTCAGCCTTAAGCATGTTTCAAAGTTAATTCTCGAAAGAAATGCAGATCCATTGTGCTTTTCTTCCAGCTACTGTTTTGTCTGTCTGCCTAGCATGAGCGCACATTTGATCTGCAATTTGTAGGAGTCTGCAGAGATTCAAAAGTCTGCCCTGGTGGTCCCTACTGGGGCTGTTATTGCAAGAGCTTCTCATATGTTTTTGCACCATATTAATTTCTATCAAGATATAACATAATTTTGCACAATTTCATTATTTCTTTTTTTAAAGTATTTTGTAATACTGTACCTTGAATGCTATGTAAAAGGTGAATGAGGTGACGTTAACTGAAGAAAATTAACAGACAATATGTTTATAAACATTCTGTTGTCGCCAAATCCATTATTCCTCATGGCACTTTGTATAATGCAGTGTTGCATCAGTTCTCATTTAGAAGGTTATCTTCGTAAACGTAAGTGCTAAGAATATGTATTTGAAAATAAAAGCTTTATTTTTTCCAAAATCTAAATTATTTATTGATAGAATATATTTGTCGCTAGATATACTCAATGACAAATGTTAGGATAGGAATGATGACACAGCTTCTGTAATGAACATTAAAAAAGAATTGAAATAAGTGTAATTGCTTTTCCCAATATGTATATTAAATATATACATCTATTTTCAGACATATTCAGAAATGAATGCTGAAAAATCTTTAACATAAGAACCATCAACACTTTGAATCTTTTCCATCCAGGCAATTCAGATCCTGCAGTCTTCAAACTGCAGATACTTAACCTAAATATTTTAGCTCAAAGTTTACATAGAAAAGATCAAAATAAATTCTCAAAGCAGAGACTGTGCCTATGCAGCACATGTGCAACTTTGTGATTCTGGTGTGTTAACACCATGTGTTTTATCCACAACATTTATTCATACAGACAGTTATTACACACAATTTGATATTTCATTTCCAGATTTCCAGATTTCCTTTTTGGTGTGAAACTATGCATTTTACTCTGCTTTTAAGACAACACTATCACATACACTCTCAACATCATAAAGCACCTCAGTATCAAAAAAATCTAAAATAAAATAATCTGATTTACAGGGATTTGTTCCTCACTGGTCAAATAAGTGCATTGATGAAATAGTTTTCTAATATCATCATAATAAAGTTTTTGTGTATTTGCATCTGCATGAATAACACAGGACAGTCTAAGCTCTTTTTCTTTAATAGTATTCTTAAAGGAAATACCTGATTTGTTTGAAATATTTTTACTTTTCTGGTATACTTAACTCTCCAAACATCTGTTTGTCTCCAGAGAGAAAACACACTTCACTGATATCTATGTGGAGGAACACAATATTCAATATGTGAATTGTTGAATCAATGTGGATAGTGTAAAATAAGGGTCCATTTTCACTCTGTTTTCTTAAACCCTATGTTACTCTCAGCTGCATTCACAAATGCTAATGAGGGCAGAGACACAGGTCTCGTAGGGTTATGTCTTGCTTACAGCATAGTCAATGGTCAGACTCCTACGGATTTTGGAGGTAAAGCCTTGAGTCTTCCTCAGCACACCTAAGCCAGCCTTTTTCTCCAATCAAAACCACTCACCTGTTCCTGCAGGACTTTAAGCATTGCTTGTGTATGCGTTTGCTCTTCCTTGGCTTGCTCCAGTTCGGATTTTTTGTTATTTAATTCTTCCTGTATGCTCAGCAATTGCTGCACAAACAAAAGAAGTTTCTGGTTAGCACAGTCTAGATCCAAAGAGGATTTAAATCCTCAGTTTGATAAATCCTCATTTCAAACAATGCTTTGCAGGATGCTCCTACATTTATTACTGTTGCATAATCTGCTATGTCTAAATGGACCAGAGGTAAATTATTTTCATCTGCATCTCCTTCTGCAGCAGTGCTCCACAAGTAATGCATCTGTTAATGTGTGTTAAGCTATTTGTTACATGAAGGTAGAAACTTTTGGTACAGTATATCACCCACAGGGGGACTGTCACATTCATCTGAACCAAAATCTTATTTGTAGAAGTATACATGGTCTTTTTAATAATACCAGGGTAAACACTACAGTACATAAATAATTTAAAAGCACAGCCCTTTAATATAATTAGTCACTGGCCCAAAGCCATTTTCATTCTATGCAAAGCAATATTCTGGAAAGCTTTCACACTGAGTTGCCAAGAAGAAAGCTTTCCTTTTTTCCTTGTGCTGTGTTATTTTATTAGATCAGTAAGACTGATGCCCTACAATCACTATATCAGCCATGAAGTCTGTTGATCTGCATTGTCAAAACAAAAAGCTATGACCAAAAACTATTTTTATGAAGATAATTTCTGGAATGTTAGGACATATTTAAAAGACCACAGCCTCTCTTCTTGGCTAGCTCTATGTTCTGCACAGATTTATTGTAGCTGTCAAGAGCAGGTCAGTAGATTTAATTAATTCTAAAATAATTATATATTTCTGTATTGACGTGATAAATGTTAGACACTGCTAAAGAGCAAGAGAAGACAAACAAGAGATTAAAAAAGAGTTTATTGTGCTTTCCTTTCATAATCAAGAAAGGAAAGTCCCAGGCATCAAAGGACTCTTTTTCTGTTGCAGCACCAAGATTGTTTTAAGAGCTGCTTGGAAACATTTGACACTTCAGGGCTTGGCAGAGCTATTGGTAGTGTATTCTTGGTGTAAGTGAACAACAATCTGGTGGCTGGAGTCAAGTCATTCAGCCACTGGAGTAAAAATCCACGTGGGTATATGTCTGACTGTATCTTACACACTCTACAATCCAGCTGGGTGGGCTCACTGTTGGATCTCACCCCTTGGACTGTGCCCTGGGAGCCTCCAAGGGACATTCAGGTATGTGTATTTACTCCACTCTACCATGGCACAAAAGCATTTTGAATCTCAAAATTTTACACGAAAAAACAATAGGCTTTACTGAGCCTATTAACCAACCAAATATTGCATGGGAAGCTTTATTTCTGGCATTTCCTGAGCCGGGATGGATTGCCACCTCAGAGCTGTTCACCTTGCCTATTGGGTACCACTCCCTAATTTTCGGAAGACACACTGAATTTGTGTGTATACAGTCGTGTGTCACACACTGATACCCATGTGGCCCCTCAGCAGAATTACAACTTTTCAAACTTTTCACATTTTAGGCCAGAAGGGACCATAAGTTCACCTCATCAAACCTCCTGTTTATTACAGACCATTAAGCTTCACGCAGGATAGCTCTTGTTGATGTCTGCACTTTAGAAAGATGAAGGGACACCAGTCCTCAGAAGAGAAGCAGAATATACAAGACATAAGATAAATGAAGCCCTTTCAAGAATTACTATGAGATACCTGAGGTGTGGCAAGAAGATGCCACCTAATAGGGGTTGATGGAATGTCCTCTCCTTTCCAGCCCCAACTTGTTTAACCTTATGCACCTGAACTGGACAATGGTAGCCTAAGAAAAAAAAAGTCTCTGTCCCCCTGCCTCAGAGTCTTCTCTAAGCAGTTCTGTCTTGCCATTGTGGCCAGTCTCTGATGATTCAAATGGAGGAGCCAAACTGAATGAAATAATTCTCTTACAAAGCCAAGAATCACAGAATCACAGAATAGTTGGGGTTGGAAGGGAGCTCTGGAGATCATCTGGCTCAAACCCCTGCTCATGCAGGGTCAGCTAGAGCAGATTGCCCAGGACCATGTCCAGTCATGTTCTGAATATCTCCAAGGGTGGAGACTTCACAGCCTCTTCGGGCAATGTGTTCCAATGTTCAAACACCCTCACAGTGAAGAAATGTTTTCTTGTGAATGCATCTAGCCAGTTATGTACTGGGGGAAGGAAATCCTTCATTGCTTCTCCAGGCAACCAGCTGAAATCTTGAGGCATGAGATTTCATTATCATCACTGTCTCAGTGCAGTGCTGCTAGTACTAGGGAATATGGGGAGGACTGTGCAGGATGTCCTGTTTGTTCCACAGCTTCTGAAAGAAGTGAAAGAACACGCAGAACTGAGGAGCACATCACCACCTTTCAGACTGCACCTTCATCTTCTTTCAGAGACATTACTCCAGTTCCTGGGAGGCATCTTAGAGCCCATCCATCTGAACAATCTCATCTGGAAGATTTCAAGTGAGTTTTAAATCCACCTGTGCTACTGGAAAGCCTTTTCAAAATTTAATGCCTGTCACAAATGGGAGACCAAGTCTCACTTCCAGGCTGACCTTGTTACACTTCTGTCACTAAGATGCCCTTCCCCATCCTACCCTCCCATGGTTCTCCCATGGACAATTCTTATATACAGCAAATCAGCTCTCACACTGCCACTGTTTAAATCTCACATCTCCCACTGCTCTCTCCCACTGTGATTTAGTCCAATTATATCCCTCTTCCTTTGATCCTGATTTTATCTGTTTTGTGTTTGAGGAGACAACTTCCAAAACTGCCTGAGCATGGCAAGAAATGGAGGTGTGGAAGAGAGTCACTGAAAGCACTTGACTCTAGATCAGCCAGGAGCAGCAATTCCAGGAAAACATCCAATGTGCTCAGTTTCCCCATGGTAAGGCAGAGCAAATGTTCTGGTCACAGTATGACCTGTGAAGCACTCGATATGAGACAAAACTTCCAGGTTTTAGTGGTTAAATTGTCAACTCTTTCAGGCTTTAATGGTTAAATTGTCAACTCTTTCAGGCTTATCGTGTGTGCATAGGCTATGTTGAAAGACAGTGAATTGGTCTGTTTGCATGGGGATAGAAAACGCCGTATTTGTAACTAAGGTGCCACATTCCCAGTCAGATATAAGGTTTTGTAATCACAGCACTGGGACCTTCCACTGAACTCCATAAGGGGCCAGAATTGCAGCTGGGAATGCTTCTAGCTGTTCCCTGGAGCTTTAACCTTCTTTTCTTTTCTCTCCCTCTCTAAAAGCTGTAGAACCTGCTCGTTTTGCACAGGCAGGTTCTGAGATCTCTTTTTCCTGAGTGGTTGATGCCATTACGAAGAAGTTATAACAAAGAATTATACCTGCCAAACAACATATCTTTTCCTTCTAGTTTTATTTTGGGAAATGACAAAACAGCTTTGACTGAAAAATATACCAGCCTGAGACAGATGATTGGCTTGAAAAATGTCTGCACAAAAACACAAAGTTGGACAAAATTAAAAGCAAATCAAACAAGGATCTTATACTGGGAAGAATGAGGCAAATTTCAAAATAGGGACTGCTGTCATGCCCACTTATAAACAGAGAGACACTCCATAAACATTGTAAGGAATAATGCCAATATGCTGATATTTAATTATTCAGAATTATTTTGTTTTTCACATAAATGTGCTTATTAAAAATTGATCCTATAGATATTTCCTCTTCTTTTCAGATTACTTGCAAATGTATATTACAATCAATTAAAATTAAAAATTGGTCTCCTTTGGTTTTACTGCTTATGCAGTCTGATCCGGTTCCACCTACTTTGCTATGTCATCCAGCCTTTCTGCCAGAGCTTCCCCCTACCCACCCACACATAACATTTGCTACCCTGTTTCCCACCTATTGTGCACTGCTGGCTTGTCTCAGAGCTTTTTCCAGCAGAGCTATCAAAATGCCCCTTCCTTCAATCTCATGTTACATCTCTGGCCATTTTCTGAAGTCCTGATGTCCCCAAACTTTGTGGCAAAAATATGGCATTCTCTGCAGTCAGCGGTTCCTCAGTTCTCTCAGGGAAAGGAGAGACTTCTTGGTTACACACTGCTCATTTTTCTGTTGTCTTTCAGATCAGTGTTTCTGCAACTTCATGTGATTCTTGGGTCTCTGGGGTCCGCTGCAAGTTATGCAGTGGTTTATTCCCTGAGCGAAAATCCCAGTGTCAGGAGGTAGAAAAGCATCTCATGGTGGAGAGGCAGTGCTGTAGTCAGAAATATTATCTTTGCTGTAGTGCATGCCCATGCTGGGAAGCAGAGAGATTGGCTGCAGCCTTCTGCCAAAGGGAGGGAAAGGGTACTAGCACCAAGAGCACACAACCCATACAAAACCTGACCTAAAGAAAACTTGATTTAGGGAGTGTTGTTGTGAAGAGAGGATTTTTGAGGAAGGTCAGAGAATGTCCAGCATCACACTGTGAAAGAGCTTTCCAGGATAGAAGAGTAAGAAGAAGGGAAGAAGTCAACTTCTGAAATCAGCAGGGAAGTGTGTCCAGGGTTGGATGGTAAATGAAAGGGGTCTGGCAAATGTCATGCAATGCGAGTGAGGTATTTCACAGGAACAGCTCTGAGGATCCTGGAGCAAGGCATCCACATAACCTAAAGCTCCACCAGCACCGGTCTCAGCTGGGAAGCTCAGCTGGTCTAGATGCAACCACAGCCATTTGCCACAGTGGTTGCTGGATGGTCCCTAAGAGATGAAATCCTGGGGTAGGTTCAGGTCAGACGGGTAGACATCACTGGTAGCTCCTTACTGGCATTTCCAGAGAGGAGATTAGAAAGGAAACAGAATTCACCTATGAGTGGTCTCTCCAGAGCTAAATCAATATATTTTAGGCAAACAACGCAAGACAGCTTGCTTGCTTCCAGCATCAGCTCTGGAGCTGCTCTGTACAGAAATGGAAAACATCACTCTTCAGTGCTAAGCTTGTTTCATTCATGAGAACCAAATTCCTCCCTGCACATAAGTGGGTAGCTAATTTCTTTATATGGGAGGGAAGAGTGTGCGCGTGTGTGTTTTGTTCTGTTTTTTCACACATTCCTACCTCCAATGCTGAATCTCTCTCAGAAACAGTTCAGTACCGCCCATATTTTGTAGATATCAAAAGTGCAGAGAGAAAATTACCATCTTAAACCAATCTGCGCAGCTTCTGAAGCATTAAATATAGATGGCATTATGGAAGGCAGCTGAATTACTCAGACTGTGTACAATGTGGTGCCAGGGTGGCCAAGAATGTTAACAGCTGAACAACACACAATGACTCAAAATATATGAGAATTCCTAAAGGGAAAGTAATAGCTTGCTGTTTCGTATCACTGTGCAGCCATGAAATACTCCTTCTCTTTCCTCTTTTCCTCCTTGCCCACAGTTTTTTATTTCTCCCCAAAAGGCAGTGTTACATGTATACTTTTAAATATAAATTATGGACATATGTACAAGTACAGGCACACACACAGCCTAGCAAGACAAAGAAGTTTCTCAGAAGGAAAGCATGGTTTCCAGCATGAAACCATCAACTTAGTATTCTAAGAAATTGGGGCAGATCAGAAGAGACCACAAAGCCTGAGGCTGTACTTAAGATACTGTAGGGCTGACAGAATAATAAAAAAGGAAAACCAGCATTTGCCACAAGTTTAACAGTTATACAGCTGAATGGTCCTGCCCCTGCTATTTTGGTGATAGCTTTCCCTACAGCTGCTTGAAAAGAAATATGAAAAGGTTACAAAGATCTTAAAAGAAAGAGAAGTAAAGATCAGACAAAAGAGCATCTCTGAGGTGGGAGCGCTGACTTTGATCATTGGTAACAGATAGTTAGAGCAAACTCATCCAGTTCAGTCACAGGAAGGAGGCACAGACTCTTCCTCCAGTTTCTGGAGTAACTACAGGGCGTCCAAAAAAGATCTGTGGCAAACACTTCAGAAATGACAATATCAGTCAGAGGGGGATGGTGTTACTCAGCCTAATAGTGTCAACCCACTTGAATGGACATTTTGGACACCTAGTGAACTTAAGCAAACTGAATTCTCCTATCCATGTAATATTTGGTGGGCAACATATTACTCTCCATTGGCTACTTATAGGAAATATTTGTACATCCCTATACAGGAAAAATGGGGAGATCTGATTCACTAGATGCCTAAAATGATGTGCCTGAAAGAGGCAGGCTAGATCCCACCCAAGGTTATCATTTTCAGTCCTGAAGAAACTAAGGCTTGAATAATAAACTCTAACTTGGGGAAACAGTTCTTACTTATGCAACACGGCAACCATTTCTCCTATACTACACTGGAATTAGAGATCTAAAATGTATGAAATTCTAGGCATTGAAAGGATCTCATAAACCACCTAAAGATTATGACAGCACACTTAGGCTAGCAATTTCTGGAGTTTTATCCTTTCACTCCCCTCTACCCTCCAAAGCAAGCCTCATTGTGTCAATTCCATATTTATTTTATAGAAATAAAAAGAAGTTAGAGTTTGCCAAACAGAAAAGGACAAACATTAGCAAGGGAAAATGTGTTTCAAAAGTCTTAGAAACTATTTACAAATAAATGGGGGAGGCACGGTAAACTTTTCTTGTCAGAATCCTCATTAGGTAGAAGGAAAAGAAATAATGAGTTAAAACGAAACCTCAGGTGCATAATCTATTGCAAAATAAAATTGCAGATCCCTCTGCCAATACTTCTGTGGAGTAGCTGTAAGGTTGTTTTTCTCTCTTTCTAAGACAAGATTTCATATCACAAATGGCCAGCACATGGCAGGCTTGAATAATGAGAAAGTGACTTCCCAGCTGAGCAAATATGCATTAGTAACAAGACGCTGATGAAGCCAGACAAATCACCAAGGAAACAGAAGAATGTGAAAGACAAGTCAAAGAAGCTTTAGAAATGAGCCCTCAAGGATGTTAGCCATGTTGCCGCACTAACGGTAACATATGTGCAATCCTAATGTATGACAAGCCATGATTAAAATAAAGAATATGATTGTGAGTTTTTTGAGGGAAAATGAAACATTATGTAATAGAGCAATGTTTCTCAGCCCTCCCATCTCTCAGGGTCCTCCTGTATCATATGAACTATAGGGATGACATTGTTAGGATGGATCTTGGGGTTTGCCACCATAAAAGAGTCCAAGCCCTGGTCCCCCAACTCTGGGCTCATATGTGGATCGACAACCCAGCTGCTGCTTGCCAGGCATCCACCTTTGAAGTGAGTTTTCCTGGCTCTCTGACCAGAGGAAAAATGCCTGCTAAACATGTTTGCTCCATACTAGCAGGTTAACCACTTGGGAAGGGGACAGGGCACTGGGCACACCTGATGGGTGAGGGTGTATTGTGGCACTACCGAAGAATGCTGTCCTACTGCTTCCTTAGGGAGATGCTTGCCATCCTCTCCTCCCCCTGCTACTAGATGGACTGCAGAGGTCCGACAGCTTTACTGCACTCAGAACAAGAGCAGGCAGGATTGAACCCAAGAAATCTCAAACCACAAGACAGACAAATGACACACTGAAACTACCCAAAGGGAGGTTACAGAGAAGATGGAGTCAGGCTCTACTCAGAGATATACAGTGAAAGGCTGAGAGCCAATAGACACAAACTGCAACAAGGAAAATTTCTATTACGTACAAGGAAAACATTTCCTAGCGAGGGTAGCCAAACACTGGAACAAGGGCTTAGCAAGGCTGTGGACTCTACATCCTTGGAGATAAAACTCAGCTGGACAAGGCCCTGAGTAACTTGATACAACTCCAAGACTGGCCCTGCTGTGAGCAGGAGATTGGCAGACGTGACCGCCAAAGGTCCCTTCTGACTTACCTTAGTCTATGATTCTAAAGAATGTTTAATAGATACCAGATAATCAGATCTCATTTCTTTTGTTTCTGTGAGGCATAGTAATTCACTCATGCTAACTACAAGAGGCAGTATTTGGGGCTGGACAGCAGATCAACAGAGGGAATGGCTGGCTTAGAAAACAGGCTACAGCTTTTATTTGTCAAGTAAGTTTTAAGCATATCTCTTGCTCCAGCCAAGAAAGGCAAATTCGCTTAGATCAGTTATGGACTGTTACAGCAAATGAGGAAAAAATCTAAGTCCTTACGGACCTTAAAGTATCAATCCCTCCTCCCAGAAGTGAAATCCTCCCATCTTACTAATATCTATTAGTATCTAAATATCTACTTAGTGCTAATATCAGGGATTCCCTTCTGGGATCTGACTTTCATAGCAGATTACACAAGGTCTTTGATTTTGATGGTGCCCTGCAGAAAGAAGAAGCTTCTTTGGCCAAAAAAATTACACGTCATCAATAAAGTTCCCATCTACCTTTGTTAAATGAGGTGATTGGCATGTTAGATAGCCCTTGACTTTTACTGGAACAGATGAGTGAGAAGGTGGACTTATAATTTGCTCTGATCCTGATCAAAGGAAGAGGGCTGAACTCAGATGAATGTTGTGTTCCTTCTGCCCTTGCATCTGTCCTACAAGCCAACCAGTGTGCAGCTAGTATGATCCAGAACCAAAAGAAGACATCCATTCATAGCAACCTCCTCTTCTCTAGCCTTCCACCTGCACCCATCCATTATTGCTACCTCCTCACCCGGCAATGACACTTGAACTGAATGACCACATCTATTCTTTCACGGACTGCAAAAGAGCATGATACAGTGCCCTCCTTCTTAGCAAAACAGATTAGTATTTTTTTTTTAATTTTGATTTTCCTATTCTGGAAGAAATATTTAATTCATTTTAAAGGAGAATAAAAACACCTGAAACATTTTTGCTAGGAGAAAAAATGACATCAGGAAAAAGAGTCAGTTTGCCCAGTGTTATTCTCATTGAAACAGAGTTCCTAGTAATGAAAGCAGAGTTCCTAGTAATGAAAACATCAAATGCTTTTGGAAACTATGTAATCGGCAAGACATCTCTACTATTTAGGAATCTTTTAAAGAATTCACATACAATTGCTAGACTGTAAAACTTATGAGAACTGTACTTCACCAACATGAGACTATACTATCATGTCAATGCAGATACTAGTTGATTTGTTTTGTATTTGAAATGAAAAGTGTGCACCAGATTATTTCTCTGCAACGTGCTTATTTGTGCTGTCACTCTCTGTTTAGCTCTACCAGTGGTAGCAGGCAAGATGTTACAACAGTTCAATCCTCCACCATTTCACCACCACTTTCAGAGCAGCTATAGAGAATATGGTGCTTAAAGCATCTACAGGTCCTTATTTACACTTCCCCTAACATTGCTGAAGTGATGGTGGCAGAAGCAGGAAATTAAACACTACTTTCAATAAGGAAAGGTTGTTAAACACAGAGGAGAACCTATTTGGCTTTTCTGAGGTCTGCTAAATAATTAGCACTTAATTGCCAGCTGCTCTTTTTTTTTAATATAATCAGAAAGAATAAGTATTTTCTGAAAGTTTGAATGTGCTCAGTACAGTACAGAGCCCTGAAAAGCACAGAGGAACAAAAAGAATACTTATGGGAACATTTCTCCCTGTCTTGAAAGCAAACATATTTCTTATCAGATTCCAAATATCAACTGTATGAAGAGAAGAAGATAAGAGAGGGTGCAGTCCCTTGCACTTACCTCTTATCCATCCCCCAGAAAATTATCTATGATGATCAGTATTGCCATTACTAACCCAGTGCTACTTTTATAGGAAAATAGAAAGATCTAATTAGAATTCATATGGTGAGAGTAATAGAAATATTTCCAACTTAATTATTCTGGTCTATTTATTCAGCAGGTAAAAAGCAAATATAAGGGGTAATGTTTTTTGTCTCTTTTATTTACTCTTCTCTTTAATACCGCATTTGGAGAAGAATCAGTTTATAAATGTGCATAAGTACATTGGGTAGGTTGTATGCTGAATAGATGTTTGGTGAGCTAAAGGTTGGTAGATAAAAAAGATTACAAAGCTCCTCTGCATTCAGAATATATTAATAAATATAACTATAATATGCTTCATCTACCTGACAATGATGTTAATCTCAGCATTAAACTGCTGCTAGAGTATGTATACTTAAAGGTGAATGGTTGTTATATTGGTCATGGCACTCACATGGCACTGGATTCAGCAGTTTTCATCCATCTACAAATGTGTCTGTGACTTTTGACATTTCGGAAGGTTTGCATGTGAGAGAAAGGAATGGACGTGACAGTTTACAGTTGAACATCTGTGAAGCATCTGAGAACTGCAGAGCTAAATGCCAGCTGAGGTTTGCTGGAATTTAATAGATGGTGGATCTGGTGGAAGAATGAGGTGGAAAAAAGGTCTCTTGATGGCCCATCCTATTAGCTGTTGAAATCATCCTGGACAGAAATGTCCTCCCACCAAAGGAGAGCAGACTGTGGCAATAGTCAGTTCTTCTGTTACTTGTAAAAAAAGATCTTCTTTTCAGGGAGGGTAAGACAGGAAAGACCTGAGCAATGTCATCTTTCAAAGAAAAATTTCTGTTAGCTCTGCAAGCAGATTTGAAACAGTCCAATGCCTGGCACAGCACTATGGTAGAAATCCAGTTCATTTCAATGGCAGCACAATGAGGTCAACACTAGCTACTTTTGACTTTCCTACTCTACATGAGAGATGTATTGTCTTGCTCAGAATATGGACAGAGACACAGCCTTGTGCCAACTCATTTACACAAGAGGAGCCTAATCCAGCTCCCAGTGACTGTCTATACTGTGGAGGTGATAGGTACCCCATAGTCCTTGTCACCAAATATGTACACTGGCCATCTTCCTTCAGGGGGAACAGCGAGTATGAGGAAGGAGCTGCAATGTACTCCAGCAGGTCCGCTCATCCTCCAGACCATAACCATGAGGCACACCACAGAACAAGCCATCCCTCCCTGGGTGAACACACACAATGAAAGCCTGAAACAATTGCTAAAGTCACCTGGCATTTACCAGACACCTTTCAAATGAGGTGTATAATTCTCAGATGCATGTGCTATTTATAACACTTGCTAAATGGTAAGTAAACTGTAAAAGCTAGATCTCAGTAGGTAGGAAATGTCAGCAGTAATATGGCCTTCGCGGTAAGACCTTGTGTTGCATACTGAACAATGAGGATAGGAAAATATTGAACAGGTGATGATTTATTGTGCAGTCTGTCTGGAGCACTGAGTGAGGAAGAGTTCCTGAGATACATGAAGCAAAATATACAGGCAGTAGTTCTGGCAGTTCCTGGCTTCTTAGTGCTCAGGTTTGCAGTCTGCATTGTTGTTTGACTGAAATTGATACTGTTTGGGGGAAAAAAGAGGACAAGACAAAAGAGGACTTTCATCATGCTGCATCAGAGTGACACCCATGTGGGTCATCAACAGAGTCAGAATCTGTTCATCCTCCTGCTGAGACATTCAGAGCTAACGGAGTCAGTGGCAGCAGTATCAGCCTTTATGTCAGCTCTGTGCCTACCACCCAGGACTGTGCCTACTGTCTTTGCCTTTCACCCCAAGCACTAATCTTAAGTCAAGTGCCCACGCGTGTTCCCTCCTCATGGAGTGACCCCACAGCTAGGCTCTTCTGCACCACCGCCAACAAAGGGGAGCTTGTGCTGTTGGAGCATGTTAGGAGCCTGGTCTGAGTCCAGCTAATGAATCAGGACCCTGGGAGACTGGGCACTGAGTTAGTTGCCTCTTAAACACCCCAAATACACCCTGGCATGTGCAATAGCAGAACTGTAGGCACCTGTGAGTGTTTCCTGAAGAAAACATAGGTGTAAGCACGGGTTACACACGCATTTCTGGATCACTCTCTTGAAGGTCGGAACTTAATTTTATCCCATACTGAATCAAGTTTGGGGAGTTGTGAGGGGAAAGAACATGATCATGGCATATTTACACTATGCAGTGAAGCACTGTGCAGAATTGCCAAACTATTGGCAAACAAGCCTGTTCAGGAGGGAGCCAGTACAGTTGTGCAAGCATGGCATCACATCTTGGCTGATTAAACCTGATTAAAAAGTGGAGCTAATTAGTTCCAGTAGAGATCCATGCTAAAGGAGCCAGAATATTTGTAGGCCTGAGCTATGCTCTGCAGGTTTAGGACTAACTTGAGCTTGAAACATTGCATTGGTGGTTGTGCTATGGAGATGGTTCATGAATGACCCTGGATACTCAGTAAAAATATAAGACTTCTACAGACTAGTGCTAAAGAGTGCCACCTTCTGTGTGGCTGAGATTTTTCAAAGGCTTGTAACTTTGCTGACTTAAGGCGCATTTTTGAAAGGATGTGCAAACCATATCATTGACTCAATACTGACTGACTCAAATTCTGAGTCCTTGTTTCAAAGCATAAAGGTGGCAAGTGCATTTCATCAAGATTTTTCTTTACTGGACAATAAAAAAGGAAAATATAGTTCTCCTGTTTTGTTCTTGAACTGGCTGAAATGTTTTGTGGAGAATTTTTCAGAAGAATTCTGCTTGTTACTCTACATGGACTGTGTTAATGCAAATGGTTAAAATTTGGAGAAGTTATATACCCACTGAAAACTCAGTCTTATAATGGCAAGCATTAAGCAACAATACTAGGTGACATTTTCTGCATTACCTATAGTCATTTATGTGAAAAAACATTTCAGAAAGGGAGACTAGATTTAAAAAATTCATACAGCTGTGTTGTGAAGTATTGTAAAAATAGTTACAACTAAAACATCCTTCCTTGTGATCACAGACTTTCTTACAGAATACCAAACACTGCTGAAAAACAGAGCTGTTCAAGAAGCGATCTGCTTGGTATGTGTGTTCTCATATAGAAATAAATTGAAGGCAATACCACCTATGCAGCAGTGACAAGTTAATTCAATTTCCAGCTCAAATTCAGGTAAAGTGTATCTCATTTGTTGCCATGGATACAAGACATTATTTCCATTTGTTTGAGATCTCACAGTGGGTATGAAATTAAACTGTGACACAGTTTTATGGAGGAAGTTGACTCAAAACCCCATAAGTTCAATGTCATTAGTCTAGAGGATTTTCATTTTTAGACATAATAAATAGCATATTGCTACTACTGCCCATAAGGTATACTTCATAAGCAAATATCTATATGATTTTGCTCATGCTACTTTGGGGCAGTAAGAGTGATGGAAGAGAAAATAAACAATCCTTTCATCAGCCCTCCAATGTGGGAAAGAATCCTGAAAAATGTCAGGTGGTGGAATTACATTAAAAATACATTGATGTTGTGTTATTTGCTACTGTTTGGCACCAAATATGTTTTAAAAAATTATTTTGATTCAGAAAATGGATCAATTTTTCTCAGATAAATCTGCTTTTCAGACTGCAGCTCAAATCAATTGTTCTCTAGTTTTCAAAGTTAGAAGAAGGGGAGGTTTATGAAAGAGCAGGGGAGAATGCAGAGGAAGAAAAGAGAATATAGTTTTAAATGCTGACATACATACAGGCTTCAGGAATTCAGGGGTATTCAGTTTACCTTGTCTGAAATTAATTTTAATAGATACAAAGGGATAAAAGAGAATATAGGTCTTCTTGTTAAATCATTAGCATTCAAGTTCTGGGTATTTGTTTCATATTTCATAGAGAGACTGATTTCCATAGATGCTGAGCACCTGCTATACTGATGGATTTCAGCTGAGGTTGTCAGCTCTTAGCATTTACAAAATCAAGCTGAGATAAAATAACCCACCTAAATCAAAGGTTTACTTCTAAATATTCATGGATGAACTGCATGAGAAGCAAGAAGGTCAGGGGATGTCATGATTATGGCTAATAATTGAAATCCAAAGCCGTGACAGTAATCATGCAGCTGCTTAATTCACTGATAATGCCCCACCAAGTATTCTGAACTCCACCTCCTGTGCTTCTGTGTTGCTGCCCTCCTCAGCATATTGTCAGACTGGATTATCTATAATGTCTTCTCTAGCTCCTTGGGCCATCTGTAACTATATCCCTTTGGGATATAGGTTTGACCCTAAGATGGCAGACTAGAAAAATTCAGAACCCACAGCAAAATCATCATGCACATAAAAAAAAATCTCAGAAGAATAGGGTCTGCAGTGTCGATGGTTCAGCTGAATGGAGAGATAAGTAAACAATTTATTCTGTGTTATTGGCTTACAATATTAACATTTGCTTAAAGTTACAACAGCAATCTATTTATATTTTACAGACTTGATTATCCTTCATCCAGACCTTAGGTAGAAAACTAACGCAAAATGAGCATAAGTGCTCTAGCATTTTGGTTTAGTCATATTTTTGCCCAGTTTTTACTATTTTTAAAGGAGAATTAGCACCAGGCCCAAATTTAGCATGATATTATATATGTGGGTAAATTTAATGAAGCCAGTGATATTTAAGTATTCATTTATATAAGGATAAGGCTATCAATAGAACTGAGTATGTCTCTCAAAGTACACTAAAACCTTAAGAATTTCTGATTAATGACTTTATTCTTGAGTTCAGAAACAATTTTACCCCATGAATGATCAGTGGCTTTTTTTCTCTTTCAAATATTTTGTTGAGAATGACTCCACTATACCATAAACCATCCTAATTTGTTAAAATGCTGTGAGCTTAGAATGGGCTTAGATGTTCATAAGGACATGTGTGGAACTGACTAGGCATGTCTTCAGCTCTGTTGTTAGGTGTTGAGCAGGATTTCCAGATTTGCTGGATTTCCGGTACTGTGATGGGAATACAATTGCTAATCCAGCCAGGCAGTTCATACAGAAATGACTGTTTCCTGGCCATGGAGTTTTGAGTCGTAAAAAGAATTTAGTATAATCTGGGATGGGGTACGATTTGTCCCCTTCTGGAATCTAACCAACCAGGAGAGACACGGAAGCATACATGTTCCTTTAGGGCATACATGAAGGAGGCAAAGTTAATCTTTGCAACAACATACTTGAGAAGCTCAGTTCTAGATAAGAGTTCAACTCAGTAGCATGGTGAACCACTGCCCTTGTGGTCTGTCACAGAGTAGCTGCATATATGTGCTGGGAAAGGAAAGAAGTTAATATATGCATATGTTGCATGGAAGGTGAGTATGCGTTAATGGATACCTCAGATAAAGCAGGGGGAACAGTCTGAATGTGCTTTTCAAGACTTGCCTTGCACAAGCAAGGAGCACACTGACAAACAATGGAACATGCATATGACAAACCGAGTGCCTGCTGTAGGGACATAGTGCAGCTTCTGGCTGATTGGAATTGGATGAAAAGTGTTGTTGCTGCACCATTTAAAACATTGCCTGAATGTAAACATGACATCCATGGGTCAGGTTCAATAATAAAAGCTTGGAGATAACACTGATGTTGCTATCTACTTGCAAGTAAGCAGGTGGACAGACTGGACAAGCTGAAGTCATCCTCAAACAAGAGTCAGCAGAATAAAAGACAATGCAGAGAAGCGGAGATGCATCTAAAGATGCAGATGAATGCTATGCTACCCTGGAAAACCTTTCTTGGACTTTTGAGCAGATTTAGTGCCAGCTGGGCTCTGTAAGTGAGGAGTGAAATAGGGGAAATGATTCGTTCCCAAGCGTTCATGTTCCCAACATGTATGTATGCTCCCAAGAACATATATAAGTAGTTTTCTTGAAGGACTTATGGGTTTACAGTTTATGGATTCCTAAAATGACTCAATTCCTCATCCCCATTCCCCCATCTAAAATCAGTAAGATTTTGACTCTGAAAAGAAATCAGGACTGGGCCTTTCATAAATAGTCTCATAAATAGGGACTCATAAATAGTCTTGTGCACAGCACAATTTTGTGGTAACACTCTCCTAAAAAGAGAAGACCCTTGCTATTCTTCCATAGCAATACCTGCTGCATGCCTTGCATTGTCTGCTGTAGGAACTGCAGCTGCTGGTCCTTCGTAAGGCTTTCTTCTGTTCGAAAGAGCTGTCCTTTCTCTTGTTTCAGAAGCTCCACTTCATTCCTATAGGCATCCAGCTGCCATCGAAGACTATCGTTCTCTTCCTTAAGCGCATAAGCTTGGGCAGCTAGAGCTAAGAGAAAATGAAAATGCAAAGAAATCAGTAAAATGGATTGTTTTCTCACAAATAATGCAGAGGACATTGTGAGGGGAAACGACAAAACAGCTGCAAGCCAGTGAGACATTTCAGAGCAGAAGCAAGATCTAGCAGAGCTGAAAACAATTAGGTTCTGGCAAAGACTGTCACTGGGAAGTTATTTCCTGAGGTGGAAAGAACTGTAAAGTGATGCTGGACAATTCGAACACTACTTGCAATCCAGCTGCTAAATTCAGACTTATATTTTCGGAAGAAACTGACATGCAGTCCAAGGAAAAGCATCCATCAACTTTAGAACCTTTCCCAGTGATGTTATAAGATTTGATACAATCGTTTAAAGTATATACAACAGTAGCGGCCAGATGTTCCAATCAGATCTGCACTAAGGAATTTTGACTACGTAAAGTTCTCTGGATTTAATCCCACGAGAGGGAAAACACAGAAATTCCTCTTCAATCTCCCTGTGAACTATTTTGTAGCAATGGTTATGAGGAACCATTTAGACAGGAAAATGATGTAATAGAGTAAAATAATATAAAATGCAAATGCTCAAAAAAAGTGTTGGCACTACAAGAACATTACTACGTTAAAGACATTGAAAGACACTTAAGTCATTTCCTTAGGAAGCTCCATTTGGCCCCTTTTCAATTTAGAATGGCATTTTTATTATCATAACTGATAGCAGGTGTTTGTGAAGAAATCGATTAGTATGCAGGCATGGAAATTACATTTGCCAAATGACTTGCACAGTCTGCAATATAAGCTGAAATTTGTGTAGCAAAAGGCAGAAGGCTATAAAGCATGTACTAGGAACATTATTTAAATAAATTATCTGAACATAAATACATACAGGGAAGTGTGGCATTCATTATTTTAGGGATGTAGTTATCATCCTACAGAAGAACCCACTCTTGGTGGTATCTATACTTGGCAGTATCAGTGGTCATTTGGCATAGCAAACTATGATACTATACTATTTTCCTTCTTGGAACATGATAACACAAGGCCATTACAGAGCAGCTGTAATTAAAAAACAACAACCTACCATAGCCAAATCTATCAGCATTTGGTAACTGAACCACATAACTGATTTACATTCCTGATTAAATGATTTGAGGCTTGATATTACAGAATTCTTTCTTGCCTACCTACAATAGCAATATGGTTAAACTCCAAATTATACAAAATTGTACATTAACTCCACTTCATATTAGGCCTCTCTTGACTAGACCTTCCACAGATAAAGAGTCCCCTGTTTCCTGTGATAACATGATTCAACGTTTTTATGAAATCATTTCGTCATTTAGATAGAATGTCACAACGTTTCATTACCGATAAAAATATTTTAAATCTGGAAGGACAAATATGTCTTTTTCTGGGATAAATCCTACTATTCTGAAAATAAAAAAATGCATTATCTGAAATAAGGTACAGTTAGCTACTATTCAAACACACACTTTGATTGGTCATTGCATCTAATTTGGATATTCTACAGCATCTCCCTGGAAGATTTAGCAACAGTTACTGTATTGTTACATCAAATAAAATTGTTCTGAAAAGCATGTAATCATCCTTCCATGACAAAATTTGCCCTTAAGAAATTGCAATGATGAATCCAATGGGCAAATAACAGGATGAAATCTCTTTTTTTTCCTTTTTTTTGTAAGAGCCAACAAACTATGCTAAAAAAAGAGGCCAAGCAAATAAAAACCTCAGTCTAACAAGAACCCAAGTCAAAAATTTGCTCTTTGAATTCAAATACAGATTTCAACCAAAATTCTAAACATTACATTATGGGTCCTCTTTGGAGCGTCTACAGGTAAAAAACTGCACAAAATGACACATTCAGTTGTATCCTCTTCCTCCAACCAATCAGACTCTTCCCAATTAAAAAAAAAAAATTATGCAATACTCAATTCCAGCCAGAAACTGTGTATCCTTCTGCCCTCTGAGGGCATCAAGGAAGACAAACATGGAAGTATTCATGTTTTAACAGTGTCTTGGGAGCAATAACTCCTCTGTTGTTCATTGATTAATCTAGATCTGGAAAAACTTCTGAATGCTGCTATGTAGATGAAGAGAGTAAGGCCTATGCACTTGCTAGTCACCATCTCAACTGAAAGTGGGGGGTTAGGACGAGATTCAGCTGAGGTTCAGGCTGCTTTATCTGGAAAAGCTGCTGTGAGATATTTCCTTGGTCACACCATGGTCCAGTTGGAGAATTCCTTCTCCTCTTTTCCTCCTGGATAATTCAAGCTATTGAGTGGGACTACAGACAGGATGTGGAGTCTACTACAGGGGCAGCAAATTAGGGGAAATAGAAAGGGCTGCTTCAGTAAGTACAAGCAACCTATAGGTAATGAACCTTTTCGGGTTTTAAAAATAACTCATCCAAAAGCAGCAAATCACATTCCACATAAACAGTGAAGAAAACATCACATTTCTCTTTTAGAAACATAATACAGCTCTTTACTGCTAAAAGAGGGGATTTTTTCCAGTTGTGCCTCTGAATACCATTGTTTTATTTTATTTTTTTAACAAGTAGTATTCAAACCTATATGACAATAATTACATTCCAGTATTACCAAGCAGTCCCAAACAATGATGGGTGCCGTGTTATTCCAGGCTGTAGACCCCAAAAGATGAAGGCCATGCTTGAAAGAGGTTGCAATCTACTTTAAGACAAAATGGAAATATCCCAGACAACATCAAATATGGGAGTGAGAATACAGCAGAGACAAGTTTGTGACATTAGGTAGTATACCCAGAGGTGTCCAAATTCATACCAGTATTGTTATACACTCTGGCGATCTGTCTAGCCATTCATGGTGAGAAACTAAAGATAGAGACCATGGTAGAAATATGTCCTTAAATAAGGAGAATGTAACACACATAGCAGCAGTGTAATAGAATACCAAACTGTCACAAGCTTTCATATGAACTAATTACAGATAAGAGTCCAAATACTATATGGAGTTCATTTACATAGTTTTTTGCTATATAATTTAAAGCCACACATAGAGGGTTCCTAATATGTGAGGTCAGAGCGGTTAGCAAAGAAGTCATGAAATGGAGAATAAACCAAATAAATACATCTGATGGACCCTGGCCTCCATTTCTTTTGGCACTGGGTAACTAACTGTTTTAAACAAAATCAAACCATTCTTTGTGTTGACCTAAACTAACCATAATTTTACAATATTTATATTTTAGTAAATTAAACTCAAAATCATCCTGGGTTCAGAGCAATATCTCTTTTGAGTCCAGACAAAACAGTTTATTTAAATTGTATGCATATAGAAAGGCTTTTCATTGAATACTAAATTAAAATTGAAAGAGACTTTTTGGGAAAAGGATATCTGCATTTTAAAAAATAAACATAATTTTCAAATTTTACAGCAATTTTTTCCTCATTGATAAAGCTGATGAATGTACTTTTTGCTAAAAAAATGTTTCAGCCCCGTAACTTTACTCAGCTCATCTCAATCCAGCTTCTTATGCCATTTTAAAATCAGTAGTTCAGATACTCATCTATGGAATCCTTCTGTGAAACATGCTAAAAAGCTGCTTAGGGTAAAGACAATGAAAGTTGAAAGCATTTACAGAAGAACTCTATTCGAGGAAACTAAATCAAAAGAAACCTCTGACAAGAATCCCAAATAGCTGCCTATGCTGCGAATGGAAGAAAATATTTGTACGTAAACAAACACAGCTGGCAACCTGCCCAATACGCGCTTTACAGCATTTACACCGAGGGATGCAAAGTGATACCTTTGCCAGTCTATCCTAAGAGAAGCAGGTGGAGGAAGATATATGAACAGGGGAAACTGGCTCACTGGTTTTGAGGGCATCTAAAAGGTTAGTGGGATTTGCTTGTGTCGAGGCAGAAGTGCTAGACAAAATTCGGGGAGAAGCTCAGTGGCAAACACCAGCTCTATCTGGTGGATCCAGGTCAGGATCTAGGTTAGACCCAAAGCAGTAAGACACTGATCAGAAATCCACTAAAGTCTAAGGATATACTTATTGACTCAGGAAACAAACAGTGACTTTGTCTTTCTAGGGCATCTCTCTCAGATAAGGTTAGACGTGCTTTATTAATGGGTACCACTGATTTGTGCCTGTTATTTGGAGCTGGTACTCTGTGATTACATTTAACCTGATATATAATAATGCCCCCTGAAGCCAATATGTAGTATGTCTTAGCAGGCAATATTTGGAGAATTCAGAGGGAATTCAAAAATTTCAGCCAGTTCTGTTAGTGCACACCTGGGCTGTACATTTCTTAATTAGGTGATGTCCTAGTAACATCACAGTTAACACTAATGACTAACTAATAATTCACATACTGGAAACATTTCTAGTTGAAAAGCACAGGAAATAGCTTATTAGTCTGCAGCAATTTGGAAAAAACATCTGAAAAACGTGAGCAAGTGAGAACAATGACAATAGAAATCCCTCCTGTAAATTCAAGAGCTCAGATTTCCCTTATGTCCTACTAGCAGAAATTTTTCTACAGGTTTGGGGATTTTTTTTTTTGGTAGACCTGGCACTCAAGTAAATCATGTAACTGGCAAATTCTGTGATTATTTGTCTATCTTCAGACTATTGGTCTAAGCTCTTTAGCTTTCTCAAGGTTTTGGAACTTTGTGTTGAATGTATCGAAACAGTGAGGTGGATAAAAACAGATGAAGAACATATTCCCAAACCACACTGCCATTGGAGTTCTATTAATGCCATCATCCTAATTTCCTGACTTGAAAATAAAGTTTAAAATGGTATAATGTGCCTTTGATAACAACAACAAGAAAAGCAACAAAAACTGTCAAGATGATGGCTGCTATTATGGTAATTTTTTGCCTGTATCACTTCTATTGCAGAAAATTTACAATGTCAGAAAAACTTGCAAGACACAGCTACTTCTCCAAAGAACTTTCAGCCTGAGGGACTGAACAAATGTGAGAGGACATAAATAAGGACACAAAGTTCACCAACATAAAGACAAACAATAAAAGTTGTCCTTAACCTCTATCTCATTTGCCAGTTTTTCAAGTAGGAGAACTGTCAAACAATGCAACTGAGGGAAAATCTAGGGACTGCTAAGGACAAGGGACTCCTACTGGTGACATAACAGAGGTGGCAGTGGAGGAAGAGTGAAAAACTAAGTAATGGGAGCAGCTTCATATTGAATGCAAACTGGTGAAAGGAAGCACTGGTGTGAGAAAGGACATGTGGTGTGTGCATGCTGGCATGTGCCAGAGGGAGGGAGAAGGCTAGGGCTGCCCTGAAGGAGAAAACTTTCTGAGTTTCGTAAACTAAAAGGAATCACTGGAACCTCATTCATTTTTGACCCATAAGGCTTTACTTAGGAAAGGTTGGGTCCACCAAACATCTGCAAGGCAGCACGGCCATGATTGCAGAAAGAAAGCTTGATGGTTTCTGAGGTGGAGGGACACAGCTGAGCAGCTGGAGAAGCTTTAATTGACACATCCACCACAAACCATCAAAGCGGACTCTCTGTACTCTCCACTAGTTACCAACTCAAAGCTGAATGAAGTTTGAGGACCTTATTACTTATAACTACCCAGATACAGATCTCAGAGCTGACTTTCTTAAACTGTACTATAAAAACTGAGCTCTGAGTACAAGTTTTAGTCATACATGCTCTGCGCATGGTTCAAAACAAATTTTGGCAGCATCTCCGAGAAGCATTCTGGAAGAGTAACACTAAGCTACATCTTGGTCACTTCGAGGCATCTTCTCAGCCAAGTTTTATAAGAATGTCAGGCTCTTGAGTCCTCTGACATTTAAAGTGGCTGTGATCCATTTCCTTGCATTCTTGGGTGACGCATTCTTTTTTTTATGGACAATTACAAATTATCTGATCACCAGCATAAATAGGGCTCAGGTGTCAGTGCTGGGAACTTGATATTAGCAGATAAAAGCAACATTATTCCTACAGTGCATTTTTGAATAAATGCCTCTTCCATTGTTCTCCCTTGTTTCCACAAAAATAGATTATGTCACTTTGCTTTTTAAAAAATTCCTTTGGTTAAAGCTTGAAAACAGCTAACTAACTAGCCTGAATAAACTCTGAAAACAGAATTAGAATGGTATAAAAATAAATAATTTGGGGCAATTACAAGCTAGCCACACCATGAATATTCCTTTTTCTTTCTCCCTTCAGACATAATGCAACCAAACAATGAAGCAATTTCCACATTTTTTTCTAATGTTAGGCACACTTCATTTGAATGTCTCAGTACCTGCAAATTTAAACTCTAAGGGCACCAATTATCCTATATGTGGAAGGGTTATTGTCATTAATGTTAGTGGGAGTTAGGGCCTGCACACTGGGAGGGAGATTTACTCTATTACAGAGCCTCCTTTTCTCAGGTGCAGTTGCTTCAAAGTCCTTTCCTCACCATGCTGCCTACATTCAATGCAGAGAAGCTCATTATACAAGTTACATTCATGATGATACCAGATGTTCAAATTGAATACTCATGAGAATTATTTTCAGGCTTCCTATTCACATAAAACTTGCTGGTGAACAATTAGTAAATGGTAGGATGCTGCCAAAAAAAAAAAACCAAAAGAAAAAAAGAAAAAAAAAGATCCACCATGATTTAACTGCAGTTTTATCTATCCCACCCGATATGGACACATGTAACATTTGAGAAAGCAAAGCACTTGTCTGAGAAGAGATTGTCTTAGCTCAAAAAAATTCTTCCTGATTAACACATTCGGCAATAGCATTGTCCTTTTCTAGGTTTACTACACATGTGGCTCACCAGTAATTTATGAAGCCTCATTATTTCTTGTGTAATGAAGCATATCTCTTTGCAAATAACAAAGAAGATGTAGGGAAAAAGGGGGCAGATTATGGCCCAACCGGGCCTAATAACAAAACCCTGGCAAAAAGTTGCAAGCAAATGCTGGTTCTGCAGTGGACTAAAAATGTCCCTAGAGAGCAGTGCTGCCAGATCTTGTGATGTTACGATGAGTCTCACGATATCTGATTTTTTATTTAAATCCCCAGAGAGATCATTATCTGAAAACCTTAGCTGTAAGTTTCCGGACTAGTGGCTTCCAAATTTTCTAGACTGTGGATCAGTACTGGTGCTCTGTATTTCTCCATGCTCTTACAAACTCTGACTTTTAATTAAAAACTTAAAGAGGGAAGTTAATGTCATTGTTTTAGCCCATTCCAGGAAGCAGCTGCAGACTACTTACTACAGTCTAAAAAATTGTCAGTGGCTCAGGAGCACAGTTTAGGATCATTGATGTAGCCCTCACGGCTGCAGAAGAAACACTGGATCAGTGAACCAAGTTTTCCGAAGGGCTCTGAAGACAGAAGGTTAATCTCCCAGTTTAGATCAATCTTTCTACCCCTTTCTTCATACTATCCTCTCTTTTTCTTCTGCAGAGTGACTACATTTGGATCACCTTCTTCAGCTGAAAATGCACCAGCCCATCTCTTGGTTCATTTGTAATTCCCACTTGCCTAACATTTCCAGGTGTCTCTCTCTTCCCTCACTCATACTTATTTTGCAGTACATTCTCCGGTCCCCTCTTATCCCACTTCTGTCCCAGGTAAATTACAGCATAAAGTGTTTTGGACTTTTCCTACAAAGATGTCACATCACATTACTGAAATACCTATTTAGAATTTGGAAGAGAGCACCCTGTTACAAAAATATCAAAGCCTGTCACAGTTTAGGTCTATTTTACTTGACAGCATTTCTTTGGAGAACTGGAATCTACATAGCTTGTAAATGATATTTTGACTGTCACTAATTAATCTGCCTTGTTGAGACCAGGTTCTTCAGGTCGCCTCTTTCAAGCAAAGGGCCCATATTTCCTCTCCTTTGCGGGTTATATTTCTTCTATTGCCACCCATGATGTGTGCCAAAGCCAAAGGACTTGGCATATGCATAAGGGGAGATAGGATGGGAAATAGTTGCCTCTGCACAGAGGACTGCTGTGGTGAACTGTGAGTCGAGGTGGTTGTTGCCTTGCCTTTCCTGCTTGGTTCTCTTGAACTAGAGGCATAGGAAGCAGGGCATCATAAGCAAATGTAGAGGTATGTGTAATTTTGATCAAAAATGGTAGCAGTTCTCAGATATTTTCAAAATCCAATAAAAAATAGCTCCTTCTCCCCACTGCTCTGTAAAGTATTTGATTTTGGTGTGTGATGAGGTGAATTTTTCAGATACTTATGCTTTATGTTTACCAATAACTGCTTCAAAAATTGCTACCTCAGTTAAGTGTAATTAATCAAGGACTGAATCTCTCTTAGTAGCTCTGCCTTCTTTCTAATTGAGAAATAGAACCATTAAGCCAAATTTACAGGGCTGTGCTTTAAAGATGTCAGCAAAGAAGACACTTTTTCCTCTAATCAATGTTTTTCAAGAAATGGCTGTATTCCTGTAACACTGAAAATGAACAGAGGACATTTTAGTCTCACGAGGGAAGGAACATGTTCACTCAAATAAGAAAAGCACTGGTCACTGAAAAAATGCCAAGTGGCACTGATGACCCTCTCCCACATCAATAAGGAAAAATTCTGTTTGTTTTAATGGTGCCTTGTAACTGAAGATATAGACTTTTGAAGTCCACATAACACAAGACATGCTGACGAATGCTCAGTTTTTTGTGTATGGTAGACATAATCTTATGGATATTTGTCATATGGATTATATGTATGTGAATGCACACATGATGCATAGATCACCTAGGATATTCAACCATTATTGTACATAGCTAAATCTCTGAATAGCTAGGCTACTGACAGTTATCTCTTAGGAGTAAAAGTAATTGCCATAATTTTATTCAGACTTAAACAATAGACACTGGCCTGTCTTGGGTGACTATGGTGTTTTGAATTGCTCTGATTTATAATGGGCAAATCCTGTTCATAAATATAAGATGTTTTCTACAAATGAAAGGACAAACAACCTTTTTACAAAATTCTGCCGCACCTCAGATATCAGGCAAATTTATCCAGCCTGTCTCAGACCATGTGCTGGATTGGAGGCTGAGCTATTTTTTCCTTTAAAACTGTGCCTGATACTGAAATCCCTCCTCAGTTACTTTGGTTCTAGATGAAAATGAATCTCTTAAATAAGGAAATACATTTTTACCCCTTTGGAAAGCATCAGCAGATAATCACCTGCAGCTTGGTATTTCTTGGCTGTCATGTTCAGAGATAGTGATTCTTGAGCCATTTATTCATTTGTAAATGGGGGAGTATTTCCACTAAAGATGTCCAGAAGACTTGTATCCGAAAGCCAAAGCCTCCTTTCTTCCCCTCCATCCTGCCTTTTGCATCTTCAGTATCTGCAAACAGAGGCCACTGTGCTTTTCCACAATTTAACGTTTAGTAGGTTTTCTTCTCAGCTACCAAAAAATAAAATGCACTGCAGACTCGCAGATGGTTGGGTTTTATAGAGATTGGTGATACCTCCAGTCCTTTCAGAAACAGAATTTACTGAAACTTGCATGAAGTGTGTACCTTTGAAGAGACAGATAACTGCAGAACACTCCTGGTACCAGACTTCCTGGGTAGGCCACTGCTGAGGACTTTCCAGCTGTAGGTGTTGAGCGGAAGGTGAGCACAGACACTCTCAGCAGCAGGCAGCAGCTTGTGGGATCAAGGTCTAGCAGCACAGGCCTCTCAAACCAGTCAACAGAACATGATGATGCAGACATCTATCTGATAATAGGGCAAAATGGGGAGAGCTATTGCTTTTTATCACGTTCCTCCCAATCTGTTGAAAGTGCTCACTTGTCTCCAGAGCTCAGAGAGAATTGAGAGAGAGACTGTATAAATGTGATACATAACAAAGAAGCAATGAAGAAAATGATGTTGTGGACTAGCAACCACCTAAATCTCTTGAGAGAGATTTTCTTCGGTTGACACGTAAGGTGGATTTGGCAATCGTAGAAGCAGTTCAACAATCACTAGGATACAGAAGTTGCTGTAAAGACATGTTTGGCACAGTTCCTAAACCTGAGTTACAACTTGTTATGCATCCACCATATGGAGAGCTGAATAAATAAATAAAAAGATAATCAGCTATTTGCCCACTGAAAAGTGAGAAAAAAAAAAGTAGCAGTTCGAACTCTGAATTTCAAAAAACATCTTTCTTTTTTAACACAGAAGAAACATCTTTTCCTCTTTTGGAGTTTTATGTACTGGTGTTCAAGGAGTCACATGTTTGAATTAGTGGAGAAGTGGAATAGATTGGTATTTTTGGCATCGTATCTAGTTCTTCAGTCTGTCATTTCACATCTAAAATGGCTTGTTTTCTTTTCCTTCTGCCATGAATCTGAAACCAAATAAAACTAAAAGAAAGTCACTCACCTCCAAGCAGCATTGAATCCACTTGGCTCTTGACTTCATGAACCAAATACATCGGTCTCAAAAAGATTACATTATGGATATGTGGGTTTAGTAGAAGCTGGTTTTCTTGAGATATAATCTTTAATCCAAGAGTAAAAATCAGAAAATCATGAAATTCCTCTGAACCTAAGATTCATTCTTCGAAGTAAAACAATCAGTAGCAGCACTGGGAATTTCCACAGCCATCCAGCTTTGAGCACTAGCTTTTCTGGGTGGGTTTTTAACTCCTGGAAGGCAGGCACATCACAGACTACCAGTCTGCTGGACCCACGGGAACTGAGATCCTGCAGGCTTGAAGCGGAAACTTTTAATTGCTTTGGAAATCTCGTCCAGGCTTGCACATCTCACAACATAAAGATGCACCCCAAACCTGTAGTTCTGAGTTTAGAATCTTGTATTGACACTGGAAAAGATTCTGCTTTCTGATCATTACCTTCTCTGGCAACTTAGCAGTGGCTGATGTTTCATGGATTTAGGAGTGGATAAGAGGGTACCTAAATCTTAACCTGAAGCAGTGTCTGCAAATTTAGTGTGCTGGAGTGAAAAGGGGTCTTAAAAACAACAGGGCAGGAACTGCAGCATAATTAAGAAAACCCACATCCAAGAGCTTAGTTCAGACAAAAATCAAAATAATCTTTCATAGTAGACCACTAGCAGGGTTTAGACTCAGAGCCAAATGAAGCCACTTTTGAAGGAATATGTTCCTTATGACCTGTTCAGAATCAACCATCTTTGCTATTATAAATATGGCTCATTCTCTTGAAGGCTAAACACAAGAGTAAGACAGAGCATAAAAGCTTAGTATTGGAGAGGGCACTATAAAGAAGGTCACTTTATAGAAAGCATGAAGTGTAATTTGGAGAAGGATGCTAATACCAGCTATATCAGATTGTGAGGAAGCTGAAAACAGCATATGTTCTAATATTGTCTTTTATTGATTTTGCTGCCAACATCCCACTTCAACAATGTTACAGCCGCACTTCAAGATTCTTAATGGAGGGGGATGGAGAAAATCAATATACAGAGCTCGCTTCTGCTCCCATTGAAGTCAATGTGAGTTTTATTATTAACTGCAATGAGCCCAGGACAGGGTTCAGACTGTTTGGAGGGGTTGTGTTTGTTTTTTCCTTTTCTTTTTATATAACCTCCTACGGGGCAACATGCCCTGTTATTCTATGTTTTAGAGAAGTTCCATTTAAATAGGGCAAATTCTCTACCAAACTGCAACACAATGCATGCAGAAATGATTCCCTGCTTTACAAAACCTAGTGAAAAATTATAGCCTGTATCCTGATCTGGGAAACTTATAATAAAAGATATAGGATTTGAAATAAATTCTGATAACAAAATCATTTATTTCTTGAAAAATATTTTCTCTCAGATATGAAGCAAATAAAAACAGTTTAGCTTGTCACTGACTCATAAAATGCTACTTTCAATGTGCATTGTTTGCTGTATTACAAATAGAAAGGATGCACTCAAACTTCTTTTCACTACTATTTTAATGCTATTTACACAAAATGAAATATGCTAAAATTATCTCCAAAAATTATAACAATCATCTTTATTCCAACAACATGCTGTTAATTTTGTTCTAGCATGAATGCAAAACATATTTTAACATGCTGTCAAATTGAGATACTAAGAATGTCAATAAAATGACACTAAAATAAATGTAAATTTAGATTGCTGTCACAAGTGGCTGCTTGGTTTTGTGAAGATGTTAGGTTGCTATAGCATTTTCCATAGCAACTTTGCATCTTATTACATAAATAATCCCTCAGTGTCCTTAAAGCTTACTAAAAAAAGGATTAAATCTATTCTCATATGTAATGATCCTGTATAAAACCATATCAGTATGAAATACTCAGAAAACATAATAAAATGCAATCTAGATAATAGTATTTCTGGCAGTTGAAAGGCATCAAAACACAACAGACTTGTTTTGTAGTTAACGGGACATCCTCCTAAAACCCACACTAGGTAAGTCTCTTTGAAGTGTCTATTTCCTTTAAAATTGCAAGTTTTGTTGTTAACCCTTTAACTGCTGTGTCCTGCAGGATGAGCATAGACCCTCCTTCCAGAGCTGAAGTGTTGTTAATGATGCAAAGGAGCTAGCCTTACTGGGGGACAGGACTTGGGCTGTCTTTATCTCCCACAGAAGAAAGACTTGGCAGCTATCTTTGGCACTGTTTCATCAAGGCATTGCTGCTAAATTCAGCCGCACAAGTAGCATTATTAAAGCTAAATGGACTTAAAACCATGGGCATAAAATTAGGCACCTGCTTACATGCTTCCTGAATTTGCGCCTGTTTTTGTAAAAGCTGTGGGAAAAATGGAATGCATTTTAAGGCACAAAATTGGAGTCTGCCTGATGATAACGGCTCTGAACTGGCATGCTGTGAAAGACACTAGAACAGACTTTTCCCTGCGTAGAGGGAGCAATCATCTTGTGCTGCTTTTGAGTGATCATCTCTCATGGTCCCTGGGAGCAAGGCTGATTGTCTCTGCTGTGGCCAGAGCATTTCCTTTCCAAGGGAAGTTACTCCGCTCACAAAGCTCAAATGGGTTATTCAGTTGTCTTGTCTGGCCAGCTAGGGGCCCATGCCAATATGATGAGAATTCAGTTCTTCCAATTTAAAAGACTTTTTTTTCCTTTTCATTGAGATTGTTTATAAGACCTGGTTAGTAGATTTTGCTAACACATTTTATTTTCCCCTTTGTATGTCTTTATATATTTTTTACCACAGGGCTGATTATGATGCCAGCTGCTGATGGCTTTGAAATGGTATTGATTTATTTGAGGAAAAAAGGATGCTATCCCATTAATTTTTAAAGGAAATACATTTTATTATTTTACATTATCTTTATCAACAAGTTTAAAAAGAAGATGGGCAAATTATGGGCTTGTTAAATATCAGCATTGCTTTCACAAAATCTGATACTGCAAAGCAATGAAGTGGAGAAGTAATGACAGAAAAACAAGTCAGACTTTTGTTCAAAACAAAATCTCCTGTAAAAACAAAAGATTAAACTTACAATAAAGAAAGGGAGAAATAGCTGGTGAGCAGAATCAGAAGGGAGAGGAAGATCTGGAAATTCTGAAATGAGATCTGGTGTGACACTGGGCCAGGCAGAAGAAAAGGAAGAGCAAAGCTCAGCTCCACGCAGCTGGGGCTGAGCAATTTCTATTCAAAGTTGTAACAGGCTATATAAAGCTTTCCTCCCAGCTTAATCCAGCTATAAAACACAGTTTTCATTATGCTTGTGCATCTCTGCATTCACACAAGGCCTTAGAAAAAGCAAAAGACGACTGAATTGTGGTATAAAGATGAATAAGGGTCACACAGATCCCTTTGGTGTTGGTTCAGGCTTTCCTTGAAGACTTGCCAAGTTTGCAGCTTTCAAGAAAGAGTTATGAACAGTATCACAATGCCTAATTTATACTGTGTGCACAGGGGTGTGATTTTCAAATACTAACTTTCAAAAAGACTCTTAAGTCATTTGGGCTGCCCCCTATTCAGACTGTCTCCTACGGCATCTGACTTCACTGTTGCTGCCAACAGGACACACCAGCTCTGGAGAGCACTCAAAGATTCAGGCTACTGTTTAAGACAGAAAAGCTGCAAGGTTTGAATTAGGCACCTACAACTGGTATGGTTGAAAATCCTGCCTAAACTGTCCTGACTTGGAAGGCAGCGCAAATATTATGTGTCCAAGCTGGGCTTACACTATGTAACTTGCAATTCCTCTACTATTTGCATGCAGTGCCCAAAGTGTTATTAAATTACTCCATCACTGGTATTACAATAGTGCTCAAATGCCCCAGGGGCTCAATGAGCAAGATGCTGTATATATGTTCAACTGGAGAAAGCTCTATACCAAGACGCTTACCACCTATGTGCACAAGACATGCACTGGGTGAAGGAAAGGAAGTGCTGTTACCCCCATTTGACAGCAGAGAACTGAGGCAATACACAAATTCATTGATTTGTCCAGGTGGGAGGTTTGTAGCAGAGCTGGAATTTGGCCCAGAGCTCTGGGATTCCAGTCAATAGCGTATTAATCACACGACCATCCTCCCAGTGTCTCTCTGCGAGCACTAGGTATTTCTTTCTTTTATGCAGTGCCGACCACAGTCTCTCACTGAAGTTGGAGTCACTAGAATTAATGGCACATTGCCAAGAACTGCAAAAGGAAGAGATTAACCTACCTCCTCTTAAAGTGAAATTACAGGTGCCTTCTAGGCATAAACCAAACTTCAGCTCTTTCCTACAACATGCAGTTTCACTTCACTAATTCTTAAAATTACTTTGGAGACTTTTTCTTGAGGATCCTTACTCCCAGTGCCAGCAGGTGGGAGATGAAGCATCCATAAATCCTGATCATTCCAAGATTTTCCTATATTCTCTAGATCCCAATGCAGAATGTAATTTTTTCCCCTGAGCTAATGCTTCAGTAGCTGCACCTTGACTTTCAAATGTATTAACTGAGTTGCCAGTCATCATTATTATTTTTTCTTAGCAATTTTTTTCTGGCTTTACTTCAGCAATCCTCTTGTCCCTTTCAAACTCCAAAATCCACAATGCAGAAAAATCACTGTTTAAAGGCTGAGTTTTGAAAAAGCCATCCTTCTAAAGGAATAGCTGTGCCCACAGGTCAGATTCACTCTGTCTCAGTCTAGCCTTTTGCCAGCTTTCCTCATCACACGAATGACCTTCAGTGTATGAAACCAGGACGAATCCCTATAAACTAGTCATGCATGCTAGTTCAGACCATTTATTGGTTTCCCCAGTGGGGTGTTCAGGGGGTCCTGGCAGCAATTCAAAGTTGCCCTCCAACAGAACAAGCATATAGCAATGTCTTTCTTTGCCATGAATATTCAGCTTGCACACGACTGCGAGTAGGTTACTAATACCTCGAGCCCTTAGGAGCATGACCTGTCTGCAAAACACCTGGAGGAGCGGAAGGTCTTTGCCCAGAAGGCAGTACCCCAGCATTGCAACATGGACCAGAGGCTGAAAGGCAGGTCTAGGAGATGGAGGGCAGGCCCAGGAGGCTGAAGGTCCCTATTATCATCCCAGCTCTGCCACCAAGACATTGATATGAGTAAATTAGGTTCGTAAATAACTAGGAGAAGAGCAACTGGCAGATGAAAGAAGAACATTTGAGTATAGAACAGAGTGACACACTTAGCAATGAGTCCCTCTTGAGCTGTTCTGTATAGCCAGAAGTAAGAAGCCTTAATCTCCCCAAACAAACAACCATTAGTAGATTTCCAGTATGCACCAGACTCCTCCATGACTGAAGACAAAATGCAAACCTTTCTTGCTAACAGCTTGTTCATCATCTAACCCAGCTGCCCCAAATTCACTGTGGACAAGGGCCTCAGCTCACTATAATGTTGCTCTGAAAACTGAAGTACAGCAACTCTGGATTATTACTCAGACACCAAGGTCCTGGCACAGCCTTTGGACTTAGGTGTGTTTCATTGTGTTTTGAAATGATGGGGCTGGAATCTGCCCTCTTTGTTTCAGTACGAACCAAGCTAGGGGATAAAGAGATGGTTCAGGAATGACATAAGAAAAAGGGGGGAAAGGAAAACAGGCCCAACAGAAATATTAATTAAAAAAAATGTTAAAACAAGAAAGGAAGAATCACTCTTCTGTTCCTAAAATGAAAATATAAATGCCACTCACTCATTTTCTTTTCACTTACCCATGTTTTATACCCAATAATTCCTTTGGTTTAACTGAAATATCTCTAAGTTTCCTCTACTGTCAATGACAGAAGAATCAAATCCACACATTTTAGTTAAGAGCGTGATGTTGGAAGAAGAAAATGATAAAAAATAATTTTATAACTGGGTCACTTGACCTATGCAGCAGGCTGAGTTAATTTGACTGAGATCAAGAGGATGATGAATTTGGACAAGTACTCAAGTGGATTCATACTACTAAATTTTGACTTAGTGTGCTACACAGTATTGGGTTTGGTACTGTTAACACTGAGGGAACTCTAGTGCCCATATTAATATACATAACGATGCAGCTACTGATGTAGTTTGGGATGGAACTCTGTAGAAAACTCAGATACCAATACATTTGACAGAATTGTCCCCTTTTGGGGAAAGAAAACCAAATATGCTTTCTTACTTGTAACATTACTAACCTGAATGATCTGCACATCTCATCCCTAAGTGTGTATTTGTTAAACCTAGCTGAATTGGTAAATATGACTATTCAAAGCATCATTACTCCTTTTCTGGAGTGCAGGCTGTGGATATTTCTGGCTCTTCCTTCCTGTTGTTAATTCTAATGACTTCTCTCCGTAAGACCGGGCATAGCCAAGGCAAAATGATTAACATTCATAAAAGCCTGTGACTGCTAGGAATGCTTTGCCTGCAGATACCCCCTGTCTTAGTTCCAAACATTCAGCTAATGATGTCTAGAAAATTAAAGCCCACCCAGTTAGCCAAGCAAAAATTAAAACTGCCCTTTACAGGTTTTATTGTTGCATTTTACTTTCAGGAAAAATATTAATTCTCCCCTCAGAAGAAGTGCCCTACTAAAAATTTCTTGCTGGAATAACACTCTTTCTTCTGGTCTTTACTTCTAGAATCACTCAGCCTCACACAGCATCTTGTCACAGGAGAAGCCAAAGATCACTCTGCATGTGGGCATAAATCTAGCATACAGGCACTTGAATGTATTCAGTACGGATGAAATTCTGTCCTTTCCTAATATGGTGCTGGTATGCAAAAGCCTAGATCAAAACTGTCCTCATCATCAACTCTCAGTTTTTCTTCATATCACTTTCTCCATCTTTACCATATATAAAGCTCACTGGTGACCAGCAGTTCTCACTCATGCTTTGGCTTTAGCTGCTGCAAGCTTTCTTTCTGAAGATGAGTATCTAAACAGGTAAACTCTTGTTAGCTACCCATAAATTTATTAAACAATGTTAAGAAATCAAGCAAAGGATCCAGATCATGTTACCAATCTGTAATTCAGGCAGCTTGTGAGCCATCTCCTGGAGTGTCCATCTTGACTGGACAGCAGAATATTTGTAGAAGACTGAAAAACTTGCTTTTCTTTCCAGATATAACAAGCAACTTTGATCTTTCTTTCATGACAGCCATCTAATGAGTGTAAAATTAACACAGTATGCAGTACTATATTGTGAAATATATATCCTTAAAATTCCACAAAGCACACAGTTAAAATGGTAGCACGTATTTCTTAGCGAGATTATACATTATAAAATATTCGTGGAACAGAAAGGTAAGGCTTAGAGAATACTGACCAAAAGAGAACTTCAACCAGTCTCGTAATAGGACATTGTTACAACCATGGAATGAAATACGATTATGTAAGATAGCAGAGACAGTGATAAAAAAAACATAATGGGTCTAGCCATAGGCAGAACTGGATAGTTCTCATTGTTATAAACCTTAGCAAATGAGAGAAACCTCCTAAAGACAGCTTGCATGATTCAAATAACTATTTTATGAAGATTTAAAATAGGTTAGGTTTATATAATCATCTTCTATTAATATCTCACTCCTCTCATATATAAGCTTTTGTTTGCTGTTTTTTTTTAAATAAAACCACAACAATTGCATGTCTTTGAAGACACTGTAGAAGGATTTTGCTTTACCTGAATCATCTACTCTCAGCTTTTTAGTGGGGTTGTCACCACTGTCATCATCAGACATTTCCATCTCTTCTTCCCGGCGGATTCCCATGAGTTGTTCACTGTGAGCATTTCGGAGCTCCTAAAACCCAAAATGACCTTTTGTCAGTATTGATTTCCATAAAGTAATTGCTTTATTTTTAGTAACTGTTTTTAAAACTTCTCTGATTTTTAATTATAGATCATATACTGTTGTAACCATACATATCTGCATACAAATCTGTTCATAATAACAGTAGCGCTGGGCAAGGTCAATGCAAGACTCATCAGAGTTTGAACGGGGTTCAAATTGAAGGAAACTGAATTCTTCATGGGAAAGAATTGACTTTATCAAAGGCAACACTCAGGGACAACAAGAGAGAAAGTGAGTCTCCATGTCAAAAGATTTTTACTTCTAAACATAGAAGAACACCATAACTGCAGGGATAATTCTTAAAATTGTGTATAAATCAGATTGATAAAGAGACTGTCAACCTGCTTAAGGTATAAAAAATTCCAGCTTCTCTCCATCACTTGGGGTAGGATTCAATTTGGCCAAATGTAGGTGTCTCCACTAAAACTAGTTCCCCTACATACCTTTTGCAGAAATGTAAAGAAACAGGCACTTTAAGATGATTCACATCCACAAGGTAGAAATCCAAACTAAACCAGAATAACTATGCCCTAAAAGTGCCTACCTTTCTCCGCTGACTGTGAAGGGAGCCTAGAGCAGCTAGCTCAGATGGAGCACTCCAAAATTTAGGCGCCTAATGTTAGGCAAAAAGAATCTCACACGCTGCTCCTATTGTCAGATTTCCTCAGATTGAAAAGACTCAGCCCAGTAACACTGTCCGGAAAATTTCTGCTTTGTGGCTGAAAGAAATATTGGCACTAACAGCCCAGCCTCTGAGAGAGCAGCGCAAGGGCAGACAGGCAGGAAGGCTGTACATATGTAGCTAGGTAAATGATCAGCAGGCATGTGGGCTTTGTGGGAGTCTAGACGGTCTTTGTTCTCGATGAAAAAGGCTGATGCTGGTGTAATGGCTGGCTTTTTAATGGCAGCACTGAGAAGATGGAGAGACTTCTATTTTGTCTTAATAATCCTGTCAGGTGTAACACGGGGATGCTGCACCATGATTAGTGTAGGCCTTTTGAGCCTGCAGACAGCTAATTTTTCTGTTGACAAAGAGCCTAATTCCCAAAGAGGTGGTTTGCAATCTTTGAAACAAGGAAGAGGTGCATGGAAGGAGGAAATGGTTTGAAGAGTCCAACTATTGCTCCATGCAATTAACAATAAACTGTCAGAGAGGGACTGTGGGAAAAAAGGGAAGGCATTTCCCTCGAGCTGTACCCTTGCTTCGTCAGATCTCAAATATTCTAATAAATGTGTACGTACCCACTTACCACAGCAAAGGCAAGGAGGCTAATTAGTGGGTGTTTTGCAAGAGAATAATCTCAAATTAAAAAAAAAGTGATTGAAATGGTAAATTGTCAACCAGCATCTCAAGCAATAAGAGGCATCTCTGGAAGAAATCAGCAAACCGCTTCTTAATTTCTTATTGTAAAAGGCCACCTGCACTTTTTCCCGGGAAATGCAGGCTGCATACATGAGCAGACATCCACTTACATTTATTCCCTTTTTAGCAGATAAATGTCTTTGATACATCAATTTCTACATTATCAGCAAAGCTAATAATCTTTCATAGGGAACAACTATGTGTATGAGGGCTTTCTTTGTGTCTGGGTTTCTAACAAAGCTTTTCTAAAGTGGGAAGGGAAGGCTATCGGGTAATTAAACAAATTAGCAGATAATGCCATGGTTAGACAATGTGATTTAAATCAAAGATGCCGTTTGGTACCTATCCGTCATATTTCACGTCTGGAAAACAGGCATTTCTGAAATAATCAGCTAGAGGCTTCATATATTTTTGAATTGTTTTTAGTGTCCTTTTCATAGAGAAACAAAAGGTAATAATGTTTGAAAGAGCAAATAGTGAATTAACATTTCTGGAAAGTCCAACTCATACACATTTCCCTTTATTAAAGGTTCAGAAGCAAGCAAATGAGTGATACTCCACATCCCCTCACAAAAAGTTAGTTTAAGAAGGAATGGTCTTAATATAATTGAAATAAACTACTAACAAGTCATGTTCTCATTTGTCTCTAAAAAATAAGATAAATAGCAACCTGCAACTTCCCAACTTTCAATTAAACAAAGACTTTATCCACTACTTTTTTGAAATATTTGTGAACAAAATGCAAAGTACAATTTGTACCAATAAATTATGCTAACATTTTATTTTAAGTGTCCCATTATTGTGAAGTCATTTGGTATTCGCCATAATAGCACTGATAATAAAGAATTCATTTGGTATTCATGTGGATGTTACATTTAGTGCCATTGGTATTCAACTGTAATTTAGCATTAGTTAATGGGCACTTAAAATGTTATCCAAATGATTTATATCACAGCACTTTAGTTTTTCTCAAACTAAGTGTACAACACTTATTTTACAAGTATACTACAAAATAATTAAATAAGTGCACCTTACCTTCTAAAGTTTTTATTCTCAGACAGAGAAAAATCATTTAGAGGACTATGATACTAACAATCAACATACTGTACTACCTGAAGGTAAGCCAGGGGTATGTAAATTGCCCATATTAAAAAAAAAGAAAGAAGAAAGAAAGAAAGAAAGAAAGAAAGAAAGAAAGAAAGAAAGAAAGAAAGCAAACAAAGACAGTGGTACTTACTTTTTAAAATACAGGCTCATAGCGTAAATCCTGAATTAAAAACGAAAGCTGGATGACCAAAACCCAAGATGGGGACTATCGCTTCCTCTGCTGCCACTCACAGCAAGAAGAGGTAGAAACCCATTTTCTCTGCTCATGCTTATGACAATCACGCATGCATGAACCCACATTGCTAATTTTATGTTGTATTATGATTACATTTATACTGTTTTGTTTGTAAGCAATATACTTAGAATCCATATAAGTGATTGATGTACTTTTTAAAGAAGGACATAAAACAAGTGGGAAGGAGTACATCCTAATTCTGGACTGAATATGCTTAAATCATTATTTTATGAAAGAAATATGTATTTTATTTTCAAGCAAAGTCACCTTATAATGACCATATAATGGTACAATCAGAAAAAAATCTGTGCTACAGAATACTTCTTTTAAAACCAGATCATGATGACTCCTAAAAAGTTATTTTTCATATTTGAAAGACTTAATTCTATCCTTAGTTTAAAATATTGTAACTAATTTCATCACTTCAGTTCATTATCTTAGACAGTAAACATATTCCTCCAATGTTTTCCCAATTCTTGCATGGAAAATAAAAACACATTGCTCTCTATCTTAGTGTTATTTAATGACTATTATTGTAATGAGAGCAATGGGAGCAATTCATACGGCAGATGAGATTGTATAATGGCTAGCTGATTAACAGCTAAAACTGTAGCCATAAATACTGCTGAATGCACTATGTCCAGCTACAGTCACACTCGTTCTGTGTCAATCCAGCTGTGAGATGATGGATAGAAAGTAATAATAAAATCACCAACCTCAGAATGCTTTCGCCAAATGTCTATGTTCTTTCGCTGGGCTTTCGAGAAATGGTCCCAAGCTTTTTGTCTGGTAGAAGCGTTGAAAACGGCCACAATCTGCTCAACTTTGGTGAACAAGGAAGTCAAACAAGACAAGCAATTTATGTTGTGATCACTATAGAGAAGCAAAGCAAAGACACTAGGAGTCTATGGATGATGTCATTACTGAAACAACATCATCAATATCCATCCAATGATGTGTCTTTTGTACTTACATTTTATCAATGTTGGAGATGTCTCACTTCAAGTCTGTCTCCACAACTTTAGTCTACACAACGCATAACTATGTACCAAAGAACATGCATGCAGCATCTTCCCAGTGATGTCTACCATTACTTTATGTGCCCATGTGCCTCTGTGTGTGGCTATTAGCATGTGACTAGAGAGATGATACTCAAGGCATAAGCCTGATGTACGTTCCTAGATGGCAGCTGCGTATAAATGAGGGCTGTACAAACGAAAGTATGGAGGACAAGCAAGCTCTGCTTTGAAGGGCAGGTATCTGATAATCTGAATTTGCTAGCAGACAGGAAGGACTAAACCAAACTTAAATGCCCCATCATGTAATTGCCATTGCTGCTTCTCTCAGGCTCACCTGTGGTAGGTCAATCTGTCCTGCGTCCCTGGCCTATGTATGTTTATGTATACGAACACTCGCATTTTAGTGTGTATAGGATGAAGAAGAGACGTGAAATGGGCTTCCCTCACTCAACCCTAATGGATTAATTCCAAAGTCAAATCTTCTTATTAAACTAGGACAACTGAGCTCCTTAAATTTTTAGTTACCTATTTATCCTGAATCAGAACATTTTCTCCCAGCCCTCTTTTCTTTCTCTTCACATCAGTTACAACCAATGTTGTCTTTTCAGAACACTGACCTGCTGAAAAATGATTTGGTCAAGATATAAGCAGTCTTGATCACTGAACAGGTAAGTGCAAGACTACCAAGATACCCACATTTTCTACAAATGGCCTGGACTGTGCTCCTGAGTGAGCAGCTATGCCAACCTATACATTAAAGGTGAAAAAAACTTTCAGTTTATGACAAGGTTCTTGGTTTTTGATCTCTTCAGATTCCTGGGCTGAAAAAACATTCTGTAGCTTGCAGCAATTCCTTCCCCCTCTTTCACTGAGGACGAGGTGGCAGAAGTGCCATTATGCAGCATCTGGTGAGTCGCTCGATGATTGCTCTCCTTCTCCCCACTAGTCACAGATGCGGAGGATCTTATTGTATATAACAGCCTATCTCCCGTAAAATGGTCTAGATGGTTAGTAAGTCAGTTCTATATCTTCTACCTCTTGATCTGAACGTTAACCTCACACAGTTGAATAGGAGCACTTTTTTTTTTCTCTTTCTACCACTGTTTCAAGCTGCTTTCAGATTCAAAAAGGCTACGACATTTTGAATCACATATGGAAGACTTTGCAGCCCTCAGGGCTGGTTAATTAAGTTCTAAAACCATACAAATAAATATCTTATTTTTGAATTAAAGCTTAAATGTTGTTTAATCTAAGAAAAGTTCCCTCAAAACTACTGGGATGATCTGATCCATTCCTGACCCATTCAGGTTTTATTAGGAGATGTGATAATTTCCACATATTAACACTTGCTTGGAGCAAAGGATGGATATATCAAGGATTAAATTATGCTGTATATATTTATTCAGTTACTTTGAAAAGAATGAAAATGCAAAAGCACTCTATTATTATGTGTCTAGAAACTGAGGCTAGAATTTAATTGCTATCATTGTGTTGGTGAGCACCTGACCCAGGTGCTCAGAAAATCTTGCTTAATTAACAGTCTGTTTTTAGTGTGGAAGTGGAAATTCAAGTAGAAAAGATTCACAAAGATATGAAGAAGAGCTGGTTTGCCATTTTCCACTAATGGTTATTAATAAGATCATCTGAATTTTGGAAAAAAAACATTTGAACTTTAACATGTTTAATTTCCATTCTGTGAACAGGTGCTAAAATTTATCAGAAGTCATTATCTGATCATTTCAGAAACTCTTCTCAGTGGAAACACAAGATAGGAAGATGTCAAAGAGTTTTCTTGCCTATCTGCAGCAGACAAAGTGAAGAGTACAAAAAAGGATCTCCTTCACTTACCTAACTCTGAGGTTTTTAAAAAACTAAAGAAGGTAGGATACCATGAGTACTACATGCTAAAAATCAAGCAGTTTAAAGAAATATTATCCAGTGGACAGCAAAGGATATCAGAAAAGGGAAGAGCAGGAGACAATATTAAATGCCCACTGTAACTCATATTACAGTTAACAGTACCTGTCACTTAGAAAGTTCTTTACACCTACAGTTGCATCATGTTTCCCTTTAGATTCTCTTATGTATGAGTGCCTACTGTGTTCAGTTTATTTCACTGGGGCTGGAGGGGTGGAGGGTGTGAAAGAAAACGCATGTTGAGCTGAGCAGAGTCCTTGATCTGGAAAAGGTCCTCCTGACATTACTCATCTAAATGAGGACTCTGAGCTGGATCTCTTGGGGCCTTAAGGAGCAAATTTTTGGCACACGTAAAAAACTAATGTCCGACTAGTCCGCATTCAAAGAAAGTGTTAACTTATATACAGCAATTTATATATACACAACAGTTTAGGCTATGAAGTGTTACGAACACCAGCTAGGTAACACCCAAACTAAAATGCCTCCAAGTATTACATTAGAACTAAAAAGCAGTCAAGACCAGGATTTGGCAGTACAGGAAAGTGGCTTTGCGTCTCCTTGTGTTGCACCAAAACCCTGCATTCACGCAGTATGAGGTGTCAGTCTAATACAAACCCATTCTGTCAGTTCAGACTTGTTCATAGGTTAATTCATGTTGCATCAAGATTCATCAGTTCTCCCACAGCCAACGTAAAAGACTAAAGCCGGCATAAACTCCAGTGCTCTGGATAATTGGTAGACAGGACCGAATGTACCCCCCCCCCCCATCAGGATCAAATTTGTACGGGTAAGTGATCCAACAGCACACAGCCTGTAATGATGATAGCTTCATCCCTGAGGGGAAGCCATGAAAGTTTCTATCAGCTGGGAAACTCCCCAATTTACTTTTTTTTCCTCTAGGTCTGGGTAAGATTTGACCAGAGAGAGGACACAGATTTTGGTCTGATCTCTGCAGAATTTGAGTGAAACAGACATTCCCTGTCTAGTTGCTTGTCATGAATTTCAGACTATTATTTCCTGACCTCCAGAAGGAAATTTCCAAAATGAAACAATAGGTCCTACCTATCCCTCTAAGGCACCTTGAGCTCTGGGATGCACTGTGCTGCCAACTGTGACTGGTAAGTAGTATTATTAAGTAACATGAAATATTCATTGACAAACATCTGCTGGTAAGTACTATGCTATATCAAATTTTCATTGACCATATGCAAAGCTGCTTCCTTGCTAAATTAGGTTTAAAAAAACCACACAGTTCTCAAAGGGTCTATGTCAATATAATGCAGAGGGTGTAATTGATTGCATCTTTCTTAATGACTTATTCTGCAGCTGGTAGTTTATGTGGAATATTTCAGATAAAAGATTATTATCTTATTGTTTTTCTGCTGAGTTATAAATAACTTAAAAAAACCCTCAAAAACTAAACCTAGAATGATATGCAAGTGTCAGCTAATGTTTAACAACTGCAGTGTAACTGCAATATACTTTATTACAGGTGCAAGTTTATAGTAAGCATATTAGAGAGAAGCTTAAGCCTCAGTTTTTGTTGCCATAAACCATGCTGCCAGGCCAAGGGATTGCTATCAGGCGTCAATGTAAAAACAACCAGATGAACTAGGAAGAACAACAAAAATCCCTTAAACGCTGCCCATAGGAGTTGCATAAAAGATTGGATTAAAGGGAAATCCAGAATATCTTCAGGGCAAGAAAACATTTGATACAGGATATTTGAAAAAGATACTACTAGAGAAGAAAAGAAATGAACGGGAAAAAAGTATAGACTCATCTGCACATGAACAGGTAGCGAGAAAGCACTTTTACCCTCCGTTACATTCATCAAATAGACTATTTTAACTACATGATTCAGCAAAGGCTGAAATTCTTCCTAGGTATCAGGAGACAAGTAGTCACTTTTTCTTTTGTTCTTTATGTTATCAGCTGCCATGCATAAATGAAGATTTTTAATTTCTTTTATGGAATAACAGAGAATATCAGCAACCAAATGTTTTATAACACCTTACAACAAAAAAGAAGCAAAATAGAAACTAAAACTCAATGTGATGAAGTAAAAACAGAGGTCTTCATAAAATAATCAGATCTCATACAAAATTTCACTCCAAATTCTGCCAATTAGGGATACAGGATGAAAAGGGCTTTGCATTAAATTACTGCAAGTGCAAGAGTAGTCTATCTGGCAATTTAGTTCAGAAAAATTCTCTAAGAGCGAGACAGCTGATGTGCAGGAGAAAAGACTAATTTCACTCATAAAATTACAGTGTAAAGGAAACTGTTACAGTAAATGTGTAACATGCTTTTCAGATATAGATTCCCAGCATGGGGAGGATATAGAGTTGGCGTGGCTTGGGTCAGAAGCCTAGCTGCTGAGTTCTGAATAAGTTGGAGTCTGCCAATCGATTTGGCTCCAAGCCCAGCAAATCAAGAAATTACAGTAGTCAAGGCTAGATGCTGTACGTGAATGAATTAGAGTCTCCAGGTCAGTTTTCGATAGAAAAAAAGAATATTTCTGGCAACAGTCCTGAAAGGCATTTGGTGATGTACTGAATAGACCTTAGCACTAAGTCCAAGGCTAAAATTGCACGTAGGCTAGCGACATGTGGCATAAACCAGAGAAATTGCAGAAATATGGCAGAATCATGAAAGAAGCATAATTAAACTGGGCCAAAACCCCAGCCTTTTGGTTATGGTACTGTTTACTTTCAGAGAAGTATTTGCCTTTCACAGATTTACAGCTGAAAGCCTGCAGTCCCTCTCTGTTACCCAGTACACATGCTAGAGAGGGAGAAACAGATGTGACTACCATTGACTGGCAGAGGAGGGAACAATAAAAGTTGAAAATATTACCCTCAGGAAGAGTGCAGATAATGCAAGGTACGAGGCCTAAAGTAAGATATACTACTGGTCATCAGCTGGGTATGTAAGTAAATGCCATTATGCATTTGTGTAATTGAGACAAACATCTTGATAGCTCTGCAAAATGCTCCATCTACCAAAAGGAACTGGCAGACTTGGTTTGCAAAAGAGAAAAAAAAACAACAAACCTTTTCTGTTTCCCCCTGATGTAGGAGTTTCAGCATTGCAGAGAGTCATGACAAGGATTACCAGAAGGAGGTCTTTCCTATTCTACCTACCTTGTGTCACTTACCTGAACACTAGAAAGAACAAGAAACAAGCCTAAATGTCCTCTCCATAAATTATATTACATTATTCTACCTTTCTCTTTGATTAGGTCTACAGTGCTCGAGAGCAGGAGGAGGTGTGTCTGGGTTGATGGCAGCATCCCAGATCCCAGTGCTCTCTTGGCTTGAATGCTGTGGCTGTCCTATTTGCTTTCTGAACACCAACTGGTCATCTGCACTTCCCCAGCAAAAAACTGTTAATGCTCCTCTCAACTGGGATGTTTTTTTTAAATGGCTCTAGGAAAAGGGAGTTGTAGGAACATAATATTACAGCTATTTACCTATTCAGATATAGATTACACACTTAAAAATATTCAGATGAAATAAAAACTCTACCTCTGTATATCGTGCCCTCTCTGTTCCTCTCCCTTTTCCAGTTTGACTCAGAGTGGTACTAGTAAATGTGCTTGTGTGGGTTATTAAGAGGCTGAGTAACTAACAGTGCTCTATGCCTGAGTGTTGCAGGAAGAAATTATTTTTCATGATGCAAGAAGAAGGTTCTCTCACATCAATGAAGGACATAACCAAAAATACTTGTCCTGCAGCACAAATGATAATCCCTTGTTTCGTGAAGAGATCTAATCTCAGTGTCGGCAGCTGTTGTTTTCCTGTTTTCTTTTTTCAACTAAGAAATCCAGTGAGGAAGAGTGAAAGGAGCACTATGGCAATACTGAAAACCCCACATTTTCAGGATTTATACTGAAACCTGCACAGTTACTTGTCTGAGGTATGTATTTCAATAATTAACTGTTCTAGAAATTGAAGAACACTCCTTGTTATACTCTGAAATAAAATAATGTGCTTTGATTAAATAGAGCCCAGTTTGCCCTGCAAGGGATTGCTAGAAAATCCATCTACAAAATAAGCTTTGAAAATCTTTTAGGTTGTGAAACGTGGTTTAATTTACAACAAAGAAACTGACAGCTTGGTGTAACAGCAAGTGCTGGCACGGTGCCATGTGATAAATCACTTGGACTCAACAAGACCACTTCACCTTCATGTCATTTCTCAACAAACAGGAACCTGACATCAGGCCAGCACGATACAGTTGGGCAGGTACAAATGCACAGTACTTGCTCTTTTAATGCCACCACCTTATATAAAAGACTCTATGGACCTAGTGCTGAGAAAAAAAAAAAAAAAAAAACAACCCATTAACTCAAAGAAAGATTAAGTGAATATTACTTTCTTCATCAGCTTGACTAGATTATATGCTGTCCCCAATGTACTGCATTTCATTAGCTGTTCTTCTTGATCATTGTTATTTATGGTTTGATGAACCTTTTTTCAATTGTCAGATTTAAAAATAGCAGGAGTAGGAACAACTATTTATGTATGCCTATCCCAAAAGATTCCCTGAGGGGACCCTGAACTGAAGAAACATCATAAATGTGACTGAACTCTGGCAGGTCCCATTAAGTGAAGGGACTCTCTCTAAGTAATAAATGTCCAGTGATATCGCAGCTTAAGATGTTCCTAGAAGATCAGGAGGGCTGTATTAGTTTCTAGCATAATGTGGGTTTTTTTGCTGAGGAAAAGGATCAGGGAGGTGGAAGAGGAGGCCTGAACAGCCACAGCATCTTTTGACAGTCTAAACAAAAACTCTTGTCTCACACATCTTATGTGGTAACATTTACTTCTTCATTTCTTGTCATACCTTTTGTTCCCCTGCACACCATGACTTGTCCCCTTCTCTCTTCTTTTACTGCCTCCATTCTCATCTTACTCCTGTATTTTTGCTCCCTCTTGCTGTGTGTGTCCATCTTCCCTTCCCAAATGCTCTATCCCTGTCCCAAACTCCTCCCTGTTGCTGCTGCCATAACATCTCTGCCATCATCATGAACTACACCATTTGGGACAAAGCCACTGATTCGACATGAAGCTCTAATATGAGTAGTGCCTACTGAAGGGAGTAAGCACTTCAACCACTCGTATTTGCATAAGATTATTCATATTCATATTCATACTTGCAAGGCCTATCCATTCATTTATAAGCACCCTGAAAGGTTTTAGACATGCAGGTCACATGATATGTGAGCACAGCCAATTGAAAAAAGCTCTTGAGTGAAGTGTCCATTTTTCCTTCCTGGCTCCAATGCCTTGTTCTCATCCCTTATCATTTATTTCTATACAATATTTAGAGGCCAGTTATATGAGGCGTCAGGCCCTTACCTCCATCCCTACTCAGCAGGGCACCTTAAGAATGAGCACAGACTTCCCCATGATTCAGGCACGTGCCTCTTTGCTTTGAACCTTGGTTCATTGTCCAGGAGATCCTGCAGAATCCAGTTAAGTGGGATGAGTTGTTGAAATGGGGCCTTAGACTGAAATCTCTTAGGAGGCAGTGCTTTTATTTTGATGTAAAGCACCATGCATATTTAATGATCTACATTAAAAAAAAAAAAAAAGCGCCTTAAAATAACAGGGCGAGGGCTTCCGTTGAAATTCTGACCGTGCTTAATTCAATACCGAGTTTCCTATTGGCTTTAGGTGGAGTGAAGGCTACAGACAATGGAAGGAACAAAGAAATTCAAAGAAGATGAAACGCAAAGGAAGAAGCTATCTGAAACACTACAGGTTGCTAGAAAGGGCGATGGGTTATAAGAATGCAAAATAGAAATGGACTCATTCATCTCTATTTTCTGCCACTGCAGCAGCATCCTGGATAGAAATGCTTTTGAGAACATGTGTACATGTGACAGAAAATGGGTGGATAACTAAGGAAGAACAGAGATACCCAGCTGAGCTTTACTGGACCAATTATCAGTAGAGAAGCAAGCAAACAGCATGCTGACTAAACGAGCTAATCAAAAGGGACTGGATGGATTGTGGAGGTTATTTTCTATTTAATTTTTTTACGAATACATCAAGGTAGAAAGTAATAGTGGGGAATAATGACATGAATGATTAATGTTTTTATTTGTATTATAGTGGCACTCTATGGCACCAACTGAGATCTGGGCAGCACTGTAAAAACACATTGTGTGACTCAATCTCTTTCACAAAGAGCTTAATGATGACCTAAAAATTGCACATATAGTAAGCTCCTATTTTTGAATTAGTCACTGGCAAACGAAAGAAAGACTGTAAGACTGGACAATTAAGAGCAGGCAAATCCTTTTAGAAGTTGTTATTAATGCACAGCAATTGAAAGAATACTCAGAAAGTGTGAATTCATACAGAAAAGTCTGACTGCTAAGAGAATTTTAGCTAGTGTGCTTATAACATCTGTAATGAAACTGGCTGCATTTTTAGTACTTGGAGAACATACTAAGAAGTGGAAGGAGTATTAGAAAAAGGATGGCAGTAGGTAACTTAAAGCAAACCAGATAAGATGGTACGTGATTTTAGTAACCACCATCATATCAATGTAAATTCTATCTTCTGTAAAGTAACAAAACAACTTTTAAAGTGAACTTGTAATGAGAAAAACAAACCGAATCCTAATTCCTTCTTGAAGAAAGCTAAAAAAGGGGTTTTAAGTTTTTTCTTCTTTTTTTGCATTAAAAATTCAGATTCAATCTATGAACACACTGATAATGTTAAAACAGATTAAACTGTATCCAGAGAAACCAGAGAATGAAAATGAACTATCCAGAAGAGAGAGGATTTTTGTTCAGACTGTTTAGAGTGCATTTCCCTTCAGAATTATTTAACTTCACATTTCTTGGTGGGAAGAGAGGGGAACTTACACTGGATATCTACCAGCCATCTGATAAAAAGTCGGAGTACTACTCAGGACCTTCAGTATCGAAGGAAAACTCAAGAGAGGTTAATCCTGACCTTCCTAAGAGGGGAAAAACAGAGACTTCCCTTCAAAACTTTGGTTATTCTTTGCAAATGGCCACACTGAATCAGATCAAAGGTCTATTTAGCCCCACATCCTGTGTCACAAATGGTGAATAAAAGAGCTAAGGATGTTAAAGCAACAAGCTAAGCAGATATTGAAATTCCTCTTGCATCATCTCCCAACTCAAGGGATCTTTGGTTTCAGGACTTCTTGAGCCATGAGTATATCTTTGTGTCTACTTCTGTGTACATCTGTATACACTATATAAGAGCACAAGGAAGCAAATAAGCTTACTGGCAGGAAGTAACTGTGCATATTGAGCTATGGAGTGAAAATTAGTTTCTCTCGGTAGCAAGAGCGGAAGAACATCTATAAGATGACTAGGTCTCTTATGAATCTCCACCATGTAGTTCAGCTCTTCAAATCATTTTCACAAGGCAATGATGTGTAGAGTTGTCATAAAATTCTGACTGATGATGCTGTGTCCTTGCTTTATATTATGCCCAATACTCCAGTAGCCCTTGGTGCTTTCCCTGTTTCCTTCTTCACCCAGTATGAGTGTAGAGCAGGAGTACGCCTATGCAGAAGCTGTTAGATTCAGAGAACCATACTGTGTTGCTCTGATCATAGCCCCTTGAAAAGCTGGGATGCCACTCATATACAGAATGATTTTCCTTGGCCGCCACCATGGCTTTTGTGACAAAGATATACTAGTGACATAATGAAAATTGATGTGCTTTGCCTGACCCTCTCAGAGGGTCTAGGCAAAAGCAGGGACTCACTCAGATGCGCTCTCAGTGGCAGATCTAATGGCTTTGCGAGGGAATTAATAACACCACTCTTACCAACAGCTACGGATCCTCCTATTTTCAAACTGCCCCAAACAGCCCCAAACTACAAGTATTCAGTCCCTAGTCATGATTAGAACTGTGCCAAGAAAAAGATACCAATATTCTGTTTTTAGCTAGTGGCAAAACCTGTTTTCAGTACAAATACTCCAGCAGTTCTAGCGAGGATTGCATTCTGCCATTGGTAAAGTATATTAATTTTTATAATCACTTGTTTTTCCTTTTTATCGTGATGTCATGATGCTTAGTATCTGAAACAAAAAAAAGAAATGTAGGTATGCAGCCTGTCTGTGTTTTCCCCTGGGAACATCAGGATGGGCTACTGGTATATACAGGCCCAGTTTGAGCGGTGGGGAATGCTATACTGGATTGCCACTTGTTTGCCTAATGCCAACAGTAGGCTTGTCACTTAGTCATTGCAAATAAAGTTTAGGGTCACAACCTTTAAACATGTGTAAGTGGATCTATGCCTCGTTTTCAAAAATTACTCACTGAGAGTGAACTAATTACCACTTGCCAAGGTGGGGTGAGAACCTGTAGCAAATCACTTCCTCCTGATGCAAGTTAACAGACAACCCATCACTACAACTGATTCCAAAGTCACTGGGATCCCTTTGAGCAGCCTTATGTCCACCAGGAGATACGGAGACATCCATGATTAGTTACAGTGGAGAATCTGACTCTGCAAGCTTATATTCCAGTTTATTCTGTAGGATGAACCATTTGTCTGGCCACATCCTTGGACTGGTATTTCGGCACTCAGGCCTTTAATAAAAGTTGAGAGATCCCAGTGACTGTCCATAATCAACTGTGGTGGGTTAGAAGCTCAGGCTTCCTACTAAATACAGGGGAAGGGTTTCACACGTGGAAATGCACAAAGGCCACTGCCTTAACTAGTCTGTGCTTAACCAGACTATGTGTGCACATCCCTCGGTTGAGGATGTGCTTCAAATGCAGCTGTTCTCTCAGTTTAAGTACTGCACTGTAGGTGGCAGGGATCCACTTGGGAACTTTCTGGATCACGTGCCTGAATGCCTTCTGTCCAATGCCCTAAGGGAAGTCAGTCCCGCCTTTCAGAGCACCAGCCCTCACCATTTAGACTGCTCTCGAGAAGGAGGAAGGCTTAGGTTCACTTCCTTCCCTGGCATTCAGGGTATTCAAACATATATTTCACCTTTCCAAAAGATTGTCCTAACCACTAGGCACTGAAGTTCTTTAGATCCCCTTCAGATACCTACTTCATTTTGGTTCTTCACTCCCCTATAGGCACTTTGGAAAATGTCGTCCAGGGACACTGCCCTAAATAGTTCGAAATCTCAGTAACGGGTAGATGAAATGCACGGTGCAAGGAGGGGAGAGTCAGACGAGAGAACTGTAACTTGGGTGTAGTCTAAAAAACAACCCAATATGGGTCTCTCTAGGGCTTCCATTTTTTAAAACATGAGGATCAATGTCAGTACGCCTTGGGATGAAAAGGTGTGTTGGGAGGGAAAAAAAAGGAGATTCATGGAAGTTCAAGGAGCAGTGTGACATGTAACTGCTATGGAAGCAAAGCAGAAGAATTTAGAAAATCAAACTGCAAAGAAAAAACTATCAGAAATCCAGGAAAGCTATCCCTATTTTAAACACTGATTGACATCTAGGAAAGCTACACAATTTAATAAAAAGAAGGAAATTGACATTTTTCTCTCTTTATCCTTTAAATAACTGAAGAAGCAACATAACAAGGCTCAGACTCCCTGTAGAACTTAAATCAGGGGCTGTAAATTGGCAGTGTGACAGCTGTAATACACTTTATTTTGCTGATTATCCTGGCACTGGTATCTTGGTCAGGTAATTAATCCATGTACTGAACACTCGACCGAAATTTTTAGGGGTAATCCTCTTGGTAATCTTCTAAATGCCTACAGGCAGAAATTTGTAGCAGGGATTTCGATACCTGTACCTCCTTAGTGGCTAGGCCATAAGCTGAAATGTTCTGGCCACGCTAATCCTCATTAATAAGAAAGCATTTTATACTGAGACCCACATACACAGTGTATGTGTTCCAGGTGAGTGCACTTCAAGCCCATTTTCTTAACGTATTTCTTCTTCACTTCCTATAATACTCCCTGTTTGATACAATGCTGGCATTTTTAACTAACTCCAAATTCTTCCCTCTCACTACACCCTTCTGCATATGGAAAGACTCCATACAGTAAGTGGGATTAATCTGCTCCAAACCAGTCACGCAGAAGTTAAACGTCTGGTTCAGAGTTATGCCCTCTAAGAGTCCTCTATGGGCAGCAGAGATTTCATCTCACTGGAAGAGGTGGGTCTGATGATTCACCCCCTGGAGATGCTTTTCTTTCCTCTGATGATTGTGAAGAAAGCCCAGAATGATCAGCTGAAAGCGGGACATCTAAATTTTAGACACCTAGATCATGACAGAGGAATGCCAGTTAGTTTTTCAAAAATTCTGTAATATTTATGTCAAAAGGCCACACAGATGCAGCATTACACGGGACCTTTAAATCCTTACTGCAGAAGAGCAAAAGTGTTTTTTACCACTCTGCAAAACTTAATGGATCACACACCTATTTTAGACATCAAGTATTATCAGATTCATCTTCATAAAGGACACTATTTGTTACAACCAATTATGTCAATGTGTGGGAAAGCAATGCAAAGGGAGGCATGAAAAACGTCCCTCAAATCAACTCAAATGCAAGAAAGGAAAAGTGGAAGCTCATTTCACGGTCTCCATGTTTAGCTATCTTAGTCATATACACGTGTAAAGCAAAACATCATCCATCTGTTCATGGCAAGATTGCAGAGAATTTTAATAAGACACATTAATGCTAATAATGGCCAGTATTTATGATGTTGATAAAATAACCAATGTGGAGCATCTGGAATGCTCATAAAATTTGTTCTTATAGAATTCACGGAGTTTTACACTTCCCTGAGCCTGTCTTTTCGCTGACCTAGTTCTCATAGGCCAGATTTGCCAGAAACTCTCTCCTTCCCAGCCATTGCTGTGAGTGTTACTCTGAGACTCATGTTTTGAAGCCAGACCTATTTCTGTTCTTGTAAGTTCAACATTCAGCACATTACAGAAGCAAACCATATAGCCAAACTGCAAGTTTCCACCTGAAACTACAGGCATCTCTATTTCCAAGTGACAGATGTTGCACAACAGTTGGTGACAAACAGGCTAATTTAGACAGATTTAACTAAGGTTCAGCCTGCTGACAATAGGGGATTTTTTTAATGCAGCTAAAGAGGGCATTTCTGAATACTAGAGCTGGCTGTTGCACATGAAAACACAGAGGCCCTGATGTGAATTGAACAGCACAGCCATGTGTGGTGCCTGCATCTCTGTTCCTCACACTGCCTTTTAGCTGGTGAGATGGAAGATGGCATTGCCTAGGCAAATTACCAAGGATATTACTGGGTCTTTAAATTTCTCTCACGGAACATATGTCCTCAGAAATCAGGTGCCTGTGGACCAGATCCTTTCTTCCTAAGTTTAGGTATCTAAACTTAAAGGCACTGAAATTAGAAGCACAGTTGCACTAGACCTGAAGTGGTCTTTTGAGGTGCTTAGCTCTCCACCGCCTGTGCAGGAAGCTTTACAGGGGATACTTTCCTAACCCAGGAAGCTTGAGCGAGTCCATCCAAGCATCTGTCTTTAGCTCTAACTTTTGAATGATGACCCCTGAGGTACCAGAATATTACCGCAGGAGGGCCTTTAGGGTTTATTTTTTGTGTAAAGCTTAGGGGTGTGATTCAGAAATTACAATGCAACAACTGCATTGGCCTCCATCTGATGGATTGTCTTGCTCTCTGTTTTTTATCTGCATACTAGAGCCGGCTGCAGGCTCCATGTTTATGAGAATTACAAGGCCTCTTGCTTGAGCAGCGTGAGGTCATTTTACCACGTGGATTATACAAAGGAGGTATTGCAGGGACATATTCAAACCCTGCAACAATGAAACGTCCTCTCTCCTCTCCTCTCCTCTCCTCTCCTCTCCTCTCCTCTCCTCTCCTCTCCTCTCCTCTCCTCTCCTCTCCTCTCCTCTCCTCTCCTCTCCTCTCCTCTCCTTCTCTTCTTTTGAAGAAAACCTCTAGGCAAGCACCCTGATTACTATTTTATGAGGGAACCCCATTAAAGTTACTTCATTGATTGTATTTCTGTACTAAGGAAATAGCTGCCAGCACTAAATATTTAAGGCAGTTTATCTGCCAAATTAATACTGCCATCATAGTAGCCAAGCAGTGCTGCTGCTAGCAACAGCACAGCATACTCTTTTACTGTGGAGGTGACTGGATATGCTGTGATTATATCCATAAGAGTTGTTCAATCCTACTTCCTTTGACCTAAACCTAGCCTAAATATATATCCTAATTGTCCTCTAGTCTGTAATTGACCTAGGTAACTAGAATTCTTATACCTACAAATCACAGGTTACAAATCATTTCTCTCCAAGTAAAGCATGATCTTTGTTCAGAGCAGGGATGCTTCTGTCTGGTTCGTTCCTGAAGCGTTATGTCTACATAGCTGTAGATGATATGCCTAGAGCATGTCTTCATCTATTAATAAAAAAACTACTGAAACTTTGCTCACCTTGAGAAATAAGCTCTTAGGAATGGTCCTTGTTCCTCCAAATTGCCATAGAGTATGAAATAGCATATGAAGTAGAGTATGACTGCATTGCAACTACTTACCCCCAAACAAACAAATAAATGATTAAAAAAACTACTACCACCACCACCACCAGCACTACAACGACACTGGACAAAAAGGGGTTACTTACATTGAGTGAGGATCCCTGTTAAGGCATTTTTAAAACTCTCCTTGGCTTGCTCCATTTCTTGCTCATGAGCGGCCTTTTCGTTCATGAGCCGGCGAACGTGGCTGTTTGCCGACTGCACCATCGAATAAAACTGGTTTGCAGAGCGACGATTCACCTCGCCTCGCTCGATCCAGGTAAGCAGCACTGTGATGGCCTCTGAAAACTTGCTATCATCTAGGGCAATCAAAGCACAGGTTTTAAATTACAGATATAAATATCCTGCTGAGAACACATTTTCTGCTCTGTGTCACATTAAAATCACCATAACTCGTGCTTGCACTATATCATACTGGGCAACTTCTGGGTCCTTTGTTCTATCAAATATAGGAAGCCAATACAACCGTGCGAAGCTCCATAAATCTTCCTTCAGGACTTGTCTTCTTATTATTTGAACAGCGCTCTCATGACACAAAGCAAAAAAACCTCAAAAAATCCCTGTGGCCTGATTCCTCACTTACACAACAGCTCCCTTTAAGCTGTTTTCGCAATATAAAATGACTTTACATTGGGAGTGACAGTGACAATGATTGTCAGGCACCTTTATGTTATCAGAACCATTGAAGAACTGAAATCTGGCCTTGTTAATCTGCTTGGTCAAAAGCTCAGTCTTGAAGCTTGGGCTCAGCCATGCTTTTGTCAACAGATTTCACTAACATAGCTTTTCTATGAACAATGACTAAGCTGAATTCCTGCTCCAAGCACTGATTGATTACAAGCAACTGCTTTGAACAGATGATGTGTCTATATTTTCTATGTTGTTTTACATACTCTTTTTTAAAGGAGCCCTGCTTTGTGTTTACTATTCAGGTGACTAAAGTTGTTATATTTCCTTGCAAAAATATGAATAAAGCTCATGGCTAGATTTTGTGCCCTCCCCCAAAGTAATCTAATTTCTTCTGACAGTGCTGTCAGCTTTTTCAGAAGACTCTTAACACAGGATCCATTACACTTCTGGCTTCATCAGGATTAAGAGGACACATTTTTTTTTTAAAGTCACATTTAGACTCAATTGCAAGAAAAGTGTCATCCTGTGGAACCATTTTTGTGTAAATCAATCTCATTTTTTCCCCAGGTTTTTATTTTTTAAACTTCCATTTTTTTAATAAATCATTTTAAATATTTTCTCTGGCCCTTGGTGCTTAGATTTCTTCACATATTTTAGATGGTTTGTATATATTTCTATAGGAGAAGGTATAGAGTTTCAGTGGGGAGAGGTAGTATGTTTATAACCTAAAGACATTTAAAATGAAAATTAGAAAATATTAAGACCAACCACATTAAAGGACGCAGAAAAGCGGAACAAAGTAAGGCACTGCATTCCATGTGAAAAAAGTAATGAAATACTAGTAAAGAGTAATGAAATACTAGTACTTAAGTGATGATTTGGACTTTTATTCCAAATTACTAATCACTTCCCTAAAAGGAGAGGAACCTAAAGTACAGGGAGGACAAATTACATGCTCTGTGCTGACAGCTTGTGAAGAATAGGTTTTACATTGCCTAATCTTTAGCGTATTATTAACTGAACCATGCTTGCAGCTGCAGCAAAAGGACTTGTGCTCCACAAGTGGGTAAGTGTGTTCATCTGAGATCCCTGAAAAAATTCACAAAATAAGAGCCTCATAACATCCTCTCTTGGTACCATGATGTATTTGCTGTTACTTTACATTAACTTGTGATTTTTCATCATCATTTATTAAGTAATTGTCTCATGGGAGGAAGATTCAGTCAGGGGTCTTTTCTTTCCCTGTTGTCCCCTTGGATAAGCCTCCAGCTCCTGCCTTTGCTGGATACAGACAAGGCAGATATATATTAAGTGGCTCTGATGAATCAAGTCAGATGAACATGGACCTCAGAAAAGCCAGATGTACACAAGACTCATTCAAAGTGTATTCATTGCAAAAAAACACCAGGGTAAGACTCCCCAAGCTTGGGTAAAATCTTCAGCCTGCTGAAATACAAGAGAACTGGATGTCACGGATTCGCCAATAACTTGTTCCTGGAACATAATGTTTATTATAATCACAGTAGTCAATACAAATAACCTGTTATGGCTTCTGGGAATATTACTATGCAATTTCCTACGGACTGTAGAGCCAGGTCACCCTGTGGATGGCACCAGCCTGTTAACACTGAGAGTGCGGTTGACTGCGAATACAGTGACTACAGCTGAATGTTCCTCTTTTAACTTGTAGACATCACTATCTGTATCATCACATGTAATTTATCACCCAACACTGAAGTATCATTTAGACTAAATTATTCCATTCAATCTAGGTCAAAACATCAACAGCAAAGTTGGGAGAAACGATATGCAGAAGTACCTCCGAAGAGGTAATGCTGTGACACTCGAAGGAACAGTGTACAGAACTGAACAAAAACATTTCATGGAGATGCATTAGTAAAATCAGTTGCACAGACCCATTCTCCCTTTTTGTTACTTTAATCTCTCCACAGTACGTGGCCGCATGTTGTTTTGCTATACACTCCACATGAAATGAAAATACCCCTCCTTTTGTTTTGTTTGTATCAAGCACAGTTGGTGTCTATAAGAGATGTTCATAAACATGCCATCTTTCTGCCAGCTAGATTCAACCCATTTAAAAAGACACACTGAAAAGCTGTTTTTAACATACTATATTGTCAGAGAGCTGCAGAGGTCTGTGGGCCCGTTACAGTTAATTCATGACTCTGTTCTAGCAGGAGAAAAAACCTTTGACTAGTAAGAATCAGAAACTTCATTGATTACATAATTAGCAGATACATTAAAAATGCTAGAGGATAATATATTCACAACAGAAGCACATTAGTAAATAATATCTTTTCTCTATAGTTTTAAAATTTCCTTATTTCACATTTGTTTCTAATTTTTATGTTCATGAGTCTACTACTTGGTGACTGGCATAAGGCAACTCACAGTGAATCAATTTTCTTTATCCAGAAAGCAGCGACTCTTTGTGAGCAATCAGAGGTTCACTTGGAAAATCAGATTTCTATACCAGGTTGTTCATTAATTTTTTATTTAGTAGATAAATAGCAGAAGAAACACAGCAACGGAATCTAATATAAGCAGAGGATGAATTGTCCTATGTTTGCAGCCATTCTTTAAAAAACTACAACAAAACCCCTCATTTTGTTCAAAATTATTCCCTTGGGGTAGGATGCACAGAAATACATACTATTTAAAAACACGATCTTAAAACAGATTCCTTTGTGTACGAGGTGCTCCAGTGTGTAACTGTTCCTTTAAAATGAGCACACAGTGCATTATTCCTTGCACTTAAATATTTTCTCCTCCGAGTTACAGCATATTTTAAGCAAATAGGGAAGGATTCATTTCCTTTATGTCAACATCTAAGTTAGTACTCCCAGGCTCCCACTACAGTCATGGAAGGAGATGGACACTTCTCGGACACGCTTTGTTGGTCCTCTTTAGCTATCTACTTAAAGGTGAGATGAACTGTGCCCTGGAAGTGGCTGCTTCCCTCAACTGGCTGTAATGGGAGCCTGCAGTGACTTGCTCATATATAGGCATCCATGCAGCAGACACCTGCATTAGGTCAGAGGAAACACAACTATAGCACATGTATAGCGGTTACAGAACACCTATGCAGCATTTGTGTAAGCACATGGGTTTACAGTTGTACTGTAAGCTGTGATGTACGGTATTTCTTTTAAATATTATTATTCTATTAAGGATAGCTTGCTGGGTGTCTGTTGATAGAGATTTTCAGGTGCTCCTAGACTCAGTTACAGGCCTCCAGAGACAAGATATTTCAAATTTCTCTTATATCAACTGAAGATATTTGGCACTTAAATCCTAGCTCACGTCTTAAATGAAAAGAAATATAAAGAAAAGAAAATGAATCCCTAGGGCTGTCTGGAAAATTGTCATTAGGGATATTTCTATGAAAGAAGAGGAACAATTGTTGACAAATGTTTTGCATTTTTCTTATGATTTGACCCTCTCTAAGCAACCCCAACTGGCATAAACTTCTTAATAGAAGAAGCTACGACAAGAACTGCTACAAAATGGCATACTGGGGACAAATGTAGGAAACAAAGATTTTACTCTCAGTTTATGGAGTTTCCTCGGTGTAGCACAGAGCAGAATTCAGAATCTGAAGTTCTGTGACTACTCATTTCTATTTGCCTAAGGTGCTATCAGGACGGGGTGACAGTTTCTAAGGCCTTGACCATAAGAAAGGAGATAGACTAATCCACGACTCTGAAGCCAGGCATTCAAATATTCAATTATTACTATCATTTTCACATTTACAGGTATATTTCAAACATAGACAGCTTTATATTTCCATGTTTAAAGAGTGAGATTGTGTGCTGTACTTCTCACTAGGAAATGATGGAACGATGGGGCTACAGTTGCTTTTAGACTTTTTAGGCTTTTTATCGTCCCAGCCGTGCACTTCTTCAAAGGTTTGGAATGTGTCTGGCATAATTCACACAACACTGGGGGCTTGTCTAAATTAGAGCAATGTTGCTATGTTGTCCTATGGTCCGTGGTGTTTTCCAGAGCCTGCAGCACATATTAGCTGTTGTCCCTAATGTTCCTCCCACAGTGCAATCTCCTAGACTTGCAAGGAAATGTCTCTGGTCCTTCTGTAAGAGAGGAAGGGGTAAGTGTGCCCTAAGTTCTGCCCTGACCGTTAGGAACCCAGTTAACAAATACTTCATGAAGGTGTCACTGTAGCTGAGAATGACTGTCCTACAGCATGGGTATGGAGGGGCTCATGGAATATGTCTATGGCAGCTCCTCCTCGGCCAGCTGCAGCTGAGCTGTAGGAGGATGGTACGTCCCCCGTCTCATCCCCCACTGCTCTCCACTGTCTCTTTGCTCATGGCCACGCTGCCTTCAGGTCTGCCTGGAGGCCCACCTCCATGTGGAGGTCCATCCACCTGATCACTGCCCAGTTCCAGTTTGTCAAAGTGAGCCCAGTGCTGTTATTATAGGAAGTTGTGATTGCCAGCTCAGGATGGTGACTTCTTCAGTCCATACCACAGCAGCTGGGAGAGGGTGTTTGATCGAGGTTACTGTCAATCTGTCATCTGATTTGGTAATTTATTAGCCTACAACTAAGATTTCTAAACTGAAAACACTGAATTTGATACAAAAAATAGCAAATCACAGCAGGTGGCTGGTGTGGGTGAATCAAACCAGGGAAAATGTTTGCTAACCTCACTCATGAGTAAGTTCAGCACAGATCCCCTGTGCATCAGGAACAATTTGCTTCCCAGCACACGACACATTTGGTGCCACAATGCTGACCTATTTTTCTCTTGGCTTAAGAGCTTCTCCTGCACACAGTGCCTGCCACTGACCTAGAAACATGTCTTCAGTCTACCACCCTCAACCTCTTTTTTCCCTGGTCAAATAACTTATATAATTGTAAATTATATAATTGTGCAACACACACATCAGTCTGGTGCTTCTGGAATTAATAACTTTTTAAATCCAATGGCACTGCATAATAAGTTAGCACCAGAGAATCCAGATTCTCAGTGCTAAAGGGTTACTTTTAAAGAGTGATTAGTCATTCACCTTAGTATTTTTAAATAGCCTTAGCTGTATTGTATACCCAAGAGACCTTTCCAGTTACATAATAAATGATCAGCTGAAACTAGATTTTTAAATATATGTATATATACATACATATATATATACATTCACTGAAAGATACCCCCAAAGAAATGTCTCCCCACTGTGTAATCAATCTCTTCCAAATTCAAATTGCACAAGATTCTTTCAGAGGTGGGTGTATGGTGTGAGACACAGAAATCCATTATCTTATCCTGCTGATGCCATTATTTCCAATAAAATGTAATTATGAGGGTATTGAGTTTCCTCTCTATTTCTCAAAGTCACACCACAAACTTTCAGATCAGTGAGCTGCATTTTCCCAGTTCATAGTAATTAACTTGAGTCATTTTGCAGTGCTGTACATTTAATCAAATGGGTTTATATTAAAACCTTAAAATTTGCCTTGATATAGTGTAGATTAGGTGAGGGAAGACCGCTTTTAGTAACATACTTAACAGTGAACATCTTTCTTTCAGGCTTACAGAGCAAGGTACCCAGGGAACTGGGTTACCAGGCCATTGATAGCTGAACCCACCTTAAATTCTTTTGCCAGGAGACAAAAGTGTCCTCACGATGCGCCTGCTCATAGCCCCTCTGTGAGGCTCTTTGAGCCAGATGTATTGTGTCACAACAGATGTCAGCGGCATATGGAAGAAGGAAGGGGAAAAGGATGATCTAAAAATGGGAAGGGTGAGTGAACAGATTTGACACTAAAGCATTGAAACATGTCTGTTATAGGTCTCTGTCTTGATATACTACTAATAAAAAAAAGATTATGATAAAAAAAGGTCTGGATTCCTTCAGCAGCAATTAAAGTTGGCATTCATTGGATTTGCTAGGAGGATCTCAGCATTGCCCCCCTTTCTGACATAGGCTCACACTGAATTCGATCCTTTCTATGTGAGACTTGCCTCCTTGGATAACCACACTGCTTCTGCAGCACTCCAGAAGTCTGGCTCTCAAGTACACAGTGATAATGAAGCAGTATGGTTTTCTTCTCAGTAAAATATCCTGTTTCTCAAGCAATTAAATGTTGTTTATATTTCAAATGATGTGCAAGGGTTGAGATTGTCAGGCTTGATGTTACCTGAATCTTGCACAAGATGCATCCCCAGTTAGTTCATTCTACTGTAACTGCCATCTATTTATTTAAATTTCCAATCTGTTCTCTCTTCAGGGGATAATACAGTGCCTGGCAAAGAAGCAGCTTCTCAATTTTTCAAATTATATTTTTTTTAATGGAAAACCACATGAATAATTTTCCTGCACTCATAAAGAGACACTGCATTTAAAAGGGAGGTAAATACCAGGGTATTGTATATGGCTTGCAGATGTTTATGTCTCCTTTCCCCAAAATATTTAAAAAACAGATACTCAGATATGAAAAGATGTCTTTGTTAGATAGTGGAACTATTTAACTACCTGCAGCAAATAAGACAGATGTAGTATTTTAAAAGAGCTTATTTGCAAGAAGCAATTTCTGGAGATGATACCATTAGGTATAGATATGCTTGAATTAAGAATATAATAATGTTCAAAACTCTGCTTTGAAACACAAGTGTCATGAGCACACAGATTAAAATGATTTGTTCCAATGTACCTGACAGAGCAGAATTCCACTTAAAGATAAAAGGTCAACATGTTCAGCCTATCTCGCTCTCATTATGTGATGTTCTGGGTTCCACATTACTCAACCATTTATAATGCACTCATGAAAACAGATGTCAGAATATGCAAATTTGATCCCAAATATCTACTGACACATCTCACTGTGCTGTAATAAAGCATGTGATTCAATATTCAGGAATCAAAAATCTGAAAGACACACACCAAACAGAAAAGCTGCAATGAACCAGAAGAAAAAATGGTCACATTTTTATAATATGACCTCAAATGCTTTTTAGGAAGGAGGAATCAGATTTACAGTCACAATTCACTGTAAAAGACCTTGGTTTCCCAGAATTCACATCTATCAAGTCTTTGAGACATTTCAGCAAGGAAACATAGACTTTTACTGAAGGCAGGTGGATCTCAGAAAAGAGGCCAAAAGTTTAATTAACTGGAATTAGGCTTAGCTGCTATTTTATTCAATAGTAATCAGATATGGTTCATTGAAGCTATTTACACTTTTGTGTCAAATCTTGGAATATATGGGTCAAAAAGTGTATTTGAAGAATACCTTTTGAAAAAGTAATCTTTTCCTTTACCATTTTTAAACAAATTGTGCTGTTTTTTAATTTTTCTTTTTCCCATCAAAATCTACTTCAGTGTTTTGGAAGGTCAAAAAACCCCCAAACAAACAAAAATAACTTCTCATGCAAAATTAAACAGTGGTTTTATTTTGTCAGCTGGCTTGCAAACCTAAAATAACTGGTACAAACCAAAAACTGATTGGCACAGCCCTGGTGTGAGAAGGTATGACAAGTTTGCTTGAGAAGTAACTCGAGTTTAATCAGTTAGAGTAAGTAGCTTGGGTATTTTATAGTACAGTTTTTGGATATCTTATAGTATATTTTTATAGTATATTTTATAGTATATTTTTAGAGCTGCAGGCTTAGATCCATGAGGCCTAGACATGAGGTACTGGCAATGATAGATAATGTCACTGTCAATGATAGATGATGCCACGTAGTGAAAGGGGACAATAGGAAAATACAATTTGTAATGAATTGCACTGCTCTATAATTTACTTGGTTTCCCTTGCTATTCCCAATTACTTTTGCATAAATCAATGTTCAGAGCAAGTTCTTTCTAGATATGAAGGGATTTGGGCCTGGAGCCTGGTATGTAGTCAGCAGGAAACGGAGAACAAGTCATAACCCTCAAGCTTTTGCAGGTATATGAGGCCTGACATGCACTGGAGGCATCTTCCCAGTCCCAGCCACCAGGCAGTCCATTCTGAGCAACCAGTTCTTATTTTCAGTGAAGCTCCTTACTGGTGCCATGGCATGGTAAGGGGACTTGCGCAGTGGGAGAAAATACTTTCAAATGTAAAAATTCAGGATGCAAAACTTGGTGTTGAGCACTGTCCATTATCTCCTCAGTCTGCTGTTTCATGGGAACACCTGGCAACATCAACAGTGTCAGAGGAGCCTGGAGTTCTGGGCAGCATTTCAGACTGTTGGAGTGGAGAACTGCTTTTTCCCAAGAAAAATGTGATGTTACGTGAAATGCGACTGGGGCATTTGCTGGGGGTTAGGCATTAACTGGGGCCACTGAGAAGCAAGCCTAGAAAGTCTGAACATAGATTCATTATCCCCAAACCAAAATGGCCCAGAATCTGAGACCTCAGTTCTCATCTGGGAGACAGGAGGCCTCAGCTTTGCTGTGGAAAAGTACAGGGAATTTCAAAATGCGAATGAAGTACCCTTGCACTGATTTTGCACTGTTACGATGATGTAAAAAGGCCTCTCCATAAATAAACATCAGGCCCTGATTCTTAAAAGTTTTCATGGTATAGGTCATTATTTCAGATGCTGCTGCAGGAACCAGAAAAAAAAGAAAAAAAAAAAAAGAGAAAGGAAGATAAATACCTCTAAGTAGCGACTGTCCTAGACTACTTCCTGAATACTCATCTGGATATTTTACAAGAGGGCATAATGGTAATAGCAAACTGTTTACAGCTGTTTGCAAATCTTATGGCAAGGCAGAGGGGACTTGATTTTCCACAAAGGCATACAAAAGTACAAAGATCAGTTTACAGCAGCAGTTCTTCTCAGGCGCACATCCCAAGTTTTCTGAGAGACAAAATAGGTGGCCTTTCTGGCCATACCTAGCAATAGGATCCAGAAGCGCTTTGGTTGCTCTCTTCTTGATAAACAAAAGCAAATGACAGGGGATGAACATCTAGGTCATGCAGAGCCTATTTCTTGTCCCAGTCCCTAGAGCATCCTTTCCAATATCCTTCTGGAAATGCAGCGAGCAAACGTCCTGAACATGCCACATGCCAATCTCCCACACCATAAATGAAAGGTTAGCTGATCACTCTTTCAAAGAATAAGCTCATTTCCAGCTGGAGTCAGGAAGAAATACTGCCCTATGGTACAGTTACATGTGGTTAAGTGTGTTTTGAGGTTTTATAACTTCCTCCAGATCATTTACTGTTGGCCACTGTCATAAACAGTGTAGCAAATGAGACAGACCATTGGTCTTACGGCAAGTCAGACCTTTATAAGATTTGCAGTGCCAGAGAAGACATTTGCCTTCCCATCACAGGCAAAACCCATGATTTGAACAGCTCCTCTCTGTACGACAAAGTTTGCCATGACACTGTTTAAGTGCCAACCAAACAGCTTAAAACATTATTAAACATGGGATGAGTTAGGGGAATCACACTCCTCTATCTTAGGAAATTAACGATCATACAACAGATATGGAGACTCTAGAGATGAGCTTTCTCTCAGATGATAAAAAAACTGGTTTTGGCTCTCTTGCAAAACCATACTCACTGTTTATAAAGTCCTGATAAAACATGGTTTAATAAGGAGAAGGCCAACACATTTTAGATAAGTATTTAAAGCCAGTATTTAAAGACATGTATGTCTAGCTGGATATTGATAAAACTTAGGCTGCTGGTGGTAGATGCTGTTGACTGTCATACCGGCTACTTGTTCTCTTTGGCCAGGACTCAGCTGCTCTCACTTACAGCTCTGGAAGATATTTGTCGAAGTACAAGTCTGATCTGGACAACATAGTTTCTCTTTATGCTCACTGAGACAGGCAGTTCACCTCTTTTTAAGGGTTGTATGTAGGATAGGTCAAATTCTTACTTCATCCCTTTAACTAAAGGAAGCCTAAGCTGACCAGCTCAGGCTTTGAAATCTGACTTTTAGACCTCTTACTTGTCTCTGTCTTGCCCATGAATTCCAAGATGGGGCTCATGCCAGCTTAGAGAGAGCCTCGTTATACAGTTATTAAACTGCTGGAACTGATTTTCAGTCGCAGAGAGAATTTTGGGGGATTAGCACTACAGTCAGCTGCTAGATGAAGGTTTCTTCCATAAATATAGCTGTATGTGTGAGGCAAAAGATCCAGCTTGTCCAGTAACATGCCTCTGATAGTGGGCAGTAGTGGGTAATTAGGGAAAAAACATACACTCCTTAGTGTGCTATTCAAGCTTTCAGCAATTGGCAGCTCAGGGACTTCTTCTGTGACCAAGAGGTCTCTGAGCACTGTGTCAAACCTTGAGGTGTCCTATTTAATTCCTGATGACTACTGAAAATCACTATGTTTTTATCTGAAGCAGGGCTTCAAATACTATGTGATTATACCGATGTTTTGCACTATTGTTATAGGATGATAAGGATGATTACCATCTATCTTCAGAGTCTAACTTCACTAACAGGGAACTGAAGATGACTTAGAAGGATGTGGCACCCCGCTATCAATTATCCGGTAGAGATTTTATAATGAACTTTTGTTTCCAACCAGCATAAAAGATCCTACTATACTCTCTCACCCATTTTCCCCCACAGCAGTTACTGCCATATCTAGTGACTTTTGCACATGAGGTGAATAAGAACATGCTGACAATACTGGGGCAAGAGTTTCCAGCACACTAAAACAATGATTTCTTTAATCTTCTGCTGCAGTTTGCAGAAGGTGGAGAAAGATACTGTCACCTCTATTATAGACTCAATAAATATCTGAAGACTGTAACAGGAGACTGGCTGGTGAGCCTAGTTCATCTCTGCTCAGAGTCAGATTTTCTTTGCTGTCAGGAATTTCCAAGGTTATTTTGACAACAGAAGTTGCTTGGATTCAGACCAAGTTGTCTACATCTGTGATTGCAAAGCAGTATCTTGGGATGGCAGATGTTTAGCTTTTTTGGCTTGATTTTCAGCTAGTGTTGTTCAGTGAAGTTCTGGAGGCACTGCAGGAGCTAAAACCTGTAAGCTGGGCACCTGCACTTCATGTCTCATGAGTTAGCAGAAAAGCTCAGGACTCTTTTGAAGTGGGTACCATGGGGAGGTCATGACTTTCCTTGAGGAAAAAAACTGCAAGGCATCTGTTCAACAACAAATCTTTCAATGTAAATCCTGCCAAGAGCAAATCTGTTTTAATCTTTCTTTTCTTTAGATGAATTGTTCAGGCTTCTGTGGGAAAGCAAAGCTGGTGATATCCAGAGACCTGAGACTTTAACCCCAATGTTTTATTGGTGTGTGTGTGTGTCTATGTATGTATATATATGTTTGTATGTATATGTGTGTGCGTATGTATATATAATATATATCTGTGCATGTGCTTATGTGTTATGTACATATACACGTATCTTCTGCTGGCTTCCCTCAAGCCCATATTTAACCTGTGAGGATGTGATGACATGTACTGTCCTTTTGCCATGGTGAAAGAGTTGTCTAGTGTTGCTTCACCTCTTTTTAGCATGTCACATAGGGCTCATGTGGTGAATCTATGCTGCCCAAAGGAAACCATGATGTTCTGTCCTACTCCCTCATATGCTGTTGGAAAGACTAGCTAAAGTGTAGGACGTACCAGTATATGACTGAACCCCACCTCTACTTTCTATACTACTTTGTATAGGAGAAAACTCAGAACAGTGAGAAGGGAGGGGGCTTCTTTATGTTCTCCTTCCCCAAGAACCTATACAGATGCAGGGCAGATGCCACTAATTTTGCTACAAGGCAATGACTAATTAGCAATGTTTTTAGAACTACAATATTTACTTTTGCTGGGTTTTAATTCATAATTTATTTTTTTAATATTTAAGCAATTGTTTCTGAAATGTATGTTTCTGAAAATTTATCCTTATTTCCATAAAAATAGTTATGTACATGGTGTTGGTCTAGATAGCGATCAGAATATTGCTGTATTAAATTTGTACATATATGCCAAGCTCTGTTCAAATGTCCCCTAAGAGAGCCAAAGCTCTAAAACCTTTAATAAGTTTTAATTAAGTATGAGCACTTCCCAGACTGCAGAGAAAACCTTTCTAAATATAGACATCTTAAACATCTTGCAAAGACCCAACAGTCAATTGCCCCAAGCAATGGCTAGCCATATGGAAGAAATTGCCCAGATTACTTGCATATTCTGGCTTAGTTCAGGAAACCTCTAGGCCTTACTACATAAAGACAAACTTCCAGATAAAATATTAAGTCCTAAAATATTCAATTGAAAACAGATTCTGGAAACAGATGGATCTAAAACCCTGTATTCATACTGTACAGAGGAGCTGGACTGGAAGCTAGGCAAGAATTAAAACTGTGCTTAGACTTCCTTGGGCCTCTTCCTTTTTTCCTGATCTTTCAGTCCATCTGGGTTATCATAACAATCTCCTAGTTACTCAGTGAATTATTTAATAAAGGAGTGTATTTGGCCAGAATATTATTTAGCCAAACTAACAACTGACCAATGTGACACCGACAACTAAAAATGGCCAAAGCAGCACTCGAAGAGGCAGTAGGGTGCATCTCTGCTCCACGCTCCAAGATGCAACACTTGGCATTGTCCATCTCTGGTTTTCCAAATGTGTTTTGCACTTAAAACAGGAGGCTAGTGTGTTGACAGCCAGACAGTCCAAGTTTAATCTGGATACTTCTGAAACGGTAGCAAGAATCACAGTTTCTTGTGACCTGGCACACAGTAGAAGTAACGTGCTTGGCCACCACATGGGGAAAGAATGCCAAACACAGTCGCTAAATGCTAAATGAAAACAAATACAACCCTAAGGGGCAAGGGGAGCTGTTTTCTTCATTATTTTTATTTCTTTACCATGATTTTTTTTTGTTTTTTACTTCATACATTAACTATTAAAAGCAGAAATCTTCAAGCCTTGAAAAATACTAACAGAGCATGTGTACTTGGATCCCCCGCCCCATACACAAGCAAGCAAACACATACCGCAACAAAATACTATCTCCTACAAGTAATTTTAACCCTAAAAAGAGAATGAAAAAAAAAAAGTAGTGTGTAATAGAGATAAAGGTTACCACTGCATCTGAGGAGCACTTGAAAATAAAACTCATGAGGGCAATTTAAATATCAGAAATTAGGACAGAAACATGCAGATACTATGAGAAAATATTACTCAGTGATAGAGAAATTTTAAGAATTGGGCCTTAAATATGAAATATTTGTGTAATAGGTTGTCTCATTATGAGATCATTTCTAAGGTAGATGATGACAGCAACTGAGCAGGAAAAAAACTTCGACAGTTTTCTGAAGGTCTTGTTTTAGTTGTTAAAGCATAGCTAGATGGACATATGAACATTTCGGGCAGGTAGGTGAATATCATTATGATTGAAATAGAACTGGCAGAGGAATGGGAAAAGGTTAACAGGGTAAGTAATGAAATACATCAGAGAGAAATCAGTTCCCCTGTTTTGACTTCTGGGTGGCTCCTGCTCTTGAGGAAAAATACATTGAAAAGTATCAAATGCTGCTTACCTTTCAATTTTTCAGCCAGCAAAGCAGCTTCGTGTTCAGAATAATGCATTATTGCTGGGGGAGAAGGAGGGCGCAGCCTGTCTTCTTCCATTTTGCGTCTGTGGCGCTCTTCCCTGGCCAGCATTCTTTGTTTGCATTCCCATTCATAAAAGTCATCTCTTGCCTGAGCAAAATCAACATGAAGGCGACCAGAATCCTTTTTGTCTGTGCTAGATCCTAATCTCATGCGGTAACCTGAAACCAACAAGCAGAACTAACTGTTGCAGGACTTCTTTGCCTTTTTTTTTTTCCTTTTTTTCTCCTCAAGTGCAGTTAAGTAAAAAAATACATTCACATATTCCCACTTATCTATGCAGGATCTATCAATCATTTCAATGCTTTCACAGGAAGATAAACATTCATCAGTTCTTTTTTCCTTGCAGTTTTCTGAATCACCTACCAACATAGTAGGCAGCTGAAAGAAATAGTCCCAAAGGTACAGAAGCTGCACTGAAGTTAAAAAGTGTCTCAGAATATGTCATTATTTTACCTGATACTCCCAACCTTTGTAAGTGCAAAGGCTATTTAAACAAACAAAGAAATAAAAATACTAAAAACAGATCTAATTTGTTTTGGATGTGAAGTTCCTCTTCCCCTGATCCTGTTGAGATCAGACGTGGTTCAGTCCTATTCTCCAGCCTTCCAAAAGAACTGGAAGTATCAGAAAAGACTGAAAATTCTGAAAATCATGACCATAGATGAATGAGAAAATTGAGCTATATAGAACTCTTAGGCCATAGAGAGAGTTGTGTCATACCTGTGTTGATGCTAGATCTCAAATTTTGAGGCTTCCCAGTTTCAAACACCATATCACAAAAATCTCCAGCAAATACAAACCGTCTACAAATTAATTTGGTATACAGCCAGTATAAAGAGCAATTAAGTTTAGCATTCTTTAAAGTAATTTTAAGAGTGTGGCACAGTTTATTAGATATTTACAAGACCTCTTTCTGAATAGAGTATGAAATCGATTGTGTCTCACCTTCAGCAATGTTCTATGTATTCATAATTTGGTCAATGCATCCTCTGCTAAAGCCAGCAGCTGCAACGGCATGATTTAATTCGGGGGCTGTACAATGGCATGCAAGGGGCCTGCTCTGAACTAAAACCCTTGACTGCTATCAGAAGGCAAACAAATCATGCCAAAGCAATAAAAGGAGCCTTTTGCAGCTACACTGTGGAAGAACATACTTTGGGCACCAATCTTTTTTCGACTTTTATTTCCAAGGCTGAAAGATATTCACAGAGAAATTTCTCTAGCTTTTAACCTACTGATTCAGAGGAAATGTGAGGGAATGCTACACAGAAAGCTGTAAGCAGAGCCTCCAACTGCAGGTAAAATCAATCAGTCTGCACAGGGCTAGCTCAGATTTCTCTGTGCCAACCCACTGCAGTAGCCTCAGAAGGAGAACAGCCCAACAGAGATGTCTCAAATCACAGGATGTCGGGGAGTTGTAGTCCATGACGGGGTGGCATATAGTAGGCTTTTCAGAAATACACACTACTACAAGCATTGTAAAATAACTCCAGGGACAAGAAAGTCCTGTTTGAAATGACAGGAGAAATGTTTTTTGCTGTTCGAAACAGCAACCCAAAAGAAGCTACCTTTCAGTCTCGAGGTTTGTCTCTGGTTTAAAGAGTTTCAGCACTTCACCACCACAGTTTATACTCGGTTTCCAACTCTCTCTGGAGACAGCAAAGTTAAGGTTTGTGTAGGGTGTGGTAGCAGATTTGGAGCACCTTTGCAAAAATGCATACCTAAGTGTATTCTGTTTTACTGCTGTAAGAGTATCTTATCACTGTATAAATATGACGGACTGGAGCACACATGAGACAATGGCATCAGAGACATTTAATATCCATATGTAATGGTCCTTCTCAAAAAAATCTGAGTGCCTTTTGCTTTGACTTTTTCCTTTCAAACATTTTGTGGAGTTCAATTAAGTAGCCCATAAATGAGGAGGAGATATGTCTTTCAATTTCCAGTAAGGACTCCAAACCCCGATGGAGAACTCAGTCTACCATGAGAAATAAAAAAGGCCCCTCAAGGACAAAAGGCAACAAAGACTTCTATGGAACCAACCAAATCTGGTCTCCAAGGTTTGAGAGCTTGGAACAAAGTAGGGCCAAGTATAGCAATATAAGCAAACAAATGATTTGTTTGTTGTTTTAAACTTTCCTTCATTTTGCTCTGTTTTCTATTGCTCCGAGGAGTAAAAACTAATTTTTTTCCCCTAGAATGCTGTTTATGGTCCTATATGTAGCTCTAGTCACAAGGTCTTGAAGAGAAGAATTACAGATACACTATATTCAGTGAGATATGTTAGAATTAAGAGTGTGGGTGACCTTTCAGAGCTGGGCCCTGAACTAGCAATGAGTGGATAATTATGTGGTTTTATCCACAGAGGTGTAGGCATGAAGAGGTGAGCCAAAAGGGGTCAGTGGTGCAGCTACCCTGATAACCATGACAAATGTTACCCCCCAGTTCAGCTCCCCAGTCGCATTCCTCAAATAGTGACTGTTCTAAGCCAAAAGTGTGTTATCAGCAATGTGAAAGGACATTGCCAAGGTGCCAAGTCTCATGCACCTAAAATTAGACATCCCACTTAGGCTGTACTTTTCAGGAAGACACGATCTCTCTTCCTCTCCCCTGCCTTTCTCCTTCTGTATCAAGAGCACATTGGGTATGGACAGACTAAGACACAGAGCACTGCAGAAAGCGAGACTCTTGCAGGCTTCAAAGACCCACTTAAACTGAATAAGGAATGACTGAAAAGGACTGTGCACTTATAGCTTACGAGTACACCAGTAAAGTTGATTTTTACTAAAGTAACTCTTCTTTTTGAAGTAGATGAGGACAGTGGGGGGAAAAAACAGTCTAAATTTCAGTTCAAAATCCAATATCCTGTGTAGCATTGGAGAAAGGCTCCCTTTGGGTAACCAGTTTTAAGTGCCCCCAAATAACAAATTTTTGAAATTCCCCATGAATTGCATTGAAAAAAATCTCAGTGCTGGTTTAACTGTTTAGACTGCAGGTGACTAGGCAGCCAGCTGGCACAGAAACACAGAACAACCTGGGTTGGAAGGGACCTTTGGATGTCATTTGGCTCAATCCCCCTCTCAGAGTAAGGTCAGCTTCAATGTTAGATTAGGTTGCTCAGGGCCTCGCATCTTCCCCTTAATGAAAAAGCAGATGCCTCTTTGGCATGGCCTCTTGCACCTTCCAAAACCAAACTTTAGGGACACCACAGTACCACTGACCTCTCCAGAGAAGAGCAGCAGACTCTTAGACAGATTGATATCTGGCAAGATGCTGTGTAGGAATGGATGCACAACGTCAGGCTCTTTTGTAGATGGGATCCCCAGATATCCATCTATAATGGCAGGTCTGAGCTACAGGGCAGCTGAACGCTTTCTGTTTTCCAGTACCATGTATCCTTATTGATGTTCAAGGGTATTTTATATGAGAGAACAACCTGTCATTTCAGACCCCTTCATGCATGGGCAATGAATTGCCCTTACAGAACCTTTTTCCCAGCTCTTTGCTCAGGATCGCAGCTAGCACTAACTGTGTGTCTGGGCTGTCATTTTTAATTTCAGTTTCACACACACGGAAGAAGAAAAGATTCTGGGAACTTGCCAACGTCCTCACCTTAAAGAAGCAGCAATAGGGAAAATTAATGAGTCGTAAATAAAAATCAAACACAGTATTTCTGTATCACAGATCTAGTAAATACTCCATGGCTTGATTTACCTTTGAGTGTTGCTATATTGGGGGCCAGCCAATAGATGCTCTCTAACTGGGGATCTAGATCAGCATGCTGAGGTGCACATGCCCCTGGGAACTTAAAAATAAAGCCAGTACACAGTACTGAATGGAAGCCCACACGAGAAAATAACAGTGCATGAAAAATGCACACTCAGGCTTCTGAGGTCTAAATTGGTCTGCCTCAAACACCCTGTTTGCTCACAGTCCAAAGCCAGGGCCATCAATATTTGCAGGAGTTACTGAATTGTCAGTCACAAGAGTAAAGCATGTACAGTTTGGAAAAGGAGCTTTCTCATGGGTTGATGTGTAGATTTGAGAAAGTCTTTTCCTCTGGATATCAAAATGCAACTTTCAGAGCTAAATGAAAACATCCCTTCCTCAGGTTAGCTCTTTTATCATAGTCTCCTACCCATTTTCCAATCTCCTTTTCATACACGTTTACTCAAGGAGGGAAAAAACAGTGATTAGACTACTTAATGAATTTTGTAATCACATACACTACTCTCATGATAAGCATGGGATAACTGTTGAAGATAGATGAGATTAGATGGGGTAGACAGATAAAACCAATTAGATAGACAAAATCATCATTATACTACAGATATCAGAGGCATGATTCTCCCCTAATATAGCATGCATACTATATTTGCCACAACTTCTGTTTGTATGTCTCCTTTGTCTCTTTCAGGGAAAAGAAAATGCTTTAACAATATGATTTTCTCCCATCATTTCAGAATACATTATGTTTGAGAGTAGAATAAAGACTGGTTAGAAAAACCCACTAATTCAGTACAAATAAAACATGCCACTATCTAGTGCCTGACCTCCCCTCTCTGCAGTGCTGGGAGACAGTCAATACCCCTTGTTTCGACTGCAAAGTTGTACAGAAATCAGCAAAAAGAAGTGAAAATTAGCTGCAACATTCACCTGCTTTTCTCCTCCTTCCCTCTCAGCTCCACTTGTTCTTTTCGTGATCTGGTTAGAGAAACTAGGCAAAAAGTTTTAGAAGAAGAAATAAAAGGAGTGGAGGAAAAGAAAGATGGGGAGGGAGACTGTGGAGAGAGCGTGGCACAGAAAATAAAGGGAAGCAGAGGTAGCAGAGCAAGTGTGAAGAAAGGAAAAGGAAGAAGGAAGGATGCAATAAAAATGCAGAGAAAAGGTTCAGGAACTTGGAAATAAATTGGCAGAAAATTTGGAGAAGAAGGATCCCTGCTCCTGTGCAAGTGCTCTGTTACTTGTGGAGATGGATTCTCCTTAGGAAAGAAGTTGGAAGCTAGGAAATGTGCTGCTGCTTCTTCTTACTAGTGTTATGTCTGTAATCTGCCACAGTAAGATACAGTGTTATGAAAGTAATAAGTGAATAAACAGGAAGGATGGGAAATCAAAAGGGAGGATGAAGAGGGAAGAAGATATGAGGTGAAAAACAAAAAAAAAGAAGAAAAACAGGATGGAATGAATATCTTGAAGAAATCTTAAAATACAACAATATTTTAAAAAAATCTATAACCTCACAAAACTCATTGTAGCTCTTTAACAGAGTTTTAAAAATGGCCATCCTAGTGGCCAATAGAAGTAAAACCAAAACAATAAAAAAGCTTTGTGAAACAAGGGAGCGAGGTTTTTCCTGACTATGACTTTCACTTTCTGTCAAGACAAAAAGGTCAGACGTTCTTACTTTTGTTCTTTTTTAGTGTTTTAAGATGGAGCTGATGGTGATCTGAGACATCATATTGTAACTGTGCAACTGTGGGGTAGAACAAAGCTTATGGGCTTCTCCAGGACCCAGAAGGAGAGATGAACCTGCCCATAGAGACAAATATATACAGGTGATGGGATCCAGCTCAGGAATGTGAAGAAGAGCTCAGGTAGGAAGCAAATATTCATATGAAGGAGGCTGTAAACTTAAGAAGTCACTGACTGTCACTGAAGTTTGATCTGAGAGAAAGCACAACTCATTTCTTTTTTCTTTTCTTTTTTTTCCCTGTGAGTTATAGTTTTTGGTCTGTTTCTTTATTTGTTGGAAAGTAAAAGGTTTTGAAATTTTACACCTGAATTGTTATAGCACTCATTGTCCTGTTGGCAAAAGGCATAGCCTCCACATGGGTCTCAGAAGCCAACCCATGTGATAGCTAAATACATGCAAGCATAAAGGTAGAAGGTATTCAAGCTGCACTACAAATCTATAAAAATATGCCAATGAAATTGCCAGCCTATCACAGAAATTAGCACTGGAAGACAGCAGCATTCCTGGCCTAGTGCCCTCGTCTTTCCGCTGCCTGTGAGAAAGACTATATAAACCTGTGTAAATCGAAAAGAAGATTGTTCTGTAGTGAATTTCAGGATCTGTTGAATTGTTGCGGGTTGGCAGAAAATTGCTCCCGGGTAAACAACATACAACACTGCACGCAAGTCTTGGCAGACACAGAGAAATACAAAATTGCCCCTTGCCACTCCAAGCTAGAGCCACTGAGCTCAAGAAAGACTTGCTGAGATAAAAGCTAAGAAAATAAGAAAGCATTAGCATCACAAAATAACAAATGAGAAGCAAGGAAAATCCATTAAAAATGTGAAGTACCAGAAAGGTAAATGGCTTTATCAACCATGAACTCCTCTGCAAAACGAATGTGGCAAAAATTCTTCTTGCTTTTCCGAATTGCTGTTATATCTCCACACTGCTCAAAGACTTCCTGAATAATTTCCTCCGTTGCATTTTCTGGTAATCCTCCAACAAACACTGTTTTACACCCAGGAGGTCTCTCTCTTGTTGAAGGTGGTGGAAGATCTAAGTAAAAAGAGAAGTCACATTGGAATACAAAATTTGTCTTCTGATCCATTGATTCTATTCATTCCCATAATCAGTTCTGGGCAACAACAGTTATTTTACATAGCATGAAGGCGTGAGAGAGGGAGAAGCAAAATAATTGTATATTGTAGAGATTATCCAAAACTGACTACCTGAATCTAAGCTTCTTCAAGTTTTAGGTCATGTTTTAGAGTCTAATCCCTGCCACTCCAGGTCATTTTCCAGGACAGACCAGGAAGCCTAAGAGGATCTTTTTTTTTTCTTTTTCCTGAACAGCTTCTGTTAGAAAATAAGCAAACCCAGACAATATTCTATTTCAAATCAGGAGAGCTTCTGCACTGATTTGACCACAATCACAGATCTCAAGCATTGGTGCAAATACACACAGAACCTGAACTCCACTATCTGTGGTTCAGACCCGTCACTGGCCACAGCCAGCAAGTTATACTAGTTTAGCCCCTCAGAAAATTGGGCCACACTGGGTAGCCTACTCCTGGGCACTTGGTCTTGAGAGCTTTCCCCGATCGTAGCATAATTTCATTTCTCTCTCAAAGTACAGAAGCAGAGCAAACAGAAAAACAAAGTGGGAAACATGATGAAGTGACAACATGATGAAAATACTCTGCTGGTTATCTCTTTTGCCTTGTTGCCAGAAAATGGAACAGAGGCCAGAACAGAGAGAGGATAACCTATGTTTGCAAGTACTCATTTAGCTGTGAAAGACCATGAGATGGAGTGACTTAAAAATTTTATATATATACATATACATATATATATATGCACACATTTAAAAGAGCAAACTATAACATTTTTGAAGGCTGTATAAAAATATAGTGTCATAACATTTCACCTTGTTTATATATAGATTACTGATGCACATAAAGATAATTCTCTAAGAAGAAACTCTGATTAACATGAATTAGGTTTTTGGCCCTTTAGCACAGTAAATGGGGTTTCAGTCTTGAAATATATAAACATATATGCATACACAGCCAGTTTGACTAAACAATGATCTGGGTACACGGCAAGAGCACCAGACTATTTGCTTAATTTTCTCTTTTGTCTTCAGGGTGACGGTGAAAGCTGCTGGTCTGATGGCTTTGAAACAAAACTCCTGAGGCTAACATACATAAAATTAGATTTTGTGCTTTGTCTTCATGCTGCTGGCTCAGTGGGAAGAGTTTTCCATTTGTGCAAAGTCCCAGAAGGGGCAGAAGGGAAACTGGTCCCTGCTCTCAAAGAGGAGAAGCAACCCATCTACATCCTGTGCCCCAAAACGTAGCTCTCCTTCCTCTCTTTCCCCGGGTTAGGGACTGAAGCTAGTTGGCGTTTGGGTGTGAGGCACCATGTTCAGTGTCATGAGCCCAAGGCACACAGGCCCAGGTTGTTCCCACCCAACTGTGGGCACCTGAAGGGAAGCACAGAGGTGATCAGCGCCGTATAATCAACACAGGTAGATGGACGTCTTCAGGGAGTGCCAAGTGCCTAGTTTAGGTCCCCTGGTTACATTGCCAAAGTCAGAGGGGAGGAATTTTGGCTACAGCCCCAACGAGTTGCTCTGCATGCCATTCAGCAGGTACCTTGCAGGGATGGATAAGCATGCTCTGATATCCTACCAAACTTTGCACACAGAGCAGAACTTAGATGGAAACACCATAGTTACCTCCACTTTGTCTAAAAAACACAATCTTTATTACATTAAAAAAATCATGCAAAATGTTTAGGAAAATAACATTCTTTCATCAGACCCACTTACTTGGGTTTGGAGGGAAGAGTGTGCAGCTTTTGCAATGAATTATTTCTTTGACTACAGGCACATCTGTTGGTGGTGGTGGTGGCACTAACCCCATGCCTGGTATCATTGGGTTAATCGGAGTGATTCCAGTCATCATGCTAAGGCTTGGATCAAAGCCTGGTACACAGATTGAATCTGTAAATATATAACATAAAATCCTGGCTTATAAATCTTGAAACTACTTGTTACTAGTTTTTTGCACAGACAGTTTTGCTTTAGGCTTTTTTTCCCAAGCATTGCTGTTAAAAGAAGGAAAAGAAAGAGGAAGAGGAAGAGAAAGAGAAAAAAGACGCTGCATTTTCAGTGATCCATTACAATGAAAAAAATTAAGCTATGCATACAGAAGGGAATTTTACATCATTTGAAATATTAATATGACCAAGTAAAAAATTAAAGTGTAAAACCATGCACCATGAAGATCTGTTATTATCTGGAATGTAATTTTCTGTTTCATAATGCTACTGTGTTGTTTACATTGCCCTCTGACCCAAAGTGTAGGAAGAATATCATTTAACATCAATATGCCCTCTTCATCTAATTGTTGGACAGCTTTATCACAACATAGCTTTCTCACATAAGTGACCTTGATTTATGAACACTACAGAGAAAGCTCTGTTTCTGACTGTTTTACATAAGTCTAGTTAGTCAAGACTTCTAACCATTTTTCCTGGAATATAAACTGCATAGAATGAAGTCTTTTTGAACCTTGGAATTAATTCTTTTTTGTCCTGTTATTTAATCGGATTAGTAGATTCTCTTCAGCACACATATTATTAAAATACACCACTACAGTCCCATAAAGTAAAATGCCTATTTGGCAAATATTACTCTTTCTCCTTCCTGATCTCTTTGCCAAGAGTTCCATACATATTATTTAAAGCTGAAAGAGATTTACTGGGGAGCACCAGTGCTGTAACACCATGAATTGTAATAAGCAGATGTTTTAGATGAAGAGAGCGCCAACTTCTGAAATTTGCTTTTGTTAAAAACATGGCTTTGGGTTTCTTGAGGCATAATGAATAAAATATTTTGAGAGACCAATCTCTTTGTTGGCATAGCACTGCTGCTATTTGGCATCATCAATTATTTAACAGAAGACAGTTACTTTGGTGTTCTACAGGTTTTCTGCTGAGATTTCTGGCTAGCAACTGAAAAGCATTTAATGAGATGTAAACATGGGATTTGGTAGATTGGGAGCTTGTTTGTTTTGAACAAACAAAGAGGGAAACAAGTCCTTTTTTTATGTTCAGGAAATTTGAACTACATTTTACGCAAGGCAGTATGATCAACTGAATGTAACCAGAGATGCCTGTCCCTTCCTCCTAAATCTGCTGCCGAGAAGCTAGGTGGCTCTGGGTCAGACTGCTGACCTTTCTGTATCTTGTTTTCTGCATCTGCAAAACAATTACAATAATATTCACTTACTGGCAATGATTTGCTCACATTTTAATAGCACTTTGCAGGTGTAAAGCACACTGTGAGTGCTGCAAATTAGCACCACATTATTATCCTGTGGAACATCCGTAAGTATCTTCTCCAAGAAAGACAACTGAGAGCCTCCACTCCAGCAGAGCGGGTATCTGTCTCTGCCGCATGCCCCCTGCTCTCCACGCATGGACTGTGCGCCTTCATCACTTTCAGGCAGTTTTGTACAGCAAGCATAGCAAACGCACAGCAAGCAAGGATTTGCTTTAGGCTTATTGAAGACTAGTATTAATGAAAACCCACGATATTACATTACTTTTTTTAATAAGTGGGCTTATGAAAAAGGATTTGCTCTGGGTGTGATGCTTTTTCAGTATTGATGTATGTTCATTCCTTTTCAGATTAAGCTTTGAAACTCAGAGTCTGTCATTTATTTCATGGGATGAAGTGCTGGCCATACTAAATATTCATATTTAGTGAATGCTGGCAGATAAAGCCAGAGGCGAAAGGGCAATATACAATTCAAAGAAGTCCTTTGGCTGTGCTAATTTGCTTGATCTCATTTTTAAAAGTCAGGCTTCTGACAGTCACAGTAGGCCATCATATGCAGCATTCTCCTGCTGTGGGTGGAAATCCATCATCACAAGTTACTGCTAAAAATGGCCTGCAGAGCTCCGTGTCAAAAAAAAGTGGTGTATCACAACAGCACTGAACACACTGTATCACACTGCATCCCGTCTTGGAATCAGGGAAAACTTGGGCTGGAAGGAGGCCTATGAAGTTGTCTAGTCCATCTCTCTGGACAAACGCAGGATCAGCTACAGTCCTACCCACATATGAATTTTCATATTAAATTGAATACTCATGATAGACCCACAGCATTACGAGACATGGATGGAGCAGGCAGAAATGCACAAGAAGCTGGAGAGAAGGCCAAGTTCTCCATGTCTCCTATGCATCTTTTAGATCCCATGTGCAAGCAGAGGGAAAACATCATCATGTCGTGACTACTACCATTGATTGTATTTAATCATTACTGCTCTCTCTTTAAGAGAGTTACTAGATGCATTTCAGCTTCTCTACAAGATTAGAGAACTGAAACAGTAGCAAACTCTACCAAAAACACAGACACAGGCTATTATCCAAAGCAAAGATGGCAGGAGGTTTCAACAGGGTATAGTTTTCTGAATATTCCTTTGGCAGCGGTACAGATACAGAGAAAAACAAAAAATCTAAGGGAGTTAGCAACAAAGAAATGCATGTCCACAAACACTGCTATCATGGTGTTGAAAGGGAGCTGAGAAGGAGAGCTTTTAGGTTACATGCCAATCAAAGGGGATTTGGGACTTCAGTGGAAAAAATGGTTTCCCACTAATTCCCACCACGTTCAAGGAAACGCGACTCTGTAAGTAACTATGCCCATGTCAAATAGTTATGTTGCTTTGTCATCAGTTTTGCTTCCAAGCAGGATCAATCTACGACAGCACGAACAGACTTCTGGGGGACAACACTCCCGAAACACTCATCTAGGTGCTCTGGGACTCCTTGTCTCAGAAGGGGAGTGTGCTGAGGTATATTGAAGAGGACCGAGTCAAGAATTCTTGAAATCAGTATTCCACTTCTTACAGGCACCAATCCAAAACCCACGAAGGTCAATAGTAAGATTATTGATGACATGAATCCAGGCCCAGGTTTACTTCCTTTGTGATCTTGGAAAGGTTGCTTCAGTTTCCCAATGTGTTAAATTGAGAATGAAATACTTTCATATATCACATGAGCATTGAGATAATGTGATAGCACCATTTGTAGAGCATCCTGAAAATGAAAAACACTTTCTGAATACTAAAAACTGTTACTGTGCATTGCAGTGATAGAAATTCAGTGCATATTCAGTTGTATGTACTTTCTGCACACATCTGATTACCTCTTAGGATTTTATAGTCCAACTCTTTGAAGTGTTCTGCCAAAAATACAATGTGTCATGACTCAATACGACAAAATTCACACTAATTATATTTTAGTGTTCTCTAAAAAGATAGATATTTTCTTATTTTTTAGTTCTTACTGGTTAATGCACGGTGAGTACACTGGAAGTGCAATAGATAGTGATACACAGCTGTGTACCAGGAAGAACTTTGGATTTTATTTTTTTCTGGATGTTATGCCTTTATTTTACTGTCCGGTTCCTGGCAGACTTTCATCTCAGCTAATTTTGGACAGCTACAATGTAGAAATCTGGATCTGAGCTCTTCATTTCAGGCTCAGTGAAGAGAAATAGAGATCATACCTAGTTTAGATGGCCAGATTTGGATGAGGTGAAGCACATCTGAAAAATGTGATGCCCTCTGCATTGACTTCCAAGCTGACTAGCTCAAAAGTAGTCACATACACCTGGTCAACCAAATCACAGGATGCTGCTTCTGTTCCTTCATGATTCTGATCTGTGGTCCTAGCATTTGTTTTGACAGTCTAAGTATACCATCCTAGAGATTACCATCCTATTGAAAGTCTGAGTCTTTATTCCCCTCATGTTCAAAGTTTTGTTTGAATCACCTAGCTTGGTCGTTACACACTAATCTTTTTCTAAACATCAGAGTGAGCAATCTTATGGAGGTAGGATGTTCTTCAAAGTACTTCCTTTTGTCCAACACTATCCCTACAGTTTTTCCTAAGTTCAGCTTGAGCCAGCTGGATTTCTGAACACTGATGATCTTGTTTAGACCCCTGAAGAGACTGGAGGTGCTTCAAACCATGCAGACAGTCTGTGGATGAGATGTCCAAGGGGAGGCTCTGATCAGGGCTCTGAGGGTGCACAGAAAAAGGAATTGATAAAGTCACTGAAAAGGAGAGCCAGTAAATTTGCCACATTGCTGATGGGATCCAGAAAAATACCAAGTTTAACTATATTAATACTGCAGAGTGGTGCAATAATAGGAGTTGGATATATAGCTCTTGTCTAGGGAGAGGAGACAATCATCCATCAGTGCCACCACAGCAGTCTGCTTCATGTCCTGGTGTAATGTCTATCTGGAGCAGGACTAGGAAACTACAGGTATCCAGGTGAAGCTGGAGACAACTCCTGTTGAACTTTCTGGTAAGTTTGTTGGTCTTCAGAAACAAAGATACTGATAGAGTTATGCTGGATTATAGGAAAATGAGAACCAACCTTAAGCACATATGTTTTTTTGACAGATACATTTGGATATATGATTAAGATATTGTAGACATAACCATGCTATGTTTAACATGGATAGATACATTATATTTATACACCACACATCTAAAGATGCAAATAAGTAACATGAGGATCATAGAGTTATTTTTAAAGGGATGTATATGCATATATATATACATATATATACACACATGCACACATACTTATGCAGACAAATAAGGGTTTATGATCTCTTAGAATTATAAATGCTAATATGGCAGAATATAGAAAGCTTACATTTTAAATATGTTAATAAATAATTACTAAAAGCATTACAATGAGAACATTCAGTGATGATAAAGAGCTGAATAAAGAATGGAAAAGCATGTGTTGCTCAAGTTAGAGCCCTTCGAATATTGTATGTAAGGATTGAATATTGACATATTTGTACAAGAAAGTAAAAGCACTGAACATTAATATTTTCAAGTCTATTTTCAAGTTTGCCTAAATTAGTCAAAATAAGAGTTAGTTCCTATTTCATCTTATAAGAAATTGATATGATGGAGAACAATGAAAACCTTTGAAAAACAAATATCTCAAATTGGAGGTCAGAGAGGCAAAAAGAAAAATCTTCATGAACACTGGAATAAGTTTGAAAGCTCCTTTTTCTTTCAGTAAGGATATAGGAAGAAAAAAACATTTCACATGAAATTTTGGGGTCTGTAAAAAGTAGAAGAACGATAAAATTCCTTTAGGGATAACTATTTTCTAACACAGCACATAGTATACAGTGTAAAACAATTGCCTTTACTAGTCTAAGTTTTAGAAAGGTATGAGCAGCTTTTCCATCTTTGAAAACAGCAATGCAATCTTGGAGAACCATCCTTCTTTCCTTCTTTGGCAACAATTCCTGTCCAAATCACCTTCTGCTTTTGCCATGCTACTGCTTCGCCCAAGTAACATGGATGCCCGCCACTGCCAACTGGGCTGAGCTCCATCAGCAGTCCTAAGTTACCACCCCATTCCAGTCAGCTCTCATTTTAATACCACAAGTTATATGTCTGCTCAATATTACTTTTTAAAGTGTATAATCCCCCATACGATTCTCAGTATTAGCCCTTGGATGTGTCATTTATTTTGCCTGCTACTGCCAATTGTTTCTGTGGTGTTTTATGATAGCTGCCAAGCTATATTTTTTTTGGATGAACAACAACACCCATGTGTACCAACACTGACTGGTTTGTGTGCACGTATGCACCTGCACAGACGGGTTCCTTCTTGGACACTGGCAGGCTGATGGTGGCTGTGGTACTCAGATGCACTGGTCTAACTCACAGAAAGACTGTGAGTGGTGAAAATGATTATCTGACTATCCCTGCACAATAGCTAACCAAAATAAGGAAGATTGAAAAGGTCTCCATGGCCTAGGCATGACAATTTTATGCCTAAGAAAAACAGTCTATTTTTGCTAGGGTTGAAAGATAAAAAAAGATCTGGTTCCAGGAATGGAGTTGCCTGCCAACATGCACTGTAATGATTAGGACAGTCCAGGCAGCAGCTGGTAATAAATGTAGTGAGATGCTCATTAAACTTTGGTTTCTGTGGAGAAAAAAGAAAAGCTTCTGGAGCCAAGAGATTTGATCATATACTTCAGGAACACCATTGCTGAGTATTTTGAGACTGAATGCAGAGTCAACCTCTTAAAGCTGAGATTTAAGTTTCCCTGAAAAAGGACAAATCTAATACTGTGCCTGCCTCTCTTCAAACAAAGAAATATATCAGTAGGGCTATACATTACCCGGCAATAGCAAAGAAAGAGGTTTCTTTTTTTTTTCTAAAATGAAGAAGGAGCATTATTAGAATAAGAAAGTTTTTCTAAAAACTACCTGTCTCTTCAATTTAAAAGTTTCCTTCAAAACTCTACAGTCTGCCAAGTCTCTTTAATCTCATATCAACCTCTTTTTTTCTGTATGAGCAGCTAAGAATGAATATTCGGCAACAAGACAGAGATCAAGATTGTATCACTGATTGTTCAAATCCTATCATCTTCTGGCCTCCAGCAAGCTTTTGATGCAAGTGATTCATTTGGTCAGTATTGTAGGGCCAACGTAAGAAGATTCCTTCATCAGAAGAAAGAAAAAAGAAGAAGACGACAAGAGTGAGAGTAGCAATAGGGTACCAAATCACTGGAGGAGGAGATGTGCCAGTTTAATTTGGCATAGATCCAGCCCAGTTGTGGAGAGCCACTACCAGCCCCAGAGAGCCAGACCTTGGAACACAGCAATGCGGCAGCCACTGGCATCTTCCAATACATTTATTGTCCACTTCAGACTTCTTTAAACTTCTAGACTGCTCTGTTTCTAAAATAGATGCTGGTTTGTCTGCTAAACTTCCAGAGTTGCTCCAAAGAACAAAGGAAAAAAGTCTGGCAACTCTTCCATTTCCCCAGCATAATCACTATTGTCCTGCCTCAGACCAAGGGCCATCTGACCGTCTAACCAAGGACCATCAGTAGCCGATGCCCAGGGAATCAGAAAGAAACAGGCAGATATAAAGCAAGCTACTTTTAGCTCTCATACATTGAGTATTTACATTTTGCCAGTGGTGAAGACCATAGCTGAACTATCCTTTTTAATGGACACCTGTCTCACATAATCTGATTTATACCTTTTCATCAAATCCTATTATTTATATTTTGAATCCGCTAGAACCTGTTTATATTTCTAGCTTTAAGGACATCATTAACTGAATGTGGAAACTAGCTTCCTCTGGTTTGCTTAAACAAAGTATGTGTTAGTTCCAGGTCATGCCGTCTAACTTGTTAATGCTGAGAAATCATGAATTCCTTATGAGGAAATCATGACAAGATTGCAGATTTTATTTCTGTTCTTGTATTTTACTGTGTCTTTGGTTTGCAATCTGTCTCTGCAAAGCTGCTGCAAAGGAATGTGTATATGAGACCTTTGACTGTGGCCCTTTTTAAAAAGCCTGAGCAGGTCACTGCATGGGCTGAGATGTCTTTGTAGGTGCTCATCTAGCCCTTAATTTCTGAGAACTAATACTAAACAAATGAGCAGCTGCCCTTAAATAATCTGCGCATGAGCCCAACCGATGAAGCACCACGTGGGCATTGGACTGTCACAGTAACAGGAGTAGGGCGTATAATGGCAGTGTGTGTGTGTGTGTGTGTGTGTGTGTGCGCGCGCGCACGCACGTGCATGTGTGTGTGTATCTAGAGGAGCGGAAAGGAATGACTGAAGTGGGGGGAACCACCTCCTTGCCTTCCAGCTCTCTCAGTTGGACAGGGGATCCATGTTAATACCTTTCAGCAAGAGGTTTCTGTGCAACAGAGTGTGAATCACAGCAAAGACAAGTCTCCAAGAGAATTTTGGAAAATGCAAGGGAGGGAGGGCAGGGGGAACCCAGATGAGTGTTTCTCATTAATAATCAACCAAGTAATAATTTACATGAACTCTGCAGTGTCTGCTAGACTCACTCCATAAACAAAGACCTCATAGCATCATCAAAACACTTGCCACTTGAAAATTACTTCTATGAGACATATATCACTGACAAAGATTTAGCTGTATTATTGCACTTTTGCTTTTTTGAAGAAAGCCCTGTGCCTGCACAGAGAAATAGTTAACAGCAGACAGTCCAGAAACTTCAGATATCATTCCTCAGAGCTGGCTCTGCCGTCACTGAAAACACTAAAAGCAAATCTGGCCTTCTCTTGATCCCTGCCCGCAAAATCACACCATAAACACTATATTTACAGCAATATACATGACAAAGACCAAATTAAAGAACACCACCTTCTCTTTTTACAGGCAAATCATGGGGTGAATCATTCCTGGTTCATCATTTGTTGCTGCAGTGCTTGGCACAACAGGACTCCAATCCTGGTTAGAGCTTCTAATGCAATGCAAATAATAGGTAAGAATAGCAAATAATAATAATACAACAATATGTTATCACAATAGATGCCACTCTCTTCCTAAGATACAGCTTCAACACTGCTGTGGAAAGAAATCTGCAGCTTCACTGTAATGTTAATTCTATTACTCTTCCCATGATTTCTGCTCATGGATAGGAATTAATGTCATTTTGGCCTCGAAAGGGCCTTGGACACTGCCTGAAAATGGTGAATGTATTTATTTTCCCCTTAGAGCAGCCCTGCAAAGATGAACCTGACAGGCAAACCTAAGCAGGAGATGGGAAACTCAGGACTTGATGTTGAGGGACTCTGACAACAGTTTGTCAGTTTTTCACAGCTGACAGCCACATATGTAAGAAGCTAAAGTCAGAAAAAAATTGACTAATCTTAACCTCACTCCACAGTCAGCTGCTCTTCCATGTGTAAAACCCTGCTGCCATTGTTGTGGAAACCTGTGAAAGTGAAAACAGAAATGGCAAAAAGAGGAAGAGAAAAATAGGAAAGCAGGAAAAAGGCAAATAAATAAATGAAAAAGAAATGCAAGGAAGGAGAAGAAGGAGAGAAAAAGACATATACACAACAGCATCATCTGGAACCTCTGTGTGGCAGGGGTCTGTGCTCCATCCACCTGCTGGTTTGACCAGTGCCAGGATTCATATAATTATAGCACTTCATAAAGTCCAGAATGCTGATCTTTCCAAAGCCACCTGTGGTCGAAAAACATTGCAGGCTGTAGAAAGAATGGGCGTCTTCTTCTTAATAAATCACTTCATGTCATGAAGTCAGTCACAAATTCATCATGAACGAAATCACAGAACTGCAAGTTCTGTACTCTGCCACCTGATCTCCAGTTAAAAGTTTCAAAGCTGGTTTGTAAAAATATGGGACTGGCCAATATGTAAGCTGCAGTGTATATAAAATGTAAAATGTGGGCAGCTGTCCTTCCTGACTTTCAAAAGTCTTTTTGCACTCACTATGTGCTGCTTGGACTAACTCTTTCCAGTTTTGCACCTCTTCCTTCCATTTCTCCAGTTTTATCCTCATCCAGGTGGACTATTCAGGAAGGCTAACTTTAGCCTAAGGAATTAGCCTTCCTACACTCCCTCCATTTGAAAGTATTCAATCTGTTTGCCTGATGAAACTCACACATCTCCCTAAAAGGTAAGATTTTGCCATGATCCTTCAAAAAGACATCACCCATCATCTCAAAGCTCTGGAAGATGAGAAAAGAATTTTGATTATATGGCCGAGGAACAGTTAACAGATATTTGTTTGCTTTCTAGACAGCTGCTGTATTTCATAAAATTGAGAGGCATTTGCATGGCATCAGAAGGAAAAAGGTTATTTGAAAATATAAGCACCTAAGCAGATGTAAATGAAATACTGAAAAGAAGTAGGAGAAATTTCAATTCCCAGGCTAGGCTAACACTGAAATATAACTCTTGTAATAAATGAAACATAAGATGCCTCCAATGAGAAAAAGATGGTAAAATACCATCTTATGGATATTAATGAGACCTCAGAGAAAAAATGGGAGAAAAATTGAAATTCAGACATTCCATTGGTCATTTCCCAACTGAAAACAAAAGGACTGACTTTTCTCATGAATCGTGAAAGAGGGTCTGTCCTTTAAACTGGGGTTACAATGTGTGTCATAGAATCTGTGGAACGCATACAAACACTCTCTTTAAATTTTCAGTGTCACAGGAGTCACAGAAGCTTTGCTGAAACCGGAAAGAAGCTGTACAGTCCAGAAATGTGTATCACCTGAGTGAGCAAGTTCTCACAGGAACGTGAGAAAAACTGGGCTCTGTCAGACTGAAGGATTTCTCTAGCCCACACACCTGTCTCTAATGGCAAATCCCTAATTTTACCTAGTACCAGAATGGGATAATCCTGCAGTGAAATATGCATATAATAATCTCCCAGCCTCCAACATTCTGCAGCTCAGGGACTTCCTAAGCCAGAAGCTCTGTGCTTCCTTCAGGGTTATCAGGGCATGGATGAAAATATCAATGAGCTTTATTGCATAGAAATAATTTCTCTTGGTGTTATTACTAGAGATGACAGAAGTGTCCTATGAAATCAACTGGAAATATTTAGTGATATTTCAAATTTTTAACCAAGTCATTCTATGTGAATGCTTCTCCTTTAAAAGCCTGAGCAAACAAGTATAAGAGAAACTTAAACAATAACATTAAATAATTGTTCCTGGTATTTTTTTCCTAGTCTCTTTCATTCAAAATCATTTAAGTAGTAGGGCCCTAATTCCTAAAAAACATGATTAAGACAACTATATGCTTAATCCACAGAGTACTGGAAGAAGGATAAGTACACTAGATGCAGCAAAGATGTGCTAATAGAGTATTATAAATTGATGCAATAAGAAATCTTCGTATTTTGTACTATCCCCTAACAAACAGATCTGTTTGACCTCTATACACTATATGGCAATAACTTGTAGGACAACATTTAAACGCTCTGCGCATGGGAAGAATACCTGTTGGATATGAATTTGATTAACTAACTGTTACGTAATGAAGTGCCACTTGGTGAATTAATAAACTGTTTATTGGTTAAGAATTAACCAAGAATCCTATCTTGAGAAATACTATGCAACATGAAACACAATCTGAAAAGAAGCTGGAGTTGATAGCAGCAAGTAATGTTCCTGAGTGCCGATAAAAAGAGCTATCTTAATTAAACTCCAATGCACTATGACAAAGCTATTTTGTTAGAGTTTGGCTTTAAAAGCCATCTAGCACCTCAGCAAATTAAAAAAATTCATATGTGCTCAGCTTCCACTGCAAATGCAGCGTCTTACTACAGCTCTTCTGGACCATGAGAAATTGGTAAAGAATTTTACAGAAGCAGGTACCTTAACTAATGGCAGGCTCAGTCCATAGGCAACGTACCTCCATCCAAAACAGAAGGCCTTGAGTTCACAGGGTCTCAGCCAGGTATTGCCTGAAGACGGCATATGTATGAAGGAAGAGGGAGGTGAAAAGAGTCAGAGCTCTGGTGACACGACAGCTTGCACACAGAAACCAATGGCAGAGGAAGTAAAATCAGACACAAACAGGGACTTAGAGAAAGAATAGGTCTTTTGCATTAAGTGCTACATGAAGGTTGTACACATCACAAGAAGGGAAATTATCATCCAATTTATGTTTCCTTCTACATTGAAAAGACGAGGAATGACAAAAACAGCATGGTATTGAGGATCCCCAATGCTGTGACTTAGGCAACTCTCCTGTCCAGCTCTGGACATCCTGCAACACCCTCAGCTTTAGACAATCTGCAACTCCCTCAGTTTTGGGCTACACACCTGCCAGAAAGGAGGATAATAAAGTGCGCTAGCGAAAAATTAAATGTATTGCTGCTTTTTGACTCACTTAGAAGATGATGATTTTTTTTAACTTTTCCATTGTTACAGTTGTGATTTGACTTGTGTTCCTAGTCTCAAAAACAAACAAATAAATAGAAAGATAAAATAAAATATTAGCTTCCACGTTAGCTTTGTCTTGATCTGCCGCTTGTAAGTTCACAAATGTAATATTTTCTTTGAGCTAAAGGTATTTAGCATGATGTTTTTTGAAACATCTTTTCATTAGCTAAGTTTCAGTTTTCTGAAGTACCTATTTTAGGCAGCCAGACTCGATGGTCAAAGAGCAAGTGATGGTAGTAACTGGAGTATCCCCATATGGGATAGTGCTAACTTCATAATAAAATAATTCCCTTTCTTCAACACACAGTTTGAGTGCAGTAATTATTTCACTGGCCACTTTAGAAGAGGCTTGACATTAAAACAGTGTCATGAGAGTGTGTCGTGTTAAGGTAAATAAGGGTAGTCCGCATGTCCGGAAGCTGCTTTTTCAGCCTTTCAGCGGGCTTAGACAGACATTTCTGCATCCTTTGACATCTGGGTCACACCTGCAAAGTTTTCCAGCACAAGTACAATGATTATAACATTGTGACTAGCTTTTTCAGCTCATCTCCATTCCTTTTGCATCTCCCACAAAGCAGAAAACCCTTCTACCTACCATCTGGGCATATCTCTAGTACAAGGAAGGTCATCAGCAGATACAGATGCCAGAGTAGCCAGCTGCTCTGCTGGCCTCCCTCCCTCGGGCCTCAGCATGGGAGCCATTATCAATGGAACGATGCAAACTAATAATCCCTGATTTTGGCAAATAGCCCAGTGGGCAGCCAGCAGGGATGGGTTAAAAAATCCTAAGGGTCTTTTGAGTTACCTTGGAAGCTGTGCAGGGCAGTGCACAGAACCGGGTTAATGGGTTTGGCCCACAACGACCCCTTCCAACTCTCTTGTCTCTCACAGCAAGGGAAAATACATGCCTCAACTAAAAATAAACCAGCGCTGAGCATGTAGAGTAGACCATGCCAAATATCAAACAGCTGGGGGTCTCTGGTTAGCTATTAGCTAGCCCAATCAAAGCACTGTCTGAAGTCTTCATCAGAAGAAGTGAAAATAAGGTGGGTAAAAAAGAAAGTCCCAAATCAACTGAAAAAAGATAATCTTAGATCAGTTGTATAAAGCTCTTCCATCTTGTCAAGGAGTTTATTATGACATAGCTTTTATTTCACAACAAACACAATCTTATTCTTCACCAAAAAGGGACTAAAAAGCTGATAAATGCTTACGGGAGGCAGAGAGGATCTCTCCAAGAACACTTGCATCTCTGCACCTCCAAGGTAGTTTAAAACACAGGTATTGTTCTTGGCTGTCTTTCAGCACGCAGAGAAAAGGGGGGGTTATTTTTCCTTAAAATGTAGCAATCTTGACAATATTCTTACAGTGTCATATTTCATTATTCAGTTTAACAGAGGAATGATCTTGCTTGAAAAGAAATCAGGAGTCTTTATAAATGAACAGCATAGTTTAGGAAGCAGAGAGAGACACTGTGTACACAAAATTTGTTCAAGTTATATGCCATTGCAAGCAGAAACCAGGCTTTGTTTTTCTTGTGCATAAGACACTTTAATTTAGATTACAGCAGACTTAGATTACTTGAAACTTAGAATTCTTGCTGCTGGAAAATTTCATTTGTAATTTCTGGCAAGCTACACTAAGGATTTATCTGCTAATATTTTAGAACAGTGAACTAAAGGCACAGAAATTTCACACACACTCACACACAGAAACAACCCCACCACTCAGAAAGGAAATTAGCCTTTCTTCTGTTTTCAAATTATTATTTGAATACTTTATATGTGACTCTCTTTGACAATGCTTTCAACACAGATGCAGACTTTATAAACACCAAGAACAGAAGAGATGTTCATTGTTTTAAGAAGAATCTTTTTTTTTGCAAATTAAAGATGAAACCAAATGATGTCAGGCAGACTGTGTTTGAAATTATAATTCATCTTTCCCCCACTTTTGAGAAAAATACATTTCTTTGTGACATTTACGGACTAAAAAATGTTATCCACATTAAGATGTTTCTTCTGCCTCTCACCATGTACATTTGCACAGCTAAGCTTGTGTCAGGAATTCTATAATAAAGCATTTTTTCAGAGATTTGTAACTCAACCATAAAAATACGTTCCAGGCTGAAAATTGGTATAGTGTTCTCATTTCAAGGATATATGATATTACTGTTCTTAATATATTTTTAATATATTTTTAACATATTTTTACAATCTGAAAAAGAAAACCCAGCCCAAATGTCCTTCACAGGCTTTGTGTAAAGGAGCTCTGTAAAAAGGTGTCAAATTACAGTCTGTAGTAGTGGGCCAATATAAAAAAACCCCATGCAATTCTTGCAGGATGCAAATGGATGGGGGAAAAAAGTGTAGTCATATTTGCACTCAATGTACATACAAATAGAGCATAATTATTTAAGCTTTCAAAAGGTTCTTTGACAAAGTCCTTCCCAAGAGACTGTCACAGAAACCGCACAGGCATAAAGTGCGAGGCAAAGTATTGTCATGACTGATGTAGATCAGGGGCTGGCCAAAGAGCCAAGAAAACAAAGAATAGCAACAACGAGCAGTTTCCATCTCAGAGGAGGGATGTTATTAGAAGTAACGTGTTGTTAATAGCGTTGAAAAGAGGGTGAGTAATGAGATGGCAAACCCCACAAAAGACATACAATTCCTTAGCTAAAAAGAATAAATAAATACGTAAGGCACTTTGGAAGAACCCACAAAAGGCAGGCAAATGGGCAACAAGGACCCAGTGCTAACAGCGGCCCAGTGAGGCTCTTCACAGAGGATGGGCTCAGCAGCTCATGCAGGCGAGATCTAGGGGCCAATGAAGCCAACTAAATGTTAGCCTAGATCAGGGACAAGAGGAAAAAAGTATGGGAAAAATACTGCAGGCACGTTTGTGAAACTACACTCTCACCTGGCATATCACGTTCTGAATTAATTGTCCCTTTCTCCCCCCCCCCCCAAAATAAAAGCACAGCAAAAATTATGGGCTCAGAGCAGGACAATGAATATCATCAGGAATGTTATAAAGTAGCTCATAGGAAACACCACTAAAAATCTTGGATTGCTCACTCGGGAGGAGAAGCAGCTACGTAGGAACATTGCAAAGCTCATGAATTTTACAGAGGGGGTAGATAGGCAGGTTCTAGGGACTCTGCTCCATAATGCAAACCTGGGAAGCATTTAGTGAAAGGCTGTAAATGGAGAAGGGGTAGGGGAAAGCTCTTCTTTATTGCAGCAAACAATTACTTCCATGGAACTCCATGTTATGTAAAACATCACTGAAACAAGACCTTATCGAATTAAAATAGAAATAGATAAATAAATAAATACACGCAGACACATATTGGACCTTACTTGGACAACAAAAGCATTCAAAATCATAAAACAGGAGGCAGGGATACTAAGGTCATCTATTATTAAAATAGTCTGACACTTTCTATTATAACACCCTGTTGTCAGTTGCTTTTAGCTTTGCCAATCATTAACAGTTTGGACTGAAATTTTACACGCTGAATATCTGCCTGAGGCTGAAATACTCTGGAAAATTTCAGGCCAAACAATTCAACTGCTGCATGAATGGAGGCAGGGAAAAGTGCTAATTTTTGTGCATGTTAAAAAATTTGGTGTGTTTTTTATCAGCAGTTGTAGCTCCTCCAGACTTTGGAAGGAGGATGTAATATTTGGAGGTGAGAGATTTTGGATTTTAGCGGTAGTATGTGACACTCTCTTTAAACTCTACCCAAAAATTCAGGCAAATTGTGCTTTTGAATAAATTGGTATTCACTCATACTCTGAAAAATAGATCTATTTTTGGCTTTAACAGCTGAAATCACAAAGGATTATATCTTCCATTAATATATTGGTGGATGTTTGAGCCTCGGCTCTGCAACCAGGGAAAGGGTTAAACCAGAAAGATTTCAGCTATTGTTAACATTTGAAACAATTTGTTCCAGCTTTTACAAAGTGGAAACTTAAAGTCCATGTCTACTTCTGTGCTCTTTTTGCCTTCTATCTAGGAAGTTTCCAGCTTAGCCAGAAAGGACAAATCTAACCTTGTGACACTTGCTGAGATCAGTGTGGTTAAATCAGAACATTATCTGAGCAGCTCGATTCTAGTAAAAGCTTATCAGGTCTGGAGCAGCTAATTGGGTCTTGCCCCATAAGTTCTGCCTGTGATTTTCCAGCAGCTGAACACAGAGAGCATCAGAGCCAAAAAGTAGATTTTTTTTAAGTTTTGCTGTTCTTTTCTCTCTCCTCATTTATGAGCAAAGAATCTTTCATCCCAGGCCTCGGAGCGGTTTGCAAAGTTCTGAAATTTTAGCTTTTATGACTTGCTGGCCATTTCATTTGAAATGCCTCCACTGTGCTGGAGTTTTGAAGAGGAACAAACTTTTCAAACTACATCTACAGCAAGATATATCACAACTGGGATGCATTTAGTTCGCTCTGAATCAACAGCTAGCTCACCACCCACCACCAGTTTCACCAGGGAGAGGGGAAATAGCTTTTCATGTAGTTAAGTGTGGACCAAGCAGCTGACGGCAGCTTCTTGCATGTACCTAACGCTAAACAGAGTGTGGGTCTGGGCTGACCGTATCACTCTTCTTCCTTCCTTCCCTTTCCTCTGGAAGGAGCAGCTCAGTTCTCTGCATTGCTCTGTGATGGGCTCAGGAGAAGGTATCTGAGGGGCTGCTGGCATGAGCCACTGAGAAGAGAGAAGAGACAGGGACTGCCGCTGTCATTGGTATGGTTGGCATAGGGTAGACAGCATAAAATCTGCATCTGGCCCATGCAGATGGGCTGGCTGAATTCACTAGAGTTGGGGTTTTTTTTTTTTTTTTTCCACACCAGCTGAACTGTTCAGCTCTGTGGGTCATGTTCTCATCTGTACTACAGCTGTATTCAGGGAAGCTTAGAGAGGAGGCTTTTAGCACCTGGAAGTGCTGTGTTTTGCCCTCTGATTTATTCTGGAGTGGCCTCAGGACAGCTCTGAGTTTTGTCGGGTGCAGTAGTTAACTGGGAACTGCTAATGGGCCACGTGCCCTGCCACCCTGGATTGTGTAGTGCCAGCTCTTAACTGCCTTTGCCAGGCGGGTGAATTTTCAGCCTTTTGCATTTAGGCAGCTTTAGAGCTTCTTTGTACTGCTGAAATGAACTAGGTTAGGAAAGGTCCTTTCTAAGTCTAGAATGCATACTTTAAAACCAAATGATAAATTTTCAGTTCGAAGAGGTTTCCGGACGGCTCCTTTGGTCTCTGTGTTCCAACACTGACAGTATTTATGTTTCATACCATGTACTGTAGTTCCAGATATTTAAATGAAGAATACACTCTTCTGAGCTTCATAGGAAAGTATACTATTTCAAGCAGAATTATGGCCAGCATCTTTATGTTTTGTTGTCATTTCAACATTAAATAGCTCCATGCCACCTTGGATAATTCTGAAAACAGTCACGTTGCTGATATTACATGCCAGTCTCGCCTTATGAAATAGGTAGTGTTCCTAAGAATTCAACCACAAAATAACGATCATCTTAGGCCAAGTATTCACGTGTATTATCTTTGTACTCACTTTTTCCAGCATTTCTGGATTAGAGGTTTGTGTCACCACAAACAGCTAAAGTTGTCATGGTACCCCTCGAAATGTGAACCAACATCGCTCTGAATCACAGAAGAGAGAGAGTCCACCCATGGAAAAAACATCCAAAGTGGCTCAAGTAATGCAAAACCATTCCCACTTTATATGCCACTTTATAAATCTGAATGCACTTTTCTGAATCTTTTTCCCTAAGGCTTGTTAAATTTCAAGAGAATTCTCCTTCATGTTGTGAACTGAATATGAAAAAGCAAAGCTACCAAACTGATACTGAGCAAAGCTAAACCGCATAGTAACACTGATTCAAAAAACAAGCAAACCACAGCTTATTAGCATGATTTTCTAAGAAAGAAAGTAGGAAAAAAAAAAGCCTCATCTGGAGAGAAAGAAAGAATCTCACATATCTTGAAAAGGAAAAATGAGGGATAAAAGAGATATGACTGATACAAGCACACATTAAAATGTAAAGCACCCAGCAACTCCTCCTTTGACGCTCCTCTTTGAACGCAGTCTACTACAGAGCAGAATATTCTAAAATAAGTATTTTGGACTAAGCTTTGCATCCAGTTCCACCAGTGTGACTCCACTGATACCAACAGGACTGTGTCAGAGTCCCAGGTGGCCGGGCTGAAAACAGAAACTCATTATGGAATGAGAAATGTAAGAATGCTTTGGTGGGAACACATTCCCTGTAGAGAGCCACACAAGTAAAAAGAACATTTTAATAATAGTGGCCCTTGATTCCTCTCAAAGGCAGAGAGTGCATTTATTCAGCTCAAATTCCAAAAACCAAACCAGAGTTTATAAAATGTACTTGATTTTTATGGAAGACCCTTTGGCATTTTCTTTCAGCGAAAAGATCTCCAGATGTTATTTTTACAGTTCAACTTAAGTAAATGTATGTCTTTAGTTAAACATGCTTAAATGAAAGAGCCACCTAAGAGAACAATGATGAAATGTTTGACTTGATTTATAGACCAACTGTTGAACTCTTGTTTATGAACATCTGGCTGGAGAAGTGATTTAAAAAAGGTTTTCTATCAGTAAAAATCAGCATAGTAAGCTCTTCAAGTTACAATAACAGATAGCTCTAAATTCTAACCATAATTAGTTGAGAAACAGCACACGGGTGTATGCCTACAGTCATGGTCAGCTTATCCATGCACACTAAACATTCATTTTACAGTATCGCTACCGTGTAATGCGTAACTTATGCAACTCCTTAATTAACAAGGGACATTTGTGTTTGGGACCTGGAAGTTGCCTTCCCTACAAGCCACACGAGGGAGGGCAAGGTTCTCTCCGATGGGCTGTGCCTCAAAGTTTGCTTGTGCTGCTCTGCAGGAGAGCCAAACTCACCCCGACAGTTTCACAGCAACCACTGAGGCCTGGATTCGGTAGCCCAGCTTTCACCCACACCCCCGTACCTGTTCCCTCCAGCTTTGTCACACAGGTCCAGCAGGAGATCCTGGGAGTGAGGAACCTCACCCATCCTCTACCCACCTCCATCTGCTTCTTAACACAGTTTCTGCAGTTTCCTGTGAACATAACAGCTTGCGAGGCCCTAAATGCCACAGCAACATTTCTAATTCAAAAGCTGTTATCATCTAAAATCTACAGAGCAAGGCTGAGCCCAGGAAACTGGATTTTTTTTTGCCTTTTTCTCCTGGTTTGCAGCAATGTGACAACTGTGAGATGAGACAGTCCAGGAACCCTTTCGGTAATTCAATTTTAGTTCTGAAGCAAAATTCTACTTTTATCCCAGGTCTAATCTAATACTGGAGAATGATGAGGTTTCTTTGTGAGGAATTTTTTTACTCACCGAGAAACAAAGCAGCAGCTTTACTGTAAAAATTCACTTTCAACCGCAGCTGAAAAGCAAATAATGCCAATCCAGGATTCTCTGTAGGCACAGAGAAATGCATACCATGCACACCAAAACACCTAATCATGGCACCTCAGACAGGAGCCTTTTCACCTTTGGCTCCTCATATCGTCCAAGGAAACAGGTGGAAGACATTGAAGAATGACTCATCTCCACTGCAATAATCTCTGCATCCCCCAAAGGAGATTTTTATGCCTTTCCAGAGACTATCAAGGGAACCTAGTGCCATGAGACAACTTATCTGGCACTCCGGCTATGCATCAGACAACAGGCAGACAAAATCTTGCACATACTTCTCAGCTGTAAAGAAACAATTGTGAAGTTATTGGGGCACCTCATTAAGTAAACAAACAAAAAGATTTAAGTCTTGAATTCCGCTTCTGTGAAAAACACTGAAAATCAGAGAAGTGGCTTAGAAACAACAGTCTTTTTTGATAAGTCATAGTAGGAACAAAACCCGTCATATTTCCCTGCATGGCTGTGCATACAAGCAACTGCATTAACTGGCAAGGCTGAGAAGTTCAGACATGCTTAAAACATTGAAGAGCCTCACACGAAAACTTCACGAGAGCCACTGACTAAAACCAATTGCAAGGGACATGATGAAAAATGTGTCGGACTTAAATGGAACAGCAGTCCATTCTGCATGAAGAAATAGGGACTTGGGATATAGGGAGTACAGGAAGCGAAGCTGGAGCTCTTTAAAGACATTGTGGTTATAAATGATAAGAAAAATAGGTATGGAAGCATCACATTTGTTTCAATTTCCAAAAGTATTTGACAAGTTTCCATATCAGAGATTAATGACCAAGAGGCAGAGAACAAGAATAAAAGAATAAAAAAGGGTTCTGTGGATAAAAACTAGCTCAAACTGTGTTTTTGCCCTTAAAAGAACACAACCCCTTCTCACTCGAGAGATCTTTTCCTTACAGTCCCAAACTGGCCATTATTATGTGGGTCTGCATTTGAGGACTACTCTAAGAATAATATCACACAGCTGTAATAGCATTGCTGTAGCTGTGGTGGTCTGAGGTCATAAGCAAGATGAGGTTTATGGGCCATCCAGTACAGTCAGAAAAAAACAGAGAAACCCATATTCAGATCTAAGGTAGAAGCAGTGAATTTCCAACCTAAGTACAAACAGAGAGCAATTGCTTTGAGTTTAATTAGATATGTTAAGTCAGCTAGACTGAGAAAAATGCTAGCTGGCACCTGTAAAAGGGAAGGACATATTACAGTGGAAATGGTGACAAGATGGTTATTCTGTAAAGTGAAGGAATAGAGAGGTAAGCCTGTAGTAGATGGAAAGATTAATAAAGGGAAGAAAATTAATATGCTACAAAAATACTCCCTCCTTTGGATCCACGTTTTATACCATCTGTTATAATTAAAGTTTTAGTTTCCTGCTTGCTTCAGACCAGGGAAGGGCTGGTGCATTTTTTTCCAGCTATACAAGTTGGTCAAAGAAGCAATATAACCCTCACCCACAAATCTTGCCTTACGCAGAAGGCATGCAGGCGTGCAGCCTGCTCCTAGAAATGTGCAGCGTTTGCTTCCTTGCACTGCGAGCAAGAGTATATTGGAGGACCTTGCTGTGACCCTGCCTCTCTCCTCCCCTTTGCACTCGCCGAAGCTTGCTTTGTTATCAGCAAAGAGGTCAAGGCAGCACACACTGCGAGTGGGCCTGGCCGTTAAATGAGAGGGTTAATTATATGTGGTGGAAAAGATGCTGTTGTTTGTTTGTTTTCTGATTTTCTAGTCTAAGAGACAGATGTAGCCTGGTCTTTTACAGTCAGAATCATTTCTCTTTATTTTACTAACACAAGGAAAAAATTTTACGACCTCTTATTCCTGCTGGGTCTGCAGTCTTACAGAAGTGGAAAAGGGAAGCTGGGTCCTATTTCGGTTCTGTATTATTGATGGGACCTAACCCTGGGATCACGCTCTCTTATTTTCATCCCCACAGCTCCAGGGAGGACAGTCAGGGCTCCAACCACAATATTTGGCCAGCAGCATTTTACTACTGGATATTACTGATGCCAGAATGAAAACAAGTTTGTTACCCTTTAAATCCCCAAATGAGTTTGCAGAGCGGGCAGTTCTTGCAAACTTATAAACTCCATTTATATGCAGCCATTAAGTAACATGGAACTTTCTGATATTTTCAGTCTATAACATAATTATAAAAGAAAACTATGACAGGTTGTCATCTTCTGATCATAAATGCATGGTAGGCAATAAAAAAAGTTCTCTAGAGAAATTCTTTAATTCATGCTTACTACGTACAGATGTGGATGAGGCATTAAAAAAAAAATCTCCAGGCTACAGATGAAACAAAACTTGGAGTCACAACAAATAACAGGTCATGTAAAGAAGTCTAGTGAGATGTGGCTCTCTTAGGCAACAGGGCCCACAGAGGCCAAATGCCATTATGCATAGGAAAATGTGAAATAATCGAGCTAGCAAAAGGAAACCAGCCTAGGAAATGAGTGCAAAACCAAACTGTCTTTGGAATTCTAACAAGAAATCACTGAGAAAATATCCCTACATCAACAGCTTAACTTCTTTTTGCAATAAGAAAGGAAATTGCAGTATACACTAATGGCAGCTAGAACACACAATCGTGTGGTAATGTTTCTGTATACCACCCTTAGAATAGTGTGATCCCTCTGTTACTGTTGAGGTAGCTAAGAGATCTCAGTGCCCCTTAGGAGATATATGTTGCATTACAGAGACTTTATTCAAATCTACCCAAATGCTTTGTTGATGGAAAACTAGAGAACAAGGGAATGAGGAAGCAGGGAGGTAGGAACATGACTGTCAGTTAAACGAGTTGCAGTATAAAAGCCTTCTACTGAGAATCCCAAGCCTCAAACCCCTGGATGTGTGCAGGCAGCCTCAAACACCTCAAACACTTCAAAGGATGGTTAGCACTCGTGTCCCAGATGAGCTCAACAGTTGAGGTAAAACGCTGGAAGAGAGGCAGTCCCTAAGGCTCACCAAATGGTGTGTGTGAGTCATTAGCTATTATCATTTTGCTTCCTTAGCACTGCACCTTCACATTGCTAAGGAGTGTGCACGTGCCGGGACACAGGTCACACCATCAGGCAGCGCTGAAGCAGTTTGCTATAGAGAAATACACACCAGGATCCCTCATGGAGATATATGTCCCCTCCTGAGGCCCACTGCTAATAACTTGCATTCATATGCAATAGTCCTGTTGGCTCCCAGAAGACAGTCTCTGTCATGAAGAGACTATTTCTGCAGAAGTGGATGGTTTGAGCTTCTTTTATCTTAATTCCAGATTAAATTCCACTCAGACGACAGCAAAAACAACAACATAAATATAGGCTGTGTTTGCTCTTTTTGAACGGAAAACATAAGACACGTGTTCCAAACCACATTTAGATTTAAAGCTCAAAATTAGCACCTTGAATTGCAGCCAGAAATGATCTTAGTCTTGAGACTGAAAGTCCTTAGTCTTGGGAGTCAATAAATCAGTCGTGACAAGCCTGAACCAGCTATGGTTTATTATAAAATCAAGCTTGATTATGTACTTGAGGTAATTAGGCAGATGAGAACAAAGGGATACAAAGTTAAAAGGCAACATATGTAGGAAGAAATGGAGGAGATATTTTACTTTATACAGGCTCGTGAATAACAAGGATGAACTTGTACTTGGGATTTTTTTCACATACTGAATTCTGGCTACTAATGTGAAGGGACCCCACAATATTTCTAATAAGCCGCTTATTAAATCAGATACTCTCGGAGCTGCTCAGCTGCAGCTTCCCATTCCTTGCTGCCTGCACACAGCCCTGATATCCAGGTGCAGCATCTGAGCTCTCTCCTCTCACAACCCATGATCCTTCCCTCAGTCTCCAGCAGGTTACAAAAGTAAAATATTAAAAGCACAGTGAAGAAAGAAGGAGTGATGATATGGCATTTATTATAGTAAAGGACAGCAGCGTTGTGTCTAGGTATAAACACTGTAAATATCAGGCGATTCAAAAGAAAATAAAACCTGGCCACTTTTCTCTCCCCGTCCTCTTATTTTTGATTAGTTTATTATTATTTTTAAGGAATTTCAGATTTATTTTTGGTACTGGCTATTCTAGTAGATAGTTTTAAAACATTCTGGAATGTTTTAAAAATACTCTACTCAAGCATGCTTGAAGTGCCAAAATTGTTATCAAAAGGCCCCAGAGATGAAGATTTCAACAATTTATTCCTGTAAAGGGACCAGTCATGCAATTCCAAGTATAGATAAGCCCTAAAAACCCTGGAAAAGTTAAATAAATTTGGCAGATGCAGCTCAAAATGAGGAAAAACCTTAAGACTGCGATTGGTTATAATATTACACATTTAATTCTGGTGAAATTCTGGTGAAATACAATTACATCAGAGAGAACAAAACATGTTTAAGAAGCATGTAACTTGCCCTCTCTCCATGTAACTTGCTGGATCTTTAGAAAAAGGTTACAATAAGCATATCTGTGCCTTCTCACACTGTGCTTTCTCCTGTAAATGCTAGCAAAGCTCTTTCTTATTCTCCCATTCCCTTTTTTTGCAATCCTTCTCTAAAAATTAGAGTAGCATAGCCAAGAAGTGCAGGTAGGGATTGCATGCCTGCTTCTCATTTATACAATAGCGAGTTTGCCCATTTGTCACTGCCTGACTTAGAATATAAGATAAAGAGTTAAACCGCTTTTTCACTTACCACCATACTACCGCTGTGCCAAGCTGCCTGTAAAAAAGCTACACAATAGGCAGGCAGCTTCTTAATCACTGCTGTTTTTCATGCCAGTCAGTATTATCCCATTGTTTCCTTGCAGTCCCTTACCCACCTGGTTTATCTAAGTGGTGAAAAAAAAAAAAAAAAAAAAAAAAAAAACAGACTGTAAGCAATTTGGGCAGGGCTTGACTGTTAAATGTTCATATAGTGTTTACCTTACTGGAGCTCTCTATCTCTAAGCCTTTTGTGAATGCAAAAAACGAATAATCATTAAATAATGTAGGCACTGTGGTCAGGAGAAGATTATTTATAAAAGAAAATCAACTAGGATCAGGTGAACCATGTTTTTAAGAAAAAAAATCATTAAGATATCTGCACGTACAGGAAAAGCAGATAAAGTTGTCCTTGGCATGCTAGCAAATGTATTAAATTTCTGAAGCTACAGTAACAGAGTATTGTTAATATTTGGGCAGAACACAATCTAAATACATGTTGGAGAGTATTTCAGAACATTTTGTGTATTAATTATCTTTCACCTCCAAGTCCACTGACAGAACTGCTCCAACGACCAGCTGCTCCCCATTACAAAGACATTACTCAGCGCTGGTGATGTCACGCACATCATTTGTCACTGCCGGAGCGTGGGAAGGTGTGGTAAATCCCCTGTTTATCTGAACCAAGTCAACATTAGCAAAGTATTATGTTACAGCCGCCCTGGCATGCTCAGGGGTTAGGCTCGCTGAAACCTAATGGGCTTCTTCAACACTGACCATCAAAAGACATTTTTCCACACGGATCGCCTGTGCTGATATTACCCGGACAGACTCCCGCAGCGATGTGGAAGTGCATCTCTGTGTGCTGGGTGAGACCTAACTCTCTTGCCTGTGCAAAGGGCATTTGAAGGACAGCTGGAAGAAAGGAAAGTAATCCATCCTTATGCCTTTTATCCCAAGGTAAAATGTAAAAAGCAAGCCTCTCCTGCTTGCTATTCAGTGGCTGAGCTCTATGTGCTAACACAGGCCATGCAGGTAAAGAGAGAGCCTGCCTAGGGGAGCACGATAGCTTTTATAGTCCTTATTTAGGGTGGCTGTTTGGGGATTCATTCCTATTCGGGTCCTCTCCTCCCAGCAACATCTTGCCCTGTGACTCCTCCAGGCAGTATCATCCAGGCCACCCTGATCGCTGCACTCTCTTAAGACTACTTGGCATGGCCCCTGAGATGGCTGTGTCCATCTCCTGCAAGCTCTCAACATGACCGAGTCACAGTATAGGCCTTGGGGCTTCAGGCAGGATCTCATCCCTCCCAGCTGGATGCACGACTTGCTCAGCAGGCCACCTTCCAGCAGTCCACTGTAAACGAGCCTTTTTGCCATGTAAATACATAACGTGGTATTCACACTTTGTCTTTGACTAGTTAAAATGGTGACCAGACATAACAGATTTTGGATAACTGTCTCTGAGGGATACTGTGACACACTGGATTAACTAATATTTTACACTGTCACAAAAATCTCATGATTAAACCCCCCAAATGTCACTCCCAAAGTCAATTTGTTCTTCCTGTTGATTCCTATCCATCATATTTAAATCTTCTCATTAATAAACTGTCTGCCTGCCACACAGGGGTTACATGGGATTCCCCAAATTGGCCAAGTAACCTGGGGCCCTTGGATGAGGACTGATGTCTGAATGGAAAGTACTGTAAAAAATCTGTGTTCCAGAGGAAGTGAACAGTCAGTAGCACATGGTTCCCAACAGCCTTCTGGCTTATTTTATGCAGTGGGATGCTGATAATCACTCATGGTTTTTCTTGTCATGAATGCATAAGTACATGGAAAACAGCGCAAAGGGAGGCTCTCCAAAGTCAGCTAAAGGATGGGGAAATTTTTTACACAAATAAAATATTTCTATATGATATGTCACTGTAACTTCAATTAAAAACATGAAAAACAAAGATTTCTTTGTAGTGTAACTAAAAACAACTAGGAATTAAAAAAAACACACTGTCTTCTGTTTGGGCATATAATAATCACAAAAGTATTTTGACATTTTGAGAGAGTTAAAAAGAGCTATGCCAGACAGTAATCGGGTTGTTTCCCTATAGTGTTAACTGATCCTGGACAAAACTAGTAAAGTATAACAATAGAGGAAAGAGATGTGGTAATCCAAAATTAAAAACATATACAACACAAGCTTCACAGTTGGTACATCCCTTTATGTGCCCCTGCTCACCTTCTGTGTCTTGCTTATTTGGGACATTCAGCCCCTCGCACAATGTCAAAAAGTACTAGTCACCCTTAAGCGCCAAGCAGATTTTGATCATTATCTTTATCCTTGGCCTCAATTAAGGTCTAATATAGAGGAGACACTTGACATGACCTAAGAGGCACACTTAATCCTGAATAGTGTGTCAAAGACACTTAGTGTTTCTGCCACATTTTCTCCAGTCATTGAATCGGTCTCTCCTTTTTCTGTTGTAACCTGGCTGTGTTTGTCCTTAGCACTTTAATGTCCCCTGGTGTGAAGTCTCCTTGAGTAACACTCACATGATAGAAAGTGTGATTAACTCTGTAGGTGATTTTCAGGTCAGTGAAAAAATCCTACTTGTTACACTAATATATAATACTTCTTTAAAAATGCTCCCAGTGGATCTACATATTAGGCTTCCAAAAGGATCTGTTCTTTTTCATTCTTGCTCCTGTCTTGTGTCTTGGCAATAAGTATATAGTTTTAGCTGGGTACAGGCTCTACTCTAACCCTACAGCGCATATTTCAAACCTCTTTAATTATTCTGATTGGCCATTCAGATAATTAAAACAGTAAATCTTTTCCCTTCCTCTTCACTAAAATGCAATGTTTCTGCAGTGATGACTATAATGGTGAAGTATAGGAAGGAACAAGAATAAAATTAGAGAAATTATTTGATTTTCTTCACAGTATGCCTTATTAGATTTCTTTCATTCTGTAGCCTGCTTATTAAACACAAGACATAAAATACATTTGGAATCCATAATATCTGAAAAGGCGTTTTCTGAAGATTTTGTAACTCTGAGGTTTTTGCAGAACCTATGGAAATCTATGATTTGATTGAGACTTTGTATATTTTCTTTTCCTGTCACATGTCAAGCCAGTGCACCGTTCAGGGCAAGGATAAAGATGTGCTGCACCACCGTGCCATGGGACTGCTGATTACTTTCAGCAGCTCCTTGTGGTCTGCAGCTACAGAGGCTGTGTGGGGAAGGAGCATACATGGAGTGCTTTCACCAGCTGTGTATGTACTTAAAAGCTTACATCTGGAGTGTGTTAAACTTTGGTTGTAAACTATAGATGTTCAAGCATTGGTTCCTAAAAAGAATTTTATCTTCAGGGCACAGTACAAGCGAATTATTCTAAAATTTTGTGGGTGGACCTTGTAATCAATAAATAGGAGCTCATTATTAATTACAGAAAAGAAAACTGTGTTTTGCTCGATGCAAAACTTGGAAGAGGCAAGTTATGTGTGTACTGGCAGGCAACACTGACAGCAAAAAAATGATGTGCAGAAAAGGAAGCTTTAATAAGTAACGGGATAGCAGGAATAAAACAAAATGAGACCACCAGACGGATATCAATGGCTCCAAGACTCCAGTAATGGAGATACCATGAAAGAAGTACTATATGCACAGGATTTGGCAGAGTCTTCTGGCCAGCTGACCTCTTAAGATCTGCAGCAGTGCTCACTGTACAGCTTCTCTTCGGGGAATTGCTGAGTATAATCAAATCTACCTTGATTTCCTACAATATTTGATTTCTCTTCATTAACAATATAAGAATAGTACAAAACCAGAACAATGAGGAATATGTTTACAATTTGCTCAGGATAAGATGATCTGCAATAGATGATAATTTGCTGAGCGTGCCTCATCGATTTTATGCTAGAAAACCAGTGAAGCCTAAAGGACTTTTCCATAGCTGAGGCAGACTGGTGAGGGAATTCTTAAGTCGCAGCCCACCCTTTATTTTTCTCAAATAATCATTGGGTTGTCTCCACTCCTCTGCATAGGAACAAGTGATCTCTTAACCCAGTGGAGTGAGTAAGAGGAGGGAAAGCCATCATGCTAGTCTTCCAGGTGACATGCCCATCACTTGGTAAAATGCCTGGGACAAATTGGAATCCAGATGCAATGATCAGCTTACAATCAGTTATAATCCTCATCCTCAAGTAAGAGAGAGTCTAAATATGAGGTCCTTGGAGGACTTCAGCTAATAAAATATATGTGGGATATTTAACCTTGTGTTTTAGGATTTAAGAGTCTCGAGATTGAAATTTCCCAATTTCCCAGTTTCTGCTGGGGTTACAGTTTCAGTATTGCAACCACTTGTTGCCACAGGCACTGCTTCCAAAAGTGAGGCTTTGCTGAATTATGACTTGATTTGGAAATATAACTTGCAGTTTGGGAAATCTTGCTCTGTCTATTAATGATCGAGAGGAGAGCCCATTGCAGGGAGAAGCATTGCAGTGCTGACTTGCTTTTAATGTCTTCCTTTGAAGTATCTGATACTCAACACTGTCAAAAATGCAATACTAAGCAAGGTGATCTGATTGAAACTGACAGTTCCTCTGTTGCACTGAAATCAGGTCAAAAGACAAGTGTGCATGGAAAGAAAAGACAAATGGAAAACCAGAAAGGTTGATGTAAGTGTCTAATATTTCACAACCTGCAGTGTCCAAAAAACATGTGCCTGGGGCCACAAAAATGGTATATAGTTTCCCTATACCTTTTGGTAAGCAAGATGTTAGGCTTCAAAATTTACCAGTCTCTGATTTCACTAGGATTTTATAAGGGTGGTCAAAGCCTAATTTAAGCCAAAACAAGACTAGAGGCCACTGAAAGTTTTAATATCTTGGGCTGAGGCCTGTTAGCTGGACTCACATTGAAAACCTTGCCTTAATCCTCTCAATAAGTAGAAATCATCAGTTTTCAGGCATGCACTTGACTTCTAGGCAGAATGTGCAACTCTCATCATGGATGTCTGTACTCGGGGTTTGTTATTGTTTTCCATAAGAGTGCAAACATGCAGCACAGGGAATGAGCTTAACTAAGTCTAGAAGAATGACCACGTATGTACCACTCCTGTTTATTTGTACTGAACTTTTTGACAGACACCATCTTTGATTAACAAATATTCAATTCATCTACATCACTAGAGGAAATCATCTGAACTGCTTTGTGCTTTTCAGGGCAATGGTTCAGAACTGAAGAAGAACCAAATTGAACTGGAGAAGTAAATTATTTTTCTAGCAGAATGTCTTCCTTTAGAAAACAGGTGACCTGGTGCCATTTGCTGAAACAAATGAGAGCAGAAGAATGCTAAGTTCAGCAATGCCCAAATTACTTTTTAAAAGTGCCAAGGCAAAGGCAAAATAAAGCATTGACTGTTGGCCCCTGCAGTCACTGAGTTTTTCTGCTATTCCTAAAATGTAACAAAAGAGCAGACCATAATGTATTTGAATCAGAGCTGCTGAGTACACACAGATGATTTGGACCTCAAAATAGGTGGAGCACCACCTATCCTTTCCCCCTCACCTGACAATATTTTTCAAAGTCTCAAAGCATAGAAAACAGCAATTTTAAGGCCTGGATAATTTAAAAGCAGGGTTTTTTTCTCAAACCTTTCCAGAAATTTTTTACCTCTGAGCTGAGACCAAGCATGAGAAATTTCAGCCCAAAAGGCAATTTTTTGGAAAAAAAATTATAACCTGCTGAAAGGGGAGGTTTAGAATGAAAGTGCTTTTCAGCCATAACTCTGCGACATCAATCTTTAACACTTTAGCTAATGCATTATTAAACTACAGTTTATTGTATGAATTATGTGTATATAATATATAAATGCATATATTAGCGTATATGTAATGCAGAAGCCAAATATTATGGGAAAAGATAAGCTTTCTGAATAACAAGAAGTATAAGCAGAGGATATATAGAAACAGAAGAGATATTATACAACTATTAACAAGAATCCATCCTTACAAATGAAAGGCTCTGACATTTGCCCAGATCGAAAATCCAATTGTACAGCACTAGGAGATAAGGAATTAAATAGAGTACAGATAGCATCTAAACTGGTATTAAAAGGTTGGCAGTGCTTAAAATTGATTATTTACCAAGACCAGACAGCCGACATCCTGGACTGTTAGAAGAATATCAGCCAGATGTTGCAGAAGCTTCCGTTGTCATTTTAACAAACTCTCAGGCTAGGTAAAAGCTTCACAGATTGCAAAGCGGCTAGCATAATTCTGTTACAAGGCAGACATCCCAGCATGTCACAGGGCAGCTAAGTCAACATCAGTTGGAAAAAAAGCAGCAGAGGCCTTTAAACAGACTTAGCAGATCATATCGACTCCATAGCTAAGGGGGCAACCCTCCCCCTCTGCAGTTTGGGAATTAGGAACCCGTAGGTTTGGGGAAGGGAAGGCATTGACTGAATAGGTCTTTTGGAAACTGAAAGATCACAGAACCAAGGGACGTGTCAGCTTATAGATGAGTACCACACACCAAGTTTCAGACTATGGCAGGTTATATAAAGATATCCAGGCAAGATCAGTCTCTGTCCAAGATTCATCTAAGCTACTTATTGCTTTCCCAGCTGTCATCATGCAGAAAAAATAATATCAAAAATAATTCTTTTTAAAGACAGATAAAAAGTTAGCATTTGGACATAGCTGTTCCATTTTCATCTCAGAGAAATGTCATGGATGACAGTAACAAAAGCAATAGGTGACTGCTGAGGAAGTTTATGTCATTGCTAGGTTTGACATAAAAAATAAAAAAAAGTTAGAAAGGGCTAAGGACTGTTTAGATATTTAGCCTAATGTGCCGATGGAAACTGTCACTGAATGAAGATATACTAAATATATCATAGCAAATCAGTCTATAATTCTTTTTATGGAAAATTGTGATCAAAATTATAGATTTGTCTTGATGAAAATGTGTCAAAAACTTGTGAATCATAAGGAAATACAATGAAGTATCAAAGCACCTATTTACCTTCAAAAATACAAGAAAGAAAGTCTTAAACAAAGGAAAGGAAATGGAAGGAAAAGAAGTTATTCTGCTCTGAAGAGAAACCAGGCAATGCTTCAGTAATTAATATTTATTACTTATGGCACCTTTCATACATTGAAAATGCTGAACAAAAACCAACTGACCTGTACAACACTCCTACAAGACGTGATACACATAATTATGGAAATTAAAGTAGGGAGCTGGCAATGAACCTTGAGATCCTCCCTTGTGGGGAAGCGCTGCACATGAGATGAGATTGCCTTGATAGGGATTGCATAGCACACCTGAGGACACAATTTACAACCAAACTGGAGAGACAGAGGAAGAGGGGTAGACAAAAAGCTATGTAAACCCTCCACAGGATATGCAGCCGAGATGCTTATAAATGAAATCAGTGGAAGCTGATTCTGACACAAGGCCATTTTCAGGTTTGGAGGTAATTACATCCAAGTGAAGCACACAAAAAGGACCTCAATGTGTTGGTTTGGTGACTTCATTCACAGAGGCCGTGAATTCTTTGGATCCTGCTCACAGTTTGGTGGGATTTCTCTGCTCCTCACCTTGGGATGGGAGCTGCTGATCTCAGATCTCTGGGAATGTCCTTGGCATCCCCAGGCAGAATCCCACCAGGTTTTGCCAATGCTAGAAACCAGCGCATGTGTGAGGCAAAGGAGGCCCAATGAGGTCTATCTGGCGCTGCCAAGAGAGGACTTTCTTATGATGTGCCCTGCCGCGTCCTGTGCATATGGCAGCAGTTTAATATGCTGCTTTCCCATGGGATGTATGGGTCAGCCTACATAAGCTTCGAGTGAGGGATCCACTGTTCATCTCGAGAGTGCAGCACCAATACAATGCATGGGGGAGAAGCCAACAGCTGTATGTGTTTCTTTTCATTAGAAGCATGGTGTTAAAGTGGGAAACTGAGAATCAGTTCAGTCTGCCCCAGCTAAATTCTTTGCTTGAGACTGATTCATTGTCAGTCAACTTTTTTGCAGTTTATTTTACCCATCTGTAGAACAGATAATCCAGATCCAGATCGTCAGCTTCTGTGAACTGGCACAACTCCACTCAGTTTCTAATCTCAGAAGGTGACATATTTGGCCAAAATTAAGCTTCACAAATCCCCAGTGAGTCAGACAGAGTGATTTACATCGTGACCTGGCTCATCACATCCACGTCTACATGGACGGGTGCAGACGTGACAGGAAGCTGCTCTGATCCAGATGTTGCATAGCTTTGCTTAAGCAGAAGTGGCTAAGCAGTTTCCAGAAGGGATCTGTCTTATGTCTGTCCAGCTCATAAGAGAGATATGGCTTGTGTCCATAGGGCACCCATCCACATAAAAATAATCTTTCTCTACCTCACAGGAGTGATGAAGTCTAATTAATCCCAACTAATCGGGCCTCTACAGTTCCCACAGAAATCAAACGACATCAGGATTGTGTGTGAAACATGGCTGGTATTCAAAGTATTATTTTTATTTCTGTTAGAAAGAAAAAGTGATCCCCTGCAAAGATCTCCCAAACTGTAAGCAAAATAACAAAAGCAAACAAGAACAACCTCCTGAAATTCAACGTATGGAGTCAAGCAGAACGTAAATAAGAACATAACTGACAGAGGAGCTTCACTTCACTAGTATTAACTGAGCATATGAACTGAATGGGCTTCATGTTTTTCTCCCCACTTAATGTAACTTTACAATCTTCTCCAATCAAGAGTTTCCAGCCTATGGTATTCCTTGGCAGAACCTCAAAACATCCTGCTTGAATGGAGAATCAGAATTTCACACATTTCTCTCTTATGTGGCCTGTCCCCTGGTCTTGACAGAGCGTGAGAATTGATGGTTTAGCTCTCTAATTTCCCCAAAGATTTTTGGCTTTTCCACAAAGTTAAAATGTAATATGGATTATATACCTATTACAAGAAGCAGCTAATACATATTATGCTGTATTAATCATAGATGATGTTTTGAGAGCATATGTTCTCAGAAATCATTCCAGATGTTTTTTTAAAAAGCACCTAAAGAATTCATGGACTGGTATCACAGATCTCTTTAAAAAAGAAAAATCTTACCTGTCACAAGCTGTTGTCCAGCTAATCCTACTGGAACCATCCCTAGATTATTCATAGCTGTAGCCCAAGCCGTTGGATCAGTGACTGACATGTTAAGTTGTGTGGTATCTATAGCTATACTTCCCAAACCATCAGCTGCTGCAGGAAAAGAAACACATTGTAAGTAGAAAAGTCAACATGCTAAGATTTTTAACCAAAACCTTCACAGAAAATGAGATACCAAGACCATTGTATCTTTGGGGTTTGTTTTGTTTCTTAATTATGATTCACATTTTAGACCGCTAATAATAGTAGCTGGTACTGTGCAGAAAAAATAAGGATACTGGGAACGTTCAACAGACATTAATTGAAACGAGTGGTCCAGACTGGAAAACTTTTCACCTTGAGGACAGTCAAGTGATGGAACAGCTTGTGCAGTCACCATCCTTGGTGGTTTTCAACACAAACCTGGATAAAGCCCTAAGCAACCTGTTCTGACCCCATGGCTGGCCCTGCTTGGAGCAGGAGGTAGGACTAGAGAGCTTCTAAGAACCCTCCCTGAATTAATTTTCTATGATCCTATGATTTAATTTAATTATATATAATCAGTGACAAATTGTCAGAAAGCTTTGAGAACCAAACACACTCCAAGGAAAGACCTGTTTTACATGAGACACTTTTTTTTTTTTTTTTTATAAAAGACTTAAGAATATGTTATCCACTACCTAAACAGAGGTCAAGACAATTAATTCGCTCTGTAACTTATCAAGTTTTGTCTGAAACCAAAAGAGAATTATCATTACTATGGCCAAAACAGACTGAGTCCAGGTATGGATTTTCCTGGGTTGGGGAAGGAAAAGGGGGTCTGGGAGCCAAGGGGATTGCACACTTCTGATCCTGAACCCCAAACCCAAGATGTGACCACATATCTGTGCACTCCCCATTCAGAGCTGGAATCAGTTCCTTCCAGCTATTTTCTTACAGCCATTGCCGACCTGAGATATTTACCGGCAGCCATTGTTTTTTCACCAGTTCCTTTTGTCCCTGTTAGATTTCTTCAACCAGGAATAATTAACTACTGTATTAGCAGCATCTTGATATGGGATGTCATCGATTGCAGGGCCCACACACAGCTCATTAGGCTCTGAAAGCGAACAGAAGAAATCAGCTATCAAGTGTCGCATTCAGAATATAGCTTCAAAACAACAGGCTGCTTTGGGAATCCACTTGGAAGCTCCTGCCCGCTCTCACCGGATCGCCGGCCCCAGCCTCGTTACACACAGCTAGTGGCCGTTGTAGAGGAGTTTCAGCGAATGCTCGTCCTTGCCTGCCGAACAAGCAGTGCCACGTATGAACCTGTCAGACTGCTTGCCTCTGGCTGAAAAGCCCTTCACAAACTAGGTCTTATCAGTAACTACACAGCCTCCTCAGCAGGAAGGCATCAGCTGAAAGAACATATTTAGGGATGAATGTGATTTTTTTTTAACTGTTAATAATTAACCAATGTTCTGCGTTTCAAGGAAATAGTTTCCTGTTCTGAGATGAAAGAGGAAAAAAAACCCTGCAATGACTTTCAGGAGGGAACGTGCAGAGGTGAAGAAATGCAACACAACCTAACAAAGCTGAGGATGATGCCTGGTCCTTAACTCACATTGTATCTTAGGCTCACAAAGGTTAGTTAATTTGATGCAAAGGTGGGGCATCTGTTTCTAGTTAAATGTGTTGCTTTCATCAGGTCTCTGTCAGACCATGAATTTTACATAATCTTACCTTTTTGCTGTTATTGTTGTTAGTGAATCTCACTGCATCAGTGCATTGCTGACAGTAAAAAGAGGTTGAATAAGCAAACAGAATGAGAGGTGTGACCAAAGGTTGTGAGCTGACAGCACTCACAGCAGACAGAGAAAATACTGAGACGGAGATGAACACACAGATATACCCATGCTAGGTCCTTGCGCATTGGTTATATGACTGATGGCAAAGGGGACTATCATATTTTTGGCTGGCCAGCACCTTAAAGGGTCTGATCTACCAGTCTTTGATACTGGCAGATAGGTATCCCAAGTGCTTCCAAATATAAGGGGTGGGGGGGTCACTAATATCTGAGAGGTGCATGTTGGTGACTTGTTCAGCCCTAAGACAATTATGCTGACTGTCTTTTTAAAAAGTACTTGAAAGACCTTAATTATGAGGTTTCCAATATGCAAACCCTAAGAATTCATCTTTAGAAAAGAAACAATTAAAGTGATTATACTATATTTTAGCTCAGTTCCTCCCACACTTTTCTTTTTTCATCTGATGTGCATAAAGTACAAGCTAGACAGGTTTATACTATAGCTCCCTGACACTGTAGAGATCACTTCATGGGAACATGACCACCTTAATAGCTGTAAAAGTGAAGAAAGTGGCAAGGTCAGAAAATGCTGTGCATTTTTTAGTATGTTGTAATTTACAAATAACTGTATGCCAGGCTAAAAAGCATTCGGTTCAAAACTACAGTGAGTCTATTTAAAAGTCAATATTTATCAACTCTTAATATTTGAATTCACAATTCCAATTCTTATTTGATTTCTACTATTCATTGCACATAATATAAAATAATTTTATGATAAAATTAGCTTTTAAGTAACATCTATAAATGCCAAAAGACATTGAACAATAGTCCTCTGCAGGGAATGTGACTAATATCAAGCAAGCTGCCTGAGATTTATGTCAAGTTTTTAAAAACTTGGTGTCTCCTGTTCAGCTCCTTAAATTCGTACTTAGCTCTTTTCACTCAGGCTATAAACTTCTGACCACAAACATCTATTTCAAGGTTAGGGCTGGCTGAGTTATTCCTTGTCAATAAGTTATTTCTCACTCAGTACAGCCTCCTTCCTCTTCAGGAGTCATTCCCAGATCAATTGTGATTTACAAGTATATGCTGAAAGCTCAGGTGAGAGTGGTTCATCATGGACCAGACCTGGCCTCCGGCAAGGCTCCATGCGCCCCATGGCCTTTCTTGTGACCGGGAGCCTTGTTGCCTTGATGTAAGTGAGAGGGCTGAGACTGGCAGCGTCTGGAGTCCAGTAGTGATAAAATGCCTCTTCATACATTTATGTGTGCTAGTTGCTTAGCCCCATAACATATTACCCTGCCGGCTTAGGAGGAAGGAGGTGCTGTCTCATGGTTTCAGATGACCTGCAAAGGCATCTCAAACAAGCACGGATTACTGGGATAAGAGACATAAAATGGGTGTTGGACTCTCTCTGCCGCCACCTCTTCCCCCTTTTTACTGCTTTGTGAAGTGTGTGCTGAGTGACATGAGGAGGTCTGCCACCAGACTTCATACTTTCCTCGCCCACAAACCCACATTGCCAAAAACGGTAATTGGTCCATAAAGAATCAGACCCTGGGTCAGACAAACACACCTCAGTGTACTGGAAACTAATAGGCGATTTCTTTTGCATTTGCCTCCTACCAGGATGACCACAAATTTTGAAATTTGTGTATATTTCCATGAATCAGCTGTAATTATTTGTTAAGAACTTTGCAGAGGGGGAATAATGTGATGCCGTGAATATGAAGTAAAGCAGAGTCCCTAGGTTAATTTGTGAATGCCGTACTGTACTATGCCACCAGCTCTGCCCAGCTGTGCCATGGACGTCTTTGCTCTAAACATACTCTCACAGCCCACGGTGCCTCCGGGCAGCATTGCTTTCTCTCCAGGCCATTAGGTCTACGGCCTTATCAGAAGGAACTAGATGCAAGGTAGGCTGAACCAGGGGAAAACCGCAAACTGCACGCGAGGAGCCTAAAGTGAAACTAGTCCTATCTAACCAAGAACTGCTGCAGGCTGTTTTGTCAGTGGGAGAGAGCTGAATAACAAGCATAAATGCACCTATGAACACGGAATAATTTGCAGCAAGCTGTAGGCAGAACTAAAGCTACATCCTAGAGGACATGGACTGTAGAAGCTAGCTCTTCTACAAGGGAAGATACTAATTGCAAAAATCCCTTCTGACAACTCACAGATTACATTAACACAGAACAACATTATATGGCTAAAAATAATCTCACAGGCACTTCATGCCTAATTTAGAATTAACCATTAGCTTTTGTTTCAAAACTTTCAAATATTTCAGTGTGGAAAGGGAGGGGAGGTTTCATTAATGCCCTAAATAAAATCAGCTTTAGGCAAATTTCAGCATTTCCTTGTATAGCTTAGATACTGCACTATTATACTCTTCATGAGCACTGGAAACAAAACAAGCCAGAGAAACAAATAAACCCACTGTATTTTCACTGTCTTGGCCATATAAAAAAGCAAAGCAATGTGTATGATGAGAAATGCATCTACTAGTAAAGGTTCTTGTTCCCTTAAAAATAACAAGAATCAGTTAAAACAGGCAAGAAAGTGCAAGCTTATGCAGGGATCCTGAGCAGATGTAAATCAACACCATCTCACTGGCATCACACCTCTAGAAAGCCATCCTGATTTATAACGAAGTAGTAAAATTCTCTAAGCATTAATGACCTGAAGATATATGTAAAAGAAATCTGTGTTTATAAACACTTTTGCATGGGAGTAGCTTTACTCTAGGGGAGTAACTCCATGAGCATATGAAGCCTTAATCCTGATCAACAGGAAAAAATGTGTAAAGTCTTCCAGGTGCTGCTGGTTGTTGAAGCATTGGGGATGGGGGGATGTTAATACTAACTTCCTTACTTGGGAGCTTCTGATTAACAAAATTCTAATACCAAACACTACAAAGCAATTCCACAAGGCATTTTTTTTTGTGGTTATTCTTTTTCTAGACACAAGGCAAGTAGTCATCCTTGGGTGGTGGATTGTGGAAGACACTTAGACTTTCCTCAGACTGGTTGTCAGGAAGATAAAGCACCCTCAAGTCCATACCAATGAGCACTTCTCAGTCATAGCAGATTGTACTTAGCACACATATTTTATACCAGGCAATTAAATGCACTTACCGAAATGAACACAGAACTTGGTTATATATTGTGCATCAATTATCACAGGCAATGAATGCCATGAGACAAAGAAATTAACACAACATAAAACTAATTCAATAACACAGCAGATTGCTAAGTTAAAATCCTACCCTTTAGATATCCATAATGGCACAGACAATGAATTATGACATGGAGTGAGGCTGATTAAATGCACCACAGTGAAAAGCCTCTGTGGAGTGCCAGGGTCAGCAGCCAGCCCTGGGATGCAAGGAGGAGTCCTCTGCCCGGCTCTGACACAGACCTGCTCAGTGACCTTGAGTCATTTCACCTGTCTGTCTAATTTTAGCGACCACTAAATCTGTCAAGGGAAAGACTTATGCCATCAACCTTTTGAAACCCGGGATTGCAAGTTGCAAAGACATTAAATATTATTGGTGCCAATTCTCGAGACAACAGAGATGGCCAGGAATGATGTGATGTCTTGTGAACCACTACATCTAGGCGAGTTTTCCCAGTTCTTAGAAGAACATGTGTGAAACATTTGTTTCTATTCACTGTGATTCATAGGACAGCAGTCACTAGGTTGGTCACGCTCCACCTGACCTGCCCCAGTAGGCAGGTCACTTACCAGATGAACTCAAGTTTTCTTCCAAAATACATCAAGTATTTTGTACAGGTTCTTTCCAGTGTTTTTACTTTTCCAGCTGCAGGATGGATTCCAATACAGAAGAAAGAAAAAGAAAGAAAAGATAGACAAGGAGTTGCCATCAGTCACTATCAGTGTCTTCCTGACCATCTTTGGAGAAGAAGAAAGCTAGGAGTAGCATCAGTGCACATGATAGGTTCTTATTACAGCTACCCTGCCTGGAGTACATGATAGAAACATCTCTGATGTGACTCCAAAGATGGCTTTTACCCCTAATATTGCATGTGCAATGTTTCAAGAAGAGGCATTGTCTTTTGCATGGCTAGAGATGAGTGTGTTAAGTCCTAAAAAATCTCACCTAAAATCTGAAATTCAAAAGGAGTGGAAGGAAAAGCATATTTTCAGCAACAATTTGCCAAAAACCATTTACTACATCAATTAATAAAACATGTGAGGTACTAGAGCATTTCCGAAAATGTCTTATGTTCTGGGATGGGACCCTTACTTGGGCATCCAACATGTGCTTCAGCCCCCACAACTGCTGGACAGAGGTACCTTCCAGAGTCTCCAGAGAGTCACCCTATTTACCAGGTTTTCTCTATCGGGTCTCTCTCTTATAGGAGGCCTTTTAAGGCACAGGTTGGTTCTGTAGGAATTGGTGCTTACCTTAAGGAGACAGTTCCATTAGGCACAAGCCAGTGAAGATAAGCAAGGTCCTACCCTTAGTGCCTCGATGGGAGCTCTGATCATGTGCTCAGTTACACTGTTCTTTTGATTTTTAGTCTTATGAATGAATTATAACACCATTGCTCATTCTAGACAATACCATTAAAAATTACACTGTCACCTTATAAACTCATAAAACATATGTTGCAGCATTAAGAGATTTCACTTTTTAGTATATACACCGTATTTGTGTGTTTTTACATACTCATAAAGGATCCTTTCCATCAATTTACACTGAACACAGTTAAAGAGTAAATCATGGCCATACTGATAGGACACGACAACTTAGAGGAGAATCACAATATATTTACAGTTTCATCTTAAATCTAACAAAGCCAATTTGCACAAAACACATTTTCTGGAAGAACTGCTCATTTGAGATGCTGCATTACTGCCCCAGCAGTTTTTGAAGATAATACGTGGAACAGACAAAGGCCAGATTTCCCTCGGAAAGTAGAACATCGGAAGATTTCAACAGTGAAAAAATAAAACAAAGGTCTGAAAGATAAACAGGTGTTCTCTTGCGATGCTCTTTTAAAGGTCATCCAGTAATACTTCATGCTAATTCCCAAACTTCACTGGCATCCCAGAGCAAAGTCTTAACAGGTTACAAATATGCTTTTTCTTTTGAGTGCATTCTAGCAGCTGCAATCTGAATACGATGAAGCCTATAAATAACAGAATCTGGAGGCACATTAAGCAAACCATTATAGAAGTCCAGCTTAGTGATAAAAAAGCATATGTAATACCAAAATCATCTGGCAAAAAAAAAAAAAAAAAAAAAAAAGCAAATTTTCAGGCTAGCAATGCAGTGTAGCTGTGACAGTGCAGCTGTGACAAAAACAGGTGTGATTATTGCTTGAATACAGAATGCCATTGTGAATTGATGAGTCTGTCAAGCCTGTCTGAAATCGTGAATTTGCTTCCCACTTAGGAGAGCAGTGGCCTACTGCATAAATTAGACCAATTCCTCTTTAAATTTATGCTCTTTAAGATTTTATGTGTAAACAAAAAAATTTTTATTGAAATCTTTCAATTACTTCCAGAAGTATTTTAAAAATGGGCCTTGGATAATGCTGTTTTCAACTGAAGGCTACCAAGTGCTTCAGAAACATGACATCCCACATCACTGTATTTCTGACAACAGAGAAAGCACCCAAATCTTCTGGACATATTGAAGGGAATTAAAATATAGTAAAGAAGGTGACTCAGTTGTGACAGCTTCTATATAGCAGACACATTCAGAGAAAAAATTCCTAGTTACCTCAAAGCTAACATTTACCCCCAGCTCTTCCAGAGAAGAGAATACATGAGAAAATAAGACAGACATGATTTACAGTGAAAAGGCCTACTTGGTTGCTTAGTTCATCTCAATGTTAATTAGACCAGAAGGGGATCGAGGCACACAGAAAAGCCGGTTTCACAAAACATTGCTGGTCTCACACCGACAGGGGCCCCAAATGCCACAGAGGTTTCTGCTTCTTCCTTTGGGGCACCAAGGGGTGTCTCCACACAGGCAGGCTGCAGAAGGGATGGAGAACAGGTAAGCCAAGCAGATGGCCCAAGTCCCACGGAAAATGTCCTTGAGTCATAACCTGGCCAGTCTCACTGGGGAGCAACTGGCTGTCTGCAAGCAACCGGGGAGACTCAGAGAGTCATGAGGTGAGACTCACCAGCCTGAGCCTCATCTTGGCATTCTGGTCCCATGGGGGCACCTTTAGGGTGAGTCCCAGAGCAACCTGGAACATCCTTGAAGGAAGAGCATTTTAGCTTCCTATCGAACCTAAAAGTGAAACACCTGTGGCAGACCCCTGGGGACAGTATCATACAGTCCACCAAAGTGAGGCAGGGAAGCCTCGTTACCAAATTTCCAAATGAACATACATTACTCTCTTCTGGCCCCAGAAGACCAGGAGAGAGTTGAGTTTCACATGGCAACATTATGTATGGAAAATCTATTTTAAGTAACTTTTTAGAAGTTTCTAAAATGTGTTCATTATCATTTCTCTTTTCCTTTGAAGCCTGTATAATTGAACTCCTGGAGTTAAAGCAGCCTGTCTTTTCAGGCAGAGATTCTTGAAAAAAAAATTCCTTGTCAATCAAGCTATTTTCATATTTTTAAAATATAATATGTCTTTGGACCAAATTGTGGTATCAGGTGACATCTAAGTGTCCTTGGCTATGTGCCTGGGTGATCCGTAGAGCACATTTTCACAAAGCACTGAAGCAATCTAAAGTCACATTGACCAAATTTTTAAGCAAGATCATCATGTATTGTCTCAGTGATGCCAGTTAAGTGAGACTCTGAAAGACACGTTTTGGCTTGTTTTGTTTGTTTTAATTCAAGGTTTCTGGTGATAAGTTCTGCTTAAAAGAAAAACTACTATCTCTTTTATCAACTATATCTCTCCTCTCTTCAAAAGCTTCCATCACCGCTTAGCACATCACATTCAGGATCTTTTCTCCATTTCTAAGCTCTGAATTGGTAGTGTGCTCTCTGGTCTCGTTTATTCCTTCCATTCCTCTTAGTGTATGGCCTGTTCTTCTCCATTTACCTGACAATTTTCTTTTTTGTTTTTCTTCGCATTTTTTTGTTTCCAACCAATGACTTCATGCTTCCCCTTACAATGAAGGCACATTTCTTTCTTTACTCTGCCATGGGCCATTCCCTCATTCAAACATCTCTTCACAGCCAAGTCACAATATTGTCTATTAACTGTGTTCTGTTTCATTGTGTGGGGGAGATTCATCTCACCTAACTTCAGCTAAAGTAGACGTCTGTGCCTGAGGTCTTCTGCTGCCTTCATCATCAGTGGGGAGAAACAGATACTTCAGGTGATCTATCTGAGACATCTGCCTCACTATGGGATGAAACACACCTCGAAGGTATGAATCTCCCTTTACTGGCGCTCTCTTCTATTCAAGTCTATGCTGCAGTTTTGGATGAGGACATTACTTTTCAGACACTCAAGGGATGAGCTGGGTTGTGCCAAGCAAATTGCACCTTGGGAGTCCAGCCACCACTCAGCTACCTACTTGCCGTATACGAATCCCAGCAAGATACTCAGTCCTGAGGGATTTGGCTCCCACTCGTGTCCTTTTCCTGCCTAGTAATTTCAGCACAGCAAAGCTCAAGGGAACAGATATTATGAGTCAGATTGCAATAACTCATGAGAATGTCCCCAAATATAGATACATATATATATTCAGAGAGAGAGAGGGCTTGCTTTCTGATTTTTTCCCACCCATCCCCAGTGAACAGGCGAACATATGACTATTAGTGTTCGATAATGGGAGCTGCCCACTCAAACACATTTCCTACAACTGTGTTGCCCTACATCTGCCTGCTCTCTGGAGGCAGAATTCATTCCAGCCCCTTTCTTCCCACTTCCAAATGAATCCTATCCCCACCCCCATTTCTTTTCCAGACACTGAACTCCCTTGCTCCCTGCAGCTCCCGTTTTAAAGATCAGTGAAGACCACACACTGCACTTGGCTCCCACGCTCCCCTGTTTCTGCCCATCAGCCTTGCCCAGGCTGCTACTGTCTGTCTTTGTCCTTTGTGGCTTGCTCTGGGGCAGCTCCTTCTTTCAATTAGGAGGTGAGGACAGCTACAGTGAGTTTCCCTCTGTCCTTTCCCTTGTCCCAGGCTGGAGGCTGTGTGTAAGTAAAGGAAACAATGAAGTTTTCCCATTTCACACAGATCAGAGCAGAGCTTCCAGGCCCTTTCTGCTCCCTCATTGCCATTAGCTTTCAGCAGAGATTGAAGTACATTGCTAAGTGGAGCCAGGAATTTTCTCTCTTTTTTGAGCTGTTGAGTGCATGGGACCATGAACAACTTACTGTAGGGTTGCAGACTTAGGGAATATCACATACTCAGTGGGTGGGCTCCTGTTTATGGGACACTCAGATACCTTCATTCTTTTCCACTGAGGAAGAGGTGCCTGCTGTACCCAGCTAACAACCCTTCCACTCCCCTTTCCCTGATGCTCTCTCTTGTGTGTGCATTTGTCTTCTCCAATTTCAGTTATAACTCTTCAGGGCAGCAAATAAATAGTGCAGATTTTCCCTCAGGCAGGGCTAAGGCTTACTAGAAACCCGGCGCTCTTTGTGCTGTAATTGGGCTGATGCCAGCTTTCTCCAGGAGCACTCCTGGGCAGAGATGTCACCGCGCTGGCAAGGACTGAACTCCAGGGCATGGCCACCCTTCTGCCAGGTGTTCGTGCAGCACCTCATAGAGCCAGGTTTTTGTTCCATGAGACACTTTTAAGATCCTACCGTGATATAAAACTTTGAATATACTGATGATGATAACATCCCCCTCTCTCCTCATGCAGTCCTTCCACCCCTTTCATGTAGTTAAAAATCCTTTTGCCCTCCCTTTTCTGATGTGATGTGTGTTTGTTTGTCTTGTCTTATTTGAATTATAAGCTCTTCAGGGCAGAGAATGTGCCTTTATCTATGTTGGTAGAGTACAATGTAAATTTACTGCACTATATAAATATTTTCTAATAACAAGGGCAATAACAAGAATAATGTATTTACTTTATTGTAATACAGTATTTTCGGGCTTCAAGATACAATCAGAAACAACCCAGAGTCAACAACATGACCAAAAAATTCACAGAACCTTTCCTAGTGAAGTGGGAGCCTTGAAGTCACTGTGTGAAACTTTGGTAAATTAGTTACCTATATTCATAAGTAGCTTTTGTTACTGCAGTAAAAATCATTGGAAATGGGCCCTCTGGAAAAAATAAAGCAGAATGTAACCAGTGTAAACCAGCAGAGCACTGCTTAACATGAATATTATGAGGGTCACAAATGGTCTACTGGTTACTTTTTAGACAAACATAATGTTAATAATTTCACTGCAGCATTATGAATAAAGCATTTAGCCTGTAGCTATGAATATGGTAACTGATGGTTTGGACTTGTTTTCTTATATTGTCATCCAGCAGGCTCATGTACCACGCTGTCTTGGGACCAAACCTTGCCTCAGACCACAGACGTGCTGCGGAGGTAGCCGGCACGGCCGAGGCGCCCAGGGTGCAGGTGGTTCCTGCGGCCCCCACTCCATCTCCGTCCAGGGAGCACAGAGCTCCCCTGGCACCCTGCGAGGCAGATCGGGGCGCCAGGCTCAGTACCAGTGCCTTTCTGGCACTGTCTCCGCTCATGTTGTCCATGAATTGTATTTTTGACCCGCGAGGTATCCAATGAATCAAAAGAATTCTGGCTATGCAAGAGCTTAAACCAACAGGAGTACGAGCCGCCCTTATTTGTCCGTGTGATGCCGCAGGAGGTGCGAAGCAGATATATGGAGAGACAAAGCCCAGTCCATTGAATTTACAATCTAAATAGACAATGTTTTGTGAGACCAGTGTATTTCTGTCTAAAACGTATGGTTTAATTTAGGAGTGCCTTGGTGACACTGGTGGCCTGTGATATATAAGTGGTCTGGTCAAATGACCTCTGTGTGCCTTCTTGTCTGAAGCTCAGTGCAACAGCAACTAGAGCGGTTTGAACAGGTTGCATTTGTTATTCTTTTAATTGCCTGCTAATATTTCTTTTAGTAGGAAAGACTAATAGGCCTCTTCTATCTCTAAATGTCTTCCAAACTATCTGAAATTGCAGATTGATCAAAACAAATAAGTTTGTGCTTTTAAGCACAAAACAAATAAGAGTCTTCTGTTCCCTAGAAATGGAAAAGGAACAGGATCAGGAGCCAGGAGATTTCTATTCCTCATATAGTTCTTCAGTAGACCCTGGGCAAGTCATTTAAACTGTCTGTGCCTTGATCCCCCACCCATGAAATGGGGCAATAATACTTTCTTTATCTCACACTTCATTCTTCTTGCCTAGTTAGCCTGTTTTATGTTCATGGGGTATGCCCAGTGTCACAGGACGATGCCCTATGTCTGCAAATAACACAGGATTGTATTAGATTGAAGGACTTTTTTTTTTTCCTAGTAAAAAACAAAACCAAAGCAAGGAAAAAGAAAAAAAAAAGACAATGATCATAATTTCTCATGGAATCACTATCTATCTGAACACCGAGAAAATAGCAAGTTTCCTTCAAAAGGACTTGCAATGAAATTCACACTCTGTCAGGTGTAAATTACAGCCTGTATCTCATCCTGCTTTATCTGCAGTTCCTTTCTTAGTCATGCATAGCAGCAATGTACAAAAATATTTTCTGCATGTGATCAAGCAAGTATGGGCACATAGGATGGAAACAAAATATGAGCCTTTTTAAAAACTGCTTATGGGTATCTTAAAAGAAAACTGAAAAGTTTGTAATCAGGTCATTTCTCAATCAGATAACTGATTTATGGTAAAAATGTTTGGGAACACAATTCAAATATATCTATAATTTTTTTTCTCTAGGAAGTTATAAAAAACTGGGTTAGCTAAAAATAAACCACAAAAATATTTAAAAATAAATCCCAGGAACATGTGATTGTATTCTGCAACCATAGAAATACAGAACACTTAATTAAGCCTTTATCATAATAGAGATGCTCACTGGACTAGCATGGGAGACGCGCTTTTCACCTTTTTTTTTTTTTGTAGTATTTTGCATGAGACCTTAAGATTTCATATGCTTTATGACATTTAATAGATGACTACAGGCAAATATCTATACACCACACTAAACTCGGCAGAAACCCAGCTTCATCTATGCTCATCTTTGAAATGGTGAACTCCTCCCCAAGTCCTGTGGTGTGCTTGTGAACGACGTTGTAAAATGCATCGCTGACACACAGCAAATCATCACCAAGTTCTGGAAGGGCTGCCAGATGGGGCTGTAGTACATTGTCATGTTAGTGTTTATTTCAGTGTACGAATAAGGTTTCGGTCTCAGTAGAAATGCAGTATTGTTAATTTTCTTCAGGAAAACTGCGACTAGCTGCAATGGGCTAGCATATTCAGTTCAATATCATGGCCGGAAATTCCTGAGCTAGAAAATTCTCTCTGTTACATTGCCAATTTCTCCTCTTTCAGGAATAGTTTAAAAGTCTTAATTGTCAAGCTAACTATACTCAGACTATACCTAAGCCTTACTACCGACTAGCCCTCCAAAGTTACCTGTTTGTGAAGCCCTGATGTCTGCTACAGCTTAGAGAAGAGGCAATAATTTTCAAGATATTAACCTAACCTCTTTCTTGCATCACTGAACTTAAGGATTTGCTTATTCGATAAATGCATCACTAAAACAACTTCATGTGGTTTCTCAGTGAGTGAAAAGTGGTGGTCTACATGCTGCAAGTGGATATAGATTCTCTGAAGAATCTGCAGACCAAGTAACAGGCTTTCCCAGTCATGTCTGGCACAGCCTTTGAACCCACCAGGATAAGGTGATGAAGCTTTACCCTTGGCTTCCAAGAAATCAACATCTGAGCTGGTAAATTCTACTTAACTGGGGAACATGCCTGCTTCTAAATGTGCTATAATAATGAAAAAATATATGCTCCATCTTATCTCAGTGGTACTAAGATTCATGTATGCAGATCCATCAGTGAGAATGGCCTGGCCTCTGTTACCATTAATTGAAGCATATTAAGATACTTGGCAGAAAAAAAAAAAATCCAAATTTGAAATGTCAAGAGACAGATCCATCTAGTTTCACATCCTGTTGTTATAATACACCTTAATTATAGTTAATTACGAGATATTGTTCCTGGTGGAAGAGCATCTGAGGCAGCTTTTGTGGGTGATTAAACACTGAACAGAATCTGATGCATTTGTTGAATGCAGGATCTGTTTATTATGACTATATGACTCTATCTAGAGTATTATTCCTAGTGCATAGCAAAACAAAAGCAAGTCATGGGCCAAAAATATTTCACTTGCCTCATGATGCTTTAAAATTCCCTGTTGCCTTCTTAAATTTTCTACTCCTGACCCCTTAGGACTCTAGAGCATGATCTAGCGCCCACTGAAGTTAATCAGGGACTTCTCAGTTGGCTTCAACAGAGCAACATCAGATCCTAAATGAACAGCAGGTAGAGGAGAGGGCTAAGGGAAAACAGTTGCTACAGGGATTGACCTCTGTGGAAAAATAATGCAGCTGGACACAATGTCAATGAGAGTTTCAATGCCATTTGTGAAAGAATAATCTTTGATTTATTGGAAGTGTGTGATTAGCTGGAATCCTTTCCTCACACAGTATAAAATACAATAAGTGGAAACTCAGGCCAAAACCATGAGCTCAGCTTCTGCCAGCATCAATAAGGTTTGTGCACATTCATTGATCTATGACTGTATATGACCCTGAAATATGTTTTGCTGGGCTGCCTGAGATCATTGCTCATGCTTAGAATAGAAATGGCAGGATTGGCTTTACTATTGAAAAATAAGCAGTGCATGTCTTCTGCCTGAAAAGAAACCAAATTAGCATCTGCGAAGTAATCTTCTCTCTCTCTTCCTTTTTTTTTTTTTTTTTAATGTAGTACGATTGGCTAGTTTACCTGTAGTAGAAAAGATCTTGTTTGTTGTAAATTCTACACACTCCGGATTCCTAGACTCTCCTTTACTCTGGACTGTAACAATTGTGATAAATCTTTTGCTATTTACTCTTTAATACAATTTTTTTGTTTATTTGGTCTGGGCAAAGAATATTATTTAAAAAGTAAAAAGCAAAACCACTCTTTTAATACATTTTTCCATTCCCAGTGATGGATTTTATCTTTGATATGTGACCCAGCTATTTAACTACCTCTCACCACTTCTTCCATGAATTGTTTATACAGCAACTTGGCAGCATATTTTGCATATCACAGGAAAGATCCCATTACATGTTCCCAGAGGTGTGGTTTCACCAGCTTTATCACTTTCTGCCACCTATGCATATCCCTGAAGCACACTGTCTGGTTAATCCAGAAAAGTGTTTCTTGGCTGCCAATAGCAATTAAACATTAATGGTGCAGTTACAAAATTTGCAGTCACTCAAAACTTATTTCTCCATTTATCTTTTCATACAAATTTTCCCTGCCACAGGAAGATCACAGAGCATTACTTTTACTGTATTCTATTCAACCGTTGTAGACTTGACCTAAAATAATTAGACAAGGAACAAAAACCTGAAGGATGAAGAGTTGAAAAGAAGAGAAACAAGCCTAGAAGCAGAGTAATTCAAGGTACGACAGATGTGTCAGAGAAGTCTTCAAGCTGAACACTGTGTTTTGCTCCCCAGATCCTTAGTCTGTAATGAAGGGGACAAAGGCTCAAGCTACAGGTTAGTTTCTTGGTCATCAAAAGCCCATGTCTGCGCATATTTCAGATTATTCTTCACCTATTGTAATGTGGAAAACCTGGCGGTAGCATAACTTTGACTGAGAGGAACCTTTATTCCAAGGGCACTCCTAGCAACCTCAAAGCATACAACCATGGGGAATCAGGGGATAGAAATTCAAGGGAAACAAGATCCACAGTAAAACACCAACAAATTTCCTTACACAAAGCATTGCTGACCTCAGATGTTCTCCCTATAAGCAGACTAACATTTGTGCAGCTTAAAATAGAGTTGAGGGGACCAAACATTGTAGGTGCTAAATCCTGCTGCCTTTGCTTGTCTCTGTGCAAATCCCTCTTGCAGTAAAAGGCTGCACACGTGAAATTTCAGAAGGACAAACCTAGTCTGGGTGAAATTTGTAGTATGAGATCTAGAGTAGACTTATTAACAAAAAGTACCTCCTGAGAAAGTACCCCAGACAACAGTAGTAGCACACCTCAGTTGTAGACAGTGCAATAGCTGCCCCAGCACCTTTCTATACGGTAATATGACAAACCCACAAAATCCTTAATATCTCGAAAAGTGGAAGGCAGAGAAGTGGTTGATTCACTGACAAAACTAACGGGCTATAGAGTCACAAAGTCAACCTCAGTGCGGAGTGATTGAAACTTGTTATTCCCCCATAGCCTGAGAGCATGTTATATAGTGCAATAGCTAGCAGTCCCAGCGACACAGCAAGAGGCAGATTAAGCACAGCTGTTCCCTCAGGTCCAGGGATATCCTGGTTGGCAGTAAGGAAAATCTGAATTGTCCCTGCCTGTTTAAAAGAGAGCATTTGGTTTCCAAGTCTGCCAGAATGATTCTTTCTGAACGCATTGTTTGCTGACATGCCACCCTGACATTTCAGTTTGGTAATACAAAAAAACAAGAAGTAAGGTTATAAAATCGAATATGATGTTTTCTGCATGTTAAAAGAAGAACTTTTTCCACCAAGACCTGGAAGCTCAGAATGCTGCAGTGCCGTGCCAGTACATGGAAACCAAAAAACGGGACTGACCTGGGTTTCATGGTTCAAGCTTGTAGTGGCAGGGATCCCGGTACTACTTCCAAATTCAATACTTGAATAAACACAGTTGTAGTTTCTTGAACTGGATGCTTTTAATGCGGTCTGAAAAGGGTGAGAGAAAGGGCATACTCCTGAAGCCTATATTTCTTAGGTGGAAATAATTCTGCCTGGAGAAACCCGGCTTGTGACTGTTTGCTATTAAAACTGTACGGTAGAGAGGGAGCGTCTTTGAGTTCACATACTTAACGCTCAGTGGTGTGTCTGCAGAGTGGCAGGAAATAAACAACGGCGAGGACAGGTTTAACCAGAGACCTGCTGGCCAAAATCTATACGCCTGGTAACAGAAAGAAGGTGGCTGCAAGGTCAGACATAGTTTAATTGTTTCTAATGTGAGGATCAGTCACAGACCTACAAGCCAGAAAGACTGGTATAACAAACTGCAGGCGCTGCTCACCTCTCCCCGAGACCCAAAACAGCAGTCGCACATTTCACTTTAATTTTTCTCAACTGATCTAGAATATCCTTCTGTTCCCTGAATATAGCACCAGAGCAAAAACCCTATACAGTAAGTAGAAAGAGAGGACAGAGAGATTAAATAAGCCACCTATGCATGGATCTCCATTAGAGTATCTAAACACCATCAATCTCACCCCAAGAGGCTGCATTCTCCATCTTATTTCTGAAGATAGCTATGCGTCCCCTGGAAAAATGTCACTATTCTGCCATAATTGCATTGTAGTGAGGGAGCATCCACACAGAAGGTCAGACAAACCCACAGAAAAACGTCTCAGGCTGAGCCTGATCTGAGATGGTAGAAAATTCCCTTATTTGGCATCTGCCTATCTCACCACGGCTGCAACAAATTTCCCTTTGTTCACAACTGTGGCAGGCAGGAAAGAGAAACGCTTGTTGAAGTCACCAGCCCCAGCTCATGGGGGACCTAAAAAAGATCAGCAGTGGACGCAGACTTAGATATAGAGCAGGACAGAGAGCAAGACAGGACCGAGAGCCGGGAAGTCCAGACATGGGGAGGGACTGAGAGGAGGAGGAAGGGCAGCTGCCCGCTACACTCAGAGATGTGCAGAGGAAGGACGAGCAAAGCTAACTGTAATAAGAGCTTGTTCAGCTGCAAGATGTAAAGGATACAGCAGACATTTTCCAGATGAAGATCTTTCAAAAGCACTGATACTGGCAGAAATCAGATGTGTTCAGAGAGAGTTTGCTAATAATCTTCCGTGTAACTTTTCCCAGAGGAAAGACTGGGGTGCTCCCCCAAACAGCAAAATGATTGTATAACTGAATTATAGCAGAGCAGTTCTGGGGAGACATAACATAGTGCTGCAGTTACATATATTTGTTGCATACAGAGTATTTGTAGATGCTAACCTGGGCAATTTCACATCTCTCGATATTTATTCTATGCTTGCAAAGGGAAATGGTATTTTTCATCCCATCTTGACTGGAAAAGAGAATACATCTAGGGTATAAATTGTTTAGAATTACTTGTTAATGCTATCGACTTTTCTATATCTGCTTGTCAGAGGGACAGGAGGGAGACGGATAATACTTTAAACATAAAATCATAGAGGAGAACAAACAGAGAGAAAGCTTTGTTTTCAACATGTTTAAACTGTTCAAATGACAGGAACCGGTTGCCTTGGAAGCAGATCTGCAGCTGAATGAAACCTTTCACCTGTCCAATACATGAAATATTTATTATTTGAGGGTGAGTAGAGATTCAATAAAACCAGACATACGATGTAGAAAGCAGACTCTGGCTCATCACTTCCACAAATTACAGAGGTCCTGTGGCAGCCAGATTAGACTTGGCCATAGAGAAAGGAAAGTGGGCTCAGTTATGGTATTGGGTGTTGGGATAAATAAAACAGGAGGCAGTAACATGGTTGATTCTCTATATGATTTAGCCAGGTTTGTGAAGCAAAATGCTGATGCTACTCCTATACTGCGTGTAGTAAGGCTGCAAATGTTATTGTTTCCAATTAGAGAGAAGAGCCCACTCTCTCTTTCGATAATTACTTTTCCAATAAAATATTCTTGGCCACTTGTTTCCCCATTAAAATTGCCCAGTGTTTTTGTCTTGTAGAAGTTGTTGGGGGTTTTTTTTTCCTCTCTTTTGTGTGGGTTGGAGTTAATTTATTATAGGGCTGAAACTTGGCAGAGATCCAGGCAGAACAATCTAAAAAATGTTCATACTAAAACTCAGTGATGGGGTTCCTTGTTTATTTTATTGCAGAGTGTCCCTGAGAATTTGAACCTACAAAATGGAACTCAGTTGATGCACAAGTGGGCATGTAATCCACTTTGCTTTATTTTTCAGGAAGAAGACATTAGACATTTCTGCTGCTGCCGACACAATCCTGAATATAAACAAAAGCCAGAGCCATTACTTAAGAAAGGGATGTTTTTGTGTAGCTACTTTCAGCAGAAAATCACACTTTAAAAGAACCTTGACATTTTTGCACTTTATTATACTCTCTTTTTTCTCAGAAAATCTGGATTTCCAAGGACTTTGACATCCTTACTATTGTTAAAAAGGGTTTATGTCTGCATTCCAGTGGTGCTGAAATTGTCTAATTAACCTAAGAGGTAAAAATAAAGTCCAGTGCCATCATATCCTAACTTGTATCACAATAAACTACAATATTTGTGCTATCTGTGTGTGTGTGTGTGTGTGTGTGTGTGTGTGTGTGTGTGTGTGTGTAGTGTTTGAAAAGTTGTAGAGAGTTAACACACAACAACAGAATACAATACCTCCTTTCAGTTCAGGCTGCTTCCTTATCCCATTCCACTTGGCAATTTCATCAAGATTTTAACAGTAAATACTGGATCAGATAACACCATTCTGAGGCAGGATTTCAGGCTCTTGGGTGCTGCGGAGAATTGATTCTGCACTAACAATTAAAAGGGAAGCGAGATACAGACAAGACGGGGAGGTGAGGAGGGGAGGAAGAAGGCCACAAGAAAAGAGGCAATATGATATCAGGACGATGTTGAATGGCACCACCATGGCTAGAGACTGATGTGTATGCTGTTGGAAAATGGGGGCTCCTGGCTTCACCGTGGCAGGCAGCATTCATCTCTAGCCTCTGTTCACAGCACAGTAGACCTTAACATGTTAACCAGGCCCCTGGTCCAGTTGCTCTGGCACTGTCCCTGTGCCTTACTTAGAGTGCCCCTCTGACCCTGGATAGGAGCAGTTTCTGGTCTCTCGCACCTAATGCTCATTATATGCTGAGGAAAGAGAGCTTTCCTAGCCTGTGCCTTCATTTTTACTGCTTCTGTGCAAATTACTTCCTCTAAGCCTGTTACAGTAGCTCTTACAGAGTGCTGTGCTTGCATTTCCCCAACGAGTTTGCTGGGAGAGAGGTTGCTAGGCTCCAAGTGCACCAAGAAGTGCAGAACGTGCCTTCTTCCCTGCCTTTCCATCTGCCTGGAATACCCCTTCCTTTCCCACCGTGGTACATCAAGTATCTTCCCTTTCTTTCAGAAAGCTGAGAATCCATCTGTTCGGCAAAGCGCTCCATCTGCAACGTTGCCGAGTCCAGTGATGTGCTGCCAACACCACAACAAAAGGCTCCTCTAAGCCCGTTCCCCCGGGTCTGTAGTGCAGCCTATGTCCCCCGGGTGTAGATGCTCGCAGACGGGAGGCACGCGGGACTGGCGGAACCTATTCGTTTGGTTTTCCCATTTCAGCAAAATGCTTTCCCATAGCCAAGGAAGGAGGCAGCAGCACTTGGCAAACGCATTTCTATTATGTGGTTCCTACCAGAAATACTCATACTTGCGTCTTGGAAAGAAAAAAAAAAATCCTCTTTGTTAAGGCAGTTGCAGAGTGTTTACCAGGAAAAATTTACAGGGAATAAAGATGGTAGGGAGGGATTTGAATCCCTTTCAGGGACTGCTGAGGACTGTATCTGTGACAAGCAAATTAGGGAAAGGGCCACAGTTGCAAAGAAGGAAATCATGCCAAATTTTCCTCTCAGCGTGGTGCTAGTGAAGGGCTGAGCTTTGTAAACATGACTGATAAATCCGTGGATCAGGGTGGGGAAAGAAGGTTCAGCCTGAAGGCAGGCAATTTTTCAGAGGACCAGTGCATGGCACTTTTGCCATTCATGCTTCTGTATCAGGGCTGAATACATATTGTACATTTTACATATATATATGTGTATAGTATACATACACACATATACATGTATGTGTATTAGACATGAGTTGCCTTTACAAACATTGGTTGCAGCATTTGCTTCACACACTATTCTGGCTCTGGCATTTTAAGAGCCCGGTATTGATAGTTCTCCATATGTGATTTAAACAGGAGTCAATGCATGCAGGCCAGGATGCTTTGACTGCATGTACTTTAGATCGCCTACTCTTTCTGTCGCTGTTTGTCAGCTGCAGAGCATTAGGTTTAGAGCAAGTTAAAATTGCACAGAAATGGCTGACTGTGAATTTATACTAAACTCTCAAAGTTTCCAAAGGTGATAGCATGTTATTTTCCATCACACTCCATCACGCCCCAAACAATTATTTAAATCATTTCAGGGGTCTTTTTAAAAAACAAGAGACCTCTGCATTGGAAGACATAACCTATACCATTTCAACTCTTTTATCTTGATGCACTTTTTAAATTGTTTGTAAGAAAATGAAAATTTGGACTCCACAATTCAGTATATCCTTCAGGAAAGTGGCTTGCAGTAAGTAGCAGCTTTTTCAGAGAAAAGGTGCATTTAAAACAGGTGAGCTTTGTTGTTCTTTTTGAACAATAAAGAGCACAAGATTATGCTCAATGGTTGCTATCACACTGAACTGTTGCATTAATCTACAATGCATGTGCAAATTATTACACTAAATAATCTGTATTTACATGTCAGGAAGCAATTTAAAAATATTTTTAGCTTTTCTACTTTAGCTGCCACAGAAATAACAAAGTGCCAAGTCTCTTACCTAAGGATGCAAGCAGTATTAATGCATCTCTCCTATAAAGAGTTCTTTCAGAAATACTGATCCTCATCTAGCAAAGCACGGCAGCATATTTTGGAGCTCACCCATCTATGGCAAAACACTTTGGACCATGTTTATGTTTAAAGCATTTGTTGAATAGGCAGAGATTAAGCATGTGCTCAAATGGTCTGTTGAACTGGGGCCTTTCTTAGGCTTCCAGAAGGCAATCTGAAATGCTCTCTAAAGGGAGCTTTGCTGAACAACCACCTTCTGGTGCTGAACTGGCTGCAGCACCCAGAGAGGTCTAAGAAAGGTGGGACATGAAAGATAACAAAAGGAAGTTAAAGCCTGAATCCAAACATCTTGGGGAATTTTCCTTCCAAACCAGACAAGACACAGGCTTGTTGAAAAAACAGAGCTGGTATGTCCCAGGTGAGCCTGGAGCACTGCTGGCCCAAGACATAAACATAGCAAGAGCGAGGCCTGGCCCCAGAAAACCTATCAGCTAAGTCGATAAGGCAGGCCAGCATGGTAGAAGGTAAGGATCATCCTTTCCCTTTTGCAGGCAATAAAATGAGGCACAGACAGAGAAAGTTACCTGCTAAAGCAAAGCTGTGACAAGAACTTGAACTGAATCCTGTCTGATTCTCTAACCATCAGCCCAACATCCCTTCTGTTTTCCAAGTACAAATGCAAAAAAAAAAGCAAATCATAATTAAAGTAATTTAGATGTGTATTATGTTATCCAGGGAAGGAATTAAAACCTTTTTGCAAAGGATTGTCCAAGTCACTTGTCACATCTAAGGCACAACAAGGGTGCTGCAGGGTGCTTATCACCCACAAGAACATTTTCCTCTTCCAAATAGGTATTGATTAATTGTCCTTTCTTCTATTTTCTTTCGTATCTCTTAAAACCCCAGTAACGTGTCTAGTTTCACTCCCAGTTTTGCGTAGGATAGTTTTTATCTCTGCAAAGTATCTTTTCTGTCTTCTCCCTACTCTTAACTACGTAAGTTATTGCATGGCACAGAAAGGCCATTTGTTTTCCCAAGCTGAGTTCTTTGCAAGCCGTATAGCTCTCATCTCGCTAGAAGTAAGTGAGCAAGAACACAACTTGCCATCCAGAAAGGAAAGCTCCTACCCTTACTGCTACTCTACTATATGAATGGGGAGGAACACAAAGCCACCAGCCCGGGCTGGAAAGCAGGAGAATTGTGTTAGGCTGTAATTGTTCCAGTAAATTTGGGAGTGGGATGATTTACATCATGCCGTGATTTTGAAACATTCTGTATCATCAGTCCTTGGGAGGAGATTTGCGTCATATCCTTTGCTGTTGTAGTTGTGTCTGCAGCTGTGCCATTTTTTAGCTTCAGTGCACCTTGTCCTCACAGTTCTCCTTGTGGTTCTCCTCTCTCCGACCCTCAGGAGGAACTAAACCCAGCGATCTAGTTATGAGCTTCTGCTGGGGCTCCACCGGGACATCTCCTTTTGCAAACACTGTTTTTGGTATCCCAAGGGAAGACAACCTCCAAATGCATGAATAGAAGTGCTTGTGCTAAAGCCCTTTGGCTATCATGCTCTCATGATACTTTAAGCTCACCACAAGCTGCAAACTGAGAACCTATTTGCTACTGATAGGAGCAAGTTGGTAACACAAGAAATACTTCAGTGTGAGCTCTGCCAACAAAAGTGTGTCAAACTTCTCTGCTTCCTCCTCTGTGAAAAGACCTGTTTCCCAAAGGACAGATCCATTTCCAAATGCACACATTAGCACTGAAGCTGGACGCCAACACTGCATGAAATTAAAGTGCTGGCTGCGGCACAATTTCATCTCCAACACACACCTGAAGGACCTGTTCCCCCCTTTTTTTTCACAGTCCCTGAGTATCCTGTCACTCCAATGTGGTATCTTTCAGTCAAGCCTATATAAACTGTCTCCCAATATATACATATATGTGTGTGTGTGTGCGCACATATAACTAACAAGCTAACTAACCAGCCAACTAGTTAAATAACTCTCTCTGTATATTTATTGTTAACCTTCAGCTTGCTGGGTACCTTATTTTAAGTATTTTTTCTTTAATATATTCTTCACATTTCCTCAAACTTCCTCACCACTTCAACTCTGCGTACAGCTGCTTCTTCATGAAGCAATTTTTATGCTCAGTTACCTTTCACAATAATCAGGTGAATATATCTCCTTAGTATATCTAACAATTGCTCATTAAATCAGGTCTCCAGTACTCTTAGAAAATAATTAAAGACTTACTTCCAATAAGCAAGTTATAAAGGTATTAAAGACACAATACTGTATAGCAAATGCATTGGAAACCCAGGGACAGAAAATTCTGATCTGGCAAAGACTGGGCAGAACAGTTGAATACCAAATTAATTGCTAGTAGTGACAGGCAAATAGTGAAAAGAAAGTTATGAATATTCACTTTAATTTAAAAATGAATTTATTGTGGGTGAACAGAAGCTCCTTTTATGTTTGCTTCCTACAAATAATCATGCAAAGTAAATTTGAAGCTTGTACACTGCATGATTTGCTTCCAAAATAGGCATAACTGATATGGGATTTGCAGAGCTAGAAAAAGCAAGGGAAGCAGGGCTCCCAAAACCCTTTGGAATAAGCACACAAAGGTAATTAAACAAGCCAGTGAAGGAACTGACTCCCTGCACCTTCCTTAGCTAGAGCTGTGTACACGGATACCTAATTACAATTTGCCAGCAATTGAGGTGATGAAAGAAATCTGCCATCAGGCAATTCAAACAAAAAATAAACTAGAGATAATAATTCCATAGGAAGAACAAGAGCCTGAATTTGTCAAGTAAATGCTTCACTTTGCTTTAATTGCTACACACAGAGTGAAGTGACACAGTGGTATCTCAGTGACCAGATAAAATATGTCACCTTCCTCCCATCCAGTGAACCGTGCAGCATTGAACAGATGAGTCTCCTTCCCTGCCTGCATTAAAGCAGAACAACTGGAAAAGATTTAAAATTCAGTCTGTGAATCAAGCAGTTTTCAGTCAGCTCCAACTCAATCCCCCCCAGCTCCAAGTCAATCACTGACAGCAAAGGCAACTCAGCAATAATGAGCATTGACATTTTGCAATTCTACTATATATGTTTAGCCAAGATAGCGGTGGTTAATCTACTGCTCTACTTAATTAGATACTCTTAAAATTGTACTTTAAACATTGTCTCATCTCTTGCTAGCACGATTATAACCTATAACTCTCCATCTTCCATCAATCGCTAATTTGCTGTGTGGCAGAGTAATTTCTCGCTATGAGGCATTCATCTTTAAGGAGTCAATGTGTACCCAATGTTACTAACCCTACAGTGGCGGTCACCTCAGTGAAATTGTACCCCCAGAACAAGGAAGCATATGGTATCGTCTTACTGAAAGCCACCATGTTGTGCCCTGCAAGGAGGGCCATGGCATGCCAGAGAAAGCATATACATATGTTATAGAAGCACAGTCTTGGTCCGGTATTCCTAAAGAACGAGTGTGCTGAGGAGGTGTGTGCTTAAGAGACACCGTCAACCTGCAGTGCAGTCAGTGGACAAGTGGTGGAAACAATTTAACTATACAGAAAAGCAATGACGAGGCAATACACAGATGATTATCAGATCCATATAGGTAGCAATTAGGAAAAAGAGAAGGTGGGGGGGAGGGGGGACCTCTGTAGCTAAAAAAAAAAAAAAAAAAAAAAAAAGCCTAGAAACCAGATGTGTCTTGCAAAAGAGCAGTAAGAAAAGGGAAAGGGGGGACAGCCTGTCAGGGAAGCTGTGGACAGATGTTTTTCATCTTGACTTTGTAGCCAAGTGCTGTTCACACATTACAGTAAAGCTTAGCTCTGCCTTGCTCGCTGCGCTTATGTGACACTCCAGGCAGCAGTAATTTCATAGCTGCACAGCAAGTCTACTGTTGGCTGAGGTGCTCCCGTGCTCTCTATCCTGGGCATCAACTTAGATTTTTTTTTCTAAATATTGTTTTGGAGGTACACTTCACATGTAAAGATTCTTACTGCTGACTTTTGGATAATCCTTGCCTCTTAGGTAGGCACTCATATATGCATACACTGTTTAAACATATATGCTTTAAATGTTTCTATTCTATGCGAGCAAAAGCAGGTGTGCGTACCTCTTTTCTGAAGTTTGCTGTTCAACAATATGGGGGAAAAAAGCTTTCAAAGGGGACCTAAATCTACTCCTTTAAGAAATTCCTCATGTCACAGTGAATAATAAGAAGCAGTATACATTTGTCATAACTTTTAACATCCTGAGGATATTGTAATTCTATGCAACGGTTACTTAGAGATTTAAGCATACAGGTACCAAGCTTATTAGACATTTCTAAAGAAAATAATTAATATCAAACAGTTTTTGATTAACAAGCAGGTGTAAGAAAAGCTATTGAAGATGAAATACAATTTAAAACAGTTCTTGCCTAATACTAAACTGTGTGTATAAAACAGGAACTTTTTGTCATGAAAACTCCTCAGAAATGATCTACAGAAGAAGACATGTTGTTCTAGTCTCTCAAAAAATTATGATCATGGATGCTTCCAGTTAAACTATAAAAAAATTTTGTTTTGTTAAACCAAAGCCTTATTCCTCAAAAGCTTTGCTGCATTGCCAAGAAAATCAATGTTCAAAAAGAAAATAAGAATGAAACTTAACCAGTTTGGTCACAATTACTTTATTGTCTATTATAAGGTTAGAATGATCTGTAAATGATTCTGATATCTAGTCCTTTGGGCTAAGGACTAATCCTGATGGATTCCATTTGGCCTTTTCAGCACATGTGGCTTGCAAGAAACATCGGTTTTCATAGGATTTTTTTTCTCTCTCCCAAAAAAGGCAGGACTGTGTAAGACCTGTCCCAACTAATAAAATTACTGGTTATAAAAAAAGATGTTCCAACAGAAACTGCAGGAAGATGTGTTAGGCAGAAATAACTATGTACGGTTTTCATGTTAAACTATTCTGGTTTTGTGCTTGTTTCTACTCTGTTTTTCAAGGAAGGACACAAGCACTTATTCACATGCAACTAGCCTTAGGACAAATGTAGGCTTCCTGTGCAGTTTTAATGTTTTTGATGATCATTCATTTCCCAGGCTATTTTGTATGTAGCAGCAGTATTAGAAGAGTGTCTCTTATAATTGAAGTCCACTTGAATCTACTGAATTAAGGAAGTTCTAGCTATTCTTTTTTTTTCTTGATGAGGCATGATAGTCCTCTTTCCAGATTTTTACTACAGAATTTATCTACTGAAGTCCGCATAAAAAACATAGTGTGCATATTCCATATGAACACATTACACATTCATAATCCATCTTTTGTCTTATTATGTTATACAACACATTACATACTGCACAAGAAATTATTCTACCATGCTATGAGAAACTCTGACACACAAAGATTATTTTACCAGCCTAAGTTGGCACAAATATATTGATCAAAATCTTAAACATTTTATTGAACTGCAAAGAAAATTGCAGTTAAGTAGATTAGATATTTCATGCTGATGTTGTTTCAGAAGTCAGTGAATTAACTAGCTTAAAGTTTAAAAAGCCATTTCAAATGGAAAAATCTATTTTATTAATTTGAAAAAATAAAACTGAAATATTTTATCAGAAAATTCATTAAAATGCCACTTTTATTACCACCATCATCAGTTTTGATTGTCAGCTTCTGCTAAAAAGTAAAAAAAAAAATCCCAGCTTTAATAGGTTGCCAAAGAAAATCTTCTGCAGTTAACATATTACAAAAACATGCTGTGCAACAGATGTGGTTCCACTAAGATACAGATTAATAGAACAAGCAAGAAGAGATGATTATGTTTATATGGCAAAACAGATCTATCTGTGGCAATAGGGGTATTTATTAGACTTCAGCTTATTTTCAGCCTGAATGCAAGCATGTTTTAATATTCCAAACAACTGTAGAATGCTTCTATTTGCCTTGTTTATTAAAAAAAGAAGAAAACACCACAAATATTTATTATTCATGGGTACAGATATCTCAGCCCATAAAAGCAGTGAGCTCTCAACACATATTTCTACGTGGTATTATAAACCAAACGTACCAAATGCATAGTTCCAGAGAAAAGTGCATGATTTTGCAGTTCGCTGAATCCTTTCTTTAACAACCTTTCCATTTCTCATTTGTGTAAGCAAATGAGAGCAAAGCTGGTAGTTTCTCAAAACACACAAAACATTTCAACTTTATTTAAGAAGTAGATGAAAACAGCAAACCACAGAAAATGAGCAGAATTTACAGAATCACAGAACTACAGAGGTGGGAAGGCTCCGTTGGTGGTGATCTGGCACGATTCCTCGCTCAGAGCAGGGCCAGCTTGCAGCAGGTTGCTCAGGGCTGTGTCCAGTTGGGTTTTAAATACCTCCAAGGACGGAGACTTCACAGCCTCTCTGGGCAACCTGCTCCAGTGCCTAACCACCTTACTGAGATTTTTTTTCCCCCTAATATCCAACTGGAATTTTTCCTGGTGCAATTTGTGTCCATTATCTCTCCTATCACTTTGCCTCTCCAAGAAGACTCTGGTTTCATCTTACCTATACTCCAATTAGGCAGCTGAAGAGAGCAATTAGACTTCTTTTCTTAAGGCTGAACAAACTTGGTTGTCTTAATTTCTTCTGGTATATCACATGCTCTGTTGACACTCAAGAAACATGCTAATCATTTATTATAAAGACATATCGGTGCTACCCAAAACCCAAACAAGCCAGCTAGCAGATTGCAACCTGTTTCAAAGGCCTTTTGATCAAGTCCTTATTTTACATGTGCACTTGAGTCAATAATAAGGATGGGAGGAGAAGGGGAAAGATTAATTATATCACAGAGCTATTCAGTTGGGTATCTCTGCTTTCTGTTTAAACTTAAAGATTTTTCATCAAAATTCATAACTGACTTGCAGGAACCTAAGCATCTCAGTTCTTGTTATCAGAGGTTTATACACTGATGCCTTCAGAGAGAAATATGAATGTCCTGATAAGTAATTTGGTTTCAAATGAAATGATACATTATACCTACCTATTCTACAGCAGGAGTGGAAATCTTTACATTTGATTTGCTAAATCTTTTGTTCTTTTCTGATTACTGTGTCCAGTAACTGAAGTTCACTGTGTGAAACTCAGATGTCACTGTGAGAGAGTGTATTGCCATATTTGCTGGCAAAACACTGGTCATTTAATTCTTATTGAAGTTCTAACATTTAGACACCTAACTTTCAGCTTTCAGCCCTGGAATTCATCTATATCTCTGTATACCTTTATTCTTTGGACATTTCAGGATTTCCCTTGAGAAAAGGGAAAAGGAAGCTGTTTATACACACAGATCCAGAAATTGATTCACTTTCCCAAGAGAAGCATGAGCTAATATGATGGTGAAACTGTGAATTACATATTCTGTGGCTTTAAGGCAAGCTGGTGAAGCCATAAAATGATGCTCCCTAGAGACACTGAAACCCAGTGGAGAATATTTTCTGAATAGTTTCTCATTTTTTGTCCAACACAATGTATGTTTTGAGTCAAACTTAGACAAATGTGATCACTTTTGTCACCATCATTTAGTGATTTGGCTGCTTTTAAAAAAGTCAACCACCAAATAGGGAATTTTCAAGTATTTTCAAATATTCAGGAATAACACAAAGCCTTCCCCCACCAAACAAACTCCATGTTTCATTGTTGTCATTCCCTTGAAGCAGGAAGTGCACTCACTAGCTGTTAGATATGAAGTGGCTCTAATTCATTTGTATTTCACTTTTTCAAGAATCTCTTTTTTCCCAGTGTTTTCAGGGCAGTCAGCCAACAACATTTGTTATGTGACAGACATCTGCAAGAAATGTGAGCATATACAAAATTCCAGCTTTCAGACAACTCAAGCCAAATTACTAGCTTTAAGTTTCAATAATAAGCTCACTGCAGCCCGCAGCAAAGACAAAGCATAAATAAAGGCAATCCTCTGCCCTATAGAGATTGTAATAGACATGACTAAAACAAGCTACTCTTGAAGCAGGAATTTATTCCTTGAGTTTGCCTCATCTGCACCAGTGTGATGGAGAGATCATTTGACTAATAAAAGGATTTCAAGGTCTTATGTAAAAAGGAGGGAGTTCTTTTGTAGATAATTTTCATAAACTTAGATAGAATGAGAAATAAAAAGTGGACTTATTTGAATTTTAGGAAACAGAGGATCTTGCTCTCTGGACATGAAATATTATGATGAAAAAGGTGCATGAGCTCTGTAGCTCTCTTTCTGGATGATGTGGATGAGAAGATCTCATACACATCCAGATCAAAAGGGAGATAAGGTCTTGAAAGTAAAAAAGAAAAATTTTAATGTGATTTCCCAGGAAAAGGACTGCCAGGACAGAAATCAAAGAGGAAGGTCTCAGAAGGCTGAGAAATGTAATTATAGCAGCTGCATCTTTGGTAGGCTTGCAAAGAAAGACAAATCTTTACCCCTTTAAAAGTTCTTAAAACCTTTCTCAATTACTGCTCCATGAAGTTCAAACTTGTTTGAAACTGGCTTTATGGGAACTTGGGAACTAGCCTCTAGCTGACCTCCTGCCCTTCATGTAGACACAAATGCAAGCTGGCACAGAGAAGAGAGCATGCTATAGTAAGTCTGATCTGGGAATGCACCAGGGAAGATCACTTATCAGAGAGAAAGCAAACGAGAAGCATGGCACTAGATGGCAGAAAACAAAACAAGCATGCAGATGATTTGTATGATTCGTACGATTCAGTGCATTAAAAGTGCAGAGATTAGAGCAGAGGTTCTCCCAACAAATGAGGTCAGCCATGCCAGAGATATGGAGGGAGGATCCAATGTCCTGTGGGAGTTAAGCTGAAAGATGGAGTGGGAGGAGGAGCAACCCCAAATGTGATGTAAGAGTGATGAGAGAGAGAGGACACAGTCACAAAAGCAAAGGGAGGAGAGGGGATCGATAGGTATAGAGTAAAATTAAAATGAGGTGCTTCTGAATGTTGTTATGCTTATAATGTAAATTTTTCACTACTTACAGAGCTGTTTCAAGAACAACTGCATTATTAAAATCAATACAAAACTGCCAAGGTGCTCCACAAACACAAACTTGGGTAATGTACCTGCCCTGCAACATTTACCATCAAACTGAGCTTGGTAAATCTCATCCATTTAGCCATAAATAATAACTGCCCAAACCTCTGCCAGATCTGCACTATTTCCAAACTCCAGCTATATTTACACACTTACAGTTAGCAGTTGACAAGTCATATATGAGGGAAATTGCCTCCCTCTAAAAAAGAGCTCCCGTCAGAGCTGCTGTGTTCCACATGGAAATAATTCAAAGCAGTTGTTGTGAAAGAGCAGCTGTTCTCAGAGCAGTTACCACCATGGACCTGTTTACTCAACAGACCTATTCCAGCACTTTTGCCGTACTTTTATTCAGCTGTTAAGGGCTAGAGGTAAGTTTTCTTTCTTTCTTTTTAAACTCCTCGTAGCTCTTTGAGGCTAGCAGAAATAAGCCTGAAAGAACAAGAATGCAGTCAATGGGTGTATCACGAACAAAACGCTTCCCTGAGATCCAGTCAGTGCCATTAAAGCAGAGCGGCTCCAGACATAGACAAGTAGGCATTGCCTAGGATTGGCCCCTGCTTACTTTATTGGTGCCTGATAAGTGCTATCAATGCCTAAAAAGATGGGGAGGTCTACTCCAACCTGAGTGGTCTCGTTCTTTGCCTTGTGCCTGCAAAGCTGGTGGAGAAGGGTAGACATCTCCTCATGTTTCAATAGCTGCCACTTTCACACCAAATCCTGGCCATGGCTGTAGCAGATCCCTCTAGGAAGTCTCTTGTCTTTTCCTCTTTCTATGTTTCTTTTTTCCTTTTCCTCAATAGGAGGACCAAGAAGGTGAGCAGGAGTCTTTGCAGAGGAATGAGGAGGAGGGCTTATTTTTTAAAAGCTGAAGTGAAAATAAGATGCTGGATGTTGACAAGACAGGCCTGAGAGTCGCAGAAGATGTGAGCTGGGTGACCCATATCCCAAAGAGAGCAGGATGCAGAGGAGAAGGTATTTTCTATTTACACTTGTATCTAATTTCCAAAAATGAAGATGCACTTGGTCTGTGAAGTATTGTAATATAATCATACCACCCCAAATGGCAGTTTAGGTTTTCACTTCTTCAATGTAAATCCTGAATGGAAATGATTATAGTTTTGCTTTGAAGGTAATTTAAGTAACTGCTTTATTCCCTAATCTAGGGAGAGGGAATACCACAAAAGTCACAGCCACTTTAGTTATTTATGAAAACATTTGTAAAAATGTTAATGTCATCTGCTCTATTTGATCACTATCACCCTAAGTAATGAATCAATAAAGAATAAGTTTTATTATAAGGTAACATCAACCTTGGTGAAATACTCAATATTCCTGAATCAGCTCAGATTTGCTTAGTGGAGATACTTCTAGATCAACCTAAGATAAAAAGATGATATGCTGCATTCAAGACAGTAGGAATTTGAGGTATTTACAGAATTTTGGAGCCACTGAAAACATTACAATGAAAAAAATACGTAATACTTCCTTATATACCATATATTCTGTCTGATTTTGTTTGTTTCATATAAAAACAAATAAAAAATCAAGTAGCCACGCAATACCTACATAACTGATAAGTTATACCCACACATATATGTTATACCCACACATATGACGTATTACCACAGTTCATTTGGCCACATATTGTGAGGCATCATGTTAACTCTCTTCCCCTACCTTTTGCAGTGCTTTGTCTGTGAGCAAGCATCACATGAAAAATGACCATTTTCAGATCTGAGAGAGACTTTAACTTCTTCACCATAAGTGAGCATGACTTAAAAAGCATGCCACACCAGCTTTTGGACTGCACCATTCCACAAGTTATCACAGCTGTAGAACAGGCTGGATACAGCTGAAAAGAAAACATGTGACAGAAGCATTGCTTTGCTGTACAAAGTGCCCGGTAGTGCTCTCAGCTCTAACGCGTAGTGTCAAAATTCACACGATCTGCAAAATTCCCACTCCACCGCCACCATCGGCCAAAGGCGTTCTTGTCAAGGTGTCACTCCCAACCTCTGCTACCAGGATCTCTCTTTTGTACATCTCTTAAGTTGCTGGCAAATTTAACACCTCCATAGCTTCCATCTGGCTATAGCAACAAAGTCGGTTTCATTTTCTCTCTTCTAACTTTTCAGACTCTGGAGCATTAATCAAGGGGTTCAGTGATTCCCAATTCATCAGCTGGTTATGTAGGCGCTCAGGGTGGGAGAGGAAAAAGGAGACTCTCTACTGTTTTTTCCATTTTTTCTTCTTTCTTTCTTTCTTTTTTTCTTCTAGATTGGCACCCATTCCTCTTCAAACCATCCATTGCCTGCCTTGGCTTACTCTCATAGGTTTCCTAAGCAGTGATAGGATGATATTGACATTATCCTTTGACATTTTTTCACTGCTGTCCAAAATGTTCTGAACAGCAATAGTGAATATTGTCCAAGATAATCAGACGCTGAGTAATACAAAGCCAAAATAAGACAGAGGGACCAAACAATAACATCTAAGGCTGCCTTGCGCAAATGGAGCCAGCCACTGAACTGAATCAGATGTACGAAACACTCCCACAATCAGAACCACCCGTTAAATCCACCCCCTCCTACTCCAGAGCTCTTGTAGGGTTTGTCAGTTGTGCCGTCCAGCAATTGCTCCCCAAACACTCAGCTCTCGTTTGTTTTCTCCATCATCTTTAAATTACGGCTAATAATGAGACACAAGAGTGGCCACACTTTGCGGACAGGAGTGGCTTTCAGCAGTCAGTAAGATGAGCACCACTTTGTGGTGCTGTTTTGCACTCTAAAATACGCATTTCTCTGCCTGTCTGGTTCTGACCACACTGTACTCTTGGAGCCAAGAAATAAGCCAAGAAACTCTCTTTGCAGGCTGCAATTAAAAAACAAACCACACAGCATTGCTAGTACCTGGATAAACAGCCATTAATTATTCAGGCCTGAGTCCCAGCCCCAATCTGCGCGTCTTAGAGAAGCTGCTGAAAGGAGGGCCAGGACACATACTCTGGGCACTGCTCTGAAGGGGAAGCATTCAGGAATTTTACAGAAGGGTGGTGCATGCAAGAGGCTTAATTGTCAGTATTGAAGGCTACACCAAAGTCTTTGTTAAGCTTTTCATACTCTTCTGAGTTATAGCAGAGGAGCTAGAGCTTGGGATTTTGGAGGGTAACAGAAAAATGTCATGCGTTATCTCACAAGAAACCTAGCTCATTCAGTTCTTGCTAAGCACCTTGTGTTCATGCTTTGAAAAGATACATTATCACAGCACAGTTTTAACCAAGGTAGTTCTCCTCACTGCAAAGTGCGCACCTTGACAAAACCCCATATGATGGGATAACGGTTGCTGAAAGAGAAGACACTGTTGAACTGGAAACTAGAAATGAGCCATACCCCCAAGCTCATACCAGGCACCACAACAGCAGTGATGAGAAAGATGTTCATGTCCCTCAGATTAACCTCTGTAGCACAGATGCTCTCTTTTTTTGTTTTTTTTTCCAGAGGCCAGACACAGGCATACAACTACTGGCTTAGTCCTGTTAAGGTTGACCATTATTTGTCGAGCAGTATGGAAAAAAATAAGCGTAGTCAACAAATGTCTGCTTTTGAAAACTCTACCACAGTTTTTCTGCTCTGGCTTCTTCTGCCCCCCCCCCCTTTCCCCCCTCACACACACTACTTTCGTAACAGGGATTGCTGCACCTACTATATTTGTACTGCTGCACCACAAGTAAGCTATATTTTTTGTAAATTAGAGAACAGCATGCAAGCAAATAACTGCAAGTGGTTATTATTTTGTATATCCATATTTTTGGATATTCTGGATATATCTGGATTTGGATTCTCTGTCCATATTTTTGACTTTTCTGCACAGCATCTCTGTTGGAGCTTTTTGATATTCATTTTAAGTTCAGCAAGTATTATAAAGTAGCTGAGACAAGTTCCCTCTTTCACTTAGACATTATGTCAGCATGCCCTCTCCAGAAGGGATAAAATATTTATTATGATTAATACAAAAGGCATTACAGACAGAGCATTTCATGAACATCAGAATAGATTAAAATTTAAAACAATAACATACCTAATAGCTTTTTTCTACTTTGGGATCTGCAGGGTTGTATCTTTTACTATCTTAGAAGTTACATTAAAAGATATTATTATGACATTTGCATTTAGGCCTAGTCTGATGTGAAAGTGAAATGCACACTAAATTCAGATCATAGACTTTTTAAGCTTACCATGGACAGGAAAATTTTATGCCACATTTGATCTCAGCAAACACTGCTTGGGTAACCTGGAGCCTTGCTTTTTTTTTATTTATGCAATGGGAAGCAACAAGCCTTTGGGAACTATCAGTGCTCTCGTCACCCCGAGCCACTGTGGCAGTCACTGGGCTCTCGACTGACCCTGGTCACCACTCCTGGACCTGCTCTGCTCACCTTGCATGGGGACCTTGTCGGTGAGGATGCTGCCCTGCCTGCCTCACCATCACCTTCGGCTCTGGCTCCACTTCCCCTGTGGAGCAGCCCTGGCTGCTCCCTGGCACCGGCACACATGGAAACATTTATTCCCTATTTCTATAATGTCTTAAAGAGGCTGTTCTATTCATCTTTTGTCCTGCCAGTAAAGGCCAGCACTTTATCAGCTTAACATTTTATGAAAGGCTGGACTGAAAAGTATGAAATGTGTCTCTCTAATTAATCAGTTTTACATCTGAATACAATCCAGTGTGATCTTTGATTTCCTAAGGCAGACTGAACAATAAAGACCAGACTATATCCGCTGTCCCTTTGGATGGAGAGATGTTTGCTGGACAAAAACAGCCAAGTCTTCCCACAGTCTGTTCTGGTATGACAGGAAGGAGGAAGATGGGGTCCGGACAATTTGGAAAGTGGCTAACCGGCTGAATAAAGTATGCAAGAGAAACAGGGTGGTATCCGTTCCAGACCACAAATACACTGAAGAAAGAGCTGACCAGGGATTTCTAAAGCATCTGCCTATACTACGTAGGAAAGAACACTTTGACTTCAATTTGAATAGCATATGCTGGAGGCTTTGTGCTGCCTTGAAATTAAAAAAAAAAAATCTACGTAAAGGACACTTTCTGAACTCTGTAAGCATTGCATTTAGCTCACAGGAATTTTGTATTATACTTTACCTTGAAAGATAACATAAAATTTACCACAGAACTAAAAATTAGTGGTTGCTTCTTTATAAATGACAGCATTTGCTCATTATGTTTGCTGTTTGCAAACAGGATGAAATGAAAACAAATATACCTGGTGCCTCAAAACAACCCATTTTGCAATCTTGAAAACAATTAGGAGCAAATTCAGCTGGGAGAAACAGTTTATTTGGGAAAAAGATGAAAGGTGGGACCTGCTTAAAAACATTTTACTAGAGACCAAACAACATATTAACAATGAGAAAGAAGGATACTTTCCTGAATTGCCACACTGGTCTACTCAAGTTAAAACAGCTATTAAAATAGTCTACAACATGGGGACAAAGGGAAATGGATTGCAATTAATATACATTAGAAGAGTAGAAAAAAATGTGATGGGGGGAGGAAAAAAGTCAATATTCTGGGGAGTTAAGGACAATAAAAACATTTTTAAGTGTGTCAGGCAGAAAAGGAATCCTAACAATGACAGTGGTCCTTTGCTGCACCGAAATGATAGAACTGCCAATAAAAAAAATAAAAATAAAAAAACAGAGCTATCCTTGGGAGCAAGAAAAAACTCCTCTGAAATTTACCTTTCCACACCAGAAGTGTCTCTCCATCAAATGCCAGTCTTTATTCTAGCTTTGTGATGGCCTATTTGGACTTTCAAGCGTTGTTTTGATGGTTAGCGTTTCCTTCTGCATTGTCCTATGTAACGTTTCTTTAGATTGAGCTTTTCTTCTCTTTCTGTGTTACCATTTGACAATGGACATGAACTCTCTCGACAGAGGAGTCATGTCAGTGGCATGCCTTGGATATGCCTTAAATCCATCCATCACTGTCTTCGACCTACTCCTGCCATACCAGGTAGGTTCAGTTCACTTAGCATTTCTGATGTTTTAATTCGTACTCACTGATGATAAATACTTTCTTTGCTGTCAATAGCTTGGGAACTTAAACAGTTGTTATATCAGCAGGTTCATATGAAGAGCTGGCTTAGGAAGTTTTTGAACCACTAATGGATTTTCAATTAATCTTAGCATACCAGAGAAATTCTAGAGTGCTGGAAGAAAGCTAAAACTTTGTCAATTTTTGTAAAAGATAAATGGGGTGACCGAGGTCCACACAGCCCTATCAGCCCACCATCAATCCAAACAAAAAAAGAGAGTGCTTCCTACCAGATTTAATGCTATAAAAGTATTGTTTATCTTGCCTAAATAAGCTTCACTGATGGCAGGGACATTCTGAGTAGGACCAGAGTACATTTCTAATGGATTTCATCCAAGCAAAAAGCATCGTGCAACTTGAGCCAATTTGAAACAGGACAGAAAATAACCATCAGACATTTCAAAAAAAAAAAAAAAAAAAAAAGTCTTATCCTTACAAATGCTTTGTGATTTTTTTCCAAAATAATAATGCATCTTCTTTTAGATTTAAGTAGACTATTTAAAACAATAAAAAAGTTTAAAACTGCCTAATTACATAACCAAAAAAATTCCCATTTCATCTATTAGGGGATTTTCTAGAGCTTTATGTTTTCACTTTTAAACATCTCTATGTAAGCTGTATCCTTTGTACATGTTTGGTTTGCCTTTTTTGTTTTCAAGTCAACAAGTAAGAATTTTAAAATGCCTGGGGAAAAATGCTGTTTTTCACCCTACCTAATTTCATAAAGCCCAAAGCTTTTAGTTATAGGGGGAAAAAAGGACATTTCATATTTCTTGTTTCCTCTCTGATTGCTTTTATGTATTTGTTGAATACATTTTTTTGCAGATTCATGTTAGAAGGTATAAAAATATGAGGGTAATGTAATCAAACAAAATTAGTAAACTTTCAAAAAGTATTTTTGGGAGGATTTTAGGGTGTATTTTGTCATTATTGCTTTTTTAGCAGAAGACAAATCTTAATCACTGTTGCAAGATGGGAAGCTTCGTAACAGATATTTTATGGAGTTTTGCCCATAATTATAATATTTTTTTCAACATATGTCTTTATTAAGATAGATCATAACATAGTTAACTAAGGTACTAATGAGTTTTCTTTCTGCCTTCACTATTTTGGTATATTGAAGTTTATTTGATTTCTCAGCTGAAATCATTTGACTCCTATTTGTCAATCATTCAAAGCTGACTCTTGAAACATTCAAAGGTTGTGTTTAGGAAGCATTATTTCTCTATAGAAGCCATAGAACAGTAAGCATATTTATAACCTTGTACATAAGTTATCTTTGCTAATCTTTGCTTAAGAGCAAGCTGAGTCTAATACAATGGCTGAGCAGTGTCAAAATTGTATTGAGTTCGGCTTTCACTGCCTGCCATTCTCTGGCTTCATTGCTCTTACTGGTATTTTTTTTTTTTTCTATTAAATGATCAATCTCAATCTATGTTTTGGGGAAGAAAGAGAAAAGAAAGGGGGTGGAGGGAAGAGGGCCCTAAGCTTCTCTCTGTCCTTTGTAAAGCAGTAGCAATTTCCTGATACATTGATGGTTTCTATGTTGAACTTGGCTATGGAAAAGTTCAATAGCCTTGCACAAGAAGAACTTGAACAGAGAGTGATTGATCATGTATTTTGCAGAAAAATGACCCTTGATGATAATGACACAATACATTTATAATTCATTTATTTCAAAGTACCTAGCAGACCCATAACTGTGTGAAATTCACTGAAAATTTAGGTCATTTACAATCAAATATTTTACATTCTTTCTTTAATTATTCTTTAAAACTCTGCTTACAGAAAATAAATATGAAACACCAAATTATTCCAGCCTGTCACTAATGATATAAAATTTGTAAAAATAGGAAAACTTTTCTGAATTGACTGACATATGAATTACATCATACTCCACCTCTCTATCAGGTGCAAAAGCCCAGAATGTCATTTTTAGCAACACATTCAAAAAAAAAAAAAAAAAGGAAAAAGATGTTTATTTATCATTTTTAAAAAGAATCCTGCTCCATATAGAATAAAACAAAATAAATTGAATTACCTCTCTACCCATAGGGATATAGAAGCCTGCACAGCGGGGCAAACCTGGTCTCTCTCAGGCCAGTGCAATGAGGCAAGTCTCAAAACTCAAAGTCTTCTCCAGTAACAGCCCGTCTCTGGGAGTGAGTTGCGCAGGTCTCAGACCTGCTAGCAAGAGCATGCTCAGCTTTTTCAGATGCTGTGCTAGCATGTAGGGAAAGAGAATTATCTCTAAACTAGCTAAGGCACCACATTTTTAGGTCTATGCAGATCACATGCAGCCCTGGATTGCACCTGGATACAAACTGCAGGACTGCGCAGAGCACGGGGGGCAGATGCACCGTGTTCCCTCCGGGTGCTATTGCCTAGACACTGAGCCTTGCAGCTGTTTATACAACTATCATTCACATTTGTGGCTGATGTGAAAAAGGGACTCCCACCGGCCATTCCCTCCTAAATTCACTGATTGATTATTCTGGGCAAACACCAGGAAGACAAGTTTTGGCATCACCAGCACTACAGGGCAAATCCTGAAGCCTGCATACCAGAAAGTTGTATAGAAATACTATTTTCAGCAATTACATACCACTGAATACTTGCTTTGCATAGTACAACCATAACATACTCAGTCACACATATGGACATATCCAGACATTCATGGGTGGACCTGCCAAACTCCTGTCCTGTCAGCTAGCACTTGACACTCTGTGAAGACATACCTTGAAATCAGAACCACTAGACAACTCGGCTTGCTGAAAACTGATCTATGTGAGTTAGCGTGACAAAATGTGAACAATAGTGCTTGACATCCCACATGTTATCACATGCCAGCTGTTCGGATGGTGGAACAGAATGACATAAAAAGAAATTATGTGGAGCATACTTTTCTTTTCATGCTAGGCAAGTGACATTGTTTTGGCAGCACAGTCTGACACAGTAAGTGTGGGATCCTATGTATTTTCTAATTGAAGAGATACACAAATCTGACAGAAAAATATTCATTTCATTTTATTTCAGATGGAGTTGCATATATTTAAATGCAAAGTACACATAATTTAGGTGTATCTGCTTATAATCTCATATACTAAGCCCCAGACTATCGCACTTGCTTCTTTAAAAAAAGTAGAAGACTTCATTCCCTCCACCTAAATTTTCCCAATGGCTTTAAGCTAAACAATACATGAATCAAGAATATGTATGATTATGGTTTCTGACAAAAGCAACAACTGATAAACATAAAGCTATTTCCAAATCAAGATCTGATAGCACTCTGCAGCCTCTCAGAGAAACAAGTTGCTAAAGCACAGAAAGTTTCATTTGCCAGTGATCAATAGCTCTGGCATGTGGCTTATGCACAAGAAAAGCTTTCCTTCCCACTCCATTAGGTGCCTGCCTACTCTAACAATTAGACCACAGAAAATAGTGAAGGGGAATCCTGCTTTTCCAAAGAGAAAAAAGTTTAGTTTTCTTGGCAGGGTTGGGTTCTCTTTTTCCTATGCTTTTTCTTTTTTTTTATTCTTCGGGTTTTGTTTTTGGGTTTTTTTTTTCCTACTTCTCTTGCAGGTCTAACCTCAGTCTAAGCAAAATCTATAATTCCACCCAAATGGCTATTTTGCTCATCAAAACATAGTCGGTGCCTGGATTTTTTTTCTTCATGACTTTTTGTTCTACATATTTCTGAGGAGTACCTATTCCCCTTTGCATCGCACAGGAAGCAAATACTTTAAGATTAACAACATCAGAAGGGCTTCTTCTTAGATGATGCTGTCAATATATAGACTCTGTGTCACCCCTGACTGTGCTATGATTGTATTCCTTTGCTCTTTGTCGGCAAAACAACAGCCATTTTATCCCCCTGCCACAAACCTGCCTTTTTACATATGCAATCTTATGTCCAAACAACATACTAACTACATTGCAATGGATGAGTTGTGTATGCACTAACTCAGGAAGTCAGTTGGTAAAATTAACATTTAGAAGCAGGCACCAGTAGTTATTTCACACATTATTAACTTATATTACAATTCAAATAAGCTTACAGCTGGCAAAAAGAAGTCTCTTCTGTAAAGTGATCTCAAACATAATAGGCTTAATCAGAGATAAATTAAATTAGTCAGTCATGCATACTACAGCATATTAGCACTGAGTAGTTATTAAATACATTTTCTGTTATCAGTTTTGCAGGCAATATTGTAGGCAAACAAACTGTATGAGAAACCAGTAAATAAACTCTATGTTTGGGAGGCTACATGTTTGACATTTCCTGTTTTTTTTATCAAAACATTACACGATCTCTACTACCATTACTGGCACCAGGTTAAGTCCCCGTAAATGATTCAACTTCACTCCCAGGCAATTAGCCAAAGGCAGAGCAGACAGAACTAATGAATACCTAGAGAGCAGATGTTCAGCATGGTTTTGTGTTTTGGAGGGGATTTTTTCCATGGCAATTCTCAGAAAGAAAAAAGCATGGACGCATGAGTCATAGCTGGTACACAATTGATAAAGAGTAGACAGGCAACGTTTCTATTTGTTATAAAGTTAATCTTCATGTTTAGGACTTTCAAAATTTATTTTCCCCTTTGCTTTCACTACTACAGTCTGAAAGGTCTTTAATTGTGTGCAAACATTGAAAAGCATCGCTCTTGCCTTGCTGCTATTGCAGCTTCCTTTTGTAGTGCTGTTATAGCAGCCAGCAGTATCACCTTCATCTTCAGCTAAAAACTTGTGTGAGATAGAATACGACACAAAATCACTCACACTCGCTTTACAAGGGGAATCGTTAATTTTGTGATAGGATTCTAAAAGTACACCTTGTTCTTTCATCAATCTTTCAGAAACCTATCAGTACTGTCCCTGGAAACATCATAACTTACCGAGCCTGACCCAGAAGACTTTGGAGCACATCTGACATTCTCTTATACTCTGCACATTTAAAACTCAATGTAAGGTGACAAGAACATTAAGCTGCCCACAGAGCAAAATGTGAAACTAATCAGTATCTGTTCTGAGCCACAGGTACAATAATTGGGAAATTAAAGTGTCTGTGAACTGCTAGGGCTGGCTGCATCAAAAAGCAACACCTTGAAATGATTAATGAAGACAAATGTATGCAACTATTTCTATTGACAAGAACTTCAGACAATTGCTGGCTAAAAGAATAACACTATAGTTCTCATTTATTTTCCTATAAAGCTCATCCCTTCCTAGGATTTCCTGTTACAAAATGCATAAGCACTCATTGGTTAAAAAGAGTTTTAACTGGAAGCTGCTTTAACTCAAAGAAGCAGAAAATACAGGTCCTTCACTGCATCTACTGTAACCACAGGTGGTGCCAGACGCGGTATGGAAAATATCAGTCATGATGGTTGCATCCAACGTCAGGCCCTTCGCCTGAAAATCCTAAGGTGACCTGTAAAAGTAAAGTGACTTGACTAATACGTGATGGCAGTCCTCAAGAGGCCTCTTAAGAAAGTCACTCACTGCAATATTGGTTCAAAAGTAGCTTCCTCCTTTAGTGCTCCCACTACATCCATCAGTGCCATGGTCAATTCACTGTCACTGTCACAGCCTGTCCTAACAGGCACCATCATGGGGCTGCTACAGCAACCCTGAACGGCCCATGCAAAAGGCTCCATTTCTTAAGACTAAAAGAGGGAGTGGAATTAAATAGGTTCTCTTGAAGAGTAAATGACATATATATATATATATACACACACACAACTCAGTCAATCTGAATTTTTTGGGTTTGGCTCCCCTCTTAAAGTACTGATTAAAAAAATACTTTGAATCCTCTGGAACATCAAAATTGAGTCCCAGGCAGAAAAGATGAAACAGCATCTATTTCTAAAGGGAACTTATTGTACCTTACTGAGAGAATTCTGACTCCTTGCACCAGCAGGGCTTCCGCAGTGTCTTTTATGTCAAAGCATGTCACATGCTTGGGGGTCACACTGGGAAGAGAATTAGCAATACAGGCAATGAGTATCAGCGAGGTTTGGAGAAAAAGGAAGGTTTCACCACTTTGAAGACAATCTAAAATACAACTGAAAAAGCCCTGTATTCAGAGACTCTAATGAATATGCAATTATATATATATATTCAGAAGCTAGGAAATGCAACTAACCACCATGCCTTTATCATGCACAAATGTATGCAGCTGTACTATCCATAAAGATATGTCCATTTCTACATTCTCTCCCCACACACTTTCCACTGTCTTTTCTTAAAAAGATTGTGCTTAATCTGTTCCAGTCAAGTCCTCCTCAGGCAAGACTTTTAACAAAAGCAATAAGAATTGTTTTCAACAGATAAGCAGAATTTCTTTACATTTAAGTGTTTATTTCTATTTCCATTAGAAGTAGTGTTTTGGATGAAAACACACTTGTGATGATGCATCTGTCTGAAAGCAGGATGTTCTCACACATCACATTTTCTATCCTTTTTCAATTTCATACAAAGGAAAAGCAGGATTATTAAAAAAAAAAGACGGTTCACATATTTAAGATTCAGTTGTGAAAAGGAGAATGTGACAAAGAAATTTCCTTATACTTGAGTGGAAGTTTAATTTAATATCCAAAGTAAAGGAAATCTGTTTTTATTATGCAACTCTATGACAGATTTGTAGCATGAACTTGAACAATATCTGAGAGAAAACAAAGTTCCTTGTAATTCTGGACACCCTCACATACATGGGGAAAGCCTCAGCCAGTGTGAGAAACTTTGAACAGGATATCCAAGGATGCTGAGAATGGAGCTTGTGAGGATCTGGTGGACAGAAAACTGGCCAAACCGCCAGACTCAAAGGGTTGAGATCAGTAGGACAAAGCCCAGCTGGAGACTGGTCGCTAGTGGTGTCCCCCAGGGTCAGTACTGAGTGCAATACTGTGTAATATCTTCATTAATGACATACATAATGGTACCAAGTGCACCCTCAGCAAGTCTGCAGGTGATACAAAACTGGGAGTGGCTGACAGACCAGGGAGCTTGACAGGCTGGAGAAATGGGCAAGCAGGAGTCTCATAAAGTTCAACAAAGGGAAGTGCGAAGTCCTAATCCTGGAGAGGTAAAACCGCATGCATCAGGCACCAGTACGGGTTTGGGGCTGACTAGCTAGAAAGAAGCTTTGCAGAGTACCTGGGGGTTCTGATGGACACCATGTTGAACATGGGACACCAATATACCCTCATGGCAAAGAAGGCCAACAGCATCCTGGGCTGCATTAGGAAGATGGATGCCAGCAGGCTGAGGAAGGTGATCTTCCCCTCTATTCAGCCCTGGTGAGGCCTCATCTGGAGCGCAGGGTCCAGGCCTGGGCTCCCCAGTACAAGACAGACATGGATATACTGAAGTGAGTCCAGCCATGAAGATGATTATGGGACTGGAGCATCTCTCATACAAGGAGAGGCCAAGAGAGTGGGGGCTGTTTAGCCTGGAGAAGAGAAGGCTTGGGGAGATCTTAGCAATGTGTACAAATACCTGATGAGAGACAGTAAAGAAGATGGAGCCAGACACTTCTTAAGGTGCCCAGTGACAGCAACAGGTTGCCCAGAGAGGTTGTAGAGTCTCCATCGTTGGAGATATTCAAAACCTGCCTAGATACAGCATTGAGCAACCTGCTATAGCTCACCTCGTCTGGAGCAGGGGTATTGGACTAGACAGTTCCCACAGATGCCTTCCAATCTCAATGATCCTGCGATTCTGTGAGGAACTGCAGGCACCCAAGACTTCTCAAGATGAGGGCCAAGCTATTCCAGGTGGAAGTATCAAAAATGGATAAACTAAAACTTAGCAAACCTGAGCATCCCCACTATGCTAGAAGAGATTACACAGCCCCTAACAAACCCTCTCCTCTCCCCACCTTCTGTTGATCTCTTTACCCTGGCCACACCTTTTCCTTGCAGGGAACAATGCTGCCATGATATTCACATTAAAATGAAAAAGGTTTTCCTGGTTTTGGGGGGTTGTTGGTCTTCTGGTCTGCAAAAGGTGCGAAAGAAGCCTCATCTTTCTCATGTTTTCTTTGCAAGGCTGGGAGAAAAAGAGATCGAGGAGCTCTTTGCTTTAGGTGGCAGGGAACGGGTCTACCTTCCTCCTTTGCCCAGGTGGCTTGTCATAATGGGAGTACGGAAGCTAGTGATTTCTATTGTTTAGCTTTATATCCTGAATCTCTTCTGACTGGAGATACAAAAAAGAAGCCACAGACTTTCCCCTCTGCCCAGGATGGAAAGTGAGAGCAGTGAGCAAAGAACAGTGAGCAGAGATCTCTCTCATACATTTTGTGCAGGCACTCACACAACATCATGTGGGTGTGAAAAAAGGGAGATCGAGTTAGTTGGGGAAACAAGAAGGAGAAAAATAAGTGGTGGAAGAGGGGTAAAAAGAAAAAAATGACACAGTAAAGGTAGGCATGGAGGGAACAACATGAAAAGGTCAAAAAGCTCAAAGGTTAAACCTGCACCATGATATCTGTTCTACTTAAAGAAAAACATAAAGAAATGGAAGACTGGTTGGATCTTTTCTAGAACATCCTTATCCCAAAGAATTAGGTCTTCTGAGGTGCAATTTCGCAAGGTCTGTCAAATGTGTCAGATTCACAAAATAATGATATATAAAGTTTAAACTATAGATTCTTCCTTTTTTAAAGCTCTCTAAAAAAGGGGCACTTTCACAAGTACACAAACACCACCTTCCAGCCATCACTACCACATGTTGTTCACATTAAGTAGCATATGTATAAAAATCTCACCATAGAAAAGGAAAAAAAAAAAACAAACCAATCCTAAAGCTCACCTCCCATCATTGCTAGAGCACTGATGGCCTAGTCAGAGTGGAACACCAAGTAATATGTTAAAAAGTTCTGAATACTTGCTTGATATCCTCCTCTTCTATTAGTCTGCTCTACTCCCTTTGCTCTCTCCACATCCTTAGTCAGATGACAAGATTCATAGGAAGAGATTCTTCTCCCATGCATATATTATAATCTAACTAGTCTGATTTCCATTATTCAGTTTGATTTCTGTCACCTCTCTCCCTCCATCCTCACTGAAACTTAAATTTCTTACCAGTCATTCCCAGAATGCAACTTCCTCATTATTCTCAAGCATATTACTGACTTCATTTTGCACATGTTCTGTTTCTCCTATCTCAGCTAAAGCCTCTTTTAAAGAATATCTTCACTTCTTACTCCTTATATTTTTTGTTTTCCCTAGAGGAGCATTTCTTGTTATCAACTATGATATATTTTTCAAAATTACCTGGAATACTCCTCAAAACCTCACGTTCCACATTTCCTATTTTATGTCTGACATGTCTCTACTTTTAGATTCAAGAATTATAGAGTACCCTAGGGTTCAGATAAGAAGCATTCGGTGAAATATTGTATGAACATGGCAGGATAAAAAATCCACTATATAAACAGGTTCTGGACAGTTAATCAAAACTATAACAATCATACATTCTGTTACCATAAACAGTAAGTAATTTGCCATCTATGCATAGAGTTTTTATTGTGTACTTGCAATGACTATATCTTATTTTCACTATTAATAAAAAATATGGATTTGGGGAGGCCTGAAGCAAGTTTAATGAAGAATTTTGAAAACTCTAATAAAATGATGGATCTACTAAACAAATACATTGATTTTGGATGCAGTGAAATCCTTAATACCATTATAATGTCCACAAACATGCAGGCAGGTAAAATTATGCCAGAATTTCCCTTAACAAGCACTGTTTTTCACTGGTTTCAGAATTTGGCCTGCAAAGACTCACTGCAGACTACATTTGGCACAGAAGACTTCAGCCTGGGAGGGTTTTCTTGCCACAAATGAATTTTCAAAACAAATTAAATCTGGGGCATTTCTATGCAGTTAACAGTACAAAAGACACTTTAAATGCTTGTTAGGGGTCTTCAAAAAAATGGCTTTGATTTTTTAAAAATATGAAACTTGGCAAATGATAAATCCATAGAATTGCACAGTGTAATCACTGAGGATATTCTGAAGGGCAACTCAATTAAAAATAAACAAGAGTTTGACTTAGTCACTTTCTATTTTTTTAAACAAGATTTACTTTCACATCAGTTAATGCTGTTCTTTTTATACGTAAGGCTTTTCAAAGTTATTCCAGTTCTCCAATTGAAATCTAAAGCATATTTTAGCACAAAGCTTAGCATACTGTCTTTTATCAATCCAGAGGTTGTAAAGGAGCATTGAAGTGATGATGCCATAGAAAAATGACCCTTACAAGCTCAGACCATTGCTTTGCTTTGCGTTTCAACTTTTTTTTTAAGATTATTATAGGAAATGGATGCTTTAATGTCTACATTTAGGCTCACACTTGCTGTCCGCCTGTGGCTTCAGAGGAATTCTGCTCAGTCTACATGCAAAAGATGAGGAAAGGATTAATTTCCAGCTCTGAGTAATTAGATTGGGTTCTGAAAAGGAGATGGACATTCCTCCTCATGCATTCTTATTAGTTACAAACGAATGGCAAAAAGAAAAATAGACAGGCTATTTATACATCTGCTACCCTGCTGATTTCAAAACCTGTAGTCTCTTTGACATCTGTGCAGCCTTTCTGTTGTCAGCATGTTTGCACAGGTGACAATGATTTAAATGTAATAAGCAACTTTACTGCTGCTGTGCAAGAGAAAAAAGGAACCAGTTTCCTCTCCCCTTGCTGCACTCAGAAAGAAGACACTCAGAAAGAATAAAAAGTGTGAATCTGCTGTGGATACTAGCGTGGAGTGGATGTGAGTCTATGGAAACAGGGAAAGGCCCTCTGGTAAGATGTGCTGTTTTACCTCTGAGTGCGTAAACAAATGGATGTCCAAAACTCTAGCTCCTGCACACAGAAGGTGGGATGCTTCCATGTGTCTGCTGCAGAAGCAGCAGAAGGGGACATGTGCGCATGCCCCATTTACTCAATACCCATCCTACTCATAATGATAAAAATTCACCTCCACTATTGCTGTAAGCTAAAATGCCAACCTCTGAGGTGGGACTAATTAGGTGGAGGCACACGATCCCTCTTCTGCCGTTCTTCCTTTCAAGGGCAGTGAGTTCAGACAGATGTGAGAAATAATTCAGTATTGCACAGTCTTAAACTACTGCAAATTAGACCTACCAGAGCTCATCTGTCCCTGAGACCTGAACTGTGGAGCATTTTGTAAGGACAGCTTTTAAAGAAGCATAGTAATTCTGCTGTGACGGAAAGAGCCTGCAACAACTGGAAGTGCATTCAGATACTGCTTTGTTTGCGTTCAACTGGATGGAAGGGAGTGTGTCAAACAGGTTGTCATTAATAGAAAAATGTGATACCAGAAAGGGTTCTAGCAGTTGGGGCACCTATGCCCATAATTAGACATCTGCAGTCCTTAAGATATCTATATCTCACTTGACTTTGTAGAGTTGTTAAATGGATGGATTGATGGATGGATGGATGGATGTGCTAACTTGTGAGATTTTGGGGCAGTTCTGATGGCTAGAAGAAGAACAGATGCACATGGTTAAAAAAGACCCTCAGAAAGGTGTTAGCAGCTCAAAGATGATGCTATGGTGGCTAAGAGCAGAATATTTAGTTGATGCCTTTGAGAATTGCTAAGATTGCTAGAAAAATTGTTCTTCGGTACTGAAATGGGATACATGAGGAGTATTTCTGAAGAGCTGATGGACAAGCTCTTTGAAAAACCCTTCTTAGTCGATGGCTGTGGCTAACTGCTTTTCAGTGTCACATGAAGGATTACTCTTTATGGTGAGGTTGGACTGGATTAGGTGGTTTGCTCAGGGCTGGCAGGAGCATTCTAGCAACCAGTGCCAAGATTGGAATAAACTGGAGCACAACTATCCTGAAATGAATTAAAATGCTCAGATATTCAGGAGCTCCAGCAGCCTTTGGGGGTTTGTATTATCACAAAAAATACTTCAGTAACATATTTTCTGAGCATTAGGAAAAACAGCTTTGAGAATAGATCTTTCTTAATGTATGTAAAATAACAGAATTTAAATGTTATGTTTCATCTCTAGGTTGTACTGAGTTTTATTTAATATTTGGATTACAATGGAAAGAGGGCCCATTTAGGAACATTTTATTTCACTATGACGAACTGTACAAACATATGAAGAATCACATGCAATGCATACAACTGTAAAGATCTGCACCTAAACAGTCATACAGGGACTCTACAGTGTACTGAGACCATAGTTATTTCTTCAGTTACTCTGTATTTTTAAAAAATTAAATTATATTTACATAGTACTTATACCATTAATGTGTGGTTTAGTGCAGAATATTCACAGATGCATTTGTTATATTCACAGATGCACTCGTTAGAGGGAATAATTGTTTTACAATGTTTATGGAGTAAGTTAGTTATCTGATTTTTGAGGGCTACCCATTACTTGTAACTCTCATAAACTTCAGTGTGAGATCTGGAAGTAAAACATCTGCAGAAGGCAGGGAGTAGAGCTTTGGGCAGTTGGTTTCAGTGTTTGTAAATCCATACAAACTACAAAATGAAAATAGACAACTAAAAGTATTGCAGAATGGCAAAGTGCCAAAAACCATGAGACAGAAACATTTTTCTGGTGGGATTACTTAACAGTCATGTAAAATGAATAGCTAAAAAAGTAAAAATGAATAAATGAATGCAGGCAAGTTATGTTGCAAATGTGCTTTTCCTTGGCAAGCTGTAACTGTATACAGAGGCGACATATATACATACAAGAAAAGAAAATATATGCTCATATTTTTAAATATTATGTTCCTGTTTTTATTATGTCCTATTTTTCAAATACTATTAAAATTATCTGGTATAAAACTAATATTTATTCCTCTATTATGAGTAGCAAGCTAAACTGCAAAAATAGGACTTACAGCTAGACAAACACATCCTATTTCATGTACACATAGAGAAATATGGCTTCTTGATACTTACTGGGAATGCAGTCCAAGTATGTGGTCATTAAGCTTTAAATCACAAACTAACATGAGGATATATGTAAAACATTTTGTCTTCTATTATTATTATTTCTTAAAATATTTGTCAGTGGCATTTTCTTTTTTTATTTACTTCAGATATTCTGCCACTTGTGGAGGTGCACTGCTTTTCTCTTAGCTATTTTTCTAAGTAAATAAATAAGCAAATAAATAAAAAGAAAGCTCACTCTAGAAGTGGTGATTTGTTAGGTAGAGACGGAATATACTCGAGAGAATCAAACTGCAGAACATTTCGCCTTCTCCATAATGAATCTCCAGATCCTAGGCAATTGCAATTACAGTACCCTTCCACAGCAGGAACTACTGTTGTTATTGATACCTTTTATAGTTCATGTCATGTAGAGAGACTCCCAGAAGGTTTGATATTGTAAGAGCAAAGTAGGCTGGATTGAAAGTGGAAGCAGGTCGAAAAGCCTGACATTTCTGCTTGCCTTATCTTAGAAACAACTTCCAATGCATCAAGATGCGAAGAATCCTAGAAAATAAGTTTTGACTGTTGGTTGGTGAAACTGATAAACAAATCCTGTTAGAAAACATGGGTTCTATTCTTGCATCTTGAATTGCAGAGAAAGGAAAGTATACATTGAATATTCTATGCAAAACAGTCCGGTGACTTGTGTATTTAAGTTTGGGTAATGCTGTTAGGAGCATTTTTGTAGTTTAGAACTTTACCAATGATGCAGGCTCAAATTTTCCATGTTTTGATGTCTGCTGTGGGCTATCCTCTTTTTTTGTCCTCTCATTCCTTCTTTCCCCAATAGATTAAAAATTTAAAACAACTTGTGCTAGTTCATCTAAACAATTGGGTTGTTTCTGAGAACAAGGTTGAGAGAGGGTTTTTTGTTTGTTTTTGTTAACATGTTCTATTGCCACCTGTAAAGCACACTTATTGAGCAGTGTCAAAAAGGGCCACATTTGCCATGTTAGTGGCAGTTTATTCAAATTTGTCTACATAGCACTGAGGTCTGAGAAATGTTCTTCATGCATCCTCAGATGACATCTGAGAGTTGCCCATCAAGCTCCACACCTCCAACTTAATCTTCACGTAACAAACTGACCTCGTTCCACGACCACTCCTGTTGACCCTAGGCACTTGCTCTGAGATCGTGAAGAATTTTTTTTTCTTTGTGCCCGCTCTTTTCCTTCCACCGATGTCCAGCTATTATAGGAGAAAAGGGAGCCCTGGATAGGATTCACATATTCTAGCTTTAGCTGTCCAAAACAGGAGACATTCAGATCTGGAATAGACCCTTAGTAATCAATGGAGAAAAGAGGCTCCTCTTGAGGGCTATCTGATTTCAAAAGTGTACCTTAGATCTGTCTGATCTTAGATGCGTATTTTATGATGCTGTGAGCTGTCTCTTGAAATGCTTATTTCTCTTCAGAGAACACAGAGGAACATCCAAGTGGCTAGCTCAGATGTCAGTCTCCTTTTCAGATGACTCAGTCAGGGCAGAGTAAACCTACCCATCCTGACTGAGTGCAAAGAAGCTGCAGATGGGAAAGAGACTAAGGTGAAGGTAAGATGTAAGAGCAAAACAGGTACAGACAGGACCAAAAATAAAAAAAAAAAAAAAAGAAAAGAAAAGAAAAGGAAATATTTGAGTGGCAGGATAACCAACGGCTTTACGGTATAAAAAGCAAGAGAGTCTGTAACTAATAGTTATGTATCTCTCCCCAGAGGCTGGAGTTGATCCTGGAGAGCCTGAGTCCTGACATTCCTCTGCTTTTTACAAAACCCCTCTAAAATTCACAAGGAAAATGACTGTCTTACTTGTCTTTTAATGTCTGGTGTCCACAGAGGACAGACAGCTTATTATTACCATCAGTTGCTCCATTAACTCAAATGGGAGAGGTATGAACTGTGAAGCTAGATATTTCAGCCTACAGTTAGCCTGAGAATGGTGCTATGTAAAATACCTTTTTTGGTTTGCATTTTAAGAGAAGATAAATTAAAAGAATCTTAAGTCAAAATCTCAGGAGTTAAGTAATATACTAATTTAGGCAATTTTTATTAGATTCCCTATATTATGCATGGGATATATATGGGAATGTCTGCTGCAGTTCACTATATGTTCTTTTTACTGACTAGGTTTAGGCTGCAAAGTGGAAAAGGCTTTTTGACTGCAGGACCCAAGCTTGTTAAGCTGCAGAGGGTCAAAGGCATGTAGGGACTACAACAAAAAGATTTTATGATAAAGGCATTGGGATTTCACAAGGGAGAACCAATTTCTGTATTTGGCAGCTTTAAGTCCTTTCTCGGTTGTTGGATGAGCTACGCAAGCCAGACAACTTCATTTTGAGTTGGGGGCCACAAGGCAGGAGCACAGCTGCAGATTGGAATCATTGGCCATTGTGCTTTGAATATATAAAATGGTATGAAAATGTGATGCATTCTGAAATATCAAAAAGACCTTGAAAAATCAATAGCTCATCCTGGACAGCAAAATTGGGTCAATGTATTTGATACCGCTCAACTGGGACAGGTATGTGCTGGGAATCTCAATGTTCTTGCCCCCTGTTAACTTCAGAGGTGGTTAATTTCCAGATGACTGAAACTGGTTTAACGTCAGTCTTACCATGCCTCCATTTCCCATTTGTGAAAGAGAAACAACAATCTTGCCTTTGTTTCCTTCTTTCTCTGCCTTGTCTGATTGAACAGTGAAATTTTAAGGCAGGAACTTTGTACCTGAGTAGCACTGAAGACCTCTCCTATTGCTTAATAAGGTATGCTAATAAACAATTGTAAGACAGTATGGGTGGGATTCACGTGGCCGAACTTGGACATTTGCAAAGCAGACATTTACATTTGAGATACTCGTCTGAGGCTTTTTTTTACAAACACAGAGAAACAAATGGTTTTGGCAGTCAGTTCATCAGAGTATTTTAGTATTTTGTCTGCTGGTGTGACATGGCCAGCACCCTCCAAGTGCCCACTCTCTTGGCTAACTATGCAGAGAACTTCAGGCAAGTAGCTCTGTCATAGACATCTGCACTGGAGAGGTCTAAATGTAGGCAAGATGAAACCCATCTGTCATTTACCCTTTTAAATACGGATTCACTCCTGAAAAAACTTCAGTAAAATTAAGTAAGTTTACACAGAATTGCATTTGTCTCAGTATATTTAACATTTTCATTCACTTTACAATTTTCCCTGTTGTCCTTATCTCAGACAGAATTAGGATATTGAACATGCACAGATAAGCCTCCGTGACTACCTACTTTGGCAGATACACAGATAAGAATGTACTGTTAACGTGATTTAGCAAGGTTGAGGTATTTGGGAACAGCTTTAAAGGTGCTTCAAAAGTGATTTAGTACCACAAAGGCATCATTAAAGCATTTATAGTTTTTTTTTACATCTTAAGTGGTAGAAAAAAGAAAAGAAAAAAGAAAGATATATAAAATCCAATATTAATTCAGTGCCAAAAAGAAGAAATGAAGACCTGAAGGATACCCAGGAAATTTGCAGCATAAATATTCTTAATAATTATGCTCTAATTTCTATAATTCTATTTTCTTTTTATACTATCATTTATTTTTTCTCTTTTTTCTTCTTAAATATAATCTCTTTAACTTTCCATTATTTTTGTATACCATGAAATATATAGTTTGTGTAACCCAGGGAATGAAATGTGGAGAAATACCTCATTTTTTCTGCCCAGTTTCCTGATTGAGACCTTGATTTGTCACCACAACTACTATATTAGAGAAGATTGGAGATGTTCAGGTGCTTTTAAACAACATCTTCAAAGAAACAACTTATTTGTGCTACTTAGCGGCAATTAAGCTTTCCAGAAAAACAAACAGGACTGTGTGTGTGTAAAAGTCTAGAAGCGAGATAAGCTTTAGAGAAAAAAATTATTTTCTTTTTTTAAGGACCAAACTGTTCTGATTTTGCAGTATCCCCAAGTTTATTAAACTTTCAAGGACACACAGACTCTAAATATACACAGAATATCAGTTTACCCTCTCTGTGGAGAAGGTCTCTCTCTTCCTACTCAGCCACCGATTATCTGCTGAGACAGCTAACAGTTGGGCCACTTAAGGCCAAACTTATGAAGCATTTTCTCATATACCCTTTAGTGCATTTTATTTTTTACTGGGCCTAATCATTTCAATCACAAACCATGGTACAATGCAAAACTGAAAAGATTGTTACTTTGGTGCTGCAGCACAGCACCCTCATGGCTTCTCCTGCGGTACAACCCCTGCAAAACAACTATCATGAAGGAGAGCCTGAAAAATTTGTATGACTTACCCATGAAATGAATCAACTTAAATGATGCTGATATCAAACAAGGAGATTTTATTTCAATGTTTCTTTTTTAAAGTCCTCTTTATGGCAAAAGTCATTGCCCAAACAAGAAGTGAAAGAAGTCTAACAAACCAGAGAGACTCTAAACTTTCTGATACAGTATCTTTCATTTTAGTCAAAAGCACATCTGCTGCTCAGCTGAAGATGAATCAGGTGCTAAACACAATTACATGCCCATCAGCTGCCTATGTTAAGGGTCTTTATTTTATAAGAGAACCCCTTTCAGATTGTAGAAAATAGTTTTCCCCAGTTTATTTTTTTAAATTCAGATAGAAGTATTTAACTGATATTCACTGTCAAAGCTATTACTTCTGTGCAAGAGATGAATGTATTTGAAGCAGTAACATCAAGTAACTGATATGCTGTCACATGTGTATAAATTATTGTTATGAATTTGCAGATGTCAAATTTCTAATCCAACCACAGTCAGTGTCTTAACTACAAAAGACTTGATGAGAATCTGTAATAAAAGCTGAAATCCTTCAAAAACCTAAAAATGTTAGTCCTAGGGGTGAAAAAATAAATCTTGTGGAGTATCATAAGGCTTCCTTGTGCTAATTTATGACTATGCAAACATAATGTACCTACATAAAAGATGCTCATAAGAGAAAAGGGAGAATCTTCTGTCATCCCCAAACACTACTTCCGAGACAGGAAAAGGAAGATGCATGTGTGCTGCAACTGTATGGTCAAGATTTTTATATTTTATGTGAGACTAGTCTAAATAATCCAAAACAATGCAGAAGTCAATAAATTCTCATTTTTACAGCCTTCCAAGAGTCATATAGTGATGCACATATAGGGAACATGAAAGATAATGTTGCTACATGTACTCATCCAATTTATTTCTCTCATCTATGAAAATAGGGCAAAATCCTGAATTTTATTGAATGGGGGAAGAGGACTATTAATTTTTTTCTGTAAGGCTGCAGAAAAAAAGCTACATAGCAGACCCAGTACATTCAAAGTTTTACGAATACTCATAATTAAGCTGCTTAAAAAGAAAAAACTTCTGTGACTCTTTTATTGTTTCTTCATTTGAAAACTAAATTTATCTATCTGGTTTACAAGTTCTTTCTGAAAAACTGGAGAAACATAAAAAATCATCACAGAAATGTGTTAAATATTTGCCCCTTTGCCAAAAAAAATAGCTGGTCAAGCTACAACAATTGAAGAGGTTCACAGATCTTCCATAGAGTAATGGAAAGGCATGGAGACAGGCTTTAAAATGTGAGAAACTTCATTTCCGTAATACTGCTGATAGTAAAAGATAGTTATTTACTTATGCAGTAGCTGCAGTTCCTAAAGATATAGTGTGTTAGTAACTCCTTGGTTGCTGTGCTGGAGCTCTCGGTATAAAACCTGTGACAAGCGCTGAGCACTGGAGTGGTGCTCTTAGTGCTGTCTTGTTTCTAAATTGGCAGCTCACAAGGCTGGAGTAACCGACCAGTCCAAAACCCTAAGGTCCTGAGGCACCAGTGTAGTGCAGGAGCAGACACCGAAGACATACGTGGACAGCACAAGTCAAGGGACTGTACTTGCTGTGCAGATAAATCAGTCAATTCCTCTGCTGTATATGTATGCATGCACATGCATACACATACACACATACCAGGGCTTGTAACTTCCCAGCAGCAAATCCTTGCTGAAAACACTATTCAAACGGTGTCAGCAGAGCAACTGGGCCCAACTTCACATTCTCTCTTAGTAATAGGAGCAATAACATAGTAATGGGTAAATGAAGCAACTCTACTACTTAAATAAGTTTGTTGCTGAGAGGAACACTTCTGGGAGAAGCTAATGAAGCAGCCTGAATCCGTACCAACTTTCTCCTGATGGTGGGATCTCACCAGCCAGCTCATAGCACACTGTGGATCATAAATAAAGCCACTTTGTACATATTTTTCAGTTGCATTCTTTGCCCATGTGACAAGAAAGGTTTGGGATTTGTTGCAAAACATCCAGGTGCAAGGAAAGCCTGAGAACAAGAAACATGTCATGACAGATATATTTTCATGAAAGACTTGACATAAAGACTAAAAGGGCAACAATGGTTGGGCAATAGATAACTATAAAATGGCATAGCTCATCTTTGCATTTACTCAAGCAGTTAAATCTGATGCTCCGAAGCCATAGGGAATAGATGACAACACAAGGAGTTAAAGTGATAGTGAGGTTATTGCCTTTGATGAGGCTCTGGCTTATATTGTTTCTGTAAGGGAGCAAATACATATACTTCAAAAAACCTGAAGGCTGCACTTAGATGAGTGAGATGCATTTCACTAACTTACTAGCTTACCGCTGAACAATCTGGAAGGCCTAAAATTGCTATTTGTTCTTACTTAGGAATTTCAGACAAGAAAAGCCAAAATGATCTGTGCTTTGCAATGGATACAGGTAAGGCCTGGAGGCTGTGTGCTGCATTCCAGGATGCCCACAGGGCTGTCCTAGCTATGAAGTGACCCTCGGCAACAAGGGATACGAACTCTTCCTTCAGTCCTGTGGCAATTTTTCAACAGGTTTTGACATGGAGTCCCAATTAATAAAATCATATCTCACCAGTAAGGCTGGATAGTTCAGCATCTTCATTTGCAGATTTCAGTGCAATTGTTTTTTGTATTTTTTTCCATCCAATGCATTCTAGTTTAGAAGTCTCTTTACTTTTTCTATTGTTCCTTGTTGTGCTTGAAGAATGTTCTCATTCACCACCATTAACACAGGCTGGCTTTGAAAATTTTTACACCTTTAGTATTAATAGCAACATATACCACGTTTTTGTTAGGACAACAGCCCGGAACCAAAGGTAAGGAGAACATCCAGGAGTCTGTGTAGTTATAGCTTCAAAATGGACTCATGTCTCCTTGCCAGGTCCTAGAAAGCTTCTTCAGATGCCTGGGATGGATGCCGTTGACTCTAGCCGTATCAGGAAAGGAAGGAGCAGCATGAGAAGATGATGGACGTTCTCTTGTTTTGTTTCCTTATCTGATAGTGAGATTTTGAGCTCTGGTTGGCTTCACAGATTAAATGAAAATCTATCCTTCCTGTCCAGTCATTCGGATCTGAATCTAGATTTTTCTTCTGGGATGGCGAACTTCCCAAGGAGCTGAACAGCATGAGGATTTCTCAGGGGAATGTATCTGTGTGTGTATAGGTTTAGTACCAAAAAGTAGAGTATCAAAGAGGTCTCTCTCTCTTTTACTCTCAAGGCTCCTGTATCTTTGCTAACAATAAAAGTCATCTGCCAACTCTGTCTGGTACAACAGGGTCACCAATACTAAGAATGAAACTACAGTTAAATCTATAAATAGACAATCACTTGAAAAACATGAATTACCAATGTAGGCTAGTAAATTAAAAGTGTGATATTATTTGATGGGGTTATTTATATCAACAATACCATAAATTTGAGCTGGCCACAAAAAAGGTTTTCCATACAATAATATTGCTCAAGATCTTAAAAATTCTATTACAGGAAGAATCAAATACCTTTCTACAATTTCTTCTTTTTCTTTTTCTTTAATGAAAAAAAAAAAGAAGAGGAATATTCTGACCTCAGGGATTACGGAACCAATCAAGGATATGGGGAAGCCAAGCAAATTTCCCCATTCAGCCTGGCACAGGGTCAGGAGCTAATAAATCATATTAATACCATTACCTTGTGTGGACTTCTACCAGACATCAATTCAGCAGCACTGAACATCGATTCAGCAGTTTGAGAAACATCAAAAAAACTTTCCTCACTTTCCCATTTCTCAAGGATGAGGTGCCTCAGGTTCAGCTAGTTCTGCATCCCTTTCATTCACCTCCCAGCTAAGTCCAAGGCAAGGGGCTAGTAAGACTTCTCAAATGATATTTAATTTTCTGGATGTTTCCAGTGTGTTTTTCTCAGACACAGTTATTGTATGAATCTCCCTTATATGTACTCTTGACTCCACATCACAAACATAGTCAAGGCTGAGCTCAAAAGCTTTGGAATAATGTGGGGATTCACTTACCCTCCATGTGTCTGTAATGGAGTCAGAAACCATGTCATATATTAGAGTTCTTTGATTCTCCACTTCTTGGCAAAAAAACCCCCCTGGAAAACCTGGTGTAACCCATGTCACCATAGCTACAGACCATGACAGAACTGATGTTCTCAATAAGACTGAGATCATTGCCTTCCCTTGCCTTAAATATTGACCAAATCCTATGCATTTCAGGTGAAATATTTCCAGTTCACCAAACTGGCATCTTTCAGGCTGTCTGAAAAGCTTCTGCCTGGTTCTGATATTAATCAGTAACTGTATGATGCTAATTTTTCAGCTTGTGTCCTTTCCAGCTGTTCCTTCACCCTGCCTTGGTTGTGCAATGGCCAGTGCATTGGCATACACCGCTGCAGATGATTTTGGCTTTGTAAACAGAACTTATGGAACAGTTATATTGACAGGTGACAAGGAACAGAGAGCCCACTTTTAGCTATGTTGACTCTGCTGTGCTAACACAAATAAATACAAGGGAAAAAACCTTTTATTTTTATCGCTAGCATTTGAAGATAGCATACTGAATACACTCTGGGATTAGATCTCCTGAGTCAAATAGTGCTACCAACATAATAGTATTTACCAACACTTTTCAGAGAAGAATGCATTTTAAGTGATGCTTAGCAACACACATCCTCCATTCTGTTGTGTCTATTAGTTTTAACGCTTTTCACATTTACCTTTTGTTTTGAGTGTAAAATACATCGGAAAAGAATTTCATTAGTATTCTGAATGCCAACATATTCAGATGCATCGAGCTAGACACTGGAAGCCCTGTTGTAAACCTGACTTTGCCTTCAAAGTGAGTCTGGATCTCTCCACAACTATCAAAACACAATGCTTTCCCACACCACAGCTGGTATCAGGCATTCATATATGGATGTGGCTTTCAGGGCTTTCAGTTAGCTTACACTTTGTCCAGAAACAGAAGGGTGTAGATCACAACATGAACAAGCAGTTTCCAAAGACCAGGATAAGCCACAGACTATGAGGTGTTGTGCACCCACATTATCTCACAAAAGTAGAGGGAGTTGTGCTGATCAAAACCTCTTAGGACTGAATTTGTACTCACTGGACTTCAGAAACCTAACAAGGGACAAGAGACTTAGTCTTGCAGAGAGATAAGTACATTCAGCAAATGTTCTTCTCCTTAAATTGGTGGTGCTCTGTACCACAAAAGGTGGGCTTAGAATATGATGGGATTAAGCCGTTAGTGCACAAGACAAGCACTGAGTCATTGCTTCTTATTTTGGAGCTCTACTATGGAGCATGAGTGGCCGAAATTCTAATCCCACCCTATTTTCACCTGAAACTCTTCTGATTTTACTGTGGGTACTGAATATTTATTTTAGTACAGATGCATAATGGAAAGGAATCAGAGCGGTAGAGAAGTAGAAGAAAAGAAAGCCTTCATCTCTGTTCAGAGGCTGGTCTACACACATAGTGGCAGAAACCACTATGGATTGAAATAGTAAAACCAAAATTCTACCTACATTGAAATTTCAAATATTTTCATTTTTATTCCTTACCATGTAATTGGACTTGTGTTATTGCAAGCTATATTTATTAGAACTGTCATATGAATCTAGGTTTTGTGTTAATACAATTCCCTACTAGTAACTGACAAACTAAAAAATTAACTACTTCCATTAGGATTAAACCATGAAATCAGAGTTCACACATAATACTTAACCTAAATAAAGAATTCATGGGAAACAGAATCTTGCTATCATAATATTTATTGGAAAGGTATACAGGAAGAAAAAAATCTATACATGCTTCTTAGGAAAGCATAATTTCCCAATGGATACCATTCTATTTGACTTGAATCTAAACTAACACTGTAGATTCTAATAGCACTTGGCAAGCTGCAGACACATCATTTTTTAACTTAGACTTACGTTTGAATTACCTGGAACTCAAATTTCCAATGTGACCTTTTCAGGGTTTTATTTAGGAGCAAAAAACAGTTCTCACTAGAGAGAGAAAATACCTTTCATGCAACAAGATATATTGTTGAAGGTGGAGGCTAAAATAATACAGTATTGCTGCTAGTCTAGAATTAGAGAAAACAATGACTATGTATGTAAGCTTTGTTACCTTCAGCTGACAAAAGGGAATGTCATTTTTTGTATATTTAAAATCAGATTTATGAGCTTTTATACTGTGCTTTCAAATACATATTTATTTATCCTGTGCTTGAAGCTTATAGAATACAAGGGTTTTGTTTTCCTGCCTGCTATAATGGACACGCTAAAGATGTATATGCCAGGCAGAATGTTTTTATTTGCATGGAGTTCTGCATGGAGTTCTGCACCAACAAGCTTAATCAATGACATGGCCACGGCATTTCTTACCTCTCAATACACATGACTGAGCTTTTAATGACCATCTAAAGTTCCAGCACATTAAGATCTCTGGTCACTAGATTTTTTCCCTTGGTTTGCTTATAGGAGAAGTGTAGAAAATCTGACCTGCAAAGTGCAATATCCTGTTCTGCTCCATCTATACTGGAGCTATAGCATTCTCTTGTTCCTCATTTCCTTTATCCTGTGGTAGGTTGCATAGACTGGCTCTTAAACTGCCTTTTCTTTGCCAAGTTCAAAAATATAGAACAGGAAATTTCAATTGCATATTCACACAGAAAAAAGTGGAAAGCATGGGAGAGCCAAACACAGGTATGACTCTTTTTTGTAGCATGCTCAAAGCCACAAACAAAAAAGAAAAAACAACAACCAGGTATTGTGTCTAATTGCTAAATATTTGCTTAATGAAACTTTTATTTATTGAGGAAGAAAAAGACAATGAAGAAAGGTTTAACTGTCATGCTATATTGACTATAGATGGGATTGAGCACTAATTTTGCAGAGGAAAACTGCTACTGTCAGACAGAGATCAGCTTATGTTATTAGAACTGGTCATGCCCTTAATTTTCCACAAAAGTATTTTTCAAAATACATCATAAAGGTAAATAGTCCTTCCTCTGAGCTAGCCCTTTCCCTTTGTTCTGCCTCTGTTTGTTTTATTTCTGAATGCAATTCTAGCGCGAGTGGTCCACACTCCAATGTGTTCATTTTGATCCAGATGACAAGGGATAGTTCAATAAATTCTTTCTTCTTTTGTATCAGCAGAGGCATGCAAAAATGGCTGAAAGAAGCAGTATATTCAGATTCATTCTCCGTACTGCCAGCTCTGTATTAATGCCATAGAGCTGGGGCTGTCCATGGGAACTGCAGTGGGGGCAGATGCTCTCTTTTCTCTGGGAACTTGGTGGGCTCCAGTCAGAAATTCAGGCAGCAATTAAAAACACTCTCCTCAGAAAGCAGCTCATTGAGCCTTGGGGCTTTAAGAGTAAATTTTTCCAATCTATGAAAGCTTTGCCTTTGGAATGGAATAATTGGGATAGGTGCATTACTGGCAATACAGGGTACATGACACGGAGAAATATGGAAAACGAATGAGAGCTACTGGCGTGTACTCAGAGTGTTGCAGGAATTAGCGAACATGCCAATTACTAGTGCATGCCTACAAAAATCACTTTTGTCCCATTTAATGGATCTAATTTATATGAAGTGTATTCAAAACATCACTTAAGGTTATTACCATATCTCTGAAATCATTTCATTCAACTGAATAACTGAAACACTTTATGTACCTTTTATTAATGCACAAACATGATTAACTTGCACTTTACCCACCTGAAATATTAAAACGCTAAAAGGAGCATAAAAACAGAAAATTACTGGACATTTCCTGGTTGTTGTTGAGTGAGATAGGCAGGTAGAATGAACCATGACCAACCTGTGACCCTTCCCTTCAATACTAATGCCTCTAATGAAATCTGATGTCAATCAGAAACTCTCATCAAAATGGCCTGATCATTTGCCATCGGTCCCTTAGAACAGCATAATAATCAGAAAATTGAACAGGAAAAAACTGTTTTGTTAAACATTGTGCCGGCAAAGTGGCTGCCTTTATTATTTATATCCCACTTACATGGCTAATGCTGCATCTGCTTTTGGTTGACTACAGTCAAATTAAATTTAGATCTGACATGAGGTACATACTGTACTATACAGCCAACTCCTGCTGAGATTCCACACAGCGTTGCTAGAAATATATTATTTTTCCAGAGAAATTGCAAAGTGAAGGCGATATTACAGTGTTCTAATTCAACTGAAACTTCTTTTTCCCTTCCCAATAATATTTTCCAAACACTGTGGTAACATGAATTAAACTAATCCTCTCTGGGCCAGAATTGAGTGCTTGAAGAAGGGGCAGTATGAACTTGAGAATTCTGCTTCAATCTTTAAAAGAAACAAAAACCTGGGCCTTTTCAAAAGCTGAGTTAGGTAAGGAAAAAGAAACAGTAAAGCAGTAGAGTGGGAAAAGTTTTATGAAGGAAAAAACTTTTTCAAGCAATTCAAAGAATAGAAAAAGAAGTAACTTTAATCTGAAATTAGCACTGATGGGGCCATGTTACAGCCAAAAGCAAGTTTGCTCTATGATGTCCCATCCAGGGCAGCCAGGATTACATTGTCTCTCTTTCTGTAGTCATTTAACTGCCCTCTTGTCTGATTGTGTGTAACTGCTCCTTAGTTTATTTCTCCTTTAATTCTTTTACCTGCTTTTCAGTGCATGGTATACTCACAATTCTAAGCAAATTGTTCCCCAGCAGATCATATGGTTTTGCTATTTCTCCACATAAGTTCTTTTTTAATAATTACATGAATATATTTAAACCAGATAGGCTGCTCTATGGCAGTAACACTGTTCAGACAGGACACACTCAGATCTCTTCAAGTTGCTAAAAAGGAAAAGCCTTAGATTCAGTTTGATCACAGAAGACATCAAGTGGTGTGCCAAGGAGTCCAGGAGCTGAAGAAAAAAACTTCCTGGGAAAGAAAGGAAAGTTGCTTAAGTTTAAAATCATATGAACTTGTTTAGAGACTTCTGTATCTCCAAAATCTCAAATTCACACCTGACATTTTACTGATTTGCTGATTCTTACCCTTCCTCTGCTCTAATGCTTTGGGCAGTGTCAGACCAACAGTCCGTGACAGTCCAGGTTCATTTCTGCCGAAAACCAGCAGCAACTGCAGCTGCTTTCAGGTTGAATAACACTCTTCCAGATGTGCCCTCTTAAAAGAATAGGAAAAACACTGATATTTAATCTTGGAAGAGTGTCTAGTGAATAGTACTTATGTTTTAACAACTGCTTGCTCACAAGGTACTGCAGGCTCCTGAAGGCTCCCCGTGAGAAGTCACATGCAGTCTGTCAATGGATTTTGAAGTGCAATTGTTCCCAGGCAGCTACCTGGGCCGCCGTGCCAGGAACTGCTAAAAGTGTTCAGATTCTGCCTTGCGTGAACATCAGATGGGACTGGCGTGCCACGAAGGCTACGCTTGAACACCCTGCGGCGAGGTGAGAGGGGAGAACAGCAAAGAAAGGACTCAGTTTCCCCAGTCTGCACTATTAGTTCCTATTCAGGGACTAAATGGACACGTTCCCTCTCATTTACAGACCAGTGTAGTAGCTGATTGAAAGGGTCAGAGATCTCATAGCTTGATTAATATCTACCAGAGAAGTGTAGAAAATAGCAGGTGACTAAGCCTGTTTGTATGGCAAAAGGGAGATTAGGGGAGCGCGTGCCTCATGGCCCCTGAGAGTGTGGCCGCACTCCCACTGCAGTGCATATCCTCTGAATCCTGTCCAGCCATTGCAGCATTGTCTTTATAGCACTGGCTTTGGTTTAAATGTCATCTTCTGGCACTAAACTTGCAGAATAGCTGGCTGTTTGTCACCCTCTGCACCAGATGTTATCTTGTAAGCTAAATGCACAAATGCTTATTCCATTCTAATGATAAAAGAATAAAAAGAGTTAGCACTTAATTCTGTAATTTGAAGTTAATAATATTTAAGAGTTATAAATATGTAACAGAAAGTATGTTAATTCAGAGGCTGTACTGAAAAATGGCACGTAGCTCAGGAATGAAGCAAAATGTGTCATAAATAAGCCTAACAATAAAGATTTAATTTTTTAGCTGTTCTGGCAGAACAACTGCAAAGAAGATTGGGGTTGTGAAGCATGTAGGTCATGTGATAAAGGAGAGAAGTGTTACTCACTATAATAACAATGGTAGTTTTATTTTCTTCTTATTTTACATATTCCCAAAATATCTGCCTGAAAGAGTCTCCACATTAGAATATTTGTCTCTAACCCCAGTGTAGATTTCAAATCACTAGTTAAAAGAGTTTAAAAGACCAGACATCAATGAGCACTGCATCAAAGGTCCTATTACATTTATTAGGTCTGTTATGGAAGAAGAAGAAGATTTTAGAATTGTCTAGGAGGTTAGAGATGAAAATGGGAATGAACATAGTCACTGGTGACGGGATAAATGGGCAGAATGAACCGTTCCTGCACACTCACAATGAGGATTATTAGGGGCTTTGCTCTGTAGTAACCACAAGTTTCATGAAAGAGGGAGGAGTTCTGAGATCCCTGCTTGATGGAAGGATGAGTAGGACACTTTATTTTCCTTTTTTTTTTCCCTTCAATGTAGCTACTTTTATCCAAAGTGTAACAGACGTGAAAAACTAGACACCAAAACAGCAAAAGGTTAAATTAATCGTAAAACATTACACATCATCAATTTATGTATTTATTCTGCTCTGAATATCTAAAGTTGAACAAAGTGCCTGGAGATTTTTGGTTCGGCAGGTTGAAGTAATGAAAACAATTTCTTAAAATAAAATATAAGCATTGTCAAAAGTTCTCAAATAGAAGTCCAGTAAGATTAGTTTTCATCCCAAAAAGAGCAGAAAATTAGTTTCTTCAGATTCCCAAATGCACCAATAAGTGAAAATTTGCCTATTGGAATGGAAAAACAGAATATGGAGAAATGTTATAATCCTGCAAGTTAAAAATGTTTTATATCATAATCACTGCTGTCACCAAAAGATTAGTGAGATAATTTATATTAACTGCACCAGCTTGTTCATCACTCCTCAGCATTGCATTTATTCAAGACCGGTCCCTGTTTATCTTTCCCACTAAATCAAATGCTGAGGATCAGTCATTGATTATGCCAATTTTCAGCCAAGAATATACCTTTCTGTCAAAATCAAGTACTTCCCTTTCTTACTTTCTGCAACTTCTCCTTCACTGAAAATGAACAATATAAAGCAGACACTGAGTCACGCATCCTGAGTGAACTTCACATATATTTAAATTCAGAGGCTCACTACAGAAAAGAGAGGGGAAAAACTCTTCTAAGAAAAACTCAAAGTATCATGGCATTAACAGAAAGAGCTGGTAGAAAGTGGTGCAGATTAAGGAGTTCTACAAGGAAAATGTATCCCTACCCAGTGTATCCTACCCAGAGAATCTGTCTCCAATTGACAGGTCAGCAAATGGCATTATGGAGCGAACAGACAGGAGGATCAGTAACAGGATGGTGGTAGTCAACCAAGAGATCAAAAGGAAATGAAAGAAAAATAGCTCTGCTATTAACTGCAGCATGAAAGTTTTCACTAAAGACCACTCTGATATTAGAGGACTGGACAGTGCAAAGTGTAAGGCCAATTTTTAAAAGGATTTGACAAAGGATCTTGGGAGCTATGGACCAGTAAGCCTAATGTCTGAAAGAGACAAATTGGTAAAAACTATAAAAAAGAATTGACTTAGTGGACACATGGATAAAAAATGACAAGTCATTACAGTTTCTCGTAAAGATGAAGTCATACCTCCGTCTCACTGTCAGTCTTTGAAGGAATTAATAAGCCTATCGATAAGGCAAATTTGGCTGATACAGTCAAGATTTTCAGAAAAATCCCTCATCCAAAGGGTCTTAAGAAACTAAACGGCCAGAGGATATGCGGGAAAGTCCTCAAAAGGATACAAGTTTGCTTTAAGAAAGCAAAGAGAAGGTCTGAGTCAAGTTTCACAATGAAGAGAGGTCACCTATTGCATTTGTAGGGGAGTTCTGTCAGGATTTCAGCTGTTGAACATATTTATTACTGATGTTGAAAGGCAGTTACTAGTATGGTAACAAAGCTTGTTGATGACACTAAATTGTCAAAACTAGCAAGAAATGAGGACCAACAGGAGCAGATCTGTACAGTGGAACAGTTGCTGCTGAAGATCCGACTCTCACATGATACACATTTCAGGACTGTTTTTAATTTTTTTAATTTTGGACTAGCTCTACTTTTCTCCTGTGCACTGAACTTCTGTGGAGAGAGCACAAATTGCACTTCTGGAGCTTATCTTTCAGTTCAGTTTCATCTGAAAGGAGTCCAGCCCGTGAGCTTTCAGACCCTCCCAGTGTGAACCAAAGTGCAGTAAGTGAAGATGACCAGGAGATTTGCTTCAAACGCACTCTCCTGCTCCAATCTAAACCACTGATATAGGAGCACTCCATGAGGCGTGGGGGACCGAGCAATAAAATCCCAGGTGAAAGTGGAGACAGATAAATTCAAAGTGATGGACATGTGACAAAAGCCAGCAATCATAACTTTACACCTGGGGTGATGAAGTCTGAGTAGACTATTGTCAGCCACAAATGAGATCTCAGAGTCACAATAGTCAGCCCTATGAAAAGCTCAGCTCAGTGCTCATGAAAGTAAATAAAATTACTAGGAAAGGAAAAATGAAACAAAACAAAACAAATATTCTGTCACTGTAAAAATTTCACCCACATCTCTTGGTCCCTCCACCCTAAAAAGACATGGGAAAATTGAATAAACCCAGAGGAGGGTAGCAAATATTCTCAAAGGCATGGAACAGCTTCTATGCAAAAAAAGTGGGAGGAATGAGGCTAAACTGGGGCTTTTCAGCCCAGAAAAGAGCTGACTGGGGGAGAGGGCAGGTGTGACAGACATTTATAGAATCATAAGTGGAATGGAGAGGATGAAAGGGAACAAATGTTCACTGTATCTCTTTGTAGAAGAACAGGGGCATATTGCATGAAACTAGCACATGGCAGATTCGGAATCAGCAAAAATATGTGGTTCTTCATACAATGCATAGTTCAGTTGAGTAAGCCCTCACTGCAGGAAGATGTAGCTGCTAGAAGTTTACATATCCTCGGAAGCTAACTGGACCACTTCACAGAAATGATAACCTGCCAAGTATTTTAATCTCTGACACAGCCAGTCTTAGACCAAAAAAATGCTACAACATGCAGTACTTTTTGCATGTAGCCATACTGGCCTGCTCTCTTTTACTCTTTGCTAGGCATGGATATCAAAGTTGGAGACAAAATATTGGGCTTGATCACCTTTTGATCTGACCCACTATGACTATTGTTACATTTATATTAGCTTTTCGGTCAATAGTCAATGAGGCTAGTAGACTGAATAAAGACCAGAAGTTGACTCTAGAACAGAAAAAAGAGGTTTACTCAATAGAAATCTGATTTCCTTTTATTTATTCAGGAACATGACATTGGACATATATATTTATATTTCTAAATTGTGTTGTGAAAGGAGTTTACATGTCACAGTCTTGCATGAAGATGATGGAAAACTGTAAAAGTCACAGAAAATGCATTTTCAAAATCTAAAGTTGTCTTTTAGCATTTGGAATTGCAATTTTTAAAGGTATTTTTTCCTTCTCAATGTATTTCCTAGCAAATGATCGTGTTTTCAGTATGCTAAGATTAAGTTGATTAAAACTTCACATACATGGTGGAAAAAGAAATTTTTCAGTAAAATGTGTCAGTTATTAATGACAGACTCTAAAGAGTGGTAGGCTGAACATTCTCAGCAGGTTGGAGGCTTTGATTGTAGTTTTTTGAGCTTGTCTTACAGAATTGCACATTTTGCCTTTTGGACAATATTTATTACACCTTGGAGAGCACAAACAAACACTTTCACAAAAATAATCATTTCATAGTTGTTACTCTTTTTTTCCCTTTATTAAGCCTTTTGGGAAGAGATGGGAAGACTTCCCTGTTTTGGGTCCTTCCCTATTTCTTTCTCCTATCAAAGATGAATTTGGGAACAGTTTGCAGAAGTCCCATTTCCCCCCACACCCAACCCCTAAAAAACCACATAGTTTTTACCCTAATCTAAAAGTATCCAGTCCTGTAATATGCTCATCTGGAGCTTCAAATAAAATGCTGGTATTTAGTGCCAGGGCTGAGCTATTATAAAAAACATTTGGTCCCAGTATTTTGCAAACTGTGAGATTTTCATATTTACAATGGAGTCAAGACTGCATATGTTGGCTGGGTGTCACTAAGGATAATTAGTATTGCTCCCAGCTGTTTTTTTTCTTTAAATACAGGATCTAGCTGAAATAAGGAGATCTGAGTCTGCCACCATTTGGCTTCCTTACTTTTGGAGGAGAATCATACATGTCCTGATTAACTGCAAACATGATTATTTTATTAAGCAAGTTCCACACACAAAGCAGTAAAGCATAATAAAAAATACTCATAATCTCGTGATGAAAGTGGTTAGTTCTAGTAAACTGGGACCTCTTTCTACCTTTTGCCACCTTCTTTAACCATTATCTCTGACAAAAATTCTAGTTTCATAGAGTTGTTATGAGTAAGCAGTTAATAAATCAGTTATCTGTAGCTTCAGCAGTTCACAGTAAACTAAGCTATTACTTTGGAGATGATGACATAATTCACAATGACAAGGTGATTAATCCATCATAGAAACTAGGAGACTTTAGACTATGAGTATAAATGCGCATTATTCATTTGAGCCAATTATCGTTCCAGGTATTGTTACACCGGCACATTTCAATCTTTTCAGTCTGGGATTTAAAGCTTTGCAGGGGAAAAAAAAGAGGAAAAAAAATAATAAAAAAATAATTAGAGATACAGTTAGATTCTGAAAATTAACTCTGAAGTAGCATTACTGGATGCCACTTAATACATCTCAGCAGCTTTGCTTTCTGTGAAAGCTTTGCTTTCACCATTGAAAAGTGACATTGATAACAGCTAGTTGAGTTTGTAGTAGATATTGCTTAACCACAAGTATAGACAGGACCAAGTCATGTTCTTCACTATACTCATACTCTCCAGTTCTTAAGGACAGGTTTTATATGTACCTGGGGGATACCTGGTTGACACCCTGCCCACATTCAGGTTTCAGAGTACTACTGGGATATAAATGCTGCTGGAGCAGCAGTTCTTGGGCCCCGAGGATGTCTCATGCCACAGTGAAGGCCCTTCGTTATTCCCCGAGGCATTCCTGGGACGTGACTTCTGCAGGGACAGGCATCTGCCCTGCTCGTTATAGCCTGCATATGGAAATCATCACTGCTTTACCTTCAGTATTTCTCCTACTATCAAAAAGAAAAAACTTGGGTCCAACCATGTATGCAGAGACACTGTGTCAGCGATATGATCGCTTGCCGCCCCGAGCAAAAGGTGAAAAGCAGTAGGAGCCCTATACTCAACCTGTGAGTCAGTCTCTCACTGCGCTCCGGCCGAGAAGCAGCCAGCCATTCATAACTGCAAAGGCAGTCCCCGCAGCACAGATGTTTTAGGTGGTGGTAAATTAAACACAGGTTAGTTTAGAAATGGCAGCTGCAGTCACATGCAATCAGGTTGCAACTGAGAGTCTGGAGATCTGGGCTGACTACGACCCGGGAACGTGCAGTCCTGCCCTTATAACACATCTGGAGAAGCAGACATAACGCGAGCTGCGTGTTGAGCACTTGGAGAAATGCCCTCGTCCTATGTGATTGGTGAGCATCATTCGAACGTCTTCCTATTCATTACCATGACCATGATGTACTCTTCAGCAAGACTGACTTCAATTCTAAACTTTGCCATGGCCCAACATAGCAAACTGGAAATCTTACGTCCTCCAGGCTCCTTTACCAGGATTACATCTTTTTATGAGACAATAAAAAGAGGCCCCTGAAGGAAGTAAACTGGAAGCCTTAATTGACCAGTTGGCCACTTTGGAACAGCAAATCCTATATTTATTCTGAGGCTGGAAATGATATCTCAGGCATAATCAAAGCTGATGTATGAAAAATAAAAGCACTCTTTTAAACACAGACATTTCCCCAGCTTTTCCTAACCATTCAGTTGCAGAGAATTCATTGTTAATACATACAAGTTCTTAAATATACTTGCTATTTAAATTTCACAAAAGAGAGATTTGGAGTTTTGTTCACATCAAAAGAATTATAACAAAGAAACAGCAGACTGAATTTATGATTAAGAAAAGCAGACACATTCATTTTCTTTTCCAAAGCAAAGCACCATAACAAAACCAGACTAAGGCTGCTCAAGTTATTCGATGATGAAAAGTTTAGATTAGCATGCAAACAAGAAAATGTTTAACTACGTGAAAGACAACCTCAGTACCAGAACTATATTTTATGCAGAAACTAGTTATAAAACTGCTCTATAGATTATCCCTATGGGGATAATCTAAGGAAAATAATCTGAGATATTTACGTACCTGACAACCATACGAGACTGTGGAAGATTTCTGGGCTGTTATATGCCGCGTTGTCTAAGTCTGCAACGCTTGGCTGTGATACCCAAGCTCATGCTGACCATACACACTAGCCTTGGCACTGGGAGCAGCCTGGCTGTGTGAGAAGGGCTCATCAGCACAGGTGGGATATCACACTAACACAGCCTTGTAGCCCCAGGGCTAGCACGGTCACACAGCTCAGGTGTTACTACAGTCTGCCATATAGAGAAATCCTTGGGTGTCGAAGCGAGCAGGACAGCTGAGCCCCAGTCTACTATATTAACATTTCATCTGAGCCTCAGCCTACCAGCCCAGTGCAAAACGTTCACAGCCCAAAGACTGCATCCCCCTCCCTCTGTCACTTCATGCCCAACACCTCCCCGAAACAAGAAACTTCAACTGTCTGAACCACTCTCCTATTGCACACCTCCCCACTGAAATAGTGGTTGCCACCTTGTCCCCATGTCCTCAGCCAGGAGCTCATGCAGGCACTGTGGAGCACACAGCAGAGCTGCAAGCTGCTCCTGCCCAGCAGAAGCACCGTTCATATTAGAGCATTGCACATTGATCCTGTGCCTATTTATACTATTTTCTTACCTTGTTGTACCATCAATGCACTTCTTTCATGTTTTGGACAGCAGCGCTAGCACTGGATAATCAGCAAGAGAGTCACATTGCAAAAGCTTATGAACCACATGCATTTTGCAAGCTGGAGTTCAGTCATTGTCATCAGAAAATGAAAATGAACCAGGTGTAGAAAAAGGCTGCTAAAATCATTTTGGAGAGTGCTTATTTTTTCTTGAAGGGTGTTTAGAAGCCCTTAGGTTGTTTAGTCCAGCAAAATGAAGAGGGCTAGCAAAGGGGAAAGGTAAGGGAGGATATGTTTGTTCTCTCTTAATTATTAATTAATAATCTATTAATTATTAATTAAGAACTATTCAAGATAAAAGTTAATGGTGTTACAAAACAAATGGATAAAGGTTGTTCACGAATATATTTAGGCCAGGAATGCAAATAAAGTTCCTAACCATTAATTGGGTTTGGAAACAGCCTTCCAAAGTGAAAAGTAGAAGGAAAAGGTCTTCAGTGCTTCTAAGAAGGAGCCTTTATGAAGAGGCTCTACAACCCTGAACTCCTGGACCCAAGAAACCATACAAGCCTTATATCCCAAGCCTGTTCTTCATTTATCAAGGAAAGTCTTTAATGTCCTTTTGATAAAGCTTGGGCAAAGGCAAAATTAGAACATTTCCTTTTTCACATACGGGAAGACAAACAATAGCTTCATGGAATTTTGATAACTGTTTGCTAGTTGTGTTTTATGTGATGAAGTTCACTTCCAATATGAACTGGACTGAGACCTCTGATAGATCACCTAACCTGCTGTCAGATGGGTATGGCATTTCACAGCTACCACCCTGGCCTAGCTTTGAACTAGGAGACTCTGAAACCTATGTATAATCCCCACAAGTGCACAGTCCTTCTAAGCTCCACCACAAATACATGGATCCACCACCAGAAGCATAAAAAGAGATACATGATTACAATAGTAGTGGGGGATACTCAAAATATAGTTTTCAAGAAGAAATTGTTTAAATCTAAACTGTGTACTACACCGACAGGCTTCTCTATTGAAAAATATTGTGGTCAATGCTCAGCCAAAAATACACAACTGATGTCTAGAAAACAGGGGTGACATTTAATATTTACACAAAAACTGAAAACATGTTCATTACAAAGTTATGTTCTGATATGACTCATCCAACATAAAAATAAGTATTTATTTTGAAAGTAGGGTCAGATGCACTGAGGTATATCATCACATAGGAATACACAGTTTCAAATTCTGCTGTGCTGTGTTGAAAGAGTCTTCCTATATATTTAATTTCTGTTATGAAAAATAACAAAGAGTAGAGAAGACAAAGACATTTGGAAAAGGAGGGGGAAGTTCCCCAGAAAGACCAAGAAAGAGATCAAAAAGAAAAGTCAAGTTTTCACTGATAATTTTAAAGAGTGCTAAGAAAATAAATGTGTGTATAGACACATGGGATATAGATTGTAATAGTTTGAAGAACACAAGGAAACTTTAAGGATTAAATCTTGGATTTAATCCCATTTAGAATAAAATATTTCTGACAAATAGCAGTTTCATAAACCTCTTAGAAGTTTTAGTACAGCTCCCAGCGAGAAAAGAATCCACAGAATGAGCCAATATGTGGCATTTATGTGACAGTGTTATCAAAAGGCCTATACACTCAGAGAGGGGCTCGCAACTCCAGCTACTCCATCCCCATTAAGTGGTTCTTTCAAAACAGGGTTGAGGTGCAGCATTTCACAGTATAGTTTGCCCGCTTCCTCCCTCCCCTTCAGGTGCATTTGCTTTGTCGTTCAGCAGGTGACTACAAACCATACCTAAAATTTAAAAGTAGTAGAGAAAACTTCACAAGCAAATTTCCAAGTCTGAAGATTAACTATACCAATCCACCACGTATCAGTTGTTATGACCGAAATTCAATTCATTCACCCCACTTTAAAGTCAATAGACTAGCCAAAAGAATGTCCACATTTTTCCCCATCAAAATACGTTCTTCCAGATTTTCTTAGTCTACCAGCATATAAAAACAGTTGTACAGGGGGTCACCAGCTGGGATTAGCAAGATACTATTTTTCTATGTGAAAGCAGAACTGTCAGTCCCTCCTTGTCCTGGAACTGTTCTTGGTATCCAGAAATTTCAACAGCTGTGACTGGAAGTTTATACTGGATATATAGGTATATAGGATAACACTGACGAAAGCTAGATAAGAAGAAAAAAAAAAAAAACTCTGAGAGGAGTACAAATTATTCCAGTTTCATGATTTTCAAGGAGATATTATCTTTTTGGCTTACATTTTTCTGTGTATAAGTCCTATACCACAACTACCCATTATAAACAAGCAAAAACTAAACCCTTCTCCTAAAAGCTGTACTGGGAATTCCAAATGAACAAAGATGATGGGTGTACAAAATGAAAGCAGCAAGGTGCCAAAGTCTGCTTAAAAACCTTTTGCCCACAGAAACTACAGATGTATATTGAGATGGACAGATTCAGCAGGCAGGATATAAACCCAGTGGTTTGTGGAGCCTTCATATATTATATCAATCGTATTTACATAGACAATTTAATGAAGCATATTAAACTATCTTAACCATTTCAATATCTGACTGTTGAAATCTGTTTTCTTGCTACACAGAACTGGGTTAGAAAGGATTTTTTACCTTCTGAAGAAAAGAAAATTAATGTAATTACAACAGCTTTACTCCAATAGCAGGTGCTGTGCAACTGATTGCTGGAACCATCGATTGATTTTGTTTGTTTGTTTTTTTAATTATCCTCCTTTGGATTCCTGATTGTGATTTAATGTCAAGGTACTCAGGAATTAATGTGATGATCTTGTCCTACAGTCACTTATATAGTTATCGACACTGGGAAAGGATTGAGATAGGAAGGCGTAAAGGGGGAAAGAAGGTATAATTGTAATGAGATAACCAGACTAGGTCCTGATCCTCTGATAAGCTGAACACCTCTAGATTCGCCACATAACAAAAGTGGGAACAGAGACAGCTCAGCAGATCAGGACCTATGTGAGAAAGAGAAGGACCATGCAGCCACCTACCAGGTATTTCTGGCAGACTGTAAGGAACATTCCTCTCCCTCATTTACAAACTGTAAGTCAAACTAAAATACTGCATCCTACAGAGTTTTCAGTCAAGAACGAATGTAATTGCATACTGGCTACTGTTTGTTTTTAAATACTAAATTACCAAAGTAATTTCAGGAACTCCTCTGAGAAATGGGATTCATAATGAAAAATATCTGCTGACTCTTAGAAAATGAAAGTACAGCTTATGTTCCTGTTTTCCCCTTAAGGTGCCTGACAAATTGACACACAATGGTTATTTATGGGTTCTGGGCATCAAATGATTACGAATAAAAAATTCCAGCTGACTGGAGCATGGGTCCAACAGCATTTGCAGGAAATTAGGTAACATTGTTACAGATATTGATGGCTACAAAATTTGAATCACAGTATAAATAAATTTCTGAAGCAGATATTCAAAATGTTCTTAATTGCTATCTAGCATTTAACTGTATCACAACCTGAGAGGGATCTCTGGAGAAATATTCTAAATGTAGACTTTAACAACCATTATGTGACACAAAATTGTACATTATTGAAAATGATTCAAAGAAGTCTCGTCTTTGGTATTTATTGGTGTAAGATTTTTCTTTGAAATTTTCTCTCAAATGAAGAAAGCAGAGAGTTTCACTTTGGAGGTGTCAAAAATCAGAACGCCAAAACTTATAGAGGGTACAACTCCTGCAACAACATGGTGATCAGGAGAAGTGGAGAAGGCCACACATAATCATTTTTTCTCCTTGCTTAGTAAAAACTGCAGGAATGTGTCCACAGCCTCCTCTTCCTCACAGGAGCTGTGCTCGAGTTGTTTCTTCTCACCGAACAGGTACAGTTCATGTGCCAATACCTCCTGCTCTCAGCCAGAATAAAGACAGAGAAGGTCACTTACAGGCTTGATGCTCAGTGGGCTGGGAGCTTATTTACACTGCATTTCCCGTCTCCTAGAAAGCTCTGTGATACTGTTACATGTCATGAGCAACATGCCCCGTCTCACCCTCGAAATCCCCTTTCTTTGAATAAGCAGATTCAGGGCAGAAGCTGGCTGAAAGCAGAGCACATTCCTCCCACTCGTGCTTAGACCCTGGTTAGATCTGGGCTCTGGGTTTCACCGCAGGGATCTCAACACCACCGAGAAGCACAGGGAGATCGTTCAGCCAGCACAGTTACTAGTCACAGATCACAAGCCACTGCAGAGACAGTTTAAAACCTATTATATACACAAATCTGTGTCCTGGAGACAAGGCTTTAGAAGACAAATTCTGTAGTACCATTGAAAAAGGGCAACGGGCAAAGTGTATTAACATAGTCAGCAATCATTGAACCCTAAGATATTTCAAAATATAAAATTGCTATTGTAACTTTAAAAGAGAGACTTCTGTTGAAATGAAAATCCAAAATGGGGGGAGAAAAAGGCTTAAACTTCTCAGAAATTTATTTCTTCCACATGACATCTGATTTTGTGTTAAATAATAGGAATATAGACTGTGTATGCTTTAAAGTAAATATATCATGAATCTACATGATTTTCTCAGGACTGGAAGGCCCCAACTTTTTCTTCAGCTTTGGCATTTAATTCTGAACATATCACGTTAAAGCATGAGACAGACATTACGACAAAATAATGAATTTCACAGTCCTCACTGATTATTCCTGCTCATCACTGACAGCCTTGAAAAGTCACTTGATATTCACAGTTTTTCCAATTCTTTACTCAAGAAACAGGGATAACAGCATGGGCCCATTTCAGAAGGCTGTTGCAGAAATTTGTCAGTGGTCACCAAACACTTTAAATATAAAAAGTAGAAATGAGGATCACTATTCTTCCAGAAATGTGCAGACCAGATTGTTTGTCCAGCATTGCTCGGCTCTGAGAAGTAAGCGACTCTGCTAACATAACATTTGCAAAAAGAAGAAATACAGATAAGCTGTTCAACACAGACCAATCTTCAAGAGCATTATATTCAGTGCAGTCAATGTTTCTAGTTCAGGCTGGAGATATAATTCAACAGTGTTAAGATAAACTCTCTCATGGACACAAATATTTTAATATTCTACTGTAGATAATGCTCTTTGTGGCTGCTGAACTCACTCTGCCTTGAGGCAGCTGCAAATGATCCTCACCAGGTTCCCTTTGCATCGAGCGCTGCCTACAATACTGATCAGCTCCAGCCCAATCTGCCTGATGTTGTTGAAGCAAAAGCAGACTGTCACTGTGCGCAGAAAGATGCCAGAAGATGGTGAGCTTGTTAGAATTACAGGAAATTCTCCAAAATAAACATTAAAAATCAACAATAAAGGCACGAATGTACCTTTACGGTACACTTATGCCTTTCCACAGAGGCTTCATTCCAGTTGCAATATTGACAAGGTATTTCATTACTCAGCATCACATTTTCAGGTGCTCAGCACCCACAAACATGAGTGGGTTTTAAAAAAGTTCAGTTCCTTCCTTGTTGCATTTTCCAAATGGAAGTAGTATCTTTCAACACAGCAGTGCTCTGCACAGCTCCCTCATCAATATTTATAGACAGGATTTCTGGACAGCTTAACCTTCTCCACTGCATCCGTTTGAAACCCTGGGGTGCGCGCTCAGGGCTCGGGGTGGAATCTGAACCCTTCTGAAGAATGGCTTCTGCTGCGACCTCCAGGCATATTTGAAATCACTCTCGTAATCAGATATCTCCCTGTTAAAGTCAGTGAAAGCACTGCCATTTATTTCAGTGGCAGTAAGATATAGAAAGTAATGAATGTCTGGGATACAAAAAAGATTTTTTCTGCTTTCCGGTCAGCTTGGACAAGTGTAAGATTTTAATATCTAGATGCAACCCCTTTTGACATACAGTGTAAAGCACTGGATATATTGCAGTCTATACTTACTATTTGTTGTGCCCTAGGAACATGTACAGAATACGAACAGATAACAAATGTTCGGGAGAGGTGTGGAAGGGGAAGGCCTAAGGTGGACATGAGTAGGGGAAGAAGAGGGAAGTGAGATGATGTCCTGTGCTTGGTGGCAGCTGGGCAGGGAAAGGGGGGAAGGAGGAAGGAAAGAGATGGGATGCATGAAAAGTAGGTGACAGAAACAAAGATGCAATAAATCAGACCATTACTGAAGATCAGAACAAAGGTTTTGGTCAATAGTTAGGAAAAAATTACATAGTGCTAATACTTTTTTTCTTTTTTCTACTTGAGAGCATTGAACTACTAAAATAAATAGGCTGATGAAAACATTTCTTCACTTCACAGCCTGATTTACATCACCATGTGGTTCACCCATGCAGGGCCACAAAGGCAAGCGTTAGTGAGTGTTTTGCAAGATGCAGTGTGAACTTGTGAGCACAGGTTCAGAGGGAATCAGGCTCAAGAGCAACACTGACACAGTGCACGAACAATTGCCTAGCAGGCACTTCCACTCTGTCCTGCATCAATAAGAATTAAATTTGGTTAACATTTAATCCATTCAATTTACTTTGTTAAACTCAGATTTTTTTAAATCTTCAAATATTTTTAAATGCATGTACACAGCTGAAGGAATTCTCAGCATGACGTACAAATATTTATAAACAAAAGTCAAGCTGTTGCCATGTCTTGGCTCATTTTTCACTGCAATTTTTACAAACTCTGGGAAACATTTTGTTTGTAGCAAACTCTGACACTTTTCTCTGTAGCCAGTTCAATTAACTTCATCCCCTCTCGTCCTGCAGGGCTAGATTAAAACAGAATCTACGATTCTTCCACTTGCTCCAAGCACAAGGAAAAAAACCTCCACTGACCCATCAATCATCAGACCCGCTCCAAGGATAGATTTCTGCGATTCCTGTTTAACAAGACTGGTCTCCTGACACAGTGTTTGCAGGCCCCTTTATTCTCCCTGCTAACAAACAGAGCTTTTCAGTGCTAGCCTGCTCGGTAGACCCTCAGGGTTTGGACCCAAGGAGAAGACCCCTTTTAGATAAGTTCTCTTGGTCAGGTATGTAGACACAAGAGAAATAATTGCACTGTCTGCACAGGAAATCTCAGCAAATTGAAAGTGAAATAGATGAAGCGCAGGGAATAAAAGACCTTTACAGATGAGAATTTCACTTATCCTTCCGATCTACAGGGTAAAATGTCTCTTAATAAGATTTTTTTTTACATTTTAGTCTGTTCCCCTCTAAGGTTAACTATGTCCTTGCTGCATGATGCAATACCGCAGCATCCCACGTATTCATTGCCTCTTGTTGAGACCCCATCTGCCTCATATATCACTGCAGCATCTGTACGCTTTTTGGTCCATCATGGGAAACAGCATTTACAAAAGACATCATGGCTTTCTACCATGAAAATGTCTGTGGCACTACATACAGTGGAATTACAACCTCTGTAAAGAAGGGGGGGGGGGGGGGGGAAAAAACAGACAGGATATGAGGAACATCTGTGCATATAAAAACCTTTAGGATCCATAGTTCGAGTATGAGAACCCACAAGATACACTAGACAAAAGAGCAGGCACTCAGAGAGCAGATGAAAGGTAACACTTTTAAATAAATTCTATTTTCTTAGATCTGAATTAAACCCAGATGATCACTTTAACTTAATATAGAAACATTGTGGAAAAATGAATCATGCTTTAATTGCCATAATATTATCACTTACAAAAAACTACAAATGATTGGTAAATCAGATTTTGTGTACATCCTGAACAAGCCAATTAGTACACAGAGTAACTTCTGCAATCACTCTCTAGCCAATTGCTTTCCATAATTTTTTTCATAAAAATTGTTTGTACTCATGCTTCTTAATGAAGCAGGTAACTAGTTTTGCATTTTCAGTAATTTGGTTTCTTCAGCTAGAAAAGTTTACACATTTCAATTCATCCAATCTTCTACTGATTTACTTCCATGCAAATCAAAACATAAATTTTACTGAACCATGTCTAGTGCCAGGAGAATAGATACTTAATATGCACACAGCATTTAGACCTGAGTGGAAAGTACAGCACTGTTTAAACATAGTATCAATAAACCCCTCCTGCTTTTAACTTTAGAACTGCTGTAAAGCATGATCATCACTTGTGATCATATCTTTAGCCATCATTAGGATGGCTAAACCCCTAACAGAAATTGTCGGAACAACCACCTATCTGCACACATTTGTCTGAAAGTGGAGAAATACATCTATTTTGAGTGTTTTGCTAATTCCTTTCCAATTTACTCCCCTTTCCTCAAATCTTTAAAAAACAAATTCCATGGCTAGAATTGTTTTTTGAAATAGTAAATTCTAAATCAATTCTAAAGAAGTCTTATAGAAAACACACTTTAATTTTTACAAATGAATTTATCCCAGAAATCACCAAATCCTATTCAGCTAGGAGACCAGTGCCGTGTGTCCAATTAAAAGAGCAAAAACAGTATGCTTTGAATATCAGGAGGTATAAGTGATTAAAGTTCATGAGAAATTCAGAAATCACATTTTTAAAGCATGTGTTGAACTCTGAAAAACAAACAACATTGCAGAAACTGCGACCTGTTCACAGACAAATGACAAAGAAGAAATGGGGCCAACCTAATAAATTATTTGTTCATTGCATATAATTCACTCTACTCTACAGTGTCCTCAAGCAAATATTCCCTTGTGTTCAGTCCACGTAACAGCTGTTGAACTGCCTCCTGGCTGTTTGCAGGAAGTTTGCTTGAGTGAGGAGCAAGAATTAAGGACAAATTTCAAAACAAGAGGAAAAAAGTAAGTATTCTGCTCTTTAGAGAATCCTGGACTCATTTTAATAAACTACAATAAATCATTCTTTTCTGTGCCTGGTGAATCTTCAATTTACGAAGTGCCCCAGTTAGCATTATTATTAAAATAGACTTCATGGATTGGTTTCCTTATCAGTCCCCGAAAAACAGTTTTTAATAAACTCGGAACGGACTAGCTCGTTTTGCTAATTTCAAATCCATGCTTTGTAGAGTAGAACTCAAGATATAACTTGGCTTCTTTCAGCTTCGGCAGGAATGAGGGAGACGTAAGAGAGGGAAAATAAATGTTAAAAAAAAAAGAAGCTAAAAGAAAAGGATTCTTAGCAAAAATATAAACTATATATAACGGGACAAAGCAAGAGCTTTGCCTGGGGAATACTTGGGAAATGGCAGTGGATCATTCTGCCGTGCCAGCTGAGAAGGTAAACGCAGCTCTTCGTTGGCCAGATATCACTGGCCTTCAATCACACGGCCGCTCTCAGAATCTGGGGCAAAGCTTGTCAATAAAACCACAAGCATACAGTCTTGCTAAGTCTCACCTCTTGTTATTCAAGCCTGTCAGCGTGATCTGTGTCTGCATGCACATTCGGGCTCCATGCAATCAGCTGTATAATGGCCAATTCCTGATTTGCAAGTCTTGCTGATTGATATGTTAACTGCGCCCAAGCCGACAGGATTTTGTTGATAGAGGGGGCTACGGTGGGGAGCTGAGCTCACTGAATGTAATTTTTAAAAGCCACTACAAGGACCAGATCACAGCAGCGGGGTCCTGGCTCCAGGCAGGTGGAAAGCAAACCCTGAATGGGTCCAGGGTACAGGAGCTGCATATCTGGACTCTTATGATAACTCCTGTATTACCCAAGCGTGATGATAAATGGCTTTTTCTGCAGCAATTATCCTTGACCTTTTCATTCCTTCAAAAAATAGCATCAAAATATAACAGATTTATAAATACACAGGAAGGGTCCCACTCTGTCAGCCTTATTCTCTTGCTCCACAGGGTTTTAATGTGACCACTTATGACTGGATGGCCCTTCTTAACATTGTTACACCTTTGCTCACATGAATAATCCTGTTGATTTCAACTCTGTTTTGAAAGGAAGGAGAACACACGCCAGCCTTTGCTTATCAAGCCCACAAGGATTCTCTGAATATTTAGGAAATCTGAGATGTTGCTATATATTTTAGTAAAAATACATATATATTTAAAAGCCCAGGGTCATTATTTATGAGAAGTTTCTGAGTACTGTACTGTTTAGTGTAATATATTATATTCTCTTGGGTCATGAGGGTGGGCTAAAAAGATAAGGATTTCGCTTTGGAATCTGCCAGCCTTCTGGGGTTTGGAAAGTTTTTTTTTTTTTTTTTTTTTTAATTTATGCTTGGCTTTTAATGTTTATAGCTGTTTCCTTCAACTTGGAAAATAGCCCTCCACTGGGGACATATTGTCACCTTTATTTAGAGTGTCTGCATTGAGTGCACTTTTTTTAGAAGAGTTCAGCTTTTCTGAGAAGTCGGATTTCTATCCTTATGGTGAATCCTGAAAAACAGCTGGGATGGAGGGGAAAGTGGTGTGAAAAACGATTTCTGTTTCTCAGAAGAGACCTACATGACACTTACTGCGTCTCTGGCTCTTTTACATTAACTAAAGGCACTAGGGTAGTGCAACAGAGATGAGATATAGTTAGGGGGGACTTCCTTAGAGCGAGGCGTGGGGAAGAAGCTCATAGTGCTGGTGTTTGAGGTACAGCAGGATGGACCCACCATGCGAAATCCTGTCAGGCCTCCAGCTAGCACAGGACAGGGACATGCTAATATAATTTAGAAGATACTTGAGGGCTCAGTTACAGCAGACACCACTCTTTTCCCCAGAGCAACTCAAAATTGAGACAGCACATCAATTCCCAAACGGACTGAGAATTTGCTGCAATTTGCTTTTTCTCCTGTTAATAAATATTAAAACCAACAAAAATATCAAAAGCAATACAATAAATATACATTTTACCAAGAGTAGCATAGCAAATAAATGATGTAATCCAGTCATCAAAATGTGTGCACACATATGCCAAGTATACATGCTTACTTTTACCACTGTGCTCAAACTTTAGCTAAATGAAATGGCATAGAAAAACTCTAGCAGAATTAAATCTATTTTTTCTTTGACATATAAAACTGACAGAGTTTTCAAGACAAATAATCCCAGTTGATGACATCTGACTCTTACATTTGGAATGATACATTGCAAATAATTCATCAGACTTAATCCTGCATTTCGTTTGGTATTTTTTTCTTTTAAGGCTTAGGGCAAAAGCAAGTGCTGCTGAGTCTTAGCATTAAAAAAATGAAAATGTCAAGGTTGGGAGTGAAGCCCAAGTTTATTGCCAAAGTTTCAGAACTGCAGGGTGACGAGGAAATGTAGAAACAATGTCCTGAAGTGAAAGACGCTAACACCTACCCCTGGAAGGCTCTACCAGAAGAGCGGCAGTCTCTTTGCTTTTAAAGCAGAAAGCCCTGCATTGGTTACATGTGAATTTCATTATAATCCATTCATGTTATCAGTTGAAATTGCATCATTCCCCTGAAACATGTAGCTCAGGGATTAGGAATGGCTTTAATTGTGTGCTTCTCGCAGGACAAACACTCTGCAAAGTACTAATGACCAAAAATTATTTGATAGCCTCTATTTTCCACTGACACGTACCTGTATCACAGAAACATATCACGGCCACACTCAGCAGTCTTGGTGAAAAGGCTAAAGAACTGAACAGCCAGGGGATTCACTCATCTCCAATTAGAGGGAATGTTGCTACATAAGAGTTTAACGTGCTGCTGAGCAGTAATGCAGAATATGTACTGCATCACGACTGACATGCACAGCCTAAGAAGCTATTCATTCCCAGGATTTCTTTGCTTCAGCACTTAGGTCTCTGTCAGCAACAGGAAAACAGGGAAACTGGTTCATCCAAGGCACTAGCCTTAAAACCAGATGACATCTGTGATCCCACCCACCAGTGCAAACATCCTCTCCCTAAGTCACCAACAAATATTACTAATGTCACGGCAGATTAATTCAAGTTTAAATGTCAAGGGCAACATTTCTCACATTGCTGCATCCCTCTGCTCCCACTGATTTTGTCTACTTGTTCGCTTTAAAAGGTATCAGAACACAAACTTGATTAAGGCTCCCTAGGAACTGTATTTAAGGTAGCAAGGTTAATTCAAGGTTTTCAGACTTCTTTTAAAAATAATCTATGGCAGATGGAGCAAAGGATTTCTAAATTAGCAGGCTGGTGATTTTCCCTATGAGTATTTCAGTGTTTTAACAACATCTCTGAAGTTTCTACTTTGGTAAGAATCCTCTTGCTCAGCAGGTGTGTCACATATGTGCAAAGTAGAGAGACTCATTCCTATGCCTCTGCAATTAAAAGCAAATATTAACCGCATCGCCATATTTATGATTTGTTGCAAGATACCACTTGTTTCTAAACAGGCGCACTTTTGCACTGGTAGAGAAGGATCTCGAATCTCCACTTTTCAGTTGTCATGGTGGTTAAATCTCAGCCCTACATACATTAAAATTAATTGCAGAAGTCCCATTTCAAATGCAGGTGGGTGCAGCACCCAAAGCACTGTGTCACTGAAACAAAAATGCAATGAACAGGCCTCAGGAAAGGGCATGTGACAAGTTTTAATGAGATAAATGACCTGGGCGTAAACTACAGTAAGCATCTAGGGGGAAAATGTGACTGTATTATACTGCACTGTTTTTTGTGAAAATTTTTCCCCCAAATCTAACATCCTCCGGAAGTGTGACCAGTTTTTCTGCTTTTGGCAGAACTTTTGGTTGATCTCATTGTTTGCCTTGGTTGCTTGGGTTTTGTTTTTAATTTTCTGTACATACGTTTTCAATGGGCACAGTTCTATTCTCTTCTTCATTTTGAAAACATCTCTAATTTGTCAATTTTCTTCTGTATTTACCAGTGCCATGCTAGTGATTCCAGTATCAAGTGAAAGAAATGGAGTGTGCAAGAACCTGAATGAGATCTGAGAGGCTGCCAAACCACAGAAATGGAAAGCTCCAACTATTCATGTGCATATGGGCCAAAGAGCCCAAAGAAAAAAAAAAAAAAAGAAAGAAAGGAACAATTTTTCAGAGCTTTAAAAGCAATTCCCCCTCCACTCCCTCCCCAGAAGAGTAAGATCCAGAGTACGGAGGAAAAAGAGCAGCAAAACCCAGTGGCAGTAGCTACTGTCTGAGCTCTAATAGCCCATTTGAGCAGCTACCCACATCGAAGCCTGCATCACGACATCATTACTGCTTCTGACTGTGGAGCTGTCTGGGGTGAGCCTACCGCAGACTGATCCACAGGGGCTGCACTCAGAGCACCGTGGACATGCCTGGGACTCTGCAGATTCCTCCCAATTAACATCTCTCAGGCGCATCTCTCGCTCTCAGCCATGCTGTTAAATTCTTATCTAGGCTCTTATCACCTCATGTCTCAATTACTGCAGCATCCTTTCCCCAGCCACTGACAAACTCAAGTCTTGCCTTGGTGGTATATTGATCCATGCTGCTGCTGTGAAGATCATTTCCCTAGCACTGTGCTTTCTTTACGCTCCTCTTCCCAGCTTCTCTCCCCTGTCATATCAAACAAGCAACTGGTCTCCACTTTCTAGGACTCTTCCACTTTATTGCTCATTTTACTCAGCATCAAAAGGTCAGCTTGCACACTTGAATGGTCCTTAGTCCCTGCTTCCATTGATCACTTGCCAGCTCTTATAGTTGTCTTTGTAGTGTCTTCTGGGTTTTTCTCCACATTTGCAGAAAAGTCTATGTAGAACTGTAACACCGACATGTTGCAGGGCCTTAACACTCTCTTCAGAACCACCTTCTGGCTAACAAAAGTCTTTCCAGTTGCTACGCTCCAGGTGGGCTCAAGTGGTTGTCTGCAGTGTCTTTTTATTAAGGCTAATTTTACAAGGAAGGAGATGTGATTCCATCAGAAAATTCCAGAAACACCAAATAAAGTCACTGCCCAAAGCAACCAAGAACAAATTGAGGTATGCTGTTCCACAATGTTTAATAATAAAATAAGCTCCTGTCTTTCAGGCAGATATTAACTTCAAACAGTGTCATAGATGAAAAATGAGCAGGAGAGAGAAAAAAGAATATTTAATCACTAGCTTCCATCTTGGAAAAAAGTTCATAGTTCTTAGAGCTTTCCTCCTTGGTCTTATGACTTTTCCTAAATGTACTACAGAACTAGAAAGCATGTGTGTGATGGAGATTGTAAGGTAATGAAAGTTGCAGATAACTTATATTTATCATCTGAGAGGTCTGTGAGAAATTTCAGAGAGACCTAAACTAACTAAGGCAACATAATAAAAAGAAAAACGTCAATGCTACTAAATGCCAAGTAGCACACACTGCAGGACACAGTGGGAGGTGCCGGGACACATTATGTAGCTCAGCATTAAGTGGGTTGGCTCTCAGGTCAAGGGAAATGATTGTTCCCCTCTACTCAGCCTCATGAAGCCATGTCTGGCATGATGTACCCAGCTTTGTGCCTCCCAGTACAAGTAAATTGGAATGAGTCCAGTGGAGGACAACTATGTCGGTAAGGGGCTGGAGTGCACAGCACATCAGGAGAGGTTGAAGGAGATGGGTTATGGAGGGTGAAGCCAGATCATTCTTGGGCCACGCAGTGAAAGCCAGCAGGTACAAGCTGTAGCAAGAGAAATTCTAACTGGACACAGAGAAAATTTTCTTCCTGATAAGAGTGATGCAGCACTGGCACAGGGGCCCAGAGAGGCTGTGGCATCACCATCCTTAGAGAGCTTCAAAATTCAATGGGATGTGGTCCTGAGAGACCTGCTCTAGCTTTGAGGCTGGCCCTGCTCTGAGTGAGATGTTGGACTAGATCCCTCAAAAGGTCCCCTCCTCATAAATTACTTCATGAGTCTTTGAACTCAGAAAAGCACTCTTGGTACCAGTATGGACAGGGCAATGTAAACCTCCAGTCATATGGATTTAAGAGGAAAAGATTCCAAAAACTTTAGATAGACATGTCTAATGTACATATTAGACAACAAGAATGTGAAGGTTATATGATTATAAAATAATTTTGTAACAGGAATATTAATACCCTCATGTTTCTGGGCTTAGCATGAAATCTAATGGGAAATTTCCTGGTTCCCTTTGGACGCATCTCACCCTTTTCCCCAGGCACTTTTATGATCAAGACAGAACTAAAGGTTCTCAAACATAAAACATCATGTCAGTTCCTGTGAGCCTGTGAAAATCCCTTCCTTTTTCACTCTCCAGTTAATAGTGTGAGGTTCAGTTTGGCAGGGCAGACATCTGGGATCCAGAGAGATTTCCCATCAGCAGGATTACCAAAGATGTGTACAAAATAATAACGAAGAACCTTTCATGGTCCACTTCTCCCTCCACTCACAATCACGTAGCTTTCTGCCTCCCACCCATTGCCAAACTGCTCACATGGAAAAACAGCATTCAGAGAAGAATATAAGTTCAAATAAATAAATAGCTGCAAATTCAAGATCAGAACTGTTTGCTCAGATGCCTCTCCATCCTCTCCCATGAACCACTTCATGCACCAGGAAAAATCAAGGCAAGATTGTACATGCCTGAATTAGTAGATTATGATAGGAAGCGTTATCTTGTCATCCGCTTTACAGCAACATCACATTACAAATTGTCTGGCAACTATTCACTCATTCACTCTCCCTGTAAATAACTATGCAATAAAATCTGACGGAACTGTGCAAGTCACCAAAGTCTCACTGCGATTTTCTTCATACAGCTGCCAGGCTGGAAATCAGCAAATCTCAAGGGCAAGCTGCATGCCGGTGGGGTGACGCTGGTGGGTCCTCCTATGGGTCTGCTAAGATTTTCTCAAGTAAAATCTGCTTGCTTGTTTGATGCATGTGCTTCATTATTATTATTATCTCCTCTTAGGTGACTGGTGTGTTTGCATTGCTGACATAGGAACCAGCTTTGCATCTAGAGTGCCGCTGAGCAGTAGAAGAACAGGTCAGGATTGCATAGAGGGAGGGACGCGTGCCTTCTCTTGTAAAACCTTGGCTCCCCTCCAGACCTGCCAGAGCTCCTCGCCCAGTCCCTGGGAATGCTGAAGCTCCAGAGACCATGAGGGAAACCTATGCCTCTTCGCTGGCTCTCATACAGAGAAGTCATTTGTCCCAAAGCCCAGAACCAGGGCCAATCTCTGGTGTATTCAGCTGTATTAGAGAATGTGTTAATTACGGCAATAATGCAACTAATATGGCTTAGAGAAATGAGTCTCAAATGGTGCTTATGATTTCCTGCTTTTCCTTTGTATGCTGCCTAAATAGGAGGTTGATCAGATACCAGGAGAAATTTAGTTATTTATGTATTTAGGTTTTTTTAAGTAGCCATTTACATTTCATATGCCTGCATTCTTCTCTCCATTGCAGAGATCCATTTTCTCTACCTGGAAAAGGGGATAAGGTAATCCGACACTTGCAATTTTCTGTGTTTACTGCAGTTTTTCAGACTGAGTAGCTTTTTTTTTTTTTTTTAATTATGTAAAGTTGGGAAAAGGCCTCTTATGATAGGGTAGAAAAACAATTGGATGTCCAAAGTTATCTTTCTGTCACTTTTAAAAACAACAATAGAGTTGTTCATTCTTTCTTAAATCACTGCTCTGTGATGCTGACCTGAAGGTGACGTCTACTGTCTTTTCTGCCCGTGAATCTCACCTTCAAAAAACAATTTTTTTGTCAAGTTTTTCTCGCTTTTCCACTCTGATCTACTTTTCTGTGTAGCCACAGGAGGAGACAGAAGACAGTTATTATAGTTATTGAAGTGAGAAAGCAATTGTGTCTGTAGTGACTGTAGGCCCCACCACTGTCAACCAAACAGGCCTAAGGATAGATCTCATCTTGGAAAATTAAGCATTGCCATCATGATCTCTTATGCGTCCCTGTCTGAGGCAGGGACGTGAAAGGCGTGCACTTGACACAATCCTTCTTGGTGTCTGAAAGGGTAAGAACTGACAAGAAACTACAGTAGTTTAGAATTAATGTCCATGCAGTGCAAGGGTGTGAAGAGATGCTAAGAATGAGAAAAAGAGCAATTCAGACTCCCAGGAAAGGATTACTCCCCCAGCAGAACAATATATTTCTTAACCGCTGACATCCATTGACCTCCTTCCTTTTAGCCTATAAATCTTGCCAACTATCCTGACCCACAGAGACCTTTGATAGAAATACAGTAATTTAATTCAGACGTAATCCATTCTTTAATGATAGAGCATGCAGGAAAAGCTTAGATGGGCTCACTTGTACATGTAATTAGTAATTCAGAAGAATAAAACAATTAATTTCTCTCTGACCAGTTTGAGGAGATAAATGTTTGTTTAATCCAAATTAAAATGTTCCTTTATTTTATTTTGCCCCTTCTTCTAGCCCAAACACTGCCATATGACTACAGCTGGGCAGAAATCATTCTTTATCTCCCATAAAAGCCTGTTAATTAAAAGAAAACCAAGAGTTTGCAGTGGGGTGAAGCAAGAGTTTTTGAAGGTTTTTTTTTTTTTTTTTTTTTGGTGTGTGTGAAGAAGTGGTAACAACCACTGATGCTACAATAGCTAGTAGCCTCGAGCTTCAGACTCAGCAGAACTCATGGGGAAAAAGTGTTGAAGTCTGCAACCTGCCGTTCTCCATAACACATCTCAGGTGAGTGCTGAGCATCTAAGTACAAATTAGTTAGAGTTCCTGGGAAAGGCATTTATTCTCCCCTCAACTGTGGGTTGTGACCACAAATCCCATCCAAGGTGTGATAGAACTTTCCTCAGTGGAAATTTCATGGCAACTGGTGTGGTTTTCCTTCTCCTCTTCCTTTCCCCTAAGGAAAACAGATGTTTCTAACAAATTCAGAGGTGAATGCAGCTCCAATCTGGCCATGAGGCCTGGGCAGCTGTGATTACATCACCTTGCACAAGCCCATTCCCCTCCCTGGACAGTGCTAAATGGGGATGCAGGAGGAAACAAAGTCTTTCTAGACCCCTGGTAAATATATGTGCCGAAACTGGCCTTTTCAAATGGGAAAATTAAAGAAAATCATTCCTCATAAAGCCCCTGACCAGCTCTATAAGTGACCTCTATATACAGAAGTTAAAACAATGCCATTGGGAGTTACAGTCTCTTGAGCTCACATGAATCTCATATTTGTTCTTCTTACAGAAAAAAAAAAAGAGAGAGAAAAAAAATCCACATCAGCAATTAAATTATTATGTCAGGAATCTGTGCCATGCATTCAAGGGATTTTGTCACTGGTGTGAATGACAGAGAAGAAATGAGAGGGAAGATGATTTTGAAGATAAACTGTTTCAGAAAAAAACATTAACATAAAGCACATGTGAATGCAAAAAGGTTTAGATGGAGCTGAACATGGAAAGTCCCACTGTTATGGCTTCTGCAAGTGCAAAGCAAAGAAGTATCTTCTAGACATTTTGGACAGCAGTTGACAGGTAAGATTTCCTGTAAAAGGGATGACAACATTGACCTTTAGAAAATTATCACCAAATAGTACAGAAAAGCTTTCCTCTGTTTATCCTTGGGGGACTAGGAGCTGCTCAGAGACAGGATGCCAAAACAAGACAAAAACCTTTATGTATTTCTGAGTGTGCTGGAGAGCTACATGTACCCTGAGACAATCAGCTTTGACATAAAGCTTTAGGAACATAGAAATAGCATGCTCATGAAATGTACCGATTATTACGAACACCAGCACTCTGTGAAGAGCCCTGCCTACAAAAAGGCCTCCATTAATTCATGTGAATGGAGCTGCCTCTTTCCAGAAGTGATTTTCAGGCAGACTGACAAATTAAAAGAGAGATTTGTCCCCTGACACCAGAGACCTTTGTTGTCTGCACATACAGAAACCAGGAGAGAAGTGTCCTAAAATTACACTGAGTGGCAACCTCTTTTAACAATAGGCAGGCAGGCATATGGATTTCAGGAGAAATTGTATTAATTACTTGTACAGATTCTACTTTACAGATGAATTAGCAATTTCCCTTTATGCTATCCGTAGCTCTAGCAATCCTCACGGCCCTTAAAACACAGAGGCTGAAGTGACATCAGCTTTATCAGAACGATAAGGTCCAGACTTAGCCAGGGGTGGCACAAAGGACTTTCATCATCTGAGGACCTGACTACTGAAAGGAAAGAAATTCTGAAAAGCACTCTCATTTGTCTGTTTTCTCCATTTTCTTTGTCGGTATCTTCCAAAGAGTGAGAATTCTTCTGTTTTTCATCTTTTTGATGAGAAGCTTGTCTAACCCTGCCCCTTACAGAAGCATGGCAGAAACTAGTTGCTATATGCATTGGTACCAGTGACCTCTTGTGGAAGCCGATTATCTTCTCCTGGTTCATAAATCTATCTGTCAACCCTACCTGGAGAGCAGACAACTCATCAGTATGGATTACTGAAACCACTTGCTGCAGAAATAAAGCTACAGCAAGATAGATTAAAAATAAAACAAAGAATGGGATGTGACAATTCCTTAACCCCAGCCTCAGAACAAAATACAACCTTGAAATGGAGAAAAGTGATCTGTAGATCCAATGCTGAGAACGGAAACACAGGAAAACGGCAAATGAACTTCAGCAGTGATGCTTGATCCAATCTGGTTCAGAGCACAGGTTTACTTTATGGCTCATATTTATCACAGCCAACAATGCTGAAACTGTACCTTTCAAGGTTGCATATGTATTTCAATTTACAAATCCCTATGATTAGGGGATAATCTTGGTCAATGTGACCACAGGCCAAGGGTATTTTTCTTCCTTTAGTGTAAAAATGAAGCATTTTGGTTACAACATAAAAAAAGTCTAGGAGTGATTTCTACAAATTCAAACAGCCTGCTAAAATGTTTGTTAGTAAAAAATCAACTTTGATCCATGATACAGCGTGGTCCCTCATGACAGAGATTATTTATGTCAGATTAGAAGCAACTTTTTTATTTTTATTTTTTTGATTCCTGCACTATAGGTTTTTCAAATTACACCTAATAATACATAGTTCTGTAGTCCTCTAATGGAGAAATTCATCTAGTCTTGCTTGGCTAGAAGAACAATGACCAGAAGCAAAACAAGTTTATGAAGAAGATGACTGGTCTAAGTGTGTGGTCTGGCCAAGTCTAGGTAAGCCCTTTCTGCCTACCTAAAACACAAAGATGGGGTGAGGAAGGCAGAGAAACTCATTTGAAACGTATCTGATTTTTCAAGTCATAAAGAAGAGTCCAGTTTCCCTGACTGCTCAAGTTGTAGTTTTCCCAACAGTATATACGCAGAGATACATAAAAATGAAATTTTAGTGTCTTAATTAATCAAGAATGGTTAAATATATAGCTCCAGCGCTCTATGTGCTAAGCAGGCAAAGGTCCACTTGTCTTTAATAGGGTTGTTAAATTACCTCAGCCAGGAACCTGGCCTATAACACTACAAACAGTCTTGAATTCCCTGACCTTTTCAGTTTGTATGATAATGTTAACATAAACGTAAAGGAACTGTCATTTCTCTTTCTAGAAGCCCCTCTTCTCTTTGGATCACAGGATCCTGAATCATAGGGAAAAGAAGGCAAATTTCTCGGTTGCCTATAAGAAAATGACACTTGAGGACATACAAGGACATCTTCTATTACATCCAAAAGGAAGTATTTGGTTCTGAAGACTGATAAATTACAAGATTAGCTTAATGAAACTAAAACTCTCTTTTAACCTATATTAAGCTTAAAAAAGCTTAATATATATTTAAGTGTATATATATGTATAAAAGGTTTGGAAAAGGTTTGTCTTTTTAAATAAGTATTAGTAACATTTAGACTGCTTTCTACAACTACTGTGTCATTGTGACTCTTAAGATGCTTCATAACATCAACAACCTATGCCTGCAGTAAGTCTGTTCAGTGAGCAGTAATCATTGGCTTCATTTTACAGAGCTGAAGTACACTGAGAGGTTAAGCCACTTGCAAGGGAACACATGTCAAAACAACAAACTGAAAAATGCAACTGAACGCTGCGGAGCTCTGCTAACCCATGCTTACATGTTATCAGTAGCTCTGCAAAACGTCTAAACACACTTACTCCTAAATGATAGCTTTAAGTGACTCTGGCAATCACGCGGAGAGTGGACGCACAAATAGACCTTGCTGGGATAGTTAGGGTCAGAATCAGATGTGCATTGGCTGCTGTGGTACCAGTCCAAAGACATTGCCCCACAGCAACAAAAGAAAGCAGTTTGCTTTCTCACTGAGGGATCAGCTACCTCAAACTGCTTTTTGTTTATTGTGGGGTAACAGTGTTCACAGCCCATATCTTGCTCTGTAGATATGTGTTGGTGTAAATACCTTTAGCAGTGGTAACTATTTGCCGTTATAACAGTGTAAACGCCTTCTTGTAGGCTGTTTCATTCTTTTTTTAAATAAAATTCATTGAAACAGTTCACTTAGAGTAATTTCGTCGCCTTTGTTTAATCTCATTTTTAAGCTGTTGACCTTAAATTCAGATCAACCCCAAAATAAAAGGTTTCTGAGAGAGATGTTTGTATTCCATTTCACACAAAGGAAGGGGCATATAAGCCACTGACGGCAAAAGGGAGCTCAACAGGATGTCCTTGCATTGGAAATTTCATCCTTAATGTGCACTGATGCACTTTTATCTACAGTCATCTTTCTTAAGGGATCCAATCTTAAAAAGCCTTCCTCTTACAAACAGCCTGACAAGTTCATTGGAAAAGCCTGTGAATATAAAGATATCTTATGAGCAGAGCTTGGAAGATACGGCATTTATATATCATGAGCTCAGTCTATAAGCACAGCAGTCTCTGGTACACATCTGATTTATCTTAACTCCTACTCTAATACTAGCCAAATAACACCACCTGATAACCGAGGGGAATGACACCCACACACCAGCATATCTCAAGTCCAGTGATTTTCCTGCAGGGGCCAACCCTAGACAGCTTAATTCACATCAAGTAGTACTTTACGCCATGAACCACCTCGCCAACGCGCACGGGACGGCTTGTGAGTCCAGGCACGGCATCCTGTGAGCAAAACAATCAGCAACCAGCTCCACGTGGGAGTGCCGAGCTCCCGGAGAACCACAGTATCACAGACCAGCGCTGGCGAGTAATGCATTAGAGGCCAGTGCTGCCAGCCCTCAGGCCAAATGCGCTGCACCCTGCCTAAAAGCCTTCATAGCTGCCTGAGTCCATTTAAAATAAAAGAGGTAAGCATAACAACCACTTTTTCCTTTACCAGGGAAACCAAGTAATCTCTAGGTCAATTCTGAATGATAGAGAACAATCTCATTTTACCTGAATGCAAGCAGCACCTCTAGACTTCCCTACGGTTCTCTCCCCATTACCTGCAGCACATGAAAAGGGCAATTTAACTCAAGGAGTTTATATTTGGAGCTTTTTTCAGCACTGTTTCCAGAAAATAGCAGACGTTAGTTAATGATCTTTAGACATTAGATCATAAACCACATTCATTTGAAATGCTGCAATCTCAGTGATTATTTGTATATCATTAAGCAACATCCTTAGAGCAAACTCAACATATTCACTTACGTTTTTATTAAAACATAGAAATTTTAGTTAACTTTTTATTTCATATTTTTAAACACGCAGGATATTTACAAGTTTATTACCTTTGCTTTGTTGCCTCTTTTCAGAGAAGTAAGACATAAGCACAGTGTCATTATAAAGCACAACATTTCTTTGGAATTGTGACACACAGACACAAAGCAGATGACATTTGTCCACCCTGAGACACTGGGTGTGCATTAAAACTAGATCTTATGGGTGTCTATCTTCACAGAGTTACTTAGCACACGGGTCCCCATGAGGTGAATGATCTTATTTAAACTGCAAAAACAAAATCAGGTTGTTTATTTGAAAGTGGAGATAGATGAGTTTGGGTTAGACTGATATGGGTGTATCTACCACAGTAGGAGACCCAGGCCATGCTGTGACTGCATGTCAGGCTCATTTGGGGATGCACACCAGCTCTCCATCCTCCCACTCGCCCGCACACGCTCTTCACACCCGGCTTCTCCCGTGAGCGGGAAACAGGAGCGGGCAGGCAAGCTGGGAGCTGCCGCAGGCTCGGGCAGACCCCCCCAGCCTGCATCAGCAGAGAAGCAGAATCAGTCTGCATCGCAGCGCAGAAATATCTGATGTAATCACTTTTGGCCTACATGTGCTTAGTAATATAACCACAGGTTGTATTTTCCAAAGCACAGAATGTATGTATATGCAATATATCTAGTTTTGGAGGGAGGGAGAAAGTTATATATATTTTTGTACACAACACACACACACATACATGCATGCCTATCTATCTATATATACCTACATATGCATAGTTATTTATAAGTTAATGCATATACGTGTGTTAAACATATAGCAACTCACATTTATAAAGTAAGATTCTGTCTTGTACTATTAACTCAGATTCAGTTTTATCTAAATATCTATTGTAAATATTATCTAGGACTCTCATTCATTAGAATAATACCTAAAAAAATTAATTACATAATATATGCTGAGAAATGCCTAGCTACGTGACAGATTAATTAGTTTCATTTGAACACATGTAGTGTATGAAAGAAATTAATTCAATTAACATTGTGGCTCTCATCCTGCAAAAGCATATGTGAATCCCAGTGAGTTCAGTTGTAATAACTCAAATTATTCATGGGCAAAAGTGTTTGCAGGTCAAGGCTATATATGTTATTTGGTTGTTACATTATGCTAATTTTGGATCTACTATTTCACCATAAAATCTGACAAGGCAAAGTCATTTATGAGACATAAATACAGAGAATTGAATTATAGAGAGTCCTCTACATACATAACAAGATAAATTATTAATTAACATTCAGAGATGAAGATATGTTGCCTTAGAGAAATTATTTAAGGGCATCTATTGACAACACTGACCACGGGGTGGGGTCCTTCCTGCTTGTTCTATACTGGGCTCTATGAGAGAAATGCAATATCCTAGGAGCAGCTATGCTCTGAACAGCACACACTATACAACCTAACCACTTGTAGTTACTGCAAAATGGACCCTAAGGAGCCCTGCTGCCAAAGTCGAGCTTTCATAGCACAAAATACATCGCACGGCTTCCTCCGCAGTCACGTCACTCTGTTCTCTCTCTCTTCAAGGATTGCTCCGATCCCTCCTCCCCGTGGGCTCCCACCATCGTCTCTTCCCTGTTCCTTCCCTCGCGCCCCCTCTGCCGAGTGCGGCACCCCTCCATCCCTCTGCCGGAGGCTGCCTTTCCGTCACTGCTACAAGCTACTGTAGCTGGGACAAGGCGAACCCGTGCATCACGGAGGCCTGCTTAAGGTAAGATATTATCGCATCCCCTGACTGGCACACCTTTTTGCTGGTTAGATCCTGTGCTGATGCAGTCAGCAGAGCTCTGCTGGCAGGAATGGAGCCGTAGGGATTTACACCTGCAAGCGCCCAGTCTCAACGCTCAAATGAGATCCAGGTCAGCAGTAACCCAGCACGTCAGATATGTGGGGTGGACCTGTCTTCCAGCAGCTTAAATAATCAAAAAAATTAGAATTGAATTTATGCACATTATCTAGGCTTTCTCTGCAGGCTCCTTCCCACTTTGGAGACTTCCAGGGTCACATCATCAGGGGTCCATCTCACTGAACTGTGGACATCATCTTCCTCTGAGCTAGTCGCTCTCAGCTCCTTTCACCACTAACAGAGGGAAACACTTTTAGGGTGCAATGAATCTGATTTATATTGCATTTCTATTTAAAGCTGAGATAATTCCTGTCCTAGAAATGCCTGCTTCTCTCTATGCAGGGTGACTAGCTCACATGTGGGTGACGAAAGTCATCTCACCTGTGACAGCTTCATTAGCAACATTGCTCACACTGAGCAAAACAAAACACAGGGCCCAGATTTTAACTGAAAACAAATTTTGAACAGGCTAACACTTGCAAAATTAGAGATACAAATCTCAACCCAACGCAGCATTAATACTCTCCTTCTCCTCAGTGCTTTCTGGACAGAGTTTTGGGGGTATTTGATTACAAAAGAATATAGACATTTTTGAGCAGAATGAAAACTTGCTCTGTGTCCTGTCTTAAATAGTCTTCCTTGGTGGAAATTTTTCAGAGAACTACAGAAAAAAGATGTCTGATAATCTTTCCCCCACAGGCAAAGTCTCCTTTGACCCCTAAAGGGTCAGAGATTAACTCAAACTGTGAAGCATAAAGCTTAACATACCTCTAATAATTTGTTTTCATTTACTGCAATAACTCTGGGATGCTGATCTATGGAAACTCCAACTCCTGAATCAAAACAGTCAAGATAATGACTAAACAATACTTTGAAGCAGTAAGTCTCCCAATTTCATGAAGAGGAATTTCCTTTAAATCAGCATTAACTAAATGACTCGGGCTTGCCATATCCCAGTCTGAGATATTATGCCTGAATTACAGGATGGAAAGCAGGGTGAAATACAGGACACTGTTTTCCACAGCACTCTGTCCATACCTGAGAGTACCCCCTTGGAGAAACCACTGATCTGATCTGTAGCTAAACCAGGGCATCTACAGCTCTGTTTGACTTTATTTTGGTGAACAAAACTGTATGGCTTAAAAGCCTTGTCTGTATTTTTCATGCAGCTGTCCTTTATTCCCTTTCAGCATTTTTGGCTGCTATAGGAATAATGCACTTTCCAAGGTGATCATAAAAACTGCAAAAGGAATCAGCTCCAGATGGGTTACAAAATTGATGCCTTCACTGCCACCATATAGGCATTAACGTTAGAAAGTTTTCTCAAGAAAGAGGAGGTTAGGATAGATGAAGGAGAACACAGTGGAAAATATCAATAAAATGTAAGCATAAATACCATTAATAAATCACAAGCACAGCATATAACTCCACATACTAATTCCAAAAAAGACAGTCCTAATCGATAAAATATATGCGTACTCCTCTGAATTTGTTTTTAAGTAGTATAGAACCACTCCCTAATTTCAAAGCACTGTCCAGTGACTCTTTGTATTATGTAAAGTACACAATTTGGACATGTTGACTTCTCTAATTAGTCTATAAATATTTGACTTTTACCCACTACTTTGGTAAGTGTGATAATTGCTGGGGAAAGGCCAAAGCATTTATGGTCAATCAGATGATGAGAAAAGGAATATGGCCCTTTCAGTGAGTAAAATGTAAAGCATTATGTAGCAAGGCAGAAGCTATTAGCAGGATCAATATTTCTCCTAGTACCTTAATAAATCATTATATCAAAGAACAGTTGCAGGATGAAGAAAACCTCATTCTACCAATGAGGATGCTTCCAAATCAGCAAATAAAACATCATTTAAATTACGAAGACCTAATTGGTGTACAAAGGCAAACGGCAAGCACAGAATACAGCCCTGTGATGCTAGACGTGTAAGCATTTTGAATCATTAGTGAAGGAAGAAAAGCAGAAACACAAAGAAACAGCTATGCTAAGAGCTACACATGCATAATTTGCAAATTGCTAAATATGTATGAACCCACCAAACTGTAGCTGACTGATGACACCATGTTTGGTGTAGATATCATAGGCAATATAACCAGAAGAACACCTGGAAAACAGGATGGCCTTTAGTATCTTTACTATTATACTGAAAAGAATTTTTCCTCCTCTTTTCTTCTCTTTAGCTAGCTCAACTGTTATTGGAAAAAACATTTGTAAATGCAAGGGTGGGGGAAAGGAAGAAATCTTCTAAAGGCTATTTTAAAGCAAGGAAACTTTTACCCTCTGATACTACATCTGATACTACATATCACTGCTTACCCAATATAGCTATCATCACATGTAGCCATATGCACACTTGCACACAAGACTGAGAAGGAAACTCCAAGAAAAGCTAATTTGAGTTCCGTTCAAATAAGGATTAAAGGACCATGAGCATGTACATGTCCCACACAGCAGATAACCCTCCCAGTATACATATATGGCTCTGAGAAGAAGATAAGGCATGACAAACTACTTTGCATTATGTTGCAAACTTACACATTGCTATGAAGGACAGTAGTGCACAGCTTATGAACAGCCATCACTGCAGTTTTTGGCAATACCAACACATAGCACTTTTGATTTATAGTGTTACCCTTCAATGTAAAAGAGAAATGATGAAATGTAGTGGGGAAAGAGTCACCAGAGTAGTGAACATATGAGTTCCCACTGGGCCAAAAGGTAATACATTACTGTAACAAGTATTCTGGTTTATTCTTTTGTTTGAATAGTCTAGATTTAGCTCTTTACTGAAGAGTTTTTACAGAAAAGCAAATATCTCTCAGTTTTCTGAGGTCTACTTTCGAACTCTATCACAGCCTCAGAAGCTTATTCCTAATATATTTAGATGCAACAACTTCGTTATGGAAGTCAAAGTGGGTACTCTTTGGTTCTCTAGTTCATATTTCATATACTTCTAATCCTATATAGTTGACACTTTAGAAAGTCAACTGTCATATGGCTGGAAAGCTGACACCTCCAGAAAGTGAACAATGGAGGAAAGGAGGTGAAAAGGACCATCGGATTGCTAAGTGACAGCTCGTCTCCTCACTCTCCGCCAGCAGAGATGTAACTTGCCTCTCAGTTCTGTGGTAACATGGAGTTTTGGCCATATGGCAATTGACCTTACAGAGTGTTGACCAGATGTGTTTCCACCATATGTCTGTATCTGTCAGCTGAATGCATGCATAAAAATGAACAACCCGTGAAAGTTTCATGCCCAAAACTCTCCATATAGATGTATTTATTTTCTCAAACTGTAATTTCTTCTGAAAAGCAAATCAGATCAGTCTCTCCATAAGTTGCTTCAAATGAATTTGTTGGCTGATCCTTGTGTTGAAGAAAACACACCAGTCCTGCTTTACAGAGCATAATATGCCAAGTGGAGTATTAGAGAAACCCATTGTTCATATACTTAACTGCCTGTTTGCCTCCCAAGGGTTCTTCCTTCTTTTCTATTGATTTTATGTGTTCTTCCACTCACCTCATGCCCACAAACACACACATCCCACTATCTCTGCTAGTATCCTCCAATCTATTTTAAAAAGCAGTTAAAGGTATTTTTTTGTCTGGATCCCAAAGTATTACTTATTGACGGCATGTATCAGCTTTGTACACTGTAAACTGCTCAGGGCAGAGCCTACTTGTTTATCTCTTAAATGGCCATAAAGGCATCATCAGATTTACTAGTCAGGTAATAAGCATCAGATGGGATCACTGTAAGCATGACCCAAACGTCAGCAATCATGTCCCATGTGATCACAGGCGGAAGGCTAACACAGTAGGTGTGCCCTTTCAATCCTATTATCATAAACCTCATTTTTTCCAGTGCAATAGAAAGGTGCGCTAACTCTCCAAGAGCTACTGGGATGGTAGTAAATGGATTCAGCAAAGGTTAAGGATTTTCTTATTCTAGTCTGCCTGAACAACTAATTAACAGCTTCCTTGTTTGTCATTAATTTTGGTTGCCATAGTAGCCTCTTTAAATGGTCTCTAACAAATAAGGAAGATTTATCATTCTTACTCTAAATCGATCAGAAAATGAATGATTTCACAATCATTTTTGTTTCATTGTAACAGGTAAAGCATAACGAATCATTACAATAGGGCCCTCTGAAAAGGATAAGATGTCAGTTTAAATACAGAGCAATCTTAAAAACCAGATCCAGAGATTAAGAGGGAAGTGCCAGTTCTGTGCAAACAAAAAAACTGGCCCCAAAAGGAATGCAAAAAATGACAACAATTTATAAATAATACATATAAAAGTTTCTAGGAAATTTTTTACTGCAATTAAGGCAATTTTGCCTGTATATAAATGCTTCTATGCACTGCTTGCTGCTCAAAATTCACAGCTAGTGAGAGACCAAGGAAGCAAAATATTGTAAAAGAATTTCCTAAAAAACAGTGTTAAAATGGATTAGCTGAAACAGAGGAATTTTTCATCCACTTTAGGCTTCTTGGATTGCAAAGAGAACAGCAGCCCACAGGGGAGAAGGGAGGGGGAAGTACACGTCTGCAAACTAATCGTGGAGTAAGTAAGAGAAGCCACATAAACATACTCTCAGTGCTGAGGCCAAGTTAACAGCATTAAGTCAGAGCTAAAAAACACTGACAATCGAGGAAATTCATTAGCTGGTACTCAACATCATGTTAACTGTGCCACACAGCTTTTAGTTGGCTTGGAAAATGGGCAGAGTGAACTCACACCTATCAGTGGAGGACTGAGTAGATATAACCCACATCTGTTGTTCTGTTGACTCTGACAGCTTGAATCCTGATGAACTGAAGTGTAAACCAGTCATTTCAAACTTTTGGTGAGATTTTGAGGAAGGGAGTAGAGAAGGAGAAGTAGGGGAGCAAGGAATGGATTCTGGACCTAGGCCAACAGCTGCTGAGTTACAGCTTTCTATTGGGAGGGCTAGGCAAAAAGTTTATAGTCTGAACATATGCCTGGAGGCCTGGAGACTGAAGAAGAATATCGAAGTTTGGTTTAAACTTCAGACTTCTAAGAACCTCATGCATTCAGTGGTAAGGCCACTTGTTAGCAGTCCAGTGAATGCTCAGGACATGCAGTGAGATGTCTTCATAGAAGCAAAAAAAATACTGCCACAGAGGACACCCACGTAAACTTAGTTTTTGTATTATAACTTAAAGACATTAAAATAGCATGTTGCATTTGGCTATCGAACTCTGATTTCTTTTGAAAGCCTGTCCTATGACACTGCAAGCTATCTGTTGGTGGTATGGCTCTCGAGAGAGAGAAACTTTCCAACATAAATCTCAACTCCATTGAAGCTACAGAAGGAGCTACAGTGAGAAACATTGGTGTAAAAATCAAAGATGCATTCATGGGAGAAGAGCTGTGTGTTTTGCCATTATAAAATCAGGAGGCAGAGGTCTAGCATTAAAGAGGTACGCTCTCAGAGGGATTATAGAAAAATCACAGGCTCAGAATGCTCCGTGCCCCTGCACAAGGGGACGTCTTGCTCTCTCTGTCCATCTGCGGTTCATTGGGTCCAGATAGTGCATTTGATTGATTTCACTCATGTGTGACTGACATGAAAACAACTGGTCTGCAGGACTTTGACCAAGATTAGAGAGAGAAGTCTGAATAGCTCATGAAAAAAGAAAAGGAAGAATATTTGGGAATGATATTAGATTTCATTGCAGAAGATGCTATGTCTTCAACCTGCTACTCTCTGATCATCTCCCTTCCCTTCTCCCCTTTTTTCCTTGACCGCTCAGTATAGAAGAAAGGACACTTGGGATGTATTCACAAAGTAAAAGAAACATAGAACAGTGTGATTAACTTCCTAAGTACGTTTGGCAGCCTTCAGACATTAAAAGAAATGCATTTTAAAGAAATTAAGTCTCCTCTAAGCAAAAATCATAATTCGTCAGTCAATTTTATGAACAAGTTGCTATATTTCAGACTCAGTCCTCTCCTGGATTTAACGTATGACCTTTGCTTTCAAGATTCCTAGTCCCTCTGAAACATTGCTGGTTTTTTTTCTTTGGTGCTGGCTCTTTGTTCTTAATTAGATCAAGTCAGGTTTCCACTGAGATGGTAAGAATAGTGTCATCAGTGTGTTATCTGTCAAGTACTTTCATAACTGTCTTCAATTGCTCTCATAAATCTAGTGCCTCTGTGCAATCCCACGTTATGAAAATTGTATGCTGTCTTTCAAAGTCCTTCCTCTACTCTGTGTACCAAAGTAGTTCTGGTAGTAAATGTAGAAAACCTTCCTAAGAATACCAGCAAGCGCAATTAGCAATAGCAAAAAGAAAGAGTGGGTTTGCTACTCAGTGGGAGGAAAAGCTATTGGAAAGATCATCTGTGATCAAAGAGCCAACACAGTTAACATTGGAGACAAACAAATAGGAATTCAAGCTATAATAGGAAGAAGTTAATTAGAGAGCACTGAGATAAGTTAAAGATTTTCATATTGGCTGCGCCTTATAAATATCACCCTAGAACATGTAGAAAACTGACTGAGGGAATCCTAGAGAATCTGCCAATTTTCTTTGAGAGACCAGAAATAGTCAATTGAACTAAATGGGAAATAACCAAACACGTTTAGTCTCGCTGGGAAGGATCTGTGGTTACACAGTGAATCACAAGCTTAACCAGACTCACTGTCACATGCTTACAAATATCAGTTTGGAAACACAAAGGAGAGTGTTGTCTACAAGACACGTGGGGAATTCTTCTCTTATTCTTCACTTTGCAGAGACTTTTCTAATGGTAAGGAAAATTAAGCCTTGGGAAGAATTGCCCAGACAGACTGCAGAATCTCTATCAGTGGAGGCCCTCAGAAATGGGTCAGCCAAAGCTCTGCTGGTAGTAGTGTCAACACAGTCGAGGCAACCACAGGGCCCTCATGCTACCTGCTGATTTTCTATGATTCTAAGAAACAAGCTGTGGCTAGTTAGCTAGAGAATAATTTTTTGAATTCTAGGACATTTTGGGCAATAGCATGCATTATCTTCTCCTTGGCTGATTTTTAATAGTGTCTGAAAGCTCAAAGTTAAAGATGGCTTGACCCATGATTTTCTCCCCTCTTTTTATTTTCATTTTTGCTGTTTGAGCAAACTGCCTGGTCATACTTTCCTCTAACTCTTGCAAAGCCTCTTGAATATAATATTCTGTGGTCTTTCCCCCACGCCCCCCAAATGTGGGATCAATGGCATTAAGTAGGAACACATTATTTCCTGAATGGTTGCCTATAGCCATAATTGAATCATTTCTGCTATACAATCAATGAACTCCTATTAATGTTGGTGTGCATTCCTTTTAGTTTTTCTTTTGGGTTTTCATTTGTCACACCTAATCATCAATTTCTATACCCGATGCAATAATTGACCCTAGAAATCTAAGTCCTTCTGGAGCAGTATATCTTAGGACTTCAATCTCAAATAGTTATGTATGCTACACTTCAGCATAGAAAGCAAGCTGAAACTTTCTTATCAAATTCAAGGCTTTTCCTTATTATTATTTATGCTATTGATTGAACTTTGCTGAGATTTGAGTACAGAAGATGAAGAGAGGCTGTTCCTGAGCTGAACTGATTCCAAAGAGTTTTTATGAGACTGGCAACGAGGACTTGAATAATCATCACAGACAGTTTCTAATGACAATAGGGTTGCAAATGTATTCATTTCAGGATCAAACTCACCATTATTCTCTCTCCATCTACACAAATCCAAAGAGTTGCTTTAATTTTTACTATTTGAACTGCTAGCCTTTCCACATATTTTAGCTAAAAAGTAAGAGAGAAGGGACATAAACTTGCCAACATTGTGTTAGGCTGTGCTGGAAGAAAAAAAAGATTTTTTATAGCTGTTCTTTTTGGCTTGCACTGGGCCTCCTTGCTTTTTTATGCAACAAGCATGGCAAATTTCACTGCTGTTTCTTGGACAGTAGCAGTAACTGTGGATTTCTCCTTCTCTCAAGTGGAGAAGATACTTTAACTTCCTTTCAGAAGTGACATCAATTCATATCTTTCTGTCTATGGCAACAGACTCTTACTGGAGCTGGAGCTTATGACTTTCATCTTGTTGTGGCACCTGCTTTGGTCAAAGGGATTACTGATTACTCCTCCTGGTGATGATATTAGGTTGAGCAGCTGTCCTCCCTGTTCTGTTATTATTATTCATGATGTGTGATTGATCTTTCTGAGGACCTTAGTGATAGAAAACTTAGCTGTTTTTTTGCTGTCTTTCTTTTAAAGGGACCTGAATGGACAATAATTGTTTCTGAAATGTGCTACAGCCACTATTTCACTGCATCTGTTGCTCGCATAACTCTGGGCAGCCAGAATGAGGGCAATGAAAAGGTGTAAAATGTGTAGTTACCCATATGCTGAGAGAAATCAGTTGCACACTTGTTGTCTCTCAAACAATGTCATTCATTACCTAGCACCGTACTGAGAAGAGTTTAAAGTACAGAAAACAGAGAAGACACTGCCAGGGACTCCACCTAGGCAAAGCTGAGATAAGTCACACGTTGGAGTCGTTTTAACTGAGAGTACACCACCATCATTAGTTACCACGCTTCTAAACTTTGGGCTTGTTTTTACATCGTTTGTAACCATTTGACAGTCGGGTTGGCTATATTCAGCTTCTTATAACTGACACCTGAGTCAGGAACTTAGAATACACAGAGGGATATAGATATAAGGAATGTGAACAGGAATTGTAAAAAAGTTTTAGAATGTTACCTATAGGAACGGCAATTGTTCATTCAGAAAAACAAATAAATAAATGAAATGTTACCTATAGGAACGGCAATTGTTCATTCAGAAAAACAAATAAATAAACGAAATTAACTAGAGCGTAAGGACAGTCTTCCTTTTAATATTTGACAGACTAACATAACGAAGGTGATGTTCAACTGTTCCCCATCTTCACCAGAAGACACTAAACAATTTACTATGAAGAAAAGAAAGTTTGGACTTTAGGAATACCCCTAAGTGCTGTGTAGCTCTAGAGTAGATTACGCTGGGTGGCACTGAATCTTCCTCACCAGAGGATATATTTTTTTAAGATTGGATTAAACAAACATCTCTCACAGATTGGCTAAACATCCTCACTCTTGATGGTATCCCAGGCAAACGGACCAAATGATCTTTGATGTCTTTAAGGTGTTTTCGACTTCTGTCATGAAAGACCACTCCTCTTTTCTGTGAGGGGATCTTACAGGAGGTAAGATCAGTCAAGATCAATATCTAATTGCCACTTTGGAAGAGAAGATGATGGGCACTGGGTAAGACAAGTAAAGGGCCTCACATCTGAGTCTGAGCCTATGGACACTTAGGGAACTGAGACATCATTCAAATACATATATATATATATATATATATATATATATATATAAAAATATATATATATATATATAAATTTAAATCAGCTTGTACATGCACCCCATGATCTGGATACATCAGACTTTATAAACTCACAGTCTTGTTTTATGAAATACAGCTGTCCCTACGAGGCAGTTTTGTGAGATTTACTCCCCCCACCTCCCCATTTTATTTTGCCACATTTCCTTTGAGCATCTAGCTTATAGATTTTCTTCAGGTAAAAGGCTACTTGGTTTCCATCTGTTCAATAATTCAAATATGCACATCCAATGCACATGTGGCACATTTACAGGTAGCAATGTCCCTTTTCCTTCCTCCAGTTTTGCAGCCAGACAATTTGCATCTAAGGTGTGAGAAGACAACATGCTCCTGTTTGCCTCCACGGTTCTGGTTTCTGCATCAGCTTCCCCTGCTTCTCTGTGGACTCCCACACATCGCGCACGAGCGGCCGCTTCATTGCCCGTGCAGCCTCTGGTGGGAGAGCGGAGCAGGGAGCAAAGCCCAGCAGCACTGAGGATCTGGCCCCGCTGGCAGCATGGCTTTGAAGCAGGCGTGTGCACGTACCGCAGCGGCAGCAGGGCACGTGCTGGTGAGGAGAGCAATGTGCGGTTGCCATGCTTACACGCTCTCGTGGAAAACCACTCTCCTGAGGCTCTCCCCCTCCTTTCTCTCTTCCCCCTGCGTCGACTTTCACCAGCCTGGTATTTTAAAAGTCGCATCTTCATTACTGAAGAAGCGGCAAAGCAAGAGAGTAACACTCGGTGCGCTAATACCCCACCAGGAGCCAGCCCTGGCCGACTGCCCCCGTCCCACGGGGCTGCAACACCAGGGCAGGGCAGGAGAGGCGCAGCCCCGGGAGGCGGGTGCCGGTACGAAATGCTAGCGGGGAGGCGGAAGGGATGGAAATGATGCTTTTCATCCCACACGGCAGCGAGTTTCCTTCCAGGATTCTGAATGGTTTTCACCACCTTTGTTTTTCTCTGTTTCCCCTAAAACCAAGGCACGTGTTTCACCATAGGGGTGTCAAGGGCAAAGATCAGAGGAGTCACTGAGATGCAGTTGGAGACATGCATCATTTACTGACTCCAATAGGAAAATTTAAGAAACTCCAGCAATAAATGAATAAAATTCCAACACAGAAAAGGATAAGCAACAAAGGCAGAAGGGAAAATAAGGCTTCTTGGGAGAATATGTAAAGGATCACAAGCAGCAAATAAAAGAGAGTTTAAGAAAACAAGAGCTGTGTAAGAAGAAAAGAAACATATGAGAAAAAAAAATACACAAAATTTGCAGTGAAAGACATGGGATACAGTGAGAAAGCTGACCTGGATTAAACCAATGATTTCGCTATTCCAATATCCCATTTTTCTTCAAAGTCAATACCAGATGCAAAAATACAATATCACATCCAGAAAAGTGGTGCAACAGATACTTACACAGCTGCAGAAGAAGCTCTGCCCAAACCCTAGGCTGAGTTCAATCAGGCAAGTGCTATATAATTCCTTTATAAATGTGTAATATGAAAACATCATCTGTGATGGCATTCTTACTGATGTAAATCTCTATTTCTGTAAAGATTCAGTGCAACACTTTTTGATAATACCTTGGGGCAATACCTTCCAAGGGGAAATTACGCTTTGTATTTCCTTTTCAGTAGAAATGTCTTGCTTTTTAATTTAATTGGTTTTCCTTTGCACCTGCATTATAATAAAGGTGTAAACAGCAGTACCCAAACTACTTTATGCCACTTAGTATACATGTATCATATTATTATCACATCTTATTTGTCTTCTTTTAAAATGACAGAATCCTAATTTGTATATATATCACAAAGCCATTATTTTTCAGGAATCAGACTTATTAACAAGGAAACTTTTAAAATGTGTTGCACAGCAGTTGTCAACTCCATTTGTATTAAATGCAGAAGACCACAGACCCAAACACACTTTGCTTAAGCACATTTAGCAGTAGCTCTTGAAAATCTTTGGTGAGCCACAATCCAAGCCACACTCATAGATGAGTCTGAAAAGGAAGATTTTATAAAGCTGCTGCTGCTAGCAAAGGATTTACAACCCAGGTGCCAATATGTGCAAAAAGTTTTCTCCCTTCATCCCAAACTGCTCTTGGTATTTGCAATTTTTTCTGCCCCCTCCTCCCCTAAAAACAAGAACACAGACTTTGCCCTAAGGGATATTACCATGAAAGAAAGAAACAATGCATTCATAAAGCCTTAGAATGACACACGTCATTCAACAGTTATGCAATTACTCTGAAAAGCTACATATTTTGAACACACCTCTTTCACTCCACAGAGGCCTGAGGCATTGCGATCAGGTTCGTATCTAAGCCATCTCAGCCAGTCTGACTTAGGGCTTTGCCCACTATAGAAGCTGTAGCTATGTGCAAGGTTTACATCTAGATTCAAACAGTTTCTAAAGCATTTTGGAGCTGAGGTCGCATTAAAAGGTATTACCGGCTCATGATAATTTCAAAGAACAAGTAAAAAGTAGTCTTGGATACCTCTCTCTCCCTAAATTCACCTTCTTTTGTTTGAGGTTTACAAGCCTCTTTGCCTACAGAATTCACACAGACTAATGGCATACTAAATGGCTACACAGAAGCAACAATGAAAGCAATTATACCCAAAGTGCTGTCAAGTAAACTGAGAGAACGAAACAGGGCATATTCCAAACATGAACGTTTTTGAAAATTATTATTTAGAGCCAGATACAACTCCCACAGACCTTGACTGTGCTCTGATACCAGGGTTTGACTACCTAGGTGGAAAAGCTGATTTCTATTGGTCTCTCCCACCAAATTTCTATAGAAATGCTGCTCTGTACTGCCTTTGAAAACAGCGAGAAATCAAATTTTTCTGTTATATACTTGCATAGCAAAACATATTGAAATGCAGAGATGTGTTTTCTACCCTCTAAATCATTGTGCTCTCAGGCCAGAGTGCTCATTACACTACTGTTATAGCTGACGAGGATATAACATTAGCTGTAGTCTCCTCAGCATTCCTTGCCATGCTGGCAGTACAGGAGTCAAGCCAATATTATTCTGCTCTTTTTACAATTTCTTAAATAGCAACTTTTTTTTTATTAATGATTATTATTTTCTTAAACTTTCTATGAACCTGAGCTCCTCCTGACCCCAAAGCCTTGGTTATTCTGCTGACCCTGTGTTGACCGTACTTCTAGAAACGTCCACGGCTGTAGCTGTGGGACAGCCGCTCATGTATTAGTGACACGGGTGGGAGCAATCGATTGCAGGGCCTTTTTAGGTAATGCTGAAAGACACAGCGATGAGGTGAAAATGACTTACAGGCCCAATTCTTTTCTGCAGTTCAACTCTATAAACCGCAATAATTCACTTCACAGGAGAGACGAATAGGTTACTCTGCATTTACATAACGGTAACAGAATAGAGTTATGCCCTAAACATTTTGCAAGAAATTAAAATAATTTTTCTTAACACTTGCTCCAGATTAAAATTAGATTTTACTTTAGTTCGCATGCGGTCAAGACATAAAAGATAGCAAATCGGCACAGGAATCTACATGCTGAAACAGTCAGGATGCAATGAAAGTTACAGACCTTTATAAAAGTAGATAACTTCTCAGTAGCCCCATTGCCGTATTTCCAAAGGAATGTTACAATTTTTCATGGCCAATCCTACAGGAAGGAGAAAGAGAAATTAAAACTAGAGCGTTTCTGAAGGAAATAAGATCAGCTGTCTCCTTGGATATGCAGTGCTAAAAGTCAGTCTAGAATTGCTTTAGAGGATGTTAAACATTTTAAACTATGCAAGCAGTAAGATCATAACAATTATTTAAATATAACAAAATCCAAATTGAATAAAATACAAAATAGTAAGCTTATTTTTCAAAGACATATTATTGAAAACAGTCTTGATAAAAATGCAATAAATATATAGGACTAGATTGGGAAAAAAAGGGGGGGGGGAAGAGAATGCTGCACCAATTTATATTCCCTTTGAACTGTCTGTAATACAGACCTTAAAGTGCATTTTCAAACATATAGCATATCAAAGAAGCAGACATTTATTTCTAGTCATGGCACTTCTAAGCTTTTGGTAAATGAAACCAGAAATAGTCTAGTGGCTCTGTGCTGTGTGATAAAGCATGCACTGATGGGTTCTGCCCAACATCAGCAAACAATTGTTTTTCCTTTTAACTGAAGGAAGGAATTTCCGCAGTAAACAAATGCCTTACGTCTTGCATGAATCCTTCAACAGTGTCAAGGCAAACCTGCTGTTTCACACCTCCTGCTTGTGCTATTCACAGTCAAAATACAAGTTCTTTTTCCCCCAAGATGCATCAGTTGCTATGTTTTCGATTATGACAACTATGATACACAGGAGTAAATCCAATACACTGTAGCTTTCAGCTATAATCCCCCTGGAATCCACACCCATCGTTGTAAGGATAATTATCTAGGTATCCCCAAGGCCATTTTTTTTCAGTTTTCATATAAAAATCACCTCTTGCATAAGACATGAAATTTAAAATCATCCCCTTCACAGATATCACTGAGTCACTCCATTACCTCTGGGACAGATATAAATTATGCATTCTTTGATTCTCTTTAAAATTTTAGATGCACAAGGGGACAGAGAAGCATCTAAATGATACTAAAAATATAAGGCATTCAAGAAAGAAACAATAACTTGTATGGTATTAACTGCTACAGTGCTCCGAAGGCTCCCTGCCTGGTCAAGAAAAGCACATAAAGCACTGAAACATAACAGCAGGCTTGCATGCTAATGGCTGCTAGTGACAAGGACTCATTGAATGTCACTGCTTCAGATACTGCGTACTGTTCATTTTTCTTATCTGTGTGACCTCTCCTTTGAAATGACTGATGAAACGTCTGTGAATTAGCATCTCTGCTTCTGGGCGTTTGCCACCAAGAAGGTACTCAGTTACATCTCTACTAAAATAAAAAAAATAAAATAAAGAAGGAAAAAGAAATTATAATCTTAACAGAAGAATCATAATCTTAACTAAGAATAGTCTGTTAAAGGGTGCTTGGTCTAGACTGTAAAAGGACTACTTTTCTGAAGCTTCCTCATTAAGTTAGCTTTTACCTCAGTGCCATTTAAGAGTATTGGCTTGTCACAATACATGCATTCGTATTTCAGACTTGGCTAACATTTTCATAATTGGTGTGAATAAAAAGGAATAGCTGCTACTGCAGGAAAAAAGAAATCTCTCTGTTCTAATGCCCTGCTGCTATGATGACCTATTTCACACTAGCATCTGTTCTGTTCTGATGAACCACTCCAGATGTAAGCTGGCAAAACAGCACTGAAAGTATGTTAGCCAGACATCCACTGAGTGCTGCAGATGTTTTGTTCCATGCTTCACATTTAATGTATGCCTGATTAATTTTTTTTTCTCATTTCAACGACTTGGCCTACAGAATTTCCTATGAAGTTTTCAAAATCTGGAATCCAATCTGCAGCCGTAAAGAGCAGCTTCCTTTGTGTTAGCTAGTTCATTAACATCTGGAATAACAAGCCAAAAGAGCCTGGGTTTGAACTGCCAATGCAATACAAACTTCAGTAATCTATTATGCCTTAATATTATTTGCCTGAGGATTTAACACAATACTCAATTTCAGTTTCAAAATTACAGATGTTGGTAATATTCAGATGCATCAGTCTGACCAAAAATATTATGCCCCATCTCTGCCTCAAACCCTTGACCTGAATGAGGTTAGTGACAGGGATATGAATGACTTGAGCAGAAAACAAAACACAAAAGTAGTTTTATCGTGAAGTACAATATTTCTTCTGCCACTTAACCAATTTTTTTTTCCTCTCAAAATTACAGGGTTGACTGCAAATCTTCAAGGCTAGCAGCTGCTACGACAGCCTAAGTGCCTTTTAAAAGAATAATAATTTATGAGATGCCTTGGTAGAATAGCAAAGGTCACACGGAAGGGTCCCCAGAGAGGGGTGAAAGACAAAGGTTACAAAGATGACTAAAGACTAGCCTACAGGAAGGGAGTTTCTTGGCAGAAAGATGCTTTGTTGCAACTGCTTCATCCTACCTAGTGTTAGCCCAGTAGTTGCATCCAAACGCACAGCTCTACCTTAAGTTGACTGTAAGACATTGTGTATGAAATATGCTTCTGAAATACGTGGCCCAGCAGCTTGGCCCACTGAGTCACAACAGCACACTTAGCAGCAGATCTGAGGCCACCTTCTTCCACACCTGGGGAGGTCAAACTTAAAAAATTCCCAAAGTCCTTGCAAGCCAGTCCCAAAATATATGCCATTTTGAAGGCAGCCAGTACCATTTTCAGACTTCTAACAGAGCAGCACAGATTGGTTCACCGTTTCTTTTAGCAGCAATGTGAAGAGTCAGTATATAAGCAGCCTAAGATACACAGTTGACACATTGCTTCTAGGCAGCTGTAAATTTGCACACCAGCCATCATGCTACACAGCACTTTGGGCTGCTTTTTCCTGCCACAGCTACAGCATTCCCCCCTTCAGCTGCAGCAAGTACAGAAAGAAAGACAAGGATGAAGACAAGCAGGAACAACTCTTCTTGGCACAGCTCCACTCCATGCAGCATCATTTCTGGGCTCATAAAATAAGCATTAACTGGTGGGAGAAGCCAGCGTTGCAAACCTGGGGGTAACCAGCAGCGTCTGCAGAACATCAGAGTGATAAAGAAAAGCTTAATCCGGAGCCAGTGCGCAATACAAGACATCTCTTATCTCTTCAGAAATGTGTGGTCATAACCATTTTAAGAACTGACAATTTCCAACTGCTCCTGATCAGTTGTGAAAAGTTTCTGCAGCCAGATCAATGGCTGGCACTTGCAGGGGAGGTCTGCACGACCCTGAAGTGTACAGAGGTAAAATCTGCCAGTCAAGGAGAGGTTACTGATCACTTAGAGTGTAAAGGATTCCACATTTGCTGTAGAACAAACTACTGGAGCCCATTTTCCTGCTATTTCATCTCCGCGCCAGGCCTCCTGAGTTCCTAAGTAGGGGTGCTGAGGGATGGCTAACCATTCAGGTAGGTTTACCAAAGACAGTTTTCAGAAATTCTCAGGTGCTTTCTGTATTCAGATAGGTCTACTTGCTGAAGGGGACTAATGCTCTGGACATTACTGGTATTTGCATTCTCTTGTTCTGGCAGTTGCTTGTCTTTTACCACGGCTGATGAAGCCTTTTTCAGATCATAGAAAATTTTTACAATCTCATAAGCGCAAGGAAATGACAACGGAGTGTGCCTTTGGGAGACTGAAGGGTAGAAGGTAAGCAGAAGGTGGGATGCAGCAGAGCAAGCCTCAAATTATAACGGTATGTTTTATTCTGCGTATCATCTGCAGGAACAAGGGAAAGGGAACTTAATGGCGCAGGAAAGCTGCGGACGCAGTGAATAACCCATGAGATGCCCCCTCCCAAATGACAAAATCACAGGGCACATCGTCAGGGAGCCCTCCTGAACCCGACCAGGAGAGGAAATTGGTATTTTCAGTGTGCGTTTTGCCTAACGCTTAGAATTGCTTACTGTAGCACAGCAACTCCTTCACAGTGCCAGATCTTGATGGGCTCTGTGTGTGGGGTTTTTATACTCTCTGGTGTTGGTTTGGAGTGCTCCGTCTGCCTTTATTAATTTTAAACAGAATGGGGGGATGTAAATTCACCATTGGGGATATGTCAGTGTTTGCTCAACATGCTCTGTATACCTTTATTAATTTTGCATAGAATGGCGGATGTGATTTCACCCTGGGGGGAAATCAGTGATAGCAGAAGGCCTTTCCCACAGCAGGGGAGCAGTAGGGAAGGGGGGATTTCACTGTGGGTTTGTTTTGAGTGATTTGTGTGCTTTCATGGGTTTCTAAAGCTGAGGAACTTCTGCTTTCATGAACAGAGGTTTCAATGCCATGACCTACTGGTCTGAAGAGGTTGATTATCTTAATGAAGCATTTCTTATGCAAGTCTTACAGCTTATAGTACATTTTAAAAGCAGTAGATGATAGCTCTTTATTGTGCAGGAAGAGTATGTAAAGGGTGGAAATTAAAAAGCTTTCAAAATTAATAACAAGATTTTTTTAACAGAACAAATGCTTAAAAACTACATAAACTACAAAAGGTCTGTTGTTTAATAAAGGTTCACAAGGTTTAACTTTTGGCTCATTGCAAAAATTGCCTCAATCAGTGTGACCAGCTTGGCAAGCTGTCATCCCTCACAGTTCCTGGGTCCCCAGTGAGCCTACGCTTGGCGTGGAGTGTGCAGGGACACTTGGCTGCCTGGGCTGCTGTTCCCCTGGGCTTGAAGGAGGAGTTGCAGAGAGTTGCTCCCTTGTGGAGACATTCACCAAAGCCTGTGGAAACTCAAGGCTTTATGCATAGGGCTCAGCAGGAAAAAAGAAGAGTCACAGGCTTGCAAGGGGTCTGCAGGGACAACATCCATCTCTTTGTTATCTACCTTTAACTCACACAGCAATGCTACGCTCCATCATTGCAAATCCCTTTGCTTCTAAACTCTTGGTCCTCGTATGTATTTATTCATCAGCATCACGACAATAAAGGGAACGTCCCCTCACTGTCCTCTTTACTTTTCTGGAAAAAATCCTGGAGAAAATAATTTTCATGCCTTCCTTGATTTCCAGAGTCTCCCAGAAGGTCAAACCTCTTTTATACTCAGTTTTGTCAAAGATGGAAAATACTGAACATTGATGCCATGAAAGGTCTGGACCCTTCAGATATGATTACCAAAATGCAGGGAAAATAGGGCTATTGCTCATAGTTCAGTTTTCAAGGCAGAAAATATGTATTTTATTTCATCCACAACTCTGCAATGCCAGGTACAGAGTCTGCTTCCAGTCTTGGAAGCCTCTACACATTATAGGGTTTTTTTCCTGCTTTTTCTCCTACTGACTTTCCGAATGCAAAGAGGGGGACTCCCCTACAGCTCCTTCAGCACGTAGTGGCAGGTGGCCAGCTGCATGTTTACTGTGCAGGGCAATATAGGTTCTGACTCCTCTGTATGCCTGATTTCTCTGTGATTCCTCAGTATAGGGACCTGGCAGGGGCAAGAGGCCATGGGGCAAAGGTATCAATGAACAGCAAGCTGGGGACAGTTTGCTGTATGGAGAAGGGAGGTGACTGCTCCCAAGTGCAGTCTAAGTCTTTTGTTTGCACTTCCCTAGACAGTTCTGACATGGAGGGCACCCAACCAGACAGCAAAAGAACTACCTGATCAGAAGATGCCTTGGTAAGATTTATAATGATAAATAAGGACTCCCTAGGATTTATATTGCTGAAAAGTGCCTTACTGCTCATAACAAACTTGAAACGGTGAACTGAATTAATTACTTGCTTGATCAAAACGTGTTATATACTTGAAAACTGAAGTATGGAATAGCTGGCTCTCACTGCTCACATTTATGTGTCAAGTCATTCTTTTCCTAGTCTGGTGCAGCTGGCACACGAACTCCTTGCATGACGGATGGCTGGGGGCAAAGACTTTCTGCACTGGGACAGGAGAAGCATGGTTACCTTTCTGAGCACCAGAAAGAGCAGGCAGAAACTGCCTTAATTGTAAAAATGGATGAGGGGAGCAGGAAAAAAAAAGGGGCTAGGGGACTGCAGCTGGCTGTTATGAGCTCTGTAGGTCAGCACTTTTATTCTTGATGAATATGGCTGGATTTTGAACAAGTGGGAGGGGAAGAGGAAGGGCAGGGTCTGGAAACTGGCTCACATCCATCCGAGTTGATAACATGCATCTCAGAGAAAAAACAGTAAATACCAGGTACATGTCACAGCATGCAATGCTGGCAACCTGTAATAAAGGCCAAGGCAATGATACTCACCAGCCTCCTCACTATGCTGTCAGCAGCCTGCTTGTTCCTAGAGACCAAAAGCAGGCAGGCAGGGGAGGTAGGGGGCAATGGCAGCTGGGCATCCCTGCCTATCTGTGCACCTCATTCAGGATCCTGCTTACTGCAGCCCATGCAAGGGGACATCAGTCTTCCAGCCCTCCACATCCTTTGTCTATTAGCTGCATCCTAGACAAACTGCAGGTCAGCAGTGGTATTCTATGCCCAGTTCCTGACAAGTCCTCCAAAAATAGAATGGGGGCTAGACTTCTGCTTTATGTCCTTGGCCTTCTTGTAAGCCTTCTTTGTCTTCTTTGTTTCAATACCACTGCATATGAAACTCTGGAGGGGAATTTTATTCAGCCATTGCCTTAGCTATCTCCTCAAAATCCTATTTCTGTGGAGACAAAATCCCAAAGCTTCCCATATATTCTACTCTTTCCCTCAGAGGATAAGGTTATCACAGAATCATAGAATAATTTAGGTTGGAAGGCACCCCTTGAGGTCACTGGTCCAACCCACTGCTCAGAGCAGGTAGCTTAGGGCCTTGTCCAGTCAAGTTTTGAATAGCTTTGAGGATAGAGATTTCACAGCCTCTCTGGATGTCAGCATTTGACCACCCTCACGGTGAAATGTTTTACCCTAATATATAATCAGAATTTCATATGTTCCAAATCGTGTCTGTTGCTTCTTGTCCTATCACCATGCTCCTCTGAGAAGAGTCTGGCTCTGTCTTCTCTATACCCTCACATTAGGCAGTTGTAGACAGCAGTAACATCCCCCACCGACCTTCTCTTCTCCAGACTGAACAAGCCCGGCTCTCTTAGCCTCCCCTCATACATCCTGCGCTCCTGCCCCCTACGCATCCTGATGGCCCTCCACTGAAGTCCATGTGTTTCTTGTATTGGATAGCCCAAAACTGGACACAGTACTCCAGATGTGGTCTCACACGTGCTGAATAGAGGGAAATAATCACTTCCTGCTAACCTATGTCCCGCTGAAAGCATCCAGGAGGCAGCAGAGCACAGATCTAGAACAAAATGCCCTGGAAATGTGTTCCCAAAATGTGTGCTAAATATACAAAGTTTTACTAGGAGTGGGCTAGCATTGAAATAAGGAGATGACAACAGGCCACCTGCCCCCAGGACAGCAGCAGGCCAGCCAGTTGAGAGAGACTGCACAGAAAGGAGGGAAGAAAGGTAGGGAACACTATAATATTTCGGAGCACATAACCACTTGAATATTAGTGTGAAGAAGCTACAACAGAGCTTAAATTACTGCTGATCCTAACAAAAATAAAAACAGCAGTAATTTGCCCATTACAATATAATAAAGAACTGTATCACATAAACACAGATTTTTTTAATATCAGTGTAACCTGGTTTCAATGCTATATAGCCCCACATGACTAGGCCATAAAATGGGACAAAAGTGATATAAACCAGTTGACTTCAGTGGCATTTCTGCAACCCAGTACCAAAGACAGACAGACAGACAGACAAAAGACTATGATCTAGTTAATCTTTGCCAAGAGGTGACATATTTGAATCTTCTATACAGACCTAAGATATCATGCAAATAAAGTCATTCATTGCCCTGCCAAACTAGATCTCCAATACACAGTATTGCATCCTCACAGGAGCAAAGAATTTCTAAGAGAAACCAGGAAGGACGTGCACATGCATGTAGCTGGAACAATAGCTATGCTTCTTTCATCTCTGTGAATAACTCCCTTAGCAAAGAGCAAATTTTAGTACTAAGACCATGAAGTCTGCCTGAGAAACAGTAGCAGCAGTAAGTCTAGAGAAAACAACAGCCTGGAGGAGAATGCTTTTATCAGGACCGCAAATGCTGGATATATTCACAAAAACAACTTTCATTATTGTGGGGGGGTTTTTTTGGTTTTTTTTCTTTTAGGGTGGCAATAGCAGCAAGAATGGAATCAATACCCAGAGCTGATCATAAGGAGAAAAGGAAAGCAAAACTTAGGCTTTTTCTTACTTGGTCACTGGAGGAAAAGACGGACAACCAAAGGAGGCTCTTTGGCAGGAACAATGTTCAAAGCACTGGAACAGCTGGCAAAAGTTCCTGTTCAGTGCAATGATTCGGGGAATCTACAGATGAAATATGATTTCTGGTTAATACTTAAGATATTATTCAGATGCTGTTATGACTAACTCCATATCATATACTTTTCTGCCAACATGGGATTCACTACATGCAAAAGACTTCAGAAAAGTCCCTTCTAGATCAGGAACACCAGCCATTTTTTCAATTTTCCTGCGCAGAAGGCACGGCTGAAGTGTGAGAATTTAATGAGTCAGTACACACCCTCTCCTTCTCTTTCTTTTTTTTCTCCTTTAATTTTATCTCTTCTTGTAAAGATGACGATGGGCTCATTCTGATTTATCTGATACTGGCTTCTTACAGTGATTTATCTATGATACAGTCTTGTCCTTGACCCAGCAAAATTTACGCACTGATGGTATTAGTGGATTGAATTTATGCAGAGAGGGAAGTGGTCTTTTGGACTGACTTGCCTTTTCTCAGACTAAGGTCCTTGACTCTAAACACAGCTACAGGATGCTTCTAACAGGAGTACAAGCATTTGCCATGTTTGTATTTATCGAAAATAATCTGATAGGACTGGGGCCACAAAGCAATTTTTGTGGTTGGAAGAGGTTAACAGTACAAATAAGGTTGAGAACTGCTGTCCTAAACTATTTAGAGTAGAGAAGAGCAAAGCCAGGATTTGGAAATACATTCCTTTTCAGACTATGGGCTAGAGGAATGAGCAGTGTTTGTAAGGCTTCTGTTTCTTATTAGATAAACTGTTGGGCTTGAGATTTGCTGAAGCTTCTTGCTGGCCTCCACTTTTACTCCCAGTTGTTGTGTGTTGCATTAATTAAGCCTGGAGGGGATATGCATGAGTCTCACTATGCCTACGTTCTTATACAGTAGGTTCTGCCTGAGATGAGAAGAGGCTTTCTGGCTATCTGATCTGCAAGAACCAGTGGGGAAACCTGAGGGATTCTGCGACTCCGCACCATCACAGTAATGAGCAGGCAGACGCCCCTGATGGAAGGAACGGTCACTATTTTTCAAAACATTTTCCTTACCCACATCACCAGCTTGCTCACTTCCAGTTTAACAAGCTGCTCTTAAGCCAGAAATCAGCCTGACAGAGACTCTAAGAAACAAAAGTATAATTAAGATCCTAAAACCTTCACTGTTATATTTCAGATATGTCTTTGCTGTGTTACAACTGACTTTGCAGCCTCCATCCAGAGACAAAAAGCTTTCCGCAAACAAATACTTCAATGAATTAAAAACAAACAAAACCAAAATCCAACCCCAAACCCAACAACCATATATCTGGCCATGCTTTTCCAAAGGAGAATCTTAATGGTATCCTACCATGTCTCTTTAGCTTTGCATGTGGGAAGCTTGTGCAGAACCAGCTGGTATCCACTGAACATCAAATAGCAGCAAGAATTCTGTTTTGGAACTAACTCTTAGAACACTCATTTTGCTGAGAGGATAGCACTGCAAAATGTTTGCTTTCAAGCAACTACAGACACACAAACTGAGGTCATATTTTAAACAAAACAGATTCCTCCTGTGCCTGCAAGTGACATGTATGTGCCTTTGTAATGTGCCCATCACTAAGGCATCTGTGCCATGAGCTAATAATATGGAAAAGCTGCATGCACAGGCGAGTTATATTGAAGACTCTGTAAGTACAAAGAGAGGTCATCTCTGGAAAATAGGGAGGCAGGGTCTCTTGTAGCCCAGTCCTAAGAGCCATACTTTAAAAGAACAGCAGCCATTCGTGCAGCTGAACTGCTGTGCTTGCAAGTCCATATGCACGTTAAAGATAATAAAAGCAAGAAATCAGTCTCATAAGCCATTTCCAAACACAGTTGTAGTCTACGTATACATAGTGTATGATGTGTTTGGCACTCCATAAATGCAAACAAATGAAGTATGATGTTTCTCTGAAATACAAGCTTCTACTTTCATACATACTCTCCAACTAGACTGAAATATTTCAAATTAGTTTTTAAACCTTTTGAACATTGAAGCTGTTGTAAAGATTAGAAAGGGTTTTCCATATAGGGTAAATGAGTCATACAGAAAGCACGAGTCTGTACTGAGAGGACGTGCAACAAAAAAATCCGTATACAAACTTGACGACAAGTTTGCAAAGAGAAATACCCAGACTTCTGCAAAGATCATTTCAGGTAAAGGTCTAAAATTCATACTGCTTATTTAGATGTACAGGTGGATATTCAACATGAATTGGAAAGGGAAGAAAATCTGGTTTTTTGTTTGTTTGTTTGGTTGGTTTTTTTGAATCTATCACCTTTAAAATTGATTTGTTAAAAACACTGCTTTCCCTTTGCCAACAGCACCACGGCATATGTATAGGGTTTTAAATGAAGAAGAAGATATAAAGCCTGTCAGAAAATCCACACTACTTTGTTTAGGAAGTATTCTGATGATTGCTCCTTTGAGCCATCATGTTGGCTTCCATATCCCCGTCCCCCCATTTCTACACTCCTCTGCACACTTTTCTTACCCTCAACCATGCCTGCAGTGAGAAATAACCTCTCTGGGCTAAAAAGAAAAAACTGAAAAAAAAAATCAGTTCCCTGACCCTGTTTTCTGCACAACTGCAGAAATACTTGCACCAGAGCGGCTGGCAGGGTATCTTGGGGTTAGGATGAGTGGCAGGAGTCACAACTGCTTCAGTTAATGTTTCTTCTCCAGAAGAAATACTCCACAAACACCTTGGGTATTAGGAGAACCTACAGGTTTCCAGCAACAGCTGGGTCAGCAAGCTCTGGCAGAAAGCATCAGACAGTTGCGTGTGGACTAGACAGTGTGTATGGACAGGAGTCAGGGTAAGGAGAGCATTTGAGCCAGAATGGTTATTTCTGCACGGGAGATAAGGCTCTGATTTCTAAAACATCTGCAGCATACTTCCCTCAGGAAAAAAAATAAAAAACTCTTGATTTTAAAACACAGTCTTTAAATCTACTTTACTCAAAGCCGCATTGTAAGAGGATTTATGACTAAGATGGGAAAAGCATCTTCTAAGTTCTTGCTTGTAATTTTGAGGACAATATCATGGAAACGATGTTTAAAGACCCAACCCTGTCAGCCCACATGCATGTAAATTGTCCTGTAGAGTTCAGAAACATCTACTTCCATGATTAAGGATATTTGGCTGCAGATAGGCGTACAGATTTAAACTGAAGTTGCTTTATTTATGGCAGTAAGTTTCCTCGAGCTAATCAGAGAGCTGTAAATGTCCCACTACAAATAAAGCCCAAGAACATATAATAATTGATACATTTGTAGAGCAGCTTGAAGAACTCCTTGGAAAAATTCTTTTAACTCTTTTCCCCCACTGTACAGCTTGGGGAAGTGTCCCTGACAAAGGCCCATCTGGGGCCAAAACACTGGTTACTTGTTCTCTTTTGCTCTTTACAAATGAAGCAAAATACAGTTAATACATTATGCATGTCTTGAAGCATATTTTTATTTAGCCTATTTTGGTTTGTTGTGCCTTGGGAACTCTGTTTTTCTGGTTAATAATAAAACTGAAATATTAGGGCAGAACACCAGCCAATCTACAGTGCCTGAGATTTTTTAAATTTCAATTAAATGGCTTCTCTAGGTCTCTTTTCCTATTCTCTTATCAGTCGCCAAACCATTCTCAACAAGTTGGCCTGTCCTAAGAGTAGAACCGGCCAGTTGCTATTAGTCATTTTATTTCCTGGTAAGATGATCTGTTGTTTCATCAATGTGAATAAGATAAACTTTTCCAGTAATGTGCTACAGTGTTTTAGTATTGTAGTTTCAGTACAGAAACTACTCTCTGCCTTATATTTTTAGAATTACAATTAAGATAATGCTTAAAACAGATAGGCACATTACACGAGCAAAAGATGATCCTCCTGTCACAAGGAATTTACTGCATTTCAGAATTGAAAAAGCAAGAAAGAACCACAAAGTGCAAGTGAGATAGAAAGGGAAGAGAGGATAAGAGAAGAGAGGTAATGAGATTAGAGGGTTAATTACATTCATTACATGCACATCTTAATACTATTTTTTTATTTTATTTTGAGAGGGTGGGTATACTTTGGCATGGCATTTAGCAGCAATGTGTTCCCCTGGAAACAGATAGGAAAGGTAGGGAGTAAGAATAGATAAAGGAAAGTAGGACGGAAGAGATGAGAAGAAGGGGGCAGGTAAAGGGTTTTGGTGCAAGTGAAAGACAAGTGCAGACTGAGTGACAAGCAAAGTGAGGCAGAGAGAGGAAAAAAAGCTGTAACAAAATCAAGATTTGCAAGGGCAGGAGAACAGGCATGAGAGGTAACACCACAGAGTAGAGGGGTAGCCTTCCCCCAGCAACCCTCATCTCTATTCTGCTTGGTTAGTGGGCAGCATAGATACACCACAGCCACAATGAACTGGTATCCTTAGGACACCAAATTCCCTCTTCTTCTTATGTCGTTATATCAGCTCCTAACTACCCAAAAGACTTCTTTTGGGGAAGGGTGCACAGAAATTGACAGTCCCTTTGTATAGGGACTTTGTACAGAGACCAATCTCTGAAAGTACTGTCCTCCTTCTTATATGGCTACAAGACAATTTGGACTGAACCAGTACTGTTCCCGACTCTTCAAAGAGCTAAGAGCTAGCGAAGCACCAGCATCAAGCCTCTAAGTCCCAGGAACCAGAGCAAGTTATTCTTAAATTCTTAGTGGAGAGACTGTCCCAGCCCTCCAAGCAGCAGTGAGAGACTCTTGCAAGGTGTCATCCTCCTCCTGTCATTTGAGCACCAAATCCCTTGAGCTTCTCTATTGTAAACAACACCCAAATGGTGGAAAGGACTTATTATGAAACAGGGCATTTGCATTTTGTCTGTTATGAAACTTACTTAAAACCAAGCTGTCCTGGTTTCCTACCCCAGTTCTATTTTTCTGGTGGTCATTTTGATTTGTTTGTTTTTTGTTATTTTTTAACTTCCTATGGGTCTGATGGGACACTGAAAAGGTGAGAGTTAAGAGTTGAAGAGAAGCTCTGCAGATGCAAGCTGAAGGGACTGTCTGGCTCCCCAGGTGAGGGAGAAGGGAAGTACTGTCAGAGACTCATAGTTGAGCTTTCTACTGATGCCAGTCCATACCCTCCCCCTCTCCATGCTTGCTTCTCAGCTGTATTTATCCAGCAGCATAGCTGGACTCTTGCAATGAGGCATCCCCTGGACACAACTAACACATATCAGGTAATCACATTCTGGTATGCTTGAACTGAGTAGGAACTTTCCTGGCTAACAGCCTGGGAATGATCTGAAAAGGGCTGGGAAGCTGGTACACAAATCTTCAGTGGCAATTTCCACTGGTGACTTGGCATTCTTTGGCTGATAAAGCCTCCCAGGCTACCTCATATGATTCCATCAGGCATAGAGCAACGGCAAGGATGAAAAAAGTTTTGGACTCCAGGTGGAAAAATGCACATTTTTGGAGCCCTGAGAAGAGTGTCTTTTGACTGCTGTAGTCTTAAACCTTGCTGATGACTTGAGCTTTCTGAGACAAAAAAGTACAGCCATGTGACCAACAGCCCTGAAGCAGACAGGAGTTCGGAGACATCAGCTGGTCCCTCTCTACAGTGGACAGCCAGATCCCAGAGTCATTGTCTGAGCAGAGCTTGGCTGGCAACCTTCTTGAGCATCAGCTCTTCAAACTACCACTGCTGTTGCAGTTGTGGCTACAACAAAACATGTGCTAATGTAGCTGGGCTGCCAAAAGTTGATATTGTCCCTTGTGGAGCAGCTACTGGGCTGGTTGCTGTTGCATTGAAAAATCTGAGGATGCTTTTCCACCATTCCTTTTGCAATAGCAAACAGAAACCCTACTTTTTAGATAAATCAAAATGGTATAGTCAGTATTAGCCTACTCACCTGGCTAAAAATCTAAGCCTACACTTAGATAATATAGATAGCTTTTCACCTACCCCAGTTTCACCCGTAACTTCAGGTGAAGCCCTTCAGGAAAATCACCAGGCTTTTTTCCTTTCTTGTTGAACCCAGACTGGCATCTGGATGGATTCATTCTCACCTTTTCTCCTCTGGCTGCTAAAGAGGACCTATTTTTGTTGGTTCTGCTATACAGTCAGCTTTTGGAAGACTAAATCCACCATACTCACAAAAGGCTTTCTCCCACTGAGGAGGCAGGAGATATATCAAATACTGGGAACACACCCTCAGCAAAAGCCCTCATAACTCCAGGGTGCAGTGCAACAGTGGCTTAACTTGGGTCCTGAAAATTGCTTAGTTGCATCAGTGTACCACTGCACCTGATACCATTAGCCCTGCCTCTTAATGAGTCTAATGAGTTTGGGAATGGCAGCACTGGAATGGTGCACCTTTCCATGGTGATATGACTTCAGGTTGCTCAGTTAGTACTCCTCTTTACTCTGCTCCAATACTTGGGACAGACGAGTCCAAAGATGAGCCCACAATTACTTCTTCTGGCTCTGCTGTTCTTCTAGTTCCTCCCTTACACCTCAGTGTGGTAGAATCTCTTGCCTTAGTGGCATGGTAACACCAATTCAGCCTCTCTATGATATTCTACAAGGGGAAAGAAAACCCTATTAAAAGTGTGACATTCCAAAAATGCTACTGTATATTAGGCTTTCATCAGTCATACACTCAGTACCTTCCAGTGTCCTCTTTCTTAGCAAGTACCACAGCAATCACATGCTCATGCTAATAAAGCGTGTGTAATGCCCTCTTTTTCCTTTTTTTTTTTTTTCCCCCTCTCTAGGGTTCATATATTAGAACAGGGATTCTCTAAATGGTTTTTAGAAAACCTTCCTACTATTTCCATTTGCTATCCTTTATTGCTGTGCTGAGGTTTCACTCAGCTGATACAGAGGTTCTGGTGTGCTTAGCAGTCAGTTCTTCCTGTTGGAAATCAGACTGAGACAGAAGTAGAAGCAACAGTCAGATCTCACTGGAAAGATGCAGATTTTCAAAGCTGTTTCAAGTATAAACTCATTTAAAAATCATTTAAGAACCATTTAAATTAATTACCAAAAAGAATAAGAAAGCTCACCTTACCAACAGCTTTAGGGTCTGTACTATATCTCATGTCTCAGCCTGGATCCCAGATGGTCAGAGCACCAAATTGCTATTCCAGTTTTAATTTTTCTTGTTATTAAACTGAAGATACATCTGGAGACAAATTAGGGAACCCCTTATGAGTGGCCAGGAAGAAGGCACACACAAAGACTATCAAAGAGCCTTGTTATACCCCTGCATTGTGCCTAGGCTCAGGCCAGTAATCTGTCCCATCCAGACCTGCCATTGCTGGAAAAGCTGCAAGCAAATCAAGCAGCCAGAAAGTCTTTCCCAGCTAACACCCATGCATCATGCTCCCTATCAAAGAGATGGTTCTGGGGACTTTGCTTGCAACATTTTACAAATACTTGCAGAGTTTCATAAGCTGGCTAACTACAACCTTTGGTGAAGCTGATTATTGCACTAATTTAGATGTGCTGGCTTGAGCATTAGTGCTATTCTGCTTCTCTTCATCCATACAGAGTGAGCGAAGTGCAGAAAGATTGCCCTGCAGATGACATATGGGCTGAAATACTGGTTCCTGGCATTATTCTGTTCCCTGATCTTCATCCCACAGTCACAATCACAGTCATCCCATGGTCATGTACCAGGCTGGGAGATCACAGAGTGGTTGAGGTTGGAAAGGATCTCTGGAGATCATCTAGTCCAACCCCCCTGCCCAAACAGGGTCACCTAGAGCAGATTGCCCACAACTGTGTCCAGACGGCTTTTGAATGTCTCCAAGGATGGAGACTCCACAACCTCTCTGGGCAACCTGTTCCAGTGCTCAGTCACGCTCACAGTAAAACAAGTCTTTTCCTTGTGTTCAGACGGAGCTTCCTGTGTTGCAGTTTGTGCCCATTGCCTCTCGTCCTATCGCTGGGCACCACTGAAGAGAGGCTGGCTCTATCTTCTTTACACCCTCTCTTCAGATATTTATATGTATTGGTAAGATCCCTTTCTGTGTTCTCTTCTTCCAGGTTAAGTAATCCTAGCTCTCTCAGACTTTCCTCATATGAGAGATGCCCCAGTCCCTTAATCATCCGAGTAACCCCTTGCTGGACTCACTCCAGTAGCTCTGTATCTCCCTTGTACTAAGGAGCCCAGATCCTAACTAGCTCCAGGATGCAGCAGAGCTGGCAAAATCAGCCACCCTTGAGGAGGGAAAAGGCAGCTTGAATTGTCAGCTCCAGACAGGGGCAAGCACGCTGGCAGACAGGCACCCACATCAAAATCTATTTCGGCTGGTATATTAGAGATACTTCAGTTGCCTTTGCCATATTATTAATTCATGCCCTCTCTATGCAACATTGCCTGACTTAGACTTACACGGAACCTAAGCTTATATTAAAAATACTATCACTGCATAAACAGCTCATTAAAATAGATTTAAAATAGGTCTATAAAACTGAAATAAACAAATCTAAAGCAAGGGTAGAATGCCCTTAAAATCAGAGATTTGCACTTGGCTGGAGAAACAAAACGAGAGACAGTTCTCTCATTTCCCCCTTACAGATGTGCCTACCCAGCTGTATATCCTGTAACAATTTAAAAGGCAGCTCTAGTGTGGTTCCTCTGTAGGCAAACACTAATCTCCTTACCTTCACAGACAATTGAAAATAGACATAAGTTGAATATACGATAGTTTAGCCAGATTATTCCAAACAGACTATTCTCTCTAATTCCACAAGATAGAACCCTTTAAGGATATGCTTATACACTCAGTGGTAGTCCTGTGCCTCATCTGCCCATTATCTGAGCTGCAAAGTTTGAGACACAGACAGCTCCACTGTAGAAAAAACAGTTCAATATCTTACTGTAAGGCTGTGCCCATGCTAAGAAAGCCCGCCTCGAGGGAACTGATTTTTGTAGCTCAGAGGGCTTATATATTACCAAAAACCTCTAAGGCCCTGCTTGAGTTTTAGTGCAACTGAAGTGACCTGGATTTTATGGCAGCATTCACCTCTAAATGCATAGACGTGGAAGCGTTTTGAAGTGTTTGATATCACAATGAATAAGACAAAACACAGATCTGTTCGTCTGTCCACTATGAATGCTAATACAAGCTTTGGTTTTATGACAGCATTTTAAAAAATATTCACAACTAGACTTATGGATCACATTTAACAGATGAAATCCTTTGCCAAAATAAAGATAGATCACTTAATGCAGCAAATTCAACATTACACTTGCTGCTGTAGAAATCTTCATTTCCATCTGGAGCCAGGGTCAACATCTGCCTATTCATCTTTTTATAACAATAAACACATCAGTTCTAGGCATAGTATTACATTATTCTGGGACCGCCTATCAAAAGGTATGTGGCAACAATAAAAATTCAGAGTATTTACTGCTTCATAGGCTTGAGATCCAGCACTTTCCAACTTAATGCATTATTATGGGGAACATTAGCTCCAATATGTAATTTCCAAGGGACGTGAAATGTTCAAACCCAAGTGGAGGAGAAAATGAACTAGCCCAAACCATGATGTTTTGAACAGCATTTTCAAACAACTGTGTTTTTCATCCTAATCTATAATATCTAATACATAATATCTATGATTCTGAAACAGACTCCCTCATTTTGCCATCTATTTTATTACTCATTACTGTTCATTTCTATCACCCATTTTGAAAAGAATATATCACAAAAATCCTTTCTATAGTGTTTTAAGAAATAAACCATTTTCAGACATTTTAATAGTACCATGATGAGAGCTAAATATCACATCATCTATGGTACGAGAACTTCTCATTTGTTTCCTCCCAATTTCTTTAAAACCTTCTTTTCCACTGGGACCCTTAGTAAACCACAGTCCTTCCCATTCGAGGATGAGACATCAAACATAATGAGAGAAAGAGAAGGAACAGGAGTTTGCCAGCTCTGTAGCACTGGCGTGATTCACAAGGGGAATTTTATGTCTACCTCTAAACAGATGTCATGGCAGCAGAAGTGGACACACCCTCTCCAGATGGATCTTCAGATGTCATCTTGATGCTGACATAACATGTTTCCATTAAATGTTGCATCCAGAATGACCCACTTCCATTTCTCATACAAATGCTGCACTGTCCCAGCAAGGACTGTTCATCTTTTCCCTTAATTGTTGTCAGCTTTACAGAATTGGAAAAGGCCTGTTAGGCCAAAAGGACCTAAGAGATTATCTACCAGTTCAGAACTCTTCCCAGAAGAAATTCTTCTAGCACTGTTACTGTAAAAAGAGCTATTTTCACACTTGCATGCTATTTGCAAACTGACCTATCTGCGGCAGATAATGTAAGAAAAATCCACACCATGCACAGCACTATCATTAAGAAACAAACCACTCTGAACATAACAAGCTTTTTTCCCCAAAATGGTGCCAGTCGTTCTTTGTTTTTTTCATGGGAGGTCATAAACAAAATTACCTTCAGTTAGAGACTCTCTGAAAAATCTGACAGCCACGAGTTCCCTCAGGTCTTCTAGTACTTGAATGCCACAGAACTAATATTGCTGTTGGCAAAAATGAGAGTAATTCCATTGAGGTTGATGTTGTTTCATCCTTTCACACCAGAAGAGAAGTTGGTACGTAGTAGACATGCAAAACAATTGCATCATTTTGTTGTTCTGTCATGCCCGTACTCCAGCTTTAGCAGAGGAATTTATCCAGTTTTGGAGGTGACCAGTGTTCACAATATCAACACTTAGTGCACTACAGAAAAGCAATAGACGTGGCATACGTGGTAAATGTACTATAATGTTTATCTCTTTGACCTCTCACAAATTTGATTTACTGTGGCTACACTCCTCATAAGAGCTGAGACCTCATGGTACAGCTTATATGTAAAAATTTCATGAGATTCTTTCAGTAAATAAAACAGCATCACAAATATGAGATTACTTCTGGCTTCCTATGGATATACTGAAAACAAAATAAAACAGAATATCCTTCAGCCCACTTGTGAATGACCTGTGTTTGCTCTGCTGAGAACAGCATATGTATCCTACCATTCTTGATAAGGAACAGGGCTTGAGAAGATCAGTACCACTGCTGCAGCCTAAACTCTTTTTGAATAAAAAAAAACTGCTCAGGTTGCATGAATTAGAAAATATTAACTCTGAGATAAATCAGTCTACCTTTAGCCTTGGTACACATCAAACGATATGCACGTTAGTATGATATCAAGTGTACTGAGCTAATTAAAGGCCAATGCTTTTTTTTCCACAACTTCTGTTGAGGACAAGTTCATATTCTACCAGATAAAGGTAACTGCTGGGAGGAAAAAAAAAAAAAAAAAAAAAAAAAAGCTGTAAAAATTGTAGTAGAAGCTATTCAATAATTATGTTCTTGCTTGGTACACAAAATGAATATCCAGAAAATTGTGATCAACTTCTACTTCATGTAATACATCTGCTTCATAATCTGCTAGCTAGGTCTTTGATGTTCTGAAAAACACCAGTAACTGTCATAATTAAATCCTGTATAGTTATTCAGCTGCATAGCTCAACTAATGTTTCACACAATACCATCAGTATGAAAGCCCACTAATTCCTCGACCTGCTAGTGTAATTGGATTAAAATTCCTATTAATTATTATTTTTAAAGGAAACTACAGCTTGAAGTTTGGTACATCATGAGAGTTTCCATTCTCACACAGCCAATACAAACAGCTCTGCTGCACAGTGGAGCAGTTGTCCTTTACGATAAAGTCACATCCACACTACAGCCTTGCATAGCAATCTCATATGATGTCCAAAGTGCTGCTTTACTTCCTCCTGCTAGTTGGGGCATGTAAAACCATAAAGCAATATGGAGAAACATTTACCAAGGACAAACATCTTCTTGTGGATTTTTTTAGACTAGTACTAATTAACCCCATGTTCTTTTCTTCCATAGCCTCAAAAGAGGAGTTTTAAATGATGTTATTAAGTTGATGCATTTGTGCTCATATGAAGGAAGTCAGAAGCCACTGTTTCACATCTGCTGTTTTTCATTTTGTGGTTTCCAATCCCAGGGCTTCTAGTAGACTGGAGCACCCAGCCCCTTCTGCTCTCTCTTCCCTTCCTCTCTACCAAAAATAGGAAAAAAGCCAACCCACATCAATTTATGTTAAAACATATTAAACTTGGACTACTTTGTAAATACTCCTTAACATTTTGGAAGCTCTTTAAAATTTTCAAAATTTTGTGCCTTTATTTTATCGTTTTTTTACCAAGAGACTGAAGTGTGCAGCTAGTTTTCAAACATCCCTCTGTTGCTGGTGCTAAATATTTAAACAGTGTCTTTTGCTGGATTCTCTGCCAGCGTGTATTGCTTGGCTCCTTCCCACGGGGTTTACAGCCTCAACAGAATACTTACCCAAAATTCTGGGGAAAACATGAAGTTAATATAAAAGACAAGTTAAAATGTAAACATGCAAAATCACCACTGCTTATGGTAGAGCTAGCATCCTTCAGTATGAATCACATTAATCCAGTACAGATCATACACTGTACTTTCATCTCAAAGAAGATACAGCATATCGCAGGCCTAACAACTTTTACAGCATGTCCTTGAAGTGTCCTGTTCCTTTCATCACTGCTGAGAAAACATCACAATTCCTTTTACTTTTTCTACCCATAATGATAGGGTAAGCAGTACTAAAAAAAACAAAAACAAAAACAAAAAAAAAAAAACACAACCACACACACAATCACAATAACAGAGAGAGAAAAAACATGATTCATGGGCATAGAAAGTAAATCACTAGGAAAGCCTATCTTGTCCTCCTTTTTATTTTACTCATAGGTCAAGCAATCTTGATGAAGCTTCTTCCACATGCACTTTACTGTTTGCTCTTCTACAGAGAACGGTTATTACAAACTCCTTATTTATTTTCAAAAGCTATACTGAACGAAAGCCCTGTACAGATTACCTGGATGTTTGCTAAAGAACCGCTACAATTACAACTATCAAAGCTAAAGGACAGCACCAACCTCTGCTCTATGATTTACCTGCCAGCACTGGGTAAAGTTGCTGGTGGAAAACTGGAAGTGATTGCTCCATTCTGAGTAGTCCACCCCGGACAGGGAAAGGCCCTACTAGCTAAATGTAACTTCCTGCACACAAATGAAGGTTGTTAGCTGCCCGCAATTTTATCTGTTTACCTGAATAAAGGTGATAAATTACCCTATTACCTTTTCATATACAAATTTGAAGCCAAATTGAAGCTGCTCCAGCGAGTCTTCCCTGCTACATATTTACTCAGGGACCCTTATCTAGTAGGTGAAACAGAGGAGAAAAGCAGAGGGCAAGGGTGAGAAAAGCAGGTAAGGAAGCAGAGAAATCCTGCCCTGAGAACAAAGGCACATTTGCAGCACAGAGACACTCCTGTGCTACCTTAATCTGCTTTCCCTGGCTGGTAATGGTTGTTACAACAAAGTAAACGTGTGACAGCAACCAAAACACGCACCTAGGGCTCCTGGTGGGCCACGATGAGCCCTATATCATTGCATCTCCATTGCTACCCAGAGCTCCCCAGGCCAGCTAGATGTGTCTTCCTTGTTTTTCTGCTTTTGTCTTCAGGCTTTTCCTTTGAATGTCCTTTCTCTCTTCCTTCCTTTTCTGCTAATCTTCACTCACAGCATAATGAATATAAAACATTAACTGTAGCATCAGAACATCACCTGCAAAATCATTCCCTCCTTTGCTCTGTCCACAAGCTAGAGCCCAGCCACTCCTCCCCAAAAGGCATGTTTCTCTCCGTTGGAATAAAAAGTCCTTCAAGACATAGCCTCAAATTCCTGAGACACTAGTCTTGACTAGTGCCCTACTACCATATACAAATAAAATAGATCAGCAAGCAAATGTGGAGTACTGAAATCCAAACACTAACACCAATCAATCAGCACATTTTTTCAGATCACAGTATGGAGGTAATCCATACTTCCCAAAAATAAGAAATCAGTAGGCAAATGAGACCAAGATGCAAATTTAGGTCAAATTCTATCCCAAAGGAGAAATATACATTTCCCACTCAGTCACAGTGTCTATATGGAAAAAAAAAAACCCAAGTTTTAACCGTATTTAATACTCTGAACATGGGAAATCTAATGATGGCGAGCAAATACTCTTTCCTGATGTCCAAAGCAAAGGAGCAGAAGGGAGGAGGGGACTGTCTACTGGAAACTCAGTGAGACTGTCTTTGTTCTACAGCTTCTTCAGGGGTGCTGAATCTCTTGAGCTTATGCAGTGTAGAACAGAAGCACTTTATCCTAATTCACAAGATCTACAAAATGAATGGACTCAATAAAATCCCAGACAGCTAAGGCTGAATTGCCTAATTGTATTGATTTTTTATACCCTCTGACCCACTCATGCTCCAACTTTTTATGCACTTCATTTCTTCTTTTAGATCATTTCCTGATTCTGAACCAGTCCTTTGAAGATGAGCATGATTTCTGCATAGTCCAGTAAATTTTTACTTTATTTTTTCTAAAAATGTATTTATTATAATAAATAAAACCTTAACTCTGGACTTATCTGGCTGTTTTGGAAAGTGGATGGGGAACTGAAACAACAATGTGCCCTTCTACAGTATCTTCAGAGATGCTCCTGGAGGGTTAAGCTTCCCCACTTCATACTATCTCTAAGTACTGACCACCAGGAGGAAACTCAAAACAATAATTTCCTTCCCTGATCCATACAAGCTACCTTCATTTCTACTATGCTACTGGGGGACAAAAAAAAAAATAAATCCACGTATTTCCCTTTCAGATCAAAACCTGGTAACATCTTTTTGGCACATGCAAAATACAGAAGTCACCTAGTACACAGATATACACCAGAACACTAATAGTGAAGGGCGTTATGGTAGCAGCTTCTCAGACAGTATCAGTTACTTTAACAGGAACAAAGTGTTGAGGTAATTCTCTAGAATGTTGTTACAAAGCCAAGGCATTTTTCACCTTTAGGCACCATTTAAAGATATTTATTTGTTGATAAATATAATGCTTTCTATATAAAGCCAGCAAATTTTCAAACAGCACTATACAAGAAGAAACACATCTGTTTTCTTTGAACTTGAAAAATCAAATGCCTTAAGGTAAATAATTGCACCTCTGTTTTTTCTCCTCTTGTAGCCCTCACATTGAATCTGCTTCATATTTCCCTGGGACTACATTTCAAATAAACACTCAGTGACACCTCTTGCCAAGTCTCTCCAAACTGTTAAGGACACACCAAGTATTTCTGGACTTCTTTGGAACGGAAAGATGTGGGTGACACACCCAGCATCACCGGGAGCTTGCATCATCGCTCTGAGCACATTTCCATCACCTCTGGAAATGTTGGACTTGTTTGTTGCTATTTCTTTATCTGTCGAGTCCCTGCTTATCACATTCTTGGCAAAAAGAGTTTTATAGTGCATAGGTTTTTGCAGACAAGATTCTTCTTGTTTTAAACTTAGTTTCAGCTATATTTCATTTGAGAGTCTTAGCCATTTTCTGAACTCCCGCCATCAGCACAGACTGTGCTTTAACAATCAGCTACTATTCACTTTGCAAAACAAGAATGTTCCCAGCAGCACGAAGCTTTGCCCAGAGTCTTAGGGGCTCAGCCTCTGGCACTTTTCTTCTCCTTGTCTAGATCTACAGAAATGTAATGTGTCTTTCCAGTTCATTAATGCAGATAACAATGAATAGAATGCAAGTTCTTTAAAGTTTCATAAAGGCTCCAACATGATTTCCATATTTAACTTTTTCTCATGCTGATTCACATTTAGGGAGTTTTATTTCTTAGGTAGGGTAGGTCTAAGAAACCCTAGAAACTCAGCTTGCTTTCCATAAATGATTGCAGGCAGATGGCAGGAGTGCCAATTACATTTGAAAGCATTGTTATAGGCAGCAATAGGTTAAGAGAGAATGAGGCCTGAATTCAATCAAAACAAAGGGCTCTCAAGAGAAAAAATGCTACTTTTCCATCCTCGCAAATTCACCAGCTCTCTGGTTTCCTCGCTGTGTAATGCTACTCCTGCCAGCTCCGGGTTTCCCTTCAGACGCTGTCCCACACTCATCTTGAGCCATGGATTCTGGATTTTATTTCAATCCACTTGTGCTCTCTTCCTTAAAAGTATCAGTATTAAACAATCTGTGTGGGAGAACCCCTATTTAAATCCATCTACTTTCAACAATGGCAATAAAAATGATTGCATGCTTAAGCTTATAGAAAGCCAAGCACAAGACCTAGGCCAGTATTCTTTTAATTCAATAATTCCTATTCAGGCCAGACTTTCTGTGCAACAATTATTTCTTTAAAAAAGCCCAAAAAATACTTGAATGAGCTCAAGCACTTGAATGACTTTACTTAATGCCCATCGTAATATTATATTATAAATATATTGGAATATTTCTTTAGCTTTGTATATATTTTCTTTTATAATCACACCACTAGAAAAATAATACCACACTCTGGGATAAAAGAAAAACACTGTTATTGGAAAGCAGCTTCTTCCTTAGCTTGCCAAGCAGCTACCAGCCTTCCAAGCAGCAGAAACAGCATACAGTAGGGTTGCTATACAACACAAGCAGTAGGACTTGGAGAATTGCTTTGCCATTTCCAAACATATAATGACTGTTCTGAAAGGACTGTGTTTTGCATGAGGAGGATTTGAAGGGAAGCAGGTGGCTACTAGCAGTAAACACCAGGCTGCTGTTAGAGGCAGGGGCAGGATGCGGGCAAGAGCCTGATGATGAAATATTTTGTTCCTCGTATACATCTTAGACAAGGACTTGCATAGGGAAAAGACAGCTCTTCTGTGACATATCATCAGTCTACTGTAACTCTATTCTCCAAAGGTTTTTACCTTTTTAAAGCATGGTAATAACTATCTGGCCAGGATTGATTTCTTGTTTTCCCCTGATGATTTCATTGTAATAAAATTTCACGCAAAGTGGTGCTACATGTGAGGGATCACCAAAGACTTTTGAAAGAGCCCGTTGCTAAAATTCAGGCAGTACAAAGGGAAAAAAGAATTGGCGGGGGGCAGGGAGGGGAGACAGAGAGACATTTGATGTTATTTACTTGTCTCCAGCAGGCTTAGATTTCTTCTGGATATAATGAAATCCATCATACCATCTAGACGTGACAATATCTAAGCCTCATCAAAATATCTGTAAACAGCAGCTTCTTTCATCTATAGAATGGATCAAGTTCTACTCACCAAGAGATAATTTCAGAAAGATTTTCCAGAAAGAGGATGTTCTCAGGCTCCAAAAAATACAGCTTGCCTGCACTGTTCACATTTCAAATTACCCAGTCTAAACACTGTCAATAAAACTAAAAAATGTATTTTTTTTTTCTTCAGGAAGAAAGAATTGCAGCAGACTGGTTCTGTTAATGGAGAGGGTATTTCATGGCAGATAAAAACCCCTAAATTCTAACTTCCACCACCTAAAATCCCTGCTAAGACTCCTCCTAAGGGAAGGACAGCAGGGTTGGGAAATAATTCACAAAGAAAGTCAACCACTCTGGCAGCAGGAGGTGAGCCGCTTGCTCTCCCTCTTCCAAGAACACGCAGATGTGGTTCTTTTGTTTAATTAACTTATGCATGCTGTCATTTTTCTGGGGATTGTGCCCATTTGTGCAGGCCACCAATAAACAGACAGCAAGATCACAGAGTAGCACAAACACTTCCAGCAAAGTGCCCTTAACAGTCATTTCCTTGCCAAAAGAGAACTACCTCTATTCTTAGTTAGGAGAAAGCATTTGTTTAAAGGGAAAAAAAGCTTCCCCGTTTCTTTCCCTCTGCAGGCTAATGTACTCCAGAATGCAGATTTCTTCCAAAGACTGGGAATATATCAGGAAGAACTCCTTGTTAAACTACCAGCTATACACAGATACTAACACCATGGGGATAATTTTCTCCTGCTACTTCTAATGTGAAGTTAACATTTCAAAATCATTTTGCCAGGCAGCTCTTCCACACAGGAAACACCCAAATTTTGATGGACCTGAAGTAATAGTAATGTTGCCTTTGTTGTAGAGTGAGCCTTGTAACATAATGAACGTCCTTGACTTTCATTGCTTAAAAGGGAGCTGAAGGTGCACCTCTCCCAGAAGAATTTTACACTAAAAACAACCCCTTTAGGAGTGCAGAGAACCCAGCTGGAAGCCAGTGCAGAAATAATAATAGTAATGATATTAATAACAATGCCAGTAATGAGTAGTTTATTGAACTTTGCAGAATTTTGCCTTACAGAAGAAGCCCTCCCAAATCTCAGCCTATATAGCACGTTACATTTATAAATAAGCAGCCATCAGTATTAATGCTCCCATTGAACAGAAGGGGAAGGTAGAACCACAGGCCAATGCAGTGCTGTCCCGTGAGAAATCACAGGATGAGCTGGTGGTGGAGCAAGGAACAAATGCCAAAACACTTGAACTCTGTGTTCCTGTCAGCAGACTGCGGTGCCTTCACATCGAAACACAAGGCTCACTAAAACTTTGAGTGGGAGCAGGGAAAGAGGGTCTCACCCATGCTTCATATCAGAAGGCATTACAAAAGGAAGAGGAACAGAAATAATGGTGCAAAATTGTTCTGCAGAAATCATGGCCTATCAAATCAAAGATAGCAGGCAGGATTTCTGGACACACTGATTTGGATTCACCTGATAAAATATCAGTGTCCACATCTAACCCAGTCAGCTTGGGCTCCTTTTCTACCCATCAGATGGAAATAGGCACAGGTTAATTCTAAGTGGTCGCTAATCCTAAATGCACATGTTCACTCATCCCAAGGCAGCAAATTCTCTTTCTAAAGCAGTGCGAGAACATTCACGTCTTTCGCGAGCAGACGTCTACAGTCTTTCGGTGGCTAGCCAAGATGGATCAGCTAAAAAGCAGACATAGATGCAGACCTCAAGAGTGAGCTGGGATACATGGCATCTTCTATTTTAAGGCTCATGTTGCTCTCTGGTAAATAACAATTATTCTAACAAATGAAGTACGGTAAATATTAGTAAATGAGGGAAGAGTTCCAAATTATTTTTTCTCACACATGAAAATATGTTAGTACTGCAAACTTTTGTCATGTTCACTTTCAGCTTTTTTAAATTTTGTTTCTCTTTTCTCTTTTTGCATGCTCCCATCCTGTACATTGCATAAGGATCACTTATTCAGCAAGGAGAAGGCAGGGGAGACTGATGAACCTCCATTAAAATGGAAAACATAAGCCCTGAATACTTCATGTTAAGCACAGTGAGAAGTTTGTTTTCTGATGAGAAATAAAACAGGCCCTTGAACTTAAAAGTCAATGACAAAAAAAAAGAAGAAGCAGAAGAAGATATGATTTATAGTAGTAAAAGAAAGTTATTCAGGAGTCAATAATTTTTCAAAAGGATTAACAGAGCATATACAGCATAACCCACAATGAGATCGGATGATTAGGGGAAGCACAATCTGCATGCTCTTTAGATTCAAGAGATAGTTACATTGCTGATATCTAAAGTGCTGCTCTTGTGACAGTAAAGGTACAGGTCCTGTACTTCCACTGAAAATTAATGCAGTTCAGAAAAAATGGTAAAATTGCAATCCTTTAGGTATCTAGTGGAGTTTGAACTATACGAGAAGGATGGTCCTTTGGATGACTAAATTTCCTTTTTATCATCAGGTCACAGGGGTTGGCTGAAAAAGGCATCAAGGTAACCTATCTACCTCTTGGATCCAGCCAGGAATTTAATGCCAAATGGAAAACAGTAGGTAAGTATGAAAGCTGAAGTAATTTATCACTGTTATCTTTTCAACAGATAAGCATTTCTCTGTTTGAACAAATACACGTTACAGTATATGCAAACAAAAATGTTTCTAACAGCAGAGCTTCTATAGGCTCCTATGTACTGAAATTTCAGAAAACTTTCAGTATAAAGGTTTTGGGGCACAAAGAGTAATATTAATTTTGCTTCCAAATGACAAACAAATGAATAACACCATGCTAAACACAATTTTAAGTACCTTATATTATCCAGGTTTGTATTTTTCAATGTTTCAGAAAGCAGGAGATGCACTTAAATTATTAATTTCTCATCATATAAAGTTAAAAAAGCCCAAACAATTCAATTTAAAACCAGTTCAGTTGATGAATAATAACACCTTTTTAACCTGGATTCCCACTTACAAACCCAACGTTAATTCTGAAACAACCTGATTTCTTTCCATCTCATACATCATTACCAATAATGATGATTCCTCAGACCCTCAGCTACTCTGCTGCAACCTCACTGTCTGGTATTTATGCTTTCAGCAGCACTTGTATCACCAGTCCGGGTTTCCTTTTTGAGCACACTGAGGATTAATCGACCAAAATTTAGCATATGGGTCTATAGATGGTGTATGCCCCATGCTAACTGCTATGGCTCAGCAGGGTAAATAAGAATAAAGAGCTGTATAGTCCTTTTTCCTCCCCCACTGTGTATCAGGGAAACACACAGTTACAAATGAAATACAAAACCCCTCTACCATGAATAACAAGAAGTAGAAAAGAAGCTTCATTGTGTTCGTACTGATCAGACAATGTACAAGATTCTAAAATATATTCAGATGTTTTTTAAAATCTGATAAAGAGGATGGGAATCTAGGAAGCATTAGTATTAGAGGAAATAAATGATTATGTGGGTTTTCTCTTGTTTTCTCTTCTATACGATTAATTAAAGGAAGCCATATATCTATCGTATTTGACACTAGTGTCAGATGTGACTGCTGATACACTGATACAACAGTCTGTTGAAATGCAAAAAAAAGCTCTAAGTAGAACTAGAGTTTATAGCAAGCCAAAGACACTGTTTGTACCAAATGCCTATGTGAACCTTCCAAATTTGCAGAAAGATAGAAAGGAGGTTGTCTGATTAATCTTTTGCCTGCCATTGCTAGTGGCTATTGGAGGAAAAAAGGACATGGGTTCACTTAAGAGTAAAGACAAGCATAGAAAACAAGTGAAAAGAACTGGAACAGACAGTCTACATGGAAAAGAAAAGGCCAACAGAAAGGATCCTAGAGGATCTTCACTGGGCTGTTGAACCTTCAAGGAAGAGAAGGAACTTATAGAGGAGCAAAGGAGATGCTTTTGGAGAAAGGGTGGATTTTACAATGTGAAGGAAGCCTCAGGAGGAAAAGGGTAGAATACAGATACAAAAGCAGCAACACAGAAGCTAAAATAGTGAGAGGAGAGAGAGGCTGCAGAAATGCATAGTGACTCCCCTTTTTAGTTTCTATGTTCACAAAAGCCATGTGGAAAGTCAGTTTGCTTTAGAAGAAAAAAAAAAAAGGCCTAGTCCAGGCTACCAGCCCTTGCTCATCTCACATGGCATTTCACACAGTGCAAGCTTCTTTTTTGTCATGGCCCCCCAAAATTACATAGCGCTGGTATTCAAGCTTTAGGTTAGAAGCTCATCATTGAAGAGAACTGTTCCTCTTCCAGTCCTTTTAAGATTTCTTGACCAGCAAACGTTTTTCTGGCATGCTTTAAGTTCTTTCAGGATTCATGATCACACTCCAGAACAAGTAGGATGCAAGAAGCTCAATCCAGGGGCTGGAGACAGTGTCCTCTACTTCTTGAGATATTCACTGCTTATAAGCGTGGCACAGTATACATGGATGATGTTCTCCTGCCCTTCAGGGAAAGACAGTGAGAAAACGGTTTTTGGCTTACCATGACACAGTCCTGCCCACCTGAACAGGCAGAGCATGGAGCAATCCCAAACCAGTCTGCAAAGGGGCTAGAGCAGTGCCACAAGGAAAGCCTCACCAAAGAGCAAGCGCAGAATGACAGATGGACAGATGGATCTATATCTGGGCAATATCTACACTAGAAGCAAGAAGCTCTCAGCAATTTTTTCCCTTTTAGATTTTGAATAAGGATAATGCAAAAAATAATGTCTGCTGAACTGGAGGCAAGGAGAACTGCAAGAAAGATGATGATTTGGTATAATGAGGTTACAAACTAGTTTAAAACACAGACAACAATGTATCTGCAGTGGAAGAAAGTTATATAATCATTTTGTCAATTGCCTTCATCAAATACAAAGAAATTCAGTCCCTACCAAGAGAATGTATTGCAGTAAGTCCCCTTGCTGATTCAGGATGGTAGTGTTTACCTTTCCTTACAAGCCATCAGAGAAACAATTGTATATTGTGTAAATACAGTGGGGACATGCATTAATTTCAAACCTATCACATAATCTGATGAGATTTCCCATGAGATCTCCTTACAGTTTGCAGCACTGTGAGCCATTATTTCCATATTTATTGGAAATAACGTCTGAGCCAAGATAAGGCACAATATTCCCAATGAGACTTTTCACGGTGGGATTGAAATTAACTCTTATCATCACTGTATATATTGAGGGTCTTTCTGGTGTTCTCAGCATACACCCCAAAAGAACATTTAACTCAACAACAATATCATTTGGGGCCTCCTAAAGGAGCTTCCTAAATTTCAGCCTAGATTCCCCACTACATTCACTGAATATAACTCAGATTTCACCTGCATTTATATACGCTTAATGCAACTCCATCATTTTCAATGGATTAGCTCCTGGATCTGTGATATGGCTGAAGTACTCCAGGTCCTTTTCAGATACAATTTATTAAGGAGATAGGCCTTAATAACAAGGAACAATGAACTGTGATGTTTATTATCATAGGCTAAAAGAGGAACATGAAGTTTTATTTTCTTTTCTTACAATTAAATTCATTCACTCAAATCAGGTACTTACATTATGTAAGTTGCTGAAGCTATAGTATGGAGTTACTTAGTTATTTTCAGGGAAGCAATCAGTCTTCCCAGATGATGATTGTTGCCAGATATAGATGGATCCCTTTGTGCTTCACTATGATGGTGGCAGTGCTGGCATCTTTGGATGTATTGAAGGCTTGACTATATTATAATATTTTTTAGATTTCCGAGCCATTCTCCCACAAACTTTTACCCATTATTTCTGTTTTATTTTTGTAAGTAAACTTTCTCCATTTTTAGTTGACATGTTTCTTCTACCTGGTGCTTATAACGCTGCAATTTGTCACCATGGAAACAACTGCTTGGTCACTACAGCTTATGTCACCAAATGAATCAAGTAAGAAAATCATAGAAATGATAAAAAAGTTACAACTAAAAAAATGCAGTAATAGCTGGGAACAACTGGGAAAGGAATTCAATTGAATACAATGATTAATTTTGTTTTTCAAAATTGCCTTTTTTTTCTTTTTTACTTTTTATGTTTCTCTGTCAGTGGTAGCAACTGAGTAAAATCCAGTAAACTGGGTTTTAGCAAGCCCATATCATAACTAGCACCACATTTCGCAATGAGATTGTTTGTGGCTTCAAACCCATCTCTGCCAAAATTTTCACGGGAAGCTGAGGCACGGCAGACTTCTCCCGAAGGGCATGCTGAGACCTGACTTGTCCACTTAATTAGCACTTAACCATTCTATCCAAAAAGGCTGAACATGCAGCTGTCTGCAAAGAGCTTGCCATTGCCTAGCAGCTTAAAATATTGAATGTCTCTCTATCTAGCTCCATTTTCCTGACAGAAATAACCGTAGGCCAGAAATCTCTTCAGCTGGACTATTGTTCCCTACCCATGTCGATGCTACAGCAATGTCTGTTTTATGGGTCAAGGTTGATTCTCATCCAGGACTCTGTAAGGCTAAAAAAACCTTAGAAAAGGAAAGCAATACTATTTCATAATCCAACGCAGACTTTTGTAGATTTACCCATAACTGTTTTCAAGTATAAAGGCAGGATAACTGCATTTTTATTTAAATAATGTATTTCTGTATTTAACAAGAATGTAGATAAGAACATTTTAGATTTCACCTAACTTAAAAATTTCTTACATATTTCTCATTTATCCTGATAGCTACTGGATACACACAGCTAAAAAATGTCATTCCCAGGTGATTCTAACTTTAGAAATAAAAATCAACTGTTTTTATCATATTACCTAAGTGTTTTAAAGCTTTTTAGTTTTAGCACATTTTGCATGAAAACATAACCTCAACTTTATTTCTTAATATAATTGATGTTGGTTTAGAAGCAGCCACTTACATCACTATCTTAGGAGACATCTCCTGGGGATGAAACTTCAGCAGACACGCTCACAAAAATGAAGCACCTCTTTTATAGCCTTACTAATTAAATGTAATTAATTTACTAGTGGCCTGGAATTGCAGGTATTAAAAAAGAATAATAAAATCCCACAGTGTTTTTGCTTTATATGTGATAAACGCTACAATCATGCTTTCCTTTTAGGGAAAACACAGAGGAAATATTAGGTGACAGTGAAGTTCTCTGCAGCAGGTCGATTGAGATTGTCAGGATTCATTAGCATGTGTGTGACTGGTAAATAATTGAGTTAATTTTAGGTTGAGTGACATATTTAGAAAACTACGAAGCACCTTATTTTGTGAATTTAATCAACCTTTGCTCTTCCCCAGATAGTTCAGCATACATCTGCAATATTAAGTTGGAACTGACTCTTTACTGTGCAGCCGTGACAAACACCAGCGGTTTTCAAACTTTCAGAACCATCAGCCGTTTTAAATGCTGGCCTTAAGCAAGGAGCTCAACACAAACAAAGCAGCATAATTACAGTGAAAAACAAGCTGAAAAACAAGAAACCTGAAGAGGAGTCTTTTTCAACTAAAGTTTTAGCCAGGTTTACATTGAAATCTCATTCTTTATTGTCTCTAAATACAAGTTTAGTGAGACAATTTCTCTGGAAACTTTAAAAAATAGCTCCTTTTTGAAAAGTAGTCAGTTGTCCTATGCTTCTTTGCTACATTCTGTTAGCCCAATAAAATCACGTTACAAAAGTAAAACTTGCAATGAATGTGGATCTTTCAGCTGTGGCTTCTGAAAGAGGCTATTTTTAAAGGCAGAAAAAGAACTATTTCAAAGTTCAGCATTGTTGAGAAATAAGTCACAATTCCTAGCTGAAGTGAGCTGATTATTAATTTATTTTCCATCAGATGTCTTCTGACCTCTTAGCACAGTTTCTCTTCATTTCAGAAAGACATTGTATGAACAATGGATTTGATAATGAAAATGACAATATTTAGGTAAAGCAGTGAGCTTTTCTATGTAAAATTTAAGCTGTCGATATACACATTTGCAAAAAGGGTAGTTACTGTTCAATTTCATATTTTGAATATGAAAACAAATTGCCTGTGGATTACTGGCAGCTACAGCTTGGGCTGTGACACTTAACTGTTTGTTATTAATATGCAAAGCAATTAATGTAATTATAAATATGGAAGAAATATCAACACTATTTATTTAGTTACTATGAGGTAAAATACTTTGTCAGCTGTAATACAATACAAATTGCTGCAAAGTGTTTAATACAATTATAACACGCATATATTCAAAGCACTACACTTTAAATTCTAGGTCTGTCCTCCTGGGATCAATTTATGATACTCTATGTTCAGTACCTTGTCTTTACAAAATATTGTTACTTAGTTCTTATGTTGCTACATTTGGCTACCACACACTCTCGTGTGTGAAAGATTACAGACCCTATCATTGCATAATAAATAGCAATGCACAGTGCTCGGTTACACTGGGACAAGAAGCAGAATGCACAGTTATCATTTATAGAGCAACTACAACATCCGAGCGTGCACTTGTCTACCCAATCCTACAAGTTTTCTCAAACAAGCCAAGTAAAAAGGCATAACAGAATCAACAGCAGATCATACCCACCTCTTTACTATTTGCACTGGTTTCCTGACTGCTCATATTAAAAAACAAAAACAACAACAAAAAAACAAAAAGCCCTTTAACTTGAACATTGACCGTCTCCACAACATGCATGCACCATGAGTAGTGACATGCAAGAACTTTGTAATGAGGGTTTGGGAGGTTGCAAGCAACAATTCTTGCAGCAGACAGGCAGTGAGGTGAGTTCTGTAGAGTGCACAACATCCCTTCACACCCTTAGGGCACCGTCCCTGTATTAAGCATCCCAAAGACATTAAGCAATATAAGAGGAAAGACTGTCTTCACTTGCCTTCATTCAGAATTAGATTTGTGTTTAGAACTGCTGGTATTATAATGCTAACCAATATTAAACAAGACTATTTCTAAGCTCCTTATTAGTGCTTTAATTTTTAAGTCTGACAGCTGTGTAACAGGTTACTGACATCCTCGATTTATAACACAGTGTGTTACTTGGAAACATAGGGCATGTTTAGCAAAGCGACTCACCCACAGCTGTTCCAGGGAATCAGGGGAAGGCATTGCTTCCAGCTTCCCCTGTACCAAAGTGTCGTACTGGTAACCACCGATCTCAAACACACATTTTCTAGCACTGCAAAGGGACACGAACAGTGGCAGCACCAAGCCAGTTCGGAAAAGGCAAACGTTTTAACGTGCAACTTCTTTGTGTAACTTTGATAAACAGAAGGGACAACACTGCAGGGACACACATTACTACGTACAGCACACTGCCTAGGTGAGGAAGCACGGGGCAAATTAAAAAGAAACCGTGAACTGCTAAAAACGGACACCTCCTCTAACCAAATCAAACTGCTGTTGTGTAGAGGTACTGGCTAATGCACAGTCTTGCTTTGTTTCCCAGCTGCTCTGGGAGTCTGATACAGAGCTCACCGAAAACAACAGAAACCTTTTCGGCTGCAGCCTGAAGAACAGGAACGGACAAAACATCTGCGTGCAGCCCTTACGGCTGGGGGCTGGCCGGGGGCTGTTACAGCCCTAGTTTTTTGCTGGAGCTGGCTCAAGGCTGCTGTCATCTCCTCCCTGCAGGCCATGGCCCCGAGGAGCTTGCACATCAGTCACAGCCTGCTGTTTTATCCGTATTCCCCACTCCCATCTGAATGGAGCTACCTCGCTCAGACACTCCAGCAAGGGGCTGTTCAAGGAAACGGTCGTTCACGCTTGGCACTGTCTGGTGGTGCTTGCAACCTTTCCGTCCAGAAAAATAAAACGGAGGAAAACAGCTAGCCGGTACCTCCAGAGGAGCCTTGGGAGTGACACACACCTGCAGGACGCTCAGCTGCCCCCTGTGCTGCTGCGTGGGGCTGGGCAGCACCTCGTCACGGCATGGGTGACCCAGCCTGAGGGCGAGGTGCCTGGAGGGGACACCCTCCGTGCCACGGGAGGTCAGGTGCAGCTTGGGGCCTCTGCCTCCCCGCGGTGCCCATGCAGCAGTGCCAAAGACCCCCCAGCCCTTGCTCTGTGCCCTGAGCCTGGGTACGGCTGGGCAGCAGCTCCGAGCGCTCTCCAGCTGGCTGCACTTGTGTGCCAAGATATGGCATGGGAAAGGGGCTTCAATATTTTGCCATACGAACAGACGAGACACAAGTCTTACAGTGAAACTTCCCGGCTTCTACCTGTTTGTCACAATTTGACTGGAGTTTCTGCGTTTGGTGTTTCAGATTTGTGTGTCATTAGGAAATAAATTGGAACGTGCCAGTTATTTCTCCAAGGTTTCAGAACACAAACTTTGCAGCTCTTCTGTTGTTTTGCACAGGCTGCTGCAGATGGAAGACAGATAGTTGTCCGCCAACGTTTAAAGAGGACCAGATTTTCTGTTTAGGATTTTTAGCTGATTAGCACTCCCAGTCGCACAATCAGCCAGACCAATCCTTCCCTCAGTAACAAGTGCATACATGAACGAGCAAGAGCTAGCACTGCCTATACAGGATTTACAGGTACAGAGATGTCTGCAATGCATTGGGACTGCCTGGACAGTTAGCTTGGGAGAGAAAGGGGCCAACTTCTAACTTGTCGTGGAGAGCTCCAGAACTCACTTAAATTTCAGCCAAAGAGAGCTCATTTATTAAAAGGGAAGGAAAATAAAATTGTCCAGTAGCCATTTCAGCTAAGATCAGCTGGGCAGATTTGCTATTTTTGAGCCCTTTCAATCCAAACATCGGAGGGAAGTTGCAGAATTGGTGCATCATCTTGCTAAATCAGCCGTGCTCTTTCCAGAACTGATGGCTGCCAATTTAGACTTACCTCATGTCCCCCAGCTTCCTCCTGCCACGGAGTTACAGTCATTCCCTGCCGTCATACCTGATCTTTCACAAAAGTTTCCACACCTTCTGGGCTCGACACAAAAATCCTGCCAGCATAAGCTGAAGCCAGCTTGACACAACAGATTTAGTTTTCCTCTCTGAGGCTCACATATGCCACAAAGATTGCAGTTTGTCACATATGCTTTTCAAATGTTGATGAGCATGCTCAAGCAGGATAGCACTTTCGCAAACAGGACAGCACCGCTGCTTGCTTTCTTTCCTTTTTTTCTTTCCTCAAAGCAAAAGCTTGCTTCAGGCAAGTCTGCTAGAGTGTCTGTTCAAGGTTAAGTTCACAATTTATGCTCAATGAGCTGCTTTGTGTTGTGTTCAAAAATTGTACAGGTACATTGTTGTCTTTTCCCGGGGTGTCCATAATTTCCAAAGAAGGAAGCTACCTCCCCCCCCCCACCCCCGGCATCCTCTGAGCTGCAGCCTGAATACTTCGGAGCTTAAAGATTTCTCCCTTGTGCAGAAGGGTGGTGTCGTTGGGTGGTGCCTGAACGACTGACCGTGTGCACACAGGCTAGAAGTCCCCAGGAGCAACAGAAAGTAAACTGTGCCATAAAAGTCACGCAGTGCTTACTGCTCTCCTCCTACAGCATGACATCTCGGGAAAATTTCATGGAGAAAATGACTGCAGACTATGACAGGCATTGGGAAGTGCCCTGAGCAAAGCAGAGAAACATGTCTCCCCATGGACAAAGGCACTGATGGAGGCAGGGGAGAGGACAGACGGCTGTTTCCCTCCCAGACCGGGATTCATAGTCACAGGTGAACCAAGGCCAACTGCCCTACTAATAGCAACAGCTTCCTGCTCAAAATAAGAGGCAGATTCACACATTTGTTCTCCAGTTGGGTTCAGACATAAGCTGCAACACAGATGTTCACAGGGCACAAAGGGGACACCCAGCAGAGCCGGCCACAAAAGAAAATTTACAGGAATGACAGCAAGTTCCCTTTTACAGCAGGCTCCCCAGAGAGGTGGTAAAAAGGAAAGCTCATTCTGCTACAATTTTTTTCTGAAGCTCCTCCTTGATCCCCCTGCTGCCAACCTCCAGAGACTCAAAACGAACTGAAAAAGAGGAGGAAAAAACCAAAAGACATGGGAAGCAAAATAAATGAGCAAAAGAGAAAACAAAGTAGAACAAATAGAAGAAACATATCAAAAGAGGGAACAGATGAAAAGGAGAGAAGTAAAGGCACATCATCAGATTTGATAAACAAACACAATCAGAAACAATTCTGAGATCTCCTGCAAACAGCCTGAAACCACCATTAGACATAAGATCCTCTAATGGCCACAGGCCTGGACACGCATTAGTAGGATTGTCACACATGAAGTGATCCAGGCAAGTACCTGACTCTGTACATAACATGAAGACAAATGATCCTTCTCCAGTTTCTGTTAAACATCTTGGGACCTACACATCACATACACTATAGAAATATCTTGCATTCTAATTCTCACAAAGCAACCAACTTCCTGCCAAATCCTTTCTTTCTGTAGGTGTCCCCTATGCCAAGAACTGGCCCTAGATTTTATTGTGCAAGAACATTTCAGTCTCCACCACTATAAATTTCTTCCAAGTTTCTCACACAGATCAAATTAAGCTTAGTCATCACATCCATCCATTTGAGTAACCTGCTCCTCTTTAGAGTGAAAATGCAATGATTGTCTAGTTCTGTAAATTCTTTGGTAGAATAAAACCTTCTAAATCTTTTCTTGTTTCCCTTTCCCCGTTGCTAGTAGCTCAGCAGCTTTTCAAGCATTTGATAAGGTGTGACCTGACTTTTAAAGAACAAATCACCAAAAAATTGCTGTGTTATATGCAAGAATGTATTTCTGAAACTGGCTGCATATTTTTTGTAAATGTTCCAAGTGAGATACCAGCTTCACTGAAATACTTGAGAAAATTTCCAGGAACTTCAGTGTGCCCAAGTTTTCACCCTTTATGGCCCTTTTCTTCCAGTATTTACTCACATTCATACCTTCACTCCCTTTAGCAATTGCAAAGAAAATCAAATGAAACACTGAGGAAAAGTGGATTAAAGCATAGTCTTAAATACGGGAGCATCAAGAGTAGAGCTATTTCTTCAACCGATTCACAGACTTTACCTTCAAAACTGCTTACTTGCTCATGGAGACTCACCCTTTTGTTCAGTCTGAAGTTAAATTTGTAGGTTTGGCTACACATTTCTCTCTGAGTAACAGTGAGCATCACACACCACCCAATTTCTGCCACACAAATACCACATGTGCTACTGAAAATTCAGCCCACAAAAATCTATCATACTGTTCCATTCATGGCATCTGAGATTTATCAAAAGCTTTAAGAAGTTCAACATCAAACTGTCAACAAAACTTACACACACTCCAAATCATCTAATACAAAATATGAATTTATCCAATGCACAAAGCTATTTATTGCAGATATTTTCCAAGTTTCAAGAAGCACATAACCAAGAATTGCTTCAGGTTCAGAGGCCAAGATCTGCAAAGGAGATAATGTAATTTTTTTAAAAGTCACTGAAAGTAAATGGCTTAAGCACATAAAAGGAAAGGAAAGGCAAAAAAATAAAAAAAACAGTGTACAAAATTACTATTTGGAAATGAGTTTACAAGCTAGTCCTTCCACAGCTGTACATCACACAAGACATGTGGGTGATAAAAATGATGAACTGCTATGATAATTTACAGGATATTAGATCTAAGATATATGTAATATTGTATAGCTTAGGCAACTTCCACTTAGGAGTTCAAAATTAGTACAAAACTGCTTCTGAAAACACATCATAATTCTGAATAGCAATTTTGCCACAACCATCTATAATGAAAGAACAAAACCAACATATTCAATATGCAAAACTGCCAGTGGCATAGCATGAAATAAAAATGTATTAGAAAACTGCAAAAACCCGTATGTACATCTAAGCAATATTCTGCCTCTAATTTGCAGCAAAACAGTGGCAGGAATAAGGAAACCAAATGAAAAATCAAGGACATCTTTATGTGCATTACCTCTTCATTATCCAAAAATGCTAAACATGGCAGTTCTGCTACAGATGTGAAATTCTGAGTGCACATTTTCTGTAAGCATATATGCAACACCTAATCACAATTAGTCCTTGAGTTTATAAATTTTTCTGGTGATTCTGACATAGTGACATACACTTGATAAGTCTAATGTGCTTAAGAACATTAAAAAAAAAAGAGGAGGAAAATGCATTGGAAAAAAAAGCAAGAGGCTCAGCAAAACATTGGAAGACATGAAGGACGAACAAAGAAGAAAAAATAGTTCATGTGTCTGAATGCACTTGGTCTGGTCCATGACCTGTACAATGACTTCTGAGAAGACCACATCAGCTTCTGACCATTATGCATAGATGCTATACTGAGTATTTCTAAGCCATAAGTATCTTTGAATCCTGCAGCAGGAAATTCTGATTCACACAGTGCTCTCAGATAGCTACAGCTGCTTAAAAAAAAAAGAGCCCCCATCAGAAAATGTCTTGCCTCCTTCCCTTCCCTACAATTTTCCCTGAGCTTTTGCCCACAGCTGCATCACTGATGCCCACAGAGTGATTTCTGGTGTAGGCAAACTGAATCATCCCAGCAGAGTTAGATGAATCAGTTACAAAACAGCCTACATGCACTATGCATCAACAGTCACCTGGCTGGGAGCACCTAGGTGCTCCAGCTGAAGAGCAGGCATTTTCTTCTCCAAAGGCTGGAGCCCACCAAAGGAGCCCTGGACTCCCTCTGTTCCTTCCAGTGAGCTGGTAATTTTCAGAGACACAAAATGTAAATATCAGCACAGATAATTATTTCACTGTTCATTTTTTTGTAAGATAATGAGACAGAAAGATAAAGCTCTCTCTGAGAAGCAGAAGCAGTAGAAATTTTGATCCAGCAATTGCAAGAGAGATTTTGCCACTTATTCTTACAAAAGCAACAGTTCGTTGATTTGTAGCTGCTGACTACTTTTGTGTGTAAGAACAACAACTACAGAAATCCCTGACTGGTCTGCTCTACATAGTTTCAGGCAATCTGTATAAACACAGCAATTCTCAGGATTATTCATTCTATATAGTGTGTTGCCATTCCTGCTGTTGATGTCAACTGCAGACAAGCCAGACTCATTCCACCACAGAGAGGCGTGAACAACACCGCTGTACCTTTGCCCTTTGCACCTCCTATTCCCCAGAAGAGATTTCCACAATAATGAATATAGAAATCACAAAGACAATGCCATTAAAGTTAATGTGAAAATCAGCCATATATCACCTCTAAAAGCAGGGAGCTAATAGCGGGAGCTATTTACGAGGTAATGCTTATAAGAAACAACTTCAAGATCAGAGGGTGGCCAAAAGCTCACCCTTTATTTTCTACAGTACTCTCTCCCATTTTTCTGCTTTTCCTTCTCCATCAGTCATTCTTATAATATTTCTTTTTCCACACACATTCATCCTCTGCACTTTCCCAACTTACTCATCTCTCTCATCTCTTACACTTATGATTATACCTTTCCCTACACAATCTCTACAGTTGACCACAAGCACTCATGTTACTGAAGCTTAACAGGAGTTACCACTTGTCAGCTGAACCATATTAACCACCTAGATGTATGCAGTTCCCCCACTGCAAGCATCTTCGGTGGTGAGTAGCAGATTCCAGGGGCTAATCTTTATTTTAAAATTGTCAAATCCAGCAAAATTTCTGTTGCAAAGGTAACTTTCAAAACGTGAACTGGGTGTAAAATTCTACTGACGTGATAATGCCGGAAACAATATTGCTCAAAGACACATCCGAAGGGATTATTAACCTGAGGATTGCTTATAAGATATTTATAGAGAAACATTATGAATTATTGCGTGACTGAGATAGCTGTACGACACAAAGTTTGCAATAGAAGATAAAGATAGTTTTATTTAAGTATAGGCACAGATTTGCTGTGCTTAACATCAGCAGCTTCTGTTTCAGAAGTGACCATCCATATAAGCACTCCAAAAAGCTCATGGAAGTGTTAAGAGAGGCCATGGAAAAATATTTAACTGTAGTACTCTTTTTTTGCCTTTAACAACACTGGCTGTCACTTTAACAAACACATCACGCCCTCCACAGTTGTCCCATATTCGACAAACACCAAAAGAAAGCCCCAAACCTTCCCACAGTTATTAACATCTGCCTCACTTACCGACACACTCAAGGACAAAGGCATGATTTAACAGATTGCTCTGTGTAAAGACACAATGCAGTTCACAAAAAATTCATCAAATGCCCCTGTCAGTAAGCCTTACAAAGTACAGCTTAATGAATGTATGCAAATTGCTCTAATATATAAAATGTCTGATACCACTTCAACAAGTAATGTGCTTATGAAGAAATCTATAGAGAATGGTAAGATATATCAATCTATTTTGTCTTTGAAATAAGGTGATTTGGTTTCCTCAAAATAATTTCAAGCTCTTTTTTTAATGCCTTGTGGTATGACAGCAAAACATTACATACAATGAACCACTGCTTCAGACCCTAGAAAACACGATTCTTCAAAAGAAAAAGCATTCAGCAACAGACAAACCAGAAGCACACTGGTACACTTCAATATTTTCCTTCAGTGTTTTGCCATACTGGCATTTATAGAAAATTGTTATTTCAGAGCCTTGCTGCATTTAAACACCCCCTATTTTTTTGCAGTTGCTTGATGTGAGGTTGAAGTCAGTGTGTAAGGCAGGCTAATATTTACAGTATGCAGAACTGCTCAGACCTGAAATCACATCAGAAAACAACATACATCGAGGATCATGACTACTGTTGCTGTTTTCAGCATTATTGATCTAGAGATCATCTCATTTTCTTCTCATCAAGATCATGGGAAAAACGGCTTCTGAGTTACAATGACTTCCAGTGAAAACACACTTCAAATTTTCTAGAGTTTTGTTTGTTCTTGAAAATTGAAAGGCTTTTTACCATTTTTTTTCAAAAAAATAAATTTTCAGTGTTTTGGAAAAGAAGATAAAAACAACAAACAAGCAACCCTCCTACTCTTTATGACTTTAAGGAAAAATAAATAGAATTTATCTAAATTCTTACTTTGAAGAAAACACATGACATCATAATCTCATCAGAATAATCTCATCAGAAACTAGTAGGTGCAGAGTTTCTGGATCTTGGCTTTACTATTTAGGCTTGGATAGGTGTAGATGAGAAAAACCACTATGATGTACTATTTATCTCCTTTAAAGACCTTTCCTCTCTGTCAGAAGGAGCCCAGGTGTATCTAGTCAAGTCTTGCAGTAGAGGGATGGATTAGAGCACTGTCCATGCACTTTTTTTTTTTTTTTTTTTTTTTTTTAAAGTACAGGCACTACTTATCCTTTGGAAGAAAAGTCCCCAGACCATCATGTGTACTAACATGAAAAGATTCTCTTTTATAGCCAACTGAAAATTAGACTAAACTACGATGCCAGTTTATTATTTTATCCCAGATTGTCTGCTTACTCGCATATATACAAAGGTGAGCCAAAGAGGAAAAGGAAAAGCAGTTTGTTGGGGGGATTTTTGTTGTTTGTTTGTCTGTTCTACAATTTTTGACCACCTTCTTATACTTTCTGAACTCCTAGTCATCCAGACACTACAGATACAGAACACAAATTATCTGGTATCTTCATTTTCCTTTCAGTCTATTTCCCTAGAGTCTGTGATGGACAAGGTCCAGGGTACAGTTTGCCAGTTCTTTTACATACTATTTATTGGGCCTAAAAACATCCAGCTGGAAGATGTCCATCACATTCTACAGAATTCAAGTTTTCATAGGAAATAAAAGGAACTCCAGTGCTGGGTCTGCAAAAGGAAAATATACAAACGCTCTCTAAGTAATGTTTTATTGGATTCTTCTTTGTTAGTTCATGCTAGAAGAAAAGTCCACGATGTGAGTATGGTGAGAATGCTAGCTGATAGTCTTACAAGGTACATTTCCCCCTCCCTAAAACAACTGTCTAATAAATAATTTCACTTCTTATACCATCCATTACATGTTTCACATTGCTATAGAAATAATTACTATTGCTATGAAAGATAGACACAAATTTTACTTACTGCCTAAGGCAAAATGACTAAATTGGACAGTATTCAGTGCAGGATATTTAAATTTCTGAATCATAGGACAACAGTTTCTGCATTAAGAATTAACTAAACTACAAAATAGAAAGTCCAGATTGAAGCACAATGTCAGAAATCTACTGTGATCTCCTCATTTTAAAGGCATTAAATTGTAAAAACCCTCCCATTCTGTTACACTGAATATTCAGTAAGTGTCAGACCCAGTGGAAAGTGTTTTTATTTCTTTGCAAACAAATATATATTAGAGTGACTGTAACATTGTTTCTAGAATTGAGTTTGTATCACTGACAATAAGGGGTGATGTCTTTAACAATCTGATATCACTCTTAGATGTCAGGTACCAATATTTAGTAAGTCAAGCTGTTCTCATTTTTACATCTTTTTTTGTCTTCATATTTGCAAGATGGTGGGTTCTCTGACTTCCCTTTGTATTCAGGCAAAGACTGAAATCTGGGAATAAACGAACATGCCAAGCATTTCTTTATTACACCTCATTTTTCAAAATTACACTTTCAGATTCCATCATTACCATCTCTATCTAAAACTTGTTCTTTTTAACATATATCTACAAGTACAAAACCTGTCCCCTTTTGACTGTGCATCAAGGCCAACAGGTTCATGGCTGGTGTAGCTAATAAAGGCAAATTAAGGAAGCTCCATCTCACACCTCCTCTCTTATCTCCTGAACCCATATGAAATTATACTAATTATCTCAAGTAAAATTAAACATTCTAACTTTTCCCTGAAAGAGGGAGGAAAAGATTATTCAGAGGAGTCAATCTTCTTAGAGCTCGCCTAAGATGCAACATTGAATAAATTGCAGAAAAAATGGCTTTCCACACAGATTTCAGCTTCAGTCTAACAAAACAGCTTCAATAAAATATATTAACCTGTACATCATCATTGATAAAATTATATTCACAGTGTGCAATGGAATGTGCTTCATGATAATGCAAGAAAACCTTTTTTAACATGTTAATTGGTTTTGGGTTTTTTTTTTTTCCCCATCAGGAAAGTGTTTAAAGTCTGGGTGCATGCTTTAACAAAATAGGCAGGGAGCAGAGCCAACCAATGTCTACCCAGTCCCACATCCTTTACGCATTAGCAGATTCCTGCCACCCCTTGCAGTGAAGGTATTCACCCATTGCTGTTACAGACAAACTAACTACACTGGACAGCAGCTTAATCAATAAGAGCAAATGGACCAGGGACTATCCTGAACTGACAGTGAAGTAGATTAGAAAGTGAAATCCTTTATTTGATTATCTTCTTGGCAAGTTGGTACAAACCAATGTTCCCTGTTGAAAAAGAAAAATGAGGAGGCTTATAAAAATGCAGACCTTTCTCTACTCAAAGAAAGCTAATTTCTAATGGCTGGAAAGGTCTTGTTTCCCTGGCTAGGTTCTCCAAGTGATGTGTGGGAAAACGAGAGAAAGCACACACTGCTCTCTAAAGTGTGTCTCAAAGACAGTGACAAGGTGCAAAGAAGCCCAACCTGAAATACTTTTGTGAAAGTACAAAGCACTGAGCAACTTTACTGCGGCAGACACTCCCGAAGGGAAACAGTCCTCACCTGCACACACACTGGCAGAACAGCCACACAACACAACCACTGCCTGTAGTCTGATACTGCAGTGTCTAACCTGCCTCGCTGCATCTTTAAAGAGGGTCTGAGATATGCAGAGCAAGTACCATCATCTTGGCAACCTAAAGGCTGGAATACAAACTCAGTAGGGAAATACATACGTCTTTTTCTTTTAAAAGAAAGGCAGAGTGCTATGCTGCACTATTCATCCCAGTGAAAGACTGGGTAAGCAGCTGAATGCAATAGACTCAATAAATATCTAACCCTCCCCCTCTTTAACTACTGTGACAACTGCTGCAAAAAACTGTTCAAATAATCACAAGGAACTTAAAAAGTTGAATATAGTTCATATCTTTCAGGACTGAGACCTATGAGGATGACGCAGGTAAGTTCAGCATGCCTGTGACATTCAGGTTCTTAAATAACACCCAGCACAACAATATCTGATTATGATACCTCCTACCTGCATAAAAGGAGGAACCATTCTGAATTGGCCACCAGTAGAGTCCAGCCTCAGAAATCACCAATAGGCCAAAAATTCCATAGAAGAAACAAGAGGACCATCATGTTCTCCTTGCAGTGGATACCCATGATAATGGGCAGCAGCTGCAATTCACAAGTGTTTTCTCATATTATTTCTAGCATTATAAAAAAGAAAGGCCAACATCCCCTCTTTTCTCAGCTGCAGTTATATCAGATGGAGCTGTGAAGGGGAGCAGGATCAAGAAACCAGAGATGAGGTCTAGGAAACTTTTTAAGCAGTCAGTTGTGCTTCCTGTTGAAAGCAGAGGACAGGCACCAAGATGTCACCCTCTGAAAAGTCAGAAATAACGAGGAATAGCTCATCAAGGGAAGGGTTATTAGCAGACAGGGTAGTGGAAGAATTAGCTCACTGCAGTGATAATAAAACAGTATGAGGAAGGCAGAGCAATTTTAAGCCAAGGTAACTAAAAACACTTCCCCTTCCCCTCCCTCTCCCCTCCAGCCTCAAGACACTCTCCTCCAAGTCCTTCTCATCTTCAGCATGGTGATGCTTCAAAGTTAAACGTCCCAGAAGACAATCCAGTACTCTGTCTGCTAGCATCAAGATGAAGCATTGTATGCTGTGGTAGACCTGTAGTCTCCAAGGGTTGCATGTCTGTACGAATGATGGGAATAGCTGCATTTTGTTCCAGTAACTGCGAATTAAGGGTAGAGCCCTGCTGCCTGGCAAATTTGCAGCACACAGGCTTCAACTGGGAAAAGTTTGGGTACTGTGCTTGGGCTGTAGTCTTGAACAAATATGCGATTCAGAGGAACGAACTGGGATTGTGTCTGATCGTGCTTCGTTCAGGAGGGCCACACGGTACCCGCTCCACAGAGACACAGGCACACCACACAGTCTCTTCCTAACACTGACAAAAAAAAGGTCAAGGCCAACAACTCAAATGTGCTTTGGGAAGGCAGCTGGAGAGATCATCCCCAACCTCAAGGGTCTGAGAAGAGCAGGGGATTTCTTACACTGACTTCTCAGACTAGGTCCTCCTGGCATCTGTTAGCAAGCAGCAGAATGCACAGAGCATTGGCTTAAACACAAAATAGGTGATGGTGCAAACACACGTGCAGTGGTCAGTCTCCTTTCCAGCCCCTTTGGTAATATTATGACTGAATGCTCATATTTTAAGTTTATTGTTTTATAAATGCTCCTGTGCATTCTCACAAAACCTTTCCTGAATTTACCAAGTTCTGTCATCAAATTATTTAGATTTTCTACTCAGCTAGTGTGTTTGGAGTTTATTCCAGAACTTCACCTCTTGGGATGGTCGAGAAATTTCTTCCAATTTTCAGCCTAAATTCATCCAAGAGTAATTAATAACCATATTATCTTGTGCTGATATTGTCTTTCAATTTCAACAGCTTTCCACTCTCCCTGGTGTTTGCCTTCCAAATGTATTTAGAACAAAGTTTCCTCCTTGATATTATATACAAATTATAGAGAGTAGAGGCATAGCATATTTTCTCATAAAGTCTGAGGGAGGGGAACCATCCAGTGTGAAACCATATTTAACTTTTTTCTTTTACTAATGAACAAAATATAGACGCTCATTTCTTTTAACAGTTACTCCAAAATAAACTAGGAATGATTATGCTTGCATGGAGAGCAAGCTATCACCTATGACTAGCCAAGAGGCAAGAATTATGTCTGAATAGTCACTCACCTGGGGGCTGCGCTTTAAATGCAGTTAGGATTCTGAACACTAAGCTGTCTGTGGAGCACAAGTACCTAATAGCAGAGGGGAGAAGAGCAGGCCTCTGTCATATACTAGCCATCTTATTAGAGGACTTAGAAAGTGGAAAACATTGACCATGGACTTACTCCAGCCTGAGAAGACTCAAAATCCAAAGCACCCAGCATCAAGGCCTCCTGGTCTCTAGGTAAATGCTGCACCTGCTTCACATCTACACAAAAGGCAGTTTTATCCTTTTCCCTGTTTTTCAGTGTAGCCACCATGCTTTGTGTTGAATTCAATGCCTTTCAAATGTATTAGGAATGGTCCTAGTGCACCAGGTCTCTCTGAGTGCCAAAGCACCTCACTGCTATCTCCAAGTCGCAGTGGCATTGCACCCAAGAGCACCAAGACATCTTCCTACTTAAACTGTGATGTTTCTGAGCATGCATAGACCCTATTTCTAAATGTCCAAGGAAGTCTGTGGTACAGGACAGAAGAACTGATGGATTTAAATCAGGTGGCCCTCCAGTGCAGTTGGTCTGAGTTGATCTCCAAGACTTCCGCACCTAGCAGGGAATTTATATGCCTAACTGCAGATGTCAAGATCCGAGCACGCCCCCTTGAGCTACCCTTGATGGAGAGAGAGACCCAACTATAGGGTCCAGCGATCACAAAAAGAATCTAGGGAGGGCAGCTTTGGTGTAGGTACTTAAACTGCAGATAACTAAAGGTAGCTGAGACTGCTGAAGTCTGCCTCAGGAAAGTTGGCACTCAGGCGGAGTGCAGATCTGAAGTCACAAACAGGGGTTCAAAGAATGGGTTTTCAATGACACCACGATCTAATCTGTAAGTCTTATTTAGCCCAACCTCTCCTTGTTGAATTTTAAATAGAAGAATCTGAGATTTGGCTCAATGATAGCAGTAATAAACATCATCATTAATCTAGGAATACTGATTTATGAGAAAATATTAAAATAACTAAATATGTATAGCTTGCTAAAGCCACAATTGAAAGAGAAATATGATAATTATCTACAAGCTCTGGAAGGATGCACACACTAAGGATTTTTTTAATAGGGATTTTCAGGAAAATATAGCTAAAAGTAATGTGATTATACTGAGCAAAGTAAAATTTAGGCTGACAGGAAAAAATTCTTAATAATGAAATGTATTCTATTGTAGAATAATCTTCCAAAGGAAATTGGCTGAAGTCCAATCACATCTAAAACCAACTGGACGAAGATCCGCAGAGAACAATCCTGCATTAGCTGCAAGATGGACTAGATGACTCAACAGCACTTTTTCTTTTTTAATTCCTATCATTCCACTGTATAAAATAATCCAATAAGCCAAAGCAAGAGGGAAATAGGCTTAGCAACAACTGCAGAGTCGTCTCTTCTCCGAGGCCTGCATAGCACAATCAGCATGTCTTTCAAGAGGGAAAGAACATCTGTATGTGGAGAGTTCCCTCTTAATTCAATGTTACAAAATCCTATGTTTGCTTTCCCCCTCCTCTCCCATGCTCCACTCCTTAATAAAATAACATTACCAGAAAAATTGACCTTGTTTTCTAAATGCATCAATCATGGTTTTTGCTGTGCCACCTACTCATAATTGGTTTAAGCCTTCCTGATCTCAGATGCCAATTGATGTTAAGCAAAACACAAAAAATAAATAGCCAGTAGACATATTTCCACTGAAATAATCTTGCCACATGTTGATCTATGAGGAGCAGGGTAACAATGCTTTCACAAAGTTATTTCACTCATTTGTAAAATGGTGCAATAGTTTTCTCTTTAATTTTGAAGGGGCTTTGACATCAATTTTATAGGGGAAAAAGAAATCTTGCTGAGCCTCTGCATTAATATATTCTCTGTTGTCTGTTACATCACAGCACCAAATAACAGAAGACTTCTTAAAGAATCACTCTTCAGTTTAGTTGTGGATTTGGTTTCCCTCACTAGGGAATATTAGATGGTCTTAACAATACATATATAAAAATATTTTCTGAAGAAAGTGTTTTTAAGTATAACACTAGCTTTCTACAACCCATTGTAACTCCACTTTTCCCATAGCCATCTAACTTTGTAATGTAGACCAAATCTCTTCTACTCTCTTGACGAAGAGGTCTGAGATTTCAGAGAATGTTTTTAGCATAGCAGGGGACATCTTTTTCTAAAAAAAAAAAAAAAAAAAAAAAAAAAAAAAAAAAAAAGAAAAGAAACATCATGGTCTGAAAAAGAGGTCTGCATGACATGAGGGTTTTTTTCTTCTTTTTCTTTTTTGCCATAAGTGCTCAATTAGGCATACAACAGCACAGGTAGGATTTCCGTTTTTCAAAAAAGAATATTAATGGAAATCTATGTCTGCAAAACAGAACAGTGATCAACAGCTCATAGCTGACACCACCAGTTTTGAATTATTCAGATAATATCTCCCTGATTTCTTTCCCTTCTCCCTAGAATTTTCAAAATCAGAACCAAATTATTACTTTTGTATCTTCTTTCCTTCATCCAAAAAGTTAAAAGAATTAAAACATTAGAATTTTACTGTATATAATGCCAATACATTTGAGATTTCTCCTTCTCTCTTGTCTTACAAAACACAAATTATGCTTAACCACTTGGCTGCTAATTCTCCCTACCAACAATAGAGTCGAAGCAAGTAAAATGGCATCTACATCCCTGCATGCAGAACTGAAGCTGCCTTGATAAAAGCATCCCAACCACTTTTAACGGCTCCAAAAGTATGCCAATAGAAAAACTGCTTGCCACATCATAGTTCAAAGGGGTTGGACATGAACTGCTGTGTATGTGGGATGGAGCTCAAGGAGCAGCTGGAGATCCCGTAAGATGGAAACCCATGAGAAGTGAGGTGCTGGGGGCCAAAACACAGATGTAAGGGCTGCAGGGGGAAGGCACACGACAGGGGCAGCGAGCACTGATAGGAAAATGAGGAAAAGAGCATGTCTTCAGATGGGGAAGAGACCCAAATGAAGCTGCAAAATGGCTGTGAGGCAGAAGACACTGCCTACAAGAAAGACCAAAAAAAGTTGTGAAAAGCTCCTTTTATCCTGCAGTTTTATAAGAGCTGGATAAAGAATTACCTAAGTCTCACACAGAGGGGCAGATCAAGGAAGAAGTGGAAAGATTTTTTTTTAAAATATATTTTCTGGAAATTATTATTAAGAAATCAGTTTTGTTATTCTTAATCAGATGGCTATTTCTAATCATGATATTTTAATCAAAAGCTAAGGTTGCTGTAATTATTCACTGATCTATAATGTTGAATTTATGCAAAAAAATGGAGAGAGGAAATATTTTATTTCTGTTCTAACTAAAAATGCAGGAATTAACCATTTAAAAATAATCATATACAAGGGCTACATAAAGCCCAGCTTGAAGGGTGTTTTTTCCAGCAGTTAGCAGGACTGTTAACACAGTAAAGATCCTACGGCATGAAAATACCCTCGGAGCTATACAGCAAAGTAGCTACTTGATTTCTTTGCGCAGCTTATTGCATGCTTTGCTCTGTTAAAGGCAGCATGGCCAGGCAGCAGGGATGAAAGGTTTCTGCATTCACATGGAAATATCTGGAAAGAGGGATGATTTAACATTCCCAGGGAACAACTGAGTGTTCATCCATGGGGAGTTTCTCAAGGATGAGTGGGAAAGGGAGAGAGTGCCAAGGGGAAACTTTGCTCACGGAGATTTTCCAGAGGGCACTTCATTGGACTTGTGGTTAACACAGAAAGCTGTAGACTGGAAAGAATAACTGGGAAAAAGACCCCCCTGCCTCCATCCCAAAGACACCATCTGCAGTGGGGTGATCTCTTTTCTGTTTCGCTACTTCAGACTGTCTCACAGCAGGTCACAGTTTGTTTTCTTCAAAGACTAATTCGGCTCTAGTTTAGCATTGTGCATTCTAGCACCCAACATCAGGAAGCAGAAGTTTTGGGGGTCATTCATGTAGTGTACTCACTCTAAGGAAAACAAAAATACCTAAAATGGAGTCCTCTCACAAGCTCAGATTTTTATTGAAAAGATAATGTAAAATTGAAAAACTGCAAAAATTATACTTTTTGAAAGAAAAACGGTAATTTGAAAGCAAGAAAAGCATTTTGGGGCTCAGGATACTGTACATTTCCATTTAACAGTCCTACTTCAGAAAGGACTCCAGGTCCAGGTGGTGAAGCAGGAAGGAAGAAACAGGATAGTGATAAGAATTGGGGAGCAGTTGTTCTTATTTTAGGTGAGCTAAGGGAAACAGTCTGAGCTGGAGAAAGCACAGAGCTGTGCTTTTCAATGTCAAATTATTTCCCACCCCCTCACACACACAGTGACAGAAGTTGAGGGAAATTAAAATACAGGAAGATTGGGAGAAAAAAAAAAAAAAGCTTTCCTTATTCTTAAAATCTGTATTTTGGGCCTCTGATTCTTGATCTTTAAGCTTAGACTGTTAACAATAGCAGCTCTGTTGTATTGCTTCGAGATGTACATTTTAAGATACTGCCCTGCAGACTGTTGCAAGGTTTTGTGCTTGGGTGATTTTGTGTTTTGGGGGGGGATTTTTTTTTCTTGGGGGGCAGAGAGAGGAGAATAGAAAGCAGGAAGGGGCTGATCATCCTTACAAAGTATCCCCATGTTTCTGCAGTGTGTCCCAAGAGCTTATAGGTACTAAGACTTGCTGTATTTAGTGGGTAAAGCACTTTCAGATCCTTGCTGGCAAGCTGAAATGCTCCTGGGTTCCTCCTCCACTGTATAACATCACACTGAGCAGCTGTAACAATTACAGGGTCTTTCAAAACTAGAAACACTTCCAAAAAGATATCAAAATTTGCTTGGCATTCTGAATTATAAGAAGAGGAGCCAATTCATTACAAATGAGTTTTTAAAATGTACTATAACTACACAAGAAAATCTAGCAAGTTTACATGCATTAATTGTTGCCACAGTGTTGAAGTGTCTGTGAGTGCAATTGCATTACCCAATTAGGCCCAAAATTGTCAAATTTATTAATGCAGTGCAGGCATATCCTATTTTAAAACAATCCCAATCAGTTAGATAATACTCCCTTTCTGCATATGACGCCATTCAACATTTAAATGAAAAAAAAATCTTTCCAGCTTTCCCTCAGATCCCAAGTGGCTTGAATTTTTCAGCTTAAGCCTTGCTAAAACAGAGAACTAAATACTGAAAGCATTATAAAGATTTTGTAATCCATAAAATGGGGTTCAGATGCACAGTTCTCACAACTTCAAAGGACTAAGTTCTTGAAATGCCACCTCCACTGCAATCTTAAAATACCACATTATGGTCCTCCCCAATTAGATTCCTCTGTGGGTTCAGGTATTGGAAACTGCTTGCCCAAAGTACATAATTTAAAATATTTGAGTAGAAATGCATTTGACTAATCAAGATTTAATGTTTAGAGATGAAAGAGTAGCTATCTTCATTGTACTAAGCCCAACCCAGAGAGCTCGCCAAATATTCTAGTACTAGATACAGGAAAGATAAGTATTTTCAGAGTTTATTTACTGTCCCCTACCTGACCTTTTTTAAGCTCATCTTTAAAAAAAACAATTGATTTTTTGAGAAGCAGCATGTCTTATCTCTCAAGAAAGAAAAGCATGCTCTGGCACACCAGCTTTTGAAGAGTTTCCATCTCAGGCTCAAGAACAGGATTGCGAGGTCTGTTGGTTGCATGACATTTTCACACTACTGAAAGAGATATTTGAGCCATTAGCAGTACCAGTTTAAATTTTAATGGGTCTGTTCTGAAGAAAAATAATTAACATATGCTTGACTTCCCATATATGAGAGAAAACAATAGTAGTGACTAAATCGGTATCTTCTGTGGCACAGCATAATTCCAGCTGTCTTGGTCATGATGAGTTGCACAGCTGACTCATCCCACAGACATGCATCACGTAATGGGAATGAACACAAGTCGTTTGCAGTGTCAAGAATTAGGTTTTATATATGACAGAGGAGGACACAGGACCATATTAGGAGGGACTACCTAGAAAGCAGCAGCCAGCCAGCCATTACCTCTTTGAGTCACAGAAAATCCCTGACAGGTGGCTAATTGATAATACCATATCACATGGCAGTCTCTACTTGTCAGCTTGATTGCTGGACTTCAAGTGAGGGCATGAAATCTTGGCTTTTCACTGTCCCTGAGTTCATGATGTCACTCTGAGTGCCTGCCTTACAAGCCCCGGATCTCTGTAGAGTTAAATTCGTGTAAGAAATTTGTATCTCCAACAAAAGGGGCTCAAAGCAATCTCAAACAGTGGCAGCAGCATAGAGAACTCCAGAAATACTGTGTCCCACTGTTTATGGCCACCAACACAGCACCAGTGGATGTCAAAGAGAAATCAGGGCACTGAATCTACCGGAGAAGTTGTTGTGAGGACCTGCTACATGATGTTTAGGGACATTAGCTGAAATAAACAAAATATGGAAATGATTAATGACATTGAGTCTGGCAGGTAGGTTCTTATCACGGCGTACACTCAGCAGAATGGGGGTTCTACCTAGTCACAAAAATAGGATGGGGAGAAACGAGATCAGATAACAGAAGTCTGTAAAACACAAGCCTGTGCTAGGGATCGTATTTATTAGCACAGCCATTCAAGCAGTCTTATCCTTACTACAAGAACAAAAATAAACAGAACAAGCCCAGCTGTCAGAGTGTCACTGATTAATCAGCACGTTTTCCTGTATCTCAGGAAAAATAGAGACACATCTCAACTACCTTCCATCTCTGGCCTAGCTTCTCCTTATATTCAACAGAGCAAGACATGGAGCCTAGGGCAACTGAGATGCCTGATTAGGGGCCTAGCGTTGGATGGAGCAAATCCAGGCTGCCGCTGTGTCATGTTCCCATACAGTCTGGAGAGAGATAGGTACTGCCAAAGTGCAGTGCAAAACCTAGCTGGGCTGAATCACTCTCTGAAGCTGCTCCTTCTTTCTCGACTGCATAGGGAGAGTAAGTGCCTAACTGACATCTGTAGGATCAGATCTGGCTTCATCCCACCTCCATCTTGGCACAACGAACTCTCAGTACAAATTTAGCATGCCAAAGGATTAATCTACCCATCATTTAACTCAGATGTCCATAAAAGTATTGCTGGGGCTCAGAAGATAGGAGAGTGGCATGGCAGACAAACTCCTGCTTCCATCAATCAGCTTTTCATTAACATCATTCATCCTGTCCTCTTTACCCTGAATAAAATCTGCATTCTCTCTTTACCATGCAAATACCCCTTACATAATAAATAATGCAACACTATAAATCCTTCAGTGTCCCTTTTTCCCTGTGCGGAATTCGTCTCTGCACTGCTCTATGCTGAAAAGCTTTTTCAGACCTCAAGACGTGTATTAACTGCATTTCTTCCATCCTATGCATGCTCAGCCAAAGACTGTCTTCTCTTACTGGATCTCCCTGGTAAGGAAGGGCACTGACATCCACGATCTTCAGCTCTACCTGTTGGGCTGTGAATCTCTGCAAAGAGGAAAGTTTCTTCTGTGATCTGTTACTCTTGGGAGGCTTAACCTAGATCTTCCTCCAAAATGAATGAGGTGTGAGTGGTATTTTTTATTTCTTTGTTCTCCTGCTTGGTACCTAAGAGGATTTTCTAGATATTATTCAGGGAAGGATTAAAAAAAAAAAAAAAAAAAAAAAAAAAAGGAAGAAAATGAAAGTTCATCCTTCATCCACAAAAACTATAAATAAAAAGAAAAAATTGTGGACTGTTTTCTGATAGAAATCCTGCCTCATCCAGGAAATCTGACCCTCCCTTCTCCTCCTGGAAAATGTGTGAAATTCAGAAATAAAATTCCAGTTTGCATCATCTCTGACTTTCATCCATCAGTTCTCAAAAAATCTGTTTGTACACTGAAGGAAAAATTTAAAAAACTGTGTGTGGTGAACATACACATCTGCAAGCAGAGAGACATTATCTGAGTGTAACTAAGAAGAGGCAATGGCAAGAACAGTTCCTGAAATAATTACTCCCTGCCATAATAGAGTTGTCAAAGCCTGAGACCTAAAATAACCCCCTCCCTGTTTTTTTCAAAGCTCTCCTGTATCCAACCACTTATCTTCTGACCTGTCTTCACAAATTTTGATTCCTCAACAGCCTTGTTATTGGCTTTCAGGGAGAATACTCTATGCCAGAGAGCCAGATTTTCTTATGCAGTCACTTGAAACGAGTCTCCAAGACAATGACTTATGCTGTGTTATTACCTCCTCTTCCCCAAGAACTCTCTTTCTTCTGGAAAGAATTTGATTTCCTTCCTTATCAACACCTTCCTCTGTACCGCAGCGTGTTTCCTCTCACCCTCCTTCAGTCACATAGTGCAAAAATCCTAGAAAAGGTGAAGTGCTGCATTTGTTAATGAAAGGCTGATTAGGAATTGACTGCTAATGGAATAGGCGCTTCATCCCATATTGCCGTGGGATTTTCTATCAACTATCAAGCCAGAACACGTGTGCACAGGTAGCAAATACACCATGGAGAGGCACTTGTGCACCTCGCTATTAGCCTTAAACAGATTTTCCAGTGTCTGAGCAGTGACCTGTTAATAGCTTACATAATGAAAAACAGCACTGAAATGAGTCAGTGTGCTTGGCAAATTCAGATCATTAACCATGAGAAAGTGCTTCAAGTGGAACAAGGGAGAAACACATACCCCAGAGAACATTAAATAGAGAAGTCTTATTAGTGACGAGTAAACAGGTGCCGCATTCCGCCAGAAATAACGGGATGGGCTCCTTCGTCTCTCAGCACCAATTTCCCTCTGAAAGACTAGATCCCACCTTTCACAACAGAATAAATGCCGGACTCTGACGCCTCTTCCCAGTGATCGGCTGACTGGAAGAGAACTCCGTAAGAAATAAGTAGTGGGAGAAAACACACGGCTCGTACAGCTGCAGGCTCACCATGGTGCAAACACAGCAGAAGCAGGCAGAGGTTAAGAGTGGTCCCTACAGAGATCCATACTGTACGTAACGTGATACAGAAGGTCTGGGGCCCTCTGGGAGGCACTCCAACAGGTGCCAGCTGTGCATCACCGTGTGGTGGCTACTGCACTTTCCTGCAGTTGGAAGTTGGGCTAAAAGAAAAAAAAGCAAATGAGCTTTTCACTGAAAAAAAGCCTGAAACTACAGGCAAATTGTTGAAGCTAATAGTGTCACCAAAAAAGAAACTGAGGGACAAAATTCAAAGTAGTCTACACCAGGGCTGTAACTGCTCCTCTTGTACAGTTTCTGCATTGCAGTGACAACTCCTCGTCAATGCGTATACACGAGGTGGTGGTGGTCCTGTCCCAGCTTTAAATACTCAGAGAGGCACCTGCACCACAGTTTGGGAAAGCCTGGTCTAGGTCTAAACATTCTGACCATTTTAACAAGACATTTCACATCCAGGCTGTTTTTATTTTAAATGTTTCCTTTTTTCTTTTAAGGTGAAGAAATGCAAGACAAAAAATAAAGGTTTTCACTGACCCAAAGTAGTATTTTTTTAAATCTTCTCCATAAAAGTGCAAATCAGTGTAGATTCCATGTTAGCCCAAAATGATTTTTTCTTTTTTTAAGCATGGCTTAACAAGTGTTTTGAAAAGTTAATTGCTTGCACTGCTTTATTTAGGATCAGAGGACATGAGCAGCATACTTCGTTCTATGTGAAACAGCTTAGCTCCCCGGGTTTGCAGAGACATAGTCTCTAGGATATACCAAAGCTGCCTGAAGAACCTACAGGTTTTATACCTACAGCAATCACCCTCTTCTCTTCAGGATTCTCAGGTCCTGGGCTTTATCCTAGAAATATGACACATACTTAGCATTTCTCCATATTTCACTTTTTTGAAATTGGATGGACTCCTTTGATGTAATTTCTTCTCACAAAAGAGTGATACAACAGCCATTTGACAGGACAGGATGTGGCACTAATGTTTTAGATGCCTATCTCTGCAAGCAAGTCTGCAGATACACACAAAGCTCTCTTGGCTTCATTTCCTCATCTGTTTTATGTGCATGAACAGCTGGAAATGGACATATAGAGGCTTTAACCTTCCATGACACATCTAAAAAAGTACACAACCAAAATCTGTGCAGTTTGGGATGCCAGAAAGCCATCTGTATACAAGTTAATTGCTTTTGGTTTGAATAGTTTCCATTTTTATCCTGCCATCTCCATTTGTACCTATTCAGTGGTTCATTTTGGACACAGCAGGGGAACACATGCCACGTTCCAATCCAATTCTCCCGTGTTCCCGGCCTGCCCGCTGCGAGGCTGCCCTCAAATCATGCCCTCCCTTCAGCATTTTTCTCTATTTGTCTCAGAAACCAACAGAGCAAGCCTAAGGAGCGCTATTTTCACCAACACTTCTGTACAGTGAATTACTGGGCTGAGTGGATGACAGGGGCAAGCACAGGTTTATTTTCTGGTTTCCCAAACCCACTTACTTTCCTATGACAAACTAGAGCTGTCCAGAGGCAGCAAATTCAGCACAGTTCAGCTGTGAGCAGAAGGAATAGCAGTGTCAGGCTATGCAACACCTTTACCTGACTGCTTTTAAATAGAACCAGCTGTTCCTTTTACTCATTAAATCTGTAGATACACATATGTATGTGTGTATAGTAAATTAACAATGCATATCACACTAAGAAAAAAAAAACTCTGACATTACTTAAAATCTTGCTACTAATTACAAATGTGATTCAGACCAGTGGTGTATTTGTAATTAGCAAAAATAATCAGACTTTTTTTCATGGAGGAAGTGAGTGTTGCCTAACTAGTGAAAATAAAAATAAAGTTAACACTAAACACTTCTGCTTTGTACTGTCTAATCAGCTTTTACTAGCTCTGACAGATCTTTCTTAATGACCCCATAAAAGTGTCAGTATTATCTAAATAAATCCACTATTTTCTTCAAATATCATCATCTGCAGATCTCATCTTGGAATGCAGTTTCTGTTAGAGACTGTGTACAAAGCAGGAAGTTGTTTTTTAGGCAGGCTTAAGCTTGCAATATTTACTGAACCCAAAATGAGAAAGCATTGCGAGTTAAGTACATGGAAATGCTACTAAAGAAAACATGCACAGCAACTTTTCTATATTTACAGAAAGTATCTTTGGAAAAAACAGCTATGTCATCAAAATGTCTCTATAAATATATAGAAATAAGTCTTTTAAACAAATAAGTCTTTCAAACATCATCTGCTAGCTGCAGGAACAACAACAAAAAAAACCCTACTGTGAGTCACTGTGGCCCTTCTAGGAACAATTAAATTATTATTTATAGTGACCTTTCCAGTTTACTTTACAGTTACTGATCAAAAGTACACTGTCACCCTGTGGACATGCACTATCAACTTTATTTCCCATTCTTACTGAGAAATGGAAGCTGTTAAAGTCAAGAAACATTAAAAATAAGCTGTTTTACTGAACTTGCTCTATCTGGCTACCTAGAAGTTCTCGAGAGAGGTGCTATTCATTATGGACAAACTAACATTTATTCAAAAGCAAAGTGGTATAATCAAAACTGGCAACTCACAGCCAACTGCCAGGTCATGATCCTCTTACGTAGCTATGTCACAGACAGAAAGCCCAAAGTGAAAATTGTCAGACCAGTTTCCAAAGGATCTTTTGTCTAGAAGCATCCAAATGAATTCTGTTTGTCAAAAAGGATGTTAATTGCCTAGCATCTGCTCTTGCAGTCTTACCTCATTCTTATAATTAGCTCCAAAAAAGAAAGTAAAGAAAGGTTTCAGGTCATGTCACTGCTCCACAGCACCAATTTGTACTTTACTTCTTTTGCTGAATTAAAACTATGCTTCAGTATATACAGATATATACAGATTTAATATAAGGAAATATGCTCTCCTGTATAGAAATACTGGGCTATTTTGACACTAATCATGTCCTGTTCCATCCATGGTACTGTTGACGCTCCTATTACTGCAACACTAAACATTTCAAAGGTTTTAAAAGCACATAAGACATACAGACATAGAGGCAGATTGAAACCTCAGTATAATGAAAGTATATGGACAAAATTTAGGCAAAAGACCCTAAGAGGGAAGTCCAAAAAGCACCCTCTGGGTGTTTCAAATCTCAGTTTTCAGCTTCGGATTCCATGTCCAGCAACACCTTTGTCTGGTTGATGCTGAGCAGCCCCCTGACTGCCTCACTCCCAGGTCCAAGCCTGAGTGCTCAAACAGGATACCCCCATCTGACCCTCCTGGTCCCCTGTCAGGAGGCATGCTCAGGACACATCTTGGGCATAGTCTCTGTAAAAAAAACAGAGCAGGGACCAACGCATTGTTCAGAAGCCTGGTAAGCTCCAAGGAACACTTACTTATTTTAATCGATGACAACTTTCATGTGAGTCATGTAAATACTTCTTGGAAAAGATCCTTGGGAAACCGTCTGTCTCTGTCTCCTTGAATATGTTAATCACTGTATCACAAAGTCTCTTTCTTTCTTGTTTTCTTTCCTACCTCAGTGAATTTGGACTTCATTTCCGCTCAGGATAACAGTTTGAAGAAGTGAGGAAGCTGTTCCATACAGACTAGCTGGTGCTTGGCGTTTGGGGCATCTCCTTGGAGTGGCAGGGATTATCTTGGGACCCTTCAGGGTGGAAAGTACATTGAGCACTGTTTTTTCCCCAGTTGTGAGTGAGCCAGGCCCTGGGCTGTAAAAAAAACTCACCAGTTCCTTGCCCTGTGCCAGCATGTTCTCATATAGGATGGACCTACTTCGGCTGGGTGGGGGGAGGAGATAAAAGAAAAACCCAACAGCTGGGGACATTAATTTCAGAAGATGTTTCTGGGCATGAATCCTAAGTGTCCAGTTGCATCCTCCCTGCATCCAGAGATATATCTAAGGTCCAGATTTAAAATCTGTAGTTTCTGCAGCATTTCTCATTGCTTAGCTTGCATGCACACACACACATGCACACACACATATACACACAGCGCATCCAAAGGGGACTATTGTGAAATCTATCCAGAGGCATCTAAATTTAGCTAGATGAAGTGTTCCAAGGATTGTCCAAAATGGACCTTGAACTGGCCCTGAGGATAACATCATGCTTTTTTCCTGCAGTAACAGGGGAACTTTGAGAGCCACAGGTCATCAAGGTCTAATATTTAGGGACAACTCAAAAGACAGTCCGATCTACCTCACAACAGCCTTACACTTCTCTTTCTTCAGCAGTATTATCTCTAATTTGTACCAAAACAAGATCAGCATCAGGTCCCTGGTTTCCAACTGCAAAACATCCTACAGCGTCATGTCAGGACACTTCAGAAAGAGTGTCACATACCACATACACTTCAACCAACCAAAATTCTTCCTCTATATAAACAATAACTGGCCAAAGTGGATTACAGCTGTTAGCTTTATGCTTGGCATTTCCACTGCATAGCAGAAAAATCTTTTTTGGAGTCTGAACAGTACCCAATGTGTGTCACCCCATAACAGGACAGCAGATATTCCTATACCATTGAAAACAACAACAGCAGCTGAATAGTGAGAGTCTTACAAAGACATCATGAATTAGCAGAAAACTAGTTTGGAAAGATAAGATATTAAACAATTTCTGTGGGGAATAAGAACAGTGTAGATTATTTACTTTGCTTTAATTACTTCGGCATACTGCTAGATTAGTTTTTGTACGCTACTTGATTTTCATACCATCATTTTACAAATGCAAAGAAGCGAGTTCATGTTCTGAATATTTAAAGTTTGCCGAATCTATATTTTCTTGTCCTGTGCTGGATTTTCTGCCAGTCAATTCACAAATAAATAAGAGGGTTAAAGCCTTAGTTACAGCTTCACTTTTCAAATTATTGTTATTATAGTGATGCAAAGAGCAACCTTAATTTCTAGGTATGTTTTCCTGGCTTGCCTTGCATCTATCTACATGTGTTTTGACAAGAATCCACTGTTACTATATGCAATATCCAAATAAGGATAATAATCAAGTTTCACTCAAGCTTTTAATGTAGGTCACATTAGGTCACCATCCACTCTCCTGGAACACTTCACTTCGATGGAAAACTGACAGTAAACCAATTTCTAGAGGGTTATAACTTACAAAAACACACTGTAACATCTGAAAGAAGTTTCCCCATAGACTTTATGAAGTGTTTAATAGGCCCTATAGTTATGGACCATATTACTGCACAACACTAATAAAATAGCAGTTTTAGACTCTCGATTAAATAAAGCATAAAAAGACTTTTTTTTAATAACTTGTCCTACTGTTTTGATACTAATATGAGATTTATGAGGGCCTGTGTGGAAAACTTAACTGGCTGACATAAGGGTCTCCTTGACTCCTTCATATTGCAAACTACATTAAGAATGTCATTTATAAGAAATCAGAAATTTTCCTTCCTTGAAAAAAGATGTCTGTATCTGAAAAAAAACTGAAAACAGCACTATTTCAATACACCTAAACAAGCAACACTCTATTCAAGAAACAAACTCTGTTAACAACAGGATTATGATTTGAAAATTCCCAAAACTAATTTGCCACATTCCATTTCACATTAGCAGGTTTGGTCACAAGTACTGTTAAAGAGCCTGGGACCTTCTGTGGCACTGACAGAGCAGGGGATTTTCCACTCCATTCTCTGTGTGTGCGGTGCCTAAGATAATGAGGTCCACTACTACTGTCCTACACAAACACAGAAATCCAAAGAAATAATGGAAATGATGATAATAGTAAAATAAATGCTGATCAAACAGTAAACACCTATATACCTATAAACAATTTAAATTGTAGTGTACCCCACAAATACTTGAAGAATTACTCCAGGCAACATGATGACAAAGTGAAGTTATAGCCTGCTGGGAAAAACTAAAAGGTTTAAGTTAATTATTGCTTTACAGCTGGGCTAGAGCATGACAAGCGGAGCTGTGGAGAAGAGCTCACACAAAAGCAACTGCAGTTTCATCTTGTCTCTTCCCTGCTACTCTCAGGCAGGGCACAACAACAGGGCTCTTCGGTAGACAAGGAGGCCACCTCAGAAGTCCCTCTTGTCTGATAGCTCTAATCTGTGCTCTACTCTTCATCGTTCTTCCCATCCACAGCACAGCCCAACATGCTGCATCACTCACTTTATGGTTGGTTTGCTGCCTTCATCTCACTGTTAGGTTTTTTTCCACCTTCTCCTTTCAATGGCTGCCTGATTTCCAATGTGTCTGTCCTTCATGATCCAAAAAGGAGAGTGGGCCTAGCCAAGCAGGCTGTTGAGAGCCTTTGCTATGACTGTTACCTAAGCAAGCAAAAAGGCAAGGCTGCTGGCAAAACAAGGCAGCATTATAAAAGTGGTAATTTGGAAAGAAGACATTTTTGGAGATGGTTCACACTCAAGGAAAAGAAAAACAACTAGACAAAGACTCACAAAGATGGGTACTTAGGGGGGTTCTTTCTGTTCAAAAAAGTGTTTTTTGCAGTATTCAGTAATAAAAGCATGAAGAAAAACTACAAACTTACTGGGCTAAAGCAAGCAAAGTAGAAAAGAATGAGCTCAGAAAGATGGTCATAGACATATTTTTAGAGACATTCCTACACATTTGAGTATCATGAATTTGAAAATAATAGTTACAGCTAACATCTAATTTCAAATTACTAAAATGATAACATTTGCTCTAAAAATGCAGATATTTCTTTAGCATGATATGTAGGAAATAGTTTTTTCACCAGAGATGTATTTAAATACTGGTGTCAAAGATAAAGTGATCCAAAAATCTTCACACTCAAAGGATTCACATTTGGATGCCATGACAGGGTATGTTCTCTAGCAAAGGTTAAGAACTCAGGAGAAGATTTGGAATGCTTTTTCATGGGAGCTACAAGATAAAGAATATCCAGTGTGCAGAAAGTTCCTTCCAAGTGAGAGAAAACAAAACAAAAGAAAACAAAATCTGTATATGAGCAGGTCTTCCTGAAAAAATGGGCAGATCATATACCAAGATGTTTCCTTGTTTAGAACGTGTGTAATTCATTTACCAGTCAGACAGCTCTAAAATGGTTGTGATCCATGAAGAAGACCAAACCTGGGCTGAGGCACTACTACCTGGTCCCACGACTCTGTGTATATTTAGGGTATACCACAGTCTGGATATAATCTACTAAAGGTGCATTTTGGATTCACTCATTTAGGGGCTCAGGGGGCAAACAGGAAAAAAAAAGAAAAAAAAGAGAAGGGGAATATACTTTTCTAGGAAATTGGAAAGAACAGTAAGAAAAGGCCTCTGGAGCTAGCTAGCTGCTAAGATTGTATGTTAATTCATGGCTTTTTCATATTTGAGTAATGAACTGTGTGCCAAAACACCAAGGGCTTGCAGCAGGTTCAAGCATGACATCAATTATTTTCTTCTTGACAAGCCATTAGCTTGCAAGGATTTACACAAAGCAACCTAAAGGTTCTGGGTACCTGCAGCTCCATCACTTGCAAAACTACGACATCCATGTTTAAGATGAAATTTCAAGTCCTCCTTATCTTTAATTTAAATTTGCAAACCTGTTTGCCAAAGGGACTTAAGCAGGGTCAGCAGGCTCTTCAGATTCCCTGAGTATGCACCTTAGCCAGCAGCCACCTAACCTGTTCTAGCCATGCTTCTCGATGCTCTAGTTGAATGGACCCCTGTTCACCACCAGGTCTGGGGTGAGGAGAGGGCAAAATTCAGTCTTTCTGTTGACAACAAATGATGCAGAGTTGGGCAAGAGTTACCAAGGAGTACACAGCAATTTCTCACTGCTAATCCCAACAGTAGCACTGATGCTGATTAGCCCTCAGAGGAATCCAATTAAAGATCATGTCCTCCAAGCTGAACAGAAGAAATCATCATGAGGCAATGCTATACTTTCAGTGTGATAAAACTTCAAGGACAGGGCTTTTTTTCCCTCTCTTTTATGTCATACTGTTGTGCATATATGAACAGAGAGATACAACATCATAATATTGTAGATTTATATTTGGTATTATTTTCCGGTTTATGTACAAAACAGATACAAAAATTGTAGCATTTATTGCAAAGTAATATGTATTCTAATCTAGAGAAATTTCAAAACATATATGCTGTATAAAAAATAAACACAATGCTGATCTACAATTCCCAAGTGAACTAGTTTACAAAGGGATGTCCGTCAGAGTACATATACATTACATTTGAGGATTTCTTTTGCATTTTTAAATAAACCATATTTTAAAAGTTGCCTTATATTATACCTTTGTCTAAGACATTATTTAATTTCTGAAGAAAATGACAAACAAGGAGAGGCTGAGGAACTCAGCTATTTCAGCCTTAAGAAGAGAAGGCTCAGGAGAGACTTTACTGTTGTCTACAGCTACCTAATGGGAGAGTATAGAGAAAGTGAAGACAAACTGTTCCCTAAGGTACAGAGTGATAGCACAAAAGGCAAACGATATAGTTTTTAATAAAGTACATTCTGATTGGATATAAGAAAAAAAAAATCACCCGGAGGTCATCGAGTAGTAGAACAAGTGCCAACAGAAGTTGTGTGATCTCCATTCTTGAATATGCTCAAAATCCTACTGCACAATGCCTGAGCAACCTGATCTATTGGTCCTACTTCGAATGGCGGGTTGGACCAGATGGCCTCCAGAGATCCATTCCAGCCTAAATTGTTCCAATTTTATAATTCTATGAATATGTATACATCTTCTGCAGGGAAGATATTAAAACAGAGAAATTTTTATGCAGTTGTGGAAAAAAGGCTGCTCAAATAACAAAAACATCTTTTGTGATATCTCTTTTTATCACTGCAAGACTTTTAATGTAAAAATATAGCAGTGTATTGTTGCTAATATCCCTTTGCATCTAAGGTAATAGAAATGCACCTCTATTGCATAAATCATATATGACAGAACATTAGGTCTTTTAAATAACGTAGCGGACACCAGTAGATCATGCAGAGAAGCCATCCTTCAGGTTGTTATTAATAGGAACCCAAGCCCCAGTATGCGTCCTCCCACTAATTCCATTTGATTAGACACGTCATAAGCACACTCAGGATCCTTCAGCCATGAAAAGGGGCAGGCTCCACTTTTCACATCTTCTCCTAGCGCTGGTGAATTAAGCAGTTCAAAGAGAAAAACAACACAATTTAACCACTTGAGACTCCCATCAGATAGCCAACACCCAAGACTGAAATGGAGCCTCTGGTGCTAAATGAAGGGTATTACAACATGAGCTAAAGGGTCAGGACTTTGTACACATAAGGGGGAAGACAGAAGAGGCTTAAAATGGTTTGTGCATCAGGTCCAGAGGAGAGCAAGGAATGTGCATTTGCCCATAGGCTACAAATTTCACTTCTGCTTTATCCAGCTTTCATAAAACACCCTCTGCCTAGAGAAATTTAGTGCTATACAATGGGCCTGAGAGTTGCTGCGTCTGGCTGTGATCCCACCTTTCCATCATGGAGGTCCATGCTCAAGGCCCCACTCCCCTCTTTAGGAGATAATACCAGAGAAGTAGCACAAGCTGGTTTAAATGTTAGTGTTATTAACTATTTTGTTGCTGTTAACAATAGGTATCATGCTATTCCTACAAGCCTGCAAGCAGGCCAAAAGTCACAGCAGCCCAAAACCACAAGGTTCAAACCCTCCCAGTGCAGTAGGATGTCTTCAGCATACCATCCGCTTCTCCTAAAATCAAGCAAAACCAAAGTCTGGCACAGTGACCTTATCAGGACAATGTAAAATCAATTTGTTCAAATGGAAAATAAATACTCAGAGATTAAGTGTCCCAGCTGTAATGACACATCTTATATTTACAAAAACCTGGCATCATAAAATTCTGTAATGAGACACAATTCTCAGTCTGCCACATCAAAGTGCTGCTGATTCCAAAACCCTCGATGAGGAATCCAGTTTGAGCACGAGAAGTCTGGGTTAAGAGTTACAAGGCTCTTATTTGCTCTGTCACAAGTGCTGAGTGAAATTACACGTGGCTGCAATGGAACTGAAAGATCAAAGAAATAAGTTTTGCAGTGAAAACTGAAAGAGGCATTCCAGTCCTGTGCAATAGACAACGCAGCCGGGAAAGTCTCATCTCCAATGCAAGCAGGTGCCATCATAGGAGCACTAAGGAATTTAAACTCAGTAGACAATGCCACCTTACTGCTACAACCATTGTCAGCATTGCCAGTGCACCAAACAGAAAAAGCACTTGTTAGGTATGTTTAAAAAAGAAAAAAAGAAAAAAAGGAAAAAAAGAAAAAAGAATAGATACTTAGCTCTTCCTATTTCTGATGAGACACTTCTCTTTTTGAGACCTGGAAGATGTGGAGGACTTTGGCTTCCTTAGCAAGTGGTCAGTGTTCTGTAAAGAAATGGATGGGAACAAAGCTCATCTCACGAAAAAGGGGAAAATATCTTTGCACATTGACTTATTATGTTAACTGAAAACTACTTTAAGCCAGGACTGGCATGAGGCAGAAAGAAGTAACAAAACCCTGTGGACATGTATGAAAAGGAATGTTGTTGAGAAGGGTCTAAAAGCTACAGGAATAAACTAATTTGGAAGAGCACTAAAAAAGGATAGCAGATTAGTCTACTTGAAGTTGGACACACAGTGTAACACTGGAAACAAATTGTAGAAGCCAGAAATCTAAATAAAATATTATTCAAGTGGAGTAGCAGAGACTTGCATAATCCATGTCTCTTAAATATGTATACAAAGAAGTAGCACTAATTCAAAAGGACCAGCAGTGAAAAAACATGGACTGCATTGTGCATCAAGGACATACACAATTGCTCCAACTTCCAGGTCATAAAGAGATTTGGATCTTCTAGAGACTTCCATGCAATGATTACAAACAAAACAGAGAAGAAAACAACAGGAACACTCCCATAGTGGGTATCTATTGCAAACCACCAAACCAGGAAATCAGGGAGAAGAGTTTTCTGAAAGCTGGCAGAATCACCCAAGGTACAGGACTGGAATAATGTGTATTTTAAATACTCACACATCTGGGAGTAGTTGGGAAAGAAATACATCAGGACATTTTGTTCAGCAAAATTCCCAAATAAATTAAAATCAGCTTTTAATATAGAAAGTAAAAAGAGCAGCTAGTAAAGGCAGGGGGGAAAGGGATGGGTCTTCTATATTTAATTCTAACAAACTCAGAGAAACAGCTTGAAACTGTCAAGGTTGGAAGGGCCTGGATGAGAGTTACCATAAAGTAACGGAGTTCATGATCCTGAGGATGCAAACCCACAAAATAACAAAGCATTTAACAGCACACTTTAATAAATGATTAAAGCGCTTTAATATCAGTGCTTTCTAATTGGAAAAATACTCAGAAAACAATCACTGCAATCACAAAGGAATAGTATACTGAGCAGGGCTCCACAGGGTTATGTTTCAGGTCTGGTGCCATTCAGTGTTTGTCTCAATGGCTTAAACAGTGGAATAGAAGGTATGTTAATGAAATTCACAGAGCTGAGCTGTAAGAGACTTCTTGGAAGCCAGGATTAGAATTTAAAATGATATGGGTAAATTGGAGAGATGGGATGGGATTCAGCTCCAGACTGTAGATAGATTACTTTTACAGTCAACACAGAAGAAGCCAATACAATCATCGTTGTTTGGGGGACTACAATGAGACTCTTCAGCTGACCCTAAGTTAGACATGTCCAATCATCTAACGGCCAGATTCCATTAACTAGATCTCCATTGACTAGACTGGGAATCTGGAGACCTAGCTAACATACAGATGTTTATTTAGGCACTGACATTCAGATATTTACAGCTTGAAGCTGAATCCAATCCACAATCTCGAGGCCAGCATAAAAGAGAATTTATTCAGTGAAGACATGTGTAAGATACCTGGGTGTGAATAATCAGCTATAGAAATACATGAGATGGAACCATTACTTCAGTCACATTTTTGTGGGAGAGAATCTAGAGTAAACAATATCTTACTGCTGCATAAATATAAAACACCATACTAGAATGTATGAACTGGATTATACGCAGCAAAGTATGAGAAGTAATCCTCTCCACACGCAGCTGTACTTTGTTCAGTTTTGAGCATCACACTCCAAAAAGGAAGCAGAACAACTGGAGAGATCCCAGAGCAGAGTTCTAGATAACATAACCTCTGCAGAAAGATGGAGAGAGTGAGGATTGTTCTCCCTATGAGGGAGAACACCAAGAAGGAATTCTGTAACAGTTATCAAATACCAAACCGTCTGCTGAAAGCAGGAAGAGACATCTATGAATGATGGCAGTAAGCAGTGCACTCAAATTGCAACAAAGAAGATTCAAGCTCAGTATCGGGAAAACCTTTCTAACGGTAAGAATAGTGGAACACTGGAATAGAAGGTCTTTAAGAACAAATCAGAGATCTGCCAGGAAAATAATTGATCTTAGCTTAGCACAGTGGGATAGCCTAGGACATGTCTAGAAGTCTTTTCCATGAGTACTCTCAAGGGTCACCAAAATTGATAGTTACTCCTCCCTGGGTCAGAGGTACATTCATGTGTGCTAATGACATCCAGCAATTCTCAGGGTCAGTTCTTAGAGGAACATCTGGCAGATTCCATTTTTCCCTCCAGAGATTTGTAAATAGTACAACTTGTGGTAGACACCCAGTGACAGCTATATCTCTGCACAGTATGCACTCCCTATGTCGCTGCACAGACCCCCAGAACCATTAGTAATAACAGAGGAGATGGACAGAGCTCCACTGAGCTCCCTTATATCTTCTTGAAAAGGTGGAAGAAACAGGATGAGTACTGGCCAAAGCCATCACCACACGGCAGTTCTTCCTTGCTTACGAACAAGTCTGAAGCAAGACCATAACAACTAAAAACTGAGATCCTGGGCCAAGTACCCTGCTGGTGCACCTTCTTCACTAGAGCTACTGTGACTGAGTAATCTAGTTCTCCTTATTTTCAGAAAAATATTACTATTAAGAAAGCTATTAATGTTACAGTGGTAATGGTTACCTCTGAGACATCATTTAATAGAGAGTTACAGAAGAAAGACTTAAGTAGAAAGTCTAACTCACATGTTGCACCAATGTACATCGCGCTTTGCATTTCCATGATATTCACAGTTAAACATCTTCGTCTACGCCAGAGAGCCAGATGCACGTACACAGTATACAAAAGGCAAGGTTGGAGTTTAGGTAATTTACAAGCACTCTAGTAAGAAAACCCTTTCAAAGTTCTTATAGGGACTGCAACTTTTTGACAAACAAAAGCTGTTCACAGTCACAATTTGTCCAAGTGTTTTCATGTCCTAGTTTTCCAAGTATCACTTACCTGCTTCTCCACTGTGTAAAAAATATGTTACTCTGCATTGAAAAACATTATCTTTTTTGCTGTATGTGTACTTTAAATTTTACTGAAGGCATCCACACTCTCCTTGCATGAGCAATAAAGATTTCAGAAAGGAGTGAAGTCCCACTGGCCAGAGTTGCTATATTTGCCAAATGTCTGTCTTCAAGTAAAACTGTAGGATGAACTGACATGTTTAATAGATAAGGATGAAGACACCACCATGTAAGTTTCACCTACACCTAAAGCCAAGGCCAGTGCTGGAGCAGGAAATAACAGCCTCAGTTATGTTTCTAAAACAATATTTTTTTCAAAGGTTCTTCAAAGTGCACCCAAGATGATTTATGAAGCCCAGGTGAGATTTGCTAGGAATGGTCAGAGGTAGTCTGTATAAAATGTGATATCTTATTGTTTTAGAAACATTACTAAGGCTGTTATTTGTTCAGTTAAATTAGTTAAAATTTCACACTGGAAAAATAGGATGACTACGGGCTTGTAGACCTGGATCAAAGAGATTGCTGAGATAACAGAACTCCACCCAAATGTTTATAAATTCTTTTTTTTTTTTTTTTTTTTTGTCTGGGCAAAAACTTTAAAGAGTCTTCAGAATTTGCATTCCAAACTGGCAAACAGTGTCTTTTTTGTTATCCTTATTTATTCTAAATTATTTAACACACTTCAAACAGCCCAGGACAGTCTTGCTAAAGTTAAGTGGCTGAAATTTATATAGCTCCATTTAAAGACATTGAAATGCCTCATTAACTCTTTTCCCTCCCCAGGAACATTCTCTCCAACAGCTATATATACATATATATGTATATAGTTTAGACTTTATTTTCAGTTTTCTTAGAATTAATTCAGCTCATTAACTTCTGAACAGCTCATACACACCCCTGCAAGCCACAAAAGTTCCTATTTAACCAGTTTCAAAAACCTCATACACTAAGGACACAGCAGGAGGTCACTCTGTTGAGGTGAATTTCATTGCTTTATCTTATCAGTAAGATCTGGCCCGGAAAATGAGGAGCAATGAGTTACTCTTAATCAACTATCCAGTGCAGTTTCTTCTTTCTGCCCCAGTGCCCCAGTTCCACGTTTCCAGACAGGAGATGCTGGATGCTCACAGAAAAAGGTCGTGATAAAAGATAAAAAGCCCTGAGAACTAACAGGAAGAGATGGACTCCACCTGATAACGAGAAGGAAGAACATCTTCATAAACAGAATTGCCAACCAAGTGAGGAAAGCTTTAAACTAGTTTCATGAGGTGATGGTATCTAAATGCACAAGTAATTGAGGAAGTGGTCCAAATACAGGGGAGGTACATGTTGGAGGAGGCTATGAAAGGGAAGGCATCCAGAGACTTTTTTCAAATGTCTATGTACCAGTGCAGAAAGTTTGAGCAACGGACAGGAAGAACTGGAAGTCTGTGTGTGCAGTTGCAGAGTTATGGCAGGATCAGAATCAAGAGACTTGGTGGGATAGCGCATGTGACCACAGTATTGCCACAGATGGGGGCTGTTTGAGAATGAAAGGCAGGGATGGAAAGGAGAAGGAGCTGTGCTCTGTGTAAAGAAGCTCCTTGACTGTTCAGAGCTCCAGTGTAGGAAACCAGAGGTGTGTCTGGATGAAGAGCAGAGTAACATGGGTGAAGTTGTAGGGATCTGTTACAGACATCATGACCAAGAAGACGAAGTGGATAAGGCTTTCAACTGTGTTGGTAACAGCTTCTTAATGCAAATTCTCACCAGGGCTAGGGATAACACTATACATGAAATACTGCTCACAAACAGGGAAAAACTGCTAGCAACTGTGGTCTCAGATGGCAGCTTGGGCTATTGCCAAGGTGAATGAGTTCAGGATCCAGAGGAAGGAACAGCAGATTTAGGAGCTGGAGCTCGAGGAGCGCAGACTTCAACATGACTAGGAAACACTGGCAGAGTCACATGGGAAGCTGCTATGAGGACAGAAAGGTGTTCAAGACAGCTGGTTGATTTTTAATGAAAACTTACTGAAAACTTAGGAATAAAACATCTTGTTGTTCAGAAAGACCAAAAAATTTATGAGAAAGTCACACAGGGAGCCTGAAGTAAAACACAGAAAAGGTATATAAGAAGAAAAAACAAGAGCAGGCTATAAAAGAGCAATATAAAAGCACTACTCAGTTAACTATGACAAAATTAAGAAAATCAAAGCCCATCTGAAGCTAAAGCTAACAACAGGTATAAAGGGTAACAAGAAGGGAGTCTATAGGTATGTTATCAGTAAAAAGGAAGTTCAGGAACAATGTGGCTGTAGCTGAATGTAGAAGACAACCTAGGGGTAGATGATACAGAAAAAGTGGAAGTAAGTACTCAGTGTCTCAATGTCTCTTCTGCCTGGTTCTTCACAGGCAACCCCTGCTCCCTGACCTCTGCAAGTACCACTGCAGTCTGGGAGGATCAAAGGCAGCCCACAATAGGGAAGCAACACGTTAGGTTTTATTCGGAAAAGCTGAATGTATTCACATCATGGAGCAAGACAAGATTCACCCGCATGCTGAAAAAGCTAGCTGATGTGATTGCAAATCCATTATGTATGACCTATGAAAGATCATACCAAATGGGAAAGGTCCCCGATGACTGGAAAAAGACTAGCTTTTTGCCCGTCTTTAAGAAAGGCAAGAAAGAATACCTGAGGGAACTACAAGCTTTACCTCACCTCCTAGAAAAATGCCTTCTGTGATGAAATGACTGGCCACCTGGATGAGGGGAGACAAGTGGGCATAACATACACTGAATTCATTCTCCTTGGGAAACTGAAAAAGGATTGGCTGGATGAATGGAGCATTAGATAGATTGAAAACTGGCTGGAGCTTTAAGCTCAAAGGGTAGTTAACCAATGCCTGACACCCACCTGGTGATCAGTAACTGGAGCACCCCAGGGATCAATACTGGAAAGACAAAATGCACCCTCAGTAAGTGTGTGGATGGTACTAGATCACAGGGGTGGTTAACAGGGCAGACCTTTGATCCAGAGAGATCATGATAAACTTGAAGATTAGGTCAACAGAAACATCATGAAGCTCATTCAGGAGAAGTGCGAAATTCACTGGGGCAGAACAACCCTGTGCATCAGTACAGGCTGGGAAGAGACTGACTGAGTAGCAGCCCTGATAGGCTCTGAAGTTTATGATGGATGGCAGGTCAAATATAAGCCAACAATATGTTTTTAATGAAAATCAGACAAACCACACACTGGGCTAAATTAGGAGAAACATAACCAGCAGTCAAGGGAAGTGAGTATTTCTGTCTACTCTGCCCAGCTTTTCCTTGCCCAGTTCAACATCAGAACTGAAAATCTGGAAAAAGTCTAACAGAGGGCTACCAAGATTGTTAGGTGCCTAAAGCACATAACTTGAGAGGAGAAGCTGAGAGAACTGGGCTTGTTTAGCCTCATGAAGAGGAGGCAGCAGTTGCAGCCTCTGACTACCTGACGTGGAGTTACAAGACGACTCTTACTGGTAGTGGCAGATGTCAACACAACGGTAAATGGCCTCAGGCTGCAGCTCAGGAGGTCCATAGGTCACATTAGGAAAACATTCCCCACTGGGAGGGCATTGCACTGGAACAGGTTACCCAGCGCAGTATCCATCCACGAAAGCCTGGCTGACCTGAACTAGTGTCAGCAATAGTCCTGCTCTGAGCAGCAGTTTGGACTAGAGAACTCCAGAGATCCCCTACAACTAACATTTCTGTGAATCTAGGAGAAACTCATGGACTACTAGCTTTGCCAGCAAAATCTGTGGGTTTTCACCTTTCTTTCTCTCTTTTTGTTCTTTGGGTTTTTTTGTTTGTTTCCTTGTTTTTATACATCACTCAACCTCTGAACATAGGATTAAATCATTTTGGCTGTATTGCTAGTGAGTTCAGTCAGCTGACTGGAGAAAAGAAAAAACAGGAAGCTAGGCCACCTGGCAAAGGAGAAGGACTGGCAGAAAGCCAAAAAGCTAGCCTTATCCCACTGATGGCCCCCTGTAGTATGTAAGTTTTCAGCTCTCCTGTCAGAGCGTATTCAAAAGGCCCTAAAACATTGTTCTGCAAAACTAAGCAGGGGCTGGCCCTCAGCTTTAGCAGCATTCACTACTAATCCCAAATCTTGGGTATAACATATTAGGTACTAAAAATGCGACACAAAGCAAATCCATAAAATAAAATAATCTCCCTGTCTAACCCCTCTGAAATGTAGCAAGAGGGTGATATCTCAAAGTCTCCAGTTATACAAATATTTCTAATTAGAAATACTACCTTTACTAGTATACTATGACATAAAATATTAAAACAGAATTTGTCAAAACACATAAATTAATAGCTGTATAAAGAAAGCAGAATCCTTTGATTTTCCTCAAAAATGTGTTTTTTCTACTAACTCATAAAATTACCTTATCTTCATCAAATCACTAAGATTTAGCATAAATTGTTTTTTTCAGAAGTTTTATGCATATATTATTTTTATAGACAAAACTATGCCTTCTTAAAAAGATATAGTTTGAAACATCACTTAAGTATTTCTCAACATACTGAGCTACCATTCTACAAATCACAGCAATGAACAGAATTTACTTCCTTACTCTATCTATAATCAAATCTAGAACTACAACAAATGGCTAACCGTAGGTCCCAAGTTTTTATTTTTCATGTATTTGTTTTCAGATATTGCTTGAGACCTTCTGACTAGAAAAAATTGCCCTAGACTTAAGTCTCACAGAGAAAAATAATTCTCCGAGTGACTGAAACAATAATTGGTTTGTTTTTTAACATAAATTCTGATCCAAACACACTGTGTAATGTACATTGTCAGTTCTTCTGCACCCTTCAACAGCATAAAACTGAGGAGCTAGATCCCAGAAATGAGTGAAATTTAAAAAATAAAATGGATTCTAATGTACTCCTTATCTTCCCGCATATCATTGAAATCCCAGGGGAGGCCATGCTTTCTTTCGTACTCTTTCAAGTTTGCATCACAGAAACCACCATTCAGGAGAGGAAAGAACAAGTGCCCATCAGCTCTACAAAAACTAATATATTTACTCACCTATCAATATGATTTACAAAAAAGTTCTGATCTATGGTTATTTGTAGTACAGGATGGCCTGGAGATAACTTGTTTTGTTGGTTCTTAAGCTTGTCTTCAGAAAGTTGTAGCTTATTCCAATCTAAAACATGACACCCCAGGAAGTCTGTAATCTCCTCATAGAGTTGCCATTGTTTCTTAATGCACATGCTCCTCCAAGTCAGTTTTCAGCAAAGCTTTTAAAAGTTGCCCCTATCTAAATGTCTTTAGTTATAAGGTCAGCTGTCCTTAAAAATTAGCTCCAAATACTCTATATCCTAGGGTCTTGCATTGGAGATAAATGATGAAATATACATGAAGAGACCTTCATGTATATTTTATCTTGTAAGTCTCTGCTCAAAGTCCTTCTTAATCAAACAGATGCCAAATTTTGAGTGGCCTCCTCATTTCCCACCAGCTTCCTGTGGGGAACTCAAAGCAGCTCTGTCCTTAATCTCCTTCTGTTCTCTATCCACACCTTATTTCAGTACATCAGCAAACAGAAATTCTCAGTGGATGATTCATAAATCCACCATGTCTGCTCCAGGCCTGCCTTCCGCTGTCCTCACTAAACCCTCTTCTTGTATTTCTATCAGCCTCTTATTCCTGCTCCCTCCCCCTCCCCTATGAGATGTCTTAATCAAGATCAAGATGAGTAAAATAAAGCAGATAACTTTTTCCCCTATCTCAGCTTTCCCTATCCTCATGTAATCACTCTGGACAATATCACTGTCTTGCCTGTCATGCAAACCACAAGAAGGATAACATTTCCAACTCAGACAGTCCCTCAAATCCCAATTATGTGTCAGTTCTGTGGAATCCTTCTGAGTAACCCCTGTATGATATTGCCTTTCCTACACATCCACACAGCTCAAATTCTTGACCAGTGCTCTGGTTGGACCCATCATGTTCTCTACACTTGACACGCACAGTCTTGCCTTAGTCATACCCTGTTGCAAGTGGTGTTTTCCTTTGTCATTCACTTTAACACCGCCACTCCCCTTTGCATCCTGGCCTTTGGTGCATCAAACATAGTATGTTCTCACTTTTAAGGCTCTTTACTGTTAATCTCACACCTGATACGTTTTCTCACTTTTTATGGTGATGTCAGCTCTTCCACTAATGCCAGCTTCTACTGTTTACTGGCTAAACATTTCCAAGCAGACTCTACTAAAATATGCTTTGTTGAGATGCCTCCAAAATACCTTTCTTTCAAAACGCTGAAGACTATTGCTTATCATGCTGGTCAATACTGTCTCATCATTCCCTTGTACTCCCCCATCTGTCTATAGCCATCTGTTCCTTCTTACCTCATATGCATTTGGTCGCTCTCCTAAAAGCTTACACCTCTTTGCCTTGTGCCCACATAGTGTTAAAGAAGAGGGCCCTCATTCATGATTAGCGTTCCTCAGCACTAAGGCCAGTAAGTCCTATTGATAGTCTATGAGATTCCATACATGGAGGTGCAGAACTCTCAGGAGGAAGAAGAAAAATGTAGGATCACTATGTCTGAGACACTGAGAAATAACCAGGAGATAATGGTGTCAAAAGACAAGCCTGTTTTTGTTGATGGTAATCTCATCAACAAAAGCAACAGAATAGCTTTCTTGGTACCAAGAAAAAGGAACACATCCCTGAAATTCAGACCAGCACAAGGAAGGTTCATAATACCTGTATTGTATATGGGAAGCATTTTATAAAATGCATATACTATATTCATATATCCACATATATACATTTTTTTTGTGTGACTACATATACACATGCAATCTCAGAAAAATAAAAACTAATACAATTAAAATATATTCATTTTACATTTCCGCGTATGCCTTTTAAAGATGACAGAAAATTCTCAAATCTCAGAAAATATGTACATAATAATCTCTACTTTTAGTATCATTTCAGATAAACTCACTTCTTTCTAAATGATAGACTCTCAGTGATCGAGCCTTTATGAATCACCAGCAATCACCCAGAGGCAAAAGAAATTCATACCACAGTTCTGTGCACTATTCATTTTAAAACATTCTTAACTAGATTAATTCTCATTAATTGCCAACTTGGCAGGTCTTTCTTAAGCCAAGTAGTTTAATGACTAGTCAAGGACCTTCCAAGCATAACTAGACCTGATTTTTTTCTGCACGTGATGACCAGACAGTGTGATCTTTAGCTTCACCTTGCTATCCCAATTTTAACAATCCTGTCTTACATGTGTATATATGTAGGTTGTCTTCCTTCATTGTCAGGCTGCACTGAATGTGTCACAGACTGAGACCAGGTCACTAAACAAGAACAGCATATATTACCAACATAAATTTCATTTAACTGCATGAGGGCATGCATGCAAAGTAAAAGATAGCATGCACTTAATTGGCTGTGTAAGACAGTTTGAGCTTAACTCTTTGTCTCATGAACTAAAATTTCCCTCTACAGACTGCTAGGAAGCCTTCCCATCTCCTCTGATTAGTTCCTTCTTACCCACTACCCTATACATTAAGGAGCGGGGGAAGGCAAAATGGCAAATATCTAAGGAAAATACAAACAGTCTGGAACAATAATGGAAACAAAAAGAGTGAGAATAGGAACAAAATGCTTGCAAGTTTCTCTTCTCCCTAGAGAACATCCAGTGGAGCCAGCGTATTTCAAACACTCGACTAAATCCTGCACTAAAAGCCATTAATGGTGTAGAGGTTACAGGTCACTTTCTGGCACGGTGTGCACTGCATGCCCACACATAACATGTGTACACCCAAATGAGCTACTATGAAATATTCAAAACATTCATTTCAGCTCCAAAAATACCTAACCACCACATATAGTGTCTCTGATAGGACATGCGTATCCTCAGCATTTACAAACATACTAAAACATATAAGTAGTTTTTTTACTTCCCTACGCCTTATGTGGAATGCCAGGAGATTACCACAAGACAAACTGCTTTCAGGCACAAAGTGTTTCTCTTTGGTAAATCATCACCATTGTGATGAGCTGGTTTTCAGTATAAAGTACCTCAGGCAGATTTATAAACAGAAAACAAATGGAGATCATTTATATGCACTCTCAAAATTGGCTGATGATATCAAAGTAGCAAGGTACAGACACAGGAAGAAAAAAATTGAAGTTCTGTTTATTTTGAATTAAATTACTTTGCTGGTCTCCAAAAGTCATTTAGCAGAGTGCTGTGCTCCACCAAGTACGTATCAAATATGAAGTGGTTAAACATATTGGAAAGCATGACATTTAAGATTATTGTCTGGTAAAAAGCTGACCTTTATGGAAGAGAGTTACACAACAGAAAGTAGAGTTACTGAACAGCAAAAGAAACATTTTTTTTTGCCATACTACAGCAATGTAATTAATAATACACATTACCAGTATTTACAAAAGAGAAGCAAATAATTAAATTTGTACTATTCATATTAACATGCTAACTGCTTTCTTTAAAGAAAAATGAAAAATGGAGACGAACTCTTCATTTAACAGCAGATATTTTTGCTATTGAAAATGAAAAAGTGAAAAAGCATGCCAAGAACTTAGGGGGGGGGAAAAAAGTGATTGTTTCTGACAAAAATCTACATTCAAGGAATAATATTTCAACACAAATCCACAACAGCATGCAACTAGGCAAGTCACAGGTAATGACAAATAGCATATCTGACACTCTAACCTCAACTAACCGTATTGTGCCTAAGGAATACGGCAAATGTAATGTGTAAGATCACACTTTCTCTTGGACACTTATGTAATAGCCAACAACAAAATGAGTTGACAGCTAATTATATGGCCCAGTTTTCAACTTTAACTCTCTGCCTTGCTTTTCTGAGTTTGACCAAGCCTTCAATGCTGGTTTTAACTACTTTTTATAATTAAACTGTAGTTAAAGCGTTGTAGCAACTGCATTTTTTGGAGGGCAGATGAAAAGGAGGGAAAAAAAAAAAGACAACACAACACATTAAAAGATCCAAGCAAAACACTACACTATTGGAATCACTGTGGTTTGGGGGACTTTTATTTAATATTGATCATATTTATAATAAGATAGATGCACAGAAAAGAAAATGAGATGTGGTGACACATGTATTTTGGGGGACATTTCTGGAAAATACATAATTCTATCCAGTACGGATCAGGGACTCTACAATTTGTTTTTGTAACCCTCAAGATTCCATATTCCACTTTGAATACAGGACAGTTTCAGCTCAGAATATCATTTCCTATAAAAAGAGAAAGTCTACTAGAGAGGATTGAGAAAATTTTTATTCTAAACAGGAAGAAATGTCTGTGGCAAAGAGATACTGTAACTGCCTATGTCAGTTCTCTTGCCCACCCTCCTGCCAGGTGAACTACAAAAGAATTAGGTTGCTCTACTCAAGCTCTCAATAAACCCGCATCTATGAGGCATCATGAAAATAGCCGGCTGCTGGCCAAGAAACCTTCTCCAGTGCAACCATGTATGTGGTATGTGCAACCAGGCAAAAGGATATGTGTTTGGCCTAAACGTCCTAAAATCAGTAATAGGACCTCATGAATACACTTGAGGTAGTTTGCAACCTGAGGTATCTCAGTGACATCTATATGATGATGTATGATATCTATAATCAACATGTTTGTTGGACTGAGCTCCGCGTCATGCCAAGCCCGTAATGAAAAGAAGGAACCTGATCTTATAAATCCTTTTAACTTCTCATAAAAACAGGTCTGATTTGCTTTTTCCATGATAAAAAAAAAAGAAAAAGAAACCCACCTCAATCCATTGTTTATATATATTTCCTCTTGGCACTCCTTTACAAAGACCCTTACAAGGGCATGAAGTAAATTTTGTAAGGTAACATGTAGATGAGCCCTGAAAATCTCAAATTCAGAAAGCCAGAAGTGAGGATTCTCAGGACTCTTCCCTCAAACTCCTTTCCTCTTGCTCTAACTGAGGCAGAAAAAATATTTGTAAATAACTAGATCCACATATCTGTCTTTCACCAGCTTCCTGCTGAATTCACAGTTATGAACCACATTGGTCAAGCTAGACAATTCCCCAGATTCTTTCCTAACATTTCATGCACAGCATTTTCTTTTGTGCTCTCTCTTTATGGATCACAGCAACATTTTCAAACTTGTATCAACTAACATAGAGGAAATGCTACGTTCAACTCTGCTGGCATTCCCTAACACATTACATTTGTAGTCAGTCATGTAGCTTTGGCAGAAGCCACAATGTTTTACCATTTCTCTAGACAGATGAATAAGAGAGGAGGGCTAGAAGAACTTTCCCTGGCACAGCCTCTTTGAGGAAACTGCTATTTCCAGGTTGAGGAAACCCAAGCTGACCATTGAGAAACCAAGTCTGTGTTTTACTTAACTCTGAGCAGCTGCAGAATGAGGTCAACATGAATTTGAAAGGCAGAGAGGAAATGATGGACATGAGCAACACGCTGCAGAACAACTCCTTCTAGATATTGTGCAGACCTTACCTCAAAGTTGTGGTGGGAGTGAGGAAATTCTCCTTCAATATGGAGAAGCATATTCCTCTACTGAAGGGAAAGCCTTTTATTCTCCTCTTTGGCAGCTGTGTGGGGTCAGTAGCTATCCAGCCTGGTGCTGGGACTGTTGTCACAAAGAGATGATTTGCAGTAAATCCACCAGTCATAAAACTGGCAAAATATTTAAGTTTCTAGTGAATTGGTGGGGAGGACAGGAAGAGGTCTGTGATTCTCCTGAGGCCACTGATGTACCATGAGAAGATTCTTTGTCATGGACACCAGGAATCACAGTTCATAAACAGAAGGAGCAGATTTCTCAACACCACGCCTGCCTCATCAGGCTCTCTCACACACATATAGGCTGGAGAGAGTCATAAATGCTGGGATTTTTTCAAAACTCATGACCATTATCCTTTTGTCAGGAGAACTATACATACAGCCCCTCACTTTCAGAGTCCTTAATTTATTCTTCCAATTTTTAAAGGGACCATTGTCTAAGTTTTTGGATTAAAAAAAAAAAAAAAAAAAAAAGTGTTCTGGATGCTACTTGATATTCACAGCTACTCTGGCCAGCTACAGAATGACGTATGAGCGTGTCTTCAAGGCTAAGAGGGAAATGGTGCAGTCTTGTAAAATTCACAGCTGCTGACCCATACCTAATATACAATAGCAGTATTTTCAACCTCATTAATGAAGCAGGATATAGAAATAAGAGATATTGTGTTAAAATGTTACATACAGCAAATTACCAAGACCACAGTGTTATAGATGCCTTGTCTATAAACTTTGCAACAGACTGAAAGAACTGAAATGAAAATTTGTATTATGAAATCTGGTAGATTTTCATTACTTTCTGTGTATGTGCTTTAAGCAGTAGCTTACAGAAAGGGCATTTTATCACAGGTTGATGGGTCATTTTGTGAAACTGTGGCACTTTAGTCAAAAATAACTCACTGAAGAAACAGCATGAGTAATAGAACCACTTACTGCACAAATAAATGTGTGCAGATTTCTCTCGTAGTAACTAACCACAAAACAAAATAGTTCAAACTGCAGAAGCTTCGGTCTTTGAATTTACAGCCATTACTAGCTTCAAGCATCAAACAAGGAAGGTATTACACATCTTGAGCAGTGACTGACTTCTCATTGAAATGCTTTCTGGAGACTGCAGGACATGGCTGCCCCAGTGCTGGACTGCACTCACACGCTCTCCACTAGTACCACTGCCTTCTGCACAACTCCAAAGCTACTTCTGTACATTGCTGCCTCTGAAGTATTGTTCCTTATTAACTGGTTATTTGCTGTCTCTGTGAGGACAGCTGCTCTGTCATTTTGGCTCTTCATGGAATGATTTCTTTCCTTTCTTCTGTTGTCTTCCTCCTCTTCTGTAATGTCACCAAGAAATCACTAAACATTTAATCTTTACAACTTCTCTGCTTGTCCCAGAGATATGTCACACACTTTGCAGTTGATAATGTTCTTTTCCCCCGTGTGCACTGGATGTTAAGTGTAAAGCCTGAGAAAAAGGACAAATAGCTGCTGTACTGATTCCAGTCTTTGCAGCAACACCAACAAAGCAGTGCTTTTCTAAACAGCGCTGGAACACTCATCACTTTGTTCTCCATGCTGCATGCACTTGGAGATCCTAAGACATGATGTACTTTACCTTTTGGTTGCATGTAGTCGATTTTAATCCTAGGTTGTTAGAGTGATAGACAGGCAGGCCGTTATCCTGCATACTTTTGACAGTCCTCAGGCAATACAAGTTACCAAGAAACAAGGAACTCATTAAAAAAATTTACCAAACAGACCAGGTATATATCTATTGATATATTACTTCCTCAGAGATTATGAAAGTATTGACAGTTGTATACAGATTGCTTGGAGAAAGCTTCTTTACCTTGCAATATTCATGCTGGAATAGAATATTACACTTTATCTTAATTTTTGTTTTATGTTGCTTGCAGATACATGCAAAGTACTGTATAAAACAAGCAGAATCCTGCAAGTAACTGTAGTAAATGAAAGAATTTATGCCAGGAGCATAATTACAGCTAGTTTATAATATGCCTTATTATCTCAAAAAAAAATGCTTTTAATGTCTCCCTCTGCAAAATGTATCACACAAAATACTAGGAGAGATGATCAAATTTACTCTGCTTTTTCCCTTACTTGATGTTTCAAAATTATATTTGTATCACACTGCCTTTAATTTAAAGACAAATTAGGCAACTGTGGTACAGCTAGTCTGACCTTGTGAAATGAGAGAGACATGCCTCTCAGCAGGGAGAGCCCTGGGATGCAAAACCAGATCAAAAGAGGAAGCTGCAGTGGCTCTTTCATGGAGCGGATCTGAAATTTGCAAGGAAACAATTGTCACTGAACTGAAATTCCCTGGCACAGATGTGTCGCTTTGAGAATGTAAACGGTGGGAAGAGTGGAAGAGCCCTGGAAATAAAACCTATTTGTAAAAAGGCAGCAGCCGTTAGGTGTTTGAAACAAATTTTCGTTAGTCTTCTCCATACAATCGCACTGTATTATAGTATATAAAGTTTACTTCAGAAGCACTCCTGCATTGTGTGCCTGCTAGGTATCAAGATCTGTCCATCCCTTGGACCACAGCCAGAGGAAGTACTGGCTTTTGCATGGCACAAAGATCTTCCCCTCTGTTTGGTGGTGCTTAGGAATCATTGTATGTTTAGTGTTTCAGCAGTGCTAACAACATACCGACCTTTATTTGTGCTCCTGTAGTAGAAGTTCTGTCCAGCTCTCCCAAACAGGGTAAGTTCTTGGGGCTTTGCCAGGGAGTACAAAATCTCTGCTCAGCTCCACATGGCTAATAAAACGCTAACTCAAGTATGTAATTCCAGGTGCACCATCTTCACTTTTCCAGTGAAATATACTTGTTGCAAGAAATAAATTTTGTCCTGCATGAACATGGAATTCCTGTGTGGAAGTACCGTGGAAAAGCAAAAATTCTCAGCAAACTGTGTTATACAGTTGTATACAACAAAAATGTCCCATTACAACATGTGGAAAATGTTGCTTTTGTGGACATTACTTCAAGCACCATGTACAAATCCCTGGGCACTGCAAAAGTGTTTTCCTCATTTTGTTATTTTCTTTCTCCTCCTTGTTTATCTTGGTCTTTTTTTCCCTCCCTGCTTTACATATGGCTGTTTCCATTCATTTCACCTTGATTTTCAATATTCCCATTTTAGTCTTTCTCCTGCCTGCCCCAACAACCTGACTCTTCTTTATTTTTCAATGTCTTTGCTTCCAGGAACACCCAGAGCCACTGCTAAAAGGGTCTCCAATCTACTTGTAAAATGGAAGCAGCATCACTAGCAATTCTCTACTGAAATTAATAAAGATTCCCTAGCAGCAAAGGAGGATGGTGGTACAGAATCACCTTTTCAGAAATAAATTTGCAGCAATTAGTAAGAAAGTTTAATGGGCAATATTAGAATTTAACGGTTGTGCCAGATAGCTATTAAAATAGAGTATTATGCATTAAAAACTCTTATTAGCTCCTGCAATTTACTAACCAAAAAAGCTGATTGCTAAAATGAGACATCAAATTTAAGCAGCAAGATTTTTAGCTGACAGAGCAACAGGACAGCAACAAATGCATGGACAGAAGGGGTGTCCACTCCAAAATGGACCACACACAGCAGCTTTCAAACTGCCAGTTTCATGCCCCCAGGAGACCTTGCTTCTCTAACTTCTGTTCCCTTTATTTTGATTAAAGGAAAATGCACCTCTACCTCAGTAAGCCATACTCTAGAAAGAATAAATTTCAGACAGTAGCAAGGGCCCATCAGCTTAGTGCTTATCAACTCCTATTCACTCCCATAGCTTTGATGACAGACCCACAACTCCAGCAGAATTACTTCCATTCTTAAAATATCCATACAGGTATTTATAGATCTGAACTGTGAAGCATTCCCAGGATAATCAAAATTTGTGCACAGCAAGTCTTTCTGATGTTTATTTAATGTTGTTTTGAATACTCAATAAAAGTGTTTGAGTAAAATAGCAAAGCCCAAACAACAGCAAGAACAAATTTGCCACAATAAAATGATACAAATGATTAAAAGCAAACTGTTTAATTAAGGGCATACAAAATAGTGAATGCATAAAAAGAAAATAGGAAAGAATCCCTCTGGAAACAAAGTTATTTTAATTACAGTTTATTTTGATCCCTTTATGATGTACACACATTGTAAATGGAAAAAAGTAACTTGCAAATTGCCAGCTAAAGAAAGATATATCGAGAGGTTTTTACCATCTCTACTAAATGACCCAAACTGCATGATGTTTATAACAAAGCAAAGTTTGTTAACTCAGTTTAAAGAAAAAAATCATTAAAATAACAACAACCACCTTTTAATTGCATTCCATTAGAGAATCTTTGGAAATATGAAGTAAATGAGTATCATATGGTCCTCTACTAAAACAATACACAGCTACATAAGTATATTCTGTACACAAACATGAAAGCCCACTTCAAGGTCCGTTTCCTATTTATTTTCTGGTATTCAGAACTGTTCATTCTGGGCTGAATCCAAGATGGCAAGAGCTGTCAATGGGCGTATTTTAACTAAGTTCGCCACATTTTAAATGAGATCCTGTTCCTCTTGGTGCATGTTCAAATTCATATCTCCATGCTTGGACACCTCACTTGTGAATAGTAGCCAGAAATATCTTTTCTTCATTACTGTCTGGCAGAATGTCCCCTGCTTCATTCAAACACAGACCTTACCACAGCAATCTTTTCCACTGTCACTTCTACACTGAACTGCCAGAATGTTTTCTGCTTACGACCGACAATGGAAGCTTCTGCTCATAAAACATGCAGCCATATGTCTCCAGAGTGGAGCCACAAGGGGTAGGTGAAAAAAATATAATTACCCAAGTGCAACATGCTTTAAAACTCTTCTGTAACTACTAGAGACATAGAGTCTGACTGTCCTACAAGAAATTGTCTTCACGCAGCTCTAGAAACAGTGTTGATTACACAGAGGAAACAGTTTAAAATACCTAAGCTCAAGCTGTTGAGCCCTGGCACTTTTACTGAAGAGATCCAGGACATCTGAGTACAGAATTCCCCTCTTTAAGGAGCAATACAAGATACTTATTGGCAAAGGCTTTGTCATAACAGAAGCAACAATCTCATATTAAGAAAGTTCACTTCCTTCTGCAACAGATAGCTCGGTAAGGAAACATGATCAGTGTATTATAGTTTCTGAATAGGGAGACCAAATAGCATGACCCTAAAGCAGGGAGCTGTGTACACGCTGTCTAGACTAACATGCTAAAGATACATATATAAATAGACTTTATCTGTTACAACCATACCTAAGGAAGCAGTAGACTGAATTCAGGCCATAAATCACATGAACAGCTACACAATTTTGTGCAGCTTGAATCTAAGCCAGCAGAGAAATCTAGAGTTCCCTTTTGATCACAGCCACAAATGTGTTCATGTCAGCCAGTCCAAATCAGTAACTGGCAGCCAATAGCCTGTTAACAACTGACATTTCTTTCTTCCTTTTTTTTCTTCCCTTTTTTCTCCTTTCTTTCTTTCTTAAATGATCTGCAAAGATACACTCATGGGCAACCCTCTGCGACAAGCCAGCCTGCACCAAATGGAAATACGTATAACTACAGTAAGAACAAGCGCCACAAGAAACAGTTATGATCATGCAAAGTACCAGTGGAAATGGACATTCGTGACCAAAGCCACCAGTGGCCATGAAGACTCCAAAGAGCAGGCCTGAAATGGACACCCTTTCCATGAACAGTGTTGGGAAGTGCAGGGGAGGGGTGAGATGAGACAGAGAGAAACTCCCTCTCCCTCTGCTTATTTTAACAAATGAGCCATTAGCATCCCCAAATTATCTGGCCTGAGCTACAGCCAGCTCACTTTCATCCAAGCCCAGGCCCCAGCCAAACATTAGGAAATTACCAGCTGCATCCAGTGCTAAGGCAGCAGGCCTGCATATCATCAGCACGACAGCATCACTAAATCCCAAGTTGCAGTCTCCTTCATCACCTTTATTTAGGCATTAAATGCACATGGAAGAGAACCCGCTTAACCTTAACCGAAGTTCTCACTGCAAAGCTTTAAGGTATATTATTACCCACCTCACTCACTGGGATTTCTCTGAAGGAAATGGGGAGGAGAGAAAAATAAGGCTTCTTAACTATAATTCTAGGTACCCATGTAAGAGTTTTACAAGCTTGCTAAAGAGTAGATCTGCATTACCCCTTGAATTAGCATGAACATCCACAGTGGTCTTTTCTAGAAGTCCATGAAGTAGGCTAGAACAATCTCTATTGCTGCACCACTCACAACTGTGAACTTGACTAATGCAGAACAATAAATAAATAAATAAATAAAACTTCCCAAACACTGACAATTATCTCACTGTCACTTCTTGATCTCTTTGTCCCAGTAAGGGAAAGCAGAGACAGGCCAATTAATTCTAACATGACATCACCAGTTTACTTCCTTACTAAGTGATAGTAATAACCAACAAGGCAAGGAAGAAATTCTTTGTCCAATGACCAAAAAACCTGGATTACGAAAATAGATCTTTTGTGTTTCTCAAGCTGCTGCTTGCTTAAAGACAGCCTCTTTACTGTCTAGGAGGTCTTGCCAAGATGTGTAAAGTATGGTGACTTCTTACATTTGAAGAAACTAGGAGAAGAAAGATGGATATATGAATACAGAGTGCAGTATCCCAACTGAGAACACCAGATTTCCCAACTTATAACTCATTCTATATTACTTAGCTGTAAAGTGGTATACCTTCTATGACACTGTAGATTACATAGGACCCACGGCAAAAAAAGCCCTCACATTAAAGACAATCAGATTAGCATAATAGGAGCAGAAAGGAAAGCTGTGGGAACATTTGGGGAGCTTTTAATTTTTTTTCAAGCATTTCAGCTCCTGCAGCCAATATAAACACATCACTGATTAGGTCACAGAAGTGCCCTCAGCCAAAAAAGTAAGTTGTTATAACATGGAGAATGATACTGGGAGCTAAGCAAGGCTTTAATGGCCTCTATGGCATGTAATAGATGTGCAGGACTCAGAACACAGACTGAAACAAGCACACATTAAAGTTTTTAAATCTAATAAAGATGTTGAAGATACAGTGAGTTGGCTACAATAATACGAACACATACACCTCTTACAGCTATTATGCAATTAAGATTGCATTATTCTGGTTTTCACTCATATAGTTCCTGTTGCAGGAGAGGCCTAAAGCACAGAGCAGAGCCCTGACCCTGCACCCAGCAGAAGGCAGTCACTACTCTCCTTGGTGCTGAACGGCTGGGAAGTGCCATGCGTCAGCATCTGGGGTACCGATCACAGCCAAACAGCATCTCGCCATCCCGGAATTATCCAAAAACTGCAAGCCCCAGCCACTGAAAAGCAGCACTGAAAAGCAGTTCTTCAGGGACTATAGGGAGGGGAAAATGGGAAAAAGCTCTTTTAAATTCATTTTAGTTTGGAATAGAGCTTAATATTTCATTTCTTAATATTAATTCTTACAGAGATTTTCTAATTCTTCGTTCAAATTCTGCATACAAAACATCCGAACTGCTGTTTTGGGCTAGGTGAATATCCCACTGGCAGGAATCAAACGACAAAGGGAAACACACATGAAGCAATTATGGAATAATCTGTCCGTTCAAAGTTAAGAGGAAACTTGTTCTCGATGTTACATCCTGAGGGATAGTCCAAGCCTGATCCTAGTAGCTCTCTGTGATCTCAGGGCAACCTGCCCCCCAGCCCACCTCTCCTGGGGTCCAGAACTCATGCGCATGGCTGCTAGCACCAGTCCTGCACTGCCTCTCTCAGGCTCCTACTGCCTCTTCCAGCAAGTCCCAGCCTCTCCCAGGCAAATGGAAAAGATGAGCTCGATTCCTGGAAGGGTTCTGCTCAGCTTGTGACTAGGATAGCAGACACACCTACCAGGTATGAAGTACATAGTAGGGCTCATTCAGCACTGATTATGTGAGAACAGCCTTCAAACAAAGTCAATCCTAAATATCAGTGTAAGAGGCATCATCTTCCTTTCTGAGCTCCTAGATTCTGTATTGAAACATTTGGAAGAAAATGGAGAGAGGGAGAAAAGAGAGGGAGGGAGACTTCAAGCTGGAAGTTAAAGAAAAGGACTCCCTGAGCTGTATAGAAATTTTCTGTACACAACTGCCTACATTCATCAGAGTTCTGGACTAGCTGTGTTTGATTTCTGCCCAACTTATTTTCCTTATGATTATCTCTAATGAATTCTGAATTATTGAAAAAATAACTGTGAGTGGATTTACCACCTGCTAGCAAAGACAAAAGACACCAGGCCCTTTGGAGAGAGAGCCATGAGAGGTTCTGAACTTGTGGAGAAAAGCTACTTGGAGTCTATCTCAGGAAGGTTTTCCAGAGACATAGGGCCCTAAGAAGGCTACTAGGTTATAGTTAAACAAACATTTTCAATTTCCATATTTGATACTACTTTGGACAAACAGAAAGCTAGGCAAAGAGCATGGAAGAGTCATGCCTTGATCTCACACCAATAGCATTATGCTGAGTGAACTTAACATACTAAAGTGATGCTTATTCTGTTTTATGTGAAAATTATATGAATTAGTAGCTAATCATATATGAGTACTGCCCAGTGCATTTATATTCACTGAATAATGTTCTTCAATAAAATATGAATAATTAAATGATCAAAAATGTAATTTGCTTAGCTTATAATAAAGCTGCTAATGAGCTTCTTGTAAAAATTCCAACTCATTACAATATAAAATACATACACAGTACTGGTCCCTCCTTAGAGTAACACCCATATTCTTTGCACACAGCAAATGGACACCATTTTAATGTGTTCTCCTCTAAAACGTATTCTAAAGATAAGTTACCTCTCTGGAGTATAGCAAATCAGTGTCACATGTCTTTCCTTACACTTTCTCAGAATGGAGTCATTATCTCTTCCATTGGATTTGGGCAGATCTAAAGCACCTGAACATGAACATATTGCTTCTCAACCCTCAAAGTCACTCTCTAAAATCTTTTAACAAATTTACAGAGAAGTAGTTGCTTAATTCTTCACTCCTGACCCTTCTGCACCTCCTCAGGTCTCGGCTGCCTTCTCTGCACAGTACAATAAAAGAGTTCTCAGAAAGCACAAAGTAATTACAGCCACTCCTTTCACTTTCTTGCTTCTATTTGCAATAGGCACAGAACAGTCAGCATTTCTTCTAGACCCCCATTTGTTCCTTTTGTCAACACAAGTGAAGGTTGATCATTAGCTACCTCATTTGTATAGGTAGTCCTTCTCTTTTCAAATTACACAAATTATATGCACAACGGCATGCAGTTGGTGAAGAAAGGCTGGCAAGAAGGTGCTTTTCTCCACCATCAGAGTATCAAAGATATTCCGCTTGAGGTTCTCAGCTGAAGTACCTGAATGGAGAATGTAATCATCTTAGACTGTGCAGTCAATGCAGAGGGATAGGTATCTCCAGAGAATGTCACCTACGCTAAGACCAAAATCACCCTATAAAGGTGCCTGCTTCTCTCAGTACAGAGGAAACTTGGGCAACTTACATTTCTAGAATAGACACTTCTGTTAAACACTTAAAGTCATCTAGGATGAATTTAGGCTGCTCTTTCACAGTGTTCAAACTACCTTCTCTTTTCCTTAACGACATCAAAGAGACGAACAGTATCTAGGACACATAACAGTTCTGGTCATGTAGTTTACTAGACATCTTAGAAACTGACACATAAGACAGTCTAAAGAAAGAAAAAAAAACAGGCTGTGATGACATCCTCACACATACACAAGCGTTCTCAGTAAACTTACTGTCTCTTTTGCTATCTCCTCCTGTTCCAAGAAATAGCAGTCCAGATTTTCATGCCCTGTTGGCTCTGTTGCACACTGCAGATATATAAGCAGATGATTGATGGATTCTACACTATGGAAGCCCTATTTATTGGCAAAGGCACACTTGAAAAAGGATGCTGGATCTCTGAGCCACAGTAGGAACTAACAAGGTCTACAGAGCATTAGTTTCAAATGTATATTTAGTATCTGACATCTTGTTCTAGTTAAAAAGAGTAGCTTCAGGTTGCCTATAAGGTGAGTGCTTATTCTAATACTTAGTGAACCAGGTATTCAGAAACAGGTAACATGAGCATAAATTCCTATTCTGTGTCATTAAAGACAGAAGTTGCAGTAAAATTCCTTACCTTTGCCTAAGAGAACTGATCTGAATTGAACAGTGTATTTTCACACATTTTCAGAAAGCTCTAGCAGAGTTCCCCATCTGAACACTGATTAAGTTGATGGCATTCAGGTCCCAACACATTCAGCCAGAGTGTCCTTAAGCACCCTTTGGTATACAAAAGCTACAGTGCTTGCTATTTACCTGGCCTATATGGCACATATTCTGGGAATGATACTTCTGTCCATTATCTCTTCACAGAAGTCTGATCCAGGGATGAGATCCTAAAGATACTACTTTAGCTGATACTAAAGATCCTGTGCTAGTTTAATCATAGCTTTCCCAGGGCTCTGCTCTTATAGGCACTCTGGATTTACAGTTGAGAACACACCATCTTTACCTTACTTAGACATGTACTTCTCTGCTTCCCTTTGCCGGAGTGTATCTGACAAAAAACAGAATCTTGTGATGAATCTGGGATCCTTGTCTCTCACAAACAGTTCTTCCACTGAATCATATCATGCTGCCCTATCACACTCATAAAGAATTTCTTTCCTCCTCGGCTGGACAGTTAAGCAAAGCAAGCTTCTTTGCTACAAAAGTCAGCCAAGCTTCCTGTAGCTCAGCAAGTCCCTCAAGATCTTATTTATAAACTTTCTTTGTTCTACTTTTGGAAAAATACCAAGTGTTCCCACTGCTTTCCCTGCAGATTAACTTGGCTGAAGCTTCTTTTCCTAAGACTCCAGCACCAGTTGTTCCCACTTCAGTGGGCGCCATAAAGGCTAATGGTCATCTATCATTTCTGCTCTGAATCTCAACAGCATATCTCCTGAGGCATCCCATGATAAAGAGACAAAACCAGAATTCATAAACTGCAAGCTGATATTCCATAAATCCTCACAACAGTTTCCAAACCAATTCTTACTCCTTGCTGAAGGAGCTTTTCAAAAATCAAGCAAGTCCACCAGCAAATCCAGAAATCTGTAACTCCAAAAAAAAAAAAAAAAAAAAAAAAAAAAAAAAAAGTTTGTGTTCTTGGCGTACAATTATATCGACCAAAGGGTGATCATCTAGCATCATAAACTCTCACTTGAATCTCAGAAGAGATTCATTCTTGTTTTTTTCTACAGGTTAATGAAGATGAAAGTGCCTTGAACAGTTTATGGCCAAATAAATGCAGAACTTAAGTAAAAAAGTAAGAGTGATTTCGTAATTACATCAACAGATCTCCTGCTTCTCTATATGGAAAAAGATTCTGCCTAACCCAGCATTCAGTAGTTTTGGCCTAACTTTGAAAAACAGACAGAGCTGTCTTTCCTTCAGTTCTTCTCAAGACCAAAAACTTAGGAGACCCAATTCCATCTTCAAATTTCCCCCATACAATGTCCATGGCATTTTACAGAAGTATGATGACATACAAATTTATCCTGTTATGCCAAATAATCTGTTTTTTATGAGAGAGGGTTTTTTTTTTTTTTGGTAACCTCTTCCTTTGAGCTGGCCTGAAATGTGTCAGATGCCACAGTAAGATCCACACTTCTATCTGGGAAGAAGTTTCCCTGTGCTGAAGCACAATGATCATCCATCATATGTTTAAGGCATACAAGTTTGCACAGGCAAACAAGCCTGGAAATCCAAACCTAGCTGGAATGATGCTCTTATCACAATATAGCAACAGTCTTAAGATGCAGGCTACACTTTTGTTTTCTCCCCCTCAGATGTGTTTTCCCTAAGAGCCTGTAAAAAGGAAGACCATCATTTTCAGTGTAAATAATATTGAAGATTCAGTCAAAACACCCTGACAAATGACAACAAAAACACTAAACAGATAAAAAAAAATACTCTAGTGAACACAGAGGAAAATACTTGGACTGGAAAACTCTTAGGAATTCTACTGAGCTTTCCTCAGCCTAAGGAAGTTCCCTACGTGAAAGTTTCTGTTGCCCATAACCTGGATGGGGCTGGTGGGAGGGGACGGAAAGGGAGGTTTTGGGGAAGCCACTGAAGAGTTGAAGTTGGGAAAAACGTAACAAAAGAGAACTTTCCCTCTTCTTTCCTCCCATCACTTAAACCACGGAAGATTGTTTTTGTTCAAGCAGTTATTTTCTAGTGTACTCTTTTTGTTGTCACTTTTAAGCCCCCTGGACACAGATGTATGGAAAATGAATACATCAGATGAAGAAATCTTCTCCAAAATGATAAACAGCAATTATCAGCAACCTTTTCAGAGAGAAGGATCGTAATGGACATGCACCAGTATAATTCTCCCATTCATATCATTTAGCAGAATGACACCACATACAGCACATAGAAATGAAATCTCACTATACATCCATTTTCTGCCACTGTAACGAACACCCAAAGGAGGGTGTTGATCCTGCAGATGTTCTTATCCTGATGATATTATCTCTGAAATGGAGGCTCAGAGGTGGAAAAAGCAAAAACATTTTCCAAATCCAACTCCAGCACCACCATGTTTGTTTCTCATACTGTCCTTTTGTTTGTTTGTAAGTCCTGCAACATAAGTAAAAACTAAAACATCAAACAAGGCTTCACAAATTAAATAGGCAAAGCTAAACAAAGACAGCTTCAGTATCCCCAGGCAAGCTTCTTTGCAAGGAGAATCCTGCATATTCTAGATCCTGAGACTGTATCCCGACTCACACAGAGAAATGTCGTGTGATGCAGTTTCTTCTGCCATTAAGCATCACCCATCTAGAAAACTATATATCTGCCCTGGTTGGATACATAGAGTGAATATCTTGGGACCTTTTGTTTGGACATCTTTGATGTGACCCTTAGACTGGCTGAGTGCTCCTCAAAGACCAGTCTTTGGTTAAGCTATGATTAAACTTTTGCAATCACCCCACACCTGTCTTTTGCTAGGAGCACAGGCTTAGCTTAGAGCAGCTTCACAGCTATTCTGACTTTGACCACTTTTCACAGAGACTATTCTGACAGTTCACCTATTGCTGAGAAGCTCTCACTACATCTTTGTTCCTAAGCCGGGTCCCAACCTATTTGTCTTGTCCTAGAGGATAGTCAAAGCACATATAAAGCTCCCTGCAATGAAAATTCACAACTGATCAGTTAACCTCGTTTACATCCCCTTTACACTGCCCTCAGGCCAGGCTCCAACTTACGCAGGTTGTATACTTCAGTTCTTATTTTGTCCATCAATACTAAGAGATAAAAATATCGTTATAGGCAAAACACAAGATTACAGTAAATTTAAGAAATTATGGAACTATTTCAAATACAGTAGAAGGCTTGATGGCATTCACTGGACAAAAAATAGATACAGCTGCAGTCAAAGTCACTGCTAAGCCAAAGAATTACACGTCAAACTGAAACTGAATTGCTTGCCTGAAGAACAGAGGAAAACACACACATACAAACTCTGTCTTTTCTTTTCCTTCCACCTGAGCCCCCATTGCTTCTAAGTGCCTGACAAACATTTGTAGGGATAGACCCTAACAAAGTCTCTCAAAATTGGTAAGTCAGTACACACCTTTGCACAGAAAGGCCACAGACTAAGCAATAAGCTTTTATAATTTATCTTTTCAGTTATAACTGGAGGCAGATATAATGACAGACACATGTTTCAGAAGGCTGAATGTGTTATTATAGCAGAATACTACGGTATTCCAAACATTTCCCTTTCCACCTCGAATTACATAAAAATACCGATACTCAAGACTGCTCACACAAATGGCCTGTTTCAGTTTTTAAAAGTCTGATTTCTTATTCTTCGTGCAGTTTTTTTTTTTTTTTTTTTTTTTTTTTTTTTTTGCCCTGCTGATCTCATCTGTTTGCTCACAGTGTTCTGCCAGTGCTGGGATATATTCATATTTTTTGGCCTTGGGGGTACACTGCAAAGACCATCCGTATGAACAATCCTTGAAGGGGATTGAAGCAAAGGAGAGTAAAATTTATTCCACAGGAAAATACAAAGGGGACTTTAAGATGGATTGGGAACATGACTGGTGGTCAAATGATGTATGGTAGGCATTGGCTTGTTTTTGATGTCTTGCTTATGCTCTTTCATAGCGACAACTACCTCCACCCCAAACCGTGAAACGAGGACACATTACAGTAATTTCCTGTTGCGGGAAGCAAGATACAAGTTCTCATCAAGTCAAAACCAAACATTTTTTTTCAGGGAATGCACTGAAAAGTCTTTCTCTTCATGGCAAATAACAATAAGACTTATATTAGTTAGCAGTCCTAACTGGGCACATGTAGAGCTGGTGGATTCATGGCATTCCCTGAATCAGGCATCCCCACTTGGGGTACAGCTGTGCAAGAACTACAGACTCTGTGCACTTCAGGATCCTGTCTGCCTGGACCAAACAAAAACATGCACATGTGCGTGTTTTAAAATTTGAGCTGTCGTTAGTGGCAATAATGTTTTGAAAACCTTTTTTTAAAAAACAAAAAAAATTAAATGATTGGAGACAGACTTTTATATCCATCTTATAGAGAGTTTTCAAGTTATGTTCTAATACCCCCAGAAGCCCAAGTGATATCACGCAAAAAAACCCAGCCAAACAAAAAAATATGTATTTATAAATTCCCAGAAACACAGAGGTGATTAACATGTTAATTGATGTTAAGGTATAAAGTAAGCTTCCAAGCCAAAACTACAAATAATTTATACTACCATGCAAAGCAAAGCAAGACAATGCTTGCATAAATCTTCCTACTATGCTTGTCACTCTGCTTCAGTAATGCGCATCCTGGTCTTAACATTAGAGGAATTTAGAATTAATGACCCACCTAGATTTATAGGACCAATTACACCTCTCAACATTACCAACTTGGGGCATCTACAGCCTTAGACAGACATTGGAAGGTCACTTGGAAAACTCACTATTAAGTTCAATAGGTTTCAAATACGGCCCTTTGCCTATGAAAGAGAACTCTGAGTAGGACCCCCTTCCAAAAATCCACCTCTACCAGTAACTCCACAAAACTCACTGTGCTTTTTTTTTTTTATATATATGTATATTAAGGTAACTGCTTAGCAGCATGGTCCAGTTTAATTCATTTGGATTTTTTCATCTTTTCCAAAAATTTGAAATAAATACAACTGGATTTAGTATTAGTTATTATACAGTAGGAAATGACAGAATAGTTTATGTGCATTAATGCAACCGTGACAGATATGACTATTGAGTGACGTCTAGAGGGATTGCTCAGCGTTAGTGAAACTGTGAGGAATTCAGCTGGCAACATCCCTAGTAAGTGAGAAGTCCATAAATTAATATCGTCCAGTTGCAGTAACTGAGAATACTGAAATTCATCTTTGCCCACAGACAACACTGCACACAGATTGCTCAATGTAGACAATTCCATATGTTTTTGTGTTTCCCTTCCCCCTTTTCAGCTTCCTTTGAGGAACCCAAAGTGTTGGGAGTGATGCAAGGCACAAAACTCAGTAATCATGCATGTTATACAACAGAGCAAGTCGTGAAATGAAAGAAAGGCAGGGCATTTTTTATATTAACAACAACAACAACAACAAAAATCCAGACTTCAAAACTGTTTTCTCCACTTATGGAATTTTAATGAAGAAAAAAATGCATCAGAAAATAGCTGGTCAAACTTCTGCCTGGCATGAATTAAGCCATTCAAGTACTCCATAAACATAATTTATAATAGAAACACCAACAAACACCTTTCGCTACAGCACCACTGCCAAATGCCACCATAATTAGGCAAGAAATGCTCTGCTTTGAGTCATGAACAGAATATGTGCAACATGATTCGCTATAGAGGATCATGCCATCCAAGTGCAGGCAGCAACATTTATTGAGAAATTCACTGAAAGATAACACCCGACTTAAAAGGGGTTCACATAAGTTTAGTTAAGGAGAAAATTCAGAGATTATTTTCAATTACTGAGATAAAATCATAGCTTCTCTCAGGAGAGAAAAAAGGGAAAGTTTTTTTCTGTATGCTATGTAGAGCATATGAAAGCTTTAAGAATAGTTTGATTTCACAATGTCAGCCTCCTACTAATATTCCTTAACTCTGCTTTTCCCTCCCTCAAGTCATTTTTCCAATTATTTTCAACATTTTGTTTGATCAATTAATAAAAAGCAGCTTTCCTGCTACAGATAACAGGTTACAGAATTCCCTTTATATTGGATAGGTTTACCCTGCTCTCAAGAATACTAGGGTTTTTTCTTTCACCAGATCTGCAGGGGTCTGGCCAAGCATTGACTTTTTCTGCAGAGAACTCCTCAGTGCTTTCAGAGAGCGTGAGGATGACAGCAGGACATAAACCCTGAGTTCCAACCCTTCTAAACTAGCATGAAGACCTTCAATTAATAAGCCAAAAGCCTCCGTTAACCTGAATAAAAGGAATAGCTTTACCAGCTTGTCTGGAAAGGCTGCAGATCTGGAAAAAAAGAAAACAAAAGCAAATAAACAATAAAAAAAACCCTTCAGTTCCTCAAAATGCAATATCAAACCGGGCAGCATGACTCCTTTTTAATAAGTAACATGTGGCATCCTCATCCAAAGCAGTGACAATATATCCACACTATCTACTTTAGACATCTAACTTTGCTGTGATTTAAACATTCAACTGTAGGGTTCCTGTATGCTCAGCAGAGACATTCAGAGACCTCCATCAGGCAACGCAAAGCCCGAGGGGCTGCACTGACTACATATACATGTAGGCTTCTAATTAAGGGACCTATAGTACATGTTCAGAGTGAGACTCTGCAATCCTCCCACAAATTTCAGCAAAGTACAATGCTTGATGCACATTGTACGTATGAACCACTGCATCCCCTTTGCTATTTCAGCCCTAATTTCCTCACTTCATGACAGGCACCTCCATGGGCAAGAGGAAGAAATCTACATATGCATTATGCCTGCAGCCCTCTTTGGGCAACAGAAAACGTCAGGAGTTAAAGGGCAGGATGTGCACGGAAATAAATAAATAAATTTGAGATTTATTTTCTTCTGTGCTGAGACCTGGAGACATATCACGAACATATATTAGTTCTCTTAAGACAACTACTCAAGATATTGATGGAGTTGACAGTGCAATCTTGTAACACTCCCATCAGACCACCATCAGACTCGTGTTAGTACTGTTCGGGGCAGACCTGCAGCTCCACAGCAGTTTAGCCACTCTAATGCATTCCATCCATCTTCCGGAGTATATTTTATTAGTTTAAGAATAAGAAGAAAACAAAATTAATCTGTATGCCAAGTAGCAGAGCCACTGACAAGAAACAGATCTCTTGGAGGTAAAACAGGTAAAAAGAAAGCATATATGGCAGAATAGTTAATGGCTTACTAGACTGGAGAGGGGGGAAAAAAACACAAAAAAAAACAAAAAACACACATTTGCAGAGAAAGTACCACTTCCCGTGGGCCTTTCAGGATAAAAACAAAGGGTTCTAGTCATAAACTATCACAAGATTATTGGCTGCTCACCTGCTGTCTTGCATGCACATCAGGCTGTTTTTACAAGACTTGTTCACTTACTTTGCCCAAATGAGACAGTCTCTCTCTCTCTCTCCCCCCCTTCTCTCTCTCTCTTCCTCCTTCGCTCTCTAAAAAAAAGGCCATCGAAAATAACTCCCTGATCTGCCATCCTTTCAATAGAGCTGAAGTGCTCTTCACATACATAGTACACAAGCATCTTGAATTAGCAGGGAACTATTTTTAAATACATGAAGGATAAGATATGAAATTAGTTTCATGGGGAATGAGAACCTTAGAGATTATTTACTTTCCCTTAATTACTTTGACTCACCACTCATTTAGCTTTCTAATAGTACTACCTATTTCATACTGAAATTTTGAAACGAAAGACATGAGTTTTTTTTGAACATTTAAGACCATTGACCTTAATGATAGATAACCACATTTCTCAAATTTACTTACCCACATAGAAGCTAATTAAAGATAGTGTATAGTACCTTTTTTTTTTTTTTGAACAATTGCCTCAAAGTAAGCAATTGTATGCAAAAGCAAGCATCTTTTTTTGAGCAAACCACAAGAAAATTCTGACAACTGGCCAAAATTACCATTCTGATGTAGGCAGCTTGTTACACTACTGGCCTCAAACAATAAAAGGTGCAAAACAGAGATTATTAGAAATTTATTTTTGAGAGCAAGAAACTCAGGTGATGTGACAGTCTACCAAGAAGAGGTTCAAGTTTCTGTGTCTCAGAACACTAAGAAATGAAGTGTGGCCATACAGCACAGCTGGGCTTCATGTATTATCCATCCTTACTTCATATAATGTATGCACATTTCTGTCACTCACACAGAACACAAAAAAGTTAGAGTTGATGAAATAGTATTTCAGAGCAAAGACACTTACAGTAAGCTTCAAATGTAAAATTAAAGAAAAATGGTAACAAAAAATAGGTTCTACAATCCCTGTAAATTAATTAGGATATTTCTGACAAAGCCTTATATTATAAGAGAGAGGGAAAAATAAATAGAAAGGATGAAAGGAGCAAAGAAAAAGATAGTATAGAGGATGGTGCATTAAAAGGAAACAGCAAGTATCAAATACAAAAAAATGAAAGACATGGGACAGAAACAGACAAAAAGAGCAGGAAAAAGAAGGGTTAAACAACAAAAATAAAAGGAGAGAAGACAAAGAGGAAGGACTAGGGAGAAAGACATACAGAAAAAAACCCTCTACATTCCTCCTCTCCTTTCCCCTCCTCCCTTCCAAATTACACTAGAAAGCAGTGCTGAACAGGACACAGATGCAATTTGTTTCACTGTCTGAGGAAGCTTCATTCAATGTTGACAGCTCAGGGTTCAGTCCCATCTCTGTCAAGTACTGGGACTTTTTGCTAGTACTTCTGAACTCCCATAGGAATAAGACTGAGCTCAAGCAATGCCTGACTGATTTTCCACACTTAAACACCTGAGACAATGCATACCATAACATCAGCTCTGGATTTTTTAGGATGCCTGGTCTTTACTAGGTAAGAGAATAGGAGGTGCAAAAACTGTCACAGTACTCCACACAGCAGCACATACTACTGCCAACGTGCACCTGAAATCAGAAGTTGTCTCATTAAGCAGCGTTATCAAACCATTTATAAGGTTATAAAGTACTAATAAGTCTTCTATCAGCTGTCAACAACTAATTTATCAGAGAAAAATTTTGGGCTGTTAGCAATTAGCAAAGGAAATGCTATGAAATAAATTTAAAGTGGATTTTCTAAAGATTTCAGAAGAGATTTGGGAAGAAAGAGGCTTTGGGTTCCACTTTTCCCCAATGAATATTCTGCCATTTCAATAAAACAGTCATTGCAGCTCATACAAAGAAAGAAGAGAGAAACTGAAAAGCATATTCTCAGATTGTTTATTAGAATAAAATGAATATTAACAATAGGTAGTAGAAATTCTCTTGTGAATTGACTATTGCTAGATTTTGGACCTCTTCTAGGCTGCTAAGGTGGCCAGGTAATCTCACCATTAATGGTGCATTTCCCTATGAATGCTTGAAGAAATGGGAGGCGTTCGCAAAGCTAAATCTTAAACTTGGAGTTTTCTTTATTCTTTTGACAGAAAACTGTGGTGTTCTTTAAAAGGCTGAAATAAGAGATGCTTTCAAATTTAACTACATAGTTACTACGGCTTTTAGGAGAAACATTTTCCACAGAAAATGTTTAAAGAGACACTGGAAGAACTTGCCTCTATATTACTATAGCCAGTAGTAAGACACCAGACTTGTCGCCCTTAGAGTGTGTATGATGACAAGTGGTCTACAAGCCATAGCAGCTTTGTTCTGCTTTAATGGTAAAAAAGCAAGAAGTACATTTTGTTTTAAACAGATTATACGTACATCTTTCACAGATCCATGGCACATTGCTGTGGCCTTCCCAGTGACAAATACATAGAGGTACCAGCAAGTGACTACATACTTTGTACTTCTTGATATGGACGAAAGAATTCAATTCAATTTTTCTAGTCTAGCTGAACAGGAGAAATGCCTAAGAAACAGATTTGTTAAGCCCTGCTTCCTAAGACCAGAGCATCCATGACGGCTTCATCTGTTTCCCATCCATTCTCTCCCAAAAACGGGGGCATCTTTGATCAGCATCAGCCAAATTTGACAGAGGGCAGAGTCCTTACATTTTCATGAAAATAAGTCACTGAATAGAGGGCAGGGGGAATGACTAACATCCCATGGTTTGAAAGGTAACCTTCTTCAGCAAATCCACAGAGGAACTACCACTGAAGCAGAATCTGCAGAAAACAAGGTGAGGCTGGCTCCAGTGCTCACACCACCACCACTTATCTGGTCATTCTTTCTCTCCTTCAGAACTCAAAGCAGTCCACATCAGGCAACTCTTATTTACTGCAAGCTGGACACTCCACAGACACACTGTGAACAGCAACTACTGTGACAGCTGACCTTCACACCACAGTATTATCCTAATAAACTGCCTCTCAGCCTCAGGGTTTTTGTTCTCATGTAAGTGACCTATAGTCAGTCACCCTGGATCTTATACAAAGCATGACAAGCACAGAGGTTATATGAGTTAATTGCATAGTGATTGCAAAATAGCGTGCTTTCTTTCTTTCCACAATGTCGTCTTTCTCTACTGAAAACAACTGGAGTTACACTGTAATTCTAGTTAATGATAGAACTGTATATCTGGAAAACTGTATCATTAGCTAATGTTACCACCACATGAGCCTGCCTGTATGGCATTTGAAAATGCAGTTCAATTTAAGAAGCCTCCTCCAGAATGAAGACAACATTGGATTAATCGGGTAACTTGCTAGACATTTAGAAATTGAAGATGAATATTCCTTTTATAACCATACTAAAATCCTAAGGAATAAGAATCAGACTGTAATCTGTTATTGTACTATAATTCATGAATACCTCTGCAGTTTGAATTACTCAAGACAAACCACTGAGTATCAGAATCTGGCCCTGTAGATCTTAATTCTAAAAGAACATTTGACTTACTACTCACATAAAAAGGACACAATCTCCATCAATACAGAATGCACAGGAACCAATTTGTTTCCTAGGAGAGCTCAAAACTCTCTGCCAAAAGGCTCTGCTTATTCTGGTACTTCTAACATATTCTCCTGCTTTTTTTTGGTCTACAGGCAAGTTTTGTTACTAACTTTGAAGTGAAAGTCAGGAGACTTGAACTGGGATCCATTACTCAGTCTTTTCCCTACATGCTTTCCAGAACACATGCAACTTTCTTCCTCCAACATAAAATAGCCACTGGAAAACCTTGAAGTTAAGCTCCATAAAAGTTTTATTAAGTGACACACAAGCCACGCGCTACTGAATTCATTTTGTAACATGATTATCCCTCCAATATCATCTGAAACTGAAAGCATGCAACTCTAAGTAAAAACACAAAAATGCCATAATTGAGTTATAAGTCTATAAATAGTGTAGTCTACCATTCTTTTAGTCTATTTTAGCTGTTCTTTAACAACTTGGGATACATCTATATAAGCCTTCTGAGGATAGATTCGGTTTCTCTGTACCTAGGCTTCATGATGCTTACAGGCCAGCCAGGGCTGAACCTGAAGCTGTGTTAGCAAGGGACCATGCACAGACAAGTGAACTTGTTAAAATGTTTCAAGCATAATGGTACAACAAGGCGAAATGTTGAACATTGGGCTGGGAAGAAGATACTTTCAAACTTGGAATATAACCATGTTCAACGGCCAGTGCCTCCTATAACTTCACTGCTACAGTTTTCCATTATTCTGGTACAAAGAGGGATGACAGACTGTAAGAATCTCAATTTCAGTTTAAGTTGTAAGACTGCCTTCGTTCTGACTGTCCCATTTCTTTTTATCCCACTCACTGGAAGGCTTGGTGAGAATCACCGACAAATAGAGCTGGAAATGACTACAAGAGAGGATCAGTTACATTCTTTAAGAATGACACAGTTACATCTACCATGTTCTTGAAAATCTCAACTGCTAAGAAATCCACAATATTCACACAGTCCATCCCAGTACCTCTCTACATCCTTACCACTATAATTTTTTTTTCTTGCAACATATTCAACCTATTACTTTTCCTCTACTCATTGTGGACATAGGAAGCAGATTTCCCACTCATATGCGAGGCTTCTTCCACTTCTCAGCCTTCATCCAATGCATTAATATTGTGGTTCAGTTTCTATAGCTTCTGGAGCATCCTTTAATATTTTTCTCAAATATTTAGTGCTATTTGCTTGCAAGTTAAGTGGAAATTTTCTTCCTCTAAACTAGACTGTCATCAGGCTATAGTTGGTAAAAATCCCTCTGAAACCATCTTTAGTTGCTTTCTTAAGATTAGTTATTCTCAGGGGAATTTCTTGTTGTATAAGATTCATATGAAAGTCATGTTCAATTTCACTTTAAATACACTTGCATTATTGAGGACCACAAATTAGATGCAAAAATAAAGACAAGATCTTCCTCAGAGGACAACCTCAGAGTAATGGAAGGAATGGAGCACAAATTTTACTTTTTTCAGGCATCACCTAATCATGCAGCTGGTGACTGTTCTTTCTCACAGAGAATGAACACTCAGCATTGGGACAAACCTACTTCAGAAGTTCTCATTTTATTTTGTTTTTATTGCTGCTACTCTTGCTCTTCAGGCACTTACAGAGACCTCCTTGTCATACAGGTATTCCATGGTATCCCTTAGAGACATGACTGATAGCATTACAAAGGTCTGCATTTTTTCCTTGCATGGATGCTTATAGCCATTCTCTGAACATTTCTCATGTTCAGTGAAACACGTTGTATTAATACAAGTGCTGTTTATTTTAGGGGTTGTTTTTTAGTTCTGCATTTCCCCTTTTCCCTTATCCATTTAAAAGTGAACCAGTGAATGTAAATCTCTTTAAGAAGGCAATATACAAAGGTTTGCACCTCAACATACGTTGCTTATTTTGTGTTATGCTTGATTGCAGTTTTAGCACAGAAGGAAGTTTCTTACCAAGTTTTAAGTCTTTATTTTCCTAGTGTTTAAGACATGAGCAGCTACTGCTCTCTGTGCTCCCTAACAACAAAGAAAAACTGTGATTTCTCTTGAATGAAGCTCATGTTGAGGAGCCACTGAAACAACAAGAGCAGTGACTTTAGTGATCATCACAGCTATATTTCTGTGACAGGGCTGTCAAAGCATCTCATCTTCAGGATTATCAAACTTGATGTTCTGCTCTTTCACTTCAGTTTTCAGTTTCATCTGGCAGCCCATTTGACACTGAAGAATCAAAATAAATGGATTTTCTGCATGATTTCAAGATGACCATGAGTCTGTTCTGTCCAGTTACTTTTGCAACATTTATACTTTAGATACAGAATATTCTTTGATTGCAGTGGGTCAACTCACTCAGTTTACACTACTCCCTCCATTCTTGGGCAAGATCAGCCTAAACATTATTACTCTTATCAGGTCTGTTTTATTTGTAGTATACAGCAGCAAACAGAATCAACCTCATTATTAGGAAAAGGTAAACTTCAACACAAGACTGACAAGCTGTTCTTATTAAAAGAAATGTACCGCCAAATGTGCTGCCTACTTCCAAATTCTAACCCACAAAGCCTGGCTGTGCAGCACGCCGCTCAGCTCCTTCTCCTCACTATCCAAGAAGAATAGATTACATTAAGCAGTTACTCCATTCTTTTGTTATCAGTGAGTGTTCTTTCCCTTTCCCTGGAGACTTTATGGAGTTATATAATCTGTCTTAATATTTCTGAGGAACATAAAAAGAAATTCCAATTTTTCAGCCTTTCCCTTTTACTTAAAAAAAAAGTTAATAGTTTCCTTCCCAGACTGAAATTAGACCCTTCTTCTATTTTGCAAAGGAAACAATATAAAGCACACATTATGTATGTCCTGCAAAATGATACGAAAGTTAAACAAATGTACCTTGGAAAATAAAACTGCAAACCCCAACTAATTACGCACGCACTGCACCTGGTTTCACATGTTTTGTGTAACATTATTAACCTTGTTTACAGAATTAGCAAGAAACTGGATAGCTAAGTAGATTGGCAACAGTACACCAAGCCTTTCACCTGGAGTGTATCAGCTCAAGTTTAGCCCAGTTTCCTGTAGGAGCTGAAAATGTGAGTGCTCTCACTGGCTGTCGGTGGAAAAAAGGCAATTGTTACCTTGTTCATATAAAAGGTGGGGATTGCATCACCCTCCCCTCCCCCCCCAAAAGGTATCAGCATAAACAATATTTCCTCTCACTGTTAAGATATGCGTAATCTCCAACCAAAAACTGGCCAAGGACCCCTTTATCTGCTAGGGAGAAATTAACTTAAGAGACACTCATTTTATGCCAACTGACAGAAAGACAACACAAAGAAGATTCTAAATCAAACTCATTTTCCATGTCCTGTAAGTCCAATACCTCTGTTTATACTCTGTGGAAGCCAGATGTGCGTCTGCAGAAGAGGCACGAGTGAGCATGAATAGACTGCCCCTTTACAGCTAGTAAATCTGCACAGAGTGCTTGTTCACATCCAGGTGCCTGTCATCCTTAACTGTCAGCAGAGGACTATAAACATATGCTTTTTTGATGCATCTATAACCATACTACCGCGGGCTGTGACCTCATCAGATTTCACCACTAAGCAGGGTCACGCGTCCAAGGAAAACCCTCAATAAACTAAGCAGATCACTTATTCAGTAAATGCAACTCTTTCTTCTGAGTCAGTGTTGAAGTAATGCCAACATCCATCATAAGTCATCAGAATAGATTTATCTAAGTATTTTTGCCACCAAAGCACAGGCCTCTACTACTGGAGAATGAGAGGAAACTGCTTCACTTGGTAGCAGTAGCAAGTTCTTATTCTGTATGCAGAGGAGCCACTAAATCAGGGTATAACACTGTTTCCCAGAATGTCAGACCAGCAAAATATTAGAAGCAATCTGATACTTTCAGATGAAACAAAGTTATTTGTCATCACTGAAAGCCTTCCTGGCTCTTTTTATAAGGGCATGAATATCAGCATCCTTTCTAAAAGTGTGCTCTCATTCAGGTTATTGCATTCTACATCCTTAAATTCACCCCATGGCTTTATCAGCTACTTCTATTTCATTTCTTCTTCACTTCCCTGTCAAAATGCTTCCTAGCAGGTATGGGTAAGTCTAAAGAGAGTCGTAGAACACTGTTAAACCCTCAACACGCTCTAACCCAGGCACGGTTGTTATATCCTGAAGCATTTTTATATTGTGTGTAGGGCACAGCCCTCTTTAAAAATCTCATGAAGCCAGCCTGTCATACCAAAATAGCTGTTTGTTATCCACTTCGGTCTTGGGGAAACTGTTCTTCATCATGAGTTGATGAGATGTAGCATACCAAACCCAACATCCTAAATGATAACACCAGGTTAAAAGTATCTGCATAAAAAAAAAAAAAAAAAAAAAAAAAAAAAAAAAAAAAGAATTAAAGTCTCATTTAACTCAACTCTAAAAATAAAGACCTATTAACAGAAACAAATTGTAATTAAGATTGTTGTCGACCTAATTTCTCCTTGGAAAGACGGCAGACAGAATAATAATTTTACATTTACACAGTTCTTTTCAGCCGAAAGGATTCCATCCAATAAACCTGATCACAGAAAAGCATTATTAACATACACAAGTAATCTTATGTAAACCAGTCTACCCTATTTCATTACTAGCAAGGACCTAGATATATCCACTCAATTGTACGGGTTCTTTTTACTCACCTTAGATCTTTTCTGAGGTCCACCCATAAAAAAAAAAAATTGTGCCTCTTACATCAGCAATGCAAATTCAGTCTTAACCCTTACATTCTGCCTAAGAAAACCTTCCTCCAGTCTCACTCAGCCTCCTCTCCAACCTCCATCACCAACACCATCAACCAAGCCTAGAGACAAACTCCAGCAAAACCTGGCTTATATGTCAGAGGATTTAAGTGGTCACTTGGGGGGTATCGGGAGGGTATTGACTTTCAATTACAGGCAGATTAAACCTTATGCTTCACACAGAAAACCTAGAGACTTACTCTAAGTGACAGCTTCAACACACCCCTTTCTTGCACCATCAGGTAGTTAAATCAAAGGTCAGCCTCATCAAGCAGCTCTTCCCCAGATCAGCTTTAACTTGTGTGAGGCACTGGTGTGCAAGATGGCTGTTTTAATCATTATCATGCATGGAAAGGTTATTCTTAATTTTTTTTTTTTTAATTTATGGTTACCAAAATAGGCCTTGTTTATAAACAGTCAGCTGTCAGGTATCCTCTAAGCACAAGAGAGGGGAATCTACTTCCTTCTCTGCAATTTCCATGGCTGTTGGGAAACATTCTCCTATGTCTAACAGTCTTTACTCTGCACAACCATTTTTTCTGAATACTTCCTTCAAAGTAAGATGAATTACAAGACACTAGTGTAGTAACATCATTCCAGGCAAGGGCTCCTCAAGACAAATGCCAGCTATACCTCAGACCTGCATCTTACCTGGAAAAGCTTTCTCTCAGGCTGAACAGATGTGGGAGCCATTTAAATCATTGCACCCTGGGAAAGGTTACTTGTGTGTCTGTCCCCTCTGTTGGCCTTTTTGAGAAAACAAGCCACTCTCTCCTCCCCTTTCCAGGGTGATAGTAGCCATCAGGACTTGCACTGTGCACAGTCCAGCCAGATCACAGGAGACAGCTGTTATGAGCCCAGGGCATCATGATAGGGGGGCAGAAAGGAAGTGGTAGCGCCTGCTAACTATCCATCATTGCCACCTGATGGCAATAAGCTTCATTATATGATTAAACAAAATGCTGCAGAAGCTGTCATCTCTGTGCCCTCTGCACCATGATGGGATACTCATCGTTTTCAAAAGGAAAAACAAACCAATGAAAAAACAGAGCTGTTTACTAGAAAATCTATTGTAGCTGATCTTTCCAGAAACACCTCCCAACACTGACTCAACCTGAGCCCACATTATGACCCTGTTCCGAGTCATGCATTTATAAAAGCATTTTTTAACCAGCTGTCTTGGCACTAAAAATTGCTTGGCCAAAGTATGAACACTCCAATTGGACAAAAATCAAGTCAAGGATGGTTGGCCCAATATCTGACCTAGTTTCTCCTGTAACTTTCAGTTGAAACTAGAACAAAATATACACACAAAAAAGGGCTGTTAGATCCTGTATTCCATCTCCTTCAAAATACAGAATTTCTCCCTGTGGTACATTTATCAATTACTTGCTACTCATTTTAAATGTCCAAGAAGCAGGGCTTTCACTGCCCTCAGACCTCTCTTGACTGTAATCTTTCTATCATGAAGTCTTTGCCCAATATTCACCTTAAGCTTTTACTTCCTTAATTTCTCCGTTTACTCCTAGGTATTCTCTCATGTGCTGTACTGAGAAATCTGAATCTTTTTGTTGTGATACATTCCAGCTATCCGAATGTAGTTAATCTATCTCCCCTTGTTCAGTGCTAGGCTATGTATACATCTATTTCTGAATATTTGTCCTCAAGCTAGTTCCTTCACACCCCTGAATATTTTGTTGCTCTTCTTTGAACTCCATTCAGTTTGTCAGTAACTTTCTGATGATACAATATTCAGAGTTTTCAGGTGTGTTCACAGCAGAGTCTTGTAAAAAGGCAGTCCCACCTCTTTACTCCCTGACATTGCACCTTTTTGTTGCCAACTCAAAGACAAATTGGTCTGTTATGTAATCAAATCACACTGTAAAAATCATGTATTTCTTCCTGCTGGGTATTAATTTTAGATTCTTTCCAGCACTACTATTATCCATCAATAAGTTCCCATCAGGAACATTTGAGACCCCTCCCCAGGCGAGATTGCATTTTACCCAAGTTTGTTCCCTTTTCTCTACTATCCTGTAAGAATTCTATTCAAGATCCGTTTATTCCGAAGCAAAGATGATGTTAGTTTTGAAGGTTATAGGTTTTGCTTGAGGCCCCTATTCAACAAAGTGTTTAATTACATGCCTAACTTTAACCACATGCTTAAATCGCATTGATCTCAGCAAGCAAAGTTGAGCTTAAGCATATGTTTAAAAAAAAAAGTTAGGCATGCAAGTCAATGCTTTGCTGAATCAAATGTTCCATTTCTGTAAACCACTTGGATGGTTTATTTTCCATATTTGACAAGAATTGACAGCTCAGTGCTTTTATGTTATAGGATTTAACAATGAAGCTTCAAGAGAGTCCAAAACTGGCATCACACATTTGTTCCTTTCTTAAAATAAGAAAAGGAAATAAATACTTAAGTAAATATGTAACAGTGCAACAATCATTAAGCCTATAGGATTTAAACATGCAATAAGTAACTCTACATTCTTGTTACTGCAGTACTCTCTTTAAAAAAAAAGAAAAAAAAAGTCTGTGAAAAAACACAGATCTACAGGACTACAGCACACGTATCTCACATAAGATATGCAGGACGTTCCCTGTTAGTTCACTAGCCTCTACCATCATTTTGTAGTTAAATGGAGAGAACAAAGCTGTCAATTTCTTAATTCATATATACCAAATAGCCTTAAATGGAACAGACTAAACTCAGTGTTCCAAATAAGATGGATTTGAAGGGGAAGAAGGGGAAAGAAGGTACGAGGCTTTGGTTTTGGTCATGGGATGACTATTTCCATCAGTTTCCACCTATGTGACAGCAGATGTAAGGTTTTACGTTCATCACTAGCAATAAATGCAGTTGGCATAACAGGAGTTTCATGGAGAGTACTTAAAAATCACTTCCAAATGTCTTCCGTTGTTTATGTGCAGAACAGTTCACAAGCTTCCTCCCCCTCCTTCTTTTAATTTGTTTGTAGCTTTTGTTTTCTTTGCCTTCCCTCATTCTGCTGCCTAGTAAGCACAGGCAGAGGCTGCCTGTGGGGACTGCATGTAGTTAGCCACACCAAGTTTAATCTGTGGACTACCTGACTGCAGGATTCCAGGTCTGGGAGGACTGCCATCAAAATGAGACACAGGAGAAAAATTGGAAAGCAAGTACTTCCTCTCAAACATAAAGTCTTCCAAAAATCAATTAACATATTCTAAGCTAAACTGTCCACATGTACCAGGGTATTAAAATGCATGATTTCCAAAATACATAAGAAAGTAGCTGCTCATTGATATTTATCAGAATTATAATATTCTCTCACTGTTCAACCTTTTTTGTTCAAGTGCTGTAACACTTTCCTACCTCAGCACTTGAGATGAGCCAGAAAGATATCTACAGGCAGTATAAATAAACTGTACATGACAGCACACTGGATCTCTTAAATAACACTGTGAACCCCAAAAGTCACTCACAGAATGCAGTTCCCATGCTTAGCACAAATTCTGTTGTTTAATAATGCATACATAATCAAAGTTGGCCATCTTCCCCATGGCAAACCTTCCTTGCAATTTTATAGCTTCCAAGATGCACTCGGTGTTAAAAACTTGTACATAACAACCACCTCCACTTCTGCAGATTCACTGGTGAAGCCAATAGGAAAACTAGCACTGTTTTTCATTCATGGCTAAATACCACTGGATACAGAAGACAGAGGTAAAACTCCCATGAACAACTTTTTGCGACTTTCTATTACAAAGGAAGGAAAGGTGGCAAAGAGGCAAAATCGTAGCATCCCCTCTATTACGCTGCACATGCAGCTACTCATCTGTGACTGCTCGTCTCCTTTCCCCACTGCAGTTCAGTATCTCCAGCAGCCACCTAAGCACTAACACCTGCTGGAAAGCTGAAACCCGACAGGCAGTAAGTACAGATACAGGGTTAGATCCACAACCTGCACTAATGGATTTTTTCAGATAGATGGCAGTGCACAGAGTGCATCTCGGATCGGTCCGGTGTCGAGATCCCATTTCAATGCTTAGACACTCCAACCCAGGGAATTATTGCTTTATCAAAATCACTTTTAGAAACATCATGGCTCAGGACCCAATCCTGCTGCACCATGATGGCTCTTCTTTTCCTTTCATAGAGGTGAACTGGGTGCCAAGGATGTAAGCGTGGCAAAGCAGCACTTTGGGTTTCACTTCCAATTCCCGTGAGTGACAAAGGATTTTTTGACTACATGCTAAAAAATCTAGTTTTAAAACACAAAGATAAAAGCTGATTAACAAGATAAGGTCCAAAAAGAGATTGCATACTGTATCTAACAGTAGATCATAAATCAGATTTCCAAGGGTCCATAATAGCATAGATTTAAAAATATTCCAGCAATACAAACAGGATATTTCAAATCACCCTTACTAGCAAAAATTCTACAGATATTACTATTTTCATGCCCTCTTCATTCTGATAGGCACTGTTATAGAGCTAAGAGCAGCAGAGTCAAATCTTAACCATTTAATTGCAACTGCCAGTAAATCTCTTCCTCACAAAAGGAAAACATTAACAAAGCAATCGAAACAAATAGGAGCAAATCTTACTACACAATTATTAGTTCTGTATCTACTTCAGGGTTTCGATATACAGCTATCATGATGTGGAAGCATCCACCATCGTTTTGTTTTCTGTTCACAGTAGGGGGTTGCTAGGAAACAAAATACTATTGTCTGATTTCATGATCTATTGCCTGGTTTGCCTAGCAATAGTGTCTTCTAAATCTATTACCGGATTATTTTATATTCTATAGAGAGATTAAGGCTAACACTGAAACACATGCACATAGAGAGAAACAATAACAATGTCTCAAAATTCAAGGGAAAGAATGCAAATATTCCAGGTCAAAGAAGACAAACTATCCTAAGGAAAAATTAACTTAAGTAGTCTAGTGATATTTATGTACATACACATGCTGACACGTGTATCATTGTTCCGCTATTGTAGCTATAGTTTTGTCTGACTTGTCAGAGATGCTTGCTGCTGAGGCTATACAATGTTCTCTCACTACTTGAGAGCTACTGTACGCTGCGAGTTCTGTAAATGCCACATGCTGCAGGATGCCTGGTGCAGGCAAACAAATAAACTGGAGTCATTTTTCTGGAATTCAGCTCAGGGCTATGCTGGTGCCCTAAATTCTTTATGTAAGATTTTTTGCACATTAGGACAGATAGAAAAGTCTAAGACAATTCCCTTCGCTCCCCCCTCCCCCTCTCACACACACAGTTCAGTGTAAAATAAATAAAAGCACCAGGAAAAGAGATCTAAAACAGAAAGCCACAATAACAAATTTCACATATTTTGACAGTGACAAATCTTTCTGGAGCAAGAGATTACAAGACTATTAAAACCAGATAAACGTGGGTGCCTCTGAAGGCATCCCCACAACATGTCGGAAGGAGACCCCAACAGCAAAAAACAATCGTACTTAAAAGCCAGAGACAGATGAATAGACTTATGAACACAGTCATACAGAAAAGGTTTTAAATAAAACCTGCGCAGTAGTTATTACTCTTTTATGCATATCTACAATTTCACACCATGCACCACATGCACTATTTCAAAGTGTTCTCAACTTATTTATTAAAGCCTATGAATTTTACCATTCCATTCTAAATCTGAGAAAAAATGAATGAGGCACATTGGAAAAGACATCAAAGCTTTTGATACATTACAGCAGAACTTCCGATAATAAAAAAAGTAGTAACATGCAACATAGAAAACACACAATTCACGGGAGGGATCCGAGAGCTTCTTGCCCCTCCTGCCCGAAGACGGGTTTATTGGAAGTCTAACCTTCCTCGCAGAAACGGGAAGTCCTCACTAAAAGCACATGTAAAATCAGAGGACAGGAGCGCAACGCAAGGCAGCTTTATCCCCACCACACAGCGGCAAAGCCACCTCTGGCGACCACATCAAAGGGACGGGAGATGGACACGGCCCGCGACCAGTCCCGCCCCGCGCCGCGCCGGGATCCGGCCCTCAGCGGCGGTGACCTGCCGCGGCCGCGCTGCCGAAGCGGAGCCCAGCACGTCCCCGGTCCCCGCCGCCCGCCGCGGGGGGAGCAGGGGGCGCAGGCGGGAGGGACCCCGGCGTCCGAGCCCGGCTGCGCGGGGCGCGCTGCCCGCCCCTGTGCCCCGGGGGAGGCGGCGCGGCCGCGGGGCTCTCCCCGGCGGGAGCGCCGTCCTCCCGCCGCCGCCGCAGCCGCAATTAAATGTATAAATAAATAAATAAATAAATAAATAAATAAATAAATAAATAAGCAAGCGAACCCGCTAGGGGGGAAAAAAGAAAGAAAAAAAAAAAGAATAAGCCATCCGGACCCCAAACAAGAAGAGAAACCCCGCGCCCAGGAGAGCAAACTTTCTGACTCACCGGGGAGAGCCGGTGCCCGGGGGCGCCGCGGGCAGCGGCGGGGGCGGCGCGCGGCCCCGCGGCGCCGGAGCTGGAGCCGGAGCCGGGCGCCGCCGGCGGGGCTGCGGCGGGGCCGGGGGCAGCGCCCGGGATCGCCCCGCTCCCGCCGCCCTCCCTGCCCGCCCCGCGCCCCCGCAGCGCCTCCCCAGCCCCCGCCGTACCTACCGGCTGCCGGTGCCGGGCCGCGGAGCAGCGGGAGCCGCCGCCGCCGCCTTCCCCGGCGGCGCCCGGGCCGGCGTTGCTGCAGCGGGCCGAGGACGCCCCGCGGCGGCGGGGAGCGCGGGGCCGGCGGCGCGGGGTGCCGGAGAGGCGGCGGCCGCCGATGCACAGGCAGCGCGGTGCCTCCGTGTGTGTCTGTGTGTGCGTGTGCCGGGGAGGGATGCTGCAAGGGACCGAGGGAAAATTCTCCCCTCCTAGCAAAGCGGCCGACAAATGGCAAGGCAGGTGTGCAGGGGAAGCGAGGCTCCCGGAGGAGGAGGAGGAGGAGGAGGAGGAAGGGGGAGGCGGCCGCGGCCGGATGGGTGCCGCCGCGGAGGGCGGGGAGCGCGCAGCCCGGCGGCGGCAGCGGCCGCGGGGCGCCCCGGGGGCCGCGGCCGCCGGCGCAGCCGCTGCCGGGGGAGGAGGCGCCCCGCTCCGCTTGCCGGCGCTGGGGTAAGCGGGGCCCCGCAGAGCCGCGGGCGCTGGGGCGGGGGGAGCCGCAACGAGCCAGGGGCGCTCCGGGTACCCGCGGAGGACCCGGGCACCCCCGCGGAGGACCCTGGCCCCGGTTTGCCCGCTCAAACCCGGACTGCCCCTGCTTACAGTGCCCTGCTCGGCTTTGGGAGCTGTACCCAGTCTCACAGGATCGGTGTTTCTTTTAGAGATCTTCCTGCAAGAAGTAGTCTTAAGTATCTTATCTGCACAGCTTCGCACCACCCGATTAGCTGTGGTTTAAAACCATGGGAAATCCCTGCCAGAGAGGCTGGGGGCTTCACTTACTCCTTCCCAGGATCCCCCAAAATCCCGCACAGAGCTAGGTATGGCATGGGGGGGATGTGCTTGACCTCACCTTCCCTGAATGAAGCCGTGGGGCAGGTGGCCAAGGAGAGCTCTGCCCAGGAAAAGGTGCAGGGCCCAGAAGGGCCTGGTGGCAACAAGTGCCTCCCGTAAGCGGAGGGATGCTACGGATGCTGCGGAAAACCTTGTCTGAGCAGAGTTAAGGGCAGTTTTTGTGGCTGAATCTCAGCTCCAGCAGAAGGTGTTTGCTAATCTGAACTCTTTGTGCTTTTTGAATGGGAAAAGCCTGCTCTCCTCCTCCTGGCCTAAATTACCATGCTGGCTTGCTGTAAGCAGTCCCTTTCCTCTCTAGAGATGGCTGTGATTTAGTGCTGGAGAAAGCCTTTGTATGCCCATTTATAATATGCTTCAGCATACTTCTAGGCGACGATTAGTTGGTAAGTGAAAAGTGGCTGTGGCTGAAAGGTGGAAACTAACATCAGATATTAAATATTGCACACAGCAGCTATGATTTCTAGTGGTAGAAAGAAGATCTGATAGAAAAATCTCCAGCCTCTCTTTTTCACAGTATTTCTTTTGCCAAAGTGGCATTCAAATACATCCACAGGTATTGGGCTAATTATATACGCTCACCAGCCCATCGTGTTGGGCTTACCAGTAAACACACTTATGCAAGAGAAGTAATTTCCACACCACTGAGCTCATCTGATTTAAACAATACTGGCTTGTGTTGCCTCTGTGTGTAGCTTTTTTCCCCTGGCTGGCAGGGTTAGTGTCACAGCTTCAGTTTGAAAAGTGACAACAAACAATACTGACACAAATTATACAAGGACATCCATGTGGAGGACAAAACATGGAGATTAAGGCACTGCTTTAGGTAAGTGTTAACTACCCATGCTGAGCAGGAGTCGCTCTTCACCTGGATGTGTGGATGTGAACTGCTTCGTTCTTCAGTCTTTCTTTCTTTGCTTTTTAGGTGTGATAGCTGTATATAAAGGAAAAGTTGCTGGAGACATTTCTGTTAGATTTAGCTCTGATGAAAGTAAGACATAATCATAACTTGGGCATCCTCTCTCATATTACTTACACTAAAACACACCTATTTAGTCTGCTAAAATACAAGCCTTAAACCTGTTCATTCCTAAGCAAGCACCTACTTTTAAAAGCAAGCAGAAAACTCCTACGGAAGTTAACATACAACACACATTCTTCACCTTTAGCATAAACTAGCTTGTGAAATGAAGTAATAGTTAATAAATCACATACTAAACTCCAGTGTTGGAATGTAACTCTGAAATTTGTTGCCTTTATCCGTGCTAAATTTCCCTCTTTTCTAACACTGAATGTAATTGTACCTTGAAAAATACACATGTACACAACAACAAACACTAAACAGACATTTTAAACACAGCCCTCTTGACCGTGTGTCAAGCCTTGGCTGATATAAAACAGACGTAAAAGAAAGCATCTCTGCTGATATTGGACTTAACATATCTGGCTGCATGTGATGAAAACATCTGAAAGGATTACTTCATTCTGGCCATTTAGGGCTGTGCCCTTACTCTCCTTCCCTTCCCTGCAACTCTCTGGACAAACACCCCCCCCCCCCCCCCCCCCCCCGTGTGCATGCACAAGTCTGCAGAAACAGGTATTATCTTCTTTGTGTGGTTTTCACTAACGCATGCTCATTGCAGCATGTATTTGCTATTTGTAGGTCTGTATATTTCCAGGTTGCAGCCAAGACCTCTCTTTGTTATTCTGTATAGTTCTTGGGAAGTTGCTGCCTTGGCCCCAAAGACTTTACAGTCTAATTTTTTAACAACTGAAGGATTCTTTTTTAAAATTTAAAAAGAGGACTCGTTTCAGCTGTCTCATAAGCATGCATTATATCCAAAGACTTCAATAGGAGCTGCACTGGCATATCTGAGAGCACAATTAGGCCCTCTGGACCTTTTAAAGCTTCAGAAATAGTCATGTGTAATTCCTTCTTCTGCAGATCCTGCAAGCTTTAAGAGATTTTTTGAAAGCTGTAAATTCTTATTTATCCACTAAGAGGCTCATAGGCAATCTTCCCCTAATGGAAACAGAACTGTAAAGCCGAAACATTAATATACACAATATGATACATTATGCAGAGATAGACTAGTCTGAGCCAATGAGAGGGCATGGATACTATGCAGTTACAGAGGCATAACCAAACAGGTTCACTCCGCTTACTCGGCATCCTGCACTCTGGTTTCGCTATCTGATTTATACGAGTGTGTACGGTTCTGACTAAAAAAAGCATATAACCTCTGAATCCCTCATCTGCATTGGCTGGCAGCCGCTGTTGGCCAATCGGAGTGCACAGTGTGGTCTAAATACAAGGCAGCTATTCTTCAATAACCATGCTGTTAATATGCAAATCTCACTACCCCGTCTACGATAATCTCCCTCCTCTGATTGGCTTCTGTGATGAAAAAATTCAGGTTATTAGTCAGCAGACAAAATGTGCTCTTCAGGTTCCCCCTTAAGATGAATCCTTATAAAGCCGCAAGAATGTACACGCTAGAGACAAACAACAACAAAGCAAGAAGAAAAGAAGAAAAGAAAATAGGATTAGAAACACGATAAAAAGGGAAGTTCTGTGTTTAAAAATTCTCCTGGTTCCCTTTCTTCTTTCTGGCTTTCTCTTGGGAGTTTTGCCCATGACTGTAGGTGGCAAGAGGACTGGGCCATTTTTGCTTATTTCTTTTTCAACCTTTCCCTTCTACAGATGAGGGTATGCTTGAGCTCACAGGAACAGACTTGAATTTGTACTGAGAAAGTCTTTTTTCTACTGGGAGAAATGCATGTGGCTGTCTTCATGGGTCAGCTTTGCCTGATCTGCAGGCAGAACGTTAGGAAGAAATGTATGAATATGTATTGATATGTATCTTGATATCAAAGAGGGCAGTTGAACAATAAACAAATAACACTTCTCACTTTAAAATCCATTGCAAAACCAGCCACCAAAAGCAGCATCTACACTGGCTTATTCTTCACAGAAGGTCAGTCTTGGCTAATCAGTGACCTTAGGAGGACCTTTTCTACAACATGAGCTGATGGGAGTGCCTATGCTAGCCAGCTGAACTGTCTGAGATCAATATTTTGTTTTCCATCAGAGTCCAATATGGCATAGAAGAGTAACACGCTGCAAAAATGAAACAGTTCTATCAACTTTGACAGTGTAAATTCTGAGGAACTTTCCTCTCAGAAAGCTGAACTGGGTTTCCTCTCCAAAGCTGATATGCTGCCAGACTGTTCTTCCCTCTTTGGCTTCACTTTGTGGATTTTCCTTCACTCTTGCAATTCTTTTCCTGAAACACAGTACCTTACTAGCTGCATTGTTTTCACTCCTATACAGATGTGACTAGCTCTCCTGTTGCCTTCTTTGAGGTAGCAGATGAGATCAAGCTAGTAACTTCTTAGATCTATGTATCTGAGCTGAGATCAGGGTCCCAGTGAAATCAGTACAGATTTTGTCACTGATTTTGTCTTGGCCAGAATTTTGCTTCTCGGGACTGGCAGCAGCAGCATATTTTTAGAGGATCAGACATTGACTGGAATTTCCACATGAGATAATGAAGGCCAGCTACTGATAACATAGCTCAGTGAGTGACACTTCTCTTTCCTAAGGCTTTTGCCCAAGAAGGGGCTAGTTTATTTTGGTGGGATGACCCCTTTGATTACCTTACTTCCCAGAACTCTTATTTCTTTTCAATCTTGCATGTGTTTCCCACAAGCCTATAAGGCAGCTCCTTGTACAAATTACTAAATAAAGAGCAAAACACATGCACCTGTGAGTAATCTTCATTAAGAGTGTGATAAGGTTACCTGATGGCAAGTCTTTGGATAGCTTGGAAGGACAGAGGGCTAAATTTGAAGGTGACTGCACATAGGGGTTTTTTATTAATTTGCCATAAAAGAAGGAGTTGTAAAAAGGATAGCTATGCCAGGGAGCTGCTTTACTCTTCTGCCTCATGCATGTCAGATATAAAGATAATGTGAACAGCACAAACAGAAATGCAGGCAGACATCTGATACTAAAGGTTAGAAGAAGAAGATTTTGACAAGAACCATGTAGGCCCTGCCTGAGCTTTCCACTGTAAAGGTCAGACAATGACCTCCACAGAAATTAATACCACTTCAGCTAATATAAAGGAACTTTCATACCTCAGTTTTCAGTAAAGAGCCTGAACAAAGCATAATGCATCTATCCTGTTTTTTTTTTCCAGGTGGCACGATCACCTCTTTCAAATATATATTAGGATTCTCATATAATAAATAATAATAAAGCTAGTTAATAATTAACTCTGAAATGTGGTCTCCCTAGTCTTGCTATAGGAAAAAAGAAAAAAAATCCCACATGCTTCAGCAGCCAGAGCTACAAACACATCCAACCAGATAATTGCCACAACTGTTGAGCCAGCGCAGTGTTAACTCTGTTTTAAGCTTCCTCAAATCATCTAGGTTTAGAAACCATGTAACTTAATTGGATTGCTGCAGACCTGACAGTTCTCCATGTACTGTATACTAAAGGATTGCATCGTTACTGTATGATTGGATACATAAACTAATGCTGTCAGTTCTGGGAACAGTTAGGCGCTGTCACCAGCCCCGCAGCTCATCTTTAATCTTCCAATAGCCATTAGAAAGTGAAAACAACAATCTTCCCTCTGTTTCCCCCACATCTGAAAAATTAAATTTGAGAGAATTGAAAATTACCATTAAATGCAATCAGAAGATTTGGGCCTAACCTCTCATCCTGAGTCATATAGATAATTCTCCACTATGCAGCCAGTTCCACTGAAAAGCCAGTTAATTCAAACAGGCTCATCAAAAGAATTAGAATTACTTAGGTGAGGAAGAGTCTGCTGAATGAGGTCCATTTTTTGTTAGAAAAGGAGATACTTTATAATCTCAAAGGAAAAAATATGAAGACAGTTGACAAGGCAACACTATGCTCAATAAACACAGATGCAGGGACAGTGTGGATAATATAAGCTAAATAGAAGATTCATAAATTTTTAAATGCAGTTGCAGCTTCCACCTTAATAATGCAAAGGTTAACAGTGTCCCATACTTGTTAGTTGGGGATGTCTCCAAGGCACAAGAGCAAGGTAGGCACCAAATCATGATCAAAAGTCTATGAGAATTAGATACATCTCAGCCATTTGAGTCAGTGCACACCTCCCTTGCTTCAGAGAAGGAGATCTTTTAAAGAGAAGATTGGTGTTTTGACCTTTGTGCCATCTTTTTTTTGCTGCTCTCCTGAATGCCCATTGTACTCCATCACTATTCTGCTAGTTCTGTATTATAGCTTTTATTTCATTTAGAAGTCACCCAAAGCTGGAATCTGGAAAGACACTCTTGCATGGGCTGTCTAAGCATTACAGGCAGGGTTTCCTTTGTGATGGGGTGTCAAAAGCACAGAACTGCTCATCCTTTCTCATGCAAATGTCAATAAATGTGAGTTAAACAGCTGCTGGTGATCATTTTCTAGTCAAATATGTGGGTTTTTTAGCAGCACCATGTGTATTTTTCAGAAGAGCCAACAGTAAATATTCTGAAAGGACTATTCCCTTAGGCTAGTCCTATATTTTTGGAGTTTTTTTTTTTTTAACAGTCAGAACCAATAAGCATGTAGAAAAGGATGTACAAAATTTCTACTTCTAGCAACTCTTCTCTGGGGGCACTACCGCCATTTTTTCAGTAACTGCCCCTCTGCTTTCTGCCTTAGATGATTAGCAGTCCTTGTGCAGGCTTATCAGGTAGGCTGCTAAAGGATTATTGTTCCTACACTATACCATTCTTTACATCAAAGATGCAGCCTGGCCTACCTTCCCTGTGAAGATCTTCCTGAGGGAGGCCAGGAAAGCCTTGCACTGCTCTTTGTCATAAACATACATACAGAAAGTTCCCACAAGTCATTAGCTATCTATACAGTCCATCCAAAACAGCTGTGTACCTTCATCAAGTCATCTTTCATTCAAGCAGCTTGCACCCCCCAACACTGCACTTTGATGTTGTAAACAGTCTAGGATTTTATGAGGAGGAGAGGTCCTGTTTTTTCCTACTCAGTTCAGTGATCACGAAACGCAGCCACATCTGGGTGGCTCTTTAACAAGCCCCGGCAATGCTATGTAAAATGACTGGGAATGGAAAATAAAGACTAATGTACTCAGCTGAAACGGCAACTGAAATTTACATAGGCAGAACGTAATTACCTGAGCTGGCATTTTGCCAGGACACCGGGGTTAACATTATTACTCCTACAATGCTCCTATTTATGGGCAATATGGAAAAAAGTAATAACAGGATTTTTTAATTGAACCAGTGTGAACCGAACTACTGTAGGTTGCAGTCCAATTAAAATTGACAGCCTAGTGAAGCAGATACACACACCACACAGATAAATATAGAAAATCCAAGTTGTTCTTTTTTTTTCTTTTTTTTTCTTTTTTTTTTTTTTGTCTTCTCATCTTGGTGTTTCTTCCGCTGGATATTTCATTTCATTTTCTTAATCTTCTGATGCCAGGAAACTATCATTGACTGGAAACACTTACTAGCTTTTCACAGACAGTTTTCATAACTTAAAATAAAGATGGAAAAATATACCCTGTTAAATGTTTCAGCATTGCATTTCTTTCCTTTTCTACAGCACACAGAATTAAAATTACATTGGCTGTGGAGCAGCAGATTAGAAAGAGCAACTGCTTTTAACCTTAAATAGTAGATGATGCTGAAGTCACTAAGCCTGTCTTTGAAACACACACAATGCACACATTACCAGTTTGAAACTTGTAGCTAACAGACACGCAGTCTGACCCCCTACCAAAAATGCTCTGCAGAAGTTAACTCCTGTAAGGCAAAATACTTTTTTTTTTCCTTCTGGGAAAAATGAATGTTTGAAATGGCAGAAAATATATTACCCTGTTTACTCCTGGTTCTGCAATCCTTACTCACATGAGTATCTCTTTCTCAGACAAGTCAAACCACAAGCACCCATTGAGGTCAATGGGACTCCCAGGGAATTAATATTCCCTATCTGACAGAGGTGTTGTGAGGCATACTTCATTAGTGTTCAGAAGGACTTCGAGAGCTCCAGATAACAGCTGCTATATGTTGCAAGAAAACAGTACTATTCATTATTACGGAAGAGCTATAACCATGTTAGTAATTGACCATTGCTTGAATCTTTTCCAAAGTTATTTGGTTTGGAGATATGCCTCAAAGCAAATCTGTTATTTAATAGAATGAAGAAAGTAAAGAAGCAATGGGGTATTTTTAAGAGCGAAACAGAAGAAAGCTCCCCTGGGCTGTATCCTATTGACCTCTAGTTCCATTATTGTTTCTAAAATGTTTTTCCATTTAAGGCTTTGCCACTGAGTCCTTCCCAGGAAGCCTTGGGAAAGGATATAAAGTGAGGTCTCTACTAAGCTTGTAAGTAACATCTCTTAAAATGGAGGTTTGATTTATGTTTCACTGACAACCAGGTTTAAGGGGAAAAACCCTCCAGGCTTTGGTTATGAATCTTCTATAATATAATAAATGGTGCCATCTACTGGCTCTCCTTTGCTTTTGATCAGTGTCTGGGTTTGATTATACAGTATAGCTACTGCAAGTAGCATCAAAACCAAAGAAATCAAGCCAACACAACTGTAGATAGTGTACTTCCTGCACAATGGATATTGGAATGATTTATGGGGATTTCCATAAAGCAAACAAGTCCAAAATGAAATAATAGTAGTGCGACAAAGAGAAATGACAAGATGCAAGCAAAGGAGAGAAGGCAGCTTTCCTGCAGACATGTGAAACTCGATGAAGGGCTGGTGCTGAAGACAGGCACAGCTAAGCTGAACCGGATGCAGGCATCCCATAGGACACATCAATGATGAGACTGCTTAGAGGGACAGTTGAGAGCTTCTCCAAACTCTCCCAACTAATTTTCTTCTAGAAAAATCCTGCTTTTCCCCTTCCACCCATTCTAATTTCTTCAATTAAACAATAAAGAAAATGTAAACAGCTCTGACAGAAGAAATATACAGATAGACGTAGAAGCTATGGGCCAAATTCAATTCTCAGAGCTCAATGCTTTTCCTGATTTACACCAGGAGTGAGAATTGCCTCTGTCTTATGCCTCCGAAAGATACATGAACAGGGCCTTGTTCAAATCTCAGCTACACTAAGCAATCTCAGTGCCTCTTACAGGGCAAACTACCATCACTGAGTAAGGGACTGGGTATAACATGTTCTTATTTTTTGTCATTTTCAATGTATCTGGATAATTTGCTTGAAAAAGCAAAAGTCAGCTGTAGAGCTATTTTTGTCTGATTTCCTAAGAAGAAGAGTCTAGTGCAATCACAGCATCTGGCAAAGGGAAAACAGTCTCAGAAATATGCAGTTTTGATAAGTGCTTCACAAAAAGCAGGGGGGCTCTCAGTGCTCCTTTGGAGAAAAAAGCACAAGGGGGAGCTCTTCTCTGACATACACCAATCCATAGGAAGGTATGTATGCTCCTTCAGCCTGGTGTCTCGTAAAATACTTGTTCGTCATGCTAGTCTACACCTGCTAAGAAACAGATGAGCAGGACTGCAGAATATCCAGGATTTTATTCTTACAAATACAACCTGTATCAGAGCAAGTTACAGCTTCCTGGGCTCCAGCTTCATCTCCTATCAATGAACACCATGCCTATATATGCCTTATGTATTGCTTTTAGACTTCAGAAGTACAAGAGATTATGGAAAGTGTGCCTTGATAAAGATGCAGATTTCTTGGTGTAAATTTCTCCATGCCTGAGTCAGAAGTGCAAAGAGGGGATCAGCTGCTCTCATAACATAGTCCCATCCCCACCCACACAGGCTAACTTAACATTTTTATAAAGTTCTCAGAAGTATGAGTTCCAGTAGCAGTCACACACTGACAAATTTTTGGCAATACAACTCCATTTGGAGTTGTGCTGGAAAAGACTGGGAGCCCTTGAGTTGCTGTGCAAAGCCTCTCACGCAGCCCTTAAGATGAGAGATTTCTGGAAAATAAAACCACTATTGCTTTGAAGGGAGAACAAATTTCATCTTTATTCTGCCACGCACTTTTCACAAAGATTAATTCAGAATAGATCCCATGAATGGAACTTATATTCCCCAGCCTCCCAGGGGATTTTTCATTTAGATGTACACTCTTTATCCCACTGGAGGAATCCTAAATATTTTCCAGCAGAGAGGCATATCCATTGTTCCTCTTCCACCTTCCTCCACTCCTGCATAGAGAACTAGGCTAGTTGACAACAGATTTCCATTTCTCAGCAACCTTTAACGGATTCCTCAGAAGTAACTCATAGACTCCAAGAACCTATGAAACACAGGCTGAAAACCCTATTGTCACACATGTAATGGGACTTTTTAAAGGATGTAAGCGAGGGCCACAAAGAAAGTTACACCAATAAAAATGGTAAGCATTTTGTAACTAGCATGCAGAACCTATCCAACAGACTGTTTTCGTGTCAACAGGAAACAAATAAATGTGCAAACATTTTCCTCTCACTTAATTTAGTTTACCCACTAGTTAAGGGCCTGATACTGTAGGACTGAAGTTCTATAGATTTGGTATCTTGGTAGACATAGAATCAGTTTTCTACCACACTTTCATCAGTCTCCCTTTACATTTTTCTTCAGTCTCAGATTAGTGTGAGATTTTAACCTAATGAAGTGGACAGTCAGCACACTGGTTCCTTCTACCAAGCAGGGCAGTGACTGTCATGGTACTAGTGTGCAAGAGTTAGAGCTTTCTTTTTGGCACCATCTCCAACCTCTCATCTTGAATGGATCTCAACTAGTCTGTAGTGATCTCTTGACCAGTGCAACTTTTAAGAGAAGAGGCCTGGCCTCTATAGGAAGAGTGCTGGCAACATTTCCATTCTCCACCTCCTGTAAGAATTTCTTTGGACAACATGTAGCACTGGAGAAATTGGCCATAGATGTTACCGATGAAACACAAGGCTTCCAGTTCCATTCTTGGCTCTGGGAACAGGCAGGAAGCAAGCATAAGTCTAGGCAGCAGATGGGGACATTGCTAATTGATGTGTTTTGAAGCTGGGCCATCAACTGGCAGACACTTCACACTTTTCTCTTATCAGTGATTTGCCATATCTGAGAACTACAGATATCTGAGCAATAACAAAGTAAGCGAAAACCACAATCATTTTACTGCAGACAATCATTTTTTCCTCAACTGAACTAACCAAATTTGCTGCCGAACTTTGTGAGGGAACTTGGACTTAGCAAATTCTTCACAGACGTGTGCAGGTGATTCTTCTCTCTTACAGTGTCAAGTGGAAAAGAAGTTATGTGAGTGCCATCATCTCTAATGCATTTTTGCCACTCTCATAAAAAGCCTGGTAGTCATTACAAAAGAAGTACAGTAGAATGGTCTACCATATCTGGGAAAAATATGCTGGGTAAAAACTAACATGAGGCCAGTGTTTCCTAAACAAGGGATCAGAAACCAGTAAGAGCTGAAAACATGGCAGAAATCTTATTGCAAAAGTAGGTTTCACAACTGGAAGCAGGAATAAAAGACTGTAATTGCAACAGGGAGTTCTGGAGCATGCTGGAATCAGTGAAGAAGTCTGGGAATGGTTCCATTAAACTATTACAGTTTAAAGAGTGGCATCAGCATAATAACTTTCATGTTATATAAAAGCACAACTTTTACTTTTCTTCCTTCTCCACAGGTTACAGGCTACAGATCTCACTCTTTTTGTGGTAACAGTTGTGGCTCTGCCCTCTGTAGCGTCCCTGGCATATTTTACATGTTCTCGGACAATAAATGACAATGATTATACTGCTCTGGGGGAGGAACTATATCAAAGATTTTGTCTGTCTTTCACTTTTGAGCAAGGTTGCTAAGTTCCTTCTGTTTTTAAGGATGTTTTATGTTTTTCATTAAAATGAAAGATAATTAAACTATCACACTCATTACAGATCAGCCATTTGCAATGTGGTAAAACAAACAAAATACTGAATGGAAATGTTTGAATGGAAAGGATACAAAATGTCTTCTTAAATCACCAGTTTCTAAAAGGAAGAAATTTTACTGTCTACATGGATTTGTTTAATTATCTCAGATGGAAAAAGGTCACTCTCTAGAGAGCTAAGTTCCATTCTTTCACTGTCGATGGAGCTGTATATTTCTAAATATAGGAGATCACAGTGGGAAATGCTTGGAGAATCCTCAGCACAGTACCTCAACACAATAGGTGATTCCAAATTAAAGAGCAACTATTTTGGCTTGGCTTTTCTGAATGTCACCACCTTGATCCCAGACAAATGCAAGAAGAAAGACTGTCTGCTGTGGTATTTTTGATAGTAAGTGATCAGAAATGTATTATTAAATACAGCAAATATTATAGCCACCCAGAACCAGACTATGGTATTTTTACTAATATGGTACCTTTACACATGTTCTTCTCTGTCACTGCAATCCACTAGGATGGCACCAGAGTAGGGTAATATTTAGACACCTAGTTTAGACACATCTGACACCTAACATAAATCCAATGAACATGACCTCAGATGTGTTCTTAGGATTCTGTACAGGGAACAAGCAACAACAAAAAGAGTTGCAAATTTGTGATGACGTAGCTTGCAGTAGCTTTCCTACGTGCCATGTGCTCCATGGATTCCTCTCCCGTGTGTATTTTCCACCTGTTCTACATATGAAGAATTCTCTGTGGATACTCATGGAACAAGTGCAACACCATAAGCCTAAAAGCAAGAGACCCGTCTCCATCCTCTACAGTCAGACTAAGCATTGAGCAGATATGAGCACCATGAGAAGAATCTCATGATGAGAGACCAAGAGAAGAATCTTCTCGTATCAACAGAACTGGTTTACCTTCTCCAGATCACTGGCAAAGGCAGTCTTTCTGTGGGCTTCTCCATTAACCAAGGGAAAGCTCCATGTCTTCCAGCACAGCTCATCGAAGTTGCACCACCCATGCACATTTCTAGGCCATGAACACATTAACAATCTCGTTGGACTTCCACTATCTAGCTCTAAAACCTCCAGTCCAAATTGCATGACTAGGCTTCTGCTATAGACAGTGGAAAGAGACAGGCACTTCCAAGGGATTTTTAGTTACCTACAATAAATGGCTAAGATAGGTTGAATGAAAATACCAGCCTCATCTAAACCAGTTAAGTGAGGTGTATCTGTGCTATATTTTCACTAAAGAATCGTGTTGGTTTTCAAAAATTCCAGATGAAGCTAATTGTGTTGGTTCCTTCTACAGTCCATGGAAAAAAAAGACTTACATTCACAAGATGATTCATCCTACCTGTAACAGTCGCCAGTTTAGCATGCACTCTGGATGCACTTCTCAGTCCAAGAAGCTGACATTAGCTTACATTACGTAATATTTAGATGACTAAGTATTAGACAAGATGAATTCCAGCACAGCTAACAGGAGCATCTCTAGCAAGGGATATCTCTGGAGGGCAATTCTGCTTTCCAAGGGCAATTCATTTCACCAAAACATTTATTTGAGGACAGGATGGATCACCTTCTCAAGGTGCCTTTTGCATAGGAAAACTATCTGATTAGCTTACACCAGATATCTGACTTTGGCATGGCTAAAGTTAGGCAAGAAGAATCCCACACAAAGATTCAGCAAGCTTCTGTGCGACAGGTCCTATGCCTTGTTGTCTCTTTCCTATTCTAGAGAAGGGGACTGATCACTTAATACAGCATTCAAAGGCAGGCTGTGGAGGGAGGGTTTCTTTCCAAATAAATTATTTTGAATTCCAGCATTGGGGATCTGTATTAGAATATCTAATAAGGTACATCATTCCCAGTCAGAGTTCATTAGGCACATCTGCAAAAGTAAGAAAACTAACAGCCATGAAACAGACCACTCACTTTCATGACTACTAACCCCGCCACTGGAAAGCTGCTCCCACTTGCCTGTTGATTGAAAATAACTGTTAGGTTAAACAAACATATCTTGAATATCACATGTATAACTATTATCATACATGAATGAGGAAGAGGTAAAGTGGGTGCACATTTCACACTGGTAATTTGGACTCAACAGAAAAAAATTCCTTTTTGTTATCTCTAACATATAGCCCCCCTTTTCCATTCAGGATGGAAAAAAATCTCACCAAGTGTATTTCCAGTCAAACATTTCATCAGAATTCTCTGGTTTTGTAGTACATTTTTCTAAACTTCTAATTTTCGTATACTAGCCCATATTTTCTATTAACAGATCTTCTCTTCCTCATTTATACTTGACTTTTTACACAACGTTAATTAAAGTTGTTAGCATCACAATATGTCTGCTCTTTATGTTTTCCATGACTTCTAAAAAAAATGTTGTCACTGGCATTTTTATTATCAGCTGCTCTTTTATGCTTTTATATAGCAGCTTTTTTTGTTGTTTTTTTCCCAATGTACATTATTTTCCACACTTCTGTATTAAAAGCAAACGTAATTGTACTAAATGAAATCAGAAAATTAAAGCATCTGGAAATACACTAATGAAAGTTCAAAACTCACTTTGTACAAGAAAATTAGCACCCTTAAAGGTCTAATAAGCACAGTTAAGGATGTCCTTGATGCCAACAGCCTGAAAAGTAGTCAAAATCCCCTGTACCATCAGCCAGTAATATAATGTAATAACAAGAAAAAAAAAAAAGGCAAACATTAAGATTATTCACAAAGCCATTCAGATGAAAAGAATCCATTTTTAACTGCCTGGACAATATGAAGACGAAGTGAGTTAGATGAAGTTTTTTTAAATTATGATTAGACTGCAGGTATAACTGCCAAAGTATGGTTCCTTTTTCAACTCTAGACTTATCGAAGTGAATGGAGTCAGACTAGATAAAAGGTGCAATAGCTCAGCAACTCATCTATTAGCTACTACCTTTCAACAGAAAACCAAAAATGTTTTGAAATGGTTAATAACTATACTTTTGAAAATGTAACAAGCATGCTCTGTAGCTTCTTTTCAGGTATAATTCTTAAGTACCAAAGGAATCAAAACCACCAAAACATTGTGATTGCTATTGTAAGAACTGAAGCAGTGTTAGGATGATTGTAATGAGGGTTTTTTTGATTTTATACTTTGATCCCTCCTTGAGTAGCGAGGTGTTTCTTTGTTGTTTTGTGAGTGCTAATTGCTGCAGTGCTGTGTTAGATCATTGCTATGCTGGTTTTCTTGAGCAGGAGGATGGATAATTGAAAAATGATAAAGCAGTAGTTCATTAAAAATGTGCATGGGTATAAAAACAAGATTTTACAGCAATTCAGTGAGGGGTTCTGCATGGCTTATCAAACAATCTGTTCAAAACCTTTTTTTTCTTACCTGTAAGATCAATTTTTTTGTTTATACAGCTACTCTCAAAAGCAGAACAGGAAATGATAACAGTTGCACCAGGCTTTCTTCTCCACATGCCAATGTAAGAATCCTTAATCCTGATGTTATTCAAAGTTCTGCCACAAAATTCCTCTGCGATTATGGGTTACTCACTGAAACTCAAATTCTGTTGTCTGCCTGTGAAAACAGATCTCAAGTGTATTAGTGGTGTAGGAACTACAGGACACCACTGAAGAGATGACAAAATAAACATATATTCTGATCTCAGGCTTTAATGTTGGCACCTATTCATGCAAAATCAATGAAAAAAACCCCTCTCTTCCATTTAGGTCTCTCAAGCAATTTCTTTTCTAGCTCATCAGAGAGCAAAATATTGGGTCCCATGATGGTGAAATACATCTAAGGCCTTTAGGTTACACAGTGAAGAAGTAGCTGCCATGTTAAGCTGCAACAGGATCTAGGTGCTATCTGTCTAGCTGCCATACTTATTGCCCTAACAAAATTAAGCATTTATTGCACCCTGTGAGGAAGCATCAGAGGTGCCCTGAGGAAGAGAAAGAAATTGAACAACATGTAAATGAAACAAATCTCACAGGTTGTTTTAAAGAATGAATTAAAAAATAATAATCTTGTGAAATTCTACTGATCCTCGTAGGGTCAACAGCAGGATCGATATTCTAGATCTTTTGCACAGGTCTCTGCCCAATGAGCTAATGGGCAGCAGGTTGTGATTCCCCAGTGGCTGTAGCAAGATGAGACAGTGGTATCACACCTATTTGCTGACTGTGGAGGATTTTTCAGACTTAGGAACCTCAGGTTCCACTATGGGCTCTGTGGTATAAAATGAACACAGGCCTTCCTACTTCTTTCTCCTCCTGATGATTTCCTTTGCTCCCACTCACTGTAGCCTGTGCCTGCCTCCCATTCACATTCCCCTCCTATATTTGTCTCGGTTTCTGTTACCTAAGCTTCCACCTTCACTCTCATTTTCAGGGACCGCTTGGCGTCTTTCTGGTGATTAGTTACTAATTATAAAGTCTAGGTTATAAAGAAAAGATTGGAAAGTCTCACTAATGCAAGTATTATTGGTAACTGGTGATATGATTCATATGACTGGAATGTTAAAAATCTCTACATAAAATTTTTTGGGGGAAGAGGTGAAGTAGTGAACGGTGTGGTGGCAGAACTACAAAGGCAATCCTGCCTGGTTTGTACATCCTGACGATTCAGAAACTAATTGATCAATGTGCTAACACACAAAAGATGAGAAGCGAATACAGTGGAGTGGGAAAGTGGCAGAGTCTTTACAGACTGTGAAACCATACCATAATTATTTCTTACTACTATTCTATAGTGGGAGGAAGACTATGGAGGAGCAGTTGTCTTGCCATGGGTGAATTCAATCTCAGAAATGTAGTATGGAGGTCACATAACTTATTAGAGTTTCTAAAATTATTCCTTGCAATCCTTTAACACTGAAAGTATTACTGCACTCAATATGGGGTAACTCAGTTATGGGTCTTACCACGATGGATAGCTATATTAATTCCTGTCCTGGAGTTGGTGAGGGATAAGTGAAGATGATAGATGGGATTTATATCATGTAATTTAATCATGTACAAGTAGTTTGAAACAAGTTGCTCTGGACTCCTTGTGTAAGCAGCAGAGGAAAATAGCTACTTCCAGAAGGCAATGCCACCTATCTTAGCTCCCTGGGATGTTCCATCTTGCCTCAGGTAAGTTATCCAAAAGTTAGATTTCTTCCCATCCAGCTTCCCTTCATAGTCAATGCAAAGGGCAAGGCACCACCAGAGTGGGAGTTACCAAATTCTAAACAGGTGCCTAAGACAGGGGAGGTGAGTCTCCTGCACAAGATGCAGCAAAATGGGTAATTTCCCATGGCTGAAAAAAATATGAGTGAAGTTGACTGGGGAAAAGCAGACAGAAAAAAAGTAAATGAAAACAAGGAGTTCTCAAACAGAAACTAAAAGGATGCTTTAAAAGCAAACAGAAACTAAAAGGATGCTTTAAAAGCAAAGAATACCCCATACCATCAAGAAAGACAAAATGTTTAGCTAGAAGCCTACACCAATTCACTGGCAAATGGAAGCAACTATTTGAACTAACCTCCTACCACATCCCAAAGTAACATATGGCATTGACTGTAATAGATATAAATTAGAGGCTTAAAGCCCAGAAAGTCAACAGGGAAAGCTAGGGAAATACAGAGGAAAACATGTGGCTAGCAATAAGACAATAAAGGACAAAAAGAAGAAATTTTGAGCATTTTTTAATAATGCTGTTGTAGCTCTGATGGCTTAAGGAGATAGAGCTGGGATTCAACTTAACTAACTTTACACATTGGAAGAATATAGTTATTACATCAGAGGTAGTCACCATTCACTACCTTTATGGTCAGTGGAGAATAACAGCACTTTTTTGGGCACGGTTCTTGTTATCCTAATGCAAATATCTAAAGCAGTTCAGATGAAACACACCCTAAAAGTGTTTATTTCCCTCCATGACTATGAAGAAAGGCTGAAATGATAAGCTCAGGCATAGATTTCTTCTGTCTTCAAGATAGACATCTAAAATTAGGTGAGAAAAATCCCAGAAAGGCTTGTTGGGATATGGAATATCTCTTATTAGACCAACAGATATAACTGTGAAAAAAACTTGAGATACCCAAGCCCTTCTTCTCTGCCAAAAGTGCATTTGTTTTTCCAGCTGTACCAGCTAACTTAATATAAATTCATTAGCAACTAATGAAATCTTAGTAATGGAACACACTCAGTAGAGACAAACAAAAGGTAGGTAGTGTATTTGTACTGCACCAGAGTAGGGTATTCTGATCCTTTAGTAACTCTGAGAGATACGATAAAATCTGAGGGTAAAATTTTAATCATCAGACCCTGATAACTTTTATCCAAGTTGACTGAGGAGGTTGTGGCCTACTGATGTTAATTTTATATTAATGTTATAATGTCAGGATTCAATAGATTAGAATACTATGGCAATATTCAGACAGGGAAAGGTGATAAAATGGATAACTACATGCTGGTTAGCCTGAAAGAACCTCCTCCCCCACAAAATCAAAAGCCCCTGCCAAAATTCAACCCTTTGCTCCAAAGCATATAGCCATAAAATGAAGCTTTAGTAGGGGGGAACAACAGATTTTTTCCTAAACTCTGTCTTGAAAGTGGCCGTGCTATTTACTCTGGGCTCATCTCACAGAATTATAGGCATTTGAGTCTTTTAAGTTAAGGGTAAATGCACTAGGATCCCTTTGTAGTGAATGGAAAGAGACAAACTCTGCCATAGGGTAGTTAAGATCTGAAACAGCTGCTGGATGCCTTTCTCTTGTTGTGTATATTGGGAGCCTCAAGGGATGACATTCATACCTTATGTGTAAGCTTTCCAGAATACTGAACTTGAGGCAGAACCCCAGTGTCAGCTCAAAAGATTCCAGTTAGGCAGGCTTATTTAAGAAGCTTGAAAACATGGATTTATAATATGTTGTAAAACCATAACTACCAGCTATAATCAGTTTTAATAAGCTATTATGCTTTTTGAAAGCACCTAGTCCTTTTGAAGCGTATTTTTCAACAACAAACAGCAGGGAGCCAATGATCCTAAACAGCATACTTCTAAGAAAAAAGTGAACTGAGCAAAAGTTTGTGGAGGTTTGCTTTTAGCTCAGGAAATTTTTTTTTTAAATCATTAGGAAAAAAAGTCCTTCTATCTGCAGTAGATGCAGTTTGCATCATAACTGAGATCAGAAGAACAAAAGATCTGAGGAAATTTTCTGCAGTCTTTCTTGCTCTTTAATCAGTTAGAGTGGTTTTACACAGAAGATGTGCCAGCCTAAAACAAAATTGCTTATGACTTTTAAAAACAAAAGATTAACAAGAAAATACATAAATCCAATCCTCCTGTTGCCTGCAGTTGTAAGAGTGAGTACTCAGCATGATCTTTCATCCTGCCTTTTTATAATAAAATATCATTTAGAAATACTTAGCACGCTTCTGTAGAAATATTAACTGTTCCCACAGTAAATCAAATCCAGACAAGTACTAAAGGTGCCTTTGACCATGTAAAAAGACATTTCACCACTAGAGGGAACTATTGGACTTTACTGTGGCTAGGAAAAGAAGAAGCAACTACTGTTCAAACTAACAGGGCTAGTTGCACTTAAGAAGTGTTTACAAATTTGTTGAAAACACTCTAAATGGTTTACTATGTTGATAAAATATGATGTGTAGGTGTATTTCAAAACACTGAAGCTTTTATGTGGCATTTATTCAATAACTATATAAGGCATACAGTATTTAAATAAAATGAGAGATTAAGAAGCTTGTCTTGGAGAGACTTACAGAGGATTTTACCAAATTATGTAAAGCCAGAATAGGTTAAATTAAAAACATACTATAAAATGTGGAGACACTTAGGTAATTTCCTGGCAGAAGAAATTCTCTGTTCACCACAGATCACTGTCTTGTACTCATTACTGTACTATATCCCTGTTCAACCAGGAGTATATTGTGACATGATAAACCTGGATCATCTGGCTGTTATTTCCTTCTTTCCTCAGAATGGGAAATGTGTAGTGAAATTATCTCTCTTTTGGGGGGCAGAGAGGGCAGGACAGAAGCTTTGCTTATTTACTTTGCTTTGTCTTTAGTAGGTTTTTTTCTTTCTCTGTTTTGTTGGGTGTATAAATGCTTCCTATAAATGATAGAAAAAGACAAGTGAAAGAATTGGGCTTGGTACTTCAAGCGAGCTGTAAAGTGTTTTTGCCAGATCCACATTTCTGAGGCAGTTCATTGCACTGCTTTATCTCTGCCTCTGAAAAAAAATTTGCTTCCTGAAAAGGAGACAATTAAAAGAAAAATATTTCAGTGCTGCTTGGAATTCCTCAGGAAGTCACTGCCTCAACATGACTCAGATCTACATGTTGTAGCTGCACTTTAGCAAAGGATCAAATAACTACTTTGATAACCATATATCTTTGTACTTCAGAAAACTGAGTGAGAGTCTGGAAAGTTATTTTTCACCCCTAGTTGTATGACACACTATTGATGCATGGTGCAGCCAGTATTTCTTCTTCCTCTGAAACATCCTATATGAGCCATAGTAGGATACCGTGCACTACTTACTGTCACAAAGTCATGGAAATGGATGGCACTCTGAAAGTGACTCTCTTTCTGAGGACCAAAGTAAGCTTTGCACTAGAGGCAAAGCTGCATAAAACATAAAACTGGTGTCTTCCCTCTTGGGTTCTTTACTGAGTGTAGCCTAAATGAGAACAAGGATCTCAGTAGCTATTTCTATATTTTCTGACACACTTCCTCTGCTCCAGCATCTCACGATGTTGCTGGGTCATGTGAAAGGGGTTTTGCACTGGGAAAGTCCTTCCCCTTAGCACCCATTAGTACATATTGCTGCATCATGTGACATGATCAATTTGCTGTATTGTTCCCCTGTCGAGTGTGGAGCTTCCTCTGGTATTTTCCTACTGATTTACAGTGTACTGTTGGAATCAGTCCAGTTTCCTGTGCCACGAAGTCTTGCTAAGCTGTGGGTAGGACTCACTGGTTGGCAAGTTTTCCCACGTTCTTATTAACAGTTCCATTACTGCTTGCTGTATGTTTTGCTGTTCAGAGAGGGCTGTTCTTCCTCCTCCCCTTGTCTGCAGAGCACTGGAGCCAGAAGTTCCTGCCTTAGCCCCACACCTATCTTCAGAAGTGATTGATATGGGTTTGGCAGCACGCTTCTGTACTGGGAGCTGGAAAAAGCCTTGTGTAAAGAACACAAAGTGCATTCATTCAGTTATTCCCCTAAAATAAATCATTTCGCTACTGTCTGTGTTTGCTTGCTAAGGGAAAAAATGCCCTGAGATCAACCTACTACTGTTCAACATTGTACCAAGAAAAATCTGCCTCAGCAGGTTGCCAGGATTTGCTAGAATTAGACGTTTTATAAAAAGTTGAAAGCGTTTCCTTTTTCACATCCTTTACAGAATGCTAAGTTTCCCTTGTTTCAGATTAGTTTTTTTTTCCAGATGAGTATTTTCCTGATGAACTGGAATTCACTATTAAAATGTTTACACTTTTCTTACATTTATTATCTGTTAAATATTAAATTTTAAATTTGCAGTGCTGCAAATGGCTGTATGTGGGAAAAGATGTAAATATTGTGTGACAGAGTTCTGTTTAATAAGAACTGTGCCAAATGGCTTTCATCCTGTAGAATGATGCTGAGCATCAACCAAACAACCAGATACAAATTTCAGCTGTACTCAGTGACTGAACTTCTGCAATTTTAGCAGGGACTGAGCACAGTCAAAGCTTCAAAGATAAGGAATGAAATCTTAGGTGTCAAGATACTTGAATTAAATACACATATAATATGTTTATGCAGGATGAGAGCCCATAATTGTGGCATTTAGCTAGGGCAGTAATCTGTGATGCCACTAACAATCAGAGTCCATATCCTGTAACAAACTATTTCAGAGATGAAACAGACTTTTTGTAAGACAGCGTACTTCGTACTGTGTAACATTTTTATTAAAAAGCTCATACTCTACATGATCAGTACAGTATAAGTAAAATGGATTAAGAGCTGGCAATTACATTTCCACAGATAATTGTTAAAAAACCTGCAACGTGTAATAGGGGTATTTGTAGTAGAACTCCACAGGGACTGGGGTTAAGACCAACACTATTACTTTTATTTGATATGGAATTAAAGATAAACTCAGTTCTAGTATAATTTGTTAATAACACCAAAATGAGGGCAGAACAAGTTGATCATAGCACAAACACACTCAATGACATGAAACACTTGAACATGTATCCACACTTTGTGGAAGGAAAGCTGAGGTGTGCCTGAACTTCCACAGCTCCCACCATTCGTATGAGGGATGTGGTTGAAGTATGCAGCAGCTCTGGCCTGCACAGCTGAGTTTCTTTTTTGGGAAAACCAGGACAAGAGTTGGAGGGAATCACAACTACCCAGGGCTCTTGATAGTGAATTCAGCTATAAGGAGAAGTAGGGGAATCCTCTGTAGCTACCAGAGCATTTTAGATGCAATTTAGATAGGCTTAGTCCATTTATATATACACTGAAAAAATAAGTTTCACACTGAGGCAGAAGAATGTGGAATATACTGAAAAATAGGGTAGCACACCTTTGATAGCCAAAGTCCATTGAAAGGGGTCAAAGGCCACAGTAGACAAGATTATGAGCTCTCTTGGAAAACACAGAGCAAAACCAAGTATTATAATCCTTAGACCTTAGATGACAGGAAAGTCTGTGTAGAAGGGAATGATTTTTCCTCTGAATGTAGCACTAATGGGAGTATTACCTATAGTTCTTGCATTCACTTTTGTTAAATGTTATTAAACAATTTATAAAGATATACAAAAGAACCATAAAAGTAATTTCAGATGCTGAACCCTATTGAAATTTATAAAGGAGAACAGGGAAAATTTAGGCATAAAGTATTTGCTTGATATAAGTGAATTGTGTTGTAGGTATACATGGGAAGTGTCTTATTACACAGAAAGAACTTCTTCACTGGTTTAAAACAAAAATGGAGATGTGATATTTTTGTTAAATTAGAAAGGTTGAGTTGTTTCTATAATTGTTTTCAGCTGGTAATAAAGTGCAAGGTTAAACTGTGATATTATAAACATGCTAACATGATAACAAGTGTTAAAGTAAATGTGGTTAAAATAATTTGTGTAGCTCATAAAAAGTATAGCCTGAGGCATTGATTGCTCTGGTTCAGAAATAATAAGAAACTAAATAAAAAATAAGACAAAATAAGTGATAAAAGGCACACTGAAGGGCACCTAATCTTAAAACCCTGGGTGATATGTTGGATGTTGCTTTCTTAAAGATACATTAAGCTAAAACTCTTCTTTTGATTTTCACAGAAAGAAACATTAACCTTCTCGCATGCTCTTTGTTGCTATAACCCTGTGACCTTCTCTCATTGCTTTATTGTGACTGATGAGAAACTAACCTTCCAGAAGTGATAAATATCAACTAAACTCCATTTAATTCCATTCTAATCTCACAGTCAATAAATTTGGAAGGCTTGATCTACCTAATTTAGCAAAAAGACAGAGACAGTATTTGATAACAGGGTATATTTATGGAAAGAAAGTATCTGATACAAAATACAGTCATTTCACTGGATGGTTGAAGAAATGCAAATTAGAAATTAGGCAAAACAAAAGAAGAGAAGGTAATCCCTGAAACTACCAATAAAACAGTAAATTCTCTGATTTTTCAAGTCTGGATCTCTTTCTGGAAGATATACCTGAATCAAACGCCAATTATTTTGCTGTGTGTAGGAATAAACAGCTCAAATGTTATGGCAATGTACTATATACAAGACCAGACTGAATGTTCTGATGGTGCTTTCTAAATTCATATGCAATGCATGTATGATTCACACCAGAACAGAAAGGTAGGGGAGTTTAGGGATTAAGTTTAGGGATTAGTTTTAAGATGTCTTTCTTTGTCTTCTTTTAAATTAAATCAGGTTAGAAATGTTTTAACTCAGAAAATTATTCATATCACATTACTGTCACTATAGCATAGGGTATTGAGTTTTTTATCTCTAAATTACTGTGTTATAAAAGTAACCTGGTTAATAATACTGTAAAGGAAACTAACTAGGCCAAACAAACCTGGGAGTCTAAAACAGATGAGAGATCCTTCATGAGTCAGCATATTGCTTAAAATCACTTTATATTAAAGAAAACAAATGTTAAAGCAAAATATAAATGCACATGGATATATGAACATCCTAACAAAAATAACAGTATTGCATTTTAAACTCTGACTTTCTAAGCTAGCAATATATAGGCGGCTCAACAGATACTGTAAGTTCAATAATAAATACTCAATTTGCTAAAATTCTCATTTTATATTCAGGTATAAAGATAAATTAAATTATGTAAGCAAGCCACTACCTCAAATAAAATGCTAACTACTTTCATGGAATAGATAAATGCTACAGGTTACATCCAGCCAAAACTTCTACCTTAACTGTAAGAATAGAGAAAGTATTCACACAAAGCATATAACAATAAAAAATAAAGCAAAGAAAAAGTCTACTGTTCACTAGTATTTTAACAAGAATTTTTAGTCCATTAATTTTGAATGTTTAATTTTTTTATGTTGAGTCATCTTACCTAATATTAATCCCTTAGATGTTAAATGGCTAGTATGAGTTAGTTAAGATACTCTACACAATCAGCTCCTCTATAATCAACCATCTATAACGCACTTCTTCTGCTAGAGGGTGCGTTGTTCCATTTGAATACAGGTGTCTGAATGCAGTGCAGTCTTCACCTACTCACCCCTCTTTGTTAAGTACTAGGGGAGCATATATTAGACCAGTTAAAGTTGGGTTATTTGAATCCCACATCTGAGTGTAATTGTTCCTAGGCCTTATAGCTGGAAAGGCCATGTCCTCTTTGTCCACCATGTTGGGACATTCTGGCACATAAAGGTCAAATGAGCTGTAGTATCATCAATATGAATTTCCCACGTGGCAAAATACAGACTATCAGAGATTTCAGTTACTGAGTAGGACACAGTAATAAGGAACATGGAAAAAAGATCTGGAATTTCTGTATCCCAAGAGTGTAAATATGCACTGATATTAATCTCTCAGGAGGAAAAACAATGTGGATCTCAAATTTTCAAAGATCTAATCAGATAAAAAGGAACTGCTCAAATCTCATCTGGTTGACTTCAAATGAGCTTTTAGGTAAAATTGGTCCATACACTGAAAGCTCCTGGAAATGTTAATACATTCCTTCCTGAACAGCCTGTGGCTACAGTAACAAAAGGGAAAAGTATTCTAAACCATTAAGGGCTGAGCGCAGATTACAGTCAGGTTTGGGCCACAAAATGGAGGGGAGAAAACCTTAAAAAAAATCGAAGAAATCATCTGGCCTTGGCCCAGCTATTGGACTACTTTACAATTTCTATTATTTCCAAAAGAAACCTTCTCTGTTTGGAAAGCATTACCTTGTTTTATCTGCTAGGTTTGTTTTTATGCTATTCTATCACTCTGCCACTCCAAGACACTTTCTTAGTTCTGCTGCCTTTTTCTCCATCTGCTGAATGTTCCAGTGCCATTGTCTTTTATTTGAATGAAGTTTGTTCAGTTGACAATGCAAACGTTTTAGAATAGCATCATATCTTTTATTCTGCACCTAATAGAACAGAACAAAGCATATTTTAAAACCGCTTCCAAGTAAATCAGTACTTACAGAGTGGGGTTCACCTCATCTAACTCTTATTTAAAGTGTAGATACCAACATCTGATCCAGTCACCATGTTCACTTTGTAAGTACTGAAGAGACACAGACACATCTGTCAAGCAATTCATCAGGCTTACTCTAGGTATCTGCCTTAGCGTAATATAAATCATACCTCTTTCTCCACAATAAAGAAGCTTAAGTGACTACGTCAACATAGGTACCTACTCCGTAAATGTCTAAATTTTAATGAAGTGAATCTCATTCAAACATTCGGAGTCAGTACCTCACAGCTGTGGCAACACTACTTTGAACATCAAAGATTTCAGACAGCAAAGTAAGAGGTGAGAAAGGGAGAAATTTTCATTCTTTGAAATGTGTGTTTGGGTATAGTTTAGAATTTAAGTGAGGTAAGTTAGATGGCTGTAGTAGCATCTCCACTGTTGTAACAGATTTTTTTCTTAGTAAGGCAATACTGAAACAATGCAGTACCTCAGCGCTGCATTATTTGGAGGAGAATGGCTGCTGAAGACCCTTTGAAGATTTGTATTCTGAAGAGTAAACACACGAAACATTCATTATAATAAAAATGGAAATAATGGGTATTCACTTAATGAAAATTTGGACTCACTTATCTTAATTTGAATGGCATATGAGTGGTAGTATATAATTATTCTTCTGTCTGCTTGTTGAAACATTTTTATGCTGTATTTATTGCACAAATGATGGTGTACAGCTGCATCAAAACTATAGCATTGCCAGAGACTTCCTATGTGTTTCATTGCCTAAATTTAACATATAATTAAGTAACTTCCTCACTAATGCTTTTATAAATTGCACTGCCATCTTTTGTTGGTGATGAGTTGTCTTTGTTTGTGTTGCCTAGTTCTCTGTTATCATTCTTCATAACTTTTCTAGCAATTCTGTCAGATTCACTCATCTTCATGAATATTTGCAAGATCTGAATATCACTAAGATTGTATTGTATGACACTGAAACATTCATGATCAATATCATCCATTCTTCTTTGAAATGTGCATCCTGTCATTGAAGAATAAAGACATGAATGAGGCGGTAGATGACCTGATTCTCATTGAATTAGACAGTTGTCACTAAACAACAGAGCAGAAATCAGCAGTGGGCTTCCTTGCTGATTTTGGGACAAATAAATAGCATGGAGTGAATACTAGCAAGCAAAACACTGAGTAAGTGTCTGCAGGTTGGTTTGGTGCTGACAGAAAGCGGAAAGGAAAGGAAAGTGTAAAAAACTGCAGGCTGTAGCTCAGGGAGCTGTAACAGCCAGTTGGGAAGCACAAGCCAATCCAGCAACATGGAAGGAGATGGTCCAAGCAGTAGAGCATTCAGTACTCCAAGTTTACACCCTTCAGCACTGTTATCGGGGACTGTTTGGCACATCTGCTGAGGCAGAGAGCACTAATATGTTTACTGGGCACAGGGGAGGGAGAACACTACTCTTCTTACTGGGCTTTGTGTACATATAAGCCAATCATTAGAAAAAAGTACCCTGGGAGTTGTAGAATCTCCACCACTGGAGGTCTTTAAGAACAGGTTAGGCAACATCTGTCAAGAATACTATAGGCACACACTGAAGTGGAGAAAGGAACAGACAGTCTTTTGAGCTTTTTCTTATTATTTTACATAATAATCCATTTTCTATTATTTATGGATGTATTGAATTAGCCTTTATGACCGACGCCTTGCTCCCACACTGGTAATCACCCTGCTCTATTGTAAACACTCCTATCCAATTCTGGGAATACTGGCTCTGCTCTTCAAAAGATGGGCGGTGGTACTGCTGCTCAGGAAAGGAAGACGGACAGCGTTTGTGAGCCACATTACAAATCCATGGATACCCCTGCCCGATGGGAAACATCTCAGTTATGAATAATGTGTACAGCTTATGAATTAGCCTGTAATGTCAGACCATTAACTTGTCTTTGAAAAAGAAAACTGAGGCACACATTTCCTTGCAGAAAGACATTTCATCAATAATTTCTTGACTTTCCAAAATTCAGTAGCTTTAGAAAGGCATTCCAAATCACATTCCTTCACAATATGCTTAGTTAGGGAAACATTTGTAGGAAACATGAAATAATACTGAGGCAAAGGGATAGCGACAGGGCTGTGAGAGTCAATTTATTCTGGGCACCAGCTTAGCCATTAGCTTCCGTAGGAACTCTGAGGACACTTAAGTGCTCTAGTGTATAGGTGTGGACTTACTCGCGTGCTTAAAATCATTGCTGAATCACGGCTCCAGACGTTCTACAATTAATCAAATGCGATGATTAGCTTGTATCAGGAGGCTCAGAATCCTGGGAACTCAAATACTCTTGGCAAATTTTTGACAGGAGACCAATTACTCTTAGTGCATGCAGTGCTAGAAGCTGAGACTCCACATGATATGTAGAAGTCATACAACAAGCTCTGAGCCTTGGGGCAGGGGTCAGTCTGCAGATTAAGACATGTAGCTTTAGAGGTGTAGACATGAGCTCCATGTCTAAGTTCTCATTTTGATCAATTGAGACCTAGTCAATACAGCCTATAAACTCTAGAAAGACTAGATTATGCAGCTCACCCTACTGCAAACACCTACATTTGGCCAACTGAGTGGCTATTTAGACTCCATCATCTGTACTAACTGCATCTCCACTGATTATAGCAGGAACTTGGCTGACTCGTGTAGCCACCTACATTCAAACAGCTGTATTTAGTTGTCTGCAAACTGGAGCTGAATCCCACTCTTGCAGCTCAGTGAAACTTCACTCACGTCTCTAGTATCTCACTTTTTTTCCACATTTGGTTGGAGTATTCTTTCCTGGGCTGTGTTGAGTACTGTTGGGTATTAATGTCTCTGCCTGTCCACTGTGAGTTGGTATATCAAAGGTTGGACTGCTTTCCATAAAGTTTTCAGCTCTTAAAAGAAAGAATAATCTGATTGGATTTTTAATCCTGCTTCCTTCTGAGATGCAAAGATTTTACAATCCAAGCAACCAAAAAAAAGTTAACCTTCACTCTATTTAAGTTGTTTCTGATAAAACAGAACATTTTTTTAGGCTGCCTAATTCAACTTTGGGTTTAGAGATCTTTCTTATGAGGATGTTGCTTTGATAATAAAATATTTTCTCAGATGCTGAAGAATAGAACTGACCTATTTAAAGTGGCTGTATTTTGCTTTTCATTTTAAGAATTCTCTCCTGTTCCCCATCACATGGAAAATTATTCTTTTTCCTCCTAAATTTTACAATGGACAATAGAGCTAACCTCAAATCAATTAATCTTTATATTATCAGGCATTGCTCATTAAATTTTGTGGCATTTATTTGAACTAACAAGAGAGATGATGTGAAACTTTCAGGCTAAAAACTATCTAGACATGCAAAGAATTTTAGTAAGGAACAAAATATAAAATATAGTTCAGTTATTTAAAAAGAGAGGTTTTTAACTATTCATCGGAATTTTATCTTGGCAGATAATTAGGAGCTGCTGTGTTTTCCCTAATTTAATGTCAGCTTGAATTAGGGAGATTCATGGGAAGGCCATTTTCTTGGTGCAATTAATTCTCCCATTGATGAGTTATCAGGAACTATAAGACAAGCCATTAATAATCAAGACAGTGGTGAGATTTAAATTATTTCAAAAATATTACAGAAATAGAAATTTTTCATGCTGTTCTGCTATCTACCATTCAATGACCTCTTCCTATTCAGGACATTGTTTTAAAAGTTCACAGTTGAACTCCTTAAAAAATTTGAGGAAAAGTATTCATAAGGTCAATTTTTCTCATGATAGCAGTTATGTTCTGAAGTTTAGAAAGACTTTAGTAATATGAAGAATTTGAGATTGTATGGTTACTGTATATGTTCGAATAGTGTATGGCTAGAAACCACATATAAAGCATTTCATAAATTCATCTGCACTATCTCCATTCTGTCAGAGACTGAAATTATATTTTATTCAAATTACTCACCTCAATTTCTTTCCTAAGCTTAGCATGTAATATTTTTTCTTCTTCCAGCAAATCTGTTTTCTTACTGATCAACTCTTTCACTTCTGTGACTTCCCTTTTTAAAAATGTAATTTCTTCCTGCAAATGTACATTAGGATATAGAAATACACTCTTTAAATGATTGTACAGTACTTTTATTCATCTTATTTAAAAAGTCACATTTTAATACAGTAGTCACTTCATTAAAAAGACGAGATAAAGGTATAATAATACACAATTTAGTAATTTGATTTTAAAATAATTTTTTACTATTTAGCAAATCATCATTTTTTAGGTACTTACGACAATATACTATTGATCTGAAATGTGTGAACAACTATAGTGGTACAGGAATTTAAACTCATTTTGGTGTTTTTAATGTTGTTTAAATTCAATTTATTTGAAAATCAAGGAACACTCACTGTATTATTTGAGACAGATCTTTTTCTCATATGGAAATAAAATGTTAATGAGTTTTCATTTATCAGTGCTTACAGATTTACTTGTACAACCAAATTTTCATCAATTTACTTTAACGCAGTAACACCAGATTTTCAGTAGTGAAAGCTGCTTCAGAGCTCAAATTTCTGACTCCAGCTCAACCTCACACATGCGTTTGCTTAAATATTGGTAAAGTTTTGGAGTGAAAACTTTCTACATTTTACAGTTGTTAAAAAGTATTCCAATTAAGTACAAACAGCAGTGTTAGAGAGTAGAATACCAAAATTAATATATTTTCCTCTCTCCTTCTTTCCATTACCCTCTTAATCAATCTACCTCCTGCTGGCACATTGCTCAAATGTAGTTTGTTACCTGACAACAAAGCTAAATGAATACTGCGCTCTTATATGAAAAGTGTAACAATATTGTAAAGATCCAGAAAATTCTGGAAAGAGTATCTGTAAGTTTATCCAACAACCCACAGGATCCCACAAATTATTGGCAATGATACATTTTAATTTACAGCTCTGTAATATTTTTCATAGCTGAGTTCATTCTGTCATGTAAGATGAACCTGACTTTTACAATAATATGCAGATAATAGTGGCTGATTTTTTTTTACTGAAGTCCTAATTTCTTCAGTTAATCCAGCATTGTAAACTAATTCATACTCCCTATAGTCAGTCCATCATTAAGGTAAACATATTAGACAAAACAAGCATATTAGTTAAGCTATGCCAAAAATATTTCACACAAAAGGAAAAGACTCAGAGGAAATACAGTACCTGTACTTGTTTAATAACAGATCCTTCTGGATTCTGGAGATCACGCATTAACTCCTCCATCTTTATCTTTAGCTCTTTAACCATGGCTTGCTTTTTAGCAAGTTCAATCATAACCGGCATTTTACTTTCCACCTCCCAAAAGAGATGTTTATGAGCCTTTATTTTTTCACGATATTCATTATTTCTTGCAAAGGTCATCTCAAACTCTTCTTGCACTGTTTCTGCATCAAGCCTCAGCTTTATATTTTCAGAATACAGGGCTTTGACTTGGGCCTCCAGATTTTCACAATTAGATTTTGTCATTTCTATAGCATCATCTTGCTGATATATTTCCCTTTCTGTTGTCTTTGTTTCTAACAGAATAAATTCCATTTCTTTTTCAAGTTCCTGAAACTTAGCCTGTAAAATATTTCAGTATTCACTTAAGAATATTTTTATTTGCAGAGTATGCTAGGTATCTAGTTAAACACTATGCTTTATATTTATTGATCTTCCTTTTCATTTGCTTAATGTGGTTTACATGGAAGATGATAGAGACATAATGCAAGAATACTGTCCTAGACGGTCCCTTTTGATATAAAAGATCAGTCTAAAATATGAGATAAAGTATCCTCCAAAATACTTTAACTTCCTCATATTCACAAGATATGTAGGTTGTGGTAGATCACACCCACACAAGTCTTCTTAATATTGTCTAGGGCAGGCATCTGCTTTAATTCAAATCATACTAAAAATAGCTAACTGCAAAATAGCTAACACCACAAAATACACTTATAAACACATGCACAAACACATAGAATGGTATTTGGGTTTACTGAGCTTACCTAGTCTTTTCTGTTGAGAGTTAGATTAATCTAGCTATTTTTAACCCTCTAAGAGTTAAGCATCTAGTCTAACTGCCACCTATGTTTCTTCAGTCATGAGAAGTGGACACCTCCAGGTAGTATTTCATCCCATCATAAGAAGTCTAAGATGGGAGAACTGAATTGCCATCTTGGAGGTGTTTGTCTCTCTTTGCTGACTACAGAGGGAGCCTAGATGACTAATTTAGGCTTAACATCTGCTTTGCAGATGACATAAAGTAGTTATGATGAAACGCACCCTAAGTACCATTAGTATCATGATTTATTTCACCCATTGTATTTTCCCTGCTGGGAGTGTCATGAGTGCTACAAAGTCTCTTGTTGAATGTCTTGAACAGATGAAGACATTATTAACTTTTAAGAATAAAAAGTATCCTTTATGGGTAATGTTTAATTTTGAAATCTTGAGTTACAATTTTAGTAGGATTTGTATCAGCGCTGGTCACCATCTACCAAGCAAAGGATCTTAATGGCTAAGATCTCAAATTTTCAAAAGGAAATTGTTTCACATGCCTTCTGTGAATGTACACATGGAAATAGTCTTAAAGATGGAAAAGCAGTCCTGCAATTTGACTTTTAAGTTCCTAATTGTTTAACTTCATTGTTCTACTAACATTAATGTTTGTATGGAATTTCCTAAGTTTTTTTTTGAAAGAAGAAAGAAAATGTGAGAGAAGAAGAAAGGAAATAAGCAACCTTAAGAATCTAGGATTCTGAAATTCCATGGGTTTTTGAAAACATAAAATCTGTTTAAACTGTTCAGTCATAAATTAATTTTTGAACAGTATCACACTGTATTATGATGTCTTAAGTTTCTTTTAGGAGAATGGTTCTTGAAAGGTGTGGTAAGTTAATATACATTCATAAGGAATAAAGTTTTTTACCACTTCTTAAGAGAAATTAGCTTTGCGCAAAATTTCAAACCTCAGTTATTTCAGATGCAAGGGTTATTTGGAGATGTTACAATAGAAAATTGGTATGTCCTTTTCCATTCTCCCATTCTCAAAAATGCCTGAACACTACTGTGGTTTCCCACAAACTTAAATGTATGTCTCTTGGTAGAAACTTGGTCTCAAAAGCTAAAATGATAATTTAAAGTTTAATAATTTTTATAAGAGATTAGAACAGAAATGACTACATAGCCTTAAGGAAAACTACATGTGACCAGCGCTCCCTTAAACTATTAGAAAATAAAAACTGTATTTAATGGCTGTTTAAGATACATTCACTCCAAACACACAGAGAAAAAATCTATTTCTTGTGAAAAAAATGCTAAGAAATATATAATCTAGTGAAAATCTGCCAAAAGAGATGGAATTTTTAAACTCCATTTTTTCCCCATTCATTTCTTAGGAAATCATGAAAAAATCAAAGACCTCTAAGTTTGTCCCAAATATTTTAGAGGGTGCTATTCCAGTGGGGCTTTTTTTCAATATAAAAAATGAAAGCTTAGGCTAAAATGTGCTATCATAAACTTTTAGCTATGGTGTAACCTTATGTATGTACACATACACAGTTTTGGCAAAGCATAAGTGCCATTCACAAAAACAAGAGTAGCTGCCTTAAATCTAAATGAGAACACCCCGAAGAAACAAAATATGATAAGCATGTCTTGTTCATAAGAATACTTCCTCATCTAATCAGTGTGTTGCAAATTATACTGTTCTAAATAAGGCTTAGTACCTGCAACTGGAAAAGAACTGTTTTGCTTTTTTCTATCTCTGATGATTGTGAATGCTGCTGCTCTGCAACTTGTTTTACAACTTCAATCAGTGATGGAGAACTTTGCTGGGCCATTTTACGCAAAAGGGCAGAACTGTAAGAACATAAAAGAGAAGTGAATTGTTTTATCATAGTTCAGTCTAATTCTTTACTCTAGTGAAAGAGAACAGTACTAAGGACTTTTGTATGAGAGCCCAGATCAATACATAATCTCATTTGATTCATTTTTTATTATCAAAAACAGATCACTAATGGGTAAATACTCAAAGACAGTGATTGAGAATTAAAACTCTTTCTTGCAGAGTTTTTAAAAATAAAGTGCAACAATGTTCTCCTGGCTGCTTCACAGGACAGATCCTTAGTTTGTGAATATAGTCATAGCTCTAATAGCATCTGCTTCCCCCGTATTTAGCCCATTTGCAATACTATTGCCCTTATCATACTGTAAACTGCCAGTTAACTAGTCAACTATCTTTAATGTAAGACAAAAAAAACATGAAAAAAGTTGTCACATTGAAACAATCATAAACTGATACAATGGTAAAGATCACCTGAGTGATTTGAAGTGTTTAGTGCTGTTTCTTCAAACAGCACTAATTAACTTCAAACAGAAGTTAATGAAGAAAATCTGTATTGTCAAATAAGGTGGCACTACTTTCTCAGAAACACATGCGCGAGACTGATGCAGATCTTCAGGACCAATATAAAGGAACTGGCACAGACATGACCCATCAGCTGCCTGAAAGGCAGTACTATTGGTCAGGGAACTCATCATTTGGTGTTTAGGGGTGTTGCTAACTGCTCTCCTGCCCTCCCTCGTCTGCCCCCACATTTCTCCCCTCTACCCCGTCCTTCAAGCCCCAAAGCAGCAGCACCTCCCCCCAGACCAGGCAGGCCCGCCCGGTCCCAGACAAGGCTCCGTCTCCGTCAGCCTGACTGTGCAAGGCAGCATGTTGAGCTGAATTCCCTGCGGTGCAAATAAGGCTTCTGACTTGCTGTTAGGGAAAACGCTAGAAGCACTTAGTGGGCGGATCTACACTGGAAAACATGCGGGGAACAAGCCACTCCCAGGCCAGACAGGGCAAGGCCAGCGGAGCGTTACCACGGTGCCCGCGCAAGGCTCGTCCAGGCGGAACCACGCGCCGAGGTAACACGGGCAGCGGCAGGCCCCAGGGCGGGGGCAGCCAGGAACCCCAGCGCGCTGAGCCGCGAACACGAGGCGCCGCCGCTGCCTCCCCGCAGCGCCGCTCGCGCATCCCCTCAGGGCGGGCAGCCCTTCCCTCAACGGCCGCCAACGGCCGCCCAGGGAGGGGGCGGGGCGGAGGGCGGCGCTGGGAGGGGAGAGCGGCCGCTGCCCGCGACCAGGCGGCGGGGGCGCAGCCGGCCGGGGAGGCTGGGCGAGGGGAGGTGGGCGGCGGGCGGCGGGCAGCGCATCCGCAGGAGGCGGAGGAGAAACGTGCTCGCGTGAGAGCTGGCGGAGCGGCGTCTGCGCGGGGCGCGGGCGGGAGCCGCTGCGTTTTTCGGGTGGTTGCCGCGGGTGCACCGTGACTGCTGCCATTGCAAATAGCTGACAGTTTTTTTCCTACGGTTTTGCTAAGCTTTTTTTGTGCTTTAAGTTCCTTCAGTTATTATTAAACTCTGTTTTCTGTATGTCTTAATTTGTCAGTATTTGACATGCACATAAGTTTCACTGAATGCCCTGTGGTTAGGAGCAAGAAGAAATGTGTCCCCAGTTGTCCTTTCTTAACACCATTCCTTATATTATCCAATGGATTTCTGTCACATCCGCTCTTACTTCTCTGAGCTCCAGGTTAAAGCGTTTAACCTTTTCACTTCCCCAATCTTTGTGATTGCATTGCTCATCTCTGGATACCATCAGTTTCTTTCATCTGTTCTTTGAAATTGGATGACAAAAGCTGAATACAGTATTTCAGCTGGAGAAGAAATACCAGTTTGGCATTCTATTCTCAATAGTGTTTCGTACCCTGCATATTTTTTTACCTTTTTCTTTGTCCTTTTCAGCACTCTGCACTGAAAGTATCTCAATAATTCTTTTTTTGTTAGTCTGGTTGAAGGAAACAAAATGCTTGTGTTGGTCTGTCTGTCTTTCAGGTTCCCCCTGCTAATTTTCAATTCCTTGGCCTACTTCAGCCACATTTGGCAGTGGGCCAAAAGCTGCATAAGGTGGCTGCTTTCTGCATGGTTCATGAAAATTGGTGTCTGGGTGAAGGAAGGACAGGATACCCAGGCTGGGTCCCTTTGGGAGGGAAAGCTGGGACAGCTCGGCTCTCATCCCTTCCCTCAGGCAACAGCTCCAGCTCAGCGCAGCAGAAGCAGGAGGGGAAATGGCAAGGCACACCTAAGGTGTATTGTGGGGCTGGATCTGGGAGAAATATAGGTTTACTCCGGTAGTAATTACCACTGAGAAAATGTGTTTATTATCATAGGATTCTTGGACAAACTGATACAAATCCCTCATTCCCCCCCTCCGTCTTTTTGACCATTGCATTGCCCCATCATAATATTCAAACTTTTTTATAGAGCTCTACAGAATATACAGAATGCAGTGCAGTTAAAGAAAAAATGTGTCCAGCTTTAGCGACATGTTTTGAAAATGACTTCACGTTTTCCTGCTCGCAGGAGAAACTGCCTTCCTCATTTCTGGCCTGTGACCCTGAATTCTGACCTCTCATAACCTCTCTGTCAGGGTTAATATTTCTAAATATGTTTTTTCTTGACTGACTGCCAAATCTTTCGCTGGAACATGCCTTTACCCTTCAGAAAAGGACACTTTTTTCCATCCACACAACTTTTCCCATAGCTTGTTTGTATTCATATTCTTATTTCAGCATACCGAGGATTTCTGAATCTGTTTGAGGTTCAGCAAAGCTAATGCATTTGCACATATGATTACAACAGTGAGTTACATGGCAGGGTTAACGCCACTTCCGGGTTTAATGCTACTCAGGCACTTAATCATATTGGTGCCTTCCTTTCTGCACCGTTTGTTCTTTCCTGTGGCTGGTGACAGCAGCAAAGCAGGGTCTCATCATGAAGAAGAAATACAGGTTCCCACTCCAGTCTTACCTAGCAGCGGAATTTCCATCCTGTACAAATCAGCTGGAAGACTGACAGTAACAATCAAGATATATAAAGCTGGTAATGTGCGTTTATGTCAGATGATACCTTTCCAGAGTGTAAAAGGATTGCCTACCTGTGTGAATAAATACCAGCTTTTTAAACTTCATTTATGAAAACTGAGTGTACTTCAATATTTTAATTGTAAGTGCTGAATTCTGTTTCTTCTAAATAACCCTAAATTAGCGAGGCAAAGTGGTTTGTTTTAGTCCAGTTTAAGAAGTTTTAATGCTTTTTTTTGGCTTTGCTGTTGTTGCTATGTACTATTTTGTTAAAACTGTGCTCTCATTGCTGTTCGCTTGGACTGCTTTAATGGCCTGCTTGCTTTCTCTGGGCATCTCTCTAGCAGTTGTTAAATATTTCTTGCCTTTTTCATTTTGTCAAAATTATCAGTTTTCTGGCATTCTGTGAGAAAATAAGGTGACCAATAGGATCCAAAGATGCAGAAATTGCTAGCAATCTTTTCTCATCTGACAGAGACCTTTCAGAATTAGATTTCAGCATTTTTTGGAAGTGATTTTTAGATGATTTTCTACCCTGATCTGGTTCTTCTCTACCGTTTGGTTTTATTTACTTCATTGTTTCTTTCTATATTCACTTTCTCCTTTTTGTTCTTGTTCCTCTCCTCTCTGCTCTTCCCTTCATTTATCTTTTTCTTTGATTTTCTTTTCTTGAAGTCAGTGGTAGAGAATCGTTCTGCTCTCCACATTTTTGTACTGATAGTGTTTCACAGAGTGGCTGAAACAGCTAATGGGTGGCCTTGGCTTCAAGTTTATGCAAGTATTTGCTCTGCATTGTGTACTTAAATGAGTTATTCTTTAAGAAATGCACTTAATCTTTCTGATACAGTTACATACTGTGACACTTTCCATGGAAATTTAGGTCTGTGGAGCGTAAGTTATTTAAAACCTGAATAGCCATGAACGCATTTCATTCTAACATTGGTTTGCTTGTCGAGCCTTGTTTTGAGAAGGGTTTTGTTTGGGGGACTTAGAAAGCAGTCATAATATTTTATTATGACCGTAAGCAAGTGTACTTCTGACACCACTGACCTTAGTGGGGCTCCATGATGCAAAACTGGAGGGATATGAGGAGGAATCAGCCCCATGATTTCTGTGTGTATGTCCCAATAATTGTCCCTATGGATTTTTTGCAACACACACAGAGCTTAGTAACAGTGTAGGCAGTTACCTCTCCTTCTGCAAACACTTTCCTTCCACCCTTTCTTTGGTGGTATTTTTCTGGGGAAGTACGAGGACAGCAATTAGCTCTACTAACCTTAGTCTATTGACATATCTGAAGTGGAGCAATAATCTGTTTTTCCACTACACCTCTCTGTTGTACTATCTTTGTTGGGGTTATTAGGTATACTTACACTGAGATCTTCTCATTGAATTACAACCCTCCCACAGAGATAACCAGGGTAAAGAAGGAAATCTCCTGATTTCCCAAGTCATGGTCTTTGACATCAGTCCATTTCAACACTGTATGCTTAGTAAACTGTTTTTTCTACAGTTTTTTTTATCAGTTATGTATAAATAATACTCCGAGCAAGATCAGAGTTATAAATCCCTTGACAGATGTTTTTATCTGCTGTCACATTTTGATACTTTCAGTTCAGCAGTTTTGCTAAATTAATCTTTGTAAGTATTCAACTCACAGATAAGAAAACATCATTTTGAGTCAGGATTATTTTCCTTCCAGTCTACGGGAAAGAACAATGGAGAAAATAAAGAAAGTTTTCTGTAAAACATACCCTGAACAGAGAATCCATTAAAACCAGAAAGGTCTTTGACCTCTCATTTGAATGTAGAAACTCTTGAAATCCATTGTCAACCATAAAATGCCAAGGAGGACATCAAGTCCACCACAGTGGACTCAAGTACAAAGTTTTTCTGCAGGACAGTGAAATACTGTGAAGCCAGAGCATGTAGTTACAGGAGAATGGGGAGTTGCAACAGGAAAATAGTGCCAGGTGTTACATGGTGTGGTTAGCTCTGGTAGCAGAGCACAGATTTCAAGGACTTAAAGACTCTCAAGTCTTTTAGTGATAATGCATTTGTATTAATAATTAATACCTTTGTTCCTGCAAGGATATTAATTTGTGTTCAGACAGAATTTGTTACTGTGCCATAAAAAACTGTGGTGTTAACAAACACTCTAAACAATTATGGAGTCTTAACACTTATGACAAAGCTGCATCATATTCCTCCCAGATCAATACTTAGTCATGAAATTTTAACAGCCACCTGTTCAAGTTTCCTGAAAGAAAAGGGAACTGGTGTCTTGTTCCAGAGCTGTGCAGAAGGCTTGCACTGGAAACAAATGAAAACTTATTAAAGATAGAGAAAAGAAAATAAGACGCTTCTAACAGGATATATAAAATAAGGTCTCAGAGCAAAAGAAAGAGGAAGAGATGGATGGACAGGTTTCCACAGATAGGTAACCTAGCAAGGCTTGGATCAACAAAGTTCAGCAAAAAAAAAAAAAAAAAAACCTGGAAGTACACTATGAATCACTATGAAGTGATGAACTACAGGATGATTTTGGATAACCTTGATGAGTCTTGATTTCAGAGCAAAGAATGCTACTATCCTAGTGAGGAAACTGATACAGGAAGTTGTGCAAAGTGTATATGATTTGCTTCTGTGTATTTCTTGTGTTACTAAGTGAAGTTTCGATATCCTGTGCTAAGTTCCTGCATGTATGTGTTCATCACCGTGCCTGTGTTTGCAAATAAAAGAACTATGCTATCATGTGTCCCTGAAGGTAGACGTTAAAAATAAGGAAGTCAAGACTTTTGGTAGGAATATAGGAGAAGTGCAGAAAGTCCTGTGAAGGCCCATGGGAAATGTGTGTTCGCAGCCCAGCACCCCCACGGCCGAAAGGGGTAGCAGACATAAGCTCTACCCCAGAGATAAATGTGTAAAATCCGCTCCCCCACACCCCAATTATTATGGAAACCACTCCAGTCCCAGCAAGCTGAGAGCATGAAAACCTCCATGTTTGGTTCCTGTCACAAGAGCTGGAGGAGTGCCCAAAGTCAGAGGTCAAGACAATCCATTATGTTAATGTAGATTAATTGTATCAATCAGTCTAGTATTATAGACTAACCTTTCATTATCCCTGACCTGGAAAAAAACTGAGGTGGGTGAGGTAGTAGAGAAATTTAAATAAATACATAATAATTCCCATTTCTGCTGCAATACTGGATGCGGTGGGAGAAATCCGAAGACATTTTATTACTATGTCACCTTCTCTAAACATTACCACTAAATGTATCCCCTTAATAAAATAACACTATATGTTTGGACTAATGATGCCCTCTTGCCTTTTTCTATATTTTTTATGGTTTATTATTGACTACTTGGTAGTTTTAGGAATCTTTCAATTGCCTGGAATATGGTGGAAGCAGTAGTGATTGATCTGTTCAGCCTGCCAGCAAACTTGCAGAACGACATCCAAGATTTACTGTGTAACATGCTGGGAACTACTGAAGAATGCCCTTCTGTCACTTCTCCACTGGTTTATGTCATGTGCTGCCAGACACAGCAGAGTGAAAGGAAGGATGAGCAAGAGTCCTTGCTTCCAGCTCTGAGAGACTTTCTGACTCTGAAGAAAAACCTAGAGGTGGTACGTGCTCTGACTACAGCTGCTGCTTTGTACACCATCAAACAAAGACTAGATGAAAAAGACTTACACGTCATTAAAATTATTCTACCTGCATTCAGGAGGGACTTAATGAAAGTATATATAGACCATCTCTTTACTGCAGTCTACCAATTTGAATTTGAGGATTTACAGATGGCATCTGATTGTAATAACCTACTGATAGCTGAACCTCATACTGAAGGGCAAACACTTCCTACCCAGGACGTGGAGCTCATCACAAGGGAGATTCAGATGTATTTGCAAAGCCTGCCAAGCCTGAAAGGGGAGCTCACTATCCTCAGATCTTCCCTGATCCCGGGTAAAGTGGAAAACATCTTCTAACTATGCTTCAGCTAATATATTTTATGTAGAGTGTTCGTCAGCATACTTCTTGGCTTAAGGGAATCACAATATTGCTCAAGATTTGGAAATCTCTTCAGGCAGCAAATAGTACTATATGATGTTGTAATATCATGTTTTTTAAGAGGGGGAAGTATCAATGCAAGTGTAGGAAAAGACTCCCAGGTTTGTTCCAGGCCTGGGGGCACAGGCGGAGAAAGAAGAGACCTAGGTTCGTTGGCAGCATTATTGCGGATGGTAACATCTTTTCCACTCTGTGTGGGGATTACACACTGAAAGTTACCTTCATCTTCCTTGAAGACAAAGCAGGATTTCTCCTGCCATGTGGTCTCATGCATGCCTGGTTAATCAGACCAATGTCTCAATGTCCTTGCCATGGTGTGACCCAGCATACTGCAGTATGTCTCACATGCAGTGTGATTACGGGGTCTCCTGATCCAGAAGAAAGCTGAGACATTTGCTACTATAAATATTTGGAACGGTCTCTCCCTAAAATCCAGAATCTGATGGGAACACGAGTGACTTAAAGCCTTCAGTCTCTCTTTCCCATTGGCCTTCAAGTTTTCGATTGTGACTTTAAAACAAATCACACTATATAAAAGATTTGGCAAATAACTCTGATTATATCACTAAACTCCTCAGCTATTCAGGTAACAAATACCACTTCTGGGACTACCTGTATTTGACTTTGCCATGAAGAAAAAAAACATGTATACCTAAAAACACTGATTCCATTTGGGTGCATGGGGCTGTGATATGGAGTCTGCACTGTAAAAACAAAGGATTTTTCAATTAAATTAGAAGTTCTCAATGTTTTTAATGTACTTTTGAAAGATGTTTGAGATTCTGTAAGAAATTCTCAGGACTGATACTTTTTTTTTGTCAAAAAGCCTTGAGAGATGCCACCTTAGAATATTGCTTTAAGAATCTCCTCTCATTTTCTTCAGTGAATTACCTCTTCTCTGGGGTTAGCACGACAGCCCTGTAAAAAGTCAGGCTAAATCTGCCAGGACTCCTCCTTGCTCAAACCCCTCTGCCTAGACCTCAGTGGATTTAGGATGCCTAATGTGTAGTAGGAAGCTACTCTTTCATCTCATATTCACACCATGTTTTCTTTCAGCAAAAAGCACAAATTCTCTTACTTTTAACAGAGCCAGAAGGAAACTTAGAATCCTTGAATTTAGATGCCATAATTAACTAAGAGGTCAAGTAATTCTCAACTTGCTTGGCCGATTCCAGTTCTTTTCAGCATAAAACCATGTAAAATCTGGATTTGTCTTGTCTTGAAAGCAGTTGTTTGTTGTTTTCTTTGTGTTGCTAGATGGTATCTTCCTGCATGGATTCAGCACAAGGACAGGTGGGATCTCCTACATACCAACTCTAAGCTCCTGCAATCTCTTCAGCAGTTCCAAACGGAGGGACCCACAAGCCGTGGTTAAAGAAAACCTCCGCAGGCTAGCTAATGCTGCAGGATTTAACCCCAAGACATTTCACAGGGTCAAGGTATCTTATCAAACAATGGATTTGTGTAAACTGATCAAATCTTGCTTCATGTATCACTGGTTAAAACTATAGAAATTATTCTTATCTTTCTCAGCAAGAACTTGTGAGAAGCAGGACAATTAAAACATTCATTCTGGCAGTTTATCTCCAGGAATAGCCATTAAAACTATCAGCCATTTGGCACCCTGTGAAGAAGCAGCACTGTTTCTTATCCCAAGTATGTTCTAACATTTAACTTACAGCAGAGTAGAGTAATCAGATAATGATGAGAGAAGTTTATCTGAAAAAAAGAAAATAAAAAACAACAGCATTTTTTCAGTGGCATTCTACTGATACATTTGCATGGCATTTGAACAAGGGAGTGCCTTATTTCCATGCATAGCAATTGGTGGAAAAGAGAATGTTTCATGCAAAGAAGATTCTTGCATTAATCGGAACTTGAATTTTTGCTGCCTTATCACTGTGCGTGTTCTGTTTTTGTGTTTGACAGACTGATCATGGTAATGCTGTGTATATTATGGGAAAGACAGAGCCTGACAGCTATGATGGAATAGTTACAAATCAGAAAGGTGTTACAATAGCAGCTCCAGGGGCTGATTGCATACCTGTGCTATTTGCTGATCCTGTCAGAAGAGTCTGCGGTGCTGCTCATTCAGGTAGGAATTTTAAATCACAGATATCAAAATAACCAGAAGACCACTGGAAAGAAAACTTTGGACTGGGATTTATAAATTAGCGACTGAAGGTGCACTGAATGAGAATGAATAAATCAAAGATCACATAACAGTTTAGTTCCTGGCTTTTAAAGTTATATCCTGCCCAAAAAGGATAAGTCTTGAGAATTATTTGTTTCTAGAGCTATGAAATTTGTTGATTTTACTGTTTTTTTTCTTTGGTGTGGTTGCTAAAACCAAATTAAAATTTTTGTGCCTCACCAGACTTCTTATGTAAAAGAATGCCTATAAATCCAGTGCCTCCAACAATCATTTTCAATCAGAAGAGATATTTGTGTGACCCAAACCAAATGTGAATAAAATTTAAGCAGGGATGATTAGAACACCCTGAGGATACGTTCCACTTCTTTAGAATATGTCCCACCTGTTAGGCTAGAATACTTATGTGATGAGACCATCCTGTTGGGGCTATTTCACCTTATAAAAAAAACCCTATGAGGTTTATGAGACCAAGGAGAATGAATGGCTGAGAGTTTCTCCTGGGCTTCAATGCTAGTACACACCTTGATATGGTGGGAGGCTTCAGCTCTACCTTGATCTTGTGAATACCACCTAATTCATATAATTCTTCATGCATTCCAGAAATTATCCATAACCAACTCAAATTTGTGAATCATCATAACATGATCAGAACTTTGATTTTGCATCAATAAAGTCGTTGCTTCCAACCCCACCCCTAAGAGTTTACTGAGCCATGTGTGTAATACGGTTTAGGTATCTTTGGATGCCTTTGAAATGCAGACTTCTAACAACTTTTAACAAGACATTCTGTGGATGAGTTGTTCTATTTTTCTTACATAATTATGAGAGGCTTTAGTCATATTACACAAGAGCTCTGTAAACTTATCTATTCTCAGGAGATCCTTATGTGGACCATAGCAAGCTTGGGTTAAAGATGCTGAGAAGAATGAGAACTCTACCACAGCTGACTGGGAGAGAGGGGAATGTTGTAGTTTTAATGAGGAGAAGGGACAGAAGGAATTTTTCTGCTCCTGAAAGTTTTAAGAGGTTGAAGTTTTACACTTTAAGTTTTTAAACCTCATTATAGATAAATACTTCAATCTGTAGCTGTTACTTAGTTCTGCCTTCCCTGACCCACGGCACTGCTCCTCCAACCGATACTGCTGCCTTCTGCATGCGTACCGCCCATACCCAAACTGAACTCCCACCATCCATCCCCCAATTTCTGGGCCTCATTCCCACATCACACTCCTTGCCAGATCTCCAATTATCCTACAGTTGTCCTTTCCTAAATCCTTTCCTTCCTATCCATCCCGACCTCAGTTCATGTCTGACTTGAGCATGTGTTGCTACGTACACAAACAAAGGCAATTATGTACAGGAATGTCTGAGTCTTTGGATGTGGAAAAGTAGAGGAAACGTGAACTAGCATATCCTGTCCTTTGGTATGAGGCTCTCCCTGTGCAATGCAAAGAATTCTTGGGACTTAAGCTAAGATATGAGAACGCAAAGCTGGGCTTTCTTCTATCTATTCCAAACAATGCCAAAGTGCAAAGACAGTTTACATTTCCTGTGATCAAACATCATAAAGCTAGAGGCTGGACCTGCCTTTTTTTGGAAAATCACACAAACAAAATTTCTTCCTTTTATAAAAATATATTTCTGATTGGAATATATTTCTATTATGTCATATTCCCGTTGAGATGTTTCAGGCCAGGACAAGCAATAAGGTATGCTCTAGTTGCCAAAACACTGTGAGGAAGGAATTCTGGAATCCTAATCCAAACTCTTATCTTTAGTTTCCAGCTCTGCAAAATGGTGATATCACTAAACTGTCAGCTGTTAATTAAAAAAAAATAATAATTTGTGCTATGCCTATCTGTTTGTGTCCTTAATAATGATATATATTTTAGCTACTGTAAAATTAAAGAGAAAATTTATACAATCTTCTTTAATTTTTAACCTCTCATTTCTCTCAGGATGGAAAGGCACTTTGTTAGGAGTTTCTGTGGCCACAGTAAATGCTATGGTATCTGAATATGGCTGTAACGTGAAAGATATCCTTGTGGTCCTGGGCCCATCTGTAGGACCTTGCTGCTATAAACTTCCTCAAGAATCAGCTAAAGAATTTCACAGAATTGATCCAAAGTGTGTGAGACTATTTGACTCTGCAAGTCCTTATATCGATCTTAGAAGAGCAACACGGTAAGTCTACTCTATGTATTTCTGTGACATAACACTTTTTATCAGTATAGAGTATTATCCAGCAATATTATGATCAGTGTTACAGTACTCTCCAGCACTTTGCAGATCAAGCTTTGAATGAATAGCATCAGCTCACCTTTGCTGGATTTCAACTATTATTTTACTGTTATGCTTTAAAAGTAGTTTCTGGACTCTAGACAGATGTTCAAATTAAATGGATTCTTACTGGTTGCACAAAAGCAACAATTTTAGTCTAATACTGAAAAAAAAAACCCAAAGCAAATAAAAGCCTCGGTTACAATATTGGCACGGTTTATTTAGATGGTATTTGAGGTGCTGAATAATAGTGTCTTAAGGAATGTGAAGATGTACAGATCCATTGTTTTCTGTTTCTCTTCCTTTCTCTAAGGATTCTTCTCGAGACCGGTGGGATTCTTCCTGAGAACATCCAGGACGATTCTGTCACAGACCAGAATCAAAATATCACTCTCTGTACTGCATGCCACCCTGATAAGTTTTACTCTCACTTTCGTGATGGCACTAACTTTGGGACACAGATTGGCTTCATATCAATCAAAGCCTGAGTTAGTATCTCTTACTCTTGAATAGTACAGTATTTGGACAATAAGTCTGGTGCAGTGCCTGGCATGCTACTCTCCTAGTAGGTCTCCATCCTTCCTTTCGTGGACTTTCCATAAACAATTCACACGTCTTGGGATTCTCCTGCTTTCCTTCTCTGCCATTCTGAAACAAGAAGAAATACCTAGGGTATGAGGCCAGTAATTCTTGTGGGAGATGAGCCAAAGGGAACAAGGACAACCTCCACCAGTGACAAAGCCCCTCTGAAATATCAGAGGCAAGCTCCCATTGTCTTGCCTTCTTGACCAAATATTTCCCAGAAACCTCAGTACCTTAAGATGGTGAAAGCACAAAAGCCAAAGTCTTCATTAGCTTCTGAATAAGTCTTCTGAATGAAGTTAATTATGACATACTCATATAGGAAAGGAAACCTGTATTGCATTTTAATTGTTTGGGAACACTCAACTTTGGTAATTTCAACTGAAGATTAGCCATATAGAATGATGTGCCTGGACTTGTTTTTGTTTTTTGGATTAGTGTAAAGAAAGCGCTAAAACACTCACAGGGTTTTCCCTATAGAAAAATAAGTTATATGACTGAGATGCAAGCATATGAACCCTCACCCTTCTGTATTTTTTTGTTGTATGAAGAATAGGACTAAGACTCTTAATATGATATGACATCTATGCTTATGTTCCTTTAGCGTTTTTCATTAAACTGTTGTCTCTCAGCTAATCTCCATTGAGACTGTCTGAACGGTCCTCAGTTATTTGGTAAACATCTTAAAAAGATTGTGAATTTAGCCAGAAGATCAGCTAATTTTGCTGACCAATAGCTAACTTACCTGTTTTGCTAACAAAACCCAAATGTGCCCAGTTTTCTTATACTCCTATAGAAAACTTGTCTGTGGACATTTCCATAGATATGACCATTCCTGACACAAAAACAGTGGGAACCTTCTTATAGTTCAGTCCTTTGTTTTCAGATCTAAAACTGTTGACTGTAGCTTGTAGAGTTCCCAAGCATGAGTCTTGGGAGGACTGCCTGTAGGCAGTACTTTCTGGTTTTGAACCCAAAGAGCTTTACAAATTCTAGAGTATTTTGTCCGCTAGAGGTCAGTACTCACTTACTCTGCACTTCCATCCCTGCCTGCACTGTGTAGCTGGCTTTTCAAACAGCATTTTGCGAAGCACTGTACAGTATACGCTCCTACTTTTGTCAGTGCAATCATTTGCCAAGTTATTCTGGTATCTGTGCTTGAAGAGTAATCTGTTTTTCATTTTGCTGGACTGTGATTCAGAGCCTTTGCATCCTTGTCCTGTTGGAGAACAGATTCTTGTAAAAATTTTCTTTTAACTGTGAATGGTGTTTCAGACAAGAGTGATTCTGATTATGTTACCTTGTGATTATAGCCATCTACCAAAAAATTAATTCTTCTAATTCTCCTCTCTCTCTTCTTTAGAAATATTATTTATTATTCCTCTTCTGCTGTAGTACTTCAGGCCTTTAAAATAAAAATTGTTTCACTTATCTTTGAAAAACCTCTCTGTTACTTTCATCATTCTCAGCTTCTGTCTGTGGCTTTACTGCTGTAACGGTCACAGCTGGGTTCAAATTAGGGGTTTAAGTTGCAACAGCAGTTCAGGCTCATGCTCAGCAACTTAATGCCATCAAGCATGTTTATGCACAGCAGCTGAGCTACAATCATGGTATGTGTGTGTATTACTGAGCTATGCCAAATACAGGGTAAAATAATTATGGACACTGACAGGCATATCTTGCTGCACTGGGTAAAAAAATCACTACCTTCGCTATTTAGTTATTTGAGTGTGAACCTGCTTTATGGGCACTGCTTGACCTAGCAATGGAGTGAGTAAGACGTGTTCCCTTCTGTCGTTTCGGCTGTGGAGGCAGTAGCACCACGTAGTCTGCCCCTGAAGCTCTGCTAGAGCTTCTCTGTCAGTGCCCTTCTCTTAACTTTCCTCGCTTGTGGATTAAGAGCATGCGATCAAAAGCAGCTGAGTTACTCTGTTTTACAGTTTACTGCTTGGCAGCTGAAACATCGTAGATGACCTTGCACCTGCTTTTAACCCACCTCACCTTAAACGTGATTTTAAACTAATGCATTTCACTTTGCAGTAAGTGAAATGACCTTGCACATATGTTAGTTTCCACAGTTCAGATGCTGAACAGTATATTAAAACACAGTAACTTGAAACCAATTATAAACCTTGGCTTGTTCATACCTGCTCAAGAATGACAGCAGATACTTTCTTTCTGTTTGGAAAAACACAATTTACAGGTCATGGTAGAACCATGAAAGCTGGAGAACATGTCAGAATGAGCAGAAACACCAAAGGCTTTAGCTTTTAGAAGATGAATTGTTACCACAGTTATTGTTCATTATTTCTTTTACACTGAATTATCTAGCCTGTAAACCTATCAAGACAGGAAGCAGCCTTTTGTACATGGATTACTGAGGTGGAGAGCTCCAAGACCAATAAGAAAATAGTAATAATAATAATGTTGAGTCCCCGAACAGGTTAGGCTCTCTACCACATATAGAAAGTTTCTTTCAAAAGTCCTTGCTAAAAAGACGTTATAATTCTGTTACAAAAAACATGAAAAAATTAGGAAGGACAAGATAAAGAGAAGAAAAGGCTGTTTTTCCATCTGTACGTGGAGAATTTGTAGGCATTTTCCCTTTTTCCCCGTGACTTGCTAAATGAGTCAAACAGATCATCCCTGATTCACCACCTCTAGGAAAGCTCTTAGAAATGTTTTAATAAATTGTTCAACTGTACCTACTTAATGACCATATCCTATTTATTAATCTTGCACATGAATTTAAATCTTCCTCCGCTCTATTATTAGGTTATTAAATAACATTATTAATTATCACTGTGGTATGTCTTGAGGAAAGCACAAGTACACAATGACACTGAATGCTGTTTTGGGTGGATCTTACTGTTTAATTAACATTTGTTGTCATTGCAAATTCTAAGCAAGGCTTTCTTCATTTACATTTATATATTTGAATGAAATGAATCAAAGCATTTCTGAGAAAGGCCTTATGCACCATTCTGGTAAAACAGTGCAGCTCGAATGTGTGATGGCTCCAAAAATATAAAGGGGTTTAGATCAAAAAGGGCTTAAATTAATTTATAGAGGTAAGGTCCATCAGTGGCTATTAAAGGTGGTCTAATGATAGTCTCCTACTACTGACAACCCTTGGAGACAGGATACTGCATTTGATGGCTGTGTTTATGAGAGTGGTAGCAGACTTAGAAGTTGGGACTGGATCGTCAGCAGAACATGAGGACACTTCTTGACTCACAACAAGCGTGTCAAAATGGCAACACATACTCCCCAAATTATAACCATTTAATGACAGAAAGGTATCACCTTTCTCCAACAGTAATACTTTTGAAGAGTGGTCCTATTTGCCTTCAGTCTTATTTTCCTCATGCTTATCTCTTGTCTGTTGCTATCTTTCTGTCTGGCAACATTCACAACCACCCACAAGGCCTCTGAGTCAAGTAACAGGCTGCACCGAGCAGTATTGGAGGAAACACGTTCCATTTTGGTCAGAGCAGTGCAATTATTTTTGTTTTCTGTACACATGCCTTTTTTCTTTTAGCAGCAGTGTCTGAAACTTCTTTCCTGAGCACAGAATCTTCATCAGTGTCGTCCAACCCATTCCCATTGTACAGGTTTCCACAAGAGCTCCCAATTTCCAGCCTGTATGGCAAAGAAGTCAATATTCCTAGATTCACTCATTGCTGTCCTTATTTCCACTCCATGCTCAATTTGCTCTTGGGTGATGCAAAGAGAGAGATGAGCTGCACTTATTTATCCAGAGATTCAGAGTGTGTGTGTGTGTGCGCGCATGCACATGTGTTAATGTCATGTGTGTTAGGCTTTTGTTCTCTGAGCACCAAAGTCCTCTCTGAACTCAGACCTCTTGTTCAACAAAATGCAGGACAGTGCACTGACAGGAGCAGTAAATTCTATATATAACAGAGGAAATAATGTATTGACCTGCTGAGAGATCTGCATACCTCCAAAGAGTGACAGCAAGCTCAGCCTGTAAAGTTGACTTATTCTACTTTCCATTTGCAGCAGATATTAACCAGTGTTTCCAGATGAATGATTCGGTTAGAAATGTATGTGGATTTAAGAACTATCTTTTTTGGATATGTTCTTGTATCCAGGATGTTACTGATTGTTATCCAGTGTCACACCTTATAAGACTAAGAGCTTTTGCTGGTCTGCTTGCTTTAAATATACAGTGCCTATGGCCATGCTGCTAAAGAGCCTTATTATGTGTTTCCCAAAGGCATGCAGAGAAATAGGAAGCTAGCTTTCGAAAGTGATCCCTCTGATCTTTCATTAGTAAGCATTTAATTTACAGTAGCATCTCATGTTTCAAATACTTTGCTGGATCTCTTTGTCTGCGAGTTCCCAGGGGTCAAAGGAGACCTACAGAAGAATTTCATCAGCTGGGTCCCCGGAGGACAATGTAGCTGAGGTCTCTCTATTCCACTTTTGCAGATGTGACATCATGTCTCCAGGGCAACCTGAATTCTGGCAATCATGGGAGCAAGGACATGGCATAGATTTCCATTTGATTCCTGCAACAGAAAAGAGATCTGAGACAAAATCAATATGGACTGTACTAAATTGTTAGGTTCATTTTCACAAATACTTTTATCTAAGGGGTCACTTCCTCTATTCTAGTTCAAATGTAATTCACAAATATTAACTATTTTATTTGTATTCCTGTGTTGCCTTTTCCACACATAGCAAAGGCCTAACCATCTGAAATAGGTTGTAACAAAAATGTGAGGTGTGCCTACCATAGAACTGAACATGCATTTTATAAGGGAGACTGAAAGCAATGTTTGCATTTCAAGATGCATAATTCCCTTTTTTTATATGATGTAATGATTTGGGGCAGTGATTCATAGTTTCGGTCAGGTGTTTTAGTTTAAAATATTTTTACTAATGACAACTATAGAAAGCCCTACCTATCTGAAATAAATATCTTAGGGCTTCTGTATGAGACACTGAGCTCTGTTCTAAAGGAACATCAGGTATACATCAGGAAAACATTTCTTTTCTGCTTTGGTTTTCTTTGTTTGAAAGCTATGAGCTTGATTTTCCTACACAGGAATGAATCACAAAGAATTCAGTTATATAATCATTGTTGTGACAGGTGACTCAAACCCTTTTAGTAGGTTTTAATAGGTGCTTTTAATTGGTGTTTCATAAAATTAGTATTAAAATATGATTATACAGACATTTCTATTGTAAATATCTGCTTTCTTCTTTATATCATCCCAATAAAAAGCTTTCAGGAGGTGAAAGGTGAGCAGATCAAGTTGTGAGTTAGAAAAGCTCCTTTAGGCTTGTGGATAGTTCTTGCTACATTTGATACTTAGATTTTCTTCGGTTCCCTCAATTACACTGAAGCTTTCTTAAGCTCTCCCAGTACTGACGCATCCCAGCTCATGTAACTCCATGCTAGAAATGGTTGGAACACAGATATAGATATAAGCATAGGCATTTCTTCAGCCTGCCTCGTGTTAGCATAAATGACATGGTAATAATGATGTTAGGCAACAACAATGAGATGGTTCTAGAAAAATCTCCTGAACAACTCCACACTTATTTAGTATTTTAGGGGTTATGAATCAGTAGCAATTTTTGTTTTGAACTTTGTAGAGGACTATCTTCATGAATGAGGCTCAACTCAGCAAGTGAAAAAACTTGGTATTTCTGAGGCTGACACAGGATTTATGGTAGGAGAAAATTTTTATCTTTAACAAAAACTTTTTCAAAATATAACACTGACACAAGGAAACAAAAAAAATTGACATAATTTCCAAGTTTTACAATTAAAGAAAATAAAGAAAATATGAGACCTAACATTCATCTCTCACATTATATTCACATCAGGACTGGATGCCTTTGTACATGCTAATTTATCCCCAATAGACTAGGCTGAGCTGGAATAATAGGGTGAAGCTTTATGGCCATGATAAAAGATAGATATCAGAAAACAGGGTTTCAGCAGCACCTCTTGACTTCACAGTTTATCACTCTAGAAGCCAAGTTTATTCCTAGCTGGTGCTTGTGGTTCTGGTGCATCCTTTTAGCAAGTGAGTTAGAGAGTGCTAAGGCTGGTGATGAGCCATGTTCTTCCAAGCCAATATCTGAGACTGTAAAAAACAGCCAGTCATTCCTTGGCTCTGCTGAAGTCTTGGAAGCTGTTATAAACAAACAGAAGCAGGGAACAAAAATCTGCCTTGGGATGCAGCTAGCCTGAATATCCATGATGAGAAGCTGTTGGAAAGAAGCAGCAGAAAAGACAGCATCATGATGCTGAAAAAATTTCTGTGCCTGCACGTGGAAGATATAGTGCAAGAAGAGTTCATCCATGTGGAAATATGACCCCCTACCATATTGTCAGAAGCAAAGAGTAACACTGCCAAGCATCTTCCTATGTGCAGTTATTTGCCGCAGTTGCTAAAGCTATCAAGGCTTCTTTGGGTAGTCAGGATTTTTCCCCATGGGGAAGGTTGAGGTTTGGAGTACTCATGGACATGTCCCAGTTTTCCTCTCTCTTTACCTCTAATTTAACCCCAGCTATAGGTATATCATGCATTTACAAGCTTCTAATCTATGCAAGTACTGGCAGGACCACAGTTTATTATGAGAGGCAGAGAATGACTGCTGCACATATTATCTACATGCAGGATTCTGACACCTCAGCAAGTCCAGGATAATTACAGTGATGGGCAAACCTATCTTCCCCCACTATGGCTGTATTACTGGACTGAAGATATGGAAGAGAAGTTGCTTTTTGAAATTTCACTCAGCTTGGCTAAAAGCCCAATTCTACAGACTTGCAATATTTTGTATCATAATATTTCTCTGAAGCTAGCTGTGAGAATAAATGGCATGAGGTATGTTTGGCTCAAGAGCTGAGAGTTTAAGATTTTTGAAGAATCTTTTTGTGTTTGTTATGGAGCAAATCCCATACTTCTTGCTTAGAAGTCCAGGCTCCCTGCTGCCATGGGGCCCCATCTGAACATCTTGACTCCGTGAGCACTTACCATTAACACTTCTACTCTCAGCTGTTCTGTTCTCCCTATGGCAGAAGTCAGTTCACAGTGGATGGGGCAGAGCCAGTCCTAGGAGGACAGAGGGGACAAGGGTGCTAAATATGGTGAAACTATTCCTTATTTACATGGTAGCCAACGTAAGACTCTACACAAGGCTGCAGTGCTGAGAGAAGGTAGATCATGAAAAGGAATGAATCAGTTCTTTTGGGTTCTGCTAGAAAGATTAGAGATCCAAGAGGATCTCTAGTATTTGATTGCAGACATGTAAGATTTATAGACCAAGAGGCCTATAGGACCGTACCAAACTTCTAGGCCTTGCAAATGCCATTGCAAAATTTCATAGCCATGAGACACATACCAGATACTTTCAAAAGTAAGGGAGGAGACAGGAAGATTTCTAGAAGAGATTCAAAGGGCAGAAATCCCATGGCTTTATGTATGATGTATCTGGGAAGCACCTGTGGCTGTGTTTACAGTTAGGTCTGCCATAGAGCACCCCAGGAGCACAGCATCTGCCATGAAAAAGCAGCCCTCTTCCATAAGTTGTGGGACCTAGAATTGGTTTGTGAGCTGTACTTCAAAAGCTTGTGAACCTCATATCACTCAAAAGCCATAGCTGTCTACCCCCAGCCTGCTACACGGGTTATATGTAGTAGCATCAGGACACTGTAAGGTCCTTTCACATTTTTAGACTGTCTCTGGCTGCTGTTAGAAGGCCCACTGTGAGAAATTTACACTGTTTAAAGGGATAGGAAAGCCAGGATATATTTTTGTTATAGCAAGAAACATGTTATATAAAACATTTCTTATGTAAGCAGTGGAATTTCCCAGCCATAGGTAAGGCCTTTTATTTCAAAGAAAATCAGTGTTGTTGCAATAATGTAGTAATTTCATTGTGAGTTAGTGTTTTCACAAATTATCTGGTTTACTGAACAATGCAAAAACAACTTTGACCATTTTGTTCTCAAATTCTGTCTGAGAATGCAGTTTCTACAGACCATCTCAGGAAATTTTGGACTGTTTCCTACTTCCTGCCTTATCTGCTGTGGGAAGCAGTATTTTTAGTCTTATTTATTTATTAAATGAGCAGAGGGAACAATTTGAAATTGCTGTAATATTTTTTTCTTCTCCTGGTTGCATATTGAAGTTTTCATAGGTGTATTTTGAGATGAAGAGTGTTTAAAATTTTCAACTGTGGGGATGGATCACAAGAAAAGTCTCCTGAAAGTCATTGTTTCTGTTTTGAATTTACTGATAAGCTATGACTGAGCAAACTAGTTCTTTGACTGGAGGAGTGTGAATTACCTTTACCCATGTATAGCTGCATGGGAACTGAAGGTGTGGTTACTGAAGTCACATATGGATTCAAAATTGCCAAAAATCTCTTTTTGGAAAAATAAATGCCAACACAAAATGAATAAAAGCTTGTGGAAAGCAAGTATATAAAGAATAAGAGCATAACCAAAAAGATCATTTTTAAAAAGAGAAGTGTATAATCCCAGATAATTTGAAGTGGAAAATTCACTTTGTTTCTAGAGAGCACAACATCTCCCATAAAAACAAGAGGAGGATGGAATATTGTTAGCCAAAAGTGTAATGGTTGGCTGAGGACCTTACAGAAGAAGGGCAGTACCATACCTTGTTCCTGCATGGTTTGGAAAGAGCACAAAGGCCGCATGATACTGAGAGCCGTTTCTTATCTCCATTCATGTAGAGTCTCATCTTAATGCAAGAAGGAGAAAAAAAAACAAGAGCACTGGTAGCACAGTTGATCCAAAAAGGGTAGAGGGGGAAATGTATTCTAGTCAACCTTGTTGGGGAATATACACTCTATTAAAGTACCCCGGCTTGCCCAGTGCTGCCTCTTTCCACAGGAAACAGAGATTCAGTGTGACCCCTTTGGTAGGGGTCTATGGTAAATGGTGTGAATGTCATTAGTTTTACTGAACTGTGAAAAAATTGAACTATATTGGGCCAAAGGCTGCTAATTCATCTTGACCAGTAAGTCTCAAAATTGAGTCATCCAGGGTTTGGTCTTTCAGCTGTCAAACATGATGTCTACTTTGAATTTCTTTGGTACTTTGGCTGAAGATCAGAGATCATCCCTTCCTGTGGGAAACCTAATTAGACTGATGTCCAGAGATGCAGAGAGGGAGGAGAGGAAGACAAGCTGCAAAAATAAAATGTGGATAAAAAGCAAAAATCCAGCTTCTGGATCCTATCCTCTTAGTTTGGCTAGTGGCCTATGGGAAAAGGAGAGGACTTTTTGCTTGCAAAATAAGATCCCTTTTAGACACTTTTTTGCCTTCAAAGATAATCCATGGAGGATTCACAGAGTGAGCTGAATAGTAGAGACTGCCCAATGAAAGCTTACACTGATTTATCAGTTATATTGTAGAACACCCAGAACTCCTGCATTGGAACTACTTGGAAGGTGTCGGTACACTGTTAGTTTAATCAAACAAGCTTACTATTTGAAACTTTGTTTCCTATCACCTGCATGTGTAGGTCAATATTTAGTTTCTACTTCAGTGTATTTCTTTGCTTGTAAGTCAAGTTCTCTGCATATTTCTTCCATTTTAATATATCTTCATTATTCATATCCGTTAAGAAATTAGACCAGTTAGTCCTTTGGCATCCCTGTAAATGCATATTTTCATTTTGACCTATTCCCCTCCAGAACTGACAATAATTATTACAATATTTTAATCTCATTTGAGTGCTGCCAGTGGCCCTGATCTTTTCTTACCAGGAACTCTAACACATCTATCTATTACATTCCCATAACATTCTCAAAGTGCCATTTTTTTCCAAGCAAGTGATCACAAAGAGATCTCCTATAGCTTCTCTTGCTATTTCCCTTTTTAATGATGTGCTCTGCAGTTTTCATGCTTCATTATCTAGTATTAGTTTCTCACTTTTTCAGCATAAACTGGTGTAAAGAGAGATGGTACTGGCTGGCACAGGTGATGCTGTCAGGGTGCCATGAGAGCCAGCAGCTCCCTAAGGGAAGGTGAGCGAGAGCTGGCGGGGGTGATATAGCTGGCAGGGCAAGAACCTCCCCAGCCAGGGCCTGCACCACAGTACCCAAGCAAGGTGAACAGGGCAGACCCAGAGGTGGCAGCCAGGTCCAACCAATGGTCCAGATCACAGCAATGAGGCAGGTGTAAGGTCAAGCTGGAAAGTCAATTCACAGGTTTGGGATCAGGTCCTGTGATCACCAGGAAGGTCCATAGTGATGAAGCAGGGCTGAGGTCAAGTTGGGAAATCAGTCCACAGTTTGGGATCTGGATCAAGGGGGTCCATGGCCAGGAATGGGCATGACTGTGACTGAGCTGGAGAACAGCACTTCTTCAGCATAGCTCAGACAGGGAGCAATGCCCCCAGCTGAGTTTAACATAGAGCTCCAGGGCATGGGCAGGGTGTGGGCAGAGGCCACAGGTGAGGCTGGTCAGGGCCATTAAAGGCTATTAGTGCCCTCAGGGCCCTGACAGATCCTGATGATGCAATTCAAGCAGCTATACTGGGAACTTGATCCAGATTTTAAATGGTGATCTGTGAGCTAGACCTGGAAAACTTAAAAGTTTATCAATCCGTAAGGTAACATTTTCAAGAGACCAAGCTCTAGGCCACAATGAACACCACAGATTTTGTTCTGGATACAGAATATTAATTCTGAATGAAAACAAGCATTAGTAGTGTTGTGGAAGAATATAATGGTGAGATCAAGATATGAAAATCTCGCATGTGAAATCTTTTGAGAGGGAACATAGAATTATTGGCAGAAAATGTCAAAAATAGCAATGAGGTTGAAGGTCTCCTGTATCTCAGAAGAGTTTGTTTTGTGCTTAAGAATACACAGACAACTTGGGGAAGAAAGATCCTTTGAATTTAAAAAGAAATAATTGAATGTACAGATTTCTGTGCTCTTTGAATAGAGGTGCCAACTAATCTGAATGCATATGCTTCCATCCATATTTTTATCACTTATTTACATGCATAGACACACACTTGCAGTTAAGCATCTGTGTTAAAAATGCACACAAGAGCCATATACGACTTTGAGCTTGTTTTTGTTAATATTATATATCAGGCCAGTCAGACAAATAGCAATAATATTTCTCTTGCTTGCTCATTCTTGGATGTCTCATTTACATATTTATGCAGCTCCTATTTTGTTTTTAAAATAGAGTCCTATGAAATGATCTGCCTAGGCTTTCACAAGGACACAAATCACAGAGCTTCTGAATTTTTGATTAACTCTATCTACTTCATTTTTGCAATTCTGGACTTTCCCTGAACAGGTGACTATGCCATCATTTTTCCCTTTACTTCAGCAAAGGCATAATGGTTTCAGAATGAACTCTTAAGTGTATTTAGCATCTGTGTCAACATCGTCCATAACAAAATAAACTTATTTAACATCAGCTTTTTCATATTTATCTTGTAGAACTGACTTACTATACTTTCATTCTAATTTACCTAATACCAACAGTAATAAAATTGGATGAGCTTTGCATTGTGTTTGTGTGTTTGTTAATTTTCCTTAAAGCAACAAGCAGATTAAAAAACTACTAAAACAAGAAGAAAAGAAATGGAGCAAATCAAAACAGACTGTAACATAAAACCAATGAAGATACTCACAGGATTCATTACACAGTGACATAGCCTTGCAGTTATGACCTGTGTGCCCCTTCTGTCTGCTTTGTACTCAGTTGTGCTATGCCTGCATATAGACTGAAAGGCCAGCAAGGAAAGAGCTGCATTCTGGATTTTGGGGTGCAGTCTTTGTGCTATGCCTCCAGAAACATAACACATGCTTGTACCAACATCAGATTATAACAGAGGTGAAAATTCAGCTCTGCTATCAAAACCCAAAATAGAAAATAACTTCCTTTTTTTTCTTTTCTTTTAACACATTTGGTGAGCTGCTGCATCCCATAAGCAGTTTCTAGTTTGATTTCAGTCTCACTGAAACTAAAAAAAAGTTTTAGAAAAGAGTTCTCATGAAATTCTACTTTTTGAGCAACTCTCAGTGGCTAATGAGGATAGGATGTTGAAAACAGGTTCCTGAAGCTGTTATATTCCTATTTGAGTGAGATGGTCAGTATAATGTTAGTCCTGCTAATAGGTCTGCAAGAAAGGGGAGTAAATTTGCAATGCAGTCAGTTTGTGAGCCTGCTTGATAATGTATTAGTTGATGCTGATGTAGAAGGATTGTGCTGATTTGTACATGGTTGAAAAAATCATCATTACTTTTAGAGAGAGATTTTCAGAGTAGTAAAAGGAAGGTTGTGAAGGGTAATCTGTTATTTTCTGCAGTAGAGGGACACTCTGCCAAGAGGGAGCAGTATCCTTTTACTTCATTTCCTCTGAACTCTGTTTCGACTAGGACAAACTGGATCGCAGCATTCACTAAAACAATGAAAGTAATAGGCATGTTTTGCCAGTACCTGGGAGCAGAGCCATTAATATACTTTTTCTGGAAGGTGCCAGTGTGTCTCCCCAACTATATATGCAGTTCTAATTAAGATGTAATATTTACTACCGTCTTTCCAAACCAGAACAGATGTTGCATTCCAGTGAAAGATTCTTCCAAGATGACTGGAGAATTTAGTGACATATGGAAATTAATGGGATTTTTGTGGTCAAATTTGTCTTAGCATCACTTACTATGAGGAAGTCTTGATTTGTGCGTGCAGCCTTTGAGGCTCTTCCACCGCGTCAGTGCAGCAATATTACTGAAAGTGTTGGGTCAAACCACTTCTCTCAAGGTGCTTATAAACATTCATGGATATAACACCTCTGAGGGCTGGATGAGCATCTTAATGCCAATACATGAATTTAGGCAGGGAGAAGTTAGCTTGCCTAAAGCACAGGAACAAGCTGGTTGGAGCAATGGGAATAATCTTGACTGGTATTTGAATGTAGATGGATGCTAAATTGTACCCTTCCCACCAGTGAATGCACTGGGACCTCAGCAGGAGGCCAAGGCTGTGCCAGGTGCTATATCCTCTGCTCCTTACGTGGCGAGCCCATACCAAAAAGCATAAGCAGTGGCTCAACCTGTCAGCCTCTGTGTTGGTAGGACCAGTGCCAGCTGTGATCTAAAAGCTGGAGACTGTGCTAGTGTGGCGCTGAGCCCAAGTGCATGTGTCCTGCCCATCGGCACACCTCCATGGGGCGCATGTGCCCCAGCTGCATAGTTCAGGTTCCCCCAGAACACAGGCAGCAATCTACTGGGTGCACATATCTCAGGAAACCTGCCAAAATCAGTGCACTGGGGAGAATTTGGTCCCTTCTCTGTGCAGACTCCACACTCAAGGAGAAAACATTTTGCAGCACTAACAAGAACAGAATTTGGTCCAGTAGTTCTCAAGCAGACAAATGTCGAATGCACAGAATTAAAGGAATACTCGCACTGAAGACTGATCAGCTGCACAAATGACTTAGCTTTGCTTTCCAGATCCTCCTACGTGTCCCCAGAATAGTCGGTGCAGTTTGCAGTTACACAGTTATCCTATTTCTGAGTACATTTTGCTCTCTTTTGTGCTGGTGAAAGAGACACTCTGCAAGAAGAGAAGCAAGAGGTTCACTACATTGCATGTGGGTAAAATTGAGGCAGAGAAGAGCATATGCAGGTATGACTGTTTTCATGGCTATGTGCACCTCCGTAGCAGGGTAAACACAGGTTTCGTAAATAACAAATGGTATTGACATTTCCTCTGTGGGCAGCGCTCATGCTTTGTGGGGATGCCTCTCGCTCGCACACAGCCCTGCTCTGTTATGTAAAGCCAGGCATGCGTGAGCTGATTGCCAGAGACAAGCGAGGAAGAGGGGGACCTCGGTGAAGACGAGTCAGATGGGGACAGGGAACATTGTGTCTTTTGTGGAGTGATGTCATGGGGAAAGCACGACCAGAGCCTTACTTGTGCAGCCTCCCGAGGGCCCCTTGGCTCCCAAAACAGGCTGCCAGAAACTGCAAAAGGCAGACCTGCTGGAGCACCGAAAAATTATACATGAAGAAAGTAAAAGCCTTGGGGGGAAATGTAACTCGCTTGAGCAATTGTGGAATACAAGTTCTGGGGCGGGTAGGAGGGCATCATGCAGTTGTTTCTGTGGAAACCGAATCCTCTGCATCACATAGAAGATAGGAGCCAAAATCCTGCCCAGCCTGACTGCTGCTCACATGACAAGCCAAAAGCCCCTGCTCCACACCTCTAAGTGCTCTCCTAAGACTTTGCCAGTTTCTAGGCCCTATGTCTAGAAATGAGGGTTTCTGAAGCTGCAATAGTGTTCACACAACCTTGCTGTCAAAATATATTAAGGTTCTTCTCTGAGAAATGCCAGAGGCATTCTCATTATTATTTGCTGTTACAGGAATGTGCAGTTCCCTCACCCCCCCTCCCCTAATGAGACTGAGGAAAAAAGTGGGTTTAAAGGGATCACCTGTGGGGCTTTTTACACTGCGGAGGTTCAAGGAGAGATGGTGGCTGGAGAGTGCATTTTGGAATTGGGCTTCTGGGTGCAAATCATCTGCTGAACGAAAACACGCTGCCTATCTGTGTTATTTCTGCTGTGTCTGAGGAAATGAGTGCAGGGTTTTACTGCAGAGGGGAGGGGGAGTGTCAGAGGACAGAGGAAGAGAAGGGAAAAGAAAAGGGTGATAAGGGCTGAGCAGGCCTCTCATTAACTTCTCTTGGTCTGTGCATATTCCAAGTTTTGGGATATGAAAAGAGATTGCTCTCCAAGCCCTGGATATAGAAATCTTTTTCTTTTTTTCTCTTCTGACAGCTGTGTTCACTACAGTGTACGTTTTCATGACAGTTTTGTATTCATCAGTTTTCTTATACCAGAGCCAGAGGCACGTTGCACAGCAGGTTGCTGCAGATAGGAAAAGCTGGTAGTCATATCTCTGCTGCACCATCCGTATGCAAACCCTATGCGTGAGAGAAACCTCTTAAATGTCAGGCTAATCTGCAAGTATAGATGAAGGAGAAGCCATGGCATAAAATGATCATGCAGGAGCCATTTTGACACTCCTGCTTGGAGACTTCTTGTACCTGGTGGAATGAAAATAGGGACATTTGATAAATTCCTCAGGAATAAAAACAACATTGGTGATATTAAGAGTATTGTAACTAAAAAGAGACTGCCAGTGTTATTGGATGTTACTGGAAACTGAGAAAATGTAATATGGAGATACATCTGCCCTATTCCTTTATTGTTTCCTTCGTAGCCATAATTAGCTGCTTTTAAAAAGTCTAGGTGAGATAGACCTCTCTAGCTGAGTACAGCTATTCTGGTATTCTGCTACAGTTCCTTCTGCTAGGAATAGTCCCACTGAACTCAATGGCACCATTCATGGATGTATTATTATAAATTACCAGTAAATATTCACAGGATTTTGACTTTACTGAGGTTGATGCATTGGTCTAACTCTTTGGATATCAGCGGAGATACCATTTACATTGTTGTGAGAGGGAGAATCAAGCCTTGCTGCTACTGAAATTTTTTGGGGGTGTGCTGTTGGATCTGAGGTACATGTTATAAGGCTGCAGTGTATTTTAAACATGACTCAAAGAAAACAAGTGTCTGAACCCAGAAAGGGAGACCTGACTGAATCCCAAGAGAGGGGCTGGAGCTGGGAGGAATTTTGCTACAGTAATGATTAGCATCTTCTGTGAAGAAGAGAGCAGGAAGAATGTGAAGCATTTGTCGTATCTGCATTGAATTGTGACAAGAGATTCACCCTCTATTATGTGCACATTTTAGTTACAGTTAAATTCCTGTGTGCGTCACTTCAACAATTTTCAAGGAAAGGTCAGGAGGAGGTGGGCACTGGAGCAGCTAATTTAGCATTGTACTGTACCCATTTTTAGATTCTTGGGATTTTATTCTGTATTAAAAATAAGAAGCTGTGGTTTACTCCAGGATTACTGAATGGCCTCTGTTCCTCTGATACCTAGAGGAGGTTGACAATCATTCTCCCTGTGTTCTCCTTGGAGCTACTTTATTTGCTGGCAGGGAGGAAATTGTTCATGTTTCATTTGTGCTACCACTGTGCCAGCTGCCAAAGCTGGAATGTTTGTCCGTTAGCCTGCATCAGTGGTAGCGGTTTCCTTTTGGACCGTTATTATTATTATTATTATTATCATTTGTATGATGGCAGTGCCTAGATGGATGTCCCTCTGTGTTAGGCATTGTGCCAACATGTTAGGAACAGGTGTAGGCAGGTGAGGCAGAAAATGAGCAGGAGGGGGCGAATTTTCTTCCCAAATCTTATAGAAAAGCTGGGAATAGAGCCTCAAACTCCTTCTGCATGTCTCTTGCCCCTCATTGGGTCTTACTGAAAAACCTGCTTAAATATCCACTGTAAATACCATCTGCAAGGGTCTGCTCCTCCCCAGTTTATGAAGCAAGGTTTCTTATAAACATCCTCATTCAAATCTTTAAATTATCTGTCAAGTTAGAAAAGGGAGAATTTTCATTTAATTTCACCTGGTCCTTATGGTGGGGTCTGACTGGCATTTCCTGTAATAGGGGGCCCCTACTGCTTTGGAGGGTGTCTTCTGATTGACTCATAGGGTCCCATGGAGAGTCCTTTCAGGCCTGGATTTTAGGATGTTGCCATTTTAGTTTAGGCCCAAACCTACTGAGCCCCTTCTGCAAAAAAATGAGACCCTTCTCAGTCCTGACCAACACTTGGCACCTTCTGGGACTGGGTTCAGATTCAGAGTTTCAGCTTGGCCATGCTGAAATCCATCCCCAGATCTCTGTCAATCATTTCATCTTCTAGCATTTTGCTGCTCCCTTTGTTTGGAGCCATGGAGGCTGGTGGCAGTGTTTGTACCCCGCAGAGCTTGCAGTGCCAGAACTGAACCACTGAGCGGCATTGTCCATCCAAGAACGCCGGACATGCACTTGGATGCTACCTATGGTGCCAAATACCTTACACCTGCCGCTACCACTGCCACAAATGCATCCTTCTCTCCGCAATCACAGCACTGATGAGGCTTAGGAAACCTGTCACTCCTGTTTGCATTGTCACAGGTTGCCCTATAAGGCTTCTTACATCATATGGGTGAGGGATTTAGGTAGCAGATGGAAAATACCCTTTAAAATCACCCTCAAAAGTCAAAGTGTTCTGCATTTATAAAATGCAGAGTTCCTATCAGAGAATTGTAAAAAGTTGGCTGATAAATAAAAACATTGTTATGTCATCTAGGCTAAGTCCAAAGACAGTGTAAATCACCAAACAGGTTTCATGATTTACAGCATTTGAGCTTCGTCTGAAGTGTTTTGATTTTTTTTTCTCTCCTTTTTTCTTTCTGTTTTTAACATGACATTTGTGGCTCCAGCTTTTCAAATGATTCAATATAAAACTTATACGTTGTTGTTATCAACAACACTGTCTTTTCAGAGTTATTTTTTTTCTTGAAGATGAAACTTAGGATCAAAAGGTTTCAACTTTAAAATAATTCAGAGCTTTTGCTGTTTGCCATTCTGTGGACAATATTTCTAGCAAATGGCTTTATACCATGTTTTCTATTTTCATTTTCTGAAAATTGTGACTATTTTTTACCTGGTAAATCTGGGTGTCTGATAACTAACAGTTTAGTTCTTAAATTACTTTAATAAGTCTTAGTAAAGATATAAATAAAACTGGTAAAGGGGAACAGTTCAAATCCTGTCAAACAGAAAGAGGATCTGCACTTTCCATTAGTTCAGTTCCTTGATTTTTTTGACCAAACATCATCCCTCTAGTCCTCCCAGTCCTAATTTGAGCATGACTGGCTGTGGCTGGTCTTAATCATGGTCCTATGCATGAATTCATCTTGGAGTCCTGGCCCCCACATCAGGCAGACTAGGGACCTGCCTGGAAGATGCCACACTCCTTTCTGATAGAGTCTTTCCCACAGAAAACAAAAGCAGAGGGAATAACTGGTTTTGTATACCTCTGTCTTGCCCTGGTATGGGGTCATGATGTGTGCATCCAACTCCAGGAACTGGAAGTCTCCTAGGTTTACCAGTTTCTGTGTGGCCACTGCGCCTGCTTTGCCTGCTGGAGTCACTTCCCTCTTCTACCTTTCCCTGGCCTCTCTTTCAGCCCAGAGCTGTGCAATTTCTGTGTTCGTTTCTGTGAGCCAAAAAAAGGTATTTTGGAGAAGGCAGTCAGGCATGACATATTGCCATTTTGGAGAGAAGGCTGGCTTCTGTAGTCTAGCCCATTGCTGTTATATTTTTAAACACAGGAGTTAAGTACTTCATACAAGGCAGGGTTGGGGGGGAGGTGTTGCCAGTTCTTCGTGTAACAAAATGGTTTTGGTTTATGTACATTAGAAGAGGATAGTTTTGTGGTTGACAACCAGAGCTAAGAGCCAGAGGAATGCGTATTTTTTGCTGCCAAATTACTTGAGGTATGACCCCCTACCAGCAATTAATAGCTTGGTTGTGCTTTCAGTCAGACACAGTGCTTAGAGGAGAGACTCAGAGCTGCAGTATCTAGGGAGACCCTCATGCCCAGCTTCCCAAGGACATGTGCAGTACCTAAATCCCACTGCAATCAGTGGCCCTACATAACTACTGGGGACCTTGTATGAAGATCAACTGTAATGCCTTAATTGTTACCCTCTTGTGTCAGCGAGTTAACATAAATGCAGCAAGGCTAACCCCAGCACAGTCACTACCTGGGTGGACATTCTCCAAGCACTTAGGGGAGTCCGTGGCTGCACATCTCTGCTGTATAACAAAGTACATTGTTTTATCTGTTTTACATGTTTAAAGAAAAAGTAAAAGAATGAGCTTGTGGCCTTCTTTCTCTCTCTTCCCCAGATCAGAGCAAAATTCTTGTAGAAGAACCTTCCTTCCTCTCTCAAATGCTTTAACCCAAAGACTGCTGCCATGACAAACATGGCTTTTCTGAAAGAAATACAGGCAACAGAGAGTCCCTTTGCCTGTCCCATCCTTTCACTGGATTTGAATTGAGAAAGTCCGTTCCCTGACAGTTGGTCATCCAAGGCTAAATGAACTCTGTCAGCTCTGCTTTGGGCAATTTCCTTCTTGATCCCTGGCATTTTCTTCCACAGTCGGTGCAGGGTGCAGGCAAATCAGGCAGCTGCCGAGTGAAGGGGATGGCCAGACCTGCACAATGTCCCAGCACCTGTTTGCTGATGCCATAAGGCTTTAGAGGTGGGTGGCACATTGCTGCCTTTGGCTGCATTCACATCCAAGGCTCCCTGCCCTCCTCATGCTCAGGTCTCCATGTGGAAGGTACAGAGTCACCTCCCATACCCAAGCAGCTAGCTGTTAGTGTACATAACAAATTTATTCCCTCTGCCCTTGTTGTATCCTGCATCTCAAGGCCTTCCTCCCAGCTGAAAACAGAGTGTAAGGGAATGACCTACCCATCTCCCTAAAATTACTTATGAGTGGAAAAGCCCTTTGTCTGCAATGTGTTTATTTAGGATTTCTTTCAGTTTGTGTTGCCACCATGCCTGGAGGCCCCAACTGAGGCTGTATGCATAATAGCATCTGTACAAGCACATCATAAAAAGGTGGATGTGTCCTGTGGATGCTCCCAGGAAATGCTGACAAGTATTACAATAATACAAATTGATGAGGGCAGACAGAGCATGTCTAATACAGCACACTGAAATATGCATCTGCTTTTTGGCAGAGGTTTACTGTAAATAAATAAGAATCAATTATTTCTGATTTCTGCACAGTCATTGTTTCTTTCACATATGACAACTGAGAAGGATGCTGAGAAGAGAGGAAGAGGTTGTTTCTAACACTGTGGCTGAAACCCATTAGTAATAGAAGAAATGGATTTTCTGTTTTCTCAGATCTTCAGATCATGACTAGCTACCTTCTTGAGAGACCCTCCTTAGTCCAATGCAAGTCATTGGGGTCACCTGGAATGACACCATCATAGGATAATTTAGGTTGAAAGGGACCTTGCCAAGCCATCTAGTCCAACCCTCTGCTCAAAGCAGCACCAACTACATCAGGTTGCTCAGAGCCATGTCCAGTCAACTTTTAAGTATCTCTGAAGATGCAGATTCCACAGCTTTTGGGGGAAACTTATGGCACCATCGGAGTGATTTTTTTTTCCTGCTATATAGTCTGAATTATACATGTTGCAGCTTGTCTTTTTTCCTATTATTGTGCCACTCCAAGAAGAATCTGAATCCTTCTTCTCTGTATCTTTCCCTTAGGTTGTTGTAGAAAACAGTAAGATCTCCCCTGAGCAAACCTCAGTCTCTGTGACCTGGCCATCTTGGTGGCCCTCCTCTGGGATCACTTTCCAGGGACTGAGCTGAGACTGACTGAGTTGTAGTTCCGCAGATCCTCCTTCTTACTCTTCTTCAAGAAGGATGTGATATTTACTTTTCCAATCAAGAACCTCCTGATTGCCATGGCCTTCCAAATATGATAGAGAGTGGCCTTGCAATGACTTTGACCAGCTCTCTCAGTACTATCTGATGCAGCCCATCTTGTCCCATAGTCTTGTGCATGTCCAATTGACTTAGATGCTCCCCAGCTCTATCTTCCTCTACTGTGAATAATGCTTCACACTCCTAGTCTGCTAGTAATCTAGCATCTAGCAAGCTAGAGACATGGGAGGCTTGAGGGCTAACATTGTCAGCAACAACAAAGGCAAAAGAAGCATTGAGTACCTTGCTGTTTTACATGTCCTTGGTTACTAAGTCCCCTGACCCACTGAGTGGAGAGTCAACATTTTCCTAAGCCTTTTTGTTGCCAGTACACTACACTTAAACTCATATTGTTGCCTACTTATTTTCAGTTCCTGGGACATGTTGTAGTATAAGCAAGCATAAAACTTGCTAGCATGGGAAAACTCTGTCAGGAAAACAAAGCAGCAAAGAATTCACCATAGGACCCTGCATACCCAGACCAGCGGATTGCAGTGTATGTTCAGGTTTCCAGCCTTTGCTGAAGTCCCTGCTGCCACTTTTCCACTGTTGTCGTCTCATTGAACTAACACCAGCAACTGCTGCCTACCCACCCCACAGTCATAATGGCAGGCTGTCCATTAAAATCAATGGGAGTCCTTCCTTTGTTTTCACATTGCTTAGACTTTGGACAAAACCTTGTGGCTTACAAGTGTTTTGATGTTCGATCAGGAAAGAAAGTTTGATTACAGAAAGCAGTGTGGAGTGTTTGAATTTTTACTTCTCACAACTGCTCCATGGCCCAGTCTTATTTGTTTTGCTAACTGACCTCCCAGCTTTTTTGTTTGCAGCACAAAGAAACAGCGTAAATGCTGTGGAACCATGGGATGCAGAATGCATTCAAATCCCGGCAGAGTAAGCTACCTCTTTGTCAGCTCCAGACCTTCTATCATGTCATTCAGATGCTTCTTGGAACTGTTTACAACTGTGTACCTTCTTTGTCCTCTCACCCTGAAGATCAAATAATTCTGATGCCAAGATGCCCGGTTTGAATCATCAAAATAATGGTGACTGGAGACCAGGAGCAAATAAATGGCTGTTAAAGGCAAAGATGTATGGGAGAAAACAAATTTATCATGACTGGTTAGCAAACACACACATGTGAGATCACTTTGAGTGTTCAAAGGAATACAGGTTACTTTCCTGAATGTGGAAGTGGGATTGAACAGTTTTTGAACCCATGCAAGATAGGACTCAGTAATACCATGTGTGCTTGATTAAAATGATTTATACCAGAACAAGAGGAAAATCATCCCACTGAAAGGAGACATTTGACTAGTTATCTGAGTGCTGCTGAGGGAGTAAGAAACCTGAATTTGATTTCCTGACCTACCACAAGGCAAATCATTTAGTTGAGACACCTTATCCTATGCACCTAAATAGCTTTAAGAATTTGGACATTCATTTCTTCACCTGTAAAATGATGATGATGTTGATGGTAGTAATATCTCAGTGTTGTGAGCTACTTGGACATTGTGTTACTGGTAATCCTATCAATACCTTAATATAAATTAAATAGAAATAGTGTTACTTTACTGCAGACTGCTTTATCCTAGTCTAGATGTGGCCCTTAAGATCAGTAGCTATTTTTGCTTATTTTTAATATATAAGTTCCAATTCTTCAGTTGTTTTTTCCGTCTTCCAGTAAAGACTGCCGGAATGGTCACACCTTAGAACCAGTCTCTTTAACTCTGAGGAAAACAGGATTTATCCTGCCACTCCCTGACTTTTCCATTTTTATGAAAACTACTCTGGCTATATCCATATGGTATAATATAGGCTTTTGATCCATGCCAGTAGAATACTGCATCACCTTTTATTACAGTCTTGATGTCCTAACTGTATTTTACTATCAGTAATGCATAAATCTTTTTTTCTGAGAAGTAGTCTTCCAAGTGATATCCATAGTACTGGGAGGTATTCCAGAGAAATAATTATTCAAGGAGAAAGAAGAATTCAACTGTTTAGAACAATTCCTATTATAAAACTGCATTTGTCATTTCTATGCTGCCATATTAACATAAATGTAAAAGCAATGGCATAGAATAGCTAGAACAGGGGACCAATGGTCAGTACACTTGGCTTCTCTTTCTGGGTGCAGTGTCCCTTTCTTCTGTTTTAGCATGGGTGATCACCATCATCTCATCTCTTGGTTAGGAATGATTTTTAATTAGTTGTGGATGATGTGCTCCATGATCTTTTGAAGGCATATCATAAAAGGAGAGAGAATGAAAAAATGAGAGGAAAGATTTCAGTTTCTGGACATGGAAACCTTCTAAGCAACCAAAATGATGTGGTTATAATCTCTTTGAGAGCAGAATGCACATTTTTTGGTACACTTTGTGTTACTTACAGTTAGAATGATCTTGTTTTTGGTGTAGAATCAATGCTGAGATACTTGATCACAACCAGTCATTTTTCTCTTCTTGAGGCTGGTTCCACAGTTTGCAAAAGCAAAGGTCTGTGTTGAACCATGGTTTTATGGCAGGCTGTAACCAAACTAAGTTCTAACAGTGCTTGATTAGACAACTCAGAGATTAAAATCCTCTTATTTGAAGATTATTAGGGTTCAGAAGCCACTCCCAAACCTAGATCCACTCCTAGTACGAGGCTCTGTGCTACTGAGGGAAGCAGACCAAGATTAATAAAGCATTATAAAGTCTATTTTTTATACTCAGTCATTACTTCCGTGTAAACAGATTACAGTGCTTTGCATGGGGAGGAGTGTGAGCTTCAAGAGCTGGTGAGCCATCAAAGATGATAATTGGAGTTTCTGGCTGTGGATAGACACACACACACAATCCCCACAGCAAACAGAGAGTAGAGCCTGAGCTGCAAATATGAATGTCATTGCTCTGTGCTCATTTTCATTTCTAGTCAGTGAAATAATTCACTATGTCAATAGTACACAGGAGGCATGGATGATAATTTACATTCCTTTGTAAAGGCTTTCAGATGATTATACTTCCCTCACAGCCAATCCTATGCTAATGAGAATTCTCTGATTTCAAGACACTGCCTGGCTTAATGTTCATGGACTCTGCACCAGGCTAAATGACCTGTGGCATAGCTTTAATTAAGGAAGATGGCCACGTAATTAGAATAACAATGGCTCACTATCAATTTCTGCAGCAGGTCTCAGCCCCTGGGTGGTACGTCATTTGTGTGCACTGCCTGCGTGTGGGTGGACTACTACATGAAAGGCCCAGAAAGGAAAGCCTTGTCATTTCTAAATGGGTATTACATAAACTGCACCCTTTGCAGTATCCCTGAAGTAGCAGATGCAGCTTATTATTGCAAAAAGAGAAACAGAAACTAGCATTACACAACCCAAACCCAAGGAGAAGGTCAAATGAAACTGATCCCTGCTCTTTTGGCCCACCTTTTTGAGCAGCTGTAGTAAAAGGTTTGTCAATGCTTAAGCCTAGGAGTTGGCAGCTCTGTGGAGAGTGGAGCATTTGTCAAAATATCTGGGTGCCCAGTTGTACTTCCCTCCTCCATACCTCATAAGGCATGTTCTACAGTGACAGAAGGTATCCTGGATATTTTAGGCTAGGATTTTACCTGCCAACTATAAAAATTCCTGTGTGATCAGAGAACTGCTTAGAAAAATAAGGCACCATTATCCATTAAGCATTGTGTTTTCCAGATAAAGACTTGCATGAAAGTGATTGGCTCTGAACAACCTGATAACTTTGAAGAAATTTGGATGTGGATCTATCTCTGGTAGTGACTAGCTTCCTTGTGTGTGTTCGCGTGGTACTGTAGTCAGATAAAGACCTGCTTTTCAAACATAGCCTGTGGACTCGAATTCTTTTACAATATAGATTATTTAAAACTGCATTTAAAAAAAAAAGCACCAAATCTGGTCCTATAGAAGCTCCTGTGAGTCTTAGCTGTCATCTCAGCTCTCCTGATGTACCGTGACTAGACCCTCCTGTCAGCTTCTGTCCCAGTCACCCTAGACAATCCTGCTGCTCTTCTGACTCTCAACCCATCATCTCAGAATATGGTTGAAGTCTTCAGCCCAAGACTACCTTGCAGACTTTTCCTGTGTAACTTTTCTAAAATGTGGTCCTTCCTATCTATCTACATAACAGCTCTGGCTACCGGGTTGTCTCATTGTTTCAGTGACTTGACAGCCTGGCTAGCTCTCCCATACAATCATGAAGCATAAGGACCTTCAGGGGTCATCTCATCTTACCCCGCAGCAGCTTCCACAGTGACGGCAGATGTCTAACATGCATGGAGAAAACAAATCTGCAGTCTTCCTAGACAATCTATCCCAGTGCTTTGCTATCCTTACAATTAGAAAGTTTTTTTCCTTATGTTTCACTGAAATCTCCATTGCTGCAGGTTAAATACTGTCCTAACTAACATACATACGGGTGCATATTCATTTCTCATTTGCAGCAATCTTTTATGTGCTTGAAAACTGCTATTGTGTCCCTTCTCAGACGTCTGGTCATTCTCCTTGTTCTCCTTGACATCTCTACAATTGGTCCCTACCTTTTCTAAAGTGCACTCTATCTGCTTGTTGTTTTCTGAGTTCAGTTGCAAGTTTCCCTAGATTAGAAAATATCTTTTTATTCTGTCTGTGTGCACAGGGGCTTGTAGATCCTATAAAAATAAAAAGATAATATTATTAGAATCATATCATGAAACAGTAACAAGGATAAAAATAATTATAGGAACATCTTATCTGTATAAGGCCACTTCAATAAATAGGGTGGTGCAGGGATAAGCAAAATCAAGCCTTTCATATGATATCCAGATGAGCTGCTTCATTGTCAGGCTGAGGAACCTTAAAAAATAACATTTCAGAGATCTGGTTACAACATGACACAAGATTGACTGACGTTCTAATTAGTCTGGTGGACAACAGACTTGTTCCTACAGAACAGGAAGCTAATTATTTTTGTTTATAATAAACTCTTCAGATTTCACTATTAACATCTGCTCTTTACCCTTGGCACAGGCACAATACACAGCCAATTTTATTAACACCCAAATGTTACCAAAAGAGGGGTTTTATTTTAAAGTAAGACTTCATTAGTCAACACTATAATAAAGAGCAGTAAACTCAATTATGTGTTGTGTAACTGTGATTGCTTCATACAGAAATTCAGAGAGTGTATAGTTGGTTTTCTTGATTCCTTATGACTGGACTAATATTTTTGTCTGAGATCTGAGGACAAGTCTTCGCTACAGAACCAGTGTAGAGTCTCAGTCTCTTTTTAGCTTGTCTGTGTACCTAGCATGTAAAAAACAAACCTTTGCAGACAAGTAAGTTTTCCCTGAATGCCATATTATTGCATATGAGCTATTTAATGGTTACTACCCAATGTCAGGCCCTCACTCCAAGGCAGATTCAACACTTTCAAGATCTCAAATAGTCTTGTGTGTAGTGTGGGGTAAGAGAAAGGATCAAGAAAATTACTACGAAGCAACTGGCAGTGTGCCCATCCCCTTCTTTGCGTGCCTGTAATGGAAGTTAAGGTTAACTTACATGCCTAGGCATGGGTTATAGCCAAAGCTCTGCTTTGGCTTAGTTGAAGACACCTTCTTTTCAAATCCCTTTGGTGATGATAGTCCTGCATTTTCTCCCACACAAAGGAAGACAACTTTTCCTGCAGTTGCCTGGGAGGACTGCTAGAGCGGTGGTTTACAAATGTTTGGACCAGCAGACTACCAGTAACGTTCAAATTTTCCATGGACCACAGGCTCATACAGTGGGAAAATTAATAATATTTGCTATTTAACATGGTTTAGCAGACCAGTTTCATGCCTTGCAGGCCATGTGTCATCTATTTGGTTTATGAGCTACCATCCATCCCTAGTCTCTCAGGACAAAGATCTGTGGGATTTACCCTGGCCATCTGGATGTTCAGTTGTTTGTATAGTTCTTGTTACTCCAGAGCAAGCCGCCCTTCCCAAGGTAAAGTTTTGGGTCATCTTTACTGGGGTGTGTACTTCTGCACTTCTCTTCTCTTTGGGATTCCCCATCTTTCATCTCTGCTTCTTCCTTGCTTTAGGCCATATGCATGACTAACCTGTCATTCCAGCTCAAATACATTAAACAAGACCCTCCCTGAAACCATCAGGTGCAGCCCTCAGACCTGCTGGGTCCTGTGTATTTTAGCATGAAGCTCCCACCTGCCTCCCTCCCTATCCGCCTTTGCTTTATGCATTTACAATGCAGAGCTGTGGTGTTTCTCCAACTCCACGATGTGTCATGCAGGTATTGCTGGCCAGTGTATCCTCTGATCTGCTAACAGCTAGGGTAGGTAAGTCAGGTCGCACGCTGGAAGAGATGCCTGTACACTGCTCCGTTGTCCGGATTGCCCCCTCTCCAAAGGAGCCCTCTAAGGCAGCATGTGAGCCACCAGGAGCACTCAGAGCTCTTCATTATCCTGTGACCTGGTGTGCTAGCAGTGCTGCAGATGAGACAGGCTGTGATGCCCTCTCAGATTTCTGAAAATCAGATGTGTGACAGGTCTGACTTCGGGCTGGGGGGGGGATGGGAAGCTGACAGGCAAACATATTCAGCCACATTGGTTAGGCAGAGTTCACTGCCCCTGCAGGACTTCTGGCCATTGATAGCAATATGGATGGGGATTTGCACAGGATATCCAACCATGGATCTCATCTATAGAAACATGACCTTACCAGTAGTCTCCTTTCATGTTAGTTTGTGATGCAGGATAGGTAACGTTCAATACATTGTCTATAAAGTGTTGCCTAGTGAAAGAAGTTGTCTAATAAAGATAAAGTAGAAACTTCCTTGTACTTGATAAGAGATTGCATTTTCTGGAGTTTCACTATGGGGCTATTGAATGTTTTCTCTTCTGAGGATTAGACAGCAATCATTACAGGTGAAAGACACTAACAGTTAAATTTATCTCCGCCTGTGGAAATCTTTTACAATAGATCAGGTGAATGATTGCTTAGAAGTGCCTATTTCTTTCTATTGACTATAAAAGGAGCTTGATGTGACTAGCTCGCATGTGTGTGATGTCAGAACTTAAATGAGTCCCACTCCAAAAGCACAATAACCAGACCTAAATCCAGGTGATAGATGTTCCTGTGTCTCCCATTGCTGAATGAAGTGATAGGATCCTTGTGTTGTGGAGCGTCTACAAATATGAATTAATTTTCCAGTACTGTATTTTTAATCTGCTGTGAATGACAGATCCATGCCCCTTTTTTCCTCCATCTCTGGATTCCTTGGGTTATCATTCAGCAATGTATAAGGGACTAGCTCTCCATCCTTCCAGACCTCATGTGAAAGCAGAAGGCCCCCATATGCAACATACATATTTCCCAAGCAGGTGACTCACTCAAACCCAAGCAAGCTAATGGGAGGACCCTTGTTTTGCTCAGTTTCTCAGGAATTTGCTGTGGACACACAAAAGCAAAGGGAAATGCCATTGGGCTACTCATCCCTCACTATAGCAGGCAAGGCATTGAAGAAAATGGGCTCATGGCACCAATTTTGGATATACCCAGACTAAACAAATGTCATGAAAGGCTCACTCATTTGTACATTTTAGAGCTGGCGCAAGGCATATGTAAACACATTTGCAGTATGTTTCCTGTTGTCTTCTGTTCTTGGGCCCCTTCTGGAGTCAAACCATTCACACCAGCAATGGCTGGGTGTTAAATGCCACTGAATCACAATGGGAGCATTTCATCCCCACTTTGCGTTGGGGTTACTGACTGTGACAGGGATGGGTAGCGGAGGAAAGAGCCCCCTGGGCTTTTGTATTGCTTCTGTGATTTAATTCTGCTCTCTGCTGAAGGAACAAAAACCTTAGACTGCATTCATGTCAACAGGATGAACTGACTGACCTCCACCATGATCTCTGTGTTTCCCAGAGCTTAATGGGAAACTGTTTGAATCAGGAAAGATTTTGGTGCAATGTAGTTGCTTCACAGGATGCAGCAAAAGCAGACAAGGAATACACATTACCCAAGGAGGAGGATAAACTATACTAGTATAGATTCTCTTTGCTCTGATTTAACTGATTCACCCCAGTTGTACTACCTATCCTAGGAAATGAGAACCACCCTGGAACTATCCTATTACCTAGAAAAATTACTTTCCCTTTCCCTGAAAGAGTTAAACTGATACAAAAGCTATACATGGATCAGGCCCTATGTCAAGACTACATTGGAGAGGAATGTTGGACTTTGGGATTCACATAAAAACATATGGGAAGAGAAACAGTATTCTGTGTCAGGGCTTTTATTTCACAAGATAAGTGAAAAGGCCTCACTTGTGCAGGTGATGTTCAGGAATAAAAGCCCTTGAGAAACAGAAACCTGTGTAGGCTGGATTGAGGATGTGTGCTCTTACCCTGAGGAGGAGCCAAGCAAAACCCTTCTTCCTCTGAGGCTTCTTTCCTCTCCACTGGACTGGCAGTGATATGAATGATAAGGCAGGACCAGACTGGAAATAAAATGGAAGGGTTAGTTTCTGTCACTAGCAACATGCCTGAACATCTTTCTCCTTGCACTTTTTCATGTAGAGTAGTGCAAAGGACTCTGGAAACAAGTAGAAAGTCTGTCAAACCAGAATGGAGCATTTTTGCCCCTCATTCATTCCGAAATAAGTCACTCCACACAGAAACAGGGCAACTAAGATACAATCCAGCTTTCCAAAAATATTATTTTCTCTCTCTTTATCTTGCATTACAGCATCGAATGAGAAACAATTGTGCTGCTTTTCAGGATGATAATAGTGCTGGTGGAATTAGCCTTCAGTTTGCCACCCTCTTGCTTTTTCTCTTTTCTTGGAACAGGATACAGGGCCAAAGTCATTGCTGCTAAAGAACAAAAGACAGGATGATAAGCAATTTATGTTATGGATACTTATGTAATGCTTTCTCATCCCAGTTCCTGACATCCCCCTATGACTCACTCCACCTTCCCACTGTGAGTGCTCCTGGTCCTGCATGTGAAATTAAACATTGGAAAGCATTTCACAGCAAGAGGGATTTGCTCTTTGACTGCAAGCTCTTCCTTTTCTTAGGAAACATGAGTTAAGCTTGTGTTTAAAGGCTAACTGGTTTCACTTGCTAAACCCGCTTTTATTTATAAGCAAAGCTGCTCTTGCAAAATATGAATCATCAAAGCTTAGAGACTGAAAGGGTAGATGAGGTTACCCACTCCACTCCTTTGCCAGGGCAAGCTTGTACACAGCTGTCTATTCTGTGTCCGGTGTAGTAAATATTTCAAGCAATAGGATTCCCAGCTCTTCTTTGGAAGACTTGTGGCTGAAGAAGCAAATGATGACTTCTGTTTGTTTCTCCTAGATGGAACTTTTCAGATCCTGTAGCATTTGTATACACGAAACATCAAATCAGTATAAATATGAAGCTCTGAAGGAGAAGAAAACAAATGGTAAAACAAGTAAAACAAGCCATGGGCACTGTTAGGTGTAATGACATGGCTGAACAGGCTGTTTTTTCTCAAGTGTATGCTAACCTCTTATCCACTTAGACCTTTCTGCCATTCTTCCATCTACAGCATCCACTGTAGTTTGTTAAAATTAGATCAGGCCTATTTTGTTCCTATGGTTATCCATGAGGCTTTTTTTTCTTCTTCTTTTTCTTTTTCTTTTAAATCAAATCTAACAGAGAACTTATGTTACATGCACTCAGATCAAATTCTTCTCTTTTAGAAAAGACTGTCCTTTTTCAGTACCACCAATCAGGGCTTGAACTCACTTTTGTCCTCCTCTGCTTTAGGTGCATCAGATTCCTCTCTTTCAATACTGCTGATTTAATCTCTTCCTTTTCGCTACTTAAGGCATCTAGGAGCAATTGGAATGAATTTATACCCCTCTTTGGTTTCACACTTTTGCCTCATTTTCTGATGTTGGCTAGATGGACGGACAATTTTGTGTTTTCTTCTCTGGTGACAGCTTCAATTTATTTCATCTGCTGTTACTGTGATTTAGGAGTTTGGCATTTTTTTCTTGTTTAGCTGTCGGTTGCAGTCTTCCCCCCATGCCATAAATGTTCCCCTATTCCTGTAACATTAGCTGTAATATAAATCAGAGTTTTGCATACTGTAGCTGTGTTACAGCTTCATTTGGACTCACTACAAAAACTCAGTTATCTCTTACTATATGACTTCATTCAGCCAAGCTTTTATGTCTAGATATAAATTACATGGTTAAACCTGGATAATCTGAATGGCCTTAAACGTATATTTAAAATTAAATGTACAGGTCAAAAATCTTTCAGAATTGAGACTATGCATTGTAGTGACAATGAATAGTTGAAAACACAAGGAATATGAGCTTCATTCCAAATTTTGCTCATCTCAAGGTCCTTTCATATAAGTGGGTCACCAAAAATTAGAATTTGCAATCCCTCATTTTAGCCTGAGCATATTCAAAAGACTCTGAACAATAAAATGAACCTCAGGCATCCTCGGCAATAGTGATGTATAAAGTGGCATTGGTGAGACAATGTGGGATGGGGTTTATTAAACTGTGTCTTCTTATTGAGTTCTGGAGCAATTAGGTGCTCTCAGCAGGTCTGAAAGGATTTTTCAGCTTTTTTTTTTTTTTTTGTGCTGTTTATTGAATCATAAATCTGTTGACTAGGATCATAGAAATGTACAGCTTTCACCACATTCACTGCATCTTGGTTTGCATGGGAAGGTTACCAATGGCTCTCACATACAGAGTTGCATTGTACAGGAATATATGTTATTAAATGTAATCTTAGTGCATTTTAAAGCAATTTTCACTAAGAAAAAACAGTGCTACAGTAACTTAAGAAATACATATGTGCAGTAAAGTTTTAATGTACTCTTATAGTGCCTTGAGAGAGTTAGCGTCTGTATCCTTCTGTTCTGTTGATGTATGAGAAGTATAACTCATATTTAAAACGGCTGATGTGTCCTTTTTTGGCCATGCTGTATTCCATAGTATCCTGTAGACACAGATGGATTAGTGTTTGATCTCACTCTGTTTTCTCGGTGGCACTGGCAATCTGCACTATAAATTTGTACGGTGCCTGGAGGGTGTCTTTCATTTTATTCATTTGAGTTTCCGACTAACAGTTCTGGCTCAAGCTACAAGCCTGCAAAACAAACCAATTTGTAACCTAGACAAATTGCAGAACTGACATTCCACAACAGGAGCCCAGGAGGTAATGAACATGTCCTAAAGTCCTGAAATTAAAAGAGAGCAAGGAAAGAAATCTGACTTAAAAAAAAGGTAGACATGTTGCATTTTTTTTAGTGCTATCTTAAAATGGAACTGTCCCACAGGTACAACAGAATAATTCAGGAACAATTAGTTCCACAACAGAGTATACCATGTATCTGCACATGTATGAGGTTCGAAACACTGCCTCTGTCTGCTTTGTAACAGATTGGGACAGAACCGTGATATTCATTGGAAAGGTGACTAAATGTATGTATATAAGTACATACATACACATATGTATGTATATCAGTGAGCATGGATGTGTGCATATGTATGAGTTTGTTTATAAGTATATATGATTCAGGTATGTCATGACATATATGTTCATATAGCTAAGTCAAGTAAAGTTAATTTGTGTGTGCACATACATACATAAGAAATCCAAATATATAATTGCATATTTCGTACTCTCCATGTGGACATTTCTATGCCTATTTTCCGAAAAACAGTGTCAGTTGAAATGATAAGGGTTGGATCCCACTCTGTTGGAAATGGGAGCCATGCCTCGCTGCTGGCTGTGATAACCTAGAACAAATGGGGTGTTGTATCAACAGAGGCAGAGCTCCAAGTATTGCACTACAGAAGAAGCAGAGATAATGCCATTTTTAGTATTGCACTTACATACTAAAACTGCACCCGCTTTTGTAAAACAAAAAGCCCGGCAAAGTACCATCCAATCAATCCGTCCAATGCACCACCAGTTGGTGGCAGCTCAGAGCAGACATAGCTCCTCCATTGTGCTCATACAGCTGGGCTAGTCGAGCAAAAGCTACACAGAAGTGGTGCTGCTCCACTCAATATTTCACCCTAGGTAGTTACCCAAACCGGTTCTGTCCTGACCAGAGGACTTTCCACCCTTCCAAAGACATGGCTGCTTGTAAAAATCCCAGATCTTCACATTGTCTTCCTGCTCACTGGGTGAGGAGTTCCAAAAAATGCAGAGTTCTGGCCTCATCTTCACGCTTGTTAGTCAAGACAGGTTTGCCAGGTTTGCTCAATTACACAGGATGGAGCTGCGTCAGAAGCCAAGAGCAAAATTACCATAGAGTTTCAGAACATCTACACAAGCAAAGGTTTATATCTGAGTTTGCATGGCTTGAAGAACTGGGAGAAATGTTCTCTGTAATACAGACTAGTTTTTTGTCCCAACACTTAACTGGAAATACAGCAACAGCATAGATGCAACCAGGAGCTATCAAAGAATTAGCAATAGCTTACATGCAGCCTCAAACTCCCTGAGCAAGTCCAAGCCCTGGCTGCAGGAGATAACATTAGCAATATTTTTCATTTTAGAACGGTCTTGCAGGCATGACAGAAATTCTTACTGGTAGATATAGATGGTGTGCAATGTACTTTCTGACATTACTAGAGGGAACTGGATGGCCAAAGGGCCACACATTTTGAAGCACTGCTATTAATCTCCCAAGTGTAAGCACCCATCTAATATTTAATCTCTCAGCTTGTGTTGCCCTATAAGGGTGAACTCACTCCTGGAATCATTCAACTTGGCTCAGCTCCATTTAGATTCTGGGCGAGAATCAGAATATTGGAAGGGGCGCCTAGTTGCTTTAATAATTCAACAGAAAAGGATTTTCTCCTGTGACAAAGTAGGCTTCAGCATAAACTAAATGGTGTGTTTAAAAAACTAAAGCCAAAGGGAAGAAAGCCAGTCAGGTGAAATTCTCAAACTCTTGAACATAAATCTAGGCAAGTCTCAGAAGGCAAGCAGAAATAGTGACAGAGCTGGAATCTGCAGTAGATGGTCATTATGGTAATTACATGGATAAGAATGCTGAATAACCACACTCTGCTAAATACTGAATTCCTAACAACAGGCCAAAATCCATCAGATCAATGGAAGATTTCCTATCTGAGGAAGAGAGCCTCAGATCAGGCTTATCACCACTAGCTATGAACAGGAATTAAACTTCAAGCCTGCACTGGCAGTAGAGAGATAGTAGGGTAGTCTACACTGATATAAACTGATATGTGAAATCAGATGTCTTGAGAGTGCAAGGAACAGTGAATTCTTTACAGTGGATCTGTCTCCTGTTAGAAGTGAGTTTCATTTCATCAGATATCCTTTGGAGAGAGAATCCTGGGGGATGTATTTAATCAGTTGTCATGAGTTTTCAAGAAAGGTGAAACTATGCAGAAGATAGAAAAGAGTAGTCTTTCCATGGCTTTCTAACATATAACGCGAGGGATCAGCTCTGCTGAATGCTAGCAGGGCTCAGTATGGCTCCATTCTGAGTTTGAGGGCTGCACAGCCACAGGCTGCTCCCTTACCATGGGACTGGGAGGGCAGTGAGGAAGTGAGCAGGGGCAGTCAGAGTTCTTTCCCAGTAAAAGTCCAGCTCTTCTGTTAACATCTTTATTTTCAGTTGTTCCATAAACCTTCTTTGCCCTTTTGATGCCTGCGTTTGGGAAAATGAAAGCAGAAGTTGCTATCTCTTTCGAGCCAGCCCATTTGTGGCTCTCAATAAAAATCCCCTCCCTGTGGCAAATATCATAAGAAAAGGCTATTATAGAAGAGCAAGTCAAGGTGATATCAGATGCCCTGGTTTAATTGTTGCTCCAGCTTTGTAAAGGAGTCTCTTTACAATTGCAAGACTTGTTTTAAAGCAGGACAGTAGCAGAGAGGAAGAACTCTCCAGCCTGTTTTCAGGAAACAGATGAAGGACTGGACTCATAATATAGCCCCTGATAAATTGTACAGGATATTCCTTAACACTCGGTTCATGGACTGTGTTAGCTTTGACAGCTCATTCTTTCCAACAAATATGCACTGCTTAGCATCCCTGCTCTGCTTTACACTAGACCACTTCCTAAGGTGGGGGGAAAACCAAGGAGAGTTGGCAGTAAGATCCTGACCACCAGGAAGGTGTCTGTTCCCATTGCTGCTGTGCAGGCATCCAAGACTGCATAAACTCTCCTTACTCAAGTAAGCCAGAGAGCAGGCATTTTGTCTGGTCCATGCAGCAAGGGCCAGAAGGTCTGTAGCACACACTTCCACCTCATACTAAGCCAGATGGTTTCTTCCTGTGATTATGGAGGATGATAATATCTCTTATCATAATAGAGGGTGGAAAGACTTCTGATCTTTAGGCTGCATAAGAGGCTCAATTACATTTGGGCCCCTATAGGCTATGCAGTATCAATGTAATGGGACAAGACAGCACCTGCCCTGAAGAGTTCATAGTATTTGTGGTGATCAGAGGCTGGGTGGAAGAAAAATTGTTCTCCTGCTCCTGGCGAATGGAGACACACAGATCTGCTGGGGCAAGGCACAGCAAGTCCCAGGGTTTGGTCTCCTGGTCTGCCCTACTGGAGCTCTGACAAAGTGCGAGTGACTTCTGTTCAACTCTGATTTCTGTTTTCTTTCATTGGCAACTTGGACACAGGGAATGGAGTGAAGGAGAAGGGTTCAGGGCCTCTGCCTCACCTGGGGGTAGTGCACGGCTGGGGGTGCTCCTGGCCTGGGGAACCAAAAGCGCTCCTAGGTCCTCCTCCTTCCATAGAATACCAGAGAGACCAAGGGAGCTGCCTCTCAGGCAGCCCTCACAGGGCTGAGATCTGAACCCAGCTTGCCTATGGCCTATTCCACTGGTGCTTCCAGGTGTTTTCCATGATTGTTACAAGGATATGCCCATTACAACTTGTCTGTCCCCTCTTGACAGGTGCTAAAAAATACTCAGATCCAGAGTAGAAGTGATATAGTCTCATCCCATCATTGGGATAGCTGAGAGTTTGTACATCTAATTTAGAATTATTTGCTGTGACAATTTAATAAAATACTACGGTAGAATTTTTTTGCTTGTCTTAATGTGATGCCAAGCACAACTGAGAGACCAAGACATGAACTCAAAGGAAAAGTTCAGAGGCTAAGAGCAGCTTTTAAGCCTTAGGAAATGCTGAAAAGGAAACAAAGCAGGAATTGTCAAACACGTAGGAAATCATTTCTGCTTCAAATTCATTGAAGACATTGGAATTGCTCCAAGGAGGAGCCGGTCCATTAAATCACATAAGAGTGGCTGCACTGAGTCAAATCAAAAGCCCATCAAGACAGTATCCTGTCTTTGACAGTTATCAGTAGCAGCTGCTGAAAAAGGATATAAAAAAGAGGACAAGGAGAAGGTGGAAATACTAGATTAGAGATTATAACCTCTAATAATCTGTATTTTAGGGACTTCTGGAACTGGCCATTGTGTCCAGGCTACTCTTCTGAGGTGAGTCCACCTTTTTGTAATAAGCCTACTGTTCATAGTCTCTTTTGTTGACATTTATAGTTTTGGCATTCCTACCAGCCTATGGCAGTGAATCTCATCACAGAATTACAGGCTGTGTGTAATAGCGTTCCCTTTGGTTTGCTTGAAATGTTCTACCTGATCATTTAATTCAGCGTCCCCTGCCCCTCCCCTGCAGTGAGCAACTGTACACTTTTTGACTTATCTGGAAAGCTGCATGATGTTAGATTTCAATTCATTCTTTTTTCCAGACTGCAAAATCCCAGCCCATTTAGTCTCTCTTTAATTGGAAGGTAGTTGTCTTTGTTATCTTCCTCTATGCCTTTTCTGTAGTTTGAATTTAAGGTCCTCAAGAAAAATACAGAGTCCTGCCTTATCCATATAAAACACCTTGCAAGTGAGTGTTGCCTTCTTCTGACCTGACTGATGTTACAGACAGTCAGGAGGAAAACTCAAGATGCAGAATTTCTATAGGTAGAATTTATGCAAATACATAGAGTTTCTTCATTGAAGATTGGAAAAAATAAATTTGCCATCTCTGCCACTTCACCAGTGATATCTATTTCTAGTCACCATATTCAATGCAGCAGCCCAGTGACATTGCATTGTTCAAGGTTAGACAGGACAGAATTAATAGAAGGAGATATATTAATTAAAACTGAGCACAGGGAAAGGATTGATGTGTTTGGATTTGCTTTATGGCCTAAGATGCAAAGCAGGTAGGAACACCCTGGACTGATTCCAGCTGTATTGCACAGCAGTGTCCAAAGATATCAGCACTAAAGAGTCCTTTTATTTTTCTAGCCATGCCTCAGTAGTCAGCAGAACTTGTTCGGCAGGCCTGAAGCCAAAGGCCCAACCGCCTGACTTTCCAAGGTTGATGTTTACTGTCCGTTGTATCATAAAGCTGCTGCCTGGAGAGCAGCTGGCCTGAGGTGTCTGGAACAATCCCAGCCACAGTTTCATAAGAAACTCTTTCTACGTCTCTGCTTTCCCACAAAGGCTCATATTTTATGATTGCTGGTGGGCAGGAGGCTGATGAAATGCATAGCCAATCCGAAAACATGAAAAGGCAAGAGGCAGATTTAAAAATTACACCAGTCATGGTTAGGCCTGTGAAATAAATAACACACACAGTCATTGTGCAAGGAGGAACAACAAACTCACTGCCCCCTCAACCAGCTGGTTTCCTGTCTGTGGTGTAATGGGTGGGAGTCTGGATGGTAAATTTACACCTCACTAGAAGCAAGATTATAAATTCATTGTCCTCTCCCTCCTCCCCGCTTCCCACATCTTCGCCAGAATTAAGAGTTGGATTGTACCAGAATCATTTTAACTACATATATATATTTTTAAAAAGTCCCCAATCTTCATTTTCATGTGCCTAAGAACTAAGGATTTTGAAACAGAATCCCCCTTTAAACCAGGAACTGGATGAAATGCAGTGGTGCCAGCTTTGACACCATGAAAACTGTAAACTCTACCTCTCCCGGTGGTCCTTTTCAGTTCAGGTGAAGGAGATCAAAAGTAAGACCAAAACAGCCAACACCTTGCTAGCTTCCAATTCCTGTGGAGAAATACAGGATTTGGATCTCCCAGGCTGTCAGCCTGGCAGGCAAACTCCTGCCCAGAAACAAACTGAAAGGCAATGAAAGCTGGTGAGTCAGTAATAACTCATCCTAGTCAACATCAGCTGCATGCGCGGCGCAGTCTCTGAGCACAGACCTGTGCCACCTCCTTTGCCCTTAGACCAAGGGCCAGGGAACCTCCTGGTTGGCTACAGGCTGCTGTGCAGCCCTTTCACTTGACTGATGATAGCCACCAGCATATGGTCCTCTCTAAACCATACCTGAATGGATTTGTCTGGGGATGAATGTTGCAGCTGCCCCTTCTGTCCACAACATGTTGGTTATGATGCCTGGAGTTGCTCGTGCTCAGTGGTATCCTAATGCTGACCTGAAGGAAAGCAGGCTGCAAAGGTGATTTCAAAAGGACCGCTGTGGGTTAAGGGCAGCTCCTTTCCCACTGACTCTCTTCCCAGGCTCACAGCCCATGCCAGCAAAGAGAAAATTACTGGGTTTGAGTCTCAGGTGTATGAAGGCCAGATTATTCTATTCAGTTTGTTGGGATGCCTCACCTTGCTATGATCTTAATACAAAAATCTTCCAATGCCTGAGAGCCACAGGTTGCCTAATACCTTCGTTGGAGAGCCAACAGGAAGGGAAAGAGGCTGGTGCAGGTCCTGTTTGCCCTTTGCTAGGTTGGGGTTGGTGCAGGTAGGACACAGAGATGTTGAATTTTCTGGCTTATATTCTTCACCAAGAGAGATCCAAAAGACCCAGTGGCCCCATGCCATCACAGGGTGGTGTTACCTATGGAGCAGGCTCAGTTCGGGAGGTATGTCTGGGCTGCTTGTGAGCCACCCTCACCTGCCATCCATCTAGTAGATGAGAAGTGGACTTTAGCCTAAATAAGACCAGGACCCAATTTTTAAGAAGGATTTCCTCAAAGCTTTCCAGAACACTTCACAGATACCAGGACAGAGTTCAAATGAGGAGAAGACAACGTGTTAGAACTCCAGCTTCCTGGGACTAGCTCAGCTACCTGAATATTGCTATGCATTGCAATGGTAGACAATTGTCAAGTGTTGCTCTTCAGAGATAAACAGAGGCAACAGATGGACTCTAAATCAGTGTTTATTTCAGTGGTCATAGGGCAGTTTATATATATGATTCATGACAGATACGTTTATCTACTGGGAACTTATCTGAGTAGCTAAAACATTTGTTCCAGTTGATAAGTTCACTGGGGATGATTAGTATAAAGGGAAGCCAAGCACACTATTTTTATTCCTATCTAAGTGCTTGTATTTTCCACATAAAGAGATGTGAAGACACTTCTTTGCAACCTTCTCTCCTCCTGGGGACAGAATGAAAGTACAATTTCTTTTAATCGAGTAAACCATTGTCAGCACACAGTCCAGAAGTCTCCAGCTACTCTGGCAAGCAGCCAAATGAACAAGATTGTTCCATTTTGAGCCTGAAGTGTCTTTGAAGTGTAGCATATTAGCAAATATAGCCTTGGATGGAAAATATACCTAGAACTCTGACTCGGCAAGCAGCAGTCTCTTGCTCTCTTCTCTCTTCTCATTTTTGTAGTCTGGGAGAATCTCTCTTTCTAATGCGCCTCATCTTACCAGTGAAATTGTTCTCTGAACAACCTTCCTAATTACATCACATACAGGCCTCTGCTCCCCTTCACTGGTAATCACATAACCACCTTGTGTCTAGTTGGTGAATACAGCTTCTGCTTCTGTGGGAAGTGCCAGTAGGGAGATATTAAGGTACTTTTGCTTTCTTTAATATCATAAGGGCTTTTATTGTTCTTTGAACAAAGTTGATCATAGAGATCTGCTTTTACTCTTTGTTTCACTCCAGCCCACCCATCTGTTCTATTCCTCTGAGGTGGAAATAAAGGAGATAGTTTGGCATCAGACAAACCAGCACTTCACAGACTGGCACTGGCTCATCTCCAGTTTTAGGATTCTTGTTCCTCTACGCAGCCTTTAGATTTATCCTATCCTACCCTATCCTATCCTGTCCTACCCGACCTGATACAACCCAGTCTGACCCAACCCTATCCTACCCTACCCTACCCTATCCTGGATGTCAGGTCAGATGACATGTACTTCCATTTTGGACTCTGTAAATCGGATATTCTGTAGGCACATTCATGGTGGTAAAAAGCCTCCTCTTCTTCCCCACCTCCTGACTAAGGCCTCATCTGGAGGGTTTTCTGCCACCATGGGGATACAAACAGAGTCCCATCTGGTGTGTGCTGATTCAATGGTATTTTAAACAGGAGCCGCACCACCCATTGCCAGCTGTTTTGTGGATTAGATACAGAGGAATTGCCATGCCAGAACAGGTCACTGGCCCATCTAGTGGCTAACGCAAGGTGTTTTAGAGAAAGACATAAAAGGCTTCTAATGAATCCAATTAGTCAATATTATACTAGTGGGGGAAATTTCTCCCTGACCTCAGCTGGTTATCAGATTATATACCCTGAAGCATGAAGATTGATAGGCCATGTCATTTCAGTGTATCTGGAGTAACTGCAGATGCTCTGTTTATTCATATTAATGTGTAGGAATAAATTCAACTCAGATACAAGAAGGTGCAACTCCTCTAGCTTCAGTGGTGCCAAACTAGCAGTAAATCTGGTAAATCTATTGATTAAAGAAGTTTATTTGAACATGAGAGAATAATGTCAATCTTGTATTTTCTGCCCATGCTAGAAAATATACAGATCTGTTCCTACAGAAGAAGGCTGTACTGCCGTAGTCTTAAGAAGATTTTTTTTCAATGTGGGCACAGGGAATTAAGAAAACAAAACCAAACAGCTGGCATTTACTGAGACAGACTTTACACAGGAGCAAGATCAATCTTAGGAAAATAAACCTCAAGTGCCTACTATAATATTAATATGTACCTCAGACCTCAGTGTTTTTTAATGCATTTTTAATGAAGAAACACTTTTTAGAAACACAGTGTGCCCCTTCAAAATATTGCTATGATATATTCTTCTAAGTTTACCTGGCTCTAAAAAGTAACACAGTAGCAATGAGAGCAGGTATAAATTGTCTCCAAAACTCCAATATTTGTTAGGAATTTGACTTTTATCTGTGAACAAAAGGAGAGAAAAGAGTGTGTGTGTGTGTGTGTGTGTGTATTCATGCAACTGGCATCAACCTGTTGTGCTGCTATGACAAGAGGTTGCTGAGAGCTGTGCACAGAGACCAGTCTCTGATGAATTTAACCAGTCCTCTTTGTGTTGTTCAGAGTGACTCACTGACTGATGTGTGGGAACATAATTCATCTTCCCAATTTCTCCTAATTTTTTGCTGCAATTATTTCTTTGAGTATTCAGTGATTGGAAAATCAAGCCTGATACTGATCACCTAAATCATATTTTTACTCTCTGATGGGGATCCCCCCAAAGCATCTAGGAACTTTGAGGAGAAGTGCATGTACAATACATGCTGCTATTTTGGGAGAATGCCCATTTGTAAAAGTTGTGCATAGTATGTTTTTTGCATTACTGACACATTCATTTTTTTTAAGAAAAAGGAGGAGAGGCAACAGGAGAGGTGCTGTATGAATTAGAAAATGAAATGTTTGGTGTAGAAACTACCACTCATGCAATTAATAGTCAAATATTTGTTAATATCTGGTGGACACCTGCATACACTGTTCCTAAGAATAACATTTAATTCCAGTTTCTCCAGGAGAAACATTACAGAGCCATGTCTCTCTCCTATGATGTGGTACATTTGGAAAAAAACCAAGAGCTTGGTGCTTGGAAGAGTTCCTAAAGCTTTCCCATTCATCATTTGTCCTTCTTTAATGTCTCTGACTTCATTCCCTGATATGTCATTGTGTTGCAATGCTTTTCTGCAGCTGTCACCCCAGCCTTCTTGGATGGCTAAAGTGACACACTTGTTAGGATCATTTTAAGGCCTTTTGTGGGGCTTCATATGGTCATTTACATTTGTGCTGGAAGGATGTACAGGGTGGATATTCACATCATCTGACATTAGCACATGGGAGCATAGTCCCTTCACTTGCTAGTGAAGATGGAGGAACTTCTCCAGACACCAGCTCCAGGGCCAGACTTGCACACAAGTGCATGGGACAGTACGCCCTGGGCTCCATCAAGCGTTCTGACTGGGACCTGTTCACAGCACACTGCTGCTGTCTTCTGTTTTGGATTGCCTTTCTATAGGAAGCTAGGGGACAGAAAAGAGCGGGGTTTGTGCACTGTGGACCAGGACATGTCTGGTGTTGAATAAAGAGCCTGGAAGTGGGCTCAGGTAGAGTAATATAGATATAACTATAGAACATCTAAGTTAAGCTCCTCTTCTGAAGTGCCGTCTGGAGTAAACTCTCTCCCTCTTCTGTACTGCAAATTAAGCCTAAGAACTGTCATTAAATGGTAACAAACCTCCCTAACATATCCATGAAGGCAAGTAGGGCATTTTGACTTGCTGGAATTTTGGACACACTTTTCATTGGTGTCATGCTGGAATAATAATCAATGTCTGGGATGCCCTTCCAGCTTATGACTCAGCTGTGCTGAATCCTCCCATTCTAAAAATTGGATGAACTATCAAAATGTGGACTGAAAATCAAAGATGTTGCAGAATGGTGTCTGTCCTCCTTCTTCTAAACATTCACCTTCATATGCTTTCCGAATATTTTGAAGTGCTTTGGCACATGTTATCCCGAAATGTTTGTTTCAGCTCTGGGAGTTAATGAAAACACATCAGATGCATTATTATATTGACACTTAGATGCATGTTTTCTCCATTAGTAGTTCTTCTCTATTCATTTTCATGAATATGAAAGTGTAAGAGTTGAGTCTTGGTTTCTCATTTACTTACTGCCTATTCCAAATACAAGGATTTCTGTAGAGAACAAATCAGCAAATTAATCCTCAGCAGAATTTCAGTCAAGCTACTGGACGATCCCAGGCATGATTTGTCCCACTACATCTCCTTTGACTTTTTGCCTATTAACAAAGGATTTGGCTGAAGAAGCCCTTGGCTTGAGTATGTCTAAAGTTCAGTTTATTTTTACTTAATCAGGTCCTGTAGGACTCCTAAGGATTGCAGGCACCAGACAGCTGTGTTTAGCCTTGTCTGTTACTGTAACGTCAAGGAAACCTATCATAACTGGCAAGCCTTCTAAAAACATGAGTGCTCATGGATTACAAAAGGAGAAAACATTCAGATTAAAATAAACGGTTACCAGACAAAAAGACACCCACCCTTTTCCCCTATTACTTCTTAAAAAACAGGGAGTTTGCTTTGATCAGACTTTAAGGTGAGAGCAGATCTTCTGGAAGTTATCTTCAAGCTAACAAAATAGTGATAAGCAAGGGAGGAAATGGAGCCAAGATATGGCATGTTTGTAAAAAGACAAAAATCTGGCCATTGTAACAATCTCCATCCAGATGTCCCAGAGAGAACATCAGAAAAAGAACCTAGCTGAGCACTAAACAGGATTTCCATTCTTGCCCAGCTGGTCTGTTTGTGTGGCTTTGGGATTCTATGGAAATATTATTTGGAGGATACATGGAGAAACACAGTAACTCAGCCACCTCTAGTTGCTTTTCCTCCTTTGGGGACAGATTCAAAATATAGAAGTCATGTGCAAAAAAAAAAAAAAAAAGAAAAAAAAAAGAAAAAAGAAAAAGAAAAAAGAATCAAACATACACAGACTCACAAGGGCAAATAAACTATTGGTCTCTATTGAGGAGTTGAGTCCTTGAGTATTTTCCAAAGCAGTACATACCCATGCCCAAACTGTCTGAGAAGCCAGAAGAATGAGCTTCCCAAGGGAACACTTCATGCTATGCAAAAATGGCTACAAAAAAGGAAAGATCACAGAGAATTTGGGCCCACTGGGTCAAAATTACACTAGCGTGAATCACTGTACTGGGTCAGCTTCAACGCTCTGCTCTGCTGGAGTAAGGCTGCTCTAAACCCAGCTTCACCAGCCAGTTGACAGAGGATTTGTGTTAAACAGCTGGAACACCCCAGCGAAAATGAGCCTTTGATTTTCATGGCACAATTCCAGGTTTAAAATGGAGTGAGTGAGAAGAGAATTTGCAGCTCAGGAACGTTGCTCCCCAGGCCTGCTGCCAGTGGGGAGGTGGAAACCTCTCCCTGCTGCAGGAGGAGCAGCCAGATACGTCACCAGAGAGGGAGGCACCTCCTGAGAGTGATTCACCCCATCCTTAAAAAAGCGCCTAAGAGGGGTAGGATGAATCACCCTTGAGGATTCCCTCCCTCTTTCTGTTGACTGCAAGGGAAGCATAAGCAACTCCTTTGACTGTTTGAACTGTTTTTGTATCCTTAAATCTGAGTAGGGTGGAACAACTCAAGGAAAACAGTTTATTGCTCCTGTAGGGGCCAGGGCCGCTGTGCAGATAAGTGGGGGACTCCACTATGCTTTCAGTCAGGACTCCTCCACCAGGCTATATTTAGAATGAGGGAGCCCAACAGCACAAACAGGATTTGCGTGTGCGGTTATCTTGTTTGTCTGGATTTTAAGTAGTAGCAAACTACTTGACAGGGCATTCAGAGGAAGGTAAAAACAAACAGTCTTCCATCTGGTGTTTCTCTGATAGTGCAGATTTTTAACTTGAAAATCCAGTGTAGCTAAAAGTCATACTGAGAGAAGGTCAGAAGTGATCATGGCTCTGGAAAAAATCGGAGACTCTTATGCTATTCATCAGCAAGGACTTCTGCTTAACACATGATTTCCACAGTGCAGTTTTGTCCTAGCTAACTGGGTTACGCTTGATGTGTGTGATATAACACTTGGATTAGAACTATGAAAAGTAGATAGCAAAATGACTTCCTATTTGAAGCTGTGGTGAATGTACTCAGGTCTTACGTGGTTTGTTCAGGATAAAGGGGAGAAAAAATGTCAGAAAAAAAGGAGTATGTCTTGCATACCAGCTCAGAGCGTTTTAGTTTTACATGCTGCTGGCCAGTAGCGGCTACTGACACAGTCCTAAAATGATATGAGGGGAAAACATTCCTGCAGATAATCTGAAGTGTGTTCTGGGCCCCAGGACTTGTTTGGATGCTGTTGTTGCTCGGGAGATGACCTGGCCCTCTCAAAGTTTGCTGTGTATTGGATCTGATGCCCATCTGTAACTATGAATTAATAGCTGACTGTAAGTCATTTCCAATATTGTTGCAGTGGTGATTTTCTCAAATTTTAGAGTGTCTTGTAGCTCCTGGTTCTTGGGATAAGGTAAAGAAGAAGATTTTAATGACAACTTTTATGTACTCTTTGAGTGTTACGTTGATCTTTGACTGTTTCCCCTGACCTGGCAACAGAACTGTTTTGCCTCATTCCTAATTTCTCGCAAGCTTTCACTGGGCATGGAGTCTGCCACTACCAAGGAAGGCAGGAGAAGGAAACCACTACGGGTTGTCATAGCTTGTGGCATGATGCACTATGGCTCTATCACTGCTTCAGAGTTGGAGTGAATAGGCCATGTGGGCACCATGTGCACTGGGGGAAGGAGCAAAATGGGGCTCTTTGTCCAGCCCAGCACCGCTGCTTGGAAACCAGGGCAGTCCTCAGTGCCCTTCACAATCCAGTGGCCTAAAAAGAAGTCTTACAGCGCTTTCCACAGCTTTCCTGATGGAGCTGGGCTGCATTTTCCCACTCACGTTACTACTCTCTTGCCCTTCAGACCTGCCTTTATCCCATCCCTGCTGGCTGGCCCCAGGCAACTCAAACAGCAGGCTCAGCTAGGACCGTCTCTCCCCATCCAGGTGCAAAGTGGCTGCCATTCCCTCGCCTTTCCTAGCCAGGCATCACGCCCGCATCCAACTGCCTCTAAGCAAAGCAGCATGAAGCAAATGGATTTGCATACATCTGTGCAAACTTTCTGTGAGGTCTGAGTGGCTGGATTTCACTGTGGGTTTGGGGTGTGTGTGAAGCCAGACAATGATGGATTTCAGCAAGTGTGTGAAAGTATTGCATTTAGCCACCTCTGCTTGCCAGGTTGGACATTTCTCTGACTATTTATATGAATATTCACAGGTACCCAATCACTGTTTTACTAAACTTATTGTTGAAACTTTGCTGCTTTTGGCACCAGTGGATACCAGTGAAGAAGGACTGAGGTTACTGGGATTGTTTAATCTAAGGAAGAAAAGACCAAGGGGGAAGAGAGGGATATAATAGCAGTTTTCATAAAGAAAATAGATTGCTACGCCAAAGAAGGACATGCCCATGTCCAGGGAGGACAGAACAAGATGGAAGGGGCTTTAATCATTATAAGAGAGATTTTGCTTAGAAACTAGGGAAATCTTTCTCACGGTAAAAATAGTGAAGCCATGGAATATGTTGTCAGGGTTAATTGCATAGCCTCCGTCATGGTGTCAGAGCAGGAAATGGGGGAGGTCCAGAACAGTTTAGACCGGCAACTGTTAATCCACCGTGGAACAGGCAGATGGACCAGATGACCTCCCAAGGTCTCTTCTAGCCCTGTTTTCTTTCACCCATATTTATAATTCTTATTATTTACATTCTAGTAGCACACAGAAGCCCCACTCAGCACTATTTGGGATATGGTATTAAGATATATAGAGAATGACCTCTACCCCAGAGAACCTAGAGTCAGCAGGGATGAGAGGCAAAAATGGGCCTTGGGGAGACTGGGGCAGAGAAGGGGGAACCAGCTTTCCCAAAACTACCCAATGGCAAGGCCACAGGGAGGAATCTGTTTCTGGAGCCACAATCCAGTGGCTGTTTGATCAGAAGCTGGCCAAAAATGTTACATTCCTGCATTGCAGTTGGTCTGAAATTTGGTGAGTTTTGCATTGCTTTGAAATGCTTTGAATATTTTGCAGCCCCTATCAGGAGGCTATGGTTTGTTACAGAACTTCCCATCCTACCTTTCAGGGGCCAAGGTAATACCTTGAAGTGCTTCAAATCCCATATTGAACCCATAGCACACAAGGTTTTGCTCAGATATTCCCAATGTCGGGCTTCCAGGTGATGTTTTTCTGCAGAGAAGCCCAAGGACCGAAGCAGACATCAAACTGGTTTGGTGAAACTGCGGTTTTCCTGTCATCCTTCTTCACTGTTTACCATGGAAGAACAACTGGCCAGCTTGTCTGTGAGATGACATCCTAAAACACATAGGACATTGGTTTCACTTTGAAGGGGCTGCCGAAGAAGCTGGCTACAGCAGCAGCTGTAAAATAACTGAAGCCACTCCGTCAGTTTAGTGTGCTGGACTGGGAACATTTAACAAAATAGGGGAAAAGAATATTTCTATTAACAATTTGATCTTATTCTTTTGAACTTCGAGTCACAGTAACAATTTAAAGGGGCTCCACAGTCTCAGCTGGAACTGTCACATTTGACACTTGCATGTGGATCACAAAAAGCCAGCAGACTTGCATGCATGGAGGCACCTGCACTTGCCCCGGGTCATTCCCTGTCAGCAGCAGGACGTTATCTCATCCTTTCCAGCACTGGAGTCAGGAGAAGATGGAGAGGGGCTGGTAGGAAAGACAAAGCAGGAAAGCAGTCTCACATCTTTGTATTTCCCCATTCTCAAGACAGTGTCCTGCCCCATGTTTGCAGGGCAGGAGTTAACGCTAAGTCAGCTCCTGACCATGCTGGAGAGCCTCGGTGCTGGCCCTGTAGCACGGTGCTGCACCTCGCTATGCTGCCTGACACAACATGCCGAGCCTCCCGAGCCTGTCAGAAGGATGGGCTCTGCCAGATCGCCTGCGAGCCAGCACGCAAATCGGGCTGACGGCGGCTCAGGGCGGCTCAGCTCTTGTGAGTGTTGTTTCTGTTTCCAACATCACGGAGCAATGCTGAGGCTCTGTAGAGGATGGGGAAGAGGGCAGCTTTTCTTTGTTCATTTTCATTTTTTGGAGATGTCAGAACAGCCTTTGCCAGCACTGGTTTAATTACCTTCTGTGCAAAGGAAGCAAAAGCTACCTAATTAAGGAGTCACGTCAATTGATTTTTTTCCTTTTTTTTTCATTCTTTCTTTCTAGGAATTTGTCTTACTGACTAAGCATGCTGTATGGTCACGTGTTCCCTGCTGAAGGTTGGCTCATTTCTATTTATCCATTGCAGTGTACAGCCCTGCACTCTCTCCTCACTGTGAAGCCACAGTCCCAAGCTGGTCCTTGGTTATTTCACCATAGCTCTGCCAGCTGTGCCAGAGCTTCCTTGCAGGGCCAGCCTCTCTCCTCAGCTCACAGCTATGAGCCTACTGCTTTCAGTCTGGCTGCTCTTCATTTACATGAGGAAGCCCAGGATGGCTGGCACAAACTCTTTCCCACAGTGATTGATGTTTCCGCTTTAGTGGCCGGCAGTGGCATTCTCTGGGGGATCTCACAATCTGGAGTAGGGCAGGGTATCTTTCATTCTAGCTGCTATTTGCCATTTGGTATTTATTAGTGGCAATGAATAACAGGGAGAACTAAGTCCATCATCTTCTCTGAGAGCCCACTGGCATTATTTAAAATAGCAGAACAACCAAACCAAAACCAGGAGCAGACTCTTAGGGATATCATCCCTCTGAAAAAACAGCACTACAGTAAACCTCAAGTCTCACAAATAACCTTCAATATCATACATCAGCCTGTTTCAAAAGACAGCCACCCTTGCAGAGTGCCCCGAAGAGCAATAATATCTGGTTACTTCCAGCAGTAAAAGTGCCGAATAAAAGCGCCTTCTACACCAGGACGATATCTTATAGCTAAATAATGATCTAATTAGGAAGCTTTTGTCCCACCACAACAAATTGGCCACTGAGGAGATGACAATAGGTTGTCAAAATTTTGCTTAATATTTGTACTGACGGTGCAAGGATTAAAAATTCAGAGAAGAAGACGTTGGGAACTGGCAATACTGGTGAGGACTGAGGTCTACAAAAGCTGAAATAGTAGATATGGGGTGAAATTCAAAGGCTATGAGCCTCATGGTGAGAGCATCTCCTACTACTTGCAAACTCACCTGCTGGAGGGAGCAGTTGGTGGCTGCAGAGAGACAGAGGCATCCCAGGCAGTCACAGACAGTGTCAGGCTACAGAAAAGCACCTATGAACTTGTACAGAGCACTAGTGTGAGTGTGCCCTTCTGAACACCCAAGCTGGGACAAAACGAGAGGAGCAGAAAGCCTGTTTTCTGACTTATGAAAGTTATCAGCCTAGGAGTATGATTGCTGTGGCAAACCCAGAAGACTCTGGCTGGTCTTACCTAGGAGAGTGACAGTGAGGGGACAGGACTGCTGTCCTGTGTTTCTAGCAGGAGTGCAAGCAAAGTCTGGGAGCTTCTGCTGGTGCCTTTGGCAGCAAACTGAAAGGAATCATCCCGCCAGCCTGTGTGGGGTGGGACTCCAACTTAGAGTTGGTATTGATGTAATAAAAACTATATGGTATATATGAATTTGCCACCTTTGCCGCTCAAAGTTTTTCTGTCATCAAGGCCAAAGGAAGGCCATGTCAGGGACAATTTGGTGACGTGCCAAGTAGGATGGCTCTAGCATGACACCATTGAGGTTTCATAGGTGACATTCTCACACAAGACTTGGCCATGGGTCCCTTATGGAAGAAGAGTGACAGATATAACAGCTATCTCACTTCTCCCTAACTAATGAATAAATGCCCTGCATACACACACCCATAGACTGACAGTCTGTGGTCAGTCAGAGCAACAGTTTAAATACCGATCGCTTCGGATGGTTCCCACCTGAATTCTGAGTGAAACACATGCAACAGCGCCTGTGGACTCTGAGCTGTGCCCAGTTACAGATCTCTGCAAACAGGCTGGCAATGTGTAATTGCTTCAGATGTGACCTGCTCACAGTAGCAGACCTGTGCAGGGCAGCAAGGTACCTGCTGATAACCATAGATGAATGTCCATGTGCAGCACCATCTGGCATAGCTGGAGCTGGTCCTAACCATTTGTTACTCTGAAGAAAACTGCAGGAAATGTGGAACCTTCCATGTTTCACTGATCTATCAGGAATGATGAACTGGCAAGCTGAGGATGACTTAGCTACAAATACAACAAAACAGCTTTTAGGACATCAGCTTGACTGTTAAGGCCGTTACCCTTAGGCATAATTTTAGAGAAGGGTTTTTTTTAGTGGGTCAAGGGACAAAGGGTTTTATTATCTTTGTCATTGCCTTACTGCATGAATTTGAGAAGTCATCTAAACTTTAGCTGCACCAGTTTTCATATCCAGAAATTAGGGACAACTATGATACAGTGATATGAAAATTTTAGTTGTTGAGATGTCATTCAATTTCTGGCCTCCATGAAGGGCACAATCCACCTTATTTGAGTCTAATTGAAAATGTTTAGTTGGCTAAAGATGAAAAGGAAATGATAAGATGCTTTCATTGATAGAGATACTTTAATAAGAAGGAATTATTCCCTGAGTTGGGGTATGAATAGTTTAAGCTGGCACTGGCCCAACAGAGAAATATCTGTGAAATCTCAGCCTAAGTCTTCATCAGTCTTGAGCCAGTTGCTGCAATAGTAACACCTTTTGAGGGGTGAATAGAAGTTATTAAAACATAAGGTAAATATTTACAAATTACATTTTCATATACAGACACACCTGAGGCACATGCAAAAACTTGTTTTGGTGAAAGCAAAGAGTATTTGCAGATGCAAAGCAGCTGCTGGTGCATGTGAGTAGCTGCTGGAATTTACCTTGACCAGAAAAATGTTCATTTGCATGGTTAAATGTTGGCTTCCAGCAAGCACCTGGATTTGATGCAATTAATGGATCTGGTGAGTGTTATTCTAGTCACCCAAACACTCAAGAGACAGACCTCCAAAGTGACTAAACAGGCTTAATAAAGGCTTTTTCTTCAGAATAAGTTTTATGTTCTTATTTACCTTCTCATTTTAGAGCTTTTCTGGGCTCATTTAACCATATCTTGTAGGTATTCAATAAACCCGCAAAAGCTCCCCAATAATAGTATTTATTCACAGGCACTGGGGTTTTAGTACTCTTTGGTTCATGGTGTAATGAGGATGGAGAGGGTCAGCAACCTCTGTTATTACTTCTTCAGGAAACTGGGATTAAAGTGAGATAGGGCCACCCTTTCTTCCACTCGTGTACGTGACAGGAGACCCAACCAGCTGCCTGTGTGTCTCAAGGTAAGCCAGTGTCTGCTCAGGGACTGTTCTTTGTACTGACTCTTCAGCATACCAGTTAAGGCCACTCTATGTTAGATGTCTCACCTTAAAAGTGCAATAAATAAAATAGTGATGTTAACCTCCTGCCTTGTAATACTCGTTTCCACACCCTCCACACAGACTCTCCAAGGAGTTGCATTTAACAGTTGTAAAGCCACAAAATGAAATTCTGAAAAATAAACTCTTTTCCTGAGGTCTATCTTGCCTGGCAGAGATTGTATTGGGGGAAATTATCTTTCAATGAGGTGGTTGCCAGCCACTAAAACAAGTTATCACACATCCTTCCCCTCTCCACACCCCTCTCCCCTACAGGCACATTCGCAATGGCTTGATTCTAAAGCTTGAAGGAGCTTGACGATAAAGATTTATTTGGGCTGAGCAATGACTGTCATTTCACTAGCATGCTCAGGCACTCTATAGAGTCAATAAAATACTCTTAAGAAAATGTAACTGGAAAGCTGGCAACATCAGTCTAAGCCAGAACAGGTCTGCCATATTCAAGAGATCTGATAAGATCTGCCCTCAAAATATTTCCTTATTTCTCTCCAGTCACTTGGCAGCAGTGCCAGTCCATGCACAGATTTTTACACAGAGACAAAATAGGAGGTGTTGATGAATCATCTGCTTCTTTTGCTGTTGTCCCAAGCAGTGAGATATTCTGCAGTGAATGCAGTTTAAGATTTCGGTTTGGTGGTTCAAAGTGATGAGTGTGTGTTTAAGTCTCAGCAACAGCCATGGAAGGAAAACACTACCACATCCAGGAGATGGGAGACTCCTGGATGGGCAGTACCTGAAGGCACTGCTGTTTCTCATGTCAAACACAGAAATCCCACCCTCAGCTGCACTTCTCAAACCCGGAGCAATCTCAACAGAAGGCAGAAAAAAGCTCACATCCCCCAAGACCCTCTCTCTTTTAGCAATGAGTTTAGGACCCAAATGCAAGTAACATATAGGTAACGTTAGTGGAAAGAAGCTCAAGTCTGTATTCTAATCATTGACTTGACGGCAGACTCATGAAACACATGCATGAGGCTTTCTGTGCAAAGAACCCAGTGCTTGCACCAGCAACTCAGTACCAACTCAGAGGCTCTAGACCGTGTTACTGGACTTAAGCTTCCAAAGAACATTTTGTAGGACTGCGTTCCCCCTTGTACCTTACATAAGCACTACTGCAATTTGTTCTGTTAGCAGATCAGGTTCTACAACTGCACACACATGGCTGGAACACTCTTGAGAGTCCCATTGCCTTCAGGACCCACTATAGTGAAGTACTGCAGATAAGCATTAGATACAAAATATATTGCTACAGCTGCATAATCATTGTTTGAAACAGTCATCCTGGCATCACTTGTATGCCCGCATTCCCCAACTGGTGGGGGAATGGTCATGTCTCCTTTTGGAGTGAACAGATTGCATCTACATAACACAGTGGCAGGAGCACACTATAAACTCAACAGATAACTCACCGGTTCCTCAGCAACACAAGCCTCTCTAGCACAGTCAGACCAGAATATAAACCAGAAATGGTCCTCCTTGCCAACTCCCTTTTCATTTTTAAATTTTTTTAATGGAACGTGAAAGGCCAAATGGTATCAATCTTACTGAAACTGTCTGCAAAAAGGAAGGAACTTTCTTGTGCAGGCCAATCTGATGACCAGGAACCAAGACGCTGAAGGTCTCATGTGGGGCCTCTGTACCCTATCTGCAGTGACAAATGTTGCCACTGCTGGTCAGCTCAAGTGACAGAGTGCAGGGGTGGTCGGCTCTGTAGCATTGGCTTCCACAGTAGCAGGAAAAGTAGGGCTTCATCTATGACCCAAGGAGGAACTGCTGTTCATGCCTTCTATCCCTGACCTCCACTCCAGGTAAATCTAGCGGGGGAAGTGCCTGCATTCCTCTGTCTTGAGCGATGAGAACACAATTTGTTAAGAAATGCCTCCTTCCTCTTCACATCCATGAGCCTTCAGCCAGCAGCTTGCTATTGCAGGCCCAGGAGACCAGGGCTTGGAGGGAGCCAGGGAGCAGGTGGATTTGAGTTTTCCTTGTCTGAAATACCTACAGAGGCAAAAATAACAAAGATGCCAGTTTATGACGGTGCCTTAGCACTTAGATTGCACAGGGTCTGTGTGTTTGTGGCAGGAGGATCTTACAAATACAGCCAAAGGAAGGCCAGAGGACAGGAGCTGTCTCTGCAGTGGGAGGTACACTGTGAGAGCAGTGTTTCCCTGCTGTGTGTCAGTAGCTGGCTCTGAGTAATGACTATTGTGTCAAGTGCTGGACCAGGCACTTGAAATCCATGATGGCGTACAGGGCGTGCAGCTCCTCAGGCAAACTCGGGAGCCGACAAAGCAGCGTCCTTCCTGGGAATGCTGTGGTTGCCGAGAGAGACCCTTGCTGTCCTGGTATTCCTGGATGTGCCTAATCCGTGAGGTGCCTCCATCACCTACCCCCAGCAGGTCCATACTGGGAAGATGATGAACACGGTGTTTGAGGCACCCACTGTCCCGAGAGGACCCTGAGCAGGTGGGTAGAAAAAGCCTCACCTCTCTGTGTTGTTGCCTTGACAGTACAACTGCGTCCTGTGCCTGTCAAGCATAAGGAATTGCATAGTACTTGCCTGGTCCCTGTATGGCTAAGACAGAGGCTGTCAGGATCCACTTTGTGTGTGAGGAGACTGGACTTGATCACAGAGATAAATATAGAACTGGAAGTGGAAATGTTGCCACATCTCTGCAGTTGCCCTTGAATTCCAGCTTCTGTCCTGAATCTGGATGCTGTTGGTCCTTAGTATTTCATACGGTCATAAGATCATAGGATAATTCAGGTTGGAGGTTCAGACGAAACCAGTTGGCTTTCTTCTCCAGGCCTTACAGATTTGGACTGAATTGCCTCCAATACTGTTTCCTTGTATAGCTGCTGCAGTTTCTCCTTGGAGGCAGCAGTAGGACACATTGGCCTCATCACAACAAATATCAACAAGAACCTGGTTTTCTTAGTGTCTGTGTCAGGGCTAGATAACCTCATAACCCTTCATACTCACGTTTATGTGATGTATATGCATGCACAGGGGCTTGTCATGAGGCTGTGAGACAGCCAGAGCAGCGATGGAGAATGAGGAGAAGGTGAAGGAGCTCGCTGTGGCACTGTTGTATCTCTTGTGTAGCTTCCACATCGCAGTGTGGTGAGTCTCCAAGGCCACATCTGATTCACCCCTGCAGCGTAATTTTTAGTTCACTCTAGAAAGTAATTCGTGTGCACATTGATGTATGTAGAGACTGGAAGCCTGTCATGAAAAAGGGGAAATCTTTAATCTGACAGTATAGAAATACCATATTAAGGCCAGTTATTTTTCATGCCTTTGAAGCTGTGTGCCCAGCCTTAAAGAAAACAAACTGCAAGTGGCCTGATTTTAAATATGGCCCTGAGCACTTCTGATATGAAGCTGGGTCTTCTGAAAGTCTCATGAACTGCAGATCATTTCATTTGGAAAGATATTTCTGCAATAAGGAAAAACAGTAACAGAAAAGATGCTGAAAAGAAGTGTGTTGCAATTAGGTGTGATAAAAGATGTTTTTAAAACTTATTTTTTAAAGAACTAAACACTACATGGATCTTTTTCTCCAGAACTTTCTGCTCTCCTGAGAATGATAAATTATGAGCTAGGAAATGAAAACCTTGGTGCTACTTACTTGAGAATTCAGAACTGCTAGTTAGAAAACAAAATTATCCCTACCATCCAAGGATTTTTTGGGAAACAATTTTTATTTTTCATTTAGAAGAAAATCAGTCAGTCAAAACCAGTGGTTTCCCTGGAAAAGGGGACATTTTATTAGCAGAATCAATCACAACGTCAAGCATGGTGCTGGGGGAACCTCTTAACATCACAAGCACAATCAAATATCATCTGGAAAATGCAACAGCAAACTGAGTCCTTATTTATTCCTCAAAAACAAGTTGCCATTGCAGGAGTTTTGGAATGCTGGCAGGATTCCTTCGATTCATATGCAAAGGACCCTTAACAGTAAACATGTTCAGATGTGCCAAGTCTACCCGCCTTCCCAATAGTGTTGGTTTTGATCTTGTCTGTGAGGACATTAAACAAACTTAATGCTTTTCCAAGCATGAGCTCCAGGTTATATGAGGGGATTTCACATCAGAACAGTGTGCTTTTCGTATATGTGAGAGATGACTGGCAAAAGAAAAACTGTAAGTTTCTGTTCTTGCACTTTGAGGTGTTCAAAGATAAGCCAAAAAGGAGTGCTTTTATTTTTTTGAGAAAGGGAGTATTTACTTTGCTATATATTATACATTCCAAAGATAACCTCTTTTTTCACTAGGGATATTAAGAGCTGAGGAGATGCTTTTCCACCTACAAGGCTGTGTTGTGCTTGGATATTCATTTCATTCACTGTTAATGTAAGTTTTCTTAGCCAGGGTAGATGAGATGGTAGATGAGACGAGATGGTAGTCTCCCTTTGTCCTTCACAGTATCTTCATATAGAACTTTTCTTCCAGGTGCCTATTAGATGTCTGCCCCAAATCAGTGTGAGTATTCCTGTTCTCCAGTCCTCTCGCCTCAGCACTATCCAAGAAAAATGTGGTTCATCCCTTGCCCTCCTATTTCTGCCTGTGCTACTGAGGAGATAATACCAGTGTAGCTTTCTCTGCACACAACTGTCCTCGTCTCTATGGGCAGAGGCTTCCCTCTGTACAGCTATAGCAAGGGAGCCTGAGTCACGCTAAATGTTTAAAAAGTGATGAAGCCATAAGTGTCAGGACTAGGAACAGAGAGAGGCTTTCCATAAAAGTGTTGTGGGTTGCTTAGAAGCTTCTGATGTGGTCAGGGTCAAAAGCAAAGTTCATCAGCAAACACAAGCTTCCTCAAAGTCAGAGAATTTGGGTTTGTGATGGAGATCCACCTCTGGGATAATCATGACTTTCTGTTTTCTTCACACCTCTCATAATCCAGTAGCTCCAAATCCAGGTTTTCTACTTTCTCTCAAGAGAATTATAACTAAATATTTATTTGCTTTGCTTGTTTGTTTTTAATGCTCATTATTCTGAAGTTTCCCATTTCATTCCATTCAAGAGGTAAACAGGCCAGGAGATGTCTTAAAGGCTACACTGGGCTTTAACTGCTCGCTCCTGGGATAGTGAACAAAATATTTTGAAGGGGAAAAAGTAGTAGCACTAGTAGAAGATGAAGAAGAAAGAGAAGAAAAAACTCAGAGTTCCCCAGATTGTTTTTACAGTTTTTAAAATAAGGGGGTCTTCAGGGAGACTAGGGAGTAAAGAGTTGAAAGTGGATTGACATTTCTACATTTCTTTTTTGACACAGCTAGGGTTGATTAAGTGATAATTAGGCTGGAGAATGTGCCAACAGACACTGCTTCATCCTACTCCTTTACCCCCTCAGGACTTGTCACCACAGAATAAAGGGTAAAAATGATATTAGAAATGCATGCAGTTTTGAGACAGTGTAAATGAAAGAGCTTGTGCCTTTTAATGCTTTGTGGCTGATTCAAGGCAAATCAAATTTCCAGCCTGTTTTTTTTTTCTTCTGAAATGAAAGGAGGTTAGAAGATCTGCTCTTTACTAGCAGGATCTAGAGTCCACATTGTTGGTGCATGGACCTTACTTGCTCCTGAGTTTCTGTAGACTTAATAGAAGAGGTACACAGATACTTTCCACATGCAAAGTGCAAAACGAGGACAACTGTCAGTGTACACTAGCTCTTTTAGAGAACAGCCAGTGAACACAATACTGCTTTAAATTACAGAAAGTATTTTTAAGTGTATCTTCTATTGCACAGTTGAGATTTCCATTCCCTGGAGATTTTCACACTTTAACTTCTTTGTTCTGAATCAGAAAAGTGTATCTTTTTTGCAAAACTTCCCACAAAATGAAAATTCCATGAAGGAAATCTCCCGCAGGTTGTAGAAGTAGATAGTTTAGGGAAATTCTGAAGATTCATTCATAAAAGGTTGATTTCCAAGTGAATTTCATTTTATTTTAATGTATGATACTTAATTTTACATTATTTCATGAGATTTTTAGAACATGACTTGTCATTTTGTGACATTTTGTATGCAAAACCACTAGTAAATTAGAAAATTACTTTATAATAGTCAAAATATTATAAAATGTTCAGGATGGTTAATAATTGTGATTGAATAAAAATTTTTACATACTAGATGTTAGTGTCTCCTGTTGTTTGTAAAGAAACAATGTATTGCATTGCTCAGGGAAGGCTGAGCTCTGAGCACCACACAGATAAGGATTTTGATTTCTTATTTAATTATAAATTGAGTTAGGTGCCTGAATATGAGTTATGTGAATGTATCTGGTAGCAGCTGTTTCCAATATCCTCATGTTAGCTTGTTACCATTAGCCTCAAGCTTGGATGATATCATAAGTTCCTAGGCCATTTTTATCCTGTTTTTTTTCAGGTAAACTCCTATAAGAAAATTAAATTGATAATCCATCCATTCCTTCTAGGAGGGAAGAGGGTGGGAATGGCAAACAGAATTGAGTATGAGTGTGGCATAAGTGAAAGCATGATGAAACTTGAGCAAATATTTGATGGAAGTGGCTGTAGTATTTACCTGACTCTATTAGAAAATGTGGTAAATTTACTACTCATATAAGTGATTATTATTTTTTTATTTCTGGCTGATTATCAGCCCCGTAACACCTTAGACCCTGACACACAAAGATTAAACTTGTTTCCAGTCTCCTAAGTAGCTCCTTTCTGAAATAAAGATACTCTTATACTTGAAGACTTCCCACTTCCCTAGATTGCACAGGCAATCTGCCTCAAGAGAAAAAATGTGAAAGAGAACTAATCTAAATCAAATTTAAAGACTTTGGATTTAAAGATTTTTGGATTCACATAGGTAGGATGATATACGCTCAGAAAAAATTCTGTGAAACTAGGCCTAAAACCCTTTTTCAACCAAGTACCATGGGCCCTGCCTCCTCTTTACCCCTCACTTCCCATTGACTGAATTTTCTGTGTTCTTTGATGGTCACTGGCTTCAAGGCGACCTTTGGTTACATGTAACATTCCCCATGACTTGTCTCACCTGAAAGCTGATGCTTATTTCCAGGGTAGCCAACAAGTTTTCTTGGAGTCAATGGAGAAAAACAGGTATGTCTGCACTGCGCTTTGTCTCAACCTAAGCTGGAAGTACGTCAGATGAACTGTGCTCTAGGAGTGCTAATTTCTCTCTAATTTCTCTCTGTTGACTGGAAAAGAAGCCTAGATTACTATCTCAAGTGTATTTCTGTACTGTAGATTCAAGCTGTGATTGCAATTGCTAGTGTTAATTTGGCCTTTTCATCTGAAAGGATGTAAAGAATCACAGTGCTGGTGATCCTGTACTGAGCCAGGATACAAGCAAGAGAACTGTCTGCTAACGTCACATGAAAGAAGGCAATGGCAAAGACAGAACAGTTAAAATGTTCTTCTTAGGGTTCCTGAGGCATGAATTTGAACATTAGCATACTGGAGAGCATGCCAGCCGCCAAATGTTTGCATATGGAGTTACTCTACAGCCTGAGTTTATTCTTCCCCCTTTTCTCAGTCTCTTCCACCATCCCCTTTCTGCATTTACATTCCCCTCTTCTCTGCCTTTTGTTCCCTGAATAACAAATGTAAACCATGGTGGAGCATTTGCTACATGCCTCTTCCATGCCAGCTCAGAGGACATGAGTTGTACAGCCTCAGCTACAGAATCTTGGCTATTACCTCGGACTGTTATGTTTCATATTTTGGGGGGTCTTTTGTCACAGAAATTGCCTGGTTCGATCTCTCGTGTCAGGCAGGAGAACAGCCAACAAACACCCTGAGCTTAGTGCTTGCAGCTGGATGCTGCCCCACTCAGGCTAGTAGTGCTTTCGGGAGGTGGGGTGAGACCGTGGAGCTCCAGGAACCTCCCAAAGGTGCCTCCAGCTACCAGTGGGTATGCACAGTTCATGATCCCACTGTTTTCTCTACTCCACCATGATAAGGGCAGGGCTTGTAACTTGAAAGACCATCAGGAAGCATTTTCATTTTATTCCCCAACTCTTTTTGATTGTGAATTCCAAAGTTAAGCTATTATCATGCTGAAATGCAAAGAATACAGCTAAGAGGTACTCTTTAGTTTTTGTAGCTGTTGGCTCACTCCTAGAAGAGGCATGACTGCATAATTTATCTGATGTTTCTTCTGAGTTAGAAGAACATATTTTCAAAATCAAAACTCAAGATAGGTTTGTGGTAACAATGTTTAGATTCCTGAGATAGTTCTGTGCTAATGTCCTGGCCTTCTTTCCGATAAACCCTGCTAATGTTGCTCTTGGCAGCTCTGACTCCACGGCAAGTGGGCATGTTCCTCTCAGTGGAAGTGATTTTCCAGTACCAGAGCTGAACTGGAAAATGAACCTGGGGGCACTGTTCAGCACCAAGCTCCTGTGGAATGTGAAAGGAATTCAGACATTTAATTCCCTGGTAGCTCTTTGGAAAATCCCTGCTCTGAGTAACTTCAGCATGTAAGACTGAGCAGCTGGTATTGCCAATGAGCACCGGAGCAGCTGGGACAGTGCACGCTCATGGAGTGTTTATCTTTTCAAAGGCTGTGTCACACAGTGAAGCCTCCATTCCTGGGGCCTGCTATTTTCCTGGCAAACTCACAGCAAATGCCACTGCTCTGAGAACTTACTAAAAAAGAAGAAAACAAGGAGGGATAGGGCTGATGAAATGCTCTGTAAAAAATTCCTGGCCATCTTGGCAGGCATGACATGTTGGGTTGTGATCGCTTTTGTTAGTACCATGCAAGGGGCACAAAAACTACATGCCGCTGTGAGTCTCTCTCTCGCTAACCTAGTCAGTGAAGCCCCTTCTACATCTCAGGGGGAGCACTAGCACCTCCTAAGGGCAGTTCATCCCATCTTAGCATATTAAGAGTAGTGGTCTGAGACGTCCTTTGCAAGGTCCTGTCTTAATGCTGACACTGAAAGAACCAGCACCTGACTTCAAATGACCACATTTAGGTGAGATGAATCCGCCCTTCCACACACATAAACATTTAGCTCATATGACTGAAGCATACAGGCTGTTGTATTTATTACTTCCGTACTTCCATTCACCAAAGAAGGTAAGTCTAGTTAAAATACACTGAGTGAAAATGTAATCTTTTTGCTCATGTCACCATCCCTCTCCAGCTCCACAGCAAGCACCACAGATATCATTAGACATTAGTAGCTGAACGGGATCCAAGATGTCTCAGATTTACTCTCCCCTCTAGCTACAAAGCATTAAACCAGCAGCTGTGCCTCGGAACTGAAGGGTGGCCATCACTCAGCAAGCTCCTGATGGGTTGCTGGTGGCTTCTAAAACAACACTTTCTCTCAAGTAAAAGAAACTATTCTAGGAACAAGCAACTCCAGTGTCAGCTAATGCTCAGTCAGTGCATGCAATGGATGCTAATGATTTCCAGCAGGGAGATGGCTCAAACCAGAAAATCCCCTAAATTTCCTGACCTGGATGAGACAACAGTCTCATCAAGGATGAGGATGGTATCACCCTTAGCATCCCTAAACAATGTTGACTGTCATGTCAGGAGCTGGTAATAAGATATACCCACTGAAGCTGTTTATATTTTTGTATAAAGTATGATTGTCAGTGTGTGTGTTGTAGGAAATGCCTAATTTAGTGAACAGAAAGGCTTCACAATGAGATTAGAATATGACTTCACCAGGTGGGAAGGCAATTTACTCTAATGATGGTTAATGACTTGCTGGCAGTTCAGCCAAGGAGATGGGCAGTCATTATCAGTGGCTTCTGTTTGCTACCAGGATGGGAGAGGATGGTACCTGCCCACCTAAAGATGATTAGCATTTCTAGAGAGCTGAAGGCAGACATTAGCCTTGGGGCAAGAGTGTGGAAGATACTTCATGAATATATTAATGCCAATGATCCCCGGAGTGAAGGGAGACTTGACCTTGAAGAGAACCCCAGGGGACCCCAAGGAAGGGGAAGCAAATGAACCGACATTTTCTCTCAGGAAAGGAGTGTTAAGGACATAAAGTTTAGGTAAGATGTGGTAAGCTTAGGTACGTGGCTGATCAGCTCTCAGCGAGAGTGAGAGATGTCTCCCTGGAGCTGATCTTAAGATAAGTAAATAAGGGCTTTTACTTATCTTCTTCCTGTACCTCTAAGTCATTTTATGTGTTTTCTTTGTATTTAGTCTCTGAAAATAAATAGAATTATCTGCTATGCATTAGACTGGTGTTAAGGATGATGACAATGAGTTTGAGGTACCTGGCAAACAGCAAGCTATTACCTGTTGCACGGTGTTGCAATCCTTAACCCTAAAGGTTGGTGTCAGAGTTGCATACAGAAGTCCACTTCCCTGGGCCTTTGGATGGGAAAAGAGGGTTTCCCACAGAAGTGCAAAGGCTGCTTTAGGAATGAGAAGAAGAAGGATCTGTTTGGAAGAAAATTTTCCAGTGATCAGCTTTAGCCAGGAAAGCATATAACTCTGCAACAAGGCAGGAGGAGAGTGTCCAAATCCCCAAGCATTTTAATAACAGACATACGTTAGCAAATACACATTAATTTTCAAATACTAAGACTCAGATGAAGTGAGTAATCATGAAGAAGTGGGAGATTGGCTGATTTCCTCTCTCTATGGCAAATTTACAGTCAACAACTCTGCATGGTGCCATGTTTCAGCTCATCAACTGTATGACAACATCTTTAAGGTGGACATGAGTTCCTAAGTCTGTAAGAATTCATCTAAATAAAAATACTCACACTTGCAGACATGAAGAATACATGCAGCTCATATGGAAATGCCTCTGAAAAATCCAACTGTTCATACCTGTATTGTGAGTTTGTGCACATACACAGCATAGTATTACACTGACACAGTGATCATAGCCAGCTAAAACTTCAAAGTAATCCAAGTTCCTTTCTGTATCTTTGCAAGGAAGAGATGAACACGTCAGGTCAAGTTGTCTCACATGATGTAACCCATGAAAATAAAGTTGCCCCATCACAGTGATGATATATCTGGTCCTGGATGAATCAGTGCTGTAGTTGTCATGTTCCCAGTTGAATGATTTAGAACAATCCTTGTTCAGAAAGCTGACTTACAGTTCTTTAAAGATTAAAGCAAAAAATAGGAAAGAGAAAACTGTCAACCTGTGTTCAGGGAAGCAAGACTTCCTATATTTTCTGTATTAATAAATAGGGTTGTATCAAAGTGACACCTGACCATATTATCCATTGATTTTTCTTCTTCAAGATAGCAGCACGACTAGTCACCTGTGCCAACAGGGCATCTGAAGGAATTACATGAGGGGGAGGCATCATCCTCTGCAGGCTGCTTGTGAGACCATGGGAATCCTACTCATGCACCTGCCTATGTTGTGGTTCTCACATGTATTTTCCATGACCGAAAATATAAAGAACATAATGGGATCCATTTTTAGCCAGTGCAACACAAGCTACGTAAATCTAATACTGGTGGTGGTGGTATTAATACAATGACTTGAAAACATAATTCCAATTTATTAGTTCATTTTTTTTTATTTTTTGCTTTTTTTGGTATTCTTGCTTCTTATAATGCAGCTTCTTTAACTCAGAAAATGAACTGTTCTGTGGTTAAGGGACATGCCTCGGAGACAGGAGATGTGAAATTTGCCAGCCTTCCTGCAGATTTGTGATGTGCAATTAACCAGATGATTTTAACATCTCAGTGCTTCAGTTCCTCTACTTTTTCAGAGATGGTATTTTCCCCTTCCTATCTCAGAGGGGGTTGCACAGAATACAGGGAACACCTGCAACGACATTTGATGATTTCAGATATTGTAAGACTCAAAGTATTAACAAACCCTTGAAATTTTGGCTGGGTGGAATGAATGACTTGGAAAAAATGCATGATTAACTTAGATGAAAAGCATGTTCCAGGCTCTAAGATATACCTAAAGCCTATATTAAAGGCTCTGTCCTGTTGGTCTTACTGGTGATTTTTCTCTTCTAGCAGTTAAATTGTCTCCAGACTCTTCAGACTTTGCTTTAGCTATTAATCCAGGCTGAAGTAATTGTTGCTTAGTCCTCTTTTCCATAGATATGTAGCTAGAACCTACCTGTGAGGTCCATGGCTGCCTGACAGGCCTTCAAAATGAAGAGGGCAAACTGAAGGAGTGTAATTTTTTCCTTGCTCCTTTTACACTGTCTGGCTGCTGAGATTCCTATGACAGAACCACTGATGGTTACTGAGTTTTTCTCTAGTACAGTGGTCCTCACAAACACTGAAAGATGCCAGCGGCCTGGCTGTGTGTCTGCAGTGGTGAACCTCCCCTCCTAAACTTTTGTATGCTTCTCCAACTGTCTAGACCTTTCATGATTCATGGATGCCCATGGAGAGTAAAACCCTGCATCTAAACACAACAGCACTTTGGAGAGAAGGTTTCAAATCCATATTTGCAAAAAGTAGCTGGCCTTGTCTTCTTCAAAGGCAACTAAAACACTAAGCAAGTTCAGCTCTGCTTTTAGTCCTCATGCCTTAGGCTCACTCGTTTGGTAAGTCACTTCAACATGTACAGTCTTGGAGAAACTATGTGGGTGTAAGAGTGTCTGAGGCTCCTGGACACCTGTTGGTTTCAATGTCAAGACCAGAAAAAGCTTATTAAAAAACATGACGTAGCCCATTTATTTTGGTCGAGAGTTTTCAGCCGTGCAATTTGATTTGCCTGTGGGTGACAGATTATACTGGACAGTTCCTTATATAGCCTTGGTCTTTTAACATTGTAGCTCACGCCCTTATCTTGTTTGTTTCACAGCCCTCCTCCCTGCTCACCCTCCTGCACCAGAATACAGTTGCTTTATTTTTAGATAATTAACCTTTTCTTTTGCCAGCAGTAGATGAAGTGCAGGGCTTCATAATTGCTGTGCTACTGTCTCTGACTTCCATACACCCCTGTGGGGGCATTCAATCATTATTAGGGCTGAAATCTCAGTCTGAATCCTTGACACGGAGCTGCCTTGTTATTTATCCCGAGTAGGAACGCAGCAGAAATCGATGAAATGAATGATTATTCCAGTCCAGAACTGACTGGAATTCAGATGCTGGATGATGTGCCCAAATGAATTTTTAAAAAGACAGAGGTGCAAAGTGGCTTCATAACGGTAAGTTACACTTGAAAACACAGCTTTCATTAAGAGCTGAACATTTGACTGTAACTAGATTTTCAGCGCCTGGTTAGCAGAAAAATGTGAGAGACTTTATTGACTAGCAAATTTCCCAGGAAGTTTATTGGTTAAAGCAGCACCGAAAGGTTTAAATAAAAGGCAGTGCCTATGTCTTCAAGTATAGCCAGGGAGAGAAGACCATATCCTGGAAAGGCTCTGTCCTACAAGTCTTATTCCAAAAAGCAGGCCTTAGAAAGGAGTTTAAATATATTCTGTAAGTAAGTACTGCCCTCATGGACGTTGACTGAAGATAAACTTCATCCTAGGGCACAAGAATTTTTAATCTTTAGATCATTAAAGGGCTGGGTTTTTATGAGAGCCGTAAGTAGGATGTCATTCATGAATGCACATCATCGCCCGTGCTCATGAATGCTTTGAGAGTCAGCAGGATCTGGAGTAGCTTCTGATTTTTCCAGAGGACAGGGTTCTGTAATACCAATATCTCACAGTCTAGTACGGTAAGGGTAATATTGTATGACATGCAGCTCCCATAAGATTTGCTGCTGATTAAGTTCCCTTAATTCGAGTTAAGCTACACTTTGGTTATCAGAGGAGTAAACAAGCAATATTTGGGGAGATGGGGGAGAGAAATCACTTCCTTTCTTCATTTACGAACAGAGGGATTTCACAGGCTCTTCTTGAATTCCTTTTCAGATCCATCATCTTTCCCAATCCCCTGGACAAATACATGACTCCAACTGCAGCAGGCAGGACCTGAGCAGGCTCACAGTCTCAGATTACTGACCAGTCAAGGCAAGATTATGTCAGAGCAGTTGCTGATACACAAGGGACCTAAGTCCTCTCTTCAGCTCTGCTGCAGTCAGTCATTCCCTAGTGTGGTGAAGAGAAAGACTTCTGCGGTCATCGGACTGACCCCGCAACGCAGCTGAGCCCTAGCACCTCACCTATACCTCACGAAAACACTTTTTGCTCCTGTTCTCTGTCTTATCTTATCAGAGCATGAGTACGCCAGCAGCCACAGAGGCACGGCTGGCTGCAGCCACGACCTGAGGAAGGCGCCAGATGAGGAGAGTGAGCGGTTATGTGATCTCTCCATCATGTCTCAGTCTTGCCATCTTCGTCCCCCGAAACCATATCAGCCCCGTATCGGTTACAGTATGCAGGTTCAGCAGAGCAGCAGGACCAGCATGCCGGGCCAGCACAGCTGGTGGTGCCGGGGAGCGACTGCACAAACGGGTAGGGGGAGCGAAGCCCTCGCCTCAGCCCTGGCCTGCTCAGCCCCTGCAGATCTGGGCTCTTATTCAACTGTCCAGAAGCACACCGACCCATACTGAGTAATTGCATTTTGCTGTGGCTGTTATAAAATACATTGAAACCATGTGTGGCTAGAAGGGCACATTAAACTCCTGTGTCTCAGTGTGTGTTTTTTGTTCTGTTTTATTTCAGTTTAATAGGCCAAAGGAGATATTACAGTAAGGAACTGTGGCTCTCTGGGAGTTTTCTGTTGACTTCAATGGGCTGCAGGCGTGCGTATCAGGGAGGCAGAAAACTCAGGGCTGCCATGGGTCAAAGGGAGATTTTTGGTCTAGCTGAACCACCCCAAATGGCAACCCAGGATAACCATTGCCTCCCTCTAGGATGTGCACTCGTCCTCAGGAGCAAAGTGCCTAAGAACAGAGAAAAGAGAAGGCCCCTGTTTCAGTGACTCATGAAAAGGGGCTCCATCTCGTCAGGGCAATGCCGTGATCAGAAACAGCAGTCTTTCTGAGCAGCACTTTGTGCGTATTGTGTCTGTCAGACTGTGCTCTTCCCGTTGCTCCTCATGGGATGCGTTTGCCGTATTACTGTTCAGGGCAATCTATCCGAGTGGGTTATCTCTTTGTTACTGGTAGTGGCACTTAGGGCCTGCTTCTGTAAAAGCCCTAGGTGTTGCCTGAGTTGTCGCAGGCAGTGGGAGCATTTTACGTGCCTGAGGTTTCGCAGCATCAGTCCCTGGGTTTATGGACAGGTCCCGTTTCCCCTTTGTTGGGATCCCCTTTGTACAGACCTGCAATCAGGAGTTGATCAAGGACGGCAGCATGATACATCAGGTTTCATTATCACCCTGGTTCCCAAAAAAGAATGAGGATCAAGCAGCCCAGTTCTTACAGCTTTCATCTGACTTTTTGCACAAAGCAGTGTTTAAAATGTTGCTACCACTCTCCCCTGCAAATAAGAGAAGCCTGTGCCTCCAGCAAAAGGTATAAAGTATTTTGTTTATTCAGGAAAAGATAGTAATCGCTAACGTTAGGCTGGATTTAAAAGCCTTGGTCTTTATTAGGGAAATTGACTTCAGTTTAATAGGAAAGAAGGGGAGGGGTGAAAGGGGGTGAGGGGGAAGAGAAGGAAATTTCAAACAAAAATATTCCAAGAACTCTTATTCATGAGTTTAGCTTTTGCCTGTTGAGCTTAAACAACTTTCCATTAACATTCCTTATTGAGTACTGTAAATGGAAAAAGCAAATAAACACTAGTCCGTGGCCTGATGTGTTGTCAGTGATGCTGTTCATGAATTTTTTCACTCTGTCAGGGAGAGGCAAGGTGCCAGCAGCCCAGATATTTGCCAGCATGGCCACACTGTGGGCTGCATCTCTGTGCAAAATAGGTAAGAGAAAAAGCTTCATTTCACCTTTATGCTACCCAGACTGAGGGCTGATGTGGAGGCTTAAAATGCCTCTACTCTAATGTCAGTTAAAACTATCAGAGGGACACAAGGATAGAAAAGACTTTCTTGGTTGTCAAGGCCAGCCTTCTCCCATCACACCATACTGTTCCTTTCCTAAGCAGGTCAAGCTCTGCTTTGCAAAGTCAGTAGTGGTTTTTGGAGTCTATTATTCCTATCTGAAGACCTCACAGCTATAAAAAGCAAGGACATATTTCTCTAATTTCCAGGGTACATTTCATTGACATACTTGTTCTTGTACCAGGATTCTCCATAGTAGTCCCTTTCTTGCTCGCTGTCTTGTGTTTGCCCTTACCTCCTCCTCACTGGCTAGAAATACATAGGCAACAGTTATATCCACTTTCAGCCTTTGCACTAAACAAGCTAAGTTCTCCTAGTCCTTTTTATGAAAGGATGTCTCCTTCTCACTCACCCAGCTCCCTAGCAGAATTCAGCAGACTCATTTCACTAAGTGCCTTACCCACTTGATCTCATAAATACTCGCACTCTTCATTTCCTGGCTCGATATTGTTCTTGCCACTGATGTTGCTTTATCCATTGCTGCATCTTCCTTTGTGTTGCTTTCCTCTTCCAGTTTGCTTATCATCACATGTAGGAAAGTCTTGTCCTTTTGTTTCTTGGTTTAAAGGTTTTCTGCTAGCAAGAATATTTGAAGGTGAGTCAGAGAAAGTTCCTTCTGTAGAAAAAAACACTTTCTAGAAATACATCCTCATGATCAAACATCCCCAACCTGTCTTATGGCTTCTATTGAGCCATCTGTTCCTCCTGCCTTGTTATGCCTCCTTTTCCCTCCTTTTGCAGGGACCAGAAGAATTTCTCTATAGGTCACTTCAGTATATTTGCACTCTTTTCCTCCTTGACCAATTTAGGCTGGAATCTGACAGTCCCAAATCTCCTGGCAAGAAGGTTACTCAGACTCATGAACTGGCCTAACTTTGTGTTTCATACGAGCTCTACTGCAGCCTAAAATCTTTATAACATCCATAGCACTAGTCGCCTTTACGAAACAGTATTTCCGTTCACCCTTTGGCTAAATTTAGTGACAGAAGTTGTGGGACAAGAGGGGGAAAAGGTCACTTACCTTAGCCCTGTGCTTTTCCTGTACCAGGCCATGCAGAGGGAATCCTCGCCCCAGCACAGACAAGGACCATCATATCATGACTGACTGGAGTCAGTGCGAGATCAGTTATGTCCCGTAGTATTACTAGGATGCAAAAAAAGACATCCTACCATGGAGTGATGCTAGAACTGGGGGACTGTGTCATCAAGTCTCAAATGATCTTTCCATATCTCTTTTCTCAATGTGTATCAATACACAATTGATTCCACACAGCATGTCTTTCTATACTGTTGTGATTTTCAGCTGATTTTTATTTTTTAGCTAGTAATGTTCTGTTACTACTTTAAAAACGGGTTCCCACAGAACTTTAGCTCTGTGATAAAACTCTTGTCCCAGATACAGGGCAAGAGAAGCAAAGAACAAGGGAATCTCTGTGTTTGTTCTTGATCATAATCCAAGGAGGCCAGATTACTCAATGAGTGAAGCGTATTTGCACCTTTGCTGGAAATGATTATACTTTGTACTTGAAATATCTGCTCTCCATAACTTAGCATAGTCTTCTGTTTGAATTGTTTCTATCCAGTGGGGAATTATAGCATCTTCTGAATTAAAACTTCATAATTGAAGGTGGGAGTCTGCTCCAGACTCTTGACATAAAAATTTAGGCATATGAATGTAGGTGTCTTCAAGACAAAAAGGTGTCAAAGCTCCTGCTATATTTAATGGAAAGCTGGAGCTTGATTCAGTTGCCTAGATGTAGGTGTCTGATATTATTTACATTAACCTAGATTGTTTAAGGTATCTGCACTAGGCAGGCAGATAATACCTACAAGAGAGACATGCCTTTCTGGAAAAGTATCTGCAAAGTAGGTGGGATCCTCTAGGGCATGTTGGATGACTCCAGGTGCCTACACTTCGGTAACAGAATTGAGGCTCTTGGCAGTGGAGCTCAGAGAGCTATTCAGGGCACCTTACACTGGGCACCTACGCTCGGCCGACTGAATATCTCTACAGGCTCCACTGCCCATATCGATGACCTCCTCACTGACAGCAACAGGAGCTTGGGCACCTGGCTCCCAAGTACACACACATATTGTCGGCAGCTAAATAACCTGAGCCTGGAGCTGAATGCCAGTGTACATGCTTAGCTTGGAATGGTGGGCTTTGAGGGGGTGGTTCAGAGCAACCATTAACTGCATAGGGAATCTCTCCTCCTGAAATCGGATGCTTCCAGTGAGATGGCATTTCTATGGAGGAGTGTATGAGAAGAGGAGGAAGATAGAGAAGAAAGTAGGAATGAAGCTGTTGTACAGGATCCTGGGTTATTATAAAGCAGCTGGTCATGGAAAATATTTGTGGAGTCATAGATGATGAGTCAGATACATTTCAGTTCAAAGGCAATACAAACAAAGGTAGGTTTGTAAGTAAATTTTATTATTATTATAACTATTGGAAAAGGATAAGCTTTGGGAAACTGAGGGAATTAAGTAGCAAAGACAGATGATCTCAGGACTTGAAAGTGAGAGAAAAATTTAACCAAAACTACAGAAAGTATCTTGAACTTCTATTTCAAGAAACAAGAGAGAAAAACATGTACAGCAGGGATAAAAACATAACTGGATTAATAACACAGGGATAAAGTGTTCTAGGAAGAAAAAGAAGGAAAAATTGAAATGGAGAAGTTATCTTAAAAGGTATAGAGATAAAAGGAAGAATTTGCAAAGGTCTGACCAACACAGGCTTCAAAGTTCATGAATAAAGGGCAAAAGCTTCACTGAGCTTGTCGAAAAATGAAGAAATAAAGAAGTGTAGCATTATAAAGATATTATAACAATTTGTTTCCAAACCCTAAGTGAATATGTTGCCTCTCTTTTAAAGAATGTGAGGAGAAAGACAATGGTTGATGCAAATGAGGTTACCTACATGGAGTTCATGCTTATAAAAAGATGAACAGATAACTTCCATTGCAGGACTCTGAAAGATCTGGCAAATGACACCAGGCTTGATAGCAAAGATTTTTAATAAATCTCTCAAATTAAAGGTGATATTATAGGAATGGAGAATAGCAAAGATAATGTCTATATTTTAGAAATGTGAAAAACGTGACTTGGGAAACCATAGGATGTTAATGTGACATTGATAACTGCAAGCCCTTAGAATGTATTAAAAGAATATGGATAACCTGTAAATGAAAGAAATGCATGATGCCAGACCAAAACTGACCTTTCTTTAATAGGATAATTAATTTTCTGAGACAAAGGAAATTAAGTAGACCACACCTATCTAACCTTAAGTGGAACATTTGAGAGAAGGCTACATGGGCAATTATTAGATGGAAAAGAAGGTGATTAGTGGAAGAAATGTTGGAGTTAGAGAGAACTGGCTAAAGGTAAGATATGAATATGGCTCGTGTTGAAAGCAGAGGCATTGTGATGGAGGCTGCTAGGAGTTACTGTCACTGAATGTTTTCATTAATGACTGGGACAAAACCTAGCCATACTCTTCCAAATTTCACTGGTGATTTAAATAACTTTTGCCAATACAGAGGGGAATCAGAATATCTTAATAGACTAGGATGTTCAAGAATACTTAGGACCTAATAACAAGATTTTCGGCTGTCAAGTGGGAGCTTTTCAGAAGTGAATTATTGAGAGAAGGGCCAGGTGACTAGAAGCCACTGAAGTGAAGAAGCCATGAAAAAGACAAATGGGTTCTTAAAAATATCAGAAAAGGTACACCCAGTGAAAATAGGAGAAAAAGTATGCCACTGTATTCACATTAGTGAAACTTTAGGTTCAATATATCAGCCAGCTATAGCTAGGAGTTTTGTTAGCTTAGAGACAGATGACCAAGATGCTTTACAGCACATTAGAACTGTTTGTTCAGCCAAAGCTGATTTCACTCACCCCTATTTTCTTCACATGACTTGAATTTACTCCTTTGCGCACACCTCCCAGTAAGGCCTGCCAGCACCGTTTTGTGACAGTCTGTCGCCTTTGTCCCAGCTTTGCTTAATGCATAATTTTATATCCCAGATGCTAGCTGTGACATGGCTGCATAATGGTAGATCATAGCTGTAGAGTGATCCTACAGTTACACCTTGTAACCATAACTGCAGTGCAAGCTATTTTAAAAGTGTCCCTGCCTGCCTTACTCATTACATTGCAGGGGGAGGGTAGTTTATAGTACAGCTGAGGCATACTAGTGACTGTGGGCTTGGCTGAGCACTGCTCAGGCTTTTGCCCTTCTCCTTTTCTCTTGCTCACCCCACCATCCTACCGTAATGCAACACTGCAGGAAAAAAACCCACCCTGGCTGTTTTTCTAGACAGTTTTGCTTCAACATGATACATTGTCTCAAAACCATCCTGAAACCTTTATCTACCAGAGGTTAGTGTGTGAAGCCGAGTCGTGTTAGGTGTTCCTCAATAACTTCACAGAAGAAAGATGAAGGATGCTTTTAGGCTTCAGACCTTAAATTGCGACTCTTGAGATGAGGCCAGAAATAGCTATGAGATCACTGCAGGTGAAATTTACGGCTGGCACAAAATTTGGTGGAAAGGTAAATCATACGAGATTTATCCAAAGAGATCTGGATCTCCTGGTACACCAGGTTTCCTGAAACAAAAAAGCATTAGAATAGAAGCCAAGGGCAAAGCTCTGCATTTAGCTACAAGAAAACCAGGCCCCACCTACAAAATGGAGGACTGTCTCTCGGAAGCAGTGACTAGCTCTCATTGCAAGTGTGTGGCAAGGAGAACTAAAAGCATAAGCCTTGCTTGTATAAACAGGTGGGTCCTGAGTAAGGGAGTGATCGTCCCCTCTAAGGGTATATATCCAGTGCTGGTAGTCACATTTTCACAGTGGATGTTGTAAGGAAGGAGGCAATAAAGACAAGTAATAAAAAAAAAATGACTCAAGGGCTGTGAAAAATGCCTGCAAATGAGTCTGACAGGTCTCACATTTGGTTGGCTCAGCAAAGAAAAGACTGGGAATTGAGTGCACCAGAGCGTGCAACTCCACGGAGGGGAAATGCCCAGTGAGTAAAGAATGCTTCCATTTAGCTGCAACATCAGCCTGGAAGAGATGCTTGAGAGAAGCACAGGTCCCTGACCCAGGGGCCAAAGTATGTGAGTGTATGCAGTACACAGGTGGCCAACCTATCTCATCTGATGGTTCCTCTTGGTCTTAAATTCTGCAGATCTTCAAACCATGCTGCAAAGATCTTTCTCCATCCAATGTTCCCTTCCTTTACTAGAAGACAGAGCTGAAGTCTTCTGGAAGACTATTCACTGACTTCAGTGGTGTCGGGGCCTAGCCACATAGCACTGATTGTGAGAACATTGCAATGACGTACAGGTGGGAAGCAATAGCTCTTTAGAAAAGTATGAAATAACAGTAGTGGCCTGAAAAGCATCTCTGCTTCTAGAGCTGTGAAATCAAGACCATGAAAGACAGATCAGTGTTGTGTTTCCAACCAAGGAAGACTTAAAACAAAGTGTCTGGAAAACCCCACCCCACACATAGCAATCCTTGCAGATGGCCGCATGGCATACTGGGGATCTGCTGCCAAGACTGTGAGTGGTTCTGAAGGAATTAGCTCTTCAGGTCAATTTTCTGGCAAGCAGCCTAGGACGAGTCTCTTCTATACATTACCTTTGATCTGCAATTTTGTTTTTGCTGGGGCTTAACTCACTGCATGGCCATTTCCTCAGGTAAAATCTTCTGGACTCTGCTGTGCTGCACAGTTAGGGAGATGTGCTTCCCCTCTCAGTCCTTGCAGAAACCCCGAAGGTCAAAGCTGTTATGAGCTCCTCACTGGGACTGACTTGCTAATTATCAACTTCAATTTCATGCACTGTTTTTATCCATTTAGCTTCTAAAGAAAGATTTTCATGCTGCATTTCAACAGAAAATTCCAGTTCATGCTCACCAGCTCTTCAAATCTTATTTGCCATAAGAGGAGAGATTCAGCTTTCAGGAGCCTGAGAGACTTTCTTCCTATGCTGAGCTTTTATTCTCTGTTAGGTGCTATACTGGTAAGAATACATAGCATCTCTCATAGTCAGGGCTTCAAAAATTTTAGGTATTTCTATCAACTACAATAGATATATGTCCTTTCTGTTTTAGAGAAAAGGAGAGATACAGGCCCAGATTCCTCCATCCAACCTCTATGTTGAAGTGGGACACAGAAGGAGGGTGCAGTGGTATGCATCTCCTGCTATGGTCCATGGTGGGCAATTACAACAGAGAACACCTTCTGGAGGTGTCTTGCCCTCCATGGCCATAGTGGAGTGCTCTCAAATGACATGCCAAATTTAGGGAAGTCAGCTAGGTGTCAGTGGTGACACCCTACAAATGGCACCAAAATTTCATAAGACTTGCTTTTTTGAAGAGTGTCTTTTCTGGACTGTGCATATGACAGGACAGACTGATTCAGTGATTCCTGTCTGCTTAATCCTAAATACCCAGGTGCTTTGGTTCCATTTCCCAGATGCATCAAGGAAAGGGAGCTGATTCCCCACAGCACTCTGGCAGATGTGGCCAAAAGAAGTTTTGGGTAACCTGTGGCTGGCAGTGATCACCTTCCAGGCTTGCTGACATTGATTTTCCCCCATTCTGTCATCATGATGCTTATTTTTCCCCCATTCTGCCTGAAGATGCATTTCAAATCCAATCTGTTCCAGCTCTAATAGCTCAGCTTGGGCTAGCAAAGAGCAGCTAGAGGGTTTAACTACACTGGATATTTAACTCTGACACTATGTGTCTGCATGAACCCTTTCTCTGCAGCCACAGTGCTCTCCCATTGATACCATCCTCCTTTCTCCTCACCACAGCAGGGCAGGAGGAGTCCTTGCAAACAGCATCACTAACCAATGATGAGAACATCTACATGTTCCCATCCCCTTGGGAGGCCTAGGCTCATCTGGCTGACATCTGGATGAACCAGTCCCACCTGTGATATTTTCTCCAAATAGAAGACCTGAAGGGGCAGAGAGGTGGTGATGCTCCTGCTGTTCCTAACCCCAGCCTCACTGTTGAGAAGTACCGAGGAGCTTGGGTCAGTGCAGTACTAGGGCATCAGAAGGCTGAGATGTCCCAGTACAGGCATGGCTTGAGAGCTGGGCTGTGTGCACACGTATGGTACAATGGCACAGGCTCTCTGTGGCAATTGTCTCTACTTCCCAAGGAAACTTCAAACAAAAAGCATTAGAGTTTGGCTCTTTCTGTTCCTCACTGCAGAGAAAAGGGTCAAGTGGCATACAGAGCTGAATTAGCTCAGTATCAAGGCCTCTGTGGCTTCTTATTTTTTAACAGAACCTTTAGACTTTTGAGGCTTTAGTAAATCCTCCTATTTCAGCTTCACTTCAAAGCAACAGTAAGAGTCCTAGGGCTTACCTATGACCTAACTGCTCAAAACTGCAGTTTTGTTTACCTTAAAATTCAGGCTAAAGATTTTCAAACCTCCAGAGAATTTACCTAGGCTTTGCCAGGTTCTGAATTAATGACGTTAAAAAGAGGTAAATAAGTTTTACTAAAGTGACAGTATGCCCAGCCCAGTGCCTGAAAGATGGTGTTACCAGGGGCAGCTAAAAGCCTTTCAGTAATACCATGGTCAACATCCCATGGAGAGCATTTACCCTCCTCACTGAGTGACAGTATCTGAGAGTCTATTGCATTCCCATTTTCTGTGTTTATCACTGAGGAATAAGGGATGAAGGAAAGGCAAAGTGAGATGGACTGCTTTTGAAGATGACCGTTGAAAACTGCAGTCCATCTACTGCGGTCCACCCTCCACCGAGATTTGCAGGGAGAGTTAACGAAATCAGAGCTGATCACAACAGCCCTCTGAAGTGGAGTGTGTGTGTGCTGCACTGCAGCAGCTGTGGCCTCTGAAAGAAAGATTGGAGGCTCTAACTGCAGCACAAAACCCTCCCCTGCAAACAAAACACAAAAGCAAAAGAGTGAGAGCTTAAACTCTGACACCAATGACTCCTACCCATGTCTCAACAAGGAAGGCAGATTATCTGGCTGGCATGCTATTCAGAGGTGATATCAAGTATTGATTTATTTCCAAGAAACCTTAATTACATTGTTCAAAGTCTTGAAAAAGGACAGCCTTGGAGTTATCAGCAATCCGAGATGAGGCAGTAGATAACAAAACCCATCAGTGATTCTGAGCTGTTTTAATGCACTTCTTGATGTGTTTCTCAGAAAAACAAAAGACAATCATCACCAGATATGCTCTTCTAATCTAACTAACCAAGGCTGTATGCTGGCATCAACTTGTTCCATTACCTTCTCACATTGTTGAGATGTTACGCTTCACTTATCTGAGCAGATGAGCAGATAATCTCTACTTCCAGAGTATCCTTTGGATTTTTATGGTGTTTCAAATTAGAGATGCAAATCTAATTTTGCTGAAACAGACCTAGACTCCATTACTGAAGAAGCACTTTCCACTTGGATTAACAAGGCTTCATTGTGTCACTGCCCGACGTAAGGTGCAGAAGTGCCCAATTTATCAGGATATTAAATGCCAGAGTCTGTTGTGGTTTCTTTCTAGCCTACAGAATGTACATTTGCAGGTCTGCAGCTGAACTCTCTTCATCAAACACCTCATTAACCTGGCAAAGTGAAGGGGAAAGAGCAGCTTAAATGCTTCAGGAATACGCTGGTTATATATTAACCCATGGGTCCATAACCATAGAAATCAGACAAGCTCCACCACATATTTTTTGTTTAATATAAAATAAACCAGAAAAATATATGTTCCTCTCTCAGTTTTAGATGTTGCTTCTCACAGAAAGGAGTATAAGAGAGTAAGAATGGTGTTGGAAAGAAATTCAAGCTATATCTACACTGGGGTAGCTGAGAGCATTTCCGAGGTATGTGCACCCACTCTATGTTGAAATGAGACAAAGGCATGTGCCACCTGCCCCCTCCAGGGTCTGGTGTCCCCAGAAGACAATGTGGGCTGAACAGAGGTTCTCGCATATTCTGAAAAAGTCTCTGATCTGCACTTTCAAGGGAATATGATCCCACGGCATCCCACACACTAACCAACTGGTCAATTTAGACAGAGCCCAAGAAATCAAGTTTTTCTTTCTGTCTGGGGTAAAAAGCTTTCTGAATGACCTTGCAAAGTTACTTGATTCCTCATGGTTGATCTTTCTTACATAAATAAATGCCAATAACTTCTACCTACTTGCCAGACATGTTTGAGGTGGAACAAACATTGGAAATAATAGATTGATCCTCCAATAAGAGATGCACTTACGTACACAGGAGCAATCTTTGGGGTCAAACAGTCCAACACATCATCCCTTGTGAGGCTCTGCCCCTTTGTGGGGGAATTTCCAAAGGGGAGTGAACTAAATTGCACAATATATCTGTGTGGTAGGGAAAATGCACAATCTGCTTAGCATAACTCCTTAAGCCTTTGAAAAACTGGAGAGCTTTTGCAAGACAAGGAGTAGAATGGAGGTCTTCCTGCTCCAGAACTGGTACTTTGGCCCTAAAACCTCCTCCAAGGAATCATTGCACACAAACTCTGCACATCTCAAAATAGAAATTGTTTCCACCTTCATCTAGAAAACCTTTATTTACCATTAGTAATTTACCATTGCTGACATTTTGGCTATGACCAACAGGGAAGGTTTTCAAGAATCAGTTGAGCTGCTACCCTACCAAACAGAAGCTGGGTAGGATGGCAAACTGTGAGTGTGCTGGCGTCTCATTTGATGCAGAGCACCTGGGACCCACTCTATCTTATTCTGTAAAGCTCTGCTGTGTTCAGGATTAATATACCTGCCACAACGCATACGAAACCGCAATCTAATGGACAGCTGTGTGCAAACCCAGAGCATGATTTACCTTTCCAGAGAACTATAAACTTCAGTGAACTGTGTATCTTCTCTGTCTGTTGTTGTTTATGTGCCTACCGATTTGTCTATCCATTCATCCACCCAAAAGTAACTTGCAGCTAGAGACTTCTCAAATGTTGTAGAAATGTTTCCTTGTCCTTGTTTCAGTTCTCCCAGGGGTTATTATTCTGGCAGTTCACAAAACTCCTCATCAGTCTCTATAAAGAACTTGATTGTGCAGAACAGATAGTTGTTTTCTAATGGGACCTATCACAAAGGTGACCAAAAACTATGAGCAACTTGTTTTATCAGGGAAAGTTTGCAACATAAACTCCGAATTTCTCTTTCACTGAAACAAAAGTGGCTGCATTTTCAACATGAACATTTATTTGTATGTGCTGCTAATCATGCACCTAACCAAAGCAGAGGGTTACTACAGCTGTGTAAGCAAACCGTATGGGGTTACAAGCAACAGGAAGGAAAAGGGTCGTCTTTTTTTATAGAAGTGATGGGAGTAGGTAGGGTTTAAGGACATTCTTACTTCTAGTGTAGCCTACAGCAGACTGGAGGAATGGAGGGGGCAGATGGGTTTCTCAGAGATACCCAATCCCTCTTCAAATGTCCTAGAGGTTCTTCACCAGCATAGAAACATTTGAGCATCTCAGGAGTGCCAATGGGCTTTGAAGGGCCTTAAGGGTCCTTGGCACAGATCTTCAGACATGCATAACTCCCACTGAAATGGGACTAAATAGGAGTTAGTGAGGTGATGAAGTGAGTCTCTGGATATCAGTTCCTCATCTTTACTGTCTAACTCAAACAAATATGGGGACATAAAACTGGGGCAACACCAATTACAAAGCATTATGTGACAACTTTGGAGGCCAAACCTAAGACAGGCAGATCTAATGATATATTACTCTGAGAGAGTAAGTGGAAGAATATTCTTGACCCATCAAGATATTATATGCTTATATACTTGCACCAAATAGCATTTTAAAGGGGGTGCAATTATTTTAATGATGTCCCTAAACTGGATCTGGGCAAGTGTGAATACCAAGTTGTATTTTGGCAAATGCTTTAGACATACAAAAAAATTCTTTGGAATTTGAAATTATTCTGAGAATAATATTGAGATTACTCAGATGGCATCCCAGCAGACCAGACCTGAGCAGAGTAAGTAGCTAATGACCATGGCCAAGCAGTTAGCAGCTTCTGCTTGAAGAAAGGAATTCATGGGAAAAGTGCAGTCTTTTTCTGAAGTGGTGGCTAGAGGTGGATTTGATCCCTCGTCAGGCTTAATCTGTCTGTGTGTGGAATTTCCTTCAAGACCAGTTTGCATTACGCAGAACTGGTAAAGCGTGAGCTGATGTCTCCTCTTTCTTGTACCTGGTGTGGTTTCCATTTGTACCTATCCCGGGTGGAAGTGCACGGCTATCCAAGCAGCAGTACAGCTTTTCTTTCACTCATTTAGTAGAAGTACAAGTGTATGACTGTATGAAATAAAAGGCCAGGGGAGTCAGGTCATGTATCATATTTTGCTCGTAGTCTTCAGACTCTGAAGAACAAATAAAAAATATGCTCTCTGAGACGATGACTCTTATCTCAAAGACCAAAGATCAATTTCTCTGTTCCCTTCCTTCCTTCCCTACTGCCTTTTGGACTCAACTGTCTGTAATGTTTCTTATCTTGGTTCCTAAAATGGACTGTTTTTCCTTCCCTCCTTTCTCTCTCACTCACTCTCACATCCGCCCCCTCTGCTTGGCAGGAAGCACCAGAGGGATCGACTCTCACGATGACTGGTAGAAGAATCACATTGTTTAATTTCTGGTCTGAATTCACGGCTGATCCTGCTTGAATGATCTCCTAAAATCCCTTCCAACCTGAGTGAATCTGTGAGACTACAATTCACATGCTACAAGGGGAAGCCCTGAGTCACTGACCAGCCTACTCATAGTGAAGCACTCAGCTCACAAAATATCAGCAACCACACTCCATGCATTATCCCAAAATGTGCATGCATGTGATTACACACAGGAAGCACAGGCAGAGACACAGCTGCCTAAAATCTGCATTTTGGAGAGGCAGTAGTGTCAGCCCCAAGAGAAATGTCGCCTGGTCCCTTGTACTTGTGGGTTCTTTACTCTAAAAGCTGAATGAACTGCCTCCATTGCAATCAGGAGATAGCTGCAAGACAGGAAGACATGCAGGACTTCTCTGAAATCAGCTGTGTGTGGATTTCATTGCGATACAAAACTTTGGGAAATGTACTGGGTGCTGTAGATTCCATGCTAAAAATAACTAGAAGTGGCTGAGGGAAACTATCCACTTGTAAACACTCAGTGCTTCCCAAGCAGCCAGGAACAAACACACAGAAACCACTTACTCAGTCGAAGGGAAAACACTGAAGACGAACGGCCTTGAGGTTTGCTTTCCTATATTTTGGAACCAGGCTTCCTGTGAGATAGAGGAAAGCATTGTGGAGTTCACCGTTTGACACTGACCTCCTTATACCTCCAGGTTCCCAGGGACTTCAGGGGCAACTTGCAGAACAAATCCATTCCACTGTCATGGTCCAGGTGCCTGGGATTGCTTTATGTTAATTAAAACATTCAGCACTGAGATTTTTTTTCAATCCCTCATTCTGTTGATTTTTTAAATATTAAGCCAGAACTGAAAAGGCACCAAATTAGCTAAGTGGTTTGCTCAATTTGAGGATGACCTGTCATTCCCATTCTAGTAAGAAAACACTTCATTCAGTAGGAAACTGAGAAATAAGAATATATAAAGACATTTGCTAAGATGTTTTTAAACTTCTCTTAAGCCAGTTTAAATTCTCATTTTGCCCACTGCAAATTTTATTTCTGCTACAGTACAGTACTTTCAAATAATATTTAACTGGCATGAAAGCAGTATATGTGCAGATGGTAGGTGGGTAGAAGGATAATTTATGACCTAGAGCAAGCTGTAAGCCAGCTTTACCAGTTGTAAATGATGCCCTATGTTTTTCAGACCTTTGACACTTTAAATTCCTGTTAATATGTATGATGATTTAGCCCACAAGCCAATTCCATCCTGAAACAAAGTATTTCCTTGATTAAAGGATTTCTTAGGGGAAAGTTTAATGTATCCTATAACAGTAAAATCCTTTTACTTAGCAAATAACTCCAGATTTCCAAAACTGCACCAAACTGAGGTTGCACTGGCAATCCTGTATCTGCTTTATAGGAACCATATTTCTCTTTTTAAACTAGATTTTTAAAAAGTAGGAAAAAAATATTGAAAATGCAAACAGTGCATAGAATAAAAATATTCAAGCCTTTGTTGGAAAAATATAAAGGATATATAGGTAGCTGGACGTATTTTCAGGTATGTGGATGCATGCCATTATATCATGGAAATCTGGATATGCAACACTGGAAGGGATCTCAAGACATTCTCTGGGCTGGGCATTGCCAAACTGTGTGACATTTATCACTGATGCTATGTAAGCCATTTCTCAGATGTTCATGGAGTCAGCTCACCTACTTTGGAGGATAAGCCCATCCATGTAGGCAGTTGTAACAGATCACTAGATAACGTGGAAAGAAAGGGGTAACAATACCAGGAGTGTGGGAGAGCTGTGGGGTACTAAAGAACATGATGTTGGGAACTTAATTTGGGGTGGATGAGTGTAAGTAAGTGACAAGAGGAGGAGAAAAAGCCAGAGGCAACTAACTCTCTTCTTGCTCATGATACTGCTGCTATGCCATCAAATTCACCCAAAATCTCTTAGCAGGCTGATCTCTAACCTGTTCTTAGAAAATCTACTGAAGGAGATTCCTGTATTCCTTTACCTTTCCCTTCCTCATGGGTTTCCTGCTGATGTCTTCTTTCTCAGAGCTTAGGGTAGAAAAGTGTGATGCAGATGATTCAAACAGGTTTCTCCTGCTCACCCCAGCTCTCTCTCGTTTTTGTTGCCTAGTCACAGGCTCCCATGGACTCTGCTTCAGCCACATTGCCCGAAGCAACGCCTGCACCTCTTAGAGCTAGAAAAAACAGCTCTGTCAAGTGTGTTCCCCAGAGGTCCCTTGGCATAGGGCATAGTTCGTTTATACCTGCCAATGTGATATGCAAATGTTATCATTTGAAACTGCAGTCCTGTGCACTGATTTCTCTTGTGAAGGGGATGCCAGACACAAGGGAATACTCTTGCACACTGTTTCTTTCCCTGTGTAAACGAGGACCAGTGACAAGGTCAGTTCATGCTTTACCATGGGAGCCCCAGGCCTTAGCTGGTGCTTTGGAAAACCCCCAAAATGTTACCCCTGCCCTCGCTCAGCTGTGAGGGATGGTACAAGTCAATCAGGAGGATACGAGATCAGGAGACACATCCAGAGGTAGACTTTATCATTAAAACTGTATTCAAATGTTTTCTAACCACTGTCTCTTCCTTATTCTGTTCTCCTTGTATTTACAAACTTCTGATGTGCTTGTTTCTGTTATTTTAATCCCAATCTATGCCTACATTTTGTTTAAGTAGCTACTAGTGCCTTTTTTTTCCTTGGAAAATTGTCTGAATTTATTTTCTTTCAGTGGTTTTTAAGTATGAGATTTGGTCTCACTTCCTCCTTTTTATTCCCCTTTCATTTTCCAGCACTGATGTTTTTAGCTGTTTCTAATTTTTTGCCCTCTTCACATTTTCTGTTGCATTCATGTGTACTTAACTGCAGTCTGCTGGCAGTACACCTACATTTCCTAACTACCTTTTGCAGAACCACAAGCTGAAGGCTGCTGGGCTAGCCTCTTCTCTGTTTTATTGAGAGCAAAATTTGACTAATTTCCACCTGAAAATGTGTGTGCTACAAAGCACCTTGGGAGTAGATTTCCTCAGACTGCCTGGGGAATCCAGAAATCATGTGCAACAGCCCCTCCCCCCTTTTTAATGCCATTTACAAACAGTTTTGGTGCCATGAAGGTCTTTCTCAGTTTAAGCTAGGCACTCATCATTTCTCTCAGCCTACCGAGTCTCCAGAAAGCCCCATGCACAGAAATCCTGGCATGGGAACACAAAGATGAGTGCTGGGTGCTCTGGGCCCCGGGCGTAGGTGTGTGAGGGAGGTCAGCTGCAGCTCCATCCGTGAGTCAGTCTTGCTGGAAATGATGAGCATGCTCTTGCCTCATCCCGCTGGTGACAGAGCAAACCAGGAGGCAGGAAAGCCAGCGCCACTCATAAGCCCGTATTTGCCATGCCCATCTTCAAGCGGTTGGCAGAGATGAGATTGCTCAGCTCAGCAGCTGCGTGTCTTTTTCTGCCAACTGGAAATGGGTCCTACGGCTTTCGTGCAGACAGGCTTTACCTTGACTATGTCCCTTTAAACCAAAGCATTTGCAATTCAGTAAAAGCAAAGTAAAAGTGCAGTGAAAGGCAGGAGTTCCTTTCAATATGGAAATGTTTCCCCAAGTGACTCAAATTAAATTTCATAAGAAGAAATCCATAGTTCCATGAAATTTATAGATGCATTATAAAAAAGAAGTATATTGCTGGTTACTTGATTTACTGTTGATTCTTTGGGCAGCACTCAGTACAGTAAAGGAGGAATGTGATTTGGAAATACACTGGAGGGGATTCAGCAGAACGCTGGCAGCATCGAGTTTCATCCAATTTGTGGGATTTTCACTCTCCTTGGATACAGCAACTAGCTGGGTTTATTATCAAATTAAATTTTGCTGAATCTCCCGTAAATCTGAGAACTACGGAAAATAAATGCAAATCTAGTGACTTTTGCCTCATTTGTGCTCCCATCAAGCTTTCAGTTATTCTGACATAATTTGTTTCTTTTTTACTGGGTCTGTGTTTATGGATTGCACATGAAGACTGAAGCTTCAACGCTGCAAGAGGACGTATGCAAAAACAGTACATAGAGGAGAAATCAGAAGGGAGACATTATTTGGATTTCAAATGAAACCTTTTGTCTATAACCAGGTACTTGATCTGTGCACGCATATAAGTGAGGCTGGTCCTATGTGTTAGCACTAAAGCAAGGCTATGGCAGTTTTGAGTACATCCAGGTACTTGGTCAACACATTGTGTTTGAGAACAGCACACCCACACCTAGAAGCTAAAATAGGCTCATATATCCTGTGTGCTAGGCACAGAATTGGACGGGTAACGCATATGCACCATTAGGTTAGGTGGTATATAGACACCATACTATCCCATATGGAGCAAATTGGCATTAAAGATTAATGGGAGCCTGAGTGACTGTTCCTGCCCACTGTGGTGGATGGATTTGGGGAGAAAAATGTATTTCTCATTCATGGAAGAAACCACAGGGCAATCCGTATGCGAGGTATGAGGATTATGGACAAAAGGTCCCTAAGACCTGGTACTGTCCCATGTTATGTCTACACAAATGATGCAGACCATATATTTTATATATTTGTATATTTGCTCTGCCAAAAATCCAGACTGGATGGACTAGTCCTTCATGTGAGCTGAACATCACATTAGTGTGTGTGTGTGTATATATATATATATATACACACATACATAAACACACACACACACACACACACACGTATATATACACACATATACGTGTGTGTGTGTGTGTGTGTGTGTGTGTGTGTGTGTGTGTATACATATATATATATAAACACACACACATATATACACCCTGCCCTGAAGGAGACTTGCATTGGCTAGCTGGGTAGAGTGAGCAAGCGGCCTTCTTCACTTGTTTGTGCAGACACGTCCTCTCCCCAGCGTCCTTTCGCTTTTACAAACACCAGAGTTTTCTTGAAGGCCTTGCAAGCCAAACTAGTGAAAGACAAGCTGAATGCATGCCAGCCACAGGAACCACCCTATAACCAACCCTGTAAGCAAGTTACCCCCTGCTTCATCACCTCCTCCACTCTGCAGGTGTCACCATGATGCTGTTTCTCATGGGCCCATGGAGCATCTCTCCTCCATACTCACAGGTTGATCCATGGGCAGTTTGCAAATAGGTGGGAAGGACACTGTCAGTAAGGAAAGTGTGGTTACGGTCTCACTATTCCTCCAAACTTTCATTTACTCCTTCCCCTTTCCCTTCAGTCCCTCAGATGGGAAAATCTTGTGCTCTGGAGTCAGCTGCAGCCACTGGAGTGCCGTGCTCCCATTTTGCCCCTGCAGAGCTCACCAGTGAACCTTAGATTTATCTGGGCTCCTTATGCAGAGGGGAAATATGCATCTGCCTGTACTCTGTTTTCATTAAAAAACTGTCCTGCAACATCACCTGCAAACAGAGCATGAGAGAGAAACTGCACATCGGAGTTTTAAAGAAAATGATCAGCTGTGGCTGGTGGGCTGCAAGTGCTTAGAGGCAAAGTACCAGGAAGGCTGTAAAATATGGAGAGACCATGAAACCAGCAGATGGTCTTTGCTAGAGAGAAAGGTTGGCTCCCGCAGAGCTGGAGGAGTCCTAACCTAGTAATCACATACAGCAGTGCTGGCTGAATGTAGTGTGCAGAAAACACACAAAAGCAAGCCATTGAGCTCACTGCAGAGATGGTGAAATGGTGGAAGAAGCAAAATTTGTCTATCTTTAGGTTTGAGATTGGATTTGAGAACTGTCTTCACATCACCGCTTCTGTCAGACTCATCTGTGGTGGAACCTGGGAATGACTGAGGAGGCACCGTTCTGAGCCAGAGTTCCTTTAATTTTAGACAGGGATTCATAGTTCAAATCGCAGGCCAAATCATGCCTTAATGGAACATTTCTGTGGGAAATTTGTAGCATTTCTAGCTATTTTTTAATAATCTGACTTCTGTCCTTTCCTATGGAAATACAGACTTATCCCTTATGCATTATAGAATATTGAAAATAATTTCTGTGGAATTCTACTGGTTTGTTCTCCCAATTTATGCAGAAGGGCAAAGATAATGTTCATGATGGATGATTCCCAAACTCTGGGTAATTAAAGAGTTTCTTCCAAAACAAATTAGAAAGTGAGTGTCACAATCTTCTAGAGCAGGTTCAGATTCAAAAGTAGCGTATTCAGGTCTAAAATTTACTGTAGGCTCAGGTTTTAGGGCCCGTTTGAAGTCTAATTTTTCTAACCCAGCTCAGACAGAACGAGTTTTGTAGCTGCTCTCAGCCATTTTTCATAAAACCTGTGTCAAAAGTGGGCGACCAGGCAGCCAGCTTCTCACAAGTGGTCTTGCTGGGAAGCAGTCTCTACTGCAGGACATGATTCCCCAGCAAAGCTGGAGGAAGATAAGCTTCAGCCCAGGCAAAAGGAGAATCTTCCGTTCCTGATAGCTGCTTTAGTAGGGGTTTATAAAAGCCATTGCACATAATGAAGCCTGTGCTATTTTTAGACTATGGCAGTAGGAATTCTGTTAAGTTTGTTTAATATAGAACAGTCATTTCCTTTAAAAGTCGGTGCATGGTTTTGCAATCTGATTGCCCATCTGTACCTTAATTAACAATTTTTTGGGGGGTTCTGACTTTAATCTTTTCTAGTTGCCATGGTAATAGTAATACAAACACCTCTGTAGGATGAGCTACTTCCCTTGCAAGAAGAATGTCTTACTGTACGCACGAGGACTGCAGAAATGTTTAATGTAATTTTGTCCACATGGTAAGCTAGTTTGGTGGGTCATAAAGTAGAAAACACCATCTGAGGCCAAGGTCATGTCAGCCCCATCGAGGGAACGTTTTACTTTATTCCATCCCATTCTGAAGACCACATTTTATTTTTCACTTAGGCCAAATCATGGCTATAATTTATGAATAGCTATTTTGTAATCAAAATAGCTATTTATAGGTTAAGTAAGTGGAAAATTTACTGCCAAAACCAGTTTCTCCTCAGATTTAGATCTAAACCGCATTGATTATATGCTTTCAGAAAAGTGTTCCAGCCCTTTATCCTCATGTTCATCATGTTTTTCATGCAGAGGAGGGTGAACAAAACATGTCAGCCCCTCTGCAGAGGACTGACGGCTGTTACCACACACTAAAAACATCATTTCACATCTGATGAAACTGGGGGAGACTGTGAAAATAACTTGTGCAGAGTGTGTACAGGGGATCAGTGCCAGAGTGCAGATGGGGCCCCAGGGGTCGTTTGGTACCGGCCCGTCAGACCATTTGAACACAACTCTCTGTGACAGCAAATGTGCAATGCAAAATTTTGATCTCCAAGAAAGCTCTAACGTGATCACAAAAGATCTTGCCATATCCCTGGCCGAGAATAACATGCCAGGACCAGATACCAGATGATGTCTGGTAACCATCCCTCCTCTGGAGTCTTTGCAGGCTTAAAAAAATCTCAAACTCTGCTCAGGGGGTTTCTTCTGGAGCTTCTGAATTACCTTCCCATGGGACAGAATCATTAGACTGTAGGTATACCTGGAAAAAATACATTTACTGTAAATAAATATTCAAGCTGGAGCCAGGAGAAAAAGCCTTGCAATACGAAGAGAGGCAGCCTCTGCCACTATAATCTGGAGTCAAACCCACGATGCTGTAACTTCTCATACTCAGAGTGCAAAGAGTTAAAGCGATATGCTTTCCAATGCCCCTAGCTGCAGTCTCACCTCCTCCCACTGCAAGGCCCTGCTCTATATTCCGCCACTCCAACTGGCGGCCGAAGATGCTGAAGGATAACAGAAAGTGCAACATTATTAGCATTTGGAAAATGTAAGAATAAACTTTGCTCCCTTAGGGAAGCACTTGAGTGACACCATGGAAAAAAGCCTGGGGGCATGTCTTCCTGCAGCCTCCGCCTCCGCCACCAGTGCAAAGGCCTCTGGGCTTCCAATAGAGCTAAGGCGACATTTCATATTGCACAAACAGGGCATGTCTCAGTAACATACCTTTGAAAAGGTATTTCTTAGGCATGAATACTTTGCAAATCTGTCCCATGTTGTTTAGTAATAGGGAATTAAGTTCACTCTGTGCCCAGTCTGGAAACAAATATTTTTCATTTATCTTTGTAGTTCTGAGATTTATACATCTCAGGTTTATGATAAATTCTATAAAATTGTAATAACTAAATATTTTATTAGATATTATCTCCAGAACGGAAAAAAAGCCTGAAACAGCATTCTTGGATATATGCACATACAAACATAGACCATATATTACTAACATATTTATTACCTACATTACCTTAACGTAAATATATGGGGTAAAAATAAACAGGAAAGGTAAAGTAGAGTGACTGCAAGTGCTACCCTGAGGTTTAAAGTATTTTGAAAGAAACTCTGAAGGTAGTTCCAAGAGGGTTTCTGTCTGGCATTCAAGTGCTTGTAAATCTCATATATTTGTGAATAAGGCAGTTAGAAGGTGATTTTTTTTTAACTTACTTGGCAAAAGTTTTAATAGCAGCAGCTGTCCAAACACACTGCAAGACCTCTCTACAGAAAAATGCAACATCTACTGAATTGTTGGATTGGTATTTTATTTACAAGCAAACTCAGTTGCTTTTGCACTCCCTTTATGTACTGCATTTCACAGACAGTTGAGATTTTTGTTTTAAACAGCTTTTGGGACTTCTGAGAGGAAGAGTGGCAAGGCTGAGGCAGAGAAGAGAAAAATCGGTGCGTCAGGGCTCAGCACAGTAGACCTTTTCTTTTTTAATCAACTCAGATGAAATCTAGACTGTTTGGGTATTATTGCATCTTCATGAGCTTTCCTGGACAGAGGGCATCTTTATTTAATGAGTCTGTACACTGCCTGAGAAGGCCTTATGGCCTGGATGGATATCTGAGTGTCGAAAGATTTGTTACTTAAACTACACCCCTCCCACTGCTGCTCGGACATACTGAAACAAGCCCCATCATCATCAGTTGAAAAGTACAGGAGTATCCACACTGGCTGGAAAGAGGTCCAGGCTGTTTGGAGAAATAATCTCTGGGAACCATCTAATTTTGACACACAGAGCTGATGGGAAATAATTCCCTCTGATATTCATATTTTGTCTTTCACACAAATGCTGGCTTTGGCACACTTTTGTTCAGACCTGTTATTCACAGCTCACTAAGATGTACATACCTGATGGGAGGATTTCGCATCTGCCCAGGCAAGTGATGAACATTTCTGGCCTGCCTAGCACCAGGGGTACTGCAAATAGGCACCATGCAAAAATCCCTGCTGCTGCTCTGCCTCTAATACTGTACAACCTCTTTGCTGTCCAGCCATACCATGCAATCTTTTTGCTATCCAGCCCAAGCCCTTGATGCCTGCCTTACTCCAGAATCTTCCAGTACGGTGGCAGGGCTGCAGACAACCCCAATAGCCAGAGGGCTACCATGGCAGATGTGTGGATCCACTGCATGGAAAGGGGCCAGCTGGAGACAAGATTATCCCCTTTCACAGATAAGGGCCCTTGGGTTTCCGTGGTGCGATCCTTCGGCAGCACTGCTCCGGTGGTCCTTGCCACATACAGCAACCGTCGTGTCTCCAAGCTGGGAATGCTCTTGCTCCCACAGCCTCCCATTCAGTGATGTAGGGAATCACCTAAGGCCCCTTTTTCAGAAGCCAGTTTGATGCAGAGCTACTCCTGCGCACGTAAAAGGAGGGCCCACGCTCAGATATCTCCTAGTGGATCCACGGAGCATGATGAGGTTTGAAACAGACTCTGGTTCTTGGACAAACATACAAAGAAAACAACAACCAGCCCATTCCTCCATTTTCTGAGGAGCACCATTGAATCAGCAAGATCATATCCAGCTATTTTGATGATAAGCACTAAGAATATAACTGCAGTAGGAATAATTGAAAGAATGAACTTAAATGGCGGGGGGGGGGGGGGGAGGGGGGCAGAGGGAAGCAGAAAAGCTTCCAGAAAAAACAGAAAGATAACAAAATAAAGCTTCCAAAAGAAAAAAAAAAAGAAAGAGAACAAACCAATGAACTCTGGAAACAGAAGATGAAACAAGTCAGACAGAGACATACAAACCTCAACATTAGTCAGTCTGTTGCTGAGATACTGAGAATACGTCTGGTCCAACTCCCACTAGATGTGAGTAGTGGGTTGCACAGGCTGAACCAAAGCAGAGGAAGAAGCAGCTTTTGATTTAAGAGTACATTTTCACACTGAATTAAAATGAAGGCATTGAATTGTCCCCCCAAATTTCATTTTGCCCCACTTCCACCCATTTTCCTCACTGTAGTCCATAGTTTTTCTCATTTGAAAGCAAGAGCTTTCTGAAGACCCTCAAGTGATCAGTTTGGTGGCATTTGATCACTGACTAGATGTGGGCCATTACATACTTATTCATGGAGCTGAGACTCAGGACTTTTCAGGAAAGAAAAAGCTGTACAGATTTGACATTGCTATATACTCCCACTCAGCTAGCCCTGCGTTCCCTCTCAGCTGTGTCTCAGCTCAGACACCTTAGAGAGCAGCATCTAGGTAACCATGGTGACAAGTGCCTTAAAATGGTTATAAGCATGATCATTTAAAACAAACAGCTGCGTAAGTCTGGCCTAATCCTAATGAAATCCTCCCGAGTCTGGCATCCTAAAAATAGAAAGACATAAAAAAAAAAAAAGAACAAAAAAAGAAAAGCCATCCACCTACTCAAAATTAGTTGTGCCTCAAACCGGAGAGAATTTGTGCCTTGCTGTTAGGTCTAAATTGTGTTTCTCCAGGAGACGAGGCCTTTGTGTCACAAGTTCATTGTTACATTTTTAGACCTAGATGCTGAAAGGTGGGGCCCAAATCCAAGCCTCATTGTGCTTTGACAGCAAACAGGAAGCAAATGATACCTTACAGAGGTCAAGCTCAATCTGAGTTCTCTGGATGTTTCCCCCTCTCCCCCCAACCATTGCAGTTTTCTCATTACTTTCCTTCACAGAAAGTTTTTAATAGCTCTTCATGTGGCTATTATGGTAGTCACAGTGTGGAGGGGCTTAAAGGCTTTAAACGACTTTCTGGAAGAGCATCAAGGTTGAGTTAAATAACCATCCTGCTATTTTTACCTGGTTCTTCTGCTTTTGCAAGCCCAAATCCATCCTTTGTGGGTCAAGATGTCGATATCCACAGCTACACTTTGCTTTTGAGAAAGGTGTTTATATGCTTGTCAGCAGTTGTTACGAATAAGACACAGCTGCACGGAGACAAAAAGGAGAAGTCGTGCAAGGTCTGGATCTGGAGTTTGTGTGTGGGACCCGCTCTTCTCTACCACATACGGGGAGCGTAGCCCACGCTCTGAGCTCTGTAAGGGGCTGTGTTTGTGGCAGGATATTGAGAAAGGAGAATGCTTTCTCCACGCTAGCCTTTTCCCTGTGGAACAGTGACAATCCTGTGCTCCTAGGATCTTACTGTGCTTTCACCTCCCCATGTACAGAGGAGATCAATGTTGTTGTTCACGTTGGTTTTGGTGGCTAACATAGGAACCAAGATGTGGCAGGACGTTCCCAAGGTCGTCCATGATCAGCGGCAGGGCACATAAGGGCAATCCATATCTTAGTTTCCAAACTAAGCTCCAGCTTCCACCAGCCTGGGGGGAGCCTCAGCATTTTCATAGCAATTCAGCCCCCCACAGGTCTGAATTTGAGAGGCCCACTCAGAGTAATGGGAATAACAGTGGGGGGTCATAAGAGAGGAATGAGGAGGGTGGGAAAGTCTTAGCTGGCTTTCCACAACCACTAGGTGCTCCTAGCAAAGAGCTGATGGAGAAGCTCTGATATTCCTGCATCGTGTTATGGACCAGCACGAGACAGTACTGAGAAACAAGGGGCAGCCTCACTTTCCACCTCCTCTGTGATTTGGATGCTGCAGCTTCCTTGTAGCCCTTGGGAAGTTAAAAAGAGCCTGCAAAAGGTCTGAGCGCATGAAAATAGTTTGTCATGTTTAACAGCTTGATTCTCCTTTTGCATTCTCATTTTTTTGTCAGCATAAATTTACATAGCTCAGCTGAGAGAAGCAGCAAAGGGGGGCTGGGGAAAGCAAGGCTATTTTTAAAGATATATAAAGCAATATTTTAAGTGCATTTAATACAATGATCCTCTGCCTCCCATCTCCATTTATATGTTCCTTATGTCCTGAGTATACAAGGGCATCACTTTAACTTCCATGTGTGAATAACAGCCATCCTAATGAGGTGTTGATCTGCTTGGAGCGTTACCTGCTACCATAATAGAAATGATTAATAGTGATAGATCGTTTTGCACACCCACACAGATAATAGCATCTCTCCTGAGATGGCTGACAATCTAATTGTGGCAGAATGCAGAGAGGCCTGAAATGCATTTCATTAGTTATTGATTGAGAACACTGTCTCGTGGTCTCCTTTTTTGGCTTAAAAAAAAACAACAACAAAAAACCCACACCTGACAGGAAAAAGGAAAAGCATGTGCAGTACTTCTTAAAAATCACTGCTGGCATAATTAAGGATAACAATGCAGCAGCAAATCAGTGCAACGTATTGGCATTTTGTTGTTCCACTGCACATGACAGCATATGTGCCCCAAGAGACATTTTTAGAGGTGCAAAAGTTCACCTACTGCCTGGTAATTCACTTTGAGACGGGACTGTGATCACTTAATGGACTCTTCTTGTGCTGGCTGCTATGGTAACTGCTGCATCATGCTCTCCATAGGCTTGTTTTCTGATGAGGGTCTAAACTGCAAGAGCAAATCTCAAATGGGTTTGTTACTGGAATGAAAATCCCAGGACGGATTTGCAATTGTACACATGGTTTTGGTCTACTGTGCATTCCTTTTATGGACATGTTTGTTCATTTGGCTTAATTTTAAATCCTGTCCTTCATGATTGTGTGCTCAAAAACACTTCTCAGAATTGAAATCTTTTGGGTTTGGGCTGGGTTGGAGGCACATGTGGAAAAATTAAAAAAGAAGCACAGAAAATCCTAAAAGATGAGGCAAATGCAATGGAGATTGTATTAAAACATGCAGCCTATCCAGCCTGGTCATCAAGCTCAAAACCCTGCAGAAGCAAAGCCCTTTTCAAAAACAAGCAAACAGTGAAATGTTCTTAGAAGCTGGGAAAATGTCCTGCCAGTTCTTAACCAAATGTAACCAAAGCAGTGGTCTGCAAACAAACAATCTGGAAAAATGGTGCAGAGAGCTGAGAGCAGAGATTTCTCATCCACCTCCTTGGTGTGTGAGCACTGCCACAAAAGACCACATTCGCCATCCCCTGGCTGGTCTGTCTGCAGAGAGGGGCAAGGCTGGGTGCCAGGTTTGGGAAGCAGGACAGAGAATCACTGCGAGTTGGAAGGGGGTAGAGGCAGCGGAAAGACAGGGAAAGAGGCAGTGGGGCAGAGAAAGGGGCAAGAAAAAGAGAAAAATGAAGGTGGACCTCATTGATCTGCTAAAAGGTGGCAAGTGTGCTCCAGCAAAAGGATGGGTGAGTCTGGGAGGAGGTCAGACAGTGGCAGACAAGCAGGATAGAGGTAATAGCAGAGGATGCAGGTTCATGTCTGGGGCAGGAAGCAGACTTGAGAGCTGGAAGGGGCCTTGAGAAACCACAGCAGGGCCCACCCTGTCAGAGCCATTTCGCACAGATGAAAATCTAACCTCTTCTTAAAGATCTCCAGCAGAAGATGCTCCAGGACCTCCCCAAACCTCCTATGCTGGTGGTTCACTCTCCACTTCATTAACATGTTTTTCTCAGAGCTGACGTTTAACCTCCCTATTATCACTTATTCTTTCCCAAACTGGAGGAGGAGAACAGACTGGTCATGTCTCCTATACACCAAAAGCAGTCTTTCAAGTGTTTAAAGACTTAGTGTCCCCTGGGTCTTCTCCAGGATTTCTTAAAATATAATGCCCAAGTATTCCAGCTGATGCCATACCAATGAGCTGAGCAGAATGATTATTTCATGTATCTTGCAAGCTATACTCCTCCCAGGCTATCATAGTATGATGCCAGTCCTTTTTTGCAACAACATAAAAACTTGGATTCCTGGCCAGCTTATGATCCACCATTACCTTTGAGTCTTCTCCAGAACTGCTCTCCAACCAGTTTTCCCCTACCATATATTCATACAGTTGATTATTCTAGTCTAAGACCTTTTGTACTTGCTGAATACCACTTATTTCAGACCATTTCTCCAATTTGTTATGGTCATTCTGAATTTTAATTCTTTCCTTCAAAATACTTGCCATCACTTTAGATTCCAGGCTTCATATGTGTCCTTCCTAGTCCATCATCTATTTTGTTAGTGAACATCTATTTTGTTAATGAAAGTACTGAATAGAAGTGCTCCAAGACAGACCCTTGCAGGGCCAATTCAATCCATCCATTTTAACAAGGATAGAGGGATAACTTGTCCTTAGAAAAAGGCAGAAAAAATAAGAGAATGAAGAAGAAAGTGGGAGTAGGCCAATTAGGGTGAAAAATCTGTTGGAGGGGTAGAAGAGCTGTTTGGAATTAAAGAGGTAGGAAAACGGACGGTAGTGGGATATTACTGGTTATTAAGCTGTAAGGCAAGAAACAGAAGTGAGCAAAAAATCAAGGGGGCCGTAAGTGAGTGGATGGGTTCCCAGTGCATTTGATAAAATTCGTTAATCAATTCAATTAAAAAAATCTATAGGTCTGTCAACTAATTAGAGAAAAACAAATGTATGAAACACTTACATGTGGTGACTATTAAATCAGTCAAAAGTAAAACAATGTTTAAGAGCAGGCAGACAGTCAGTGATGGGCCAGTCAGCAAAGCCAAAACGAAATCAGGTAGGTCTGGTAAGGATGATAATGCCGGAGAAGCAGCTCATGCAAGGCTGGGCTCTGCTATTCCCTGGTGCCTCCATCTGGAAACTGCTCCTGTTACTTCTGTGAGACAAGCACAGGGAGTAGACAACATGGTGTGAGGAAGTATCCAGCAGAGCAGAGAGCAGGAGAGGGAAAGACTGAAAGTCATCTGATATTAGCTGTCAATAGGAATGGCTGGAGGGCTGTTTTTTCCCTTGCTGTTGCATCTCTGCAACCTGCCATGAGTAAAAGCAGGGCTTTCAAAAATGGGACCAGCATTCATAGCCTTATGGAAGGCAGGCAATGAAGAGAGAGGGAGGTGTACCCTACATTTCACCCTCCCCTGCTGTTCCTTTTCCCAGCTGATGCCGCCAGATCCTGGGTCTTCCTTGGGTTGGGACCTCTGGCCTCAGCTAAGCCTGGACGTCCCTGCCTTTCCCCATGACGTAGTGCGAGCTTCTCACCCTCTGCCTCTTTTTCGAAGCATCAGCCCTGTCTGATGACTTCTGACGAAGTTCATCTTGCTCACTGCTCACAGGGGCCTGCTGCAACACATAGTACCCAAAATAGAAAGCCTTTTCTAACAATATGGTTTTCCCTGAAGTCATGTTTAGGCCTCACACAGCTCAGGTCTTTAGGTAGGACCTGAGTAGGTCCTCAAGATGAGGACCTCCTCTTTCTCAAGCAGTAGGTGCTGCAAGCATCCCAGCAAGCTTGCAGCCACAGATAGCAGGTGGGCTGAGCTAATGCTCTCTTCCCATGTATTTTGCCCAGATTGACAGCTCAGGCCCTTCCCAGCTGCCTCCTGCAATGGCTTTGCTGCCATGATGTTGCACTGTGTCCCTGCCACTCTGGTGGCCATGGCGGGAGATGTGGCAGGGGAGAGCCCTGGGTCTTGGTTTGCACCAGGGTGGTCTGTGGGCATGAGGGGAGGTATATAGGGGTGAGGAGCATAGGCATGAGGCAGGGAAAGCATCTTCTGTGCAACCACACCAGTGTTGCAGTCTCTTAGGAAGTTCTCTGCTTTAAGTCCTTCCGGATGCATGCGCAGACAGGGACCCCTTTGCCCTGGATTATGCTGGCAAGTGCCCGTCACCAATTAAGGACAAATAAAATCCTATACCTGTTGTTTCAGAGGTCTCAAACTTTCTGTTATCTACTGTTCTCCAAAATAAAGAGCATAAACATGTACGCAAACAAACAAGTCCCAGTTTTTTTCAGTCTGTTTTTTGTCCTTTACCTCAACAAACCAAAAGAACAAGCCAAATTAGCCTGAAGCATCCAATTTTCAGGATACCTGGGCACTGTTTTCTGCAAGAGAAGTATGAGCCTGAAGCCATCTGTTACTTCCTGTGAAATATCTCCCCTGTCTGTCAGGGCTGACTGCTACACTTCTTATTTCCTTTGCACACGCAGAGAAAAAAAGGCAGCTCATGGCCACCCGCACTTTCAGCTCTGTTTACTGATCTCTGCAGCTTCCTCACGAGACTCTGCCAGAAAGGCAGTTTAGCTGACTGCAGGCAGTTTTCATTAATCCGCCCCCAGTAAAACAAGATGCAGAATGGAAAATTGTGAAGGAGGAAAGCCAGCAAATTGCATCAAAGCAACATTTTAGGCAATCTAAGCAAGACTCTGTTTTGCAGCATGCCTCCACTGATGAGCAGTTGTTTCTAATGAATTGCTTTTTGCCAGTCTCAAGCACACAGACATTTGTATGCATGCAAGGCCATTTGTAACATGTCTGGAAGGGCACTTCCTTCCTACCATGTCCCCGCTGCTTTTTGATAATGGCTTCACTGCATTCAAAACATCATTAATTATCTGACCAAGCTCACTGACCCCTCTTGTTTCTGCCTTATTTACATTGTTTGCGTTTCAGAGGAGTTAATAGAAGGCAACAGTGGCAATGCTGTAAGCTGAAGTGAACCTGTGTCATTGCTGCTGTGTTTGTCAGTGCAGCGTTAGGTCTGATCTTACATTCAAAAGCAAGAAGGACGGGAGTGCCCCCTCCACATCTTCTCCTATTCCACCTTAGGGAAACCTTCTCTCTCTGTTGGGTGTCCAGTTCATTTACCTATTTGCATAGCCTACGAGATAGATAGAATAGGAGGAAGCAAACTGTGCCTGCTCCCTTGCACAGACTGCGGGGAGGGCAGGCTGGGACTCTGCTGTGCCAGCAGCGGAGGCAGACCCCTCGGCTCCTACCCCCACCAGGGCTATGCTCTGCTGACTCACATGGAAAGGGACTGCAAAATGTGAGGTGCACACGCTAGTTAACTGCTGACTGCTTGAACCAACAGGTTTTAGGAGGAAGGTAGCCCCAGCAGGAGGATATAGAGAAAAAAAAAACACTCTCCATAATCTTTAAGGCAAGTGGAGAACTGAAGGGGACCACTTCTCATTGATTTGAGTGCACAGACCCAGCTACCGCCAGTTCAGTTGTGATATGCCCCATTTTCTCTGGAAGTATCTATCTGTCCACAAATATCTCCTGGGCTCCAATTCATAGAATACAGCATGGCTGAGGTTGGAAGGGACCTCTGGAGATCATCCAGTCCAAACTTCTGGTCAGAGCAGGGTCAGCTACAACAAGTTGCTCAGGACTGTGTCCAGTCAGGTTTTGAATATCTCCAAAGATGAAGACTCCGCAGCCTCTCCAGGCAGCTCTTCCAGTGTTTGACCACTAGCATAAGTTTGTTCTTATGCTTAAATGGAATTTCCTGTATTTCAATTTGTGCCCATTGCCTCTTGTCCTGTCACTGGGTGCCACTGAGAAGAGTCTGACTCTGTCTTCTGTACTCCCTCCATCAAGTATTTGTACACATTGATAAGATCCCCCTGAGCCTTCACTTCTCCAGGCTGAACAGTCCTAGCTGCCTCAGCCTCTCCTCGTGTGACAGGTGCTCCACTCCCTTCATCATCCTCGTGGCCCTTCATGGGATATTGCTAACTAGGCTGCTGGTGACTGGTGACTCAGAGCTCTCCATATTCTGCTGTGTGATCAGCTCCTCTTTGGTTACAGCCACTCGGTCAGACTGCAGGAGCCCAGCTGATAACTGCCCGTATGTTGATGTCTGTTTGAAAGCGCTCTCAGCCCATGCACATCTCACTTTTCTGGCAGTGCCAGAGTCAGATCATTCAGCTTGCTTTTTGTTTTTTCTTTCTCTGCCAAAAATCACAGAACTGGCAGTCACAGAAATGTAAACTTGAAGGTATTTAGTTGGCTTTTTGGTAAAGACACGGAAAGCAGCATTCATTTCCTCATTCTGGTTTTGGCAAGCAATGTTACCCCTTGTTTGTACCCCTACTACCTGTCTCCACTGGCAGTACAGAGAGCTGGGAGCTGGCTGCCTACAAACTCAGAAACTCATTCCTCTTATGAGCTTAAGAGTTGCAGTCACTGAGGCATCTAAGTCAGGCACTTACTGTAGATGGCTTGGAAACAAGTGACCAGTCTTTCTATGTTTCATTTTAGTAGAGTTAGCAATGAGTTCTTCTCCTATATCTTTTTTTGCTTTTTTTAGGTAGTAGTTTCTACAGAGCATCTGTCTTTTATTCAGTGCTAGCCTAATATAATAAATAAATCTGTGGTGATATGATATTGTGAGATAAATATGTGAGATGATAGATAGATGCTATAAAGACTAGCAACCCAAATATAGATTCTTTCTTCCCTTGAGATACTCCCATCAGAGGTGCCCTGGGAGACTTTCTTCTGCCTTGTCTTAAATAAAATTACCAAAACAGGCTCCTGAATTTGTTCCTTTTCCAGAATAATGGTCATGAAAAGGGGCAGCTTCAGGGACCTTCCAGGCTTCCTGTAAGTAGTGTGTACATTGGTTGCAACATCATCCACTAATGAGGTGTGCGGGGAAAGGGGCGGGATGAAATTGCACACTGCTGAAAGTCCCAACAAAGCCAACTCAGACTGATCTTCTAAGGGGATGCAACTTCATGGCATTCATATTTCTGAGTTCTCAGATACAATAGGGCTCGTCAGCCCAGAAACAGGGTTTCTTTTACAGAACCCACAATTCCCTTGCTATTTTTTTCTCCTAAATATGTAATGTAAAAGCTTGACAGATTTTCCCAAGCTTGGTAGAAAGAGGGAAATAAGGTTGGTTAATTCACATAGAAAGTAAATCCCTTAGTAGTCAACCGTTCTGATGGGAAAGGAAAACATTATGTGGACCTGGCCAGGGATGGTCACATATTCCATCAGAATAATTTCTGTGGTCAGAGACCCACAAACCTACTTTATAAAAGGATAGATCAAGAGACCACCATCTGTGCTGGAAGGATTACAGTCCACTACTTTATAGCAATATGCTACTGTGCCAATCCATCTAAAGTTACAGTATTTCCATAATCCATGTAATATACTGAAGAGTTATTAAGTTTGAGGAAACCAAACACCAGTGGTGTCAGAGTCATATGGCGAGTACTTGACTCAGATGTTTGCCACAGACCTTAAGTTTCTCATATATTTTTGAACTTTGATGAAAACAACAAGACTGGAACTTACTGGTCAAGGGTTCAGTGGAGCTGTGTCAGGATGACTAAACACTTGTCATGGCTATGGCACCAATCTTTGTCTAATCTCTCCATGCCACAGATTTATTTGTCTCTCAGATTGCTTCATTCTCAGGACTCCTTCACAGCAGCAATATTGCTAGAATAATTCCCCTAGACTTCCACTCATCTAAGGTTTGGCTAAATGTCTTGTAATTGATACACCATAACAATACAAACATATGATAAATCTGCTAAAAACAACTATTGCCCACAGCATGTATATGCTGATAGGATATGACATAGTTTCTGATCAGATGGATTGGATGCATCCTCTCATTCTGCAGACCCAGGTCAATGAGTCTTGTAGCATAAAGTGACATACATGTTTACTTGTTTTCAGGAGCTAGATCTTAGTTGTCATACTGGAACTGCTCGGATGACTGTATGGAGTGATTCTGCAGAGTGATAAAAACAATGACCTTCATGTAGCAGTCCTTAGATCTCCGAGACAGAGTGAAGCAAGCACAAAACCACTTTTGGATGTCCTGCTGCCTATAGACTGTGCCCATTCAAGCAAAGTAAAGCCTCACTTCCTGGGATAGCTGTTATTCTTTAAGCTCTTTGGTGTTACGTGGCTTTAATAATTAACTCCATTTATTGGTATAGCTGTTTTGGTTTATTTACTTTAAAAACTTGGGATTTTTCAGATGCTTCTTGGAATAGCAGTTCTCTGCTTGGTGAAGTGTAGGGGGAATTTGTAGTTCCCGGCTAAATGGGCTCTGAGGTTTGACTGACCTTTCAGGGACTCCTTGCCATACAAATAGCACAGAATTTGTGAGGGTTTGTAGGCTCACCAGTTCCTATTTTATAGTACGAAGGTTTGTTGGCTGATACTTCCACAACTGTGGCAGTAGGGAAAATGCATAAACATGGCTCTTGCTTTTTTAATGCACATGTGACATATGTCATGTACATAAGACATGTCAATAAAGTATGCCAAGCCAAATTCAGCTCTCTGTTACAGTACCTGAGCTAAGTACCCTAAAAGTAGCTAAACCTCATCCCATTTCAGACCAAAAGAAGGTCTTTTGAGCCAAAAAAGTGTCTTTCCAAATGGCTTAACAAAAGATGTGATCACTTTCTATAAACATTGTTTGTCTGTGTTTTCAGATCATCACAGCTATAATAACTCTACTAATAAACTTTACTTTGCATTTTATTAACTCTAGTGTCAATTTAAATCTTGAACTGGGATGCAGATCTTGGTGGCAGTTGGATGTTAGCTAACATAGACTATGTCTTATGAGCTAATGCTTTTCAGTAACAGCAGTTACCGATTTAGCTGTATGATTAACTGCAATCTGTGAACAACTACCTTTCAATAAGTAACTAGGAAGAATATTTAAGCCTTTGTCTGTGGTTTGTTTTGCTCTTACGTTCAAAGGTTTCTGGTTCCCCTCCCCCTTACAAATACCAGCTAAAACAGACTCACTTTGATGGTTACTTGTTTCTTCGCAATGCCTTTCAGCACCTTGAAAAAACAAAGGTTTTTACACATCTGGGAATGCTGGGGTTAAAAACCAGCACAAGTTGTATGAGGGGAGGCGTTACTTCTTGCTGGCTTTGTTCTCAAGAATTCTTTGCTATTGTTAATGGGATTTGAGGAAACGCTAACCTAAGGAGCTGTGGCAGAAGGAAAACTGTTCTGAACCCGTTCCCATCTGCAGATCCCCACAGAACCCCACTGCAATACGGGAGCACGAGGGGGACGCTGGGTCTGTGCCATGAGATACCATTATGCTCCTCTGTTATGCAAGAAAATGAATGCAAGGCATGTTCATGAGGAGATCATGGTTACACAATTAAAGTGAAACCAAGCTGGTGTTTGGGAGCATTTGGGCTGCCATTAGAAATCGAAACTCAAACTCGTATCATATTTCAGCAATGCTCTGACACAAGCCCCAGTGGAAATTGCCCTACAAGCCCCAGTGGAAATTGCACTAAGTGAGTTTTGTCTGGTTCTGTATGCTGGGATATACAATAGAGCAGATTCCTGGTATTGCACCTTTGCAGTGCTAACGGCATATGCAGTATGAGGAGATTATCTCTGCAGCACAGATACTTGTTTAATTTGATCCTCCAATCCTGTCCTACCTTCCTGGCAGTAACTTCTAGCCTAAATTGTATCAGATACATGCAAGAGAACTTCCCTGCATTTGCTTTTGCTTGAAGCAAAGAACATCTCTTTTGAAAAAAACAATCCAATCTTGATTTTGAAATTGCCAGAGATGGAAGAATCAACCACAACTTTGGAAAAATGTTTCCAATGGTTAATTAACTCTGTGGTTAAAAAAAGTGCCTTGTATCTAGTCTAAATTTGCCTGGCTTCCGCTTTCAACCACTGGCTCTCCTTATACCATTATCAGCTATGTTAAAGAGTCCATTTTCATATTTCTGTTCTCCATGTAGGCGTTCATGGGTGGGATCCAATTTATTTAGCTGTAGCTGTCAGAAAGCTCACCATATAACCTAAGCTAGTTCTGTAGGCTCCTTTGCAGTCAGCACAGAGAGACAGACATCCACTTTCCATGCCCCTCAATGCTGGCAAGCACCTTGCCTTCATATGACACAGCTGGATGGTGCTGCACCTTCCCAGTGCTCTTGTCTGGGCTGGGTTACATAAGGGCATTGTGTGTGGACCCTTGGCAAGGGTGACCATTGCTGTGATTCTTCCACGTTTGGCCTTGCACAGAACAGAGCTCTCATACAGTCAATAGCACTTCTGGGGCAATCACACCTCCAGGATTTTGTCTAGCGTCCTTGAAATACCACATACATTTGTCGGTCATCTGATTCCTGTGGCCTGTGTGTTGGAAATTTCCTCCATATCCCTCCATCTCTGTAAGTTTTTCTCATAACTACGTAAGCCTTGTGATGACAAACAACCTCTCTCCCACATCCTTGCTAATTTTTTGTTTTCCGGCTGCCGAAGGTCATTTAGTGGGTCTTTGACGTGTTCCCTCTGGATCGCAGCTTTTGACACATCTGTGTTTCTACGAGCAGTGCTGAAAGTACTCTGCTAATGTGATATCCATTGTGAGCTCTGCCTGTGCACAAACATAGATGCACGCACGCTCACTGAGTCATGGCGATTTTCTCTGTAAACAGCAGCACATTTCCAGTGGGGTCTCAAGGGCCATTTGCTCCTACCACATTTGTGAAATTCTTGCCAAGAGTTAGCCACTGAGTGAAGCATTGTGTTGCCATATCACTGATAAATCCCACTCTGTTTACTCACAAGGAAACAGAGGCTGACCACTGCCTACGTGGTCCCACCACTTTTTACTCATGTGGATGTCATATCCAACCAAATGGTTGTGATGAAGACAGAAAAGCTGGCAAATTTCAGGTATTTTCTTATTTTGGTATTCCAGAAAGTGTGACTGAGCTTCCTCTCTAGGAAAGAACTAGTGTTTTCTCTAGTGGAGCTCTCAACCCCACAGTTTCCCAAGAGTCTCACCTTCCAAAAGCGCCTCCTGGAAGAATTTCTTTCTCTTTCCATCCCTATCTTGCCGGCTCACCTCCCAAACCACTTCATTCAGCAGTCTGCTTCTGTCCTTACTGAGTAGGATGATTTCTAGACTAGCCAACTTCCATCTTACAATTTATTATTGGCAAAGAGGGTGAAACTGGTGTCTTTCCTTGACTTCAGTAACAGGAAGCATGTTTTTTTTAATATCACTCTAGCAAATTCACAGCAATTCCCTTGAATCAGGTCATGAAGACAGTGAATGTCTACAATAAGAATTTGAATGACTCTAGAACTAGAGTTTTCTGGTCAGAGTAGCTTATTTTGCTTTTGTAAAAACAGTTTTTAAAAGCTGAAAAAGCCAACAAGAAATGGAGCAGTGTTACCACAATGGAAAAAAATAATTCAGTAATGAAGACTTGATGATTCCTCTACCACCAGTATTCCCAGACTGATGTGAACCATTAATAATATCAGTCCCAGAGATGCTGTGGGCACTGAAGCCAGAAACTATTTATGTAGGCAAGAAACTTCAGCCCAGGAACACTGAAAAAGATTAGCTAAGGTCTGAATCCCTGTGAGTAAACAGAGTGGGGTTTATCAAACAGTGGTATAGCAACATGATGCTTCACCCAGTGGCTAACTCTTGGCAAGGATTTCACAAATGTAGTAGGAGCAAGCAGCCCTAGAGACCCCACTGGAAATGTGCAGCTGTTTATAGAGAAAATCGCCATGACTCGGTGAGCATGCGTGTGTCTGTGTGTGCACAGGCAGAGCTCATGATGGATATCACATTAGCAGAGTACTTTCAGCACTGCTTGTAGAAACACAGATGTGTCAAAAGCTGCGATCCAGAGGGCACACGTCAAAGGCTGAGTGAGAACAGTTAATCCTTCACGTCTACTCTGTCTTTTCTGCCATAATTGTCTGCAGGAATGCTGCCTATTGCCAGCTGTGGCAGCGCGTGGAGGCGAGAACTGAGCCAAGGGATCACGGATCACCACAGCTTATTCCACGAAAGCTACTGAACGATTGTGGTAGCATCCTGCAGTTGATACTGGCCCAGGCTGTTTTCTTGCTGCAGCTGAATGCCATATTCAGATGGCCTGATTTGCGTTCCCAACTCAGACACTGTGCCAAACATCTCTCCCCATTCTCCAAGTGAGCATAAGCACCTTCCCTCCGTGCCTACAACCCAGCATCCTTCTGGGCAGCGGTGAGGATCAGCTGTAGTCACCTGCTAGGATTCGAATAAATTGCCTGGATGACTAGCAGATTTAAGACTATAAAGTCCACCTCAACTGAGATGGAGAAGGATTTGTGGGGGAGGGCTGAATATGACACTTAGATCTAAACCTCTTTTACTTGATCTTGGCTGTGTTTGCTTCTGAAAGGCACTGCACTGGCCAGAGGGTTTCCCTTTTCACACGCAGTGAGATCTGAGTTATGGGTCTGTTCCCTCCTCAGAAGAGTATTTATGCTTCATATTTCTTCAGAATGGCCTCGTAACTTACAAATATTTGCACATTAAGCAGGAATGAGATTTTTAGAGATTTGTAAATAATCTAGACAGGTAGCTCCCATTCATTCAATGTAATTCTCTAGGCAGCTTTCAAAAATATCAGTCAGGTTGTTCCGGAGAAATTTCTTTCTATGCCAAACAACCTTCACAGAGCTACTGCCAATGCTACTGTGGAAATAATAATACTGTAAGGTTACGAAATGATGTTTATAAGCAGGAGCCGCTACGGTTCAGAGTACTCCAATGATTCACAGACACTATTGTTATGGTTAATTTTCCTGGAAAAGTACATTATTGCAACAGTTCCTCTTTTTTGTCGTCACGGTGTTTATTCCATTTATCTGTTTGCTTTTACTGCTGAATCTTAGTTTGGCACAAAGATACTTGCATCTTAAAAGAGTTTTTAAAACCATCAACATTTTGACATATACAAATTGCCAGGGGATTATGTTTTTGGCTTTTTGAATAGCACTGTGTTTTTGTACTTTTTAGCAGTAATGAGCAATCCTCCCGCTGAAATAGCAACATTTCTAAATGACATTTCAACTTTTTGTGGCTGCAATCCACCCATTTATAATGTGGGAAATGCCCTGCCTCTGAACTGTATAACTGATACGTCACATTCTCCACATGGCTGCTTTTAAGCAGAAAGGAGTAAACAGTGCTGAGGTCCTGAGGATGCATTTTTAAACTGTGTCTGGTACTTACAAGTATTGCGATAACAATAACTGAGGAGTTAGTAGAGTGAAAACACCGGGTCAGGAGAGAGTTGCTGAGGATGGGACAAGAGGAACAACTTGAAGTAATAGCACAAAACAGAGCAAAGGAAAATTACAGCTTATTCTCCAGAAACAGTGAAGTCTGCTAGACTGCTGACTAAGCCTCCCAGGGGAGATGGTGGGAGTCCCCCAGGATGGGCAGGAAACGTGGGCCTGGACAAACCACTGGAAAATATGCTGCTTGTAGGCAACCCTCTCGCTACATGGTGGAGGTGGGATAGGTGGCCTAAAATGTCCCAAAAGACATCTGTGAAACCTCTCTTGAGGCAGATAGTGAGCAGGAGGTGGTGGTTAGCCCCTCCAGTGCTCCAGTCCCTGCCCTCCCATGGTTTCCCTTCGCTCCTCCCGCTGCTCTTTTCTCCACCCCTTTCCTGCTCTCCCATATAAGACCCCTGTTATGTAGCTCTTCACCTCTTTTGTAACTCTTTCCAAAGCAGTTTGATAGCATTGCGACAGTCTGGGTTATCATAATACGCTGTGGGTATCGAGAAAACTCACTGAAATAATATTGACTGTCATGGCCTTTCATCACTTACATGCATCTTGTAATATGGCCACAGCTCAGCTTATGTTCTCCACAAGGTTTTCCTGAGAGGCGATGGAGAATGACCTTTTGGAAAGACCCTGCAGCCATGGGATGGATGTGACACATAGGTGGGGCACACCCAACCTCTCCCACGGCATGCGTTTGGATCTGTGCTCAGGAACAGCACAGGCCAGAGTTTCCTCTTCAAACATCCATCAGAAGGTTGGTCCCATGCAACGTGGACACCTGGGGAGCTTGGAATGAGAAAGGATGCAGGATAAACATGCCCCTTCCGAACAAGGAAGGCCCAGAGAGTAGCATTTTAAGAGTGACGCCAAAGGTTTCTCACCCAAACACAATGTCTCTGGGTCACATTCCTCTGAACAAATAAAGACATCTGTATCTAGGCATCCTAAATATCCCAGAATCAGCAGGGAAAACAGGCACAACTAGAAGTGACACATCTCATCTGAAGGTAGACATTTGAAATAAGTCTTCTATTCCTTTGTGATGACTGAAGAGGGATCCAACAGTGATTAGCTTAGATGTAAATAGCTGTGTTGAAGACATATACAAAGTCAGCTGACATGGATCCTGTCTGTGTCTTGGTGTGCCTTGCTTTCACTCTTCTTCAGGGGAATACCAGAGCTGTGGGTAATTTTTAGCACTGCTCCAACTTCAGTAGTCTCATTTCCCTTTGCCATTCAATCAGTTTTCGATCCGAGCCTGGACTTCGTGACTTCTTCCATGCCACTCCCTTTATACAAAGCATTCCTCCAGTTGAGGTTTGACAAACATCCTGATCCTTAAAACAACTCAGGACACACCTGCTCTATGAAATACTGAAGCTGCAATGGCCCCACCCTGATGTGAGTTTGCTCAGTCCTGTGGTACACTGCTGGCATTGCCAACAGAGGACCTCTTCTTGGTCGTATTTCACCAGTTCCTTGCTGTAAGGAGGTGTTGGATCCCATAAGCAAAACAATAAATTCACCTTTCTAAAATCTGGAAGGTCAAGTAATTCCTTTGCATGGAGTGGAAGACATGGGGAAAACTGTCTTGTGACTGTCATTGTGTGAATGACTTCTGCCAAAATAGGGAATAAATTGCTCTCTGTGGTCACTGAAAATAGGACAAGAAGCAATGTGCTAAAACTGCAGTAAAGGTTAGCTGTTAGGAAGAGCTTTCTAAAGAAAAAGAGAATGAAGGTTTGGACTACACTGGCTAGGTGGCAGAGTCTCTATTACAGGAGGCTTTAAGAACAGGCTCGAGAGACATTGTAGTTTCAGCTAGGGAGCAAGGCTATGACTTCTGTGGGTCTGTAGATAAGTATACAAATTTGCTGAATCACAGGGCAACAATCCTAGCTCATTCAGTGGCAGGACCGGGGCAAATCGGGAAGATTAGTGTTAGGTGATGTAGTTTTGTAGCCCCGTGGAAGGTTGCTGTCTGGGTCATGACCCAGTTTGATTTCTAATGAAGTTGCCTAATTCTACAGAGTTGACAGAGCAAACTCCCTTCGAGGTTAACAATGTCAGAAGTTCAGGAGGGAGTACAGATTTTGTGAAACAGCCAAAAAAATCCAGATGGGTTTGTTGTTTCTAGTTGTTACTCCAAGACATATTTGAAAATACAGATCTGCCAGGTCATTTTCTCATTTGGAAAACAACTTTCTACGTATTCCTTGCTTATTTATCAGTCACAACCCATTCCTATACACCAAACAGCTGTCTTTTGAACAGGCTTGCAGGTAGACTGGAGAAATATTTGACCTGGACAGCCTAGGTTCAAGGCAAGTGTAGGAGGTAAGATGCAAACTTCTTCCTCAGATCCTAATATCCCTCTGACCAAGGAAGACCCTCAAAATGAAGTAACATTTTCATCTTCTCCTGTGGGTTCTGCAGCCAACTGTAAGCACTGTACTGCTGCTGCTAGTCTGGTAGAGGTACCAAAACCAGGTGGATCAACATTAGTCCAGATTTATGTCCATGAACTTCAGTTACAGCCATGTGTATGTAAGTACTTATATTCTGGTCCCAGTCTCATTAGGTGGTTTAAATCCTTCCCTCCCATGTCTCTGTGCACAGCTATAGTGATGAAGATTTAATGACTACATTTTCTGTGAAAATAGGAACTCGATGATATAAGGAAAAGAAATTCTTTCCATTCCTGTGTTCCTCAGGGACCTCCAAGGCCTATTAGGGTGTCTGCCTTGTGGGGCACATGGACGTCCTGCACTTCCAGCTCCCCCTCATGTCACCAAGACCAGGGGATCTTTCTGAACATGTCCTATCTCCCTTCCAGAGTATACTCAGCTTTCTTTCCACTGAAACATCTTTTCTGAGTCACATCCTTGCACCAAGCTGGGATGGGGCCAGGGGCCACACCTGGAAACAGGAGCTGAGAAACATGCAAGGATAGTGACCCAGCAAGCATGTTTTATCAGGGTCTATGCTTGCTTTGGCACCTTGTAGCTCTTGTCAGTTTGTTTTACAGTTTAGTCAGACATCCAGTTGCTTAACTTCATTGTGTTGTAGGGTCTGGCCTGGCCTGGCCATTTCTGGAGGGTGAGGGATAAGATCCTGACAGCATTCCAGAGGGGTGACCTCCCTGCACGCAAAAGCTGTGCTGCTCATGTGCAGGGAATGATGCGCAGTGACATAACTGTCACGCATGCGATGTCAGTGCTTGACTAGACATGGGAATCTGATTGCCACATGCAAAAGCCGTCTCTGTTGTGTTGTGGTGGCTTGCATGGAGCAGCCGGCACTGTCTGCACCAACCCAGGTTGCTGTCTCCTGAAGCTCAGATGACACACATACTCTGTGTGTTGTTCTGCTGCAGTAATCATGCTGCCAAGAGGAACCCATTGAGTTCCTGTGGGAAATGAAAGACTTGAGGTCGACTGGAATGGAGGGGAAAGAGGCATGCGCTAGGCTAAAGTGCTTTGTCCTTATGTGTTAGGACATACAGGTCCTTGGATGGGTTCAGGCAAGCTCATCCACAGAAGACGATTCACGTGGCCACTTAAGTTAATGAGGTGTAAAGATCTCCGTGACACACTCCTCACCAGATCTTCCTAGGTTTCTCTTAAGCTGAGGTATGAAGCAAGTTAAGTGAAAATGGGACGTTTCCTCATTGCGGGGCATAAAACCCAGCTCAGCCCAGACTTGGGGCTGGTTGAAGCACTGTTGTAAGGATACACCCTCCATGAGCCCTTTCAAGGCTAGTAGCAGAAAGCCCTCTGAGAAGGGAACATGAAGCAACCTCAGGATAGGTTGAAAGAGGGGAGGATTAGCTAGGGAGCTAATCCTAGCCTAGGCAAGCCAGGTAAGGTGATGAATCAATGTGTCATTCCCTGAGCAACTGTGAGGCAACTCCCTGAGCAGCTGCCCTTCCTGAGCAGAGGTGTGTACCTGCACAAATGTGCGTGGATTGCTGGTGGGGGGTGAATTCCCTGCCAGGACTCAGCAGATGAGTCAGAGATGACTCAGGTGCTTTGTAGTCCTCTTTGCTCACATAGTACTGGTTAGAGGAGGGAAACGAGTGCTGGTTAGAGGAGGGAAAAGATGGAGCCTGTTTGTATTTCTTCTGTGTGACTCCTACTCCTGCGATAAACTGTGAACACTTCACAGGGGCATTTTTTTTTCTGGACAAACGTGCCTGGCGGGTGCACACATTAAGCTATAAATCTAGTCTTTCATAGGAGAAAACAAGTTCATTTATAAGGGTCCCATTAAGCAAGATTCTTTGCGGGGAGACCATTCTCCTGCCCACATGCTGAGGTATCTTGGAAGCAGTATGCAGCTCTTTGAGGGCCTATTATTAATGTGAATTTATTGAGTGCTGACAGATGTGCTTGGTGCTTTATGGTCAAATAAGGGAACCTTTGTGGCTGCATATTTCAAGAGAAAACTCCCATGAAAAGGTGGAAGCCCTTTTGGTTTAGGAAGGCTGAAAGACACTATTCTGATTTTTGAAACTCTGGCCTCAACAGCACTCCACAGCATTGACCAACTTATGAACCAACTGCTTTCCTTAGCAAAGTGCTCATAAACACTGACAGGAGTAAACAGGGAATCTCTTCTTTGAAATCAGCTGGGTAGTATTTGTTACTCTAATTCTGTCTGCCTCCACTGTATCTGAAGAGTGTGAAGCTGCTGGGTACGTAGAAACGAAATGCAGTTTGTTTTCATCTGTGTAACTGTAAGAAAAATTTAGCTTCGCATCCTGAAGCCAGTCTGTGGGTTGCAGGTTTTCTTTGGTCTTCTGCATTGTCTTCTCCCATCATCCTGTCCTGCCGAAGGGAACGGCATCTCCTTCGAGTCTGCGGTCACAAGAGAAGATATAATAATAGTGGGGAAAAAATATTTCAAAACTATTTAATTTTAGGCAATACTTCTAATGCTTTAAACAATACTTTGTTGGTGAGAAGTGACAGTTCAGTTAATTGAGTTAATTACTCAGTTGTAAAATCTGGGTCTGGGCCTGGCACTTTACAGAAAATGAAGGAGAAGAGGCCCAAGCAAACCATACAAACTCACACAGTGCGGGTGGTGGGAGATGTGAGGCAGTAGGTTTTTTCCTTCTTTAAAATGAAGCTGCCTACCCTAGAGGAAGAGAGAGGTTTGGAGCTTTCAGACTGTCTGTTCAGGAGACCCTTTTTGGTAGCTCCATGAAGTAAAATCTCACCTAATTCTTCACCTCATGACAACGGCCTTGAGAATACTAACAATATTTAAATCTTTATAAAGGCAAAGAGTCATGTTCCCTTTTTGCTGCCTCTGGCAGGAGAGGTGAGGCATAAAAGGCCCCACACGTAACTATGCTCTTAAAAATTAGTCAGTCAGTGACATGTGGGATGGAGTCCAGAAAACCATCCTGCTAACCTTTTCCTAATCCTTATGCTTGGTGTGTGATGGTGAGGGCGATAATGATTAAAAGAAGAATCTGTTATGTTTGGGGAGGTGAAATGGCAAAACACTGTTGTTTTTTCCCCCCCCACAGTTTAGATTACACTATAAAGAAAGAATTTACCCAAAGGCAGATAATGCTTAAACCCTTTAGAAATAATTAATAGACATTGGAGTCATTGCGTACTACAGAAAACTGTATCCTGAAAGTCCACACAATAACTTTCCTTGTTCGAGTAAAGGATGTTTGTTTAGGGCCTAGGCAGTGCTTCCAACTACCTAATTACCCAGAAATGAGGTAGCTGTGTTCTTAAGGAAGTCAAAAACTCACATCGATATGTGCTGGGCAACCCCGGCCACAAGATTTCCACAAAACAACATGCAGATACGTTGGCAAATTAGTTTTGCAGGTGGGGGCAGAGGTCCCATTTACTTCTGCAAGCTTCTTTCCTTTGCATTTCCTAAGAGGCCAAAATACTTTTGCGTTTTGTGCTGGGAACCCACTCCTTCCTCTGGAAATGTTGAGTGTTAAAGAGAGGACAGCCAGTGTCTCTGCTCAGGATCTGCTGAGGACTGTCCTCCTCACCATGCCAGTGACGGCTCTCCCTGGTCGCTCACGGGTGAACACCGTCCCCGGGGCCGCTGGGGCGGCAGGTAAGAACGACGGCACGGCTGGCAGAAAGAGAGGGCAAACCAGCCCCGACTCCTCCGCTCACTAAACAGCGCCACGGGGGAGGAACGGGAGACATCCGCTCCCGAGCTTGCGCAGCGGTGGCCGGGAAGCATCCTTCTTCCCCCGGGACTCCCTGGCAGCGGCAGACGTGACGCCGGATCCTGCCCGGTGCTGGCCCAGCACAGCACTGTCCCTGCGGTGCCACTTCTGCCCCTCGCTCCCCGCGGCGCAGCTCTGGCTTGCACGCCTCGGTGGGGTTTGGGATGGGCATGGTCTGTCCCTCTTGGCCGGGATGTAAACAGGGGCTTAGCCGTTCAGGAACGGGAAGCCAGCTTTCTGGATTTGCTCCTGTTGTTTGCCAGATGCTCTCTACTCACTGGAAGTCGATGAAAAACATTTCTGTGAGGCTGTGGCTGTCTAGTTCCTAGCAAGCCGTTAATAGGAGGAGGATAAAATAAAACCCCAAACCAAAAACCTGGACCTCCTACAAACCTTCGCTGTAGCTGAAATAGAGGCTTAGTCTAATACTTCTAATTGGCTGAGGCAGCTCTCACCATTTCCCAGACAGTGACTTAAGCACATGTAACCACTCTAACTATTATGACTATTATTGTGCTGTTTTCCTTTCTTGCTGACCAACACGGAGCAATGAAACTCCCCAGGTCTGACATTAGTAACCAAGACATCGAAGCCAGAATACAAATGTAAAAGGCAATAAATACCCTGCTAATCTCTCCAGCAACAGAGAAGCAATAGCAGCAACTCTTAGCTCCAAAAAGCTCGAGCTGGTGTTTATTAAGGCTTTTTACTCCTGGACTTCAAGCTATTCCAGTGTTTAAATGCATATATATACATTCACATCCAAATGGTTCCTTCTGCCATAATGGCATCCCAGCTTTCTTCTTGGACCACTGAACTGGGATTATCTGCAACGCTGACATGTCACTTGATGTGCCCCATGACTCAGGTATAAATAAGATTGATACATTTTTTTGAATTCTGACTGTTTAGACCATTAGGTTCTTCAGTTTTAAAGGACTCCTAATTCTCGATGGCATCCCACATAGTGAAGTCCGAGCTTGCTTCAGACCTCTGGGGAAAATGTAATATAGAGAATAAGCCACAGAACTCCCAGGAATAAAAGGTCATGCTCCCATGACAGATAATCAGGCATTTTGCCAGCAAGGTGTTAGGAAGGTAGTGAATGTTTTCTGTACTCTTAAAAATGCCTATTTTTATGATTTATGTTGTTTAATTATTTTATTTCTCCTCAACTGTTCCTCAGCCTCCTCAGTTACTCCTAGTAACCTCAGTAGTGTTCATTAGAAGAAAAATTAGGAATGCTGAGGCTATATTTTCATCCTCACACTCCTTCGGCAGCTTCTCATTTGTTTCAAGAAACATTTCAAGCCGGCTTTCACCTGGCTGGACAAGGACCCAGCAGGACTGTCATCACTGACTGTGCAGACTGCCCCGTGAGGGGAAAGCGCAAAGAATGAAAATTTACAGGATAGCTGCAGCACGGTTTGCTACAAAGCCAAATTATTTTCTCCTCAGATCCAGCTTTATGATTTCCAGACACAAAGAAACATTGATAAGTATGATTTAGCAGCATTAATACAGTAAGGCAAGCATTCATCTTGCTCAGTTTTAGGCCCTTAGCTGAGGGTACTGAGTTAGCAGGGTGTTTTAGGATCCACAGGGAGTGCTTCATATCTCTAAGCTGCCGCTCGGATGTGCCTCACTCTCTGCTTTGACTATATAGGGAATATTGGAAACTCCTAACTTCGGCATCTCAGCAAGGTGAGATGACTTTGGCAGGACATCACACTTACCTTCCATTCACTTGCTCACCAAAGTTGTTCACAGCAAGGATCCCATACTCCCCCTCAATGCAATGATTTACTGTTTTTTACCTTACTCACTAGTTTCTTTTTTACAATTTTTAATCCAATCCTGCACTTATTTGAGAAATAATAAAAGATTCCAAGTAGTATATAGCAAGACCTTATACCTTTTTGCCTTAGTATTTTAGCATTCTTAAAAAGAGACTAGATATCTTTTTCTCAAGCTTCTGTAGCAATTTACTTCTGTTTAGAAACTACTGCTTTTGTTGTTACCTAGTTGTGAAAACACCTGGTCTTGGGGCACCAAGCTGCATACTTTTCTTTCAGCATGGCAGATAGGTCGCGGAACCAGAAACACTCCCTTTCTCAGCAGCATCCCTTGAAATCATGATCTCTCCACAGGATCTCTCCACTCATGGGTCCAGCTAAGCATCGGTGGAGTCCCCCAAAACCCTATTTGCAGAGCGACTTTTAGGAGTATGGCTACACTTGGGTGGCTTTTCACGAGGAAGATTTTGTTCTCCTCAGCAGGGGTCTGTGTCCTGCTTCTCCAGAACATCAGCACATACCTCTCTGGCACGGTCTGGCATCCTCCTTTCCCCGCCCCGTTCTAGTCCGGACCCAGAACCTAGACTAAACATGCACCTGTCCAAGGAAACAGCTGGAGTGTCAGTCATCTGCCACTTAAGGCTCAAAACCAGGCATGTTTGTATATGAAACAAATGTTGGACGGCGCTGCCTGCCCCTCTGCCCCTGCTATGCATGTGTGTTCAGTCTCTCCTTGAGAGCTTTCGGAAATGGAAAACAAAGATTCAGGCTGTCTTGGATCCAGGCATAGAAGCAAGGCAAAATAATGTCTATAAACATCCAGAAAATAATGGCATCATTTAGCTTTCAGCAGAAGGCTTATTTATCTCTAAAGAGATTACACCAAGTGTTTCCATCCAGAGCAGAGCTACAGAGTATATGTAAAACTATGACAGGAAACTTTTTATACACAAAAAGGCATTGTAAATTTCTGGCGTAAAGTTATGGATTGCACTCACGAGTAAGTCGGATGGTTCTGCTTTACATCCACCAGACATTTGCCCTTTGCATGTTTAAACAGGCTGGTATAAGTAGGGAAAAGCAGCACCTTTCTTCACTGCAAGAGCTGGAGGGTTTGGGGTGGGTGGCAGGGGGAGGCAGGCCCATGCCCTGTGCTCCTAGGGTCCCCGCTTGCCACCCCAGGAGCTGCGCCAGCAGCTTTCCACACCAGCAAAGGAGTACAGATCAGATGTGGCTGGCTAGAAGTCGACTGGCTTCGCCACGCAAGCTGCTCTGAGGCTAACGCTGCACCACAAAATAAAGAGCAGGCTCAAGAGAAAGCCTAAAATCATTGAGACCAAGGACTCTCCACTGTGTCGCAGGCTGGTGGGCTGGTTCACACATCCACGTTGTGCTCGGGAGCAACCCAGCTGGGTGACCAGACTATCTCCAGCCAGACCACACTACAATGTCCTTGAGCCCTTCCTTCCTCAAATCCCCCAGGCTTGGCTGAAGTCAGCATCCCAGGGTGCACGTGCATGCTAGTTATGCAGAGGGTGAGCAACTCAGGGTTGGCAAACAGTCTGGACCTTGGCCTAACTGACAGTACAGATGCACCTTGCCCCAGCCACAGTGAAGGTTTCCAAATAGCTGGAGATGAAGAGTGCTGGTGAATAATCTTCAAGAAACAGGGCTCAATTCTCATCTGATTTACCGTGGTCTGTTAGCAATAGAGAGCTCTAGGACATGGCTCCTGGAAACCCATTGACTAGGAGGGTGTCCCAAGCTGGTGAGGAACCTGTCCCCAACATCTTCTGCTCCAGTATGAAGGTACTGAATGTATGGCAGCATCTGCTGGTTTCCCAGACACAGAGGGTGTCCTTGGCAGGAAAGTGCAAGTCAGAGCAAACCAAGGACAACTCCAGCACTGAAAGCTGAGCAGACCTCAGACTGGCCATACGATAGTAGAAATGTCCCAGACGCAGGAACAGACCAAAAAAAGTGCATTGCAAGAATCTCCAGGTCCTCTCTCTAATATAACTTCCATTTGCATACAGCAGCAGCAAAACCCCATTTCCTAGTACTGGGATCAATGCATGTTTGTTAGGCATTCCTGAGCCCAAACCACCCAAGCCCTATCTCTGGGGTAGACAACAAAGCAGTAAAGCCAAGGCTCTGTGAGACAGCAAGAGGGTGATGTGAGAAGGAGCATTACAATTTCTGGATGCAGTCTGAGTGGGTAAGCATGCAAGATGTTCAGCCTGTTTCTACTGAGCCAGCTTGGCATTGAGGACTCTACGGAAGGGGTGTAGACATGCTTCAGATGGGACTCTCTGGAGTCAGGTCAGGTAAATGCCCTGTGCTTCACTCTGCAAGCATAAGAGTGGGTAGAAGAGACAGTGAGATAGAGACAAAGGCAAAAGGGAATCCTGCAGGGGCAACAAAATGTACAAAAAGTACATGCTTTGGCAGTGATAAGGGGCTAAGGAATGTGTCTGCCTGGCTGGAGAGAAATTTGATGTCAATATTTTTCAAGAGTGCATTTACATTTTCAGAACGGGTTTCTCTGTGCTTTCTGGGATGTGTGCAGTGTTTTTGTTTAAGAGCCATGAGCCCTCCAGATATAATGGAAATTCAGTTATTAGAGTGACGCTCAGAGGCCTGCATTGACTATGTGCTGAACACAAACACAGGCAGATAATAAGATACATTTCCTGCCCTGAAGAGGTTGTGATACAAATGCGCAAGACAGAGAGTGTGGGAAGAGATATGGAGGCCAGGTGAGCCCTGTTAGCCCAGCCAATGCGCATGTTATAGCCAGGGACAGAAGAGAGCTCTCTTAGTGCAATAGGACAACTACAACCCCCACTGCCTCCTCAGGAGAACTCAATAGTTGAAGTATGCAATATATAGGCCTCTGAACTCCATTGCAATAGATGGTAAGTCTGACATTACAGCTCTATGTAACAACAGCCAGGCAGTTTTAATATTTATTTACCGGAAAATTAAGGGTAGCTAAGCAAATTAATTGAGGCACTTCTGTGCAAAGGACATGATGCATCTACAGAAATGCCTGGGAGCCCTGTGAGTGCAGGTGCGTGATGCACCTCAGCAATACTAGCAAATACAGTCTTCCAAGGTCCTTTTGATTTAGGGATGGCTTATCAACCCTGAATTATAGCATAGGAAGTGAAGGACCAGGAGAGAAAGTGATTCTTTTTAGAAACCATTTAAAACAAAGCTGGGTCCTTCTTTCATCTATTCTGCGCTCCAGGTTAGTTCCCCAAGGCCTTGATGTAATGCTCCTGTCTCTTCTAACGTGCCTATTTCAATACAGGGCAAAAGCAAGCTTTACCCTCCTCCCCTCCACTGTAATTAAACTTGGAGATCAGGGACTGAGACTCTTGCTTATGCAGGTGCAAGCCAGTGCAGTTGAAGGGAAGTGACTTGGGTCTTGGCACTGCTGCGATTTGCTCTGTTGTGCAAACGGGATCCCAGTACACAGCAGGCTTCCCACTCGTCATTCAGTTAGTGGTTTGTCCTGGGCTGACCTGGATGTAGCAAGTGAGAAGAATACCAGATGAAGCCTCATTTAGTCCTAAGTTCTCTTTTAACTGCTAACCGAGCTGCCTCTGTACCAGCATGTCACATTGAGAGGATGTGGACAAATATATCTATACTGAGGAGTGGCAGAGGCTGTAGCCTGCATTTAGAACTGCTGAGCTGCATGTTTTTCTAAGCTGGCTAATTAGTATGGGTTTGAAACCAGCGGCTGCGTCTAACTGACAAGGCAATATGCCCTTTGCCAATCCCTTGAGATGTCAGGAGAATTGCTTCTTTTGAAAAGTGTGCCCATTAACTCGTTCCTCTCTGCCTGCTTCGATCTGTTCAATGTAATCCTTTCCCTCTGCACTTCTTTTCTGCCCAGGAAGAAGAGCATGAAAAAAACCACACTGATCTGCAGCCAGGTCTTCCTCCCTCGCCCTGATGAAATGCATCACTGGGTCTTCTGTGCTAGCTGAAGCAGATGTCGCAGTTACGGCACCCTGGTCGCACGCAAGGAGCTGGGGAAAAGGCAGCACTACGAGTCTCCCGAGCTGCAGCTGCACGAATGTTAGCACTGGTGCAGCAGTGAAAAGACACTGTTGGAGACACTGAATTGCTGCAGATGCCTCTGTCCTTCTCCAGGGCAGCAGAGAGATCACAAAGAGACAATGATTCAGCAAGTCACTATTTTCCTCCCAGGTTGTTTTGCTGGGCTCTGGATTAAGCTGAAAATTGATGACCTGACCTTTAAATGGGAAGGAGGATAGAGTTTTCTGACAAGTCTCATCCAGATCCAAAGCGTTATCCTGGTACACATATAGTCTTACATCCAGATGCCTGTGTTATTTCCCCACACAAAGAAGTCTGTTAACACCTGACCGAAGCAGGTTAGAGTCTAAAAGTAAACGGTATTTTCTGGGAAAGTAAAAAAAAAAAAAAAAAAACCTGCAGTAAATATACACTGATACTGAGGACGAAATTTTGCCCTCAATTTGAAGGGTTGTCTGCAAGGATAGGAAATGTTGCGCACTGGTCAGTATATCAGAGAACTGAGAAGTTAAATGACAAAATGGCAAATGCAGCACCTCTCAGTCTCCGTATCAGTGGCAAATCTAGCCTTGCATAGGAGTCAGAAGTGATTTCAGTGTTTAGGTTGCACTTGAGATATGAGAAGCATCAGTTTGCAAGATAAGTGTTTGTTTTTGGCATATCCAGAAATATGCTTGGAGAGACTCCCTTTACTCTTGCGAAGGTCCATTTGGCACTTGAAGGGACTCGCTAGCATTTCCAAACAGGGATGACTCTATTTTGGCTTCTACATTTAGGGAGCAAACTAACAATAGCTTTATTCCAGGAGTGCTGAGTATTTCTCCACATTATTTACAGGTACTGCAGGCTGCAGATGTTTAGGACTTCACAAGGTCAAATCATCTGGATTTAAATCACTGCAGCATGGAATTAGAATCCTATTTTGAGGCAGTGATATTTAAAAATTTTGCTCCAAGCCAGCAATTGTCTGCAGTACCATACCAAAAAAAAGAAAGGAGAGACAGAAAGAGAGCAAGAGAGAGAGAGAGGTTTGGCTGTGCAGAACATTATTACACACTGTGCACCAAAAGGAGATGACTTCAGGGATAAATGACCCTTGTGACTGACTTCCCCAAATCCCAGGATGTCAGTTTGTATTTTGAAGGGACCTACTATGTATTTCAGAAGACTGATGTGAAAAAGTGCATGCTGTCTCCAGACTAAATAAGTGTCGCTTTGTTTTCAAGCTAGAAAAGAAAGAAAGAAAGAAGGAAAGGAAGGGAGGAAAAGAGAAAGAATGTCACAAATTAAAGTACGTCCTCAAAGGGCACACCAGAGTGTCCTTACCTCAGCAAATGATCTGGCTTAACTTCATGACTGAATAATCCTGCTATCTGATACTGCCTGAGAAATAAACTGTATTCTGTTAAGTTCTTGCCCCTTTTCACAGTACTTCCCTGTGACACTGTAATAAAGTAGGTTGCTGCAAGTATCCTGCATGCCATGCCTCCAAATGTACCAGTTAATTACTGAGCCCTTTAAACCTGCTAACAAGACGAGCCTTGTTCTTTCAACCTATTGCTTTTTGCCAAAAGAAGAAGAAAAAAAAAAGTCTGTTGGGCAGATAAATCTTTGCAGAGAAAACAGATTTGTTTCCAAATCAGTCAACTGTACTGAACTGGAAAGGAAGAAATGTTATTTTTTCCAGGATGAAAGCAAAACAAGATCTCTCCCTGTTTACCCTGTCTCACCCATTTCTAAAGAAGGTCAGTTTAATTCCTTCATTACTTTTTCCTGCTGTCTTATTTTTCTTGAAGTCTCCTCGTCTTTTTCAATTCCTCTGGCAAAGCTCTGCCGAGTTGGTCCAACATAACAGCGCACTGTACTTTGCTCTTCACAGCCATCTGAAGATGTTGAATAGAGCTGAGTGAACTGTAAGTCTCCAGAGTTTGTGCTTTCTTCTTTGCTTTCTCCATGCTCCTGGAATAAGAAAAACATAAATCTAAAGAGCTTATTGTTGATTTGGTTTCCTTGTATTGTCTTGTTCATTATGGATGCTTCAAAGCTCATGAAAACAATCACAATTTCAGACTTGCCTTCGCCCTGTGTGTTGTGCCACACGGAAATACAAACACTTGCAAGGAACACTTTTAAATACCGATGCCTGGCACTGAATTCACGTGGAAGGAATGGCAGCAGAACTGCAAGGCAAGCTTGCTGAGGTAACCTGCCTTCAGATGGCTTTGCTTGTACAGTACCCAATGCGGCTGGGAACCCACACCCAAGCAGGGTCTCGTGGTGTGACCATAGCAGAGATAATAGCAAAGAACTGGTATACACGCCTTTGAACATCATGAGCCAGAGGAAAGAGCTTTTCTGTCTTCATAGCAGGTAGCTTTTGAGCTTTAACTCAGAGGGAGCTCTGGATACCTTTGGGTGGGTGACAAGAGCTCAGCTCCAGGCAGTAAAGGCCATCAGCACTGCTTACCCTCACTGGACAGCATGCAAGGTGTGTTTTGCCTGCTGGAGAGGCAAGAGGCAGAGTCAGGCATACATTTTTTTCATAGTTAGAGATTGTAAGAAAGGGTCATTAGATCAACTAGTTTGACCTCCTAGATGGCACAGGCTATAAAAACTCTCTCTTAACTAAAGGTGAACGTGCATTCCTGAGTTCTCCCGTAAGTGTTTTTCTTGTGTTGTGTAGGTTACACCAGTTTAACCTCTTTTACCCTCACATATATGCTTGACTTTGAACCATCAGCCTCAACAGAAGTGCCTGAAGGGAGGTACATAAGTTACGTGCTGATATGCGGGTTTTAGTGCAAAAGCTCAGAGACATGGTGAAATGTCCATGCCTAATCTTCAGCCTCTTCTGCCGTCGAATTACCTCACTCGTGCCTCGGGCTTTGGGTGTGCAGACAGAGTTAGGCAGCTTAGCTGGGATGCAGGGAGCTGTTATATGATGACTCAGGCACAGCAACCTGATCATGTGCCTGAGCCGACTGCAGCCGGGGAAGTTGAGAGGCGATCCAAGTTCATGTAGTACATGCACCAAAGCAGCTAGAAGTGCCACCATGGTTAAAGGCTCTGTGTAAAACCCTTCAGTGGCATATTTAATTCATACCAAGACTCAGTCCCCAGTCTGGCTTCTGGACAAAGCCAGCCCTGTTGTACCACAGGTACAAGTAGAACAAGTAGAAAACAATAGGATATAATACATGGCAGTGCCTACTTGGTCCAAAGCTTTGCTAGTGAAATGAGCAGCACTGTAATTTATTTCTTTTAGTGCAATTCTAGTCCAAGTGTCAGCGTTAAGTGCAATAGCCCTTGCAAAACAAACCAACACTCCCTCATGCTCCCCTTTGGTCACTAGTCTGGTTTTACTCACTAGCCTGCAGCTGCCAATGTTTTTGTTTCACTGTGTTGTCCTTCCTCTGCCCAGACACCAGAAGATGAGTCAAGCTTTTTGCTTTCTTCTAACTTCTGCAGGACATGAGGCGGCTCTTTTGACACCCACTTCCCACCAAAAATATTTTCATTGTTTCAGGGTTTTTTCCTTTCTAATGGTGCAGGCCTTTCCAAAGTTGCCTAGGTGCTCCTGCCAGATGGAGAGCCTCACAGGATTAAGTCATCTGTATATTTCTAGGGAAAATGCCAGCCAAGGAGGCAGCAGAGTGGGTTTTCTTTGAGTGCTGCATTTCCTAGGTGCAACACCTCTGACAGGGGCAGATCTACACACCTGCACCACATGAATTTCTGTTAGAAGTAATTGCCTTGGTGGCACTTTGTTCATACTGGATCGTATGACAAGACCAGCTGGCCTCAGACTAGCAAAGCCATTGGAAAATGCTACCTACTTCATCTTAGCTCAAGTACCCACTGCTGATATGTGAACCTTTCTTAAATGCCTACTAATCTGTTCTGCTGACCTTAATGAGAATGGATCTATGCTCTATTACTGGTGTTTTCAATTTTCTAACCCTTTCAGACTTTTGGGGAGTTGTCATTTTGAGTCATTGTAAATACTAAAAAAGTATTTTCAGCAAACCAAATAGAGTAGCTGTGAAAATCACCCTACTCCCATTGAAGTCAACAGGAGTTATTTGAGTAGGAGCAGATGGCACCTGCTTTTTCTTTATAACCAGTATTTATTCATTCACTCTAGATGCTCCTAAAATCTTTACACTGTCAACCCTACCCAGCATAGATTTAGTCTAGCCGGCATGAAAGCAACATTTGCCAGCTGTGCTGCCAAGTAATTAAACTGTGCAAATAATTACCCTAGAGGAGGACAGCCTTGGCAGCAGCCACCTGAGTGCTGGAGAAATAGAAGCAGTCGAGGAGCAAGGCTTTGGAGAGCACTCCCATAAAGTGTCTGACAGAACATATTAGGGAGATGTTTAGCAAATGTGACTGAGTCCTCTGATTCTCTGCCAGACATCAAATTTGGAATTACAGCCATAATGATTAGACACGATTACTTCCCGATGTTCTTAAGTATGGTGCAAAGATCACCAGTTGGAGTAGTTGCTTTCTGTGATATTTACGGGTGGTGCCAAGGAGGAGTATCAGATCACAGGGCTGAAGACTAATGATGGATGGGCAGGTGTGCTCAGGGAATAGATGGAGGGATCAATATCTACTGTTTATGCTTAACAGGCCTCTATCCAGACACTTACTGGCAGTATCTGCTAAAACAGATACTACTATTTTGCTACTATTAAGCAAACAAATAAAGATAACATCCCCAACTGGTGCTGTAGATACTACAGGGTTATCCCATGATCACAGTAGTCCAGTCAACTACCCTCTGCTTTGACCCAGCCAACCTTAAGCCATTCCCTGATCAAAAGCAAGGAGAAAAGATCTATTTTACTGCCTGGAAAAAAAGAAGAAAATGTCAATAAAATCTTGGGCTTACCCCAGAACTCATGGCCACCTTTGAAACGTTGCTGTTTTGGGCTTCTAAGGTCTCATACCTGAAAGTGATGAGCAAATGCCAGAGCTGAAAATCTGCTGCGTGGACACCCTTGATGCCAAGCCCTTGGCATCTTGATATCCAAGCCCTTGGATATCAAGAGAAGTGGTTCCAGATGAGTTTCTCTGGTGATCATAGCTAAATTAGGGACTAAGCATCTGTCTAGACAGCCTGGGACATCTGGTACTTACTGCATTCATGGGAAGTATCTGATGGCCTACCCTAGAAATTTCCCCTGCGTGGAAAGGTATTGCAATTTGTAGCAGGACAAAATACTAATAATACTAAGCAAAATACTCTAAACTTAATACATTTTCATTGTGGATTTCAGGATAATACTTTCAGTGAGTGCAGACTGAGGGCTATCTGCGTTGATGGGATTGGATAACCTTGCTACAGCCAGTCTTTTCTCCCCTTTGTTTAAATTCTGCCCTACTCCTGCCTCTGATCCTCAAGGCTTTCCTGAAGACTTTGGGTAGTGGAGTGAAGGTGGGGCTTGCGTGGAGAGGTGGAGCAGTTTAGCAGGCCTGCTTGGAAGACTTGCATGTCTTTGTTGACCTCAAAACCCAGTGTAATATCTATGAGTTCACTTGGAGACATCATGACTCCAGTCATGCCTAGTTTGCAAAGCTGAGGTGTTGGAGTCTAGGCTACTGTGATCTGCAAAGGTAGGTGATGCATATAAAATTGCTGTTTTTAGAGCCAGACAAATAATGTACCATCAGGAACTAATTCAATGCCTTTCTGAGTGCCTACACTTCAGTCGCTGTGTCCTCACCATTGCTTAGTTCCTGGCTCGGCGGCTGAACCTCTCATATCCAAGAGGTGTGGCATGGAGCTGTTCAGTTATAACGGGACATTGAAGGCAAAAAATGTTGTTCACCTTTCCTGACAGAACAAATGCAACTCTTACAATCAGACTTTGGTTAAATGCTTAAGGAAAGCACTTTTCTGCCAGATCAAATGAATGCCCATGGAAATCAACCATGGCAAAAATTATTTTAGTTAAACATTTGAACTAATCCTCATTGAAATTCTTTTGGCAACGTTTGTTCAGCTTTAATTGTTTCATGAACACACAACAATTTAAAGAAGGCCTTGGAGCTTACTTCAAGCCCATACAGTTCATTTGATACAGTTTAATTTGACCACTTGAGAGACATAAACATTTTTAACATGTGAATTAAAGGTGCCTCTGGAAGGCATTCAGCTTTTCACTAGATGTTGCTAAGAAGTAGACAGAAGCCAAACAGAAGAGTGTTATACAGAGTAGGTAATCTGATATTCTGCTATCATTACCATGAAGCTTTTTTCACAGTAAAAACACCTTAGACTTGGGATTCCAGGAAGATGTGTAATTTTTATATGAAAGAGTAGATGCTTTGTTATTCTATAATTAACGGAAGAAAAATCTTGCTGAAGTTTGCATAAGTTTAAGATATACAAGATCTGGAGTTATGCTACTCCCTTACAGGACACAACCTGATAAGTTATTGTTCCCAGTGATACAAAAAAATGGTGTGTGGTAGTATAAAGTTAGCAGGCATACAGTGAACTGTTAGATTTTCTGCTGTCCCTGGAAAAAGTAGAAATCAGCTGGTTAAGAAATAACCCTCAAATATTCCCTCAGCTCAGTCAAGAACCTTTAAACTCTCTACCAAGGTGAAGGACCAAATTTTCATTCAGTTATATTGAAGTCCAAGGCTTCAGAGACTTCTCCAATTGTCCAGCAAGAAGTTCTTGCTATTGTCCAGCAAGAAGTTAACAGTTTCCCATGGTCACCCAGCAAAGTCTCCTCCCATTGGGAAGGGGAGAAAGCTCTAACTATAGAGTTTGCCCTAACTGTGGAGGAGTGTGCATGCACAGTTTAGGGCAAAAAGCTGTGCACATACTGGGAAGCACAAGACCACCTTCACAGGACTACCACTGGGTTCTTGGTTTCCTCTTGGCTTGCCGTTGGCAACAATTGTAGCTGCAGAGCTACAGGTGCTTCCAAAAATCCCAGGAACCTGCAGGTGGAGGTGCCAAAAAATAATGGCATTTATAGGGTGTGAAGCCACCTGTGGTCCAGCCTCATGTAGATTTCTGGATCTGCTGAGGAAAAAGACCTCGTGGACAGAAAGCACTATGGAGCGAAATGCTCCTTGTATGTTCAGCTTCAGGAGTATATTTGGCCCTGTGAGCAGAGGGACATAAGCACATCTAGAGGGTATTTCAGCCTTAGGCAAAGTGGCCACCCATCTCTGTCGAGTAGAGCTCCCCAAAGCACCTATCCTTCTCTACTAGTTACTGAGGGTATCTGAGGGCAATTAAATTACTGGCTTAAGTACCTCAACAAGGGCTGAAAGATAGGTAGGAGGAATCTAGGTTCCAGAGCCCACAAAAATGTTTATGTAAACCACTTCAATTCCTTATGCAAAGAAGAAGAGAAAGGAGAAAAACAGGAAAAGAAAGGATCTGCCTTCTGAGCTACTTAAAGTGAAAGGACATTTGTCAGTCAGATATTTGAAGGGCAAACTCAGTATAAAAGCACCAAGAACTGAGATCAAAAAGAGTTAGAAAAGAGTTATTTTCATGCCTTTAGCTGTTATTTTCTTCTAAGGAAGAACTCCCAGTGACTTAAAGTTTGCTACTCACAGACATTAGGTAGATGACAGCAGCACAATTTGTTCCCAGGAAGAAGACTGGGCAGCTGTTCGAATCCAGCCCAGACTTCCAAGAAGCTTTACTAAATAAATACGCAATAAGAACTAAATCTTGATATAGCTCTTCTCATCCCTAAATTAGGGTCAGCATTTTCCCTCCAGACACATTCTCTTCTGCCCTAGACCTAGCCAGGTGCATTTCAGTCCCTAGGAGAGACAGGCAAAGGGGAAATGTGTCAGTCCAGAAAGAATAGGCAGAGGTTGGAGACAGAGGAATGGAGATCAGAGAGAAATGGTGGAGCTGACGAGATGCAGATCAGGAGGCTCTAAATTTGGAGGGTCTAGGTCAGGCATGGTTGGAAGAACTGGATAAATTTAGGTAGAAGGGGTATGAGGTGAGTTAGGGTTAAGACTAGGGAGGTTTGGGAGGGGAGTGGTACCGCAGAAGTAGGAATGAATGAACTCTGAGGACAGTGCTGAAGACATGGTGGGAAGGGCAGATGGGGGTGGGAACTGTGGGCTGGGAAGTAGCAGCCTCTGGCTTAGACCAGAGGAACAAGGGCAGGAAAGTGAAGTGCTCTGGGATCTGAGGATCTTTATCTGAGGGTAAGGAGGGGTTGAAACTAAAGGGTACCTCTCTCCTCTCCTCCCTTTAACAGGAAAGCATTTTACAAGGAGAAAGACATGAATGCATAAGACCTCTCTATTCCCTCTAAACCCACAACTAAGAGATGCCCATCTACAATATCCTTTTTCTGTGATCAGTGTGTTAGCAATACCTTAGGTCTCAAAGGACTTTACAAAAGAGAGAGGTATTGGTGTTCCCAGTCTATGGGAGCAACAAGAATAGCCAATGGTATTTATCACTTCTTTAAGGTAGGCCTGCTCCACAGACAGTGCTGAGATGGCAGGGAATATGTGCCAGCTGCTAACTACAAACTCATCTAGCAACAAAAGCATAATCTCAGTTCAGACTACAAAAACTCAGGTGAAAACAGAGAGAAGAGCTTGAGCAGCTTTTTGACTGTTGTTTTCTTCACTTTGAAGCATATGAAGTACATGAAGCATGTGAGGGCTATGTCTCAGCTCACCTGAGTGATGTTTTTGCATAATGCCACCAGAAGTATGTGTCGTGCGCCCTGAGGTGCGCCACTACAGCATGAATTTGAGGACATGAAGGCAGTTGGGATAGTGTTGGAGGACTGCTTAGGGTAGAAGTGCTAAACCTAATGCACTTATCCACACTCCATTTGGGAGCAGTCCTTCGACTGATCTATCCCCAGAACCATATCTGAGTTTTGCCTTGGGGAAAGCAAGCTAAGGCACTCTGAAACAGAGCCAGAGAACAAGCTACCAATTGAGCAATGTGGACAATGGAGATCCAGTGGATCCAGTGCTTGGTTCGCTCTCTGGCCCTCTTTTATTTAACAGTGCGGACACACCTTTTCATTCCCTTTACTGTTCAGGCACAGTAAAGGGGGTTAGCTAAGCCCACTGCCTTCCAGGGCATTCCCCGTGGGAATGGACAGGGTATACCTCTGGATGTTGGAGTGCACAACAATAAAAAGGTAAAGAAAGAATAAAATTGCTTACACTGTAGTCTTAGAGCAATGCCTCAGGTGTCCTGACATCTCTGCATTGTGCATTCACGGACAATTATTCATTCTCAAAATTTCTTCCTGGTCACAACGGATCAATATCACCAAGCTTCTGAGGGATCCATAGCATTTTTGCAGGAACAATATGGACCTGGGATCACCATGTGAATGACAATTGGTCAGCTGATAGAGGCCACCGCTAGCTTCAGATGACATTTCTAGCTTGAAATGAGTCACTAATGTGGTTGTCCAGAGTTTTATTACAATTATATCAGTCTCACTAAACAAACACTCATTTTTTTTTCCTGGCTAGTTGGGCAGCGAAGAAAATGCCTTAGTTGTTTAACAGCTGCTGCTTTTTTGGGGGCTTGGGATTTCCATCACTTTTTGCTGGTCAGCAAAACCTGCTAAGCAGAAGCAGAAGCCTGCGGCCCCTTTGCGCTGCTGTCAGTTTGGGTTGGAACGCGCCACCTCGGCGTGTGTAACCCAATCGGGAGAACAAGCCTCGCTGCCCTGCAAACCAAGCCGAGCCTGCATTTTAATGCTTAATGTAATTCTTGGCCTGCTGTCATTTTGGCAGCGCTTCGACTACAGACCTCAGATTTAATACAATTATTAAATGTAAGATGAATACCATGTAGGATTCATCAGTCATCAAACCCTAGAAGAGAGGTCTGGGTGGGATCTCAAGAGATTATGTTGCTGGTCCCCATGCTCAGAGAATCATATACTCCCCACACTACCCCAGGTGATGTTTGTCCAACTTGTTCTTAAAAGCCTCTGTTGACAGAAGGAGCTTTGATATGTGGATCTGAGACCCACAGGAAAGATACATTGCAGTGAGCCATGGTGACCCCATGATCGCAAGGTGCTGATCTGGGAATCAGGAGGGCTGGAAATTGCTTCCCAGTTCTCTTGCTGATCGGAAAAGGAAAATAATACTGACTTTACTTGATGTAGCACTTTGATGAAAATACTTCAGACAAAGATCTACAGACTATAAAGCCCCTAATATTATTAGCCTTTATTAATATTATTAATAATTAATAATAATTACTATTATTAAAAACAGGTAATAACTCACTTTAATACTTGTGAAACACAAAGACCCATCTAGCTAAATTATTTTCTTTTCTTTTGTAGAGGGAGCAACTTAGGGGACTGGTCCCATTTCTTCATCATCACTGTCAGTCTTCATAAGATTTGGGCTGCAGATTGCTGGCTGGCGAGGGTGTGTTGTTTTCACCCCATCGGTATGGGACTTTGGCAGAAAAATTGAAGGATCTCTCTCATAATCAGCTTACTAAATTCCCTCTCTGACGGAGATCCTGTAGCAAACTCACTCCAGGTAGGAGCTGATGAGTATGGCAGGAGCATGGGGTCATCAAACAAATAGTCCTTTTCCTTTCAAGGTTGTAAATTTTGCCTGGCCCCGGGGATGCTAGGGGCGTTTTTATAAAGCAGGCTTCAAGTGCATTCCTGACTCTTTTTCTGAGAGCAAACCACAATTACATGGGGAAAGTACAGTGAAGGTATTTGACTGCCAGGCACTGGAGAGAAGATCTACTGGAATACTTGTGTTTGTATGGCTTGGTTTATTTAATCTGGAATGTCCTTTGACTCGGCTCTGCTGTCCTCCCCTCTTCCCGCGCACACAGAAGAATGGGGCTCTGGGGGAACTTCCACCTCCCCCATGCAAGAATATTGCCTCTGACACATACAAAGAGTAGGAATAGGACTGCAGCAATAAATAAATACCAACATGATTAAAAACAAATGCATGAAGAGTTATTAATGGTACACGGGAGAGAATGGAAGCCTGCTATGCCAGAAACCCCATCAAGAAGTGAACAAGTATGAAGGGCTACATAGCCTGGCGTTAAAGCAGCGAAAGAGGACAAATCAGTGGTTGGTGTGCGCACAGCACTATGAGCCTGCAAGCTGGATATTTCCTGTTTAATTAGTAAAGTTGTTCTGAATAGATCAGACTCAGGATTATGCAGGTGACTTACCTCTGTCAATAGCAGTTGTTATCCTTCCTCTTATTTTCATTATTCAGCACTTCCCCACCAAAAAAATCATGCGTTTTATCCCCACAACTCTTGGAGAACTTCCAACAACCTGTGACCGATCTGTCCTTGCTTTGAAGGCATTTCTAGAAAGACAGTTGGACTTTGTGGATACGCAGCAAAATTATCTCTTGTGCAGGGAGGAAGGCTAAGAGTTTGATGATACAGAGGGGATCTCATCCCAAAAGCACTTCTTATTTCCAGAGTTTTTCCCACTTTTGCTACTGATGCATTCTAAACGCGGCCACCAGTATCTGCAGGGCTGTACTCCAGTCAGTAGTTATCTGACAGCTCCTGCTCCGAGCGCTCATGCAACCGCGTGGAGACGGAGAAGGAAACAAGTCATTTGCATACAGAGCAAATATTTTGTCATCACCTGCTGTTCATTGTAATGAGATTTTGCCAGACTCATTAGAATTATTCCATGCTTCTTAATACCCACTGGGATTGCTTTATTATTTGATAGAGTCAACAGTTGGTATATGCCACAGTGTCATGTCTTTGTATGCAGCTCCCTTAAAATCTCCAAAGGCAGCTAAACAAAGGCAGTGAATAACCGGTTTTGTTTCCCTCTTTCTCCCAGGATGTCTTAAGGCTGACACCAGTGACTCCTAGGCATCACAGCTGAAAGGATCTCTTTATCAGCCCATTCCCGCTTGCTTCTGAAGGCTGTCGGTGTCCTTTCATTGGGGACTGACCTGTCCCAAAGCATCTGAAAGCAAGGACTCCGGGGTACCTGTCCACTGCTGAGTACTGATGGGTTTTCCTGTTTTCACTTCTCCTGCTGGTTTAAAAATCATATTTCTAAATCCACCGGTGGAATTTTTTTTCTCTCCTATTCCTCTATCAAAAAGCTATACACACACACACACACACACACACACACACAAAATAAACAAAAACAAAACAAACCCAAGAAAGATCCCTGATACATAGACAGGGAAGTAATGAAATTTTTTTTAAAAAAAAGAAAAGACAGCAATCAGTTCACTTCAATAAGAAATTACAGAAGATTTGGGCAATATTTTACAAGGCCTTTTCCATATGAGCTGGTGGTCAGGGACAGAATGGTATCAATTGCACTAAAAGCAAACAAAAAAAAACACAGAGAAATATTTTTTCTTTACTCTGACAGCTGTAATAATCTTAGGTGGTCCTATGGCATTATAAAAATATAATTGATTTGGGTGTTACTTGTAACAACATGAAGTGAAAAAAAATCCCGAAGTGTGATATTTAAGTTGACAGTGTCACTTTAAAGCAAATCCACTGTGGATGATTTTTGCTTTGTGAGTTTCCTTTTACAAACAGACCTTGCCAAGAGCCAGAGTAAACACTAGGTTAATCTTAGATCAGCCTTTAATTTCTCCTCCTTCCTTTCCCTTCCTCTTTCCTTTCTATTTCCTTCCAAGACAACAATATTATAGACAATTTAAATCAGACATATCCATAGCCAAACAACAAAATCACCAACAGAGGACAATAAGAATAGCAATAAACTCAACATAGTAATTATTTTCCCGTCACACCAGCAATTACCAAAGCAAAGAAAGAACAACTGAGTGCTTTTAACCTGATATTGATCATTTAATTTTCTCATGCCATGTAATATTAAACAGGCTAATGCCGCTACAGGGATTGCTGGCAACAATTAAGCACAGCTATGAAATAGTCAGACTCATTGTGGGCTGGAGCAAGGGAGCTAATTCACTATTCATGCCGATGGTAATAGTTATATGCAATGGAAATAGTGAAATTAAAGACAGATTAATACGTAGGCATGAATTCACCATTTCAGTGAGGTCCCTGTCTGGCCTGGTTCCTCTCAGATCTGTGTTAAAAAGGTGCGAGCTGCTTACTCAGAGCTTCTGCAAGGCCAACGTGTTGGTCAACAGTTTCCAAGTGCTAATTGGGAAATATGGCTTGAGCATCCTGCCTGGTCTCTAGCTGCTGCTCCACGAGACTATTAACTGTCCATTAGTTTTGCATCACATCTACCAGTCCTGTGTGGATACCCTGAACACAGGAGGACATCTCAAAAGCCAGCTGATACCTGTGTTTAGGCAACTGAGTTGCCTCTCAGCATTTGGTCCGATGAATAGCTCTTCAGATCCTGCTGACTGCACTCATGAGACCCCCATTGACAACACTGGGAGCATAGACATCTGGCATGAAACACACACCTCCATTTCCTAAACACTGGCTATTGGAGATGTCCTGCAATACTCTGCTTGGCCTCCAGTTGTCTCTTCAAGCTGGACATGTATCTCCTGTTGATGCTGTGCCATATCTGCCAGCCCTGCATGGATATCTCAGCTGTTTCAGCACACCGCAGACGGTTCTTGGTGTCTATGTGTGGGCACCTGGACTGAGCCCCCAGGCCATGTTCCAACTCTCTCTATCCAAATGACTGAGGTGACCTTCCAGTGCAGGTCTCAGGGCTTATAGCGTGAATGGTGGATAAGTCTGCTTTCGAGAGTAAACTCAGACCTGTGTTTAATTGACAGTATAAATAAAACCACAGAGACATCACAGGAAGAGAATGAAGGGTGAACAGACACTGCGGGGTGAGGCTTTCTTCTCCCTGCGTTCATGGCTGGTGCCATTCTCAGAAGCATTCTTGCTGTAAGAATACCACCAGTTACAGAGGAAGCTTTGAATCTGAACCATATGTGGGGACCCTGCACAATGTGATCCCATTTACAGCTCCATTAATTTCAGTTTCTGTTATTTCATGTTGTACCACTTACTTTAACCTCTCTAGGCAAATTATCATCAAAGTCCTAGCCAAATTAGCGAAAGGTTGAGTGTTTCCTCTCCTGATTTATGTCAAGGAAGGGTGTCCTGATTCAGACAGATTAAGAAACTCCACCTCAAACCTTCAGCTACTTCTGCAAGACTTCAAAGAGAGTTCAAAATGTTTGGATGGGTTTGCTTTTGCTTCCATTTCCTGAGTGGAGCTAGAATCACTGATGTCTGCAGTTTTTCTGGCAATCCCCAACTCAACTATTCACTGAAGGGAAGGAGGGAAAGAGAGGACGTCAGACAGGTCAGATAATCAACATTCCCTTAAGGAAGAGACCATTAGGGAAAGAGAAATGGAGTGTGATGATGAACACTTTCTCTTGCCTGAGGGTAAACATGGACAGTTCTGACCCTGAAATTTTTATTGCTCCTTCTGTTATTTTTTCCTTTTATTTTTCCTAGTCTCCATTCAGATTCTGTGTTTGGAGTTCTGTGGTTTTCACGATCATCTAAAACCGAATAAGCAAGAAGAATGAAAGTAGCCGGTGTCATGAAACATGGGCCGACACAGAAAAGCATGTCTTCTGAGAATTCTGCAAATCCAGAACCTGCCTGCAGAAAAAAATAATAATGCAAGTGGAAATCATTTTTATTTTAAACTGGTGTTTCCGTTACTTTAAAAATGAACCTATATATGATTGTGACAAATGTATGTTAAAGTCTAAATTTGCTATAACTTAATCAAATAATTTAAGTTGTAGTGAATGAATAATTTTCATGTGAAGCACTGTAAGTTTACTAACCAAGTTTTCAGGAAAGCCATAACCACTGAATTTGTGAAAGTCCTTGACTAAGCAGAATTTATGGATGTGCTAAACCAGCTTTTGAAGCAACAGTCCTTGATTTTGTTATTTTTTGTTCAGTTCTAGTGTCTGCTACATTATCCATGGCAGGGCAACTTGGACGTTCTGGATACTAGTAATAACAATAATAAAAATAAAGGCTGCTAGCTAGAGCATGTTGTCCAGAACAGAGCACACACTGGAGACTGCGGCATGGGACAGCTGGGTGGCTCTGCAGGGAGGCAGGTTAGGTCCAGCACAGTTTATTACCTTAGCCTCAGCACTTTGCAAACACAATTACACAGCTCCCGACCCCCTCCCCCCCGACCTTGAAATACTAGTGCCCCCTTCACATGGCACTGCACCTGAACTAATAGACCACTCTGCGCTGAGCCAGCTCAGGTCTCTACATCCATGCAATCCAGATAAACACACCATGGATACTTGAGAGCTGGCTGTAGTTCAGTCCAGTATCTTACTCATTTTAAGCGGAGAGTGTATTTAAGAGTTGGAGAGCTACGAGAGCTTGTTTTCCTCCTCCAGTCTACGGGGTGAGAGGATGAGATCTATTAATTTAAAATCTTAAAAGTCCAGGTGAACAGATCAATCCAATTGCCTCATTTTCACAAACACAGTCTTTCATTTTTCATTTAATTCCAGTTTCTGTGTGAGTAGAATCTGACATAAATTGAATTTAAAAAAGCAGTGGATCATCACTATTTTGATACAATGATAAAAGTTAAGTTTACAAATAAGCTACATGACTGTTTAAATCAGCAGCCTCTAGCTTTGTGTATTCTCCAGCACCTCTTATACTTCAGTTTAAAATTAACAAACAGAACAAAATATAGTTTAAAGGGGCCATACATATTTAAGAGACATGTTTTGGTATTTACCAGGCGACGAGAAAACTCACCAAAGAAAACAAATAGGAATGAATTCAAAACAAGATTAAAATAGATAAGAAAGAACAAGGTTCCTTGCTTGATATTTTAAAACATGTGACCTTATTTGAAAACAATACATGCCGAAAAGAATCCACATCGGTTCAGTCGCAATTTTCTTAATGGCACCTGCTGCCTTCTTCTGAGCAGTGGACAATCTTGTCACTCTTGAAAGTCTCTATGACCCATCATTTTCAGCCTACTTCTTGGAGAAAACCATCTCCATCCAGTGTGACATTTCAGAAAATAAGGCTCCATACAATTTCCTCACAGGCCAATAAGTCAATTCTTTCTCCCTCCAAATTCAGCCTTTCTACACAATAGAAGCTTGGAAGAGTCTCCAACAAGACTCATTGCTGCCGTGATCCCTTCTTATTTTGTCTAGGAAAAAAGAAGTGTCAAAACAACTTCACCTGAGAATATCCATGTTTTCTTCAAGAATAGGTACCTATCATCCGCCTAAAGCTTACCATTACTTAATTGCTGCTTTGTGCAAGCAAATTCACTGAATATAACCCAGTATCTGATCTCTCCCTGTGTTCAACATGATAAAAGAGATCCTTGGAAAGGGCTTGTCCTATCTCCAGCTCAACCCTGCAAGGATCCTGGACTTCTTCCAGTTCAACATCTAGCTGGCGTGTAAAATAGTAACATTGCTAGTGACATTGATGAATGGTCTCTTCTTGGCTGTTGACTGCTTTCACACTGCTGGATAGCTCTACAGCATTTGATTGCATAAACCGCGAAATCCTTTTGTCCACATTAAGGATATTTGGTCAGCATTACCAGATATAAATAACAGTCTCTATAGAGGAAACTGATAAACTTGCATCCAAAATAAGCAGACAGTATGTAGAAAGGTCCCATTCATTGAATGAACTCACCATTCTCTCAGGAGTATGGCAAGTTGTAGAATTACTTAAACTCAATTAATGATTAAAAAAAGAAGAACTTAATAGATACTCTTGGCAGTTACTGTACAGCTTACTTGTTATGTAACTGAAATTATACAAGCAATTAAAGGGCAATTATAATCAGCGAGTGAGAGAGTTGTGGAAAAAAGAGCTGTGAAAAGACAGCAAGGCTGTGGATAATTCATTGTATCTTAAATAGCTACTCATCTCAATGGGGTCCCTTAGCCAGAGATAAGCAGAACTGCAGTACAGCACTAGGTAGGAAGAGAAACTACTGGCTCCCAAACGCGATGAGTTTTAAGGATGCAAAAACATGGGGGAATCCATGTTGCAGGCAGGCGAGGCATGAGCAATGCTCCAAGGACCTCGCATCTGCAAAACCCCAGCTGTTGTCCCCATTTCCAAACCCCATTTCCAAAACCCCATTTCCAAACCAGACTGTCCCTCCGCCGTGCCAATGGGGCAGGGAGAGCTCTTTAGCCGAAGCTGTCCACCAAAGCATTGCACTGCATTTGCAAACGGATCCGATTTCCATCACGACGTGTGCACCCCTCAACAACCACCTTAATGCCATGGAGATCTTTTTAGGAGAGGAGAGTAAGCAAGAAAGCAAAGGCAAACCCTTCCCCTTCCCACGTGTAATACATTTTTATCTGCTTGTCATCACATGTGTTTCAGAGCCACATTAAGGCAAGCAGGTGTTTTTCACACGCCAGGCCTGCTTCTCCGCTGCACAAGCTGTGTGTTTGCCGGCTCTGAGACAGCAACGCCTCGGTCCCCCGGCAGAGAGGCTTATGCCCCACTGCAGCCTCATGCAAGGATGTCACCTTCCCCAAAGGGTCTGAAAATGTATAAAGACTGATGCATGTCCCCTCAAAAAACAGGCTGGGCAGGGGGGGGGCCAGGGAAGGCATTCCGGTAGGAAGTGGTCAAAATTAGAGCAGGAGAAGGAATCTGAGCTTGTGTCGACACTGTTTTTTCATACCCTGCACAGCCCCTGCACAGCTCATGTTACAGGCACTGCTTCTCAGTTGCTCGAGGCAGCCATTTTAAGAAAAATTTAAGCAAAGTTTAAGGAAGACAGAGAAAGAAGAGATGCGTAGGTGTGCATGTTTTTTTTCCCAGAGATATTTCTGACAAAAGGTATTGATAAAGTATGTCTCTTGCTTGGAGGGGCCCAATTCTTCCCCATATGCCACTTCAGAAAGACAACATAAACTATGCCTGCAAAGCCACAGAAAAAACATGCTAATGTGTCAGGGGCCATTTTCTGCACTTCAAACTCTAAGAATCTGCCTGCAAAAATCCTTCAGTGAATTCTGCATGAAGGTTCCCAGATGAATTATCCCAGTTAAAATCCAAAGGAGTTAAGGCTGAAAAAAAGAGATTTAACCTTGGCTTTAAAGTTGCTTCTTTCATTTGGTCCTGGATGCCTGAGCAGGTGAGCTAGGTATTTTTTCTCCCTCTGGGCTTGAATCAGTCATACAGCTCTGTTGCAGAAGACTCTCTCTGCTTTTCTTGCCTTCTCCAGCACCACACTGGTCTGTTTTCTGTGCATTTCTCCACCCCATCTCTTCAGGGTGTTCTCATTGGAGATATCTAATCCCTGCTTGTTAGGCCAGGTATGTATGAAGGCCTTTTTTTTTCCTGTGGAAAATCAGGAATTCTGGGTGGAGGAAAACAGATTACTGCAATTAGACAGAAGGCAACAAACCAGAAGGCAGAGGCTTTCTGGGCAAAGTTTCTCCAGGGAGTTGCTGCAAGCCACAGATCCACTGTGATGTTGGTTGATTTACAGTTTCTCCAAGCACCAGCGTCTGTGTTTCTGCTCTTGTCGGAGTAAACAATAATCAGGCTATATTTTACTCCATCCATAACCTATTTTTAGAGCTTCCTTGCCATTAGCCCGCTGCAGAAGCGCAAAGGGCATGCACCTGTCTCAGCACACATATAGAAACGGGGCATCCAGTGTCCCAGCCCTGGAGCTGCCTGCAGGAAATGATCAGTAGCACTAGAAATCCAAAATTTTCCTTCTAGAAACGTCATCCTACTGCCACACTGCCTTTTCCTGCCCGTGCAAGCAGCATAAGGCTGGGGTCAGCAACTGGCACCTGTGTGGGATGAAGCATGCCAGCCACGAGGGGTGATGTGGTCAACACAGCCAGCGTAGGGCCCTTCCTCTCAAAGTGGGAAGAAACAGGATTTTTGCTTGATTTCATTCTTGTATTTTCGCTTTTGATAAAACATATGACATTACAGCCAGGAGAGACTCCCTCTCCCCCCGAGACATTGCCCAGGGAGTAGAAAATAACAAGTAGCATTGATTTATTGCTGCAGAGGAGGTAGAGAAAGAGGAATGTAATAAATGCTGAGGAGATGAGAAATGTACTCGTTCCCTCACCCCCTACACACATACACACACAAACACACGCACACACACAGCCCAGAAAGGGAGAGGAGGTTATCTGCCATGAACCAGCACATTGCTGAAATTCTAATGAAACAAGAGCCAGAGCAGGTAGGTGGTGTTAGAAATGCTGAGTTGGATGTACATTTATCATCTTCAAATGTCGAGCTCGAGTTAGTGAGGAATGTCAAGGGAAGGGCACCCTACCATTTGCAAAAATATTTTGTAGGAAAGATAGAACTGGCTATTTCCTATGCAGAATTAGAATAAATATGCTTTATTCCAAAACAAATCAAAACTCTGCTTTGGAAAATTACTAAATATCTTGGCAAAGTAAGCACACAAATGTTAGAAAATGCTAATTTAAAATTACCTTTGCTACCTTAATTCCGCTCCCGTGCATATATGGATTATTCAGACACAGTTTTAACTGTATGATCAGACAGTATTTTTCCACATAGCCCCTTCACTCAATACACAAATTAGACCTATGCTGTGGCTGTGGCAAGATCTTTGCTTGATGTTATTACAAAAGCTAGAAGTGAATGAAGAAGGGGACTGCGGGAAGAGAAAGTACAAAATTACATCCCTGGATCCTATCTCCTCCTTTGTTCCAGAGTGCTGGGAAATATTTTTCAGCCAAGCTTTTCACAGATGGTCTCTAATTATGTTTTTTATTTTCTAGGTGCCCGACTTCCAAGCCCAGTGGTTTGGTTTGCAGAAGTGCTGAGCTCTCAGTCTCAGCTGAGGCAGGGAGAGCTATGCTTCAGTGATTCACAGCATCATACCGTATAGTAAGTGCTCTGAAAAATCAAGTCTCCCTGGGTTCAAACTGGGCAGCTGCAATGCTGACTTAGCTGCCTATTTGCCAAAAAAGGACAATATTATGATATCTCATCACAAACAATTTTTGCTAAAATGAACCAGCTAATATTTGCGGAGGTCTCATACTGCAGTGACAAGAACTACAGAAAACTGCATATAGAAAATATTTCAGGATTTTAAGTGTGGAATAAATCAGGAATACACTAGAGAATAACAGACTGAATAGGTGCTCGTCAGCTGAGCAGTGTTCTTTTAGTGCACAGCATGAGACTGAAGAACTTTTGAGATAAATGAACAAATCCCAAATATGTGTGTGCAATTAAAGACAGAATTAAAGGGACTGAACTGAGATTGCATGATACCCACGTGGCTTGTCAGGAGGGTAAAATCCACTGTTTAAAGGTTTGCCAACAGAGCTAAAGGAATATCCTTGCAGGGTGAGAACCAACTCTAACAACATGGGAGAGGAGACGTGCTGTCACCAATGTTTTCACAGATACAGAGACAGCAGTGGACTGGAGAAATTTAGGAATAGACCCAGTGGGAGCTATAGACTAGTGCCTTCACCGGCGTATAAAAACTTTACATGCTTACCCTTGCCTTAAATCCCTTCTGCTTGACCCTTTACACCTCATCCCACTGCAAACTTTTTCCAGTCTCAGTGGCTCAGTCCCATTCAGTTCAGCCTGCATTTGTTAGGTACTCTCTGTGTTTTTTAGGCTCTTCCTCCTAGTTTCAGTCATGGTACATACCGCCTGTGCCAGTTCACCCCATCCAGATCCTCCTTCCCTCTTTCCCTCCATGGACATCAATCTGAGTTGTTGCCCAACAGCCCAATCCCCTGTCTGCTCCGTCTTCCCTCCCCTCACACACTGGTCTTTTCACTCACAGAGCATTGGAGAGTTTCAAAGGGTAAATTGCCAGCATTTTCTTTTAAATATAGGCCTTTTCCCTCATCCTGACGGCTGGCCATGAGGAACAGCTCTAAATGAAATTCTCCTCCCCACCCTATCTGAAATTACTCAGCCTGAGGCAAACACCTGGATTGGAAAACTTTACTCCTAATGGTCAGATTTTGGCAACCTTAGAAGCAACTGGAAAATGAGAAACCTTAATAAAATGGAAAATGGTCAAAGCCACCTGTAAAAGCCTTGAACTCTAGCCAGGGTTGAGCTGCCCTGGCCTCTGTGATCTCAGACGTATGCCCAGCCCCTGTCTTGTATATCTCAGGCTTCGAGCTGGGCATGTGCCACCATCCCGCATCTCCCCAGCACCCTCATTTCCACAGACGGGAACCCAGCCAGAGCCATGGCATGACCTGGGTGACCATGGAACCAGGATTTCCCTGGATCTCCTCATGGAGTCAAACAGATGCAGACTCCAGGAGGGCCTCCTGAGCCCGAGGAGACACACCGTGGCATCCCAGCGCAGCTGGTGGTGGAGGCACAGCCCTCGCCCTCCCCAGGTCCTTGAGCAGCCACGCGGGAGATGCTTCCTCGCCCCATGGGGACCATCTGTCCTCGCCATTCCCAGGGGCACACTGGCCAACTTGTTCCACATGTGTTTGCCTCGCCACCAGCATGTTGTGCCGTACATTCTTAAAACACAATCCATCCGCTTCTGACAACGTTAAATATTAAATGGCAATAACTGATGGCCTCAAGCATAGTCTCTCAGCTTGTTTTCACTCTCTCTGCTATGGATGTACTCTCTGGCCTTCAGCAAGTTGCTAAATCTTTGTGGGAACCAATTTCCTCAGTTAATAAACTCCGCAGTGGGGTGCAGCGAAGATCAATCTATTAATGTTTGTGTAGCATGGGAAGGTCCTTGAGGGGAAAGCTCATGGGAGAGCAGCATTGTACTCTTATCTCCTCAGAGTTAGCAGCTCACACATCTGCTCAGGGTGGCTCAGTCCTATGTTTAGCCTATTGCTTACTAGAAAGTATAGCAGAGTTTCTACAGCACAATGAAGCACTGGAAATAAACTGCAACAGAAATTTATCGCTGCATTTTCTTGCAACGTGTCATAATAGCCAGCGTTATTTAATCACAGAAACATGATCTGGCCAGAGCTAACTAGCTTTGCTCAGGTGTGCTTGTAAATTTAATTTGAGTTCTTCTACCTTGTGCAGAAGTTGAATGCAGGCTAATGTGTGTGTTGGAAAAATAACAAATCGTATAATGGTATAGAACAGGAAATCTTTTAGTTGCACAATAAAATAGTACAATTCAATGCATGTAGTATTTATATAGCACCATTTAGAAATGTATTTCAAAGCTTTATACAAACAACTTGCATGCTGCACCAGAGCCAACAAGTCAAATCCTGTTAAAGAGAAGAAAACCATAGTAAAAATAAGTTTTCTATATACATTTAAACAAAGCATTCATTGGAAGAGGAGTCCACTAACAGTTGGACATTAGTATCATTATTATAGGTCCTGATAGGGATTTAAATCCATGACATCAGACATTTACCCATGATGCTCTCTGTTTAAAAGATGTTAGTGTTTTATTTAAAAAATAAAGTGCCTATGTGTCCTGAAAGCCAGACTGAATCAGGATGGATGTTCTTTTTCACATGCATTGTCCTAGCAATTGGAAAATGAAGAAAAGCAGTGAGAAGAAGGTCAGACAAAGGGAAAACATGTAGCAAACTGAAATCCCCCTCCGCCTCCTCCCAGTATTTTTTTCCCTTGTATGCACAGTCTGCTGCTCACTTCGTGTTTGCCACTTACTTTGTTGTGTTCTCTCACTCGTCTTACTGTCACATTTCTTTTGATTACACATGCAGGTTTGAGTGCTTCTACTCCCACTGCATTGAAATCATTTGCCATGCAACTGAGATCTCCACCAATGAATTGGATCGTGTGGCAGTGGGAGCACATTTTGGGCCATGCATATCCCTCTGCACCAGCTCCGGGGTCACCTGGAGGGGCACAGTCCTGGTTCAAGGCGACGGGGGGCTTTGGCTGGGGGATGTAGAGGCTCCCTGGCTGTTGCATGATGTAGACACTTACCTTCTGCCTTGGGAACTCATCTTTAGTCTGAAACATGGGGAACAGCCTGAAAAGAAACCACTGTACTGGCAATGTGCTATTTGCTAGCACCATCGGCTGAAATGGGAGAAGAAGAGGGAAGGGGAAAGCAAATAACTTCTCAACTTCTCTTGAAAATCCTGACTTGGTTATACTCACTTTTTCTTTGGGCCCTATTGCTGCCTTCAGAAACAATTCTATACCCCAAAATGAGTAGAGTGTGATATGCCATAAAAACCCAACAGACTGTGCCAAAATATCTCACCATGTCTAGCCCCTGAAGCTAGAAATGATCAAGCTTTCCACTAACTAAGAAGTTGGTGAAAAGTATGCAAATACTAAGTATTCTCAACTTTTTTTCAGTTATACCTAATGACTAAGATTCTGGACAATGTTTGGTTTGGGTTCCTACAAAATCTGCATGTTTATCTCTAAATTGTAAGGTAGAACTAATGCACTAAAGGAATTTTCAACAGGTTCTTCTATAACAGGTTTATTTAATAGCTTGATGAATTTCCAGTAATATTTTGTCATTCGCTACTTCACACCAGCATTATCTTAAATCTAACACCAGAAGCTAGTTGCTCTAGAGAGTTGCACTGAAATGTGCAATACAGGGAGCCATGGCCAAGACGCTAGCTCATGTGCTGTGTGGCACTGCTAATTATGCAGTAAGTGGTGCTTACTGTGCATAACACTGTACAGTCCTCTGCTGCTTGCTGAGATGACTCACCTACTTTCACTATGGCACTGTTAGACTCTGCTATGCAACACTGACTTTTCCACATCTATCTTCTATCTATATAGATACTCAGATTCATTCTCTCTAACTTTAAAATTTTGGTTAAGGTCCCTAAATTAAGGCTGCCATTTCTTTAGGTTCTTTTACTGTCAGTGCAGAGATGTAAGGATGGCTCTGCTCTTTTGTGGGCTGAATCATTCCTGGTAGCTCCTAGCTCTGTTGCTCCATTGACTGCAGAAGGAGCCTCAGGCAGGGCTGGCAAACCTGATGCGTACGTGCCAAAAGTAGCCAGCAGTGCTGCTGCTGGTGGAGTGAGAGGAGACTTTGCAAGTTGTGAAAAGGCTGGCACTTATCTGGGGTGACTTGGATCCTGGCTTGGGTAACTCAGTTAAATAAATATTTTTATACAGCCAACCCAAGAATGATTTATGCACCAGCCTCGTTTGAAGTACTGAAGTCAGAGTGGCCTCCCGAACAGCCTGACTGGCTTCACTCAGGTTCCTCACAAAGCGTAAATCTGAATATATCCTGGAATTACCGCGGTGACTAAAGTGCCCTGATAGCGTGAGACCAGATTTCCCCTGTTTCCATGAAAGCCCTTCCCCAGCCTATTTCTACAGACAGCTCTCATTTAACCTCTTCTCCTATCATTGCATTTTGCCTTTCGTTTCTTCTTCTTTCCTATTTTTCAGGGTTCATTCTCAAGTCTTTTACTATTTCCTTACTGCCTGTTCCTGCATCTATACCCTCATACTTGTTTCCTCTGCTGTTCTCTGGCTGACTTCCCTCTTCCATCTCTTCAGAGACCAGGTACACCCTCTCCCTTGAGTATTTCTCTCCCAGACTCCACTCCTGCAGATCTGCTGCTTTTTCCCACCAAACATAGTTTCACTCCTGAGTTTCGGACAGTGCTGCAGGCATTCACTGGACTCCAAATCTGTGGGGCCGTATCCTTCAGAAAACATCCACTACCCTTGGGGACCTCAAGTCCCTTCCTCAGTCACAAAGAAGGCAGGAATTAATCATAGAGTTGCTGCACTCACTTTTAACTCCACCCACAAACCAATCTTTGACAGGGGAAATAGACTGGAACAGCCCAAGGGTGTTTCAGATATCTTCATTGAGCAACCGGTTTCATTATCTTCTGTAAGCCCATTAAACATCTGATCTGCCCCTTTCCCCTATACTGTGTCTCTTGGGGGGTGGGGGGTGGAAATCACCTTCCTTAACTTTAAACATCCATTTTATAGCCAATATGGACAAACAGGAACTTCAAATAGGACAGGGTTTAGCTGACCTATTTTAGACATCAAACTGAAATAAATTGCAGTGTGGAAATGCCTCCTTGCCACCATACAGGCATAGACAGGGATGAAGGTGACTGCTTGCCACATGGACGTGCATGCTGCTCTGCAGGGACTCTATGGGCAGCCCCCTGTCTCTGTTAAGGCTGAGTTTCTTGTCTCCGTACTATTTCTTTCCTCTGGTAAGAGCTGAGCTGAGAGCAGGAAATGAAGACTAGAATTACCTCTTAAGCTACTTAATTCAGACTTTTTGACCTCTTTCTAAGGAACGAGCTACTGTAATTAAGAACCAAAGGACTTTTATTTGACAGAGAAGAAATGGGCTCAAAAGTTTGAGGAGCACTGCTTCAGGACTGCGAACTGTTCTGCATGCCCTATTAATGTATTTGGTCATGGCCCACTGCAGCTGTAGGCCCACTGAATGGGACGGTATGTCCTAAAAGGATTTAGTTGGCTGTTTACACCCCCAACTCTTTTTTTCTGCATCACCAATTCATTTCCCTCCTGCTGTTTCAAGCTGCTGATTCATCCAGAACAGTGGGTAGAGGAAAGAAATATATTTATTTTACAGCATAAATACTCCATATTGCAAAGTTAAAGGCATGTAATTGAGCAGCACTGCGTCTGAAGGGCAGGTGTATTTTACAGCTGCTCAGTCTTAGTTGCTCTGCTCAGATCAGTAGTGAAGCAGTGTACGTGGGTGGATGAGAGTGGGAAGGAGCAGGTCAAAGTGACTGTTAGTGTGGAACCAATGTGGACCAGCCTACTCTGGCTGTATGCTCAGGCTGTCAGAAGCACCGGAACCTTATAAAAAGCAAAATATAACAATTTCTAGTCTCTCTCTCTCTATATATATATATATAAAAAACCACCTCAAATAGCAGAAGGAAAGTAAAGCTTTTCTTTGATTGTGGATGAAACAAGATTAGTGTGGTTATATTAGTCCAAAATATGATACAACATGGAATGTCCTCTGTTGTCCTGATTTGTCAGTAATATACATGTTTTCCTTCCTCCTTCCCAAATTAGCTCTCTCGGCTTGGTAGGTATCAAAGGCCTACCTCTCCTCCATCCATGCAGACCCTGTTGAAATGCCAACCACAACTGCAACAGAGCTCTGGAGCTCAGCTGGGGTGGCTTGGCAGTTCATGGTATAAATGGAAGGTGAGTCTTCCAAGGAAACTTGGATGTCAATTTAACTGAAATGGTGGGCCAATGCTCTGTGTTGTTTTCTGGTCCCCCTCCTGCAGAAGCAGAACCTGGTAACTAAAATATCTCCTAGTCTAGTAGAGCACCCAGGGTCACGCAGAGCAATGCTTCACAAGCTATGCCAGGCTCAGTGCCACAAGCACTTCATTTTTTCCTTGGTTCTCCAGGATGCTTTTACAGGACAGACTTTCACCCTGACTGTCAAAAGCCTTGCACTGAGCATCATCTTTAACATAACAGAGGTTGGGTTTGATCCCAGAACTGAGACATTTGAATCCATACATTTACAGGCTCTAGACAGCTGTGAAGAGCTGTGGTGCTCAAGTGTAGAGAGTTCCCTCGTTCTTATCAGCTTACGTATGTTGAGTAGCACCAGTGTTAGGTTATGCTGAGATTTTGAAGAACAGCCCCAAGGCCTCTTCACTTGCCAGACCCCCGCAGGCCTTGCCTGTTCAAGGCTAAAGGAGTGGGTAGAGCAAGGAAGCCAGGAAGCCACAGCAGCTGCAGAAATGCGTATTACTGCTGCAGTCCTGCTGTAGCAGAAGCACCAATGTGCACAGTGAGGGCCTGGCTCCATGCATCAGCAAAGCGAGAAGGCACAGAACAGCTTTTAGGACAAATTAACAGGAGGTGAGCCAGGAAGTGGGATTACCATGCTTAGCTGCACTGTGAGAACTCCATAGATGCATACTCCTAACTAAAGATAAATGTAAAATAGTTCATTTGTCAGTGGAAATGGGATAAGCTGACTCACATTTTCCATGGCGTAGAAGCAGGAACCCCAGCAGTTACACTGGGATCAGCTGCTGTTTTTGAAGGTCACACCCGGGTACTCCACCAGGTCACCTTTTTGTGTTGTCACGCCCACACAGGGAACAGAGGCCAACCCAAATTTACTGAAGAATGCAAACAGAGTGTCTCAACCCGAGTGTGCTCATAGCCACCTCAGCATAACCCCGCGGGTGAAGAATGGATGTGAAATGAAAATGGAAAGGGAGAGAAACTGAAAGTCTTCCAAGAAATAAGAAGGGGAAAATGTTTTTTGCTTCCTTTTGAAGGTAGCTATTTTTAAAATACAGCTCTGAAGCTTGAGATAAATGTGTTGCTGGTCCTGTGGGATATTTACAAATGACTCATTAAATATTTCAATAGCAATGTATTGTCCCTGAGATGGAAGGATTGACAGGGAAAGAGAGACATTGCTAAAAATAAGGAACAGGCTGCAGTGTGACTGAAAGTGCTACTCTGCAGCCTAGTAGGCAACTGCAAATTTAGCTGATACATGTTTTTAAAAGTTTGTCTTTATTTACTGGTGTAAGTTAGCAGTGGCCTGTTGACTTCACCCAAAGTAAACTGGTTTTCACTAGAAGAAGGAATGAATTTCATTTTGTGTATTAAAAAGAAAAGAAGAATACATTGAAGTTTTGATGTGGAAAATGTCTTTTCATTGATATTGAGAAATACCATAGCACTGCTCCTCCCTGTAATTCCTGCATCAAGACCTCACTTTATATTTCAGGTATAACATGAGGTTTGGAAAGACAACATTCAGAGACTTCAAGAGGTGGTGAATTCATCATGTACCCTGAGGAGTTATTCCAATGCTTAATTAATCACTGCTAAGATGTGCACCTTATTTCTAGCTGAAATGTATCTAGCTTCAGCCTCCAGCCATTGGATCTTGTTTCACGTTGACTAATAGATTAAAGAGCCTCTCCTATAAAAGCTATGAAAAATTGCACTTTCTCCAGAATAAAAATTAGGTGAGTCATATCAACATGCAGGTTTGTAGGTCACCAGAAGGTTTGCAAATAATTTTGTGCTGGTTGCTTGTAACAAACGCTGCCACCACATTTAAAAAAAGAATGATAATTCTTCCTCTCATGTAATTAGGCAAGCCTGAAGGATTTGAATATGATTAGAATTTCAGAAGCACTGTAATCCTTAAATTTGGAGGATTGTTTCCAGCACTTTATTTCTGTTCTGAGATTCCTCTGGGTTTCTTATCATCTTCACCAGGTGAGTCGCTTCCAGTGAAACGTACAATTATTGCAAAGAGCTCAAGGAGAATAAACAAAAGGAAGGAGTTTTTTTCTTCTCTCATTGCAGTGAGCTAAAATCACAGCCTTCTCTTGGTCAAAGTTTGGACACATTTGGAACATATCCATTCCTCACACTCTGAGCTATGTATTCTTCTTACAAATAATGCATAATTACAAAGACATAGCCCCAAGTGTAAAAGTCTGTTTGCACAAGCTATCTACACAGAGACAATAATACTTTTTATATGCCTGTTTTTGAAATACTTAACAAGTTTATTTTTTTTATTTCACTTGAGGTTTGTCCCAGCATGCTACTAGCTTGAATTCTAAATTGCTGCCTTGCAGACATTTCCAAGACCATTGTTATTTTATTATTGTTCTCTGAATATCCTCCAGTTTACAGATGTCTCTCTTGTACTGAGGTGCCCCTTTGTTAAAATGCCATGTAAAACAAAAAAAACAACAAAAAAAAAAAAAACAGTAACAAGGTAGTGTCCTTGCAGTGTGAATGCATACGTCTCCTGATGCAGAGAAGGGGAAAGCTTAAGGCCTAGGAATAGGAGTCATGCCTGAGTGCTGAGAAGCCTTGACCAGCCAAAAAGAAGTATCTGACAGTCTACCTCTCTCCCTTGGTTAGGCTTTTGCACAAGTTTGGATTCAGAGTCCTTCCGGCAGCCTGAAGCACCACAGTCTGATTTTGGGGGTGAAGTCCTGTCATGCCAACTCGTCTCTGCAGGCAAGAAAGCAAGATTCACAGTGCAGCAGAGAGACGGCAACCAAGCAGAGGTATGACTGTAAGGTAATGGGGGTCACTGCCCTGGGAAAAGAGGAGTGTCATGGACTGCTCTTCATCCAGTTTGTATCATTAGGTAAAACAAATAAACAGTGTTTAAATGAAGGAAGGCACTTGGATCTTAGGCTTCGGTACTGACATGCTGCCTAAGGTTTTGTGGATTCACTGCAGGGCATTTTTGAACCTGACCCTCTCCTTTCCTCTAAAATGGGGACAAGACATTTTCCTCAGGATCTGCAAGGTGGATTCAGGCATTAAAGTCTCCAAGATATGTCATGTCTCCAGCACGAGATGGAGCTCTGCGTAGATACTTGAGTTAGCTGACCCACAGGGCACAGACCAGAGCCAGCCAGACTTACCAGACTGAATCTGGGTGGAAAGTATTTACATGAGTCCAGGACAGACATTGAACTCATCAGTCTTGACCTTTGTCCAGGTTTCTTTCTGCACATGTAGAGAACTACCCTGATGTAAGCTTAACATGGTTAAGTTGCAGAAATATGGACTTCCCATAGTGTGCTCCCTGTACTGCTGCTTCTGGTGTTAGCTCAGGCAAGATGAGCTCAGCTCTGCCAAGAATAGTTGTTATAGACAATAGCTGTAGGGTGTGCTCAGTACCTGGGAAATGGCCAGGTGGCAATTCTGGTAGGCATGCCCTCAGATAGATACCTTATATAGGTGAGGATGTATCCCAGAAATGAATATCATATTAAACACTAAAAATACCTGTTTGGTCTTTCGGCTCAGCAAAATCATCTATTTGGCTGCATATTGATCTTCTTTTAGACGACACAACAGACAGGAAGATAGAGGACATCCCTGTGAGAGTCTGTATGGGGAGCAGCTGATGTATGGAGCAACTTTCTATGAATGCTTTCAGAAAACCACCATGATTGATATGGGTTGTATCAGGCAAGCTGCTGTCAGTACTTCTGACAGTATCCGTCATATCTAAGGACAATACCACACACTGCAAGACTCTGAAGACCCTACAGTTGTCTGCTTCTGATATCTGACTTTCCCAGAATTCATGTGTTAGTATATACTGGATTTCTAGGGTTGTGCCCTTCAAAGAGAAAGAAAGGCATGGTAACACAAGTTTTAAATGGAGCACTACTTTTAAAGAAACCTATGAAAGCTTTCTTTGGTTATAAAGGATAGCTGAGCCTCCTCCAATAGGTTCAGTGCTCGGAGTCACTCAGATTAGTTCAGCTCAGCTGTTCTTCGAAGCCAGTTTATGAGCTCTGAACCTGAACCTCCCGTGTTTGCAAAGCCAAGGCTCAAAATCCCAGGAGAATGGGATTTCACACAGCATTGAGTACCCCTAGTTTCTAGGCCTCCCTAGATTGCACAGGAGTTGCACTTCTTGTGGCATAGATCAAGCATGCATTTATCAGGGAAATGAAGAGCACCCATTACTAGTGTCTTCATATGTATAGTATCATCAAATGTGTGGTAAGGTGAGGTGGCAGAAACCATTTGTCTCCTCCACACCTAATCAGCCTACAGCCCCATTAAACTCTTCCATATACACAGACGTCTAGTAGATCTGACCCTATATAAGGAGAGGAGTGTCAGTAAATGCAAGAACAGACAAACTATTCCTGGAGAAAATCCGAAGAACTGAGAGACACCACTGAGGGGCACACAAAACATCTGAAGAATTATTCCCTTGTGGAGAAGAAAACTTGAGATGATGCATTACTTACGACTCTAGTCCGGTCTGTTTTTTTTTTTTTTTTAAAGACTTCTGAATTCCTCACTCCCTTCCTGACCTTTTATGAACAGACCAGGGCCTTCCGTGAAAGTGCTATGGGAGGATGCTAAAGTCCTCCTTCACTTTCTTCTGGCAGCCTTTAACAGCACTTTTCTCGCACTTGTGCTAAGTGGGATTTAATGATACTCCAACAACTCACCAATTAAAGGAAAACATAAGCCACTAAGTGGTGTTGTTTCAGAACAGATGACTTGTAATTTGGAAGCAATCTACAGTTTTTAAAACAGTAAGTTGCTCCTACCCTTGCCTACTAGTCATGTCAGTAAATAAAGCTCTTGTCAGGTAAATAAAGCTTGTCTCCTAGACAATGAGGACATCAACAATGAGCCTTACCTGGCTTATCTAATCTCTTTGCTATTGTGTCTGTGTAATTAGTCAGAGAGAAAGGTATGCGAGGTGAAAGCATCCTGATTCCTGAACATCATATATCCATTTCTTTCTTTTTTTTCCTGAGAACCTGCATGATTTTCAAAGACACAGTGGTGATCGAGTCATTGACATTTGCTTTCAGCGCTAAAGTAAGCTCACGTTTTCTGTCAGAAACTCCTGTCAGATGTGATTGCACGTTCTATTTTTAGTTTTCAGAGGAAAAGGGCAAACAGATTTACACAGGTGTAGCTGGGATTATGACATGCCATTTCTCCTGTGTCAAAGACGAAGTTCACTTTTCCCTGCCGTGAGTAAGGGTGCACCCATAAATCCTTACAGGGAGCCTTACACTTCTGTTTGCTCCCTTCTTGTACAATCATGTTGTACAACGTCCTGTCAGTTGACAAAGGTCTAATCTGAAAGCAACGCTGGGGGCATCCTTTTAGATCTGTGATAACCCAAGCTTAGTAGTGAACTTAAGAAACCTCAAGTCCCAGCCTGTTAAAGCACTGAGGAAAACTTACTCATGCTTTGGAGAATAGTACAGAATCAAATGTAAAAGTACCTTCTCCCTTAATGATCCAGGGACCAAATTCAATATTAGCAGCATGAAAACTTTTTCTTTCAGTTAATTTATTATGGTACCAGATTGACAGGACAAATCAAGTTGGTGGGGGGGATGTTGAACCACTCTTTGACATCCTTCTTCCCTCCTGCTTTGGTAGGGTGTGTGCTCCCGTAGACACAGGATGGTGTGGGCATGCGCATGGCAGGGAGAACAGACGTACCGTTTATGGGACAGAGTTGCCACGTAAGTAAGGATACTGCTTTGCTCCCTACAACGTTTTAAAAGACCCAGACATTACTGCTTCTACCACATCCCTTGGGAGTTGTTCTTGTAGCCCAGCAGATTTTACAGAGGGTATTGAGTTTATAATTTGCTTTGTTCAATTTAATCTAATCACTCTTGGCCATAAAAGTCCTTAAACCACATGAAACAATTCGTCTTCCTCACTGGAGTTTACACCCATCAGATGCTTGTAGATAGTTATCATGTTTCCTTTAGTCATTGTTTAGCCAAGAAGTACAAGTCTAGTCCAACTTGTGCTGGTGTAATGCTGGACATGGCAGGAATAAAGTCTACCTAATGAAGAGCATAAAGAGGGCTACTTCAGCATAAAACTTTTTAAGAACTTCCCTCTGGCAGATATTTCAGAGCTGGCCTTGAAAAAAGCATTACTAGCCAAGAAGAAGGAAGTCAAGAATAGCTAAAAGATGATCTGATTTAGGGCTTTATCTTAGTGGTTGGGAGGATATGGAATAGATTCATTTATTCATCAGGCTAAACTCTCTTGCACCCCAAAAACCATTCTTGGGAATGGGTTAACCATGTGCATGAGGAGTCACTCCTTAGAAGAGCGCAAGCTGGACCAGGTCATACCTGTATCAAAGACTGTGACCATAATTTATAGTATGATTGAGCATGGGACACTGTTGAGGCTCATACCGTCACCAATTTTAGTTTGTTAACACACACGAAGCCAGAGAAGGCTCTACCTTGTTTTAAGGCTGCCCTGACCAAGCAGAAGACACACAGGAGACCTGTGACAGACCAGCACTGTGTCGCTTCTCCGTGTGCAAACCATTTCGGGCACACTTGCACCATCAGTTCTCTGGGGTGGAGTCTGGAGCATTAGGTTGCCAAAAAGTATCACAGATTAGAGGACATACTCTGTCTCATATCACTGAATTTGCGTATCCACAGGGTATCATATCATTTTAGTTTCCTACCCATCTTCTCAGCACATCTTTCTTGTTTTGGTTAGCTGCAAGTTAACCAACCTGTGAAATTCCCTACATATTTCAAGTGAACAGTCTCTGAATACTTAGGGTTCACTTTTGCCATAGTAAGAACAGCACAAAGCTGCAGAAAGAGCAGATGTGAGAGACTGGACTAAATTGTTCCAGAAGAGTCTGGAACAATGCGAAAGGACCTCTCTTCAGCAGATTGAAGCAAAGTCCTTGGTCATACGCATTAACACTCTAGCATTTCTTTCTAGGCAAAACTAAGCCTAACTGGACTGGTCATATTTGAGTTTCCTCACCCACCGGGATATATGTTCTTTGCAGCACGCAAGGTAAACACATGCCAAATAGCACTGCTTTTTTTCTTTGCTAAGACAGAGCTGGAACCAATTTGGTTCTGCCTTGCACAATAAACTTTCTGCAGGGGTAAAGCAGTGAGCCCTGCACTGCTCTTGCACCATCTGTTCCGCTGGCGTCAGCCTAGACCTACAGAGCTGCTGCAATGTCTAGCACCAGCAGATTTGTCCTCTGGACTTCTGGACAGCACCATGAAAATTAATGCTTCCAGCAGCCACCAGAAGAGGGTGAATAAGCCAAATAGCTTCTTTGCAGTGCCTCCTCGCCACAGTTGAGCATGGCTTGTGGACATAACGTCTTATTTCCAGATGCACAGAGTACTGGCATAGTGCTAGAGGGCTTTGTGGGGCAGCCAGGCTTGGTATCTCATCCATACTGCCTACTGGGAGCAATGCCTGGAACTAACTATCCTCACAGATACACCTGATGCCTGTTTCAGGGGGAACTAGCTGCTTCCTTCCAAAGACCCTAGGTGAACTATCAGTAATACAATGTGGACGATCAGGGGACCCTCACCAAGAGCAGAACTGAAGACGCATCTTTCTCAAAGACACTCTATGTTGCCCCTAAGATGCAACTGCGAAGAACAAAGCATTAAAACCAATGGTGACTTCTTTGGCATGCTACTGTGCTTCACAGCCCCTTTACTGCTAGTGCTTCAACATTCAAGCCAAGCATGACTTTTCCCTCCAAGAAAAACTTTGCTTCACTGTATCCTGGGCAGGTGTTGATGTAGGGTCCAACCTGTGGTTCTTCTGGAGGGCTCAGCCATCGATGTCCATACCTGGTGGCAGAGCTTCAGACATGCTGGTTGAACTCTTGCACAAAGACACTGTAACCCCAGCTGAGCTCAACAAGAAAGGATCCTTTGATCACACAAAGGTTGTCCCCATATCCTCTTGAGTAGCCAAGGACAAAGAAGCTTGACCATCATCAGCTACTGGCTTTGACCAGTGGTATCGATTAGACCTGGGGGAAAACACAGCTATGGCTCTTGAGCTGTGCTGAGAGGTCCTTGTGTCTCTGTGGGCCTGGCCCCTTATATCCACCACATTCCTTTCCTTGGCTGATTTGGGGACTGTTCAGTCCCCAAAAAGCCATCACATTTGTTTGGCTTGCCTTAGGCCTTATAAATCCAAGCTGTTCATTACACATGACTTCATATTTGTGTCAAATGTCTCCATATTAGTCTAGATACATAAATACTCTTTTCACTTCTTGCGTCTTAATAGTTTCCCCAAACGCTTTCCTGCTTTGTATTTTTTGGGCATGACTGTGTTAGGAATAGGAAGAAATAGTTTTCTCTGACTACAGATGTACTGGCTTATCCAGAACTAATTTGGATAGAAGTCTGCCAATACAAGAGGTCCACGCCAGTGTTTTTCATGCTGTCTGCTGACTTTTCTCCACAGAGTGTCATTTTTCTAGACTGTGTGCTGGATATATTCACTCTGCCCTGAAAACATACCCAGGTTTGTAGTAGGGAGGGGAGAGAGAAGGTGCTGTCCTGCACTGCACCATTCGTTTTCCTGCAAAGCCAGCTAAAGTCTTTTTTCTTCTTTTTTTTAATTCAAACAAACGTTCCTGGAAACTTTTGAGGCACTCATCTTCTTCATAACCATGTCATACAAGTTGGAGAGCTCCTAATAATGTAAACCCATTAGGCTTAAATGATAAAAGCAGAAAAGAACTCTGTAAGAAAGAAATGAAAAAGAGGCTGGCTATTATGGGTTAGAGCTATATTTAGCACCTTGGACCCAAAAGCACTATAGAATCGTGGAAACTAAAAACAGACCAGAGCATCTACTCCATACAAATGCAAGAGGTAGCACAGAAGACCAAACAAACTTATTTTTTAATTTTTTCCAGAATTCCAAACACCCTCAAGTACAGAGGAAGCTTGCAGGGGGTGGGGAGAGAGGTCAGTAAGAAGTGACCCCAAATTGCAGTGATGCAAAGAGATCAGAGATGATCAGTTTAGTTCTGTGCGCAGTGAGCAGCACCTCGCACAAAGCAGCATTGCTTACTGCTCTGGTTCCTGGGCATCAGCATATGGTGAGTAAATATGAAGTTACTAATAACCCACAATAACCAGTCTATTATAATTTATTCATATCAAACAATGCTGAGGAAGGAACTGTACAAATTAAAAGCACAATATTCTTTAATTACAATAATAACGTGGGGATACTCTGCCTCTCTTAGCTGGTAAGTTAGAGAAATCAGGGATTTCTCCAGTGGCTCAGGGATTTCTCTGGTGAATGAATCCATAATGCATCTCCTGAGGGTTCACAGGTCCACTCAGCTGGGAGGGGAATAACTGAAGGCTGTTGCCCAGGGCACTGTTCCCTTTATAACTGTTAGTGTCTTTATCTCAGATGTCTCTTCTGGCCAGAACCACTATGTTGATATCTACAGAGGGGAATCATGTCCAGGATAATCAAAGCAGCCACAGTTACTTGAAATGGGCATTTTGAGAGTTTGAAATCACCAGAGAGAAATAAATGCTTAAATCAGATTTGGATAAAATGCAGAAGAGAGTCCAACTCACCAAGGCTGAGATAAAGCCCTCAGCTATATTTTTCATACTTTCTCTTAATAGAACAAATTTCTCCCATTAATTAGGAGCCTGCTATTCGTCTGTCCTTCTGACTGTGATGATGCTCCCTCTGCTAAGGACAAGCACAGTCCTTGTCCTCCCCGCCACTTCCCACCCCATCTTTTTAGGAGGTTATAACCACCATCTCTGTGCAATGCCAAATATGCCATTTATACCTGTGTATAGGGAAACATCTGAGCCTGTAGCAAGACCTCATTATTGCTGAAAGTGTTTAAAGGCTGCACATATGGAGGAAAGAAAAAAATCCTGTGCGTGGCAGTGCTGGGGCTCTCTATTCATATGCTTAAACTCTGAGGATGATCGTTCAGTTTAGCTATGCATTGTACTTTGCAAAGCTCTTCAAGGGTGTACTGCTGGTTGGTTATAAAATTTTAAGCCTGAAACAATTTTGGCTGCTCTATATTTGAGTCCAGAAAGGACAAAGAAGCAAACATGCTTCCAGGATGACCTATTACTATTTAAAACAGAAAAAAAAAAAAAAAAAACCCTCTAGAGAGCAAATGAGTGGAGCTGTATACCCTTGGGATGCAGGCAGACATCTGGGGTAGTAACAATGGTAGCTGCTGATGGATTGGGGTCATGGGCTGCAGCTCGCTTGTTTGTACAGAGGATTCCTAGAGGGCAGGCTTCACGTGGGGCTCGGGATGGCTTTCTTGGCACGGAGCATGTGAAAAGGATGGCTGTGGCCACATCTGGCTTTTCCCACAGTAATACATATGTATGTCCATAAAACTACAGTCCGTTGAAGCAGCAAAAAGCAAGTCTTAATGCCGTCAGCTGATACACCTGTAACACTGCCTGGCATGCTAACAGAGTCTGCATTGATTCCTCGTCACTGAATGGCACGCAGTTTCTTCAGCGTACAGGTGCATGCACTAAAAATGCAGCCGTTCAGTGTTTCCATTTTTTTTCTCATGCAAAGCAGCTCTGCTTCTAACAACTCCTTCTTTCTTTCCCTGGTGGCAGGCACCCACCGGGTGCTCTCCTGCTTGCCTAACGCCCCTCCTGAAGCCGCAGCCTGATGATGATACTCGGGCAAGAGTTCCTCACCCCTCTTTAACCAGGAGCCGGGACTGAACAAGGCCACCAGGTTTGGGGCTGTCCTCCTCCCATGTCATGTCCCCGCCACGCAGCTCAGCCTGCGCCCATGCACGAGACAGTCTGCGGCAGCAGGATGAGATGAAGATTTTCTTACTCTCACCTTTTCACCTTTCCTCTCCCAGTTTTTTTCTGCCCCTTCAGCTTTATTGGCACCATGATCAGATTGAGGAATTGATCCAGCTTAAAAAAAAAAAAAAAAAAAGGGGGGGGGCTGGGAGGGTTTTGGCAGATGTTGCTTTAAGCTAGATCAGTGCCTCAGTCCAGTTCACAGTGTCGCGCAAAGAAGTGTGCCAGGAAAGTGAGGACTGCGGTGCTGTGCATAGGGACAGGGACAGGTAGTCGGGGTCAGGAATGCCCGGAGTCAGCATGGCCACCGAAGACTTCATCTCATAACGTGACAGTTATCCAGGCACCGAAGCAAGAGGTGTGATTGTTCAGAGGTCCGAGGTGTGATTGTTCAGAGGTCCCTTCAGCTCCTCTCAACTGATTTTAAGAAACATAGTTTGAAACTGCGAATGTAAAGACACCTTGAACAAAAACATGCCTATATTTTGTATTCCTCTTCTTCAGAATACAATTTACCACCTTCTGATGTAGACAGTCATTGTAAATGGGATGGATTTGCTTTCTGTAGCAAATAAGTGTTAATGCTTAACAAAAAAATACAGGTTTATTGCATGTTACAAAAAATGTTGGCATGGAATAGAGAAATACCAACTGCATTACATGCATGGTAAGATAGCTGGCTGCAATAACTTTTCCCCAACCTCATTCCTTTATGGACAGAAGTCCCCCACCAGTACTTCTAGGAAAGTAACTGATAAAAGGCCCTAGTGAGGACCTAGTGAGATTGTCAGTGAGATTGCACTGTTTCAGCTGGTTTCCTCCACCTGGAGTGGTTTAGGCTGTGTCTGCATCAGCTGGCATCCTCATGTATCAGTAATAAAGCATAAGTCCACGCACCAAATCCTGTCACTCCATCCTAAATGGTATTTCAGATCCATACATCACATTGAAGAACATCTCAGGGCATGAGGTTTCCATTTTTTATTGTGCAGTTTGTTTGTTTGTTCTGTGCAATCAAGGAGGCAGATGAAACCTGTGAGCAGGAAATCTGAGGTCATGCTCTCATGAAGAAGGAGGAAGGGTGAAAAAGAGAATGAAGGTGATGTAAATGTTGCATATAATTTTATCATTAACATTTACATTTGCTACCAGAGACCCCCAAGAGGCTATCGAGCAAAAAAATATGCAACATATATGAATAAACAATGATGTAGAATTAGAAACTCCCTGATCATAGTCCCCATTTCTCAGTACTGCCCATGACATGCCCGTTTGAGGCTTTGCTTGAGCGGTGGCGAAGCCAGCTAGGTTAGTTTTTCTGGGAGCTTTATGCAGAGTTTCCCATACCAGGCTGTTCCACAGCTTTTCGTATTTAACCTGAAACCAAAGGATAAAACCACTGCCAATTTTCAGGACAGTTGCTTGACAACAGAGTGGGTTCTGCCCTGATCCGAACAGGGCTCAGTGGTCCTGTGACCATGGGCCAAATGGACCTTTGGGGTCTTTTTCACCTGTGCTGTAGCCTTAGCCAGCCTCTATCAGCCAGCTAATAACGATGGCACCAGGAGCTGCTGCAAATTCAGGAGGGAAGCACAGACAATTGTCACCTTGCTGGACTGTCGGCACACTGGACGCAGGAGCCTGCCCACATTAGACAGGAGGAGAGGCACAAGGCTTCCCTGGGGCTCTCGGCACACACATTTCCAGAGGCTCAGAGCATCCTTCTCCCTCTCACCATTGCAGGCCAGAGCTCTCCCTGAGTCTGATCTGCTTCAGCTGCTGTAGGCTTACTGGAGCATTTGAGCGTGGAGCAGGACCACAGAATGATGCCTGTGCTACTGAGTGACTACTTCTTCTGGATGGAGAGGCACCTGACCTTCCAGGGCACTTCAGCCCCTAGTGAACCAGCTGGGTCACACTGGCATGCTTCAAACTAGAGCTCAACTGCCACCCGCCCTGCAGCCACCTAAACGACAGCTATGGAGCCACCGGGAGCCCAGGCTGAAGCTGACGCCCTGGCTGGCTTTTTGAGGCTCTCCTGCCAGTGCAGCCTTACAACGAGGCTATGAGGTGGAAACACGACTAGTCAGACCCCTTGTGTGAGACAGGCCAGTAGCAATGGTTGTCCTCTAGCTTGAAGCAGGGACTTGATCCTCTATCTCCCTCATGCTAGTGCTTGGCATAGAGCTGCAGAGTCACCATCTCTCCCCAGTGCCTGCAGTAAAAGGAGCAGTTCTGGTAGGAGAGATTAAAATGCCTCAGGTCACAGGCAACCTGATAACTCAGGGGCTTGGACCATCCCCTGTGATGTGGTACTGAGTTCTTGTCATGACCCAGGCAAGGGAGATGGGGCTCCAGACAGGAGCCCCTAATAACTTGCTGCATTGTATTTTACGTGTTTGTCAGTGGTCATACAGGTTGGCAAATCAGTTGACCAGGCTGAGAGTAGTGGTCTGGACTCAGACTTAGTAACAGAGAGGCATCAGCTTGGATACCAGTAGGTGTCTATGCCTTTTGGGGTTAACAATGCCTAAGCCTGCACCTCCTGCCTTCATTTCAACCCAAGCTCATTCAGCAGTTTCCACTCCCCACTAGGTCCTCAGGGCCACGGCTCCTCCCCAGCCCTGCATAGGGAACCTGTTAGCATGCAAATGTGCCAAAGGAGGTTTGCTCCTTCTGCCACTGCTCCGAGCTGGCCACACGCAAGCCACATCCACTCCAAAAGTTGTATTACCTCGTTAGCATGCTGGCGCCATGCCTGGGTGAGTAACGCCTGCTGGAGCTAATGAACTCTGCACCCCTCTCTGCACCCATGGCTGCAGCCACATCTGGCTGGGTTCAGGATGCTCTGAGGTGACAGGGAGGTGAAGAATTAGTATCTAGGTCAAAGAATTCAGCTCTCTGAGGGTGCCAAGTTATCTGGTGGCTTTTGACTCCTATTTCCCAGACCTGTGAAAGCAGAGCACTCAGAGGCATAGACACCCTTATAATAACCCTGGCAAAGCCTCACTTCTGCAGGACAGAACTCACCTGGGCTTGATTCAGGTGTAGGAGCAGGCACTTTTGGGCCTGGTCGTGTCTACCAGCCCTCTTGGAAACCCAGCAGCATCTCAGATGGCACTAGATGCTCATGTTCATGCAAGTGAATGAAGTTCCAGATCCCCATTAATGACAATGAGAACTCAAATACCAGGTGATGTGTTGTCACCCAAAAGTAGGTGTCCACAGTCTGAAGCTGAACACCCCTTTGCCCTCTGAGAGCACAAATTTCTGTGCCGATGCTCTGGCCAGCAGGAGCCAAGACTCCAGAGTTGAAGAAAAGCTTCTCCTAAGCATGTTTTATTATCTGTCCCTATGGCCAACTTACTTCAAAAATTAGAAACCCTCTTCCACCAGTTGTGTGGAAGGTCTGAAGGCCCAGAAGCGTTGTGCTGTGCTTGCAGCATGCTGCAAACACATGAAAAGATTTTGTGTGTTTAAGACCAGACTGCAAACTCCAGAGCAGTATGGCTTGGCTCTATGACAGATAATGTCCCTATGAGCCTACCAAGCAGCAGAAAAGCTAGAAACACCTGCTCAGACTCTCAGCACTCTTGCACCAGGGATGACACTGGCTCCTACATGTTTTTCTGCTTAAAAGGAAATTAAAAGGTGGAAGAAATCTGGACATCAGATCCTTCACCCAGCAGTTAACGATTGCTTGAGTGACCTTTCCAAGTACTAGTAGGTAGTACCTTATCAAGCGGGCGTGTAAAGCCATCTCAGGATCTGCTCTGACTCATCAACCAAAGCGTGTTTATCAAGTGCAACACACTGGTGTAGAAACATACCTGGCAATCCTTGGCCGCGGGGCTATTTGGGTGATTGTGGTGCCCTGGGCTTGTCAGCTTGCCTCATGTGTATTTTTTTTTTCCAGGAGACTGAATCATTAAATCCCTAATGGTGATGGATAAGCTGCATTAGTCAGTGTCAAATCCTGTCTGCTTACTCATGTAGTTCCCATCAAGCTGGTCCTTGACAGGTCTTCCAAAAAGAAGACAGACAGTTACAGCTGTGCGTTAGCAGACTGGGGGGTTTTGCACAGAAATACTTATCTTAGCTCACACGCAGTTCTTGGTGGAATAAATTCCTCCACAGGGGATTTTATTCACAAGCCATGCCTAACCTGCTTCTGAAATCTGAGCTAGATACAAGTGGGTCAGGTATGATTTTAAGCCCCAGTTGATACTGCAAAAGATAAGGAGTCGGAGGGTATGATTTGTTATTGGCATTTGTACAGTACATAGGATCCCAGGGAATATGTGGCTGTATTGGGTGCTCCTGGATGTAGCACTAAATAGCTGTGAGCTACGCTGCCTAAAAAAATAAAGTATCAGGTAGCAGTAGGAGGCAGAAAGACACATGAAAAATGGCCTTCAAGGCTGTGAGAAAGAGAGAGACACTCAGGGGGAGAGAGGGTTGGAGCTTCGATCTGTGCCTGGCAGGCAACGTGTGACTTTTCACTGGCTGGCTCACGGGATGCTGAATGCCTGGGTCCCTGTTGAGTAACCAGAGGTGTGTGTGAAACACCCAGGTTACCACATGCACCAGGAGACGCTGGTGCTGTTAGAGCACATCCTCTCCCTGACCCTCCAGGGCTGGTTTGGTGGAAATGATGGGTTTTCAGATTTCCATCACATTCTTTTTAAAACCGTGCTTTTTGAAACCAGTCCAAGCTCCTGACCTTCTCCTCAACCTGTGTATGCCTGAAGGTAACTCAGAGAATTTATAAATAGCAGCAGAGTTCACCAACTATGAACGCCGCAGTAGGGAATACGCTGGGGAGCAAAGGCTGCACACAGCAGGAATTGCTGAAGGCTGGAGAGAGATGGGGCGTGGGTGTGGGTCCACATCCATCCTTGTAAACAGGTCTTACTGCCGCTCCAGACGTGCCTTCTCCTTCCAGCAGCAAGGCTCAGGGGAAGGAATTGCTCCACATGTAGCCAGTATAGACTCTCTGCCCTTCCAAAGTCCTGCCTTAACTCTGGAAATGGTACCTTAACCTGGGATTTTTGGAGATGGATCAGCTTCACTCCCTGGCTTCCTAAAACATGCATGTGATTTGCCTTATGAACCAATCTCCCAATAGACTTTTACATAAGGATATGTGAACCAAAATGTTACTGTTTCATGAACAGAGGTTCTCAGACTTTCCCACTGGCATCTGCAGATTCTAACAGAGAGGAAAAAGGACAGGAGCACTAATAACTACTACTGAATGGTAATAATGAGTTACCAGAAATTAAGAAAGAGAACAGATATAATTAGAACAGTTAGAACAGTCTTATTTAACTAGAATTTCCATTCTGAAAATTCTCCTTTCAAAATTAAAATTTGTTTCCTCTCCAGATTTTCCATGCAAGGTCCATAGGAAAAGAAGAAAGGACTGGTGTCTAAGAAGGAGTGAAGGGTGTAGAGGAAAATTTATCCCCACTTTTTCCAAAACTGAGGGGACATATGGGAAAAGGAGAGGAAAAACCTTGAGCTATATTCATTCCTTTGGGTCTGGTGACAAAAGCAGGAAAAGAAAAGATGAAGAAAAACATAGGGAAGAAATGGCTTGTGTTTTCAAACACACAGTTTTCAACTGCAGTCAAAGCTAAGCTTTGAATTTTTAAGTCCAGAAGAATTTTACAGCAAAAGATGCTTTTAAAATATGTTTAGTCTTACTGCAGTCACAGGGACTACACAGAATAAAAGAAGTTCTTTCAGGTGTTAGTGGAGCTCATAGGCCCATAGTAAGAAAATAATACGGAAAACTTAAATAAAATAATGGCTGTGTAATACAGGAATGTTTCAAAGATGAGGATAAATTGGTAATATAGATCAGTTTTCTGATATATTCAAGGAGTCTTAGCCTCAATACATTTCCCTTGCTTAAAAAAATTACATCTCTACTCTGTGAAGGAATAGCTGACTGACATATCAATTTTATACATTTCACATCATGATAGGAATAAAACAATAGTGGGATGTAAAAGAGGAAGATTCAGATTCTGTATACTCTCACAGTGCACTGAGGGGCCAGTGCACAAGAGTGCTTTGCATCTGCAACTGTACGCTAAATGTTTTTTTAAAATAATGTAGAACTGTCTGCAAGCAAAGAAAAAAAACAACCCAAAACACAGATGCAAAGGCATACAAATCAGGGGAGGGATGGACTGGCAGAGGCAAAAGTTCATATATTAGCTTGCTTCAGAAATGTGCTCTCTTCCATGCAAGGGCCTGGAAAAATGATAACTAGAAATCTCCATCTAAATCTGGACACACTTTTAAAGCTTCAGTTTTACTTCAAATATTTACCACAAAAATGACTGCTTTATGCTTTCTTCTGCACCATGAACAACTGCTGCCTGAAAAAAAGAGTTCAGGGAACAAAACCAAAAGAGATTTGCTTAAATACAGAATCACGGAGTAGCTGAGGTTGGAAGGGACCTCTGGAGCTCAGCTGGTCCATCCCAGCTGCTCAGAGCAGGGTCATCTAGGGCAGGTTGCTCAAGGCTGTGTACAGTCAGGTTCTGAACACTTCTAGGGATGGAGACTCCACAACCTCCCTGGACAACCTGTTCCAGTGTTCAACAACCCTCACAGTAAAGAAGCTTTTTCTGATATTCAAATGGAATTTCCTGTATTTCACTTTGTGCCCATTGCCTCTTGTCCTGCCACTGGGAACCACGGAGAAGACTCTCTCTGCCTTCCATACTGTCCCCCATCAGGTATTCATACAAACTGATCAGATCCTCCCTGAGCTTTCTCTTCTTCAGGCTAAACAGTCCCAGCTCTCTCAGCCTCTCCTTGTATAATGTATGTTCCTGTCCCTTCATCAGCTTCATGGCCTTTCCATGGACTTGCTCCAGTATGTCTATCATCTTCTTGTCCTGAGGAGCCCAGACCTGGACCCAGCACTGCAGATATGGCCTCACCAGTGCTACGTTGAGGGGAAGGATCCTCTCCCTTGACCTGCTGGCAACGCGCTTCCTAATGTAGCCTGGGAGGCTGTTGGCCTTCCTTGCCACAAGGGCGCATTGCTGACCCATGTCCAGCTTGTTCTCCACCAGCACCTCTAGATCCTTTTTACATAGAAGTTTGGCAGTGCATTGGCTTACTTTATGCGCCAGGATCCTGGCTGGCACCCCAAACCCTGCGCCAAACCAGAAGAGTCAGTGACCCCAAACCACACAGCATGTGATTAGTGGAGGTCAGGGTGAGTCCTGATTTCCCCTCATCAATTCCCCTCATCCCCTCACCTTCCTGCCCTTTCCAGAGCCTGCTCTTGAATGAAGACACCTCCACTATTCCTTTCAACTTTCCTGTCAGTTACTTGAGGAGGGGATGGCCCCCCCTTTCACAAACACTGCTTCCCCCACTCACAAACTCCTCCCCTGCTTCCCTTTGTAGAGCTTCTTCCCTCTGCCTCCATCAGCCCTTTGCATTTTCCAGCCAGTAGCTACATCTAAACGCTCTGGTTCTGGCAGTTTGCAGAGAGCAGCCATGTGAATCCCCAGAAACTGGGATTTGTTTTCCTGCCCAGGGGAATCTATCAAGTGCAGGGAAGGCTGAGGCCCAAATTTCTCCCTGTACCAGCTGAATCAGGTCTTATGCTCCCCAGAAGCAATGGGGCAGGGGTCTCAAGGAAATACGAGAACATGAGGAGAGGCTTGTTTTAGGTAGGTGTTTCTCCCCTGTCTGCCTGTGCTTGCAAGAGCCAGCAAAATCCTGCTAGCAAACAGACTCTGGAGTCTCAGGTCAGCACTGTGGCATGGAAGAAGTTTAGCCATGCAAACCGGAGGAGTAAGTGCTGTACTAATTGAAAATGACTTTAGGGGAATATAGGTCAGCAGAACATAATCTGTCTTGCAATTTGGCCAGAATACAAAAGTTAGTATCTCTGGCAAACACTGCCACAACATGTCCAGGGACTGTGCATGGTTAAAACTGAGGGTTGTGTGGTATCCAGAAAGGGCAGACGTGGTGCTAACAGTCAGAGGTAACAGTCAGAGCCACTCACCCACCTCCTGTACATTCTCCCCAGAGAACAGGGTGCCTTTCTTTCCTGCCTTTCACTGTTCCCGGCACAAGCTGATGAGTTGTCTCTTTCTCCCCCAGCCAGTACAGAATAGGCGGCTGTCTTCCAGGAAAGGCACAAATCTTCTTTGACAAGCAGTGATATTAACAGGGATTAGGGAATGCAAGAGTCACTTCAGTAATTGACCAAAGGATGCAGCCGGGGCTTCCCATCCCTAGAAGCATTTTAATCAAGATTAGCGGTTACGTTGAGAAAGGGGCTGTATTTTTAACCCACCATGAAACAGTTCAGAGCAGGAATTTCTGAGTAACTTACAGGCTGCGATATGCAGGAACTCACACCAACACTGGCCTTTCCTAACCTCAGGAATGAAGCACGATGACTGAAAGGTAATATCATGTGTCAAGGATGGTAAAGCAGCTAGCAGAAACATCAATGCTGCTCGCTGATATTACTTGCTAAGATTAGATGGGATCACAAGATATACTTCTATGACAGCTCAGACAGTTCTTGGATGACAGGCAGAGCTGCACCTTGTTTTCGAACTTCATAGAAATGTGTCAGGACTTCAGAGGGCTTGGTACCTCCTGACTCTTGAGCCAACACTCATGATTGTGTTGTGGCGGTTTGAGGTCTCAGCACTTTGGGGAGTTTGAGAGCTAAATAAGATATCCCGGAGGTCTCACAAAATTCAGCCAGGCAGATATGTTCCTCTGCTCTGTTTCTCACAAGCAGTGAGTGTAGCGATCTGCATGTAGCATCCCTCTCCACTTCCTCATCTCCACCCAAGTCTTCTCAAAGCAAATCCCCATCACATCTCCAAGTTTAGGTGTGGACCCGCACACGCAGTGAATGAAAGTGCTTGCAAGTAACATCATCCTGTGTCAGCAGAATTTTTGTTTTTCAGTGTTTTACAGGGGGTATTTTCCTAAAAGCATTCAAAATATTTTGTATATATTTGATCTCTTTTACTTTTAAAAGACCATCAAGAAGATTTGCCAGTAGTTTCCTTTGTGGTGTGAGAAGTGATAGATTGCTAACTCTTTAGTAACAGCTGCTGTTTGAGTATCACAGTCACATCTGGGGTTTGGACATGCATTTGTGTACTTAATCCAGAAGTTTCAATCTCTTTAAGTCATGTCTGTGTTGACGCAGCCACAAGATCCTGTTCAAAGTGTTGGAAAAAGCAAAATCTTTAGCTTTTGTGAGGAGCATAGTAATTTCTCTGACTGCACATAATATAGAAATTTTTTTTAAACCAGGGAACTCCGGTGCCGTTTAGCTCTGGCCACACAGGTCTCAGGGCAGGGTGTAAAACACATCTAGGAAGCTGAGGACATATTCAGGCAATTAGTGCTGAGCTTCCTTCACCACAACTGGGCTCGTACTGGCACCACAGCTGGAATGTCTGTAGTATAAAATGAGTGTGCATGCATGGGTCTGTGTGTGCGTGCATTACCTGCATGCATGTGGGGGGATCCTCTATGCCTTTTAAAATGCCAGCCATCAATGTGGTATGCTGAACTATGGAAACAGTAACACATAAACTCACACACTGATTCTCATCTGCATTTGAAGCCGATTACACCCAGCCATTGGTTTCATGCAATTTCAAATGCATGTTTTCTTCCTCGTCGTTAGAAGCACCTCCATAGTTAAATAGAAAGGAGAAGGAAAGCAGCATGGGAAAAAAAGAGGGAACACTGAAAGCACCCACCAAACTCTAATCATTTGATGCTTGCTATCCTATATCAGTGAGTATGTGGACAACCATTAACACAGGCACTAAGCCCCTCATGGATTTTAGCAAGAAAAACTGCTTGTGTGAAATCGCCACAGGATGTGCCTTATTCTCTGTTTTGTATTCATTATTTTCTTGTTTAAAAACTTCATTTACGTAGTCAGAAACAATGCCATGAGATCTAGGCCAGCAACTGCACGCCCTAACTAACCAGGAAGAAAAGCCAAAGCAAATATTCCTGGGTTCCACAATGCACAGCACGCACTGGATAATTATCCACCCAAAATATTCAGAGAATAACGAATCAAGTAAAAAAAAAAAGTCAAGATTGTTTCACAAGCAATTTGGTGGCCATATCTTGAACTAACAAATCATGATTTTCAATGAATAGCTCACAGGGGCCCAGGGGTCCAGCCAGCACTGCATGGGGCCATGGGCCATTCCCCTCGTGTTTGCGCCCACCGGAGGCGGATGCTCCGTGGCAGCCCAGAACGCCCTTCCCAGGAGTGCTTGGTAAGTGGCGTGCCCCTTTTGGGGCAGCGTGCAATCCAGACAACTTCAAAAAGTCAGCGTTGTGGATAGCAGCTGCCCTTAAAACCCTGAGCTGTTGCCTTCTGAAGCAGCATCTGGATTTGTGCCAACCAAGTAGTGCTGGACCTGCTCCCATATGCGTGTCGACTCACTTCCTTCGCTGCAGTACATTTGGTCCCTCCTTGGCGTCTTAATATAAATAAGGTCGCTTGCATAAACACACCCTCAGCTCTCACCCTCTCCAAATATGATCACTATGTCCTCGCTCCCATGCCCTGCTCTGACATCCCCCTGCTGCCTGTCACCTTCCTCTTAGGCTGAGCCACATCGAGATTTCTTTGCAGTCGAAAGGAATCCCAAGAAATGATCTTGCAGAAGCTAGCTGGTGAGAGGTGAAATGTCGTGATGGCTTGAAGGCTGAGGAGAGGGCAGGGGTCAAACGGATTACCCTCACCCAAATAGCTCACAGGTTATCTATTAAGAAAATCCCCCTCCAATTATCAGTAAGGCAAGTTACAGATATCACTAGGGCGGTTTCCTCTCAAGCCAGTACTTCCTGCCTACTTCCTCTGTCTCTAGTTCCCACTAGCCTCCACCAGTAAAAAAACCCTTCCTGTGATTTTTGTGTAGTTTACGTCATAGTAGGCTACTGTTTCAAATACTGGTATATTTTAAACAGGAGAGGTTGGATGTGTTTTTTGATGGACATAGAACGTAGGTTTGAAATAAAGTGGCCTGAACAGCTCTATCACGTAAGCAGAGACATGCAACGGAAGATCTACCCTGTCTTCCAGGGTTTAAACTACAGTATGCTTTAAACTACAATACTAGCCCACTAAAGGATAAACTGATCTTAAAAAACCCCAGATCCTGCTATTGCAATGCAAATCATCTTGGAGATCTCAGTATCCCAACACAAAAACTTTTTGCCTATTATTCTATTTTCGAATGGCTTTCCCTGAACTATCAATACTTTAAAGAATTGTTGTTACAGAAGATCTATTACCTACAGTTAAAACAAACAAACAAAAAGTGGAACAGACTTTTAAAAGTGAAATTTTCCTTATTAAATTCTGCCATGAAATGCTAGGTAAGTGGAGCCAATGCCACTGCCATTGGCATGAGTGGAAGCTGCCAGTGGACGTACGTGATCCCATTTGGTCTCTGAAGCATATGATCTGCCCCAAAAAGAGAGGTACATCCAGAAAAGCTCTCTGATGACTTGTATTTAACACTCAGGAATAGCAAATCAGCATCCTGAAGCAAAAATAAAGGAGGATACATATTGATATGATAGCAGAGGACCGTTTTCCTTCAGGTAGGTGTGAATTTAATACTGCACGTCAGTCAAGGGTTACTAATTGTCCAGACCTGCACTCATACAATTTATATCAATATTATTGTAGGAATCTTTCATCTCAGTTTAAGTCTTCTAACAGACCTGGCGTGTATCCCTATTTTCATGTTTCACAGATTTTTTTACTTACAAACCTCCTAGTGAGGAGCTTGTTGTGAAGAGGTTTTGCTTGTCTGCTTTGTTTTGATAATGCTTCGTTGGTCTCTGTTTCTCTAGTAGAACTTACTTACTATCTATAATGACTCTGCTTCTCATTTTTTCCCTTCCAGCAGCAGTTCTGAACTCAGCCTGGTTATTCCTGATTTTGCCAACCTACCACACTGCCGCACAGGGCACTGATTTGGTCCTAGTCATGGAGGGAAACCCACTCTTTGAAACAGGAGTATGGATGAGGATTCAGCCATCTCTACCAATGAGAATCTGTGAAGAAAAGAAGAAGCAGGGTTTATATTTCATTTTTTATATTTACAATACCTTTATATATATATATATATATATTTATTTATATTTACAATACCTTTTCCAGAACCACCTTCTTGGACCAGTTTCACTGCAGACAAAACTCCTGAGAAACTGGTGGGATTGCCCATGTTCAAAATTTGAATAACTGACTAATGCAAATGCATATCCTTGTCCCAGCTGAGGACTTTTCTAATAGATACCTTTGAATTTCAACACAGGGAATGACGGATCACAGTTACTTGTAGTAGCAGGAGAAAACAACAGATCAGGGATGTCCTCTTAATCTGTTTTGATCTGTGCTCTCGTATCTCAGCTCACAAGGCATACTTCATGTGCATGGCTGGAGGGGACTGTCCAGCATTTGTGCTTTTATTGTCTAGAAGACTTACTCTCCAGCCTGAGTTTAGTCCAACACTCATTCTACCATACACCCTACTTCCTATGTGCCTATGAGATCATTTTTCTACACATCATAGAATTCTAAAGTGAAGATTCACATATGCTTACACAGCTTATTTCTATTATTATTTGTTAAACATTGGGAATTTCCTTGGCACAATACAAGACCCAGAATGAAGATGTATCAAGCCCTGAAGTCATTCTTCATGTGAAATACACCCAAAATGGCTATTCTGGCTCAAAGAACACTGTTAAGAATTTCAAAACCACTTCCCTTCCTTGGAGTTCTAGATGGATTCATGACATTTCTGGGAATATAGTTTAGAGAACTGTTCACAGAAACTTGTGCTGCAATCATCTCAAAATCTCATTCTTTTTTTCCCTATACAGAAACTGATTTTCAGTGCAAATGTACATTTAAGCAAGTTTAAGACTATGGATAATGATTTTGAAATCCAACCTCAGAAAAAGTGGTAATGAGAAAATGTCACTAAAATTTAACAAGAAGGTGATAGTTTTAATAATGTTGGTCATTCATGAAGAAGGCCATTTTGTAATGAATTTTCATACATTTTTCCATTTCTATTTTCTTGTGTTATTCTCAGCCTACATCTCCCATATTACTTTCTGCATCTCATGGTGAGAGTTGAAATGTAACTTGGATGAACCTAGGCTCCCTGTCCTTTTTTCTCTCTTCCTTTCTTGTTTTCCATCAATACTGTCCTCCTGCTGCATCACAGATCCTAACCCCCATAACATCTTTCCCTCTGCATGCTTGCTGGTGCTTCATATCCTGTCCATAGCCAAATCTTGCCATACTAGTGCCGTGATGTTTAGGTACCTATTCCAGACCCGTATACCATCCTTTTTCTTAACTTGTTTCCATGTCACCCTATCTGGAAGCACTATAAAATTCACTACTATCTTTCTAGTCCATCGTATTGACCTTGCCCCACCATCTCGGTATCCAGTCTGAATTCCTCCTTCTGTGAATCACAAACATCTAGACCTGACTCTTCATAGTTTCTCCTTCAGTACTTGCCTGTGCTTCTTATGCTTCATCATTTCCAACACAGGGGCCATCCTCTGTTATTCTGCTTCCTTGACTCTCCCACAAGCTGACGTCTTTCTTCCAAAGCAGTCCATTTGCAGAGGGCAGCTGGTGACTGGATGCTGTCTCAGATTTGAAGGATGCCCTGTGGCAGTGCTTTCCCTGTCACACAGTCCCATTTCACGTTCAAAGGAGGACTCATCTCACTTCCCTTCTCACATCTAAAATACTGATGTCTATGTCTGTGCTACCTGCCTGAACCTCTCCTTAGAATCAGTGGGGTGAAACAGGCATGTGCAAAGAGTAATTCCTCTCATCCTGGGTAGGTTAGTGCCTAAAATAGGTCAGATGACCCATGCCTTGAAAGCCCCCCTCTCTGTTGGCCACGAAGAGAACCTACACGACTAAATATTTAATGTTAGCTGAGACAAGTCCTGTTCTCAGTATCTTTCCTTTACGCCATTGTCCTGCCTATTCCTCTGTTGCTCGCAGCACATATTTGTTCTTCTGTCTACCCTTCTCATGAGAGTAGTAGTGCCCAAAGAATTAATATCTTTTTCCCAGCTGCTACTGAGAAGCAATTTCCCAGCCTGTGCCGTCTTCTGAGATATCTCACTGATGTGGTATTTCACGGAGTGCCTACCACAAATCATTTGTGAAAGCTCTGGCTAATATTTCAAACCTCTTCTCAAAACTCACCTCTACCAGGATGCATACACTGTAGTTTGCCTATTGCTAATAGCTAAGTGGGTGGTCTGTTGGGATTCATTAAAATTCTTGCTCTTCTACATTAACCCCCCCCCCCCAAAAAAAACCCTTTAAGAGTGAAACCTACTATTATCCTATCACCAGTATGCTAGTGTTGGCAAAGCCATGGACTAGAGCCCCTCAGGTCTACAGTGTGGGTTTATAGAAAGGTTTACAATAGCTTTCTGACACTGCATGAATGGCAGCATAAATTACAGTGCAGAAATAGATCAACAAGCTAAAGTGGCTTTACTTCTTCTTTAAACAGCTCTTACAGGCACCAATGCTCCTCTAAGGATTTAAAGGAATCTTTTCTTCTTACTCCTCCACCTTCCTCATTTTAAGCAGGCAGTGGTGAATGGAATAGTACATTGTGAAACACCATTCTTCTTTATCAGGTTACAGCACTAGAGAAAAGAAAAGATGAAAACCCAAGTGAAAATTACTCCAGTTTCCCCTCTCACCCCTGTCTTGGACTCCCCCCAATAGCTGAAAGGGATTAAGATCTTAAATGACTTGCTGACAAAACCACTGTACAATAGGACCCATCGGTAACTTTGGGAAGAGATGTTCAGCTTTGTTTTTCTTTCAGGTCATGGAGCGTCTGACGGAAATACAACTATTCTCTTAGCCCATAAATGAATGCAAAGCCTGATCAAGTTGCAGGAGCCCCCAGCACAGAGTTGAGATGTATTAAAGGATGATTTTTGGAAGCCAGCTCCTCCAGTGTGGGCACAGTGGGTGCAGGCAAATACTTGCTTTGGCAGGAGGATATGAGAAAATTAGGGCTTGATAATCTAAAGTGCTGAGTACCCACAGATCTAATGGAAATCAGTGGCAGCTGGGAACGATCTTTGCCTTTGGGAGTCAGCCTATTAGCAGTGTGCTCCTGCAAGAAGCTGAGAGCTCACAGAGAAGTTACTCAGTGCTTTTCTCTCTCACAGAAAGCAAAAGACGAAGGTCCAGTGTTATGAATGTCATTATGTTGCTGCAGCACCCATACATCTCAGCTGGGATGGGGACATGGCTGTAGCAGCTGGTAGGGATCCTTGACAAGAGTGAACTTCTGTGAAGCTGAAATGTTGATGAAAGCATGAAGCGTGAAGAACCCTTGTACTCTTGCACCGACACTTGAACAAGTTGGGGAGAGAAGATGTTCAAAGAGAAGGAAGCCAACTCTATTCATTATAGAAGAGGAAGAAGCAAGTAAGTATAGCAGACGGCTGAAACTGTCTGTCTAACAGTCTTCAGGAAGAAAAAACTCCAAAGAAGTTGCCCAAATTCCTTGATGTCATCAATTTTTGCTCAGAAAAAGCTGGTGCAAAGTATCAAAGAAACAGTGTGGTCCCATGTTTGTGCCACACTTTCGGAGCAGGGCTGAGATGGTGCTTCCGATACAGACAGTGTACTTGCTGCCAGGTGCACTTCTGCTACAATTTGGAAGCCAAGGCCAGCTCCATGGGAAGATTAATCAGTACACGCTGAGGATCAGCATTCACCGCTCCTATTTGTAACTCACTTTGGAAGTCTCCTTGCCACATGGATGGTAAGAACCATCTGGCCACACTTAGACATCTATAAGATATCCAAGTCAGAGTGAGTTGCTTCCAAGCTATTTTTATAACTGATAAGCAGGAAGAGGTACCTCCAGTTGAAAAGCTATCACATCCTAATATACATTTATAAGATCGGCCGGATGAAGCTTGCTCTCCATCAGCAGTAAAGGGAACCTCAGATCTTGATAACTGGAGTGGTGTAATGAACCCCACTGATACTACCCAGCCCTTCAGCACCTTCCTGGTGTGTATTCAGTAACACCGTCACTGAACTATTAACAATAGTTTTTTTTCTCATTATGTTTCAGAAACTAAGATCCAAACAGGCAAGATTCCCAACATCAGCAGCTTTCTTACAGGGCCGTTCCCTGTGCCTGTATTCAGGTCCATTCCAGGATCAAAACCTTATTTCTGACTCAGCTGTGGAGGTCTGATACCTCCTTGTATGGTTATCCTAGTGCATTTGCTGTGTCCTACAAGAAGAGGCCCAACCACAGCATTAGAGAAGAGTGGTCCACAGGAAACACTGCTCTCAGCTTGTGCCTGTCCCCTCCTGTCCAGTTTGACAGTCTGGTGTTCCCTACAGAGATGGTGGCAATAAGGATTGCTTTCCAGGTTCTACCTGGCAGGGTTGGTGTGTGCCTTCAACTCCTATCCACATCAATGGGATGCGTGCAAGCCCCGGATGCAGCCTTTGAAAATGTATCATAAACACACACGTCACCAGAGACTTCAAGCTGCTCTGAGCTGCATTTCATTAAGCTGCAAGGTGATAACAGTCAGTGATGACAACTGTGAAATCCACAGTGACCTGACACATCTGGAGTCAATGGGTATTTGTGAGATGCTTTTGCCTGTGGCCTAATGTTACCTGCAGAGAAACATCAGGTTAAAATAAATGGAACAGCAAGAAAGCATCCTTACCAGGCAGGCACCGAGCAGAGAGCGCCTTTTCCCTGTGATAATTTGCTCTGCGCTATTCAGGTTTGTTACTCAGTTTGGGGTCATGTTATTTCAATGTCTTTTTCCCAAGAACAAATATGGTATGAAAATTCTCCTGATGGACCCCTGTAGACAGAGACTAACTCCTGCATGTGGAAGCGGCTGGCTAGCGCTCTCACAAGCTCTCGTATTCACACAGTGAACCAAGATATGTGCTCACGCCCCATTAGCTCCTCTGTCAGCCTAGTCCCGTGCTTCCTACAGCGGAGTGTGCAACCTGAGGCAGCAAGCGCCTCAGGAAGGACCCCTGCTGCGTGCCTGGAATCTGGGGACACCCGGCTGTCGGGGACAGGCCTCTAGGGACCTGCAAGTGGTGGGTCTTCCCAGCCCTGCACAGAGGCTAAAGCCAGCATTGGAGATTTAAAGAGAAAAAAGGAGAAGAGACAGGCAGAGCCTGGGACTGATGCTCCTATGACAAACTAAAGAATAGGTCAAGCTGTCAGCTGTTATTAACCTTGGCAAAAAACGTATCTTCTAGTTCAGCCTCAATTAATTCATATAGTGTTTGTTTGAGAGCCGCCTTATTACACTGTGGGATTACTGGCCCTATCTCAAGCCTGGCTAACCTGTCTGTCTTCCCTCCTGCACCATCTAAATGTCATTTATATTTTTGTGGTTGACTGATTAGTGAAAGGGGGAATGAATAAGTGTTTGTGCTAACTGATCTACATGAAGATACCTCATTAAGCAGAAATGGACATAGGATGATATGATTTTGATGTGGTCGTGGCTTACTTTAGGAGACATATTTTCTATTGAGAAACGTGAAACACTAAGTCTGATCCTGTTCTCCCTATTCCATCCTCATTATTTGAAGTGTATCAAAAAGGAACAGCTCCTGGAACCAAACTCATAGTACACTCAAAACAAAAACAAAGACCCAAATTCCCTTATTTATGGTGACCAGCATGGTGTAAGCAAATCATTCCAGCTTGTCCTGAATGTCATTATATACTTGATATATAATATAACCTGGTCTCTTTTAAAGGAAGAATGGACCCTAAAACACAGATATGGTTATGGGTTGAATATTATGTATGGTGGTACCAAGCCTAGGCTCCAGGGAAGACGCCTTTAAAATCATTTAACCTTAAATCAGACCAAAAGGAGATTTGAGTATGGGTCAGTCAGTTCCCACAGGATTGCTCAAGGTACCCAGCTGCTCTGGACAGGCAGATGCATGTGATAACACATGCACACACACACAGGTTTGAGGACCTGCATCCATGGTCCCTAATGTACAATTAGCAACATAGAACTGACGATGATCTTTTAAGAAACAATCCTTTCAACAGGAGTCCAGCCAGGCACTGACAGGATTTCTTCCTGGTTTTCCACTGACATGGGATGCATGCCTCAAGTCTCCTCTGAAAATGGACCCAGGTAGATGGCTTTTGCAGCCCACACGAATAACCACATTTCAGTTCTTCCAAGCCAAGAAATGGAGAAAGTTTGAGGGGTCTGGAACCTTCCTACAAAAGGAAAAAAAGATAACTTAAACACTTCTGAAAAAAATACCCACCCTCTTTCACGCAAAGCACATATTGACTTGCATGCGAAGGAATGGGAAAAGCCTTCAGGAAATAGCTAATGGTTTCCAAGTCTTTCCCTTGTTCATTTTCACAGACTCTGGCTTCCTTCAGGGAAAAAAGTGTACTTTTTAGATGTGTCTGACCATGGGCTCAGTTCCTACAAACATTTATTCAGGGAGGTACTTTGCTGTTATTTGTTCTCTGCTAAGGACTAAACTGTGCTCCTGGGCACAGCTCTGAAGAAAGGGTATCCCAGCAGCCATCCTGCTCCCTGCCCATCTTCTCCGTGCCCCTGGCTGACGGTGAATTGTCAGCAAACCTCCATTTTGGCTTAGCTGGGGTAAAAGCAGAACCAAAACTGTGCAGCCCCCACATTTCTTCTTTCTGCACTCTCTCAGGAGAAGTGCATGAGCTTACTCCTCCACATATATTGCTGAAATCAACAGATCTGCAAGGCATTACCTAGCCATGTTTCTCTGGCAAGTGTGGCTGCATCCCTTCCTAGCAAACTAAGCATGCTCGTGTCTGTTGTCTGGCACTGAAGGCATCCTGCATAAAACAGCCTGTGTCATCCTGTTCAGTTCTCATACGCCCATGTCTAGGCATTGTCTGGGAAAGCAATAATTCACACAGGCTGCACCACTCCCAGGACCAGGCTAACAATTTAGCAGTGTAGACAGTCATGTTCCAGGGTCTGGAACGGTCCTCGACTTTGTTTAATTTACCAGCCTAGGGACAGCCTGCAAGATCCAAGTCACAACTCACTCCTAATTGATGTGAATCCAAAGCTCAATATAACTGAAGGAGCCAAGAAAACTTTCCTCAAGGGACTAGTGCCATTTGCTACAGCTGGAAATGTGGATCCTCAGCGCTTTTGGATGCTCACGCTCAGCACCGCCCAGAGTAGAGCCTTACAGCTGATGCATTTTTTGCACATGCTGCTCAACATGTGGCTGCACGTTTGTGGCTAAAAATGCACTTTCTCCATTATGAAACTGAAATCAATAACCAATCAAGTCAGCATGTGCTTCTGTGGAACAGCTTAAAATAGGATTTCTTTCTTTCTTAGCAATTGTTCACAGTGAGCATAACCTTTCATTTCTTCCACAGAGCTGAAAAGAACTCTGTGATCACATCATTGCAGTATAAGGTAGTCACAAATATTCCACATCATATAAAGCCAGAGAAATACAGGGACTTGAAAGGCAGCAAACTGCTCTATACAACAGGAAAAACCTTTGTGCCCATAGAACAGCACCAGAATTATCAGGCCAAGCGCTACAAAACTAAGGAATGCACAAGCTAAGGTTGCTCATGTAATATTACTTCACTCCCCCACCTCCCTCTGTACATATACATCCTGAAACAGCCTTTAATTATAAGGACAGCATGCTATTTTTTACTGCTGTACCCCTAACTCTGTTCCCAGCATTTGATTAATGAGCAGCTATTCAACATTTTGTTTTCTTCATCAGCATGTGGTCTCATGCCTCATTTTTACTGCTTACTGTTCAAACCCTGATCCGGAGTAAGAAGTCTCCATGGAACATGTAAAGATGGATTTTTTTTTATGTATGTTTATCAATTGGGTAGGTCTTCCGAAGGAGGCAGAAAGGTCTGCTGTGTGATACAAGCTTGCTGCCCCCAGTCCCCAGTAGGACTTCCTCAGCAGTGGTTTTCTCTGAGGACTACACAACTTATCTTTCTTCTGAGACATCTGCGCAGGGCTGGCAGACATGACCCAACGACTATGGAAGGACTGCACCCTTCTGACATGGCGGCTACCGGCCAGGCGTGATACCTGCTGCGTTGTAGATGGCATGGTTGGGTGAAATTAATTGTTACTTAGGAACAGATAAGGTGGAAGCTTACTGGGACCAGACTCTGTGTGGATTCCAGCCTGGAGATGCCTGTACTGGAGAGATGGAGAGAAGATTTTGAGCAGAAATCTGAGGCAAAGCCCTCATGGGTCAGGTAGAAACCATGGATCTGAAAAGGCTAACTGGTGGATGGCTCCTTGCCATCACTGAATGTGTAGCGTGTTTAGCCCTGGCCTGGAGGCCCAAAGACTTAGTCCCTGTACCTGCACCTCCCAAATGAAAGCGACCCTCATCAGGGGACGTTGACATGTCCTGCTTCATTTACTGCTGAAGCCTGGGGAAGACTCCTGTGACAAGGCAGACACTGCCTTAGGAAAGCCATGATGTTTGGTTGGGATGCTATGACTTCTGCAGACACCTCCTATTAAAAAAAAACCAAAAAAATGCTGAGGTTTATCTCACATTAGGGCTGAGCCAGTGTCTGCTGCCCAGGTCTTGGGCAATGATGCTGCTGTCGTGGACAATCGGGAGAGTCAATTAGCACAGTTTTCTAATTAAGGATATCCATTCCTGACAGAGGATATGGGGAATATCAACTCAGTTTCCTGAAACCTTTCCTTTAGAAACCTTTCACGCAGGTTTCTAATTAGCTTATAATAATATGCCTCACTCTCACTGGATAAGTCGGTAGCAGTGAGTTGATGGCTGTTGTTCTAGCTGTTCTTCTTGGAAAATTGCTCATCACAGTCCTGCTTGTAGACGCAGACTATAATGCTCTTAACAGAGGAGGCAGGATCCAGCAGAGTTTGAAGAAATAGGAAAAATCTGCATTGAAATACAAATATATTTAATAGCACCATGTATTTCAAGTAAAATGACCTGAAAAGAAATTGCTTTCATTTTACTCAGGAGTAAGAAGCTGTTTTTAAGTAGTAGCCTTCATTAACCCTTTGCTTTATAATATACGATTGTGTCAAACATCAACTTTTAATAACATTTTGGGGAAAAGAAAAAAAGGAAAGCCAGTCTCACTAGTCAGATGGAACCATCAAATAACGACTTGATGGATAAACAGGAGAAATGGAAATGGCATCTGCGTTTCTAGCATTCCTCAAGTGCTGGGAAATAACAAGGGAGGAGGATTCGATATTCTCTCTGTGTCTGTGAATCACTATTACACCCCAAATTTTTCAGGAGATCAATACTCCTTTAACAATTCTGCCACAGATGCCAGAGCTCATTAGTAGGATGTGAATAACTATAGAGGTTGGAAATCCTATTTTACTTGTCTGTCTGAAGGATTTTGGTTGCTTATCGGCTTAGCTGAGGATTTCATGACCAGATTTTGCAGTCTATATTGAGTTCTTACTCAGGTAAAATTTCCTTATCTAAAATGAGAGTTTTGCCTGAATTGACTCAACAGAAGCATCAGAATACTTCCAGCATTAGTTATTATAATTTCCTGTTGAATAGAATGCATAGGACAGCAAATCAACCAGACAAAATGCTCCCGATGTTACCATTTTGATGGAGACCTGCTTATTCTGATCATCCAAAATTCATTCTTATCCTTAAAACCCTTCTTGCACTAAAAAACACGGTTATATTAAAAAATAAAAAATAAGGAGTGAAAATAAGTTCTACTTGTGCATTCTTGCTTTGGTATTCAAACTATTTTTTGTGGTTATACAGATTTCTCCCCTCTGCCCCTTGCAAATGCAGAAGATTTCACAAAAGTCATGTCATTCTGACTTGCATCCTTGGTTCAGCTCTCAAGAGAAAATATACTTCAGAAGCCAGCATGGTCCCAGAAGGGCTATGAATGGGATTTTCCTGAAATCTGGTAGTAAAATATGATACTCCCCCCACTTCGCTGCAGTGCTCTTCTGCCCTTTAGCTCTTGGATTTTAAACAAGCTTTGAGAGGAACTCATATGACATTCAAGTTGATAGCCGTTGGACTAATGAGTCAGTCCTAATCTGTTTACTTGAGCCAGCTAGACTGCTTGGACATGCTCCTGTAAGATGCCGAGTTCACTTTAACGTAACCGAAGCCAGCGAGAGAACTGGGCCTTTGACAGACTGGATCAGGTCCAAAATTCTTCTTTCTTGCCAAAACATTTGTCCTTAACATGATGAACCCAGGAAGCAAGAGCCTGGCTAGAGACCTTCTCCTTCGGCAGTGGGTGATGCAGCAGCTGCCGTCATTGTCCCCGCAGAAAACAAGGTGCACAGAGTGAAGTGCATACTTCACCAATTGCTTTCACCAATTCAGCCAAGGTACCCGCACAGAGCTGCAGCTATTCTGTCATTAATCTGTTTTAGAGTGTGATTTAATTCCACTGGTGCCTTCCCAAACACGACAGCTTGCGACAGAGGTGACTGGGGGATATTACTGCAACATATTGTCGTTTTGCAAGGGCTGGGAGTAGTCTCTAACAATAAGACGGTCTATGCTGGTAGCAGATGGAAGAGTCTTTCTCCATAGCTGTTTTTTGTATTCTTTACGCATTTATTAGAGCTTTGCCCAGTGGAGTGGGGAATCGTTTTCCATATTTGCAATGCTTTTCTGTCCCTCTAAATAACTGGGCTTGCCAAACTCTTCCCTGAAAAACAGAGCACAGAGGCTTTTCAGGATTCTGCAGGTAAAACCACCGATCATTAGTTTCTCCAGAAATTCATGCTGGCCAAGGGCATGCTGTTCTGGTCTGTAAGCACAGTTGGCATAAATGCCAGGCTTGTGTGACAAAATCTCTTCAAAAGAAAATCAGACTGATTTTGCTTCATAATTATTTTTATAATTCATAATTAAATTAAATAATATGGTGCTGTAATTTCATGAAGAATTCTCTGATAAATCCTGCTATACATGTAACCAGGATGATCTAAAACATACACTATAGACAATATGTCAGGAAAAACTATCAAGTACACACAGCGTTCTGTGAAATGGGATGCTTTAACCACAGAGGCCAGCAGACAACCTGATATTACAATTGCTTAGAGTTTTGCTGCTTTGAATCAAAGGAAATGAGGAAGGATAAAAATTAAGGGGTAAATTTCGGAAGCACTTGCAGCAACAGGGTGGCTAACCAGCACCATTTGTGACCTTGGTAATCTCCATCTAGATGTATTTTTAAATTCTTTTGAATCCTAGGTCCAACCCTGTAAGTCCTATAACTTAAACTCTCTTCAGAGAAAAAAAGAAAAAAATCACTTCGCTGGTTACATTTCCCTCACCTGAGACAAGAAAATTAATACGTATTTAATATTACTTTCTAATTTGCTCAGGAAATTTTCAAATGCTTCTGAAGGAGTTAAGAGTGCAAGTTCTAGGGAAAAATCAAGAAGCAGTGTTAGCCTAGAAATCTTAAAATTTGAAAAGCTCTCTCATAGCTGATCAATTTCACATACTAGGTTTTTTTCCACACTGGTACAAATCTAGTCTTCTTGGACTTCAAAACCCTCAAGAGGATTTTATCTGACAACAGATTTTTCAAATATTTTGTATAAACTTGTCTAAAGTCTTCAGGTAGTCTGCTTTTTCAAGAACTGCATGGGAAGGAGAGTTTTGGCAAAAGTACTCTTGTCTCTGAGGCTGGGATTCATTTAATTTAATTTTAGCCATCTAAAAGTTAGGTCACCAGTCTTAGCTAATCATCAAGGCTCCCTTGTCTGTCTTTGCTGGAGAGAAATAGGCACAGATGGAGTTGTCCCATCCATTGCAGGCTTGTATCTCCTGATGGATGAATTCCTTCTAGAGATTCCTGTCTCTCTTTCACAGATGGCTATAGGGGTAACCCAGATGACCAGCTTATTGGGATGCTTAACTTCTAGGTGGTTGGTTTTAAAGGAGACGGAGTTCATCCTGAGCACATCTTACCATGTTATGTGTATGGCGTTCGGCACAATGCTGTGAGTTTGTGTCACTGAGATTTCCAGACGTGTGTGAACTTCCCAGAAGTTCCTCCATGAACTTTCTTAATAACCTCCAGTGAATTTTCTTAATAACCATTTAGAGCTTTTGACGATTTTGGTAAACTTAAAAATCATCATTGTTGTTTTACTTTCCTCAAGAAGTAATAAATCACAATTCCAAGGAGTTTCAATACACTTTGCCAGAGTAAAAGTGAAGATCTCTTCTCCTCTCCTCCCATGGACCTCTACTGTCCTTTATGCTGAATCCATTCAAAAGAAAATTGTATACATACCAGCTTTTAAAAAAGCAAATTATATTGAACTTTGGCTTGGGGGAATTTTAGTTATAAAAATGGGTTACTTCAGCAGGTAACTTAGGAAAGAGATCAGTACTTTTTAGGCCTTTTGCCCATCATTATCAGCCAACCGATGAATGGCTATTAAGAAAACTACAAAATTTTGAGTCAGCACCCACTGCCTGAATTTCTTTTCCACTGCACGGAGGTGGTCTCGTTACCATCTCTTCAAGAATGTTGTGCCAACCGGTGTCAGCCAGAGCTCATGAGGACCATTTTGTTCACCATACCAGCTGCCTTATGAAGAAGCTTCTCCATACCAAAATCTAAGGCTAGGCACAACATCACAGGGAGGTGAAACTCAGGTAACGAGTCTGGAACAAACTGCGCCAAGAGCGATCGTGCTCATTCCCACACAAAACATACCGGCTGCACGTCTGAGAGTCTGAGAAACAAGCAGGTCCTGCATTGGCATGTGAGTATTTAAGTTTATGATACATTCAGTCTGATTCATCCAGGAGTAAATTTGTCATTTCTGGGGCCGGACCAAATCGACTGCAATTTTATCATATGCTCGCAACAGCTTTTATTTTCATCAGTACAGTTTGGCTTGCCACAGGTTAATGTGCTCACGAGTTAGGACAGTTTCTCTCTATTCAGACTACTTTAGCACCATCCAAAATTGGTAGGAATCTGTTTGGGAAACAGAAAATCAATATGAAAACAGTATTTATATTTGCATGGCAGATATATACAGATTCATATCCGTGTGGTAGATTCAAATCTTTCAGAAAATTGTTCATTTGCCAAAACTGTGCAGAAAGAATGAGTGACCTTCTGCTGTATTTCCCATGTTTGTTGTCTTAATTAAACTTGTCATGAGTCATGTTTACAACACCAAACTTACCTTGGACTGCTAATAAACAAAGCCATTCGGCCCCTGATGTGCGTGTCCAAACTCGCCAGGGATTACTGCTACTGTTTTCATCACTTCCTGTACGTGGAGAATGCAAAGGCCAAATTTAGAAACGGATCATAAGTCTCTGGTCAGTTTGTTTCCAAGAAGGCTGATGAAATCTGCTTTCTTATTTAGCTTAAACCTGTCTTCCCAAGTATTATCTTCCTGGGGACTTTCAGACCTGTTTCCATCCTCTAAGCCGTTAACTCCTGCAGTATTAGAAGAAAAAGAAAAAGCTAACTTTTTCTGTAGGCCAAAATCCACTCATGAGATTGTAGTTGCCATTTGATAACACAGATCCTACACACATAAAGGCCAATAGTGTTCTTTAGCATACCTAAATAAAGAAATAAATGCAAAGAAGGATATTTTTGTTATCATAATGATATGAAGAGTTTGACAGATTCACTGCCTCTCACATTGTGCTTTCTTCTGTGCATCTTCCTTTCGTACTATCTTTGAACCAAAAATTATTAGCACCATTAATATTGGGTCAAAGTATAATCATTCTAAAATATTTTGTCAAAAGCCCATTGAGGCACTTCTGAGTTAGCAAACATAAAAGCAACACATGCTTCAGAATACAATGGGTGACTATTTGTATAAGACAGGTTTGATCCTGGTGTGTGCAAAGAAAATAATTTGGGTGAAATGCAAAAATAAAAAAAAAAAAAAGGTTGGAAAATGTCTTAAACACAAGTGGGAATTGTCATTGGCTTGGTTATTGCTGTGATTAGCAATGCCCTGGAGATGCTCTTTCAGTGCACAAGATAAAGGTAAAGCCAGCCTCTGCTCTGAAGAACACAGTTGTTGTGTCAAGCAAAGAAGAAATAAAAAGTTTTGGGGGAATACAAGGAGGCGATGCTAATTCTTACTGTTTACTCTTTTTTCTACCTGCTATTTTTAACTCTCTCTTATTTGAATGCTTACTTTTATTAGTATTATTTTTTCTTAATTTTTCAAAGTCTTATTTTTAACGCCAGGTTTTGTCCTTGTCCTGGAGGAGGGTTCAGCATCAGGCAGGCCTGGAAGGCCCTGAAATGGCTTTCCGTGGCTGAAAGTGAGGGTAGGAAATGCGAGCAGGATTGGGCTCTCCCTCACTTGTTCCTGGGGCGAGGCACCAGCTCATAATTTCACTTCCTGAGATCTTTACATCAGGCTGCAACACCTATTTTTGAACTGACGTTCCCCAGGCTTAATCCACTTAGCCTGTGAGCACCTTCATCTGCTTCCTGCAAAGGCAGCCAGAGACTCTGCGATCCTCCTTGCTGCATGCGCTGTCCTCCCTCCTCCACCCCTGCGCCCCGCTTGGGAATGCGTGTTTATAAAGAGATGGATTAGGAACATTACAAGGCAGGTCACAGGGTGTCAAGCTGTTCTTTCAAGGCTTAAAATCCTAGGCTCTCTCAAGAGGCAGCGCTCACTGTCCTTGTGACAACAGTTCGGGTGACTCTTACATTTACTTGCAATTTACTCTATTAATAGTGCTGGCACTTGGAGCAGGAGCATTTACAGATGCAGCTCATGTAAACAACTGACATCGGAAGCTGCAGAAATGGCTTACCTCAATTTTTCTCCTTTCACTTAGGATGAAAAAAGGAGTCTATTTAAGTGTAATGGATCAAATTCATAGCTGGTGCAAATCCACCTTGCTCCAGGGCTGTCAGTGAACACCAGATGATTTATATCAGCTATGGACCTGAGCCCCTAATCCCCGCTGAGCTGGCCAGTCCCGAGAGCAATTACCTTGGTTGTCATCTGATATGTGGAGAGAAACAGCAGCCTTGCAGACCGGCTGCCCAGCAAATGCAAGGAGGCACCTTGCGGGAAGTGGGTCTCTGCCGCCGAACGCGAGGTAGCAAGGTGACCTCCCCACTGGCACTGCTGTGCCAATGGCCAAATGCACAAGGCAGGATGTTGTGCACAGTAGAAAGATGGTTCTTTCCTGGTCAAACCAAGCTCACTGCTGACTCTGGACTGTGAGCTATGCCTAGGTTGGCCCCATGTGTCGGAGGAAATGTGCCACCTCAAAAGCGCTACTCGTAAGGTCCGTAAATCAGCAGCAACCAGGGCTGCCATCCCCCGTCAGCACGCTGCAGAGATCGGCACGAGGGTAAGCCTCGAGTGCTTCGTCACCATGCTGAGCTCTAATCCCATCAGCATCTCCGGCTGCTCCATCAATCGGATTAAAATATGGCTGAAAGTCATAATACGTCAGGCTCTCCCATAGGGAGCGAGCGTCGAGCACGCAGGCGACCAGCCACTGCTGCATTTGGCCCCATACCAGCAGCCTCTGAGACGCTTATGGCTGTGGGGTTTCGGGGATGGCCAGAGCTGCAGACAGGACAGTCAACGTCCAGCGCCATCCTGGGAGGTCAGGGCTGTGTTTTGAGCCCCATCCAACCCCTTCAGAGCCTCTGTGGTTTTCATGGGTGAAGTAACTGCAGCATTACCATCGCAGCATTTCACAGTCGTAATGAAAGTTAGCCAAAAATGTTCCAACAGGAAACGTTTTCCATGAGAAAATGCAACCCTAACAGAATCTAACCCTCCCTGTGGAAAGCTGTCAGTCCTGCTGTACCCTGTGGTGGAAACTGGATGGGCTGGGATAAGGGTCCTGCATTTGTCCTGGGATCATGGGTCATAAAAATAAAGATCTATCTGAGGTTTCCTAAGATGACTTTTTCCACCTTTCGCCCACCATGAAAAATCTCATTTTTTCAATTTTCTATCCCAATCTGGAAAGTTTTGGACTTTTTTCTGCCACCCTAAGACATGCGCAAGGCACATGGGAAGGGATATCTGCCTCTGGCAGCTCATCGCATGGTCCAGCCCAGCACACCCTTTCCATCTCAGTGTGGCAATGTGCATGTGGCACCCACACTAACTTCTCCAGCACGACTCAGATGACAACCAGTGGCTCTAATTTGGTCCTCAAGACAGCTCTGAGTGGCTGGCTGCCTTTGGCTGGCAGGCAAAGTGGTGGCTGGTAACACCTGCTGTAGAGCCAGCCCTGCCCCTGCCCATGGCCAGTCGCTGCCACATCTGCAGGATGCACAAAGAAAGGTGTAATACTGCACTCAGGCCTCATCATCCCAGAACACCAACCATAGCACATGTATTTTTAGCTTTCTGGAGGGTTTGGAAGATCGGCTGGGATGCTGGGAATGAGGAAGGCTCAAAACCAATCTCCCACCCATGAATAAAAAGCAGAGAACACCCATGATACATCCACTCCCAGGAAGGCACCGTATGGAAACACGCCAAGGAGCCCCACTGCAACATACCTGAATATGGGACACAGTCTTAAAAAGTTATCTTAGGTTATCATCTTTTCTGCGAGCACTCAGTGACTCAGCGGGAACTGAGCTTCACGGGGCTCACTGGGGACAGTCCTTGTTTTTGCACAAAAGCACATAAAGACAATATTAGATGAGATGAACAACCACCTCTTCACGACTCGTCAAGGTTATGGGGACCCTCACTCTTTCCATCTATAAAAGCAAAACCTTTCTGGCAATAGGAAAAAAGTGGCTGGCTTAATTTTTATATTTTTCTAGGTCTGCCTTAATCCAGCCTTCCCGCCTTTTCCATTGCACTTTTCTCCAGAAATCAGTCTACACTTCCAACTCACTTATGTTTTTTATTTCATTTATTTCCCCAGTAAGTAATTCCTCATAAAAAAAGCATAGGAAATTAAGCCAGGAGACTTCTCAATATGTCATCTAAGCCACAGCTTTCTCCAAAAGTGCCCTGACTGTAAGGTTATCTACATATACTCATCACTCCCTTGCAAAGATAGCGATAGTCTAGTGCTTGGAGGACTGGGCTGCCTGCAGAGTACGTATGGTGGCACTCTGGCCAACTTGGGGGAAAACATTCACATCCTTCTATCCATGTTTTATTTATGGCAAAATAGAGAACTGAAGTATGTTACTGAAGGGAGAGTTTTCCATAGACCTTTGAACAAGCCTGGAGAGTTCACTTGCAGGGAAAATATTCCCTATGAATAAATTCCACAGGTTGACTCAAAAGTTATATTAAAGAGATGACAGTGGCGTGATACAGATTACAAATCATTCTATCCAGTTTCCATATTTAATATTCTCTAATATCCCTAATTTGTATAAAGTTTCCTCTTCTTTTCTCTTCTTCTCTAATTCAAGAGACTCTTTTCACCATATAAAATATTCCTTTACAGATTTCCCTAATACCTATAGCAGGTGGCCTCAGATGCCTAGAGGCAGGTGTGCGGCTGGTAACTCCCTGTTTAAGTCCTGACCACTAACCCCAGACACAGAGCTGCCCCAGTGTCTTTCACGTCAGGACCAACAGCACGAATGTGTTTGATTTGTAATTTTACAAGCGCTTTCACATTGAGGTTTAAGTTTCTTTTATTAGTAGACTTAAGAGGCGGGCACCATTAACACATAACAAAGGAGGCAGCATTAAACTATTACCATAACAGCAGTGTTAAAAAAAAAATACAAAAGCACTATTTAGAGGTTTATAAGGTTCCTCTGAAAGATTATTACGAGGGCCACAAAATGGAAACAGAGGAGAGAACTGGCTGCTCTGAGCCTTTCCACGTGGTTTTGACCAATCTAGACATAACTGTATCCTCACTTAAGGAATGTCCTTGGCATGAGGCCGCCCAGGGATTTCTCTGCATCTTCTCCTGGCTAGATTTAAGACCCCATTGAGCACTGGAGCAATTCAGGGGCGAAACTGAAGGAATCATGGAGCAGCTGAAACAACCCCTTTTCCTCTCCACCCTCTTGTATCAAACAAGATTCTCTGCTCAGCCTCTTTTTTCTTTTTTTTTTTCCTCCCCCTTTTCATGTTTTATTTTCCTGGATAATTTAAATGAAAGGTACCCAGGCTCTGAAAGTTCTCCAAGCAAAATATTGTGGTGTTTCAACAGAAGACACCTAACTAAAATGCTATGTGTTTTCTAACGCATTTATTTTTGCTCATTTGGGTCAACTTTGTCTATGAATCTGAATTTCCTGGTTGCTCCCAGCGCTGGCTTTGCATGTATTCCCCAGCAGAAAAACTGTTCCCAGCTCCGTTTGCTCCATTAAAGCTCTTACACTCTCGTATGATAAAAGCTTTGATAAAAGCTATAAATATGCATTATTTCAAGACTTTTGCTTCGGTGACACTGTGGGTGTTACTACGACTGTCAGAGGAAGGAAGGGTCTGGTGGCCCTTGGGGAAAGGCACTGGGGTGCACCAGACCGCGTCTGCAGCGGCCCCGTGCCCGAGAGCTTCCTTCCTCTCGGCTGCCGGCACCGGCTGGGGCACAACCCAGGGCTCGTCCTCGAGGCCAGCAGGCAGCGAGGCGGGTGCGTGGCTCTGCAGCGCGAGAGGCGCGGGACCATCCGCTGCGCAGCAGCTGCCTCTCTCCCTATGGATGGCCATTACGCCGAGCCCGTGTCGCTGTGGGCCAGCCGGCTTTCAAGTCTGTTAAATTGACTTATTCCTTCAGCACTTGTATGGGGGTTTTTCTTGTCTTGTTTTGGATGTTTTTTTTCTAGGAACTGCCTTAACTTTTGTATAGCATGATTTAATTCACTGCTTTTGATATTCTAGTAGATTCCACTCCTTGGACTTCACTCCATGATCTCACTTCTCCGCTGTCTCCTCTTTACCTCATTGCCGTCTGACACAGAAAACATCTCTTCCTTAGCCCTCGCTCATTCTTGCATCTCCACACGCACCCTCCCTGGCCTTTCCGTATTTCCCAAATCTGCCCGTTCTGTGCCCAGTTCACTGTCAAGGCTGCTGGCGCAGGCAGGTCCCTACCGGGCGTTATGTGTCGCCGCGAGGCGGCACGCACCACTTTCGGAGGTGGCAGGAGCACCAAAGCCTGCCAGTCCTCCCCAGCACAACCTCCTGCATCTTCTCTGCCCCCGGCTCCTCCAAAACGGTTCGGCAGAAATCCCAGCACATGCACATTCTTCTGAGTGATCGCGAGGCAATACCCCATCCCAGCCTTTTGCACAAGGAAGACGCCTTACACGCGGCTTTTTTAGCTGGGGAGCGAGCTGCCTGGAACGTGAGCTCATGTTTTCCTAAAATAACCGGGACCCATGTGCTTCAACTCAACACCTGAGGCAAAGTGGGAGTTGCTATTAACACCAGGCAGCCTTCAAACCCGTCCTCGCACACTGCGCAGTTCAAGCCAGAAGTCCCGCACAGCCAGCAGCTTTCTAAGAGTGACTAATACGCTGTTGCTAAAAACAACTCAAAGGGGTTTTCCATGAGCAATTCTCATTACAGGTTGAGTATTGACTTTTCACCTGCTAAATATAAGAACTCCACTGTAATGTCCACACTGCTGGATTTTTTTACCAGCACATGCCACAGCTGGTAAAAGGAAACCTAGCTCTTTCATAAACAACGGCAGCATCTGATCCTTGTTAACACCACCTTCAAATGCCAAAAAATTACCATTCTAGTAGATTACGTGGTAGTGTGGAAATGGGGTTTAGGGATGTGTGGTAGACATGGAAGAGAAGACGGGAATATAAAGTATAATGCATACATGCACATAAATGTCTACAGTTCAAAGAAAAGGTATAGAAAATAATGCATTGATAGGGCTCGGCAGAGAGACTGCAATAGCATGGTATTACATCGTAATATGTGGTCCTGCCAAAAACACATAAGGAACTGCCACTTCACAAAAATCAGGCCAAATTCCCCAGAACCTCATTCCAGAAAGAAAGCAGCTCTGTTGGAACAGCTCTGTTGGTTTCAGAGTTCAGGGATCTCGGAGAGAAATATTTAGCCTCTTAATCCTGAGATGATTGTGGCTCTGAAAGCAAGGTTGTCTTTTTATTATGAAGACACTCAAAGAAAAGAAAAAAAAAAGGAATTTTGTTTCCAGAGCTTTCCCCTACAAGGAGGACGACTGTAATTTGGCTGAACGGCACGAGCAGGCAGCAAACGGGGCCATAGCCGCCCGGCCACAGCTCCCACCCTGCGGCTTCCTGGCGTGCTGAGGTGGAATTACCAGGAGTCGCAGTCTCTGTTGCCGCAACGTGGGTACGCTGCCTATTAGCCAACTAGTTGGGTTTGCTATCAGTTATTCCTGTTAAATGCATGACCTCCCAACGGTCTCTACCGAGTGCCTGCATGCGCCCTGCACGGCCGGGCGTGCCCTTCCCACCCGCCATCCTGGCCGTGGTTCAGGGTCTCCTCAGCACCCTGTCTGCCATGCCGTCCCTCCCCGCGGCACCAGAAAGCACGAGAGTCTGCTGAGAGGGAAGGAGGAGGAAAAGAGACCTCAGAAGCACCTCTGCATGGGCTTCCTCCACCCTCGAGCATGTGTTAAGGCACCGATCGCACACGGTGAGCACCAGTAGGTTGCCCGTAATTTCCTGTTAAACAGCACAGTTTCCCCACACCTATCCATTTTTAATAGAAATGCCCCAACACACTCCTCACATCTAAAAGAAACCTGTCCGGTTCTCTCTCTTCAGCCCCTCACAGGGCAGCCCTGCAGCCTCGGCGGGACCTGTGTCCCTTGGGAGCTCTGTCCCTTTGGACTTGCCAGGGTCTCCTCTCCTCTGAGGCCACCATGTGATGTCAGCACTTCTCTTCAGTGTGAATAAAAGCCACACGTCCATGAAACAGAATGAGCACATGGCTCAGCATATCCAGAGGAGAGATGTACCCAGAGTAAGTTTCTAAACTTATTCAATTAATGTCTTCTGTAAACAGACTTCAGAACTACGGTTTCCTACATATTTGAGGTTTGCAGCTAAGCACTCAAACTCTGTAATTCACTGTCTGAGACATGACATATTGTCTGCCAGCCCTGAACATCCCTGACAGGTTGATTCAACTTATAAATAATTCGTGCTTCCGAATGAAATATATATTGATTTTATTTTACTTTTTTTTGTTTAAGGAGCAAGCAAGCCAGAGCTGGGTGTGTCAAAGTCCCTTCCCAAAACTGCTAGGAACAATACTTTCCTTGCACAAATGCTGATAAAAAGTAGAGGTGTGCGTTTGCAATTGAAATGAGACTGCACTGAGAATTTGCCAAAACATCTATGAATAAATTTCCACATTAGCTACATTATACCAGCAGCTGAATTTTATGGGAGACTCATTTACATATCTCCTGCTCCTTCAGGGACCCATCTTTCTACCTCAGTATTTTGTATAGTAACTTTTATTATGATATCTAAACATTATCCAGGCCAATGCGACCACTGTAGCAAGGATTCTACCACTGATCTCCTAGGAGGCTTCATTTAACTTATGTTGCTATGAAGATTATGAAGAAGTGGTACAAGAGGTGGCATTTGGCAGTGGAAGGGGAATGAGCTGGCACAGTGTGGCTCACAGCAGCCCAGGTCCTTTGAGAATATGACCAAGCTTTGAAGATACTCAGCACCTCCATATTCCTGACTCTGCAGCAGCCCAGCATGAAAAGGATGGGTGCACTGGGATGACCATTACCTAGTCTGAGAAGAGGGAAGGCGTATGTCTTCTATAATGGCTTTGACTCAATAAAGGGTCAAACGCCCCTGCCTAGCAAAGAGGCAGAATTTCAACACCTTGAAACAATTAATTCTAGAGTTCCCAGGAGAAGAGAGACTGCTTTCAACCTATTTATAATTAATTTACAAATTAGCCTGCTGGCCCATAAAGAGCATCAGGCACTAATTAAACACAGCTGCTTTATGGGACAAGTTACAACGTAATCTGTAGATATCAGGTACCAAAAGGAAATGTCCTATCTGCACATTATTTAACTAGCACTCATGGCCCCTGGATATTGTTAAAGTTAAGAATATGTTCAGTCACAAAGAATTAAATGTTTATATGAGGTCCTGAGGATACCCAAAGTTATAATCAATAGGAAAAAGAAGTAGTGCCATTAGTGCCAGTGGTTACCTAGGTTTTGCATCTCATGTTGGAGAGCCACAGCTGAAGCTTTTCCCACAGTTGGAGCACATAGAAGATCCTCCCCCACAAGGTTTCTCTGATTTCTAACGAGTTGCATGTCCACCCTGAGCTGGCACAATTGCCTTTCTCTCCTCACTATGGAGCAGCCTCTATTCACAAAACCTGTATTCATGAAACCATTAACTGTTTGTGAAACCTCTTCTCTGCTCAGTCTGGTGGAGGCTGGGCATGTTCAGTGGTCACTGGAAGGGGAAGAGTGGATGGACAGAGAGGCAGAGCGTCTGAAATTTGCACAGCCAGACAGTGCATTGGTTGCATAAGCTTCGTATCTCTGGGAAATCAGAGTAAAACCTTTTCAGAAGAAATATAAACACATAGGCTTTTAGGACTAAAGTCGTTTATGCAGAAATTTCCCCATGGTCAGACTATTTCATAATTATCCATGCTGGGATGTCTACCACTTTCCTTTGAAGCATCTGGTTCTGGGAATGTCACCATTAGTTTGATCTAGCAGTTCCTTTCCTTATATAATAACAAACCATTACATGGTATTTCATACAAAATGTCTCTTTTTTTGCCCACTAAATGACCTGGAACTAGAACACAAACATTCTGTTTGCACAGTTTTACATAACATTTGCCATAGTTTTCACACAACACTATTAAAGACTAATTTGTTTCTGTTCCCAGGCTGATGGAAAGCAGTTTTTTTGGTAGCTCTATTGCGTCAGTGTTCTTTGAAAATGTAAATAAAGATACTGAGATAAGGCCTGTCCAACTACAGAGCCGTTTTTCTCTTTATGTTTACCAGATACTTCAAGCTAAATAAAATTACTCTTTGCACTTCATCTGCCTAAAAACATGCTCAGCAAATTGATAATCATATTTCCTTGGATATCATAACCCCTTCCCAACAGTTCCATATAATGGTCACAAGCAGCATCTAAAAGGATATACAGTAACATTTTTTCAAAAAGGCATTCTGAAAAATGCCTTAGGCTCCCAAATAGCATTTTGAAAAACAACTGACTCCTTAGGAATGGGATTTTCAGAGAGATTTAGATTCTTGACCATTTAAAGGTCAGCTTGGAAAAAAGGAGTTTCTACTTAGCAGACCTTTGAGAAGTGTTGCCTTGCCTAACTCCTGCTAATCTTGATGGAAATGAATCACCTGTTGGCATCTGACACTCTCACTGAGCACACACCTTCATGTTGAGAGTTTAAAACACCTTTACAATCTGATTTTAAAATGCTTTTCTAAACTGGCTTCATGTAATTCCCAGGTTCCAAGTCTTACTTGTTAGGTAATGGGCAGAAATATTTCCTCCACCCAGTTCCCTTGGGGTTGGTGACTTGGAGGTCAGTTTGCTTGGCAAGGTTTCCTGAATTTCTACTAAAGACAGTTCCTCTGGTTTTGGAACAGCCATTTTGTAAAACTGGCCTATCTCTATTTTTTAAAAAGATGGACATCTGGGCCACCTAACATGTGAACCAACCTCTGGAGGAGTCCAACTTTGCAGGACTAGGAAAAATAGGTAATTGCATATTCACCTTTGGTGCTCCAGGTATGGGATAAATCCAGACCTGGACCTTACACATGTGGCCTCAAAATATTTCAATAAGCCAAAAAGTATGGATTCATCACATCAACCCATTGAAATTGATGCTCAGTTTTGTAAATTACAGAGCCATGGAGCAGGCACAGCAGGAGAAGGTGCCTATGATCAAATGGAAAAAGGCACTGACCATTTCTATCTTCACCTTTGTTTCTGCCTGTTTTGCTGGTTTCTTCCCTCCTCAAATTTATTTCACCAAATGCTGCAAAAAGTCCAGTCCCTGAAGCTGAGAAAGTGTGTTACAGATCCTAGTAGAGATAAATGATGTCACATTCATTTTGCTGGGATTGATGTTTAAATGACCGCTACATTTTTTTAAGTAAGGGTTTTCTTTAAGTGAGTTTTTTTAAAATAAGCAATGCCAACAATCTCTCAGAGTAAAAATAAGGGATGAGAAAAGCAAGAAATGCAGGAGGCAGAAAATGGTTAAGAATCACATCAGCTTTTTATAAAGACTGAACACATCTGTCTTTCAAAGTTAACACAAGCAAAGTAGCCTTCAGAAGGGCAAATGAGCTATCTACTGTTTACGGTACAATATGAAATGGCAAACTCTAATTTCAAAGGGAACATTACATGGAGTAAAAGAACTTTATTCAGCCAATCAATTCTTCCTCTGACATTTCTTGGGGGCTTTTTGTGTGTGTATTTTGATAAGCCTGAAGAAATGTTTTCAATTTAGAGTTGCTACCTCATGCCAGATCTCCAAAATTACCAACAAATAAAAGAGCAGTCAGATAAGAAACACAGAGAATATTAGTCATTGGTACAGGAGGAAGGCCTCCTTCAAGGCCACTATACTTCAGCAACCATAGAAAACCCCCTAAGTAAATCAGCATCACATTCAAGAGTGAATGGCAAGAGGTTTCTCCAGGCAGGGTGGCCCAGGAGTACATTGTGCTTCTGCAAAGTCTACGACACTGCTTCAAGCAGCAGCTAGACATGGCCATTCCCCAGTGTCTACTGCTGATGGAGATGTGTTTAGAGGAGCTGGGAGTCCACCAGCCTTGCTCAATACCTTTCCATTGCCTCTCCAGCATACAAAAAGCCCAAAGACCCAAGCCCTTAAAAGCGTTTTGATGCAAAACTCCCTTTGAAATGAGGGGACTCCTAGAAGCAGCTAGATGATAACCAGGGCTAACGGAGACCTGCGGGGAAGTCCATATGTCCTGTATAGGCATGGATGGGTGAAGGAGACAAAACAAGACTATTCCCTTACAGCGCTTATCTGCACTCCCATGAGCGTGGCACGTATGCGCGTGACTTGCTTTCAGCTGCACATCTGCCCTGGCACGGTGCAGGGCCAGCCCAGCCCACAGGCACATCGCCAGCAGCGCGTTGCCCTGCTGGGACTACCTGAAATCCCTGCCGAGAGCCTGCTGGCAGAAGGCACACCTTGCCATGGGACACCGCCAGCAGGGAAGCCCCGCACCTTCTCCTTTTTCTTTTATTTAGAGGAGGGAGGAAGGGATTTCTCACTGCCCTCTGCGTCTCACCCGCCCTCTCCTGAGCACCTCCATGCATGCTCTGCAGCTATCCAGAGAGAAAAGAACAGCTGCCAATATTTGAAGTATCTCCTGCTGGCACGGCGCCCCGGGGAGGCCGAGTCGGCAGGCAGTGATGGTTACTGCGCGAGCTCGGCTTTATCTGCACATTTAATAAACAACCAAACATCTGCGTGATGATATCAGTCAGGACAAAAGTACTGGACATTTTGAGCGCAATTTAACAATGTCTATGACCTCAAACAATTTGCTATTTCTTTAGCATATACGGCTCCTGACCCTGTCCACATTCTCTAAATCCCTTTGCTCTCTTCCCCTTATTTTCCTGTCCCCCCAAAAGCCGACAGGATGAACAAATATATCTAAGGGGAGCTAGTATCAAATTATAAGTAGCAACAACCAGGCACTCCATCAGCATGAACACAGTGTTCATAAATCTTTATCACCAGCAATTTTTCACATATTTGGAATCTACTATACTGCAAATTAGTCCCGTTTGTCCAATGAATGCTAATGCCATTAAAATCAACCTCATTTGCCAAAGCACGTGAGTCCAGAAATCTCTGGACTTGTTAATTTTTCAGTTAAAAAAATCATCTTGATACCTAAGCTAAATTTTACAGAAAGGAATCATATTGTAGTTAGAATCTACACTCTTCGAACTGTAATGAAAATTAAGACCAGACCACCATTTGTTTGGGTTGGCACTGGTGGGCACTTTGACACCTGCATTATTTTTTTATATCCCAAAAGCAGCCAGTCATTCCATTCCACTGCAGCCTGATATTTTTCACCTCTGTCTTTGCCTGTGTTTGCTGCAGAAATTTCTGCGTGGCCAAGGTGACAGAATACATGATTTCTTACAGCTTCCCAGCGACTGCTCTGAAGAAAGGAGGTCCTTTGCTTTTCTCTGGAATGGTAACTTTGGGTGCAGTCAAAATGTTCTGAAAATTTTGCAATGTTGACCAAAAAAATAGTCTCTCTGAAGCTCACTGTTTTCTTTCTGTATCGTTACCAGCTCTACCGCCTCCTAATGAAGTTGGTGCTTTCCCACTGAAATCTGGCTTCCAGTTTCATTTTCCATTTTTGGAAAACTCATAAAAATGTGTGTTAGTAGACTCGAACCAAAACTAAAAAGTTCAGCTGTTCACCAAAGGGTCACTACAGAAAAAAAAAAAGAATAAAAAATTTACTTAGGCTTAGAGAGGGAATGTGGGCAGATATGAGTGGTAGAGACTGTCTATTGCATAAGCGCTGATTTATATTTTTGAAATGGGGAATGCAAAAATTTATGTGCTGAAAGTACCTAGAAAATAAAACAGTGGACTATTTCCGCTATATTGTGCAACTCCTTTGGTTAAGAAAACTCTGTAGCATTACACAAAATGACTTAAATTGATCCTTATCCTTAAATTGGATATTGATCACAGGCACTGTGCATCCAAAAGACTGAGTTTTGATAACTGAGTATTTCACAGCATCCTATAGTGTTTTAAGAGAGAATGCAGCCATTGTGGAGTGCCAAGGATGCCATTAGGCGGGTAACATTTGCACGGCCATTGAGGACATCCATGGTTAGGGCAGGTAAGAAAACACCTCCTGAAAAACAACCTCTTTTCCTATGAGATTAGCCAAGCGCTAGCTGAAAGGGTTAAGGGGAAACATAACTGCCCGCTGCAAACCTGTATCTCGTTTCCTGCTTTTGGGCGCCTCTAAAACAGCAACTAAAGTTTTATACCATACACAGAACCATCCTGAAACGTTTCCAAGCTAAATGGCCTCTGATATTCCTGCAAGTATTCAGCGTTTTGCTGAAGTGCAATGTGTAAACGGGGCCGCAACCAGAAGCAAGTTTTGGACTGCCGCTCCGCGGTGGAGAAGGGACAGGGACCCAACGGACCATGGCTGCCACTGGGCACGGCGACGCCAAAAAGCTGTTCCTGGGGCCAGGCTCGGGCAAGGGCTCGCTCAGATTTCAGCCTCCCTTTCTGAGGTCCTTCGGCGCAGCGCCCGCGGCAGGGAGCCCGCCGACGCCGATGCCGACGCCGGGCAGCAGAGGTTTCCCGCCAGCCGCCTCCTCCCCAGTTCCCACGCCCGCGGCGCCCACCGCGGGAGCCGGCAGCGGGAGGGCAGCTGGCAGGCAGATGGGGGCAGGAGGCTTCAAAGGAGCCACCGGCTGCTTTCTGGGGCCCGGCAGCCGCCACTGCGGCCAGCCGCACTCCCTTTCCCGCAGCGGGCGCTGGAGTGGGATGGTGAATGGGAACTGGGAGGGGACAGGGCCCTCCGGCAACCAGCCTGGAGAGCTGGGCAAGGCCACAGAGCCAGGCCTCCCCCATGCCAGGTTTTTTTCACATAATTCATCCAAAACATAGGGCAGCACGAGGACCAGCTGGCCCCCAGACTGGGGCATGCCCGTCAGATGCAGGCGAGCACACACGATTGCCCTTTGATGCTAGCCGAAGTGCAGAAATGAGGCCAGGCCAGCGGACGCGGGAAGCGGCAGCCTCCGGGCGCTGGGTGAAAGCCGCCTGCCCGAGCTGGGGAAACATCCCGCTGAGGCCGATCCGTGGAGGGCAAGCGCCCTGCAGAAAGCAGGAGCTCGTCGCAGCGCGATGGCCTGAGCCGTCACCCGTACCCAGCGCACATTTTGTAGCACATTTCCCTGCTGATACCAGGGCCGTGCTCCAAGGGCCATGTCTTTGGTAAGTATTTTTGCAGCAATAAAGCAACATTTTCACTGGGCAAAGCAGCATTTTAATAGTAAGTGGAGAGGACTGTTAAAAGCTGCAGCAGACCCCGTTTGGCGCCAGATGTTTCTTTTTTTTTTCCCCCCCTCCATATGTACCACATATGCAAGTACAGCTGAGAAGCTGACATAGAAATTGTTAAAAAAAAACAGAGAGGGAGAGAAATGTCTGAAGTTGCTCTGAAAAAGGATGTGCTGGGCCTTTCAACTCTGCTTTCACATGAGCTGCAAAGACCCCAGAGATCGCTCATGTCTGACACAGAGCCGAAACCCACCCCTAGACTGTGTTTTATGGCTCCAGAATAGCCCCAGAAATGGCACGGCAGCCCCCCACCCTGCCAACGGGGAAGTCGCATGCACAAGCTCCTTCTTGAGCAGCAGCTGCTGAATTCATCACACTTGGATTCAGCGAAGGTGTTTGGGTGGGCTTATCTGTGTCCTTTTTCCCTGCTGTTCACAAACAATATTAAATAATTCCCCTTTCTCATGCACTAGTGTGAAATTGTCCCTGAAATAAAAAAGCCATGAAATAACCTCTAAGCAAGTGCAAACATGCCACAAACTCCTTCCCTTCAGGCTTGAGCACCCTGGGTGCTCACAGGGTTCACCTCGGTTTCTAAACCAACATATACTCCCCAAAGACTGCACTGCAGAGAGACTCAGATGTGATGAAGAAACCCACCCACCATCATCCCCCAGGAAGAAAGAGTGGGTACGGTCCCAACACAAAATGCAGCAAGCTTGCCAAGAGCATTTTACGAGCAGGCAGACTCTACGGACACCGTCACCCTTTCCTGAATATTTGTCTTTTGAGCATTCACATACAGGATTCCGCAATTAATTCTTACGGATTCGTTCCCTCCCCTGCTTGCCCGACCTAGACTTCTTGTTTGCCATATCCTCTAGCATTTACAGCTTCTCTAGCATGGTCTTGCAGGTATCTTAGTATTATTTGTACTATATCGATGTTCAGAGCCATCACTGTGCCAGACACTGTCTACATAGGCACAAATCAGGCAAAGCAAAGTGAAAGCATAACATTTTCACTCCCATTTTACAGCTAGGCATAGAGAAATTAAGGGAGTTCCTTAAATGGACCCAGACTGCAGTATGACAAGCCCTTTGTAAGCTGCTTGGGCTCCTGGGTGGACTCAGTGCCTGTTTTTTCCACAGCAAACATCTTCAGGTTTTGTGACATTCTGGCCCTTGGTCCATTGTAGCCCCCCAGAAGGGTCTGTGACCCTCAAGCACCACGCAGGAGCAAACGAGGGAGCAGGTTTCCCCAGACTGCCCACCACCCTTCCCAGCAAGTCCCTGACCACCCAGGTTATATCCTTGCCCAGTGTCCCATGTCCAAGTGCTCCAAGGCAGCAGCTTCCTGCGACATATCTATGATGGGGTCACCAAGGGCCCAGAGCTGCCACCCTTCCCCTGCCACACGAGCTGGTGCCCATGTGTCACCTCACATGCACAGACACATGCCAGCTCATGGCCCAGCATGCGCCAAGTGTGACATGAGATCATATGTCCTCACCCGTGCCACGTCTGAGCAGCCACCGGGGCTGGGGCAGAGGGAAACAGCCCATGAGCCAGAAGGCCACCCCAGGCCATGCTGGCGGGTGGGCAGCCCTCCATTTCCTCCGCAGAAAAAGTGTTGGGAGTGACGACTGGCTGCAGGCTGCTCTCTTTTGTGGTGCATCTTCAAACCCCTCTGCTTGTTGAAACCTCATGGGAGGACCATGACATGGATGTGAGCCCTCTTGGCTCATTCCCCAGCTGAGAGAGATGTGGAGATGTGTCAGCATGTGGGACAGGGTTGGCTACTGGCTAAGGACAGGACCTGACCTGGGACCTGTTTGGTAGGGACCGGTTCTCACGAGCATCACCGTCTCGCTCAGCACTGACATGGGAGAAGAGGGTCAGATGAGAAAAGAAGATGTATGAAGTAAAGAAGTAGAGACGGAGTGGGGAGTAGAGCTGAGAGGTAATGGATTTAGGCAGCGGGCTGGGATGGGGAAAGGTATTTTTTGCAGGTCTACCTTCTACCTACCGAAATGGATCTTTTTGATCCTTTTTTGACCCTTGCTTACACTTCAATAGAATAGATACTGACACCATATGATTCTCTTACAAAGAGTGTGCTTTCTTTATAAAAATGCTGTACTATAATAAAAAAAATGCTTAGTGGTATTGAAGTCACTTTTCTGTGGGGAAAGTTAGGCAAAGTAGTCAGAAACCTACAGCAATGAATATCTTGTCTGTAGCTTTTAGAATCAGAGATACGATTCACTACAATATTCTATAGGCTAGATGAAGGTAACAGTTGTTGTTTTCTATTAAATTCTTTAGGGCATTTTCTTCAAAACCTCTTTAAAATGATTCGTCTTTTGGAGATCTGAATGTATCTGAGTTTTGTTCTATTGCTTAAAATGATGTTTTAGACTCACTTCAGTGCTGTTAATGTGTGTCTGCCAGACAATGGAGCTGATATGAATTCACCATTAATTGGAGAGTGGGTCTTCGCATGTACCAGACTAAGTGATTTACTTTCAAAGTGCTATTATTATGGTTGTAGACTGCATTTGGTTGCTTGGTTACCATCCTTATCGATGATTCAAGTTTTCTCCTGATAACATGGTAAATGGATAGCACCTTTATTTTTCTCTCAGCAGTTGTCAGGAGAAACTATTTTATAAAAAATACTGCAAGAGGAAGCATCCCTTCATGGATGAGCAATAGTTTAGCTGGCATGACGATTCAGGCTGAAGAGGCACATTATTCCAAAAGATTTGAAATGATTTTAGATATCAGCAGACTATTCAGATCCCGATTGTTCAGCTGGGGGAAGCAGGAGAAAAAAACTTTCCCATCAAGTGGGAAAACATATCTGACAAACAGCATATCTAACCAGCAACAAATGCTAAGAAGAAGGTCTCTGTAATGTGTCATTAAAACCACAGACACATTACCAATGTGGACTTTAGGCTGCAACTCATTAGTAAATGAATTCTATCTGTGACAGCCCTGTCAAACTCAAGCTTTACTAATTACATTTGGCTTTTAGGCAGTAATCCCCAGGGAAAGTGATTTATTTCAGCACTTGATGAGTTACTCCATAGATGGTGGTGATAATGACATTATCTTGACATAGGTTAGCATTTATAGGCCTCTTGGAAGAAGTGAGTGTTCAAGGGGGATTTAAATGAAGACAGGAGGGAAGCCAAGCCCATCAGCAAAAGAGCACTTAGACATGCTTAGAAAGTGTGGTCCACCTGTTACAGAGCTGGGTGGATGATTTACCTTTCGCCACCCCAGGCGAGGCTGCTGGAAAGCCCTCAGCTAGCATAGCGGGAAGTCTTCTCCAGCTTAGAGGAAGAGAAATCAAACAGGGATCTGCAGACATTTGACAACCCTTTAGCAGATCCAAAATGTGTCTACTAAGATTTGCATCCAGCTGGCCCAGCAAGGCTCCTCCCGTACTAGGAAAAACACAGTGAGCCATCCTGAGCATGCCATCGATACAAAATTGTAGCACTGGCCCATTTGAAGCTGGATGCACTCACAGTCTCTAAGATGTGTCACACCCTCAACTCAGCTACCCCACCTTTCCAGAATATATAGCAAAAACTTACTCTTCCATAGCCAAATCTTCAGGCCTTGTGCAAATTTAGAAGAAGAGTTTAGTCTGCTGAAACTGTTCTGTCAATTTTCACTCCAGAATACATCTAAGTGCCATGAATGTGAAACATAATATAGCGATCCAACATTGCTGTGGCTGTAACAGTGAAAGCAAGAACAGCTTATCTTTTCTGGTAATTTACTCTAATCTGAGAAGAGATAGTGCAGTGAGTAGCTGCAAACATAAATGCTACTGCACCTCCAAGAAATGACACTTAAGTTGTTTTTCTCAGCTCCAGTTTTCAGTATGGACCGCAAAGTTGCTTCTGTTACAAATCAGAAATATGATATGATTAAATATCAAGTCAGCTATTACTGTTTTTTAAAGCAACAATGCCCTTCAGTATCCCAAGCAACATCAAGTGAGTTTGAGATAGGACCAGCAAACTACAATCATATTTTTTGAGAGTCTAAACCTCAGGTAGAAAATGATTTCAGAAAAACAGGCTTACGTTTTTAGGGAAGATCATTAGAGGCGCAGGACATTAGGCTTGCGCATAGTCCTGAGAAGCTGTTTCAAAAACAAGCTGCATGTTAGGTCTTTCACTTGGTCAGTGTCGCGCATGTTACAAAAGCAAAGGAGTGGCCTTCTATTTGCTGAATGACTAAGGTTATCATAATTTCTAATGAATCATTTGCTCAGAGCAATTGTCAATAAGGAGGAAAGGTGGAGGAAATGCAGAGAAGAGAGGAAGAACTGAAGACAGATTTCCTCTGAAGCACCTGGCTCTGACTGGTGTCAGAGGCAACGTATGCAGCAAACTGGGTACCAGTTGCTCAGTTCCCAGGAATATTGTTTAGAGAACAGCTCAGCTTTCACGGTAGTTGAAAGTGCTGCATATGGACTGAGATAAAATCTATAAGACTAAATAAAGTGAATTGTTTAGCTATAAGGCTAAATTAACAAATAATGCTGGGAATAATACTCTTCACCATATCACCCATATTGATATTGATTTCCATGCACCCTGGTGAATGTGAAGATAGCATGGGCAAGAGACACCAGCAGTACGTGGGTAGTGTGCTATTCCAAATGACCTGTCTGTACTGAGGACAATGCAAAATTTGATTTTATTAATCTTTCATTCCCATTTCGAGGTGCTCTGTAGTGCTTGCGATGAGGCATAATGACAAGCACCAATCCAGGGCCTGCACTGGCACAGGCCAGGCTTCTTCCATCGACCCCAGCGGAGCTGCTGGATTTGCAGCAGCTGGAACCGAGCCCTGATTTCTGCCACAGAAGGATTAAACCTCATTACTTCTTTATGTTTGACCCACAGCACAAGGATATCCCAGCATCACAAATCCAAGGATGCCCAAGCTCTCCGCTCAGCAGTAGTAAACATTTTCATTCAAGCAAATCTGACTACAGTGGCACAGCAAAAGGCACAAATATCATGCTGCAGCCTCAGACCTATCGCTCTGGGAGGATTTTCTGTGAGGGGTTTGTGCCAGGGCTGTCGGAGCAGAGTAGGGTACTGGCGAGGAGGCTTTGGGGGCCAGCCTCATGGACACAGCTCAGAGCCAGGCTGTGACACCATGCCGGCTGGCCCAGCAAGCAAAGAACCACTGGCCCCGAAATGAACCCCGGGAACATGCCCTCCAAGGACAGAGGGTTTCGACCTTTCCAAGTGATTCACTTGTACTTGAGGTGTTGGTCCCTTCATCTGAGACACTTGAAAAGAGTTTGGTCGGGGGGATTGCCTACCCACATGGATGTTCTGTGTATTGCCTCTCCATCCATGTTGCCTTTCTGCCAGCCATCTCTGTCCCCATGTTTTTCTAATGCTAAACTGCCCTTCATGAAAGCTAGTATGGAGCAGGCAGCCTCATGAATACCTATCTGCAGGTTTTGCAGTGTGCCCTTAAAATTTCCAAATCTTGGACCAACAGGAGGCACAGAGCACTTTCCAGGGGCCTGTTTAACCCCGGGGTCCCACCACCCAGAGACTGCTGCTATAGAGAGCCCAGGCCCTCCACGGATGGCAGAAGCCAAATCATTTGCGGGCCTAAAGGTTAAAACCTACCTGAGATTGCCTCCTTCACCAGAGGCAAACAGCAGCATGATGCATCAACCATGGGAAACGCTGCTGAATGTGGACACGTTGCCGCGCTGCCCTGCACTGCCTGCGAATTGACAAATGCTTGTCAGCAGCATCTTACATAGAGCCCATTGTAGTGATCATGCCCAGGGCTGCATCCTTTCTTTCCAAGCAGAAGAGGCTGCAAGCACACATGGAAACTATTTCCCACGGGGCACACTGGTGCGGAGGCATCCAGCAGTCTTTTTTCCCCGTGCTTCTGCTCAGCCTGCACACGCTCACTTACACTTCTCTCGGCCTCCTGGCTTTCGCGACTAGGAAGGCAGTTTAGAGCACCTGCTGACAAGCAATTTGCAGTAGAGGGGCTGTTTTCTGGTCCACGGTTAACCAGATTCCCCAGTGATGGGGCTGCAGCCATCAGAATAGAGAGGAGCAGAACGGGAAGAAGACGCGACACAAAACGCACGGCATCCCCTCTGCACTGCCCAAGGCAAGGGAACGTACCAGGGAAACCCTACCTCTGCTCACGTTTATGGCCACTTGACTCAACAGTGCTTGGATTTTGCTTGAATTTCTTTTTTTAATACAAGAAACTTGAGTACTCTGTTAAAATGGTGGTGGCTTGTTTTGCTTTGTAAAGCATAGGTGGGTATCTCATGATGCCTGCCTTCCATGTAGGCACAAACCAGCGGTTTGGCTGTAATCATTTAAACATCTCCTTCAGCCGCTAAACTGTATGTATATGGAGTGATTTTATCATGTCCCTTCAGTTGAAGACTTGCTGCTATCTCTCAGCATCTCCCTGAAACACAGCTGTTAACCCTAAGGTATTTCTCCTTACATCTCTGAAGAGAATACATTGGTTCATTAATTTTGTCATTTCATCCGGGAAGGACTGAATCTGATTGAATCTAGAAACTTTTTTTTTTGTTCTCTTTAACTTGGTAATTACACTGCCTGTGAGAAAACAGAGCAGAAAGGAAATTGCTTCTAAAGGACATGGTAATAAACGTGTCACGTATATCACTTAGCTGGGTTGTGTTTATTATTAACTCGGAACGGGAGAAGATTGAAGCTGAGACGCTGGAGTGCTACAGACTGGTTTCCCCGGGAGTGCGATTCCAGATCACGCTGATTATCCCACGTTTGCACCGAAGTGACCCAGCCCTTGTCATCTACCTCGCATTAGCCAAGCCAGGGAACTGGGAATGCGGCTGCTGCCTACATTTCTCTACCGTTCAGCAGCAAGGAATTCCCTAACATTTCCCCCTTTGCTAGTTTCCAGCCACTGAGGATCCGATTAATTTTAATTAAACCAGTATGTATTGAGAATATCTTTTCTAAGTTCCCATTAATGCCAGCTAATAGAGATCAAAATCTGCCTCCTCGATGAACTTTAGTTGTGAGTAGCTGAAACTTTAGCACATGTACAGATGAGTCTACAGATTATGGCTTGATGTTGAATCTCAGACATGACTCCTAGGATAGTGGGTGAGAAATCCTAGGAAAAGTCTCAGAAACCTCAGTGTAACCAGGATTTCATATTTATCTCCAAAACCTGTTCTACGCATTCATGCTAGGTTTGCTGTTCTGCTGCTTTAGCTCACTCCCAAGGTGTAAATCAGATTTAAATTTGTAAACAAGTAGCTTTTTAGTCTGGTTTTACTGCTGCTTTGCATGAGTGGCAAAAAGTAGATGGCATATATAGTTGGATCTGGCCAAAGCTTCCTCAGATTTTTCTATTGGAATAATTTCTTTGATATTAAAACCTTGGAAAGACTAGAAACGTGGCCAAACAGCCATTACTGGTAGCTAGCACTGGAGACACTCATTACACGGTCAGTGAGAAAAGTGGTGCTTTGAACAGCCCCCAGCAACCACAGGGTAATTGTGAGGGAACACTATTTAAAGAAAAAAGGTGAGGAAAAAAAAAATCTCCTGGCATGAGGTGAGTTACAACTTTCTGCCTTACGATCCCAGCACCAGTCTTGCTTCCACTTAATCTCCACAAATCCCATCTCAGCCCCAGACCTCCCCCATCCCTACACAAGTGCAAGACATAAATAACCATATGTGCCCACCTATCCTTGAAGCCTACGCCAATACCAGACAACCCATGGTGCTTTCCCTGTGACATGAAATACATTTGCTCAGGGTGCACATTTTGAAAGATGTACATTGGCTCTTCTTTTACTGAGAAATTGAAATGGTGGAATACATCCCCCAAAATGGATTCTGCTTAATTTAAATTAATAAGCTCCACCAAGGCAGTAATTATTCTCCTCTTTGGGTGATGCCTCTATTCATTATATGTGTGTCTATATTATTGTTATTTATCAGTAATCTCCTTGGAGCTATACAAAGGCACAAAATGAAGATATTCACTGCTCTGAGATCTTACTACACCAAACACAATCAAATAATTAGAAAGAACCATAACAAATGAGCCGCTGATCTCATCCAGTCTTGGATCTGTGGTTGGTGATTTGATGGGTCAAAAAGGAGGCTCAGGTTGTCAGGACCCCTGAGTTTCTATACGGTCTGTCAAACAAACTAGGTACTTCACCTAGGACACATCACATGCTCATTCCTAGAAGGATGCTGGGACTTTTTCGCTGATTTGGGATTTTTTTTCCCCACACGTGGCACTGATTTGAAAGTATTTAAGTGGTGATTTTCCCTTATTTTCCTACTTTGTTGGCAACAATGAATCCTGGGGATAAGCAGAATATATGCAATGGTGCAAAAAAATAAAAGCACATTTTTGAGTTAAGAAAACGAACTGTTGAGCAAAGACCACAGCGTGAGTACACAAGCTTATTCACTGATGGAATTAAGTGCTGTGGCAGGCAATTATTTCCAGATCCTACTATGCAAGAAAGGCAAACTGTTTGCTGGAGAGCATTCACAAGGGTCAGATGATGGAGGGAAAGGCCAGGAAGACAAGAAGGAAAGCTTTAATATCCCTTTTTCAAGCTGTCACATGAAAGAAATGCCTGCAGTAACACTCAGTGAATTTGAACAGAGGGATGTTTGCAAACTGCCAAAATGTCCCTCAGAGAGGCAGAGAGAGGAGGGAGAAGAAAATGATCATTAAATAAAACAATAAGAGAATTGTTGCCATGCATGTTATTTTTGTCGTCCAGAGTTGAGTGAAGAGAAATGAGTCATGCCTATCCAAGATGTGTTACCACAATGCTATAATAGGTACTGCATGGACTTCTGGTGTGCTGTTAGCGAGAGGCAACTTGATGCAGTTGCTGGTTATATGCCTAGAGTATTTAATGACAACCAGGAGGAACCAATCATGGTAAAAACAGTCAATAAAGGTCTTGGATTTGATTCAGCACCGCACTAAAAAACACATAAGTAGTACTAAAAGCATGCACTCTGTCCCCAGTCCTAACTGCAAAATCACCTAGGCTTGCTCAAAAATCATATGGGTCCCGGGGGCATGTGTGTACATTCTGCATATGCACCATGTGCTCATTGACTTCTGCTGAGCAAGTTCTTCTGCTCCGTGATTTTAGGCCCTCTCCCAACAGGGCTATGACAGTCTTAGTCCTTAACCTGCTGATTTATGAGCTTGAGTAAGTCGCTAAGGCTGGGGTTCAGATCGATCTTCACCTATCTGAGTTGGCAGCTTGGTGGCTCCAGGATCCCTCCATAGATGATGGGCAGCAAGGTCAGCCCCTTTCAGGGATGGACTTGTCCTTGTCTCCCCTCTAGTGCAGGGGGGACCTAAAGCAAATATTCTTTTACCACAGGTACCTGAAGTGTTTAAAAACAGGTGGGATGACTCTGAACCTAAGGGCACATACACAGTTGTCCCAGTGCTTGGACTGCTGCATCCACTCCTGCAAGCAAACCTGCCCCATAGCACAGGGGCACTACTCAGAAAGAAGTGATGCTGCACAGAAAGCTCTTCAGGAGACCCAGCCATTCAGGCATCAGAAAGCAGGTCCTGCCATGTACACATAACTGGCTAAAAAAACAGGAAACAGAGGTTAGGAGTAAACAGTCAGTTCTCACAATAGAGGCATGATAACAGTGACCCTCCGCAGAGGTCTACATAGCAACCTGCCTACTATGTTCACAGATGGGCTGGGAAAGGGGTGAGGTGAGGTGATAAAGTTTGCTGGGGATAGCAAACTATCTGAGGACAAGAACATGCTGTAAAGAACTACAAAAGAGTGAGTAAAGAGCCAGTAAAACGGCAGATGAAATCCCACACAGATAACTGCAAAATGATGTGTTTTATGGGGGAGGAAAGAGTCCTAGACTCCTATGAGCTCTACACTGATCGTTGGCACTCAAGAGGCAGATCCCGTGATTAGTATCCAACAAAGCTTGAGCTCAGTACTCAGCAGCAGGCAAGGAAGCAAGTCAAATGCTAGGAATTATTAGGAAAGAAACAGAGAACCTAGCAGAAAAAATAATATAAATCTGTGGCTTTTTCACCTCCTGAACAGTGTGCAGAGCTAGTCTGCTCCTCCCAAAAAGAATATACCAGAATTGGAAAAGGGCAATAAAAAAGATCAAAAATATGGATCTGTGTGAAGAATGGCTGAGCGGGCTGGTATTTGGAAAAGACTTTGGGGTTGCTATGGTCTGTGAAAATGTGGGTTGCGTGCAGAGGGCAGATGAGGACTGAGCGTTCCCTGTCTCTTCCAGTTCAAGAACTAGAGGCCATCAAAAAGGGCTAGTGGGGGGCAAGTCCAAAACACGGTGAAGGAGGTGGCACTCCAGGCAGCAGGTAGCACCTGGGGAAATCCTCACTGAGGGCACTGTAGGTGTAAGCAGCTGCCATGGGTTGAAGGGGAAGTTGGGCAAGCAGCTGGAAGAGAGACCCACCATGGGTTACTAAATTAAATAAACCACAGCAGGCTCAGGAAGTCTCCCAAGCTGAAAATGCTCAGAGGCTGGTGGAGGAAGTATCACAGGTGTTATCCCTGTTCTCATTCCTCCCGAAACATCTGCATCCAGCCACAGCTGGAGACAGAGACTGGGCTGGAGGGACCACTGGTCCAACCCACATGGCCATGCCCGCAGGTGCAGGGCAGGAGCTCTCTGCACCAGACGTCATCGCAGACGTAGGCTTCCTCTCTCTGTGACCAATAAATTGGGGAGATACTCAAATAATATGGAAATGAGGCCTACAAAGACTGCACAGCATGAATCGATGACTGAAGTTCTTACCAGCCCTAAAAGATGGGGTGTAAAATGCTGACACTGAAAGTATAATCCCAACCTTTGGGAATGTTTATTGGTCGATTTATTTTTTCAACTAAAAATTGATTTAAAGAGCACTTATCCATAGGCTTATGACTTTCTCGTTCTTAATAATTACATATGTATTATTATGGCAGGAGTCATCTGGCCATGCAGCTATGCCATTTGACACACTGTCGTTTGTCACACAGGTAATGCATTATTCATGAAGACACTTCGTGTTCTTACTTTTATGATACAGGTTTTGTTGCAGGGTTACTGCAAGCAGCTGGACAGTTTGCCATGTGTTTTCCTTACTACAGCTTGAAATAATTCCTGGGGATACATTATATCCTGAAAGCTGAGATAGCTCAGGACCAACGGAGATGGAGAGCCACCAGCTTCACCCACTGCCCCCACCAAAAGATGTATAATATATTAAATAAAAAATAATAAAAATATTTATAAAAATAATAGATATAAAATAAAATTTTATACACACTTTATATACATATTATATATATATATTATATATTTCCTCCTATATACTATATTTTTCAGTGGGGTTGTCATGGGTGTTAGTAGTCTGGCCCTGGGGTTGGGGGAACGGGACCTCAGGCTGCGGTGTCCCCAGGCATGGTCCACTCCCCTTGGGGCTGGAGCAGATGTTGCTCTGTTTGTTTTTGTTTTTGTTTTGTTTTCCCTGGCATCCTTTTTGGAAGGGAGGAAAATACTGCCTGCTCACAGCAAAAAGTGTCAGGCCTCACCTGGGCGGGGGGGAAGTGTGTATGTGTATATACATATGTGTGTGTATATATATATACACACACATATATATTTCATTCTCCTGTTCCTTATTTAAACTATGGGTGAAGCTGAGGTGCTTACAAGGAAAAGTGACTGGGTGTTGCCTTGCAGGGGCTACTTAAGCAAAACCTTCAGCTGAGCATTTTTCCAACCCCAAGAAATTCAGTGCATGCTTGAAAGCAGTGGTTGGGGGTAGGGTCTCATTTTAGCACTTGGGGGAAAACCCGTTTCTTCTCAAAAACAAAGCGAGTCGCACCCAGCAGGAAAAGCTGAGGTTTTACCAACTGACAGCTCAGCTGAAACGGACCTGCTAGAGCAATTGCTTGCTGGCCAGAGTGGTCAGAAATCTCCTTTTTGAGGGGAGAGAGGCAGAGGCCAGACCTGGGGCTCCAGCGTCTCTCTGTTGGCATGACCAAGACTGGCCACCAACATCCAAGCTGCCCAAGTCTGAATAGTCAAAAGCTCTAAAAAGCTGGCTTATGAAGGAGGGGTTTTTTTTCTTTAATTTAAGTCTAGCCTGCCTTTATTTAAGAGTTGTTTACAACTCGGTCTAAATTCACCAACCAAAGGAGCTACGCGGAAAATGAGATGGGGATTTATTCCCTTCTCTCCTCTGAGCAGCCAGCTCCTCCGCTATTTCGATGAGTTGTTTTTCTAAGGGGGAGCAGTGAAACCCATCGTCGGGATTTTCACATTGCCTGGCGGCTCCTGGAGCTCGCCCAGTCTCCTACGTCTCTGTGTGCCCTGATTCGGGGTGACCCACTTTGCCCAGAAAGTGGGACTTCTGGTCACGTAGGTTTGGCCCCGCTCTAGTTTTAACGGAGGTGAATCACCCTCACGTCTCTGAAGATGACCCCAAATGCTCCCTTAAAAGAAAATGTATCACAGCCCTTGCTGTTTTCCAGTCCTTAGCAAAATGGTTAGATTTGCTTTTCTCCCCAAAAAATACATTTCAAAGTGAAGTATTACAAGCTAATTTAACACACACTGTTTCTAGGCCGTTCTGATAACAAAAAAGTGAGGTGTATTCTTTTTTATGTTTACTTTACATCAAGTGAATCTGTTTTTCTCTTTTGTTCCTGCCACTCGGTGATGTGTGAAGCAGCATTTCTGGCTGAAGTGCCCGTGACTAAGGGCAGAAGTCCTCTCTAGCGGCGTAAACGGTCTCCGATTGTCTTGCGTTATTTCTGCCTGCAAGCCCACAGAGCTCAAGATTTCACTCCTGAGGGCAGCAGAAAAATCCCACTGATTTGACTGGTGCATGATTTTGCGCTGGCCCTTCCAAAATAGTGTTTTAAGCTTCGTAATGCCTCGCTGGTGGAAGTCACCCCCTCCTGCCGTTTTGGTGCCGGAGTCCTATCCCTGGCTGGAGGAGACCCGCCGCGGCGCAGGTGTTTGAGAGAGCAGGTCAGAGGCTGGGTCCAGCTGGGCGAGCATCGCGTGTTGCTTTTTTTTCTTTCCTCATGTAAAACTAGAGATTCCTAAAAAAAATTTTTTTTTAAACGTTAGCTAAACTACAAATTCAGTTACTCTTCAGACACTGGGGAAAGGATTTCATCTGTTATATCATGTTAATTCTGCCGCTGTTTATGGCTGAGCTCTAGCATTAAACAAGTCTAATGAGTAATTATCAGTATGATATGTAAGCTGTTATTGCAGTCCTGCCAGCATCTGCATTTAGAGAGCATCTGTTTTTTCTGTGAATTTGTAAATGCTATAGTTAACACGGTTGTACTTAATTTTTTTTTTTTAATATTCAACCTGTCCTGTGAGTACCATGCCAGCAGTACACGTCAGAATGAAACTCCAAAATGGCCATAAATTTACAAACTTCTCCTTTCTCTGTTCTTCCCCAGCTTCAGAGCCATATGTTGTGGTGCTTCATTGTACTCACTTAAAGTAAAACAAATAGAAGTTGCAACATATTCAGCAAATTTCACGTAAGAATATTTCTAGCACGTGCTGAAAAAAAAAATTTTTAATGGGATTTGGGGGAGGGAGTTTTTAACAATTCAGCCGATTGTTGGAGTAGAAATCGGGAGGGGGTTCCTGCATCGATATCTATTGAAGTATCTCAAGAGAAAAAAGGGAAAATACCTCATGGGAGGGAAATGCTATTTAACTATCGAGGCTTTTGGGTCTCAGAGCATCCTCTATTATAATTACAACACCTCTGCTACTAAATACTACTTTCCTACTACTGCATTGTTTTTTTTTTTTTCCGTTGGGCTCCTTATCCTTTCTTTGCAGCAACGTGACCACAAAGTAAACTGTCTTGTTGAGCTTTTTGAGGGCTGTTTGCTGTTTGAGGTTAAAGTTGAAACCGCAAAGTTCTTTATCTTGTCTTTCTGCATGTGTTTTTCAATGAACCAGCAAGGCAAAAGAGCAAACTGCTAACAACTGAAATCTTCTTTTTCCCCTCTCCCCACCCAGACTTCGGAGGCCGCAGGAGAGGTTCCTGGCCGGATGCTGGCTGCGGGCTCACGTTTTCGCTGTCTGCAGATCAGGTACGAGTGCCTTTCAGCAGGGCGGGCAGGGAGGGGAGGCAGGGGCTGAGCTGGGAGGTGGAGGATAGGTGAGACCCTGGTGCAGTTTCCACTGAAACTTGTGTTTGCTGATCTGTTGCTACCTAGAGGCCTTTCAAACCTTGTCAGTCCTTCAAAAGCACATTTTGAAGGCATTTGGTTTTTACACGCTCCAGCGGTCATGCTGGATACATCCTAACATGTTTTTATATTAATATAGCCATACCAGTATAAATCAGCTCCTGCAGCTATCTCCACGCAACCTATTGGCATTGCATGGGTTCAGCAAAGACCGGCCAGGCTGGCTTTGGTACTGAATTCTGGCTTTTAACAATAGCCATTCTGGAGAACTTTTATGCTTTTATCCTCACCTTTGCCCGTATGTCCCAAGCAGATTTTCAGCTCCCCTGCCCCACTCTAAACACCACCTCGTGACCGTGAGAAATGAGTCCCTTTCCAGCTTGAACAGCACTGTGGCGGCAATGGCAGCAAGACTGTTAGGGCTGCAGGAAACGCAGGTTCCCCTTTCTGTGCGCACACACACACCAGTGTCACGTAATTTTCTCTAGACTACCAGCCCTTTTCCACTAGAGCGTATATCTGGGCTCCTGTGAATTTTTGAGTTTGGTCTTTAGCTAAGAGGAAGAAGAAAGAGAAAAGTGAAATGCTTCTTAGATACCGTCACCATCTTTCCATGACAAGACATCAAGCCGTCTGGAACATCCTCGGGTGGAAGACCAAGCAGTGCCTCCTGGGCTCCTTCCCAGTGTGTTTATCATCCTGCCAGATGTGGTGCCTGCCGAACTGGATCCGCTGCCGTGGCCTGGGAGGAACAAATAGCACAAAATCTGCCCCACCTCGGAGCGCAGCCAGCACTGAAAGGCTGAAGGAAGAGGCCAAGATTGAGGGAACTGAAGTATATCGGGACTGAAAACAAGTCAGTCGTGCACAGCTGAAAAGATGGCCTTATTTCCTAAAAATCATGGCTGTGTTTGGGAGATAATAGAATTGTCCTAGTGGTGAATGATTGCCTTGACCAGTGGATTGATTTCTGAGTAAAAACATTCAGAGAACTGAACCCAGAACAGCATTCTTCATTTGCACCCAGCTGTCAGCAAATTACATGAGAATTGTGCCTGAGAAACAGAATTAACTCCATTATCTTGAGACCCATCTTGAAAACACGGCATTGATAATTACCTTGGTTTAGTTCTGGCTCTCAGAAAATCAGACTTTCTTCTTGAATAAAATAGCCATGCGGGCTATGTTTAGACAAACGCTTCCTGCTTGCAGAGATCATTTCCGAATCGCTTGCCGAGCTCAGTGTGATCCCAGACAGCTTTACCTGGGGCCCTGGCTGTGAGAAATCACAGTGCAGGTCCTGGGTTATAAACCAGTGAGGGCTCCTGTCCCCTTCTGAGATGACAGCATGTTGTGTGGGCACAGCTCCTGCTCAAGCCAGGACCGGGCAACGTGGTGCCCTTGGCAAGGGCATCCAGGGGCTGCATACGAGGACAAGGGGCCCCTGCAGATGGCCAAGCACCAGCAAAGCCTGTGTAGATGGCACAGGCTGATCCCTGCATTTTGCAGGACAAGTCACTGCTTATTTCTTCTGAAGGTCTTGATCTGGAGCCCATCTCCTCTGGGGGTAACTTTGCCTTCTATGTAGTAACAGAAATGAAGGGAAGGAGTTATTACACTCTCAGAAGATGGTAGATAAGGAGCAGTGGCCTGAAGCTAAAGAAGAAGAAAAATTCAGGTTAGACTTTGAGAAAAAGTTCTCAACAAGCCAAAGAGTCACGCAATGATGAACTTTTTGCATCCTCTCCCCACAAGCTCTTGCCTGTCCTCTCTCCTCCTGGATGTGCCCTTACTGACCCCAGAAGTTACATGCACAGACCTGTGTCAGTACCCTACATATCTGAGCTATTTTTTTTAGGTCTTCCCTAAGTACCAAGGGCCAGAAACACAAACTGTATTTCAGGTCCACCTCTGCAACTTCATTAACTTCCTAAACTCTACCTGTCATATTTCATATCTCGAACCAGCAGTCATGGCTTCTCTCTGTTTTTCTCTGCAGTGCTGTGGCATTTAACTTAATATTTGCCTTGCTGTTTACTGCTTCCCTCCTGTCCCCAGGGATTTGGCAGACATATGGTTTCCTGGCTCCATGGTCCTAGTCTAATCTTCCTGTGAGTGTGACTGCAGTATTCACAGCATTGCCTTTATGCAACCTGCACCAAAAATAGGGTTTGTGTGACTGGTAACCTTACCAAATGGAGGCTCTTGACTGTCATGTCTGAATGTGAATCTTCTTGATAGCTACTTATCTCCTAGGGAATGCAAGATCTGATAGATCTGGTAAATAATGATGCACTGTCACTCTTCCCCTTGTTCTTCAATACTTTGTTACAGCAAGTTATTTGTATCTCTGCAGTATATGTCACTATAGTCAAAATATTGCATTGTACCATGTTAAGATAAATACTCAATATATTTTACAAAGTATCTTATTAAGACAAAGGCCTCATGCATCTAAAAAACTGAGGATGATCTGATCAGGCACCATGAAAACCACTGCCCAGCCAAAATAATTTCCAGCGCAGGAGTCCAGGGAGGATATTGCCGTCTGGGTCAGGGCTCGGCACCAGCGCTGAACGGCTGCGATTGGGAGCCTGGGGCAGGCACCGCACAGCTGGAGCTAGTTGGTGCACACCACCTAGGGACGGTGGCAGCCGGAGCTGCAGAGGGAATGGGAGCCTGAATGCGGGTTTCAGTTCCGCATGTCACCTCTCAGCAATGGTGTGAGCTGACCAGAGGTGTCCCTAGGTGGGATGACCCTGCCAGAGTCATGGAGGGGAAAATGAGGGCAAGGCATCCCATCCCAAGAGAGACATCTAATGTAAATCAGATCTGGAGGGAGGTGGCTATTCCCTTCTTCTATCTATCAAAGAAGTTGGCTGTAGCCAACTGTTAAATATCTCTGACTAAAGTCAGCAGATCCCACTCAGGGTTAAACTAAGGTTTGCAAATGCCCAGGAGTGAAAGCCTCTGAATCCTGTCCTTATCTAGTAGCACAGGACCTGGATAGTCCTGGGAGATAGAAGTAGGTATACGTGAACTGGAGCTGGTCAGGGAATCTAATGACTTCTCTTTTTCTACGTTTTTGCTAATCCACCTGTCACACAAAGAGGCATTAACAGATTTAATGGCACATTCTGAATGATGAGTTGAGAAGCGTCTTTCGCACTGACGGTTACAGGGGATACAGCACATTTGGGTGTTGCAGGAGTCAGACAAGCAGTCAGGAGCTCATCCTCTCTCTGCTTTTCTCAGGGTTGCCTTCTTAACGGGGCGACGGGTGGTGGGCTGTGATTTCCTTGGCAGGCTGCAGGGATGCTTTGCAGTGGTGCGAGGCCTCTTTGTTTTTCCCCTCTGAGCCCTAGCTGAACTGATGATCCTCATCTCTTTCTCCTTACACGAACCCAAAACCGAGTGGTTCCTCGCATCTAGCCCTGTTGGGGCACCGTCAGGCACCACCTTCAGAAAAGTCCCTTCCCTGTCTGAAAGTGGAGGAGCAGCATTTAGAAACGCGGCTGCCCAGAATTAGGCTCCCCTAAATCCCTTTGCAGACATCCTGTGCGGGAACCTGCTTATTGGATTTCGGCCCATGCTGAGGCCCTTCCCGGATGAGCGGCTAATCCCCGGCTGCTGCCGGCGCCCGGCGCAGCGGGAAGCACCCTGGGCTGCGGTGCCCACCCTGGGCACGCGACGCGGGTCCTGCTGCCTGGGCACGGCAGCCCCCATCCCCAGGGTGGTTTTAAGTATTCTAGAAAACACCAAGGCATACCCAGGAAAAGTGCCCTCCAGAAACACTCTTTCCTCCTTCCAGTGTGCTTTAGCTTTGTGTTGTTTTCATAGTGTTTCATGGCATTCTGTTACTACTACATATTATATAAGAGTATCTTACTATTTTCATATTCTGTTTCATTTTAAAACTATTAGAACCATCTGCCACTTAGTAAACACTAATATATTTTCTTTTCTAGATCAAAGTGTCTCCTGCCTGTGTTATAATGGAAGTTTGACTTTTTTTTTTTTTTTTTTTTTTTTTTTTACAAGACAGGCAGGAGACACTTTGATCAAGTGCCAACTGTTTCACTGCAACAAACAGGCAACACTGTGAGCTAGAAATGATAAGATGTTATTATGCACTGCGATGATTTCATGACATGTCAGCAGCAATGTTAAAAAAAAGCTTACATTACATATAGCATTCAAAATGCCATTGTGAAATTCCAGATTCCATTCTTAAATGAACAATATCTGAATTGAAAACATTCCTGTTATATTTTCCCCTACCTAACTGTGGGGTTTTTTTGTTAGAATTTTTGACCACTTTTCGTAAGCCTTTTCATTTTAACAAATCAGTATTTTCTGTCAAAAATGTTCCATTGAGAAAAACTCGGATGGAGTCAACTTAAAAAGCTTTTGTTGAAAGCCTTTTTTATATATGAAAGATTATTGTCCCTGTTAGACAACAAAAGACTCACCCGCTAGCTTTTTTGTCATTCCTAATAAATTAATTGCTCTAGGATTGTTTCATCAATGCTTCTCAAACATATCATTCTCCATCAGCCATCCTTGTACATGTGTTTTTTTATTCTGCGATGCATAATGCCTCCGCAGAGAGCCCACAGGTTCGGAACAACACAAATACGGCAACTACAGGCAGAGAGAAAAAGCATGTGCATTATTGCTTCTGGCCTAATTTGCGTGCTGAAAAGGAGTAGCCATGCACAGCTCCAGCTGGCCCTCAGGCACGGCGCCTGAGAAATGCTTCTGGGTTGGACAACCACAGGCGAACAAGGGTTCGCCCTCCCCGATGGTCAGAGTATTTTGGGGAGGGCAGGTTTGGGAGGTGGTGTCTGCAGCAGAAAGGCGGCCACATGCATGCGGGAAGCCGTTCTCACCGGTGGGCAAAGACAGGCATGTCTCATCCTAAACCTACAATTCATCTCACCCCAAAAGATGTGCCTGAAATTTGGTTCTCCCCCAACAACTATAAAGGCACGATAACCCTATGACTTTGTCATAGAAATCAGACAAAAGTTGCGTCAAAGAAAAGTCTGACTGGATCTCAAGGAAAAAGAAAAAAAAAAAAACCTTCACAGACACTGGCACAGGTTGCCCAGAGGGGCTGCAGGACCTCTGTCCTTAGAGGCCTTCAAAACTTGACCAGACATGGCCCTATTTTAATGTCAGTTAGGCCTGGTTTGAGCAGGGCGCTGGAGCAGATGACCTCAGCAGCCCCTTCCAACTGAAGTTATTTTATGTCTATGCTACAATGTGCTGAAAGTTACGTGGGCTGAACGCCAGCTCAGGGGAGAACAAGTCTGAGGTTTGCCTGAACAGACCATTGCAGCAACGACATTCGCTGCACTCTTGGCCGTGCGCATCACCACGTCCTGCACCCGGGATATGTCCTTTGAGGAACAGCACTCTGCCCTTCCAAGAGAAAGTCCTTGGCTTCCCCGATAACTTCGTTTCAAAACATGAGTTCAGATCAGTCTGGGGTTGAAGGACTTGAATCACGCCGGCCAAGGTCGGGAAGAGCCAGCAGGCAGCAGCGCTCATCGGGCGTATCTGCGTTAGGAGTGTTCGTAGCAACAGGGCTACGTGCTGGTGCAGCGTCAACACACGGAGCATGTCCACATCGCAACCCGGGCTGCTGCGCGCGGAGGGTCGTGTCAGCGCTCCAGCATGCGCGTAGTACAAACAGACACCGCTTTACATCGAGGTCTCCTTTCCCCCTCTGAGCTGTTGGGTCAGCGGGTGTCACTGTCCTGAGAGTGACTTGCCAGCATCTGTGTAGCAAAGGCTGTCCAAAAAATGATGTAGCCTTAGTTCATCTTCTCCCTTTTTAAGCCCAGACCATCCAAAAACCCAAAGCCGTAGCCTTCTGTGTATTTGTCATTTCAACCCATTAACAAGTATTTTTTTATTTAGGTCAGAAATCCAAAGATTCAGACCAGATGTTTGGGCTGGGCATGGAAGTAAGCAAGAGGAATGAAAGTCAGGCATTTCATTCCCTAGGACTCCCCCAAAATTCAGTCTTTGTGCTTTTCCTCCCTGAAAGACTCCATTCAAAAGTGTGTAAGCACTATGGAGAGTTGGTTTATTCTAGAAAACCAGGATTTCACTATTTTCTCCCCTATAAAAGGGGACCTGCTTTCCACAGCTAGTTTATTATTTATTATTACTGCTGTCTATTAGCACTTCTTCTCCTTTCTCCCTCTCTCCTTGGAAAAATCCAAGCATTTCCCACCACCTGTGCTGCTTTAATACCCCTTGGGGTTAGTAACTGGGTTGCGCCATCCCTCCGCACTCCTTTGCGTGGGACACGCCAGCCAGACTTGACTGCCCAGGGCACCAGTGAGTCAAAAATGTCCATGAAAATCTCCCCTCTTGTTAACCACGAGGACTCTGTGGTTCACTTAATACTCCACTTCCCAAACGTGTCATTTGCCATGTCTATTCTTAAGACACATTTTCAAAAGATGTCCTAGCCTTTCCCAGCTCCAAAGACATTCCCAGAAGGACTGATGTATTATTCTGAGATCCTGCATTTATCCACTCCAGAAAAGCCCATTGTTTGAGCCTTGTCTGGATGCATCTGCTGGGGCAACAACGCGCTGCATGTGCTGCTTCTCTATTTGCAGGGTTTAAGGAAAGGGGCTGTCTCCACAACACTGTTCCAGATGGACCTGGCCCATATCAAAACTGACCTCTGGTAGCAGGTGCCATACTTGCATGGTACATGAGAAATGCCTACATATAATTGCAGGGCTGCACTGCTTTGCTCCATCACTTTGCAGATGGGAATACAGCTGTCTGTGGAACTGTCTCCTTAGAAACCTCCCTATCCTAAAGGCATTTTTAAGACATTCAAGATAAGCCAAATCTCCTAGCAGTCTCACAATAAATAGCAGTTTTATCGAGGATGGGGGACAAAAAAGTTTAACTGCTGTTTCGTCAAGGAATCGCTGTCTCTCATTTGATATGCTCCTGATTTAATCCTGCAAAGACTGAAAATACATAGAGGACTTGAGATACGATCATTATTGTGGCTGGTTATTTTTGCTGGAAAGGGGTGTTGCTTTTTTCCAGTCTCGTCGACTTAACCAGTGGTTTCCAGAGAACAAAAGTCAGTGCTTTCTCTTGACCCTTTATAGCAAAATGCAACCTGAGATTTCAGAAACTTGCTGTCAGAAAGTTCTCATTACTTGGCTCTGCCCTCACTGCTGATGCTGCTGTGAGAAAATGCTGACAATTGTACAGTATTAGCTATTATTGCTTATACCACAGTCTCTAAGAGCCCTTTTTCCAGGGAAGTTATCTAATCCAGAGCAGTTGCTGCCATACAATGCCTGGGTTGTAGGTGCTATAATAAAAGCACTCCAGAGAGTCTTTTTGGGTGAATGTACAAATCCCATTGCTTCTGAAGCAAAAGCAAAGTCTAATCTTGTGAGGGTCCGTACAATTACAGTATTGTGAGACACCAATCTGAACGCTGTTTCTCCCTACCTGTTCACACAGCTAAAAGCCACAGACCATTTGCCTTTTTCTTTTTTTTATTTTTTTTTTGGGGGGGGTGGGGGGAAGTTGCAGTCTTTAGTCCTTCCTTCAGGAAGGGATTGAATTTCTTTTTACAGTCCAGAACAACATGCTCACTTATTCACTCTTCAAAAGCAATTATTATTTTAGCTTGGTTATTTTCCTATAAATGAGCCACAAAATATTGTGGGTGCAAAAATGCTCTTAAATAGAGAAACTGATAAAACTTGTTTAAGATTGCAGATCCCACACATTTTTAAATATCAGAAAACCGTCACACATCAATAAAAAACATTCAGCATCACTTTGTCAACCAGGAAGATTGGTCCTGTATTTGCGTTTAACCCCAAACCCTTATTTAATTCATTGCCACATCAGGGCACTCCAACACCGAAGGTATCTGCTGCTGCTGTCACACAGCCCAAGAACAAGGTATAGGAACTTCATTCCAACACACTTTCAGAGCCGTCACAGTACTGCAAAGCTTCATAAGTCAGGCCACAGTATTTTTTTTTTTATATATATATATTATATATATACATATATATATATATGTATTTTTTAAATTTCTTTTCTGGTTTCTGACTCTGTGTATTGCACCTGGTTGGTATTTTTGGCTCTTTTCCTTAGAAATTGAAAGCTAAAAGGTGTCTCATCCTTAATAGAAGGTGAGTGTCTCGTGGGAGAAACATGATTTCAAGAGCTTAGACTTTAATAAAAACATTACACCAAAGGTGCATCCTGGATATCTTTCTAATACAGATCATAGCTGATACATACATCTGTACTGATGTTGTCAGTAGTCTCATTAGCAAACTTCACAGCTGAGTATATCTAGAAACAATGTTTTGTGCAAGTTTAGACCAAAAATAGAGGTTGTTTTTCTTTTCCCTCCTTTTAAAAAGAAAAAGGAAAGGGATGTCTGTGAGGTCGATATGCAACATCTCAAAAGCGGGGACACACTTTCATCTAAACTTTCCCTTAGCCGAGCTTGCACCTCAGCCCTGCTGCGATTAGATTTTCATCAAGGAAAGAGAAAGTAAAACTTTGCACAAAAATGAAAGTGATCCATTTAACAATGTTTTGTCTAATGATTATCCCATGACAGCAAATAAAGTTAATAAGGGATACCAACATTCAAAGTCCTCTCTGTTTCAGGAATTGGGGATTACTCCATTTAAGCAATCAAATGGTTGGGAGACAGCATTGAACATGAGGAGATGAGATCTGCAGCAGACACCAGGAGAAACTAAAGAGATGTAGACTAGACATGGACAACCAGAGAACACCGATCTGCTATTGCTCCTTGTACTAGGAGCTAAGAGCACAAAAATAGATGTTGGATGGCCGACCAAGTGCTCCTCCGTACCAGGTAGCACCAAACTGTGGAATTTGTCACAGGATGCTGTGAAAGGCAAGGATGGAGATGAAATTAACCACACACCTGGAGGATGGGTCTGATGGCAACTGTTAAATGTGGGCAGCCAGATGCAGCCTCCACTTTGGGAAGTCCCTAAATTGTTGGCTGCTGGAAAGTGAGAAGATACTCTGGGAAAAGCAGCTCTGTGTCATCCCTCATGCATCTGCTGCTGGCCACAGTCAGTCAGGGATGCTGGGCTGCATGGTCTGTCAGTCCTCACTGATGACACGGGCAAGGACATTATAGATGAACAAAGTACTAAATTGCTTAATGCATACTGAGCAGAAAGCAACAGTTTAAGTGTTGCAACATCAGCATCACAGTATTTATCCTGCATAGGTTCGCAGTAACAGCCACCGCGAAAACATGACAGTGTTCACACTGAGAGGTAACGTGACTCCAGCAGTGTACGTGTTCTTTATCAAAAACCCCAATCTTTAAGAACATTGTGGTATTTTTTTTGTAGCACCTTGGCAACAGCTGTTAAGGGACAATTCAGCAGATGGTGTTCCAGTATCATGATTTAGTATTTTTATGCCAGGCACTTCATGAAGATGTATGTTTTCCAGCGGTGTCCCTGGCTGCCAAGGAATGCATGTTAGAGGTGCTGCTAGATTATAGGGGCAGGACCCTTTTTTTCCATCCTGTACTGGATGGGGGTAAGATGCATGGAGTTTTCACGACCAAAGCCACAAAAAATTGCAATGTGCAAAATTTCCCTTGCTTTCTGAAGTATTTTTTGTTTATTTTGGGGTTCTTGGGTTTGATGTGTGCAAGTATCACTCATTCTTCCTGATTAATTCAAATACCTGTCTTAAGTTTGCTTGAGAAAAGGAAAAGCATCCAGCCCTCCCAGTCGTGCAGAGAACTCTGCTGTAAACAAGAGATTGCAGACATGAGAGCTTTTTCTTCCTTAAGTTGATTGGCAACTGTTACGTGTATTTTCACAGCCCAAAATAACTTTTTTTTAAAAAAAGAAAGATGCATTTGTATGCTAAAGCAGCTAACATGGTGAAATGCAAACAGAGCTGTGGCATGGCTTGATTTTTACCTGAGGGCAGATTATGAGGAGCCACATTGAGATGAAATAAAAGCACGTCAGCCCAGCTGGAGTTTTTTGCTCCTGGCTAATCCCATGCTTCTCTCCTTGCCCTGAGCGCCTGCAGCGCAGGAGGCATCTCCATGTCTGCTGACTCCATGCTCCCAATTCAGTGCTCTGCTAGTACTCACCTCCACCTTCAAGGCCTGGTGTAGCTCCTCATGCTGGAGGATGCAAAAGAGCGGCACAAACACCAGCAAAAAAGCTGGATAAGGTCACTTTCCCCAGGCTTCACAGAAGCAGTCTCCAATTTCACGGGGCTTTCCAGGCAGCTGGCAATGGAAAGGCTTTGCATAGATGCATGGACTGGGAAACATGCCCGTGATTATCTCAAGATCTCCATCCCTGACAACCATTTGAGACAAGTACGGGCCCAACACTAGATCTCCCTTCGCCTATAAGATTCCATTTCATTTATTAATAATAATTAGTAGCATTATAAAATAGAAATTCCAGGAGAGAAAAAGAGAGTGCAAAAATGGGGCAAACGTCTCCCACTGTTCCACTGTTACATCCATGAGAACCAGGAGAGCAGAGATACCCAACACCAGCCCAGGCACTTCACCCCCTCATCCTGGGGAACATCCCCAAGGACAATGGAGGTTAGCTGGCATATTCCACTGCCCCATGCAATATCAACACCAAGAGCTCAGGGCACCAAAGCACTGAAGCAGTCCGGGGCTGGAGTAAATACACTGTTCAGCTATGACTTTTCCAACACTGTACTGGTATCCAACAGGACACATCAGAAAATGGTCTCACACACAGCCTTCCTGCATCCTAAATTTACCAGAGCATCCCGCAGCTCTAACTTTATCTTATCATAGGTTGGAGCCACTTTGGTTTTCTCCACATGCCCTGGCAACACAGCTACTGCCATGCCTTGGAAAGCACGAGTGCATTTATGGCACTTCAGAAGCAAACAGGAGTAACTGCCTTCTGAGTAAACAGGCTGTCCTGGCTCAGATCCTCTACACACACCCATCAAGTAAATGAGTAGCTGATGTTCATTAAGAACATCACTGAAGTTGATGCACCACTGTTCTTAACTGGATGCAAAGTTGAAGCCTGTGGAAATGGGGAGAAAAAATAGGGGACTTCTTCCTGTGCCACTTATGTGTGCCTGCATTTCAATCCTATTTCCACCTCACCCTGGTAGACATGAAGCACTTTTATTGCCACAGCTGGGTTGAAGCCCTTGTGAATGACAATTTTCAGTGATGAAGCCATTTAGCCATGGCTGTAGGGCATTGCTAAATACTTTTGTTCAGTCTCCAGCATGCTCTAATTATAGCAAGCTCCTTGTCTTATTCTTGAGCCGCATTTTGTGGGAAGTCCTAGGCAGAGACGTTTCTATTGTAGCCAAGACAACTAGGGCTGTGATCCCACTTGAAGGAAATTTCAAATATATCCCCAAATTCAAAGCAGCTCTATCTGGCTCCTGGCATACAACTAGTGTGGGTAATCTCCTCTATGCTGCCTCTGATCAAGGTGGCACGTGCAACAGCAGTGCAAACCAAGGGTATGCACAAGCACAGCAACCCTGATCCATCCTCAAGCTCTCCCAGCTGACTCTTACAGCCCACAGTGGCCTGCTTCTGTTGCTGGGAGAGCTTGCAACGATGAGAAAAGCTCTGAATCGGGCACATTCACCAGGGAAAGAGCAAACAGACTGCACAGAACACAGTAGGGAAGCACACAGGAGTTGACCACTGTCAAAAGGTCTTTCCAGGTTTAAAATCAACCACAATTTTTTGAGACTTTCATAGTCAGCTGCATTGTCCTGATCCCCATTCACTTTTCCCCAACCAAGTATTAAAGCTGCTTCCCTGACAATCAAAGGCCATTGCTCCCTGAAAGCAGGAAAATTTGCAGCAAACTGCAAGCTGCATTCACTCGTAGCTCTCACCTTCACTTTTGTTGTCTTCTGGTTTGGGGTTTTTGACAGCTTTTAAAGAAAGAAAAAAAAAAACATGAGAACCCCACACACATCAAGCCTCCCTTCTGACTGCTTTCACTTGTGGTTTTGTGAGCTTTTACAATCAGCTGTTGGAAATGCTTTAGACAAGAACATTAGAGAACTCTTTAACATCCTTTAGGAACATTTTTAAACAACCTTGTGGTATGCTTTGAGACTAGCCTGACAGCACTTAGAGGGCACCTTTGCCTCTAGGGCACCAGCTCACATCGAGAGTCAGGGAAATGCTTCTGAAGAGCTGTTTCTCACCGATGCTCGGCAGTCTCCCCAGAAGGTCAGCGGGTCTGTACCTCTGTCACTGAAAGCAAGTCACCAACAGCAAGAAAGGTGGCCCTAGAGGCAGGCAAGGCAGGAGGAGGGGAGCAGGAAGCTGGGCCAGCCCCTAGTAAAAGAGAATATGCATTTACAGCACAAGAGACTGAAGTCCATTTAAAAAAATAAATAAATAAAGCAGAGAGATTTGTTTTGGTATGGAAGTTCCCACCAATTCCCTCTCTCATGCTGATACAAAAGGTGCAAGCAATTTACCACTAAAGCAGCTTCAAGTTTTTCCATGCTGCCTCCCAAGGTAGAAAGATGCAACTCAGCAGGAACCAACTTCCAGATGTAATAGAGCTGATTTTGTGGCTCCTGAATGGCGTTGAACTTCTGGCTTATCTTCTCCTGTCTAACAAATAGGAAAAAAGAAGCTTTAACAGCTTCCCATGAGGAATGGGTTGCCACAGCCAGGGCAAACCCATGGTGCGGAGGGCACAGTGTTCCTGCAGTGACCAGTTTCACAGAGATCATGACTTTAAGCATTTATCTAACTGAATTGCAGATGTCTTTTCTGAAGGCTATCTGGTATCAAAGCTTTGATTAAAGCAGCAGCAGAGAGGCAAAACAGGCTTGTTCCCAGTAATAAAACTAATGGAAGGAAGAATGACCATTTACAGCAGCTCCTCAGGGAGCATAATGCAAGCAGACACTTTAAATGTGATTTTTTGGAGAGCTGAGAGGTCAGCACAAAAACCCAGCTTCCAGCTCCTGGAGACACAGAATATATGTTGTACCGGAGAGGAGCTGACAGTAATTTAAATAACTCACAAATAAATTCCTCTCCCTCCACCCCAAACTCCCTGACAAACATCAGAGATGCTTTCCTTTCTGATGGTCATGTATGTTTCCTCCTCTACTTTGTTTTTAAAAGGCTGACAAATTTTATCCTCCGCACTTTCATTATTCCCAAGATTCAGGTGGATTTGCCCTGAATTTGCACATGCCACATCTCCCCCTCACCATGTTTTCTGATGCTTTTAGAGCACAGAGTAGAGTGGGAACTGTAACAAAGCTCTTGCTCAGTCCATCCAAACTAGAAGGCTCTAAATTCAACTGGTAAGATTTTTTTTTCCCTGACCTGTAGCCACTTTCTCATGACAACTTGAACCACATCCACTGTGTCTTACCACATACCCATCGCGGAAAACCCACATGCATCCAATGGAGCTGAAGAATCAAACTTCAAGATGACCTAAAAGTTTGGCTTAGCTCAGGAACAAACTTTAGCTCAGGAACAAACTTTTAGAGAACTATTTTCCCTTTCCTTGGCTGGCCATTCCACTCTATCCAAATTCCCACTCTGATTCATTTTGGGGACTTGTCGCAATGTTCTTTCTGAACTTCACCTGTCGCCTCCAGATGACTCTCCCGTGGACATCTCCATGCACTACAACAACCCAGGACTTCGTTTTAGTGGAAGCCATCACTGTTTCACTCATTTTTCCTCCTGAACTGCTGTCCTTTTCCAATGTACTTACAATAACAGGAAGTCAGTTTATTCACGGCTTGGCTTTGAACTTCGTTGCTGAGCTTGGCCTTGCTCCTTTTGGAAATTGGGCCCTGATTCAGGAGGGCAGCTGCCAGTGCCTGCTGGAAACTCCCCACCATGGGATTTTCAAATACACCAGCTTTTGGCCTAGCTCAGCACATGTTAAGTGCAGGAGGAAGACTCCCACTTACTCATCACAGGAAAAGGATCAGGCCAGCGGCAAATGTTTTTCAGAGTATCCTCAAACAAATACTTAAAACTCTTCAGTTTGTTCCAGACTTCCCAGGAGCTCCCTCCAGCAGTCATCCTCTGTTTAGCTTCACACGTGAAGTTACGCCAGTCACTGACCACCAATGACTGGAATCGGGCTAATTTCCAGCTTAGATAAAGCTTTGGATTTGTAGCTCGTTTCAAGTTCATCTCAGCAGAAACCTCTCCAGAAAGGTAAAATACATAATCCCTATGGGAGAGGAGAAAAGCACGAAATAACTCAACATCCTTAAAATGTAAACTGTTCCTAAAGTATTCAAGATGCTTAACCAGAGGTTTCTTGAATGGTATAAGCTAAGCTAAACAAGCATGCCTTCACACTTGGCTAGTTTGAATACTGTCATTTCACCCTACAAAGAATGAGCAATAATTAAAATTTTTCATATTAATCTGAATACATTCACTGTAACTACAGAAACCAAGGGTGGTAATTCCCAAATTGCATTGCTGGCTTTTTTTCTTCTAGTTGAAAGATGTGAGGCTGCCTCCCAGGCATTGATTTATTCTGTAAGAATTAGGCAGAGGCATTCATCTCTAGGGCACCGCATTTACTCCACTGCTGCTGGGAGGTCTTGACTGGATACTCTAGACAGTCTTCAGACATGTGATGGAAGCATATTTCTCTTTCCCAAGTATTTACAGAGCCCTCAGAATTTGGATAATCTGGATTTGCCTTACGATTCTTTGTCAAAAATTATTGGTTTAAAGAAAAAAAAAGAAAGAAAGAAAGAAAGGCCACATGAGAAAAAAACCTGTGGTAATTTGCCTAGGTCAGTTCGTCGCAGTGCTGTTTAGAACAAAGCAAGTGTGCAGTTAAACGTCAACCGGAAGGTAAATGACAAACAATTTGAATACAGCCTGAAGAGTTACTGAATTGGAGATGTGCACAGAATAGAAAGTCTGCCATACAAAAAGGCAGATTACACTTAATTTTGTTCTCACTGTGGATGAAAACCTGAGCATTTCAGAATTCCTACAAAGAAAAGACGGGGGGATCACTCTTTACTATTGAAAAGATTTGATTTAAAGACCTCTGGAAAATGATTTGTTCTAGAACAAAAGCAAAAATCGAAACAATTCATTCCAGAAGCATTACAACATGACAAACTGAAAAGGCAAATCTTTGTTTTGGTCTCAAGTGAGATCTTAGTCAATTTGAGTCAACTGCACAGAGAGAAGCTTCAGTTTTGATAGAGCGATCTCTGAGGCAGTCTTAGTGACAAAGCTTCTCTGCTTAGCTTTAAGCAAATAATAAACAAGCTCCATAGCTTTAAAAAAAATTGAAATAAAAAAAATTGAAATAATTCTGCACCAAATAATAGATGAGCAATTTGCTAATATTGAAGCACACTGTATTAAAATCATCAACATATTACCTAATCTAAAACCTTAAAACTTCCAGGCACTGTATTAAAAAACAGTAAAAAAAAAATCCCAGATGTGGAACATGCTCAGGCTATTCTTCAAACAAAGTAAAAAAGAATAAACCCAGAGATCAAATTTTATGACAAAAAAAGAATCTGTGCAAATTTTGGTAAGTAAAGTAGGTGAAAAAGCATATCAGCATGATAAGGTTGACTTTTTAATACACTGGGCCTGGAAGTACTACAGAGGCATTCACAATATAAAGGCAACTGAAGACAATTAAGCCATTTTAAAAAGCACCAAAATTAGCATTTCTTTTGTCAGATAATTCAAGTGCTGTTCTGTTACAAAGGCTATCATGAATTTCTAATTTTAGCTTAATCCATCAAAAAGCATCGAGCATTTCTCTTGTTTCCTCATTAAGAATATCTTTAAATTATATACTAAAATATTGACAACACAAACTACAAATTAATTCCACATTAAGTTCACATTCCCACAGAGACATACTCATCCATTTACTTTGATTATACTAATCCCAATAAAGGTAATGCAGCTGCTTGTGCTGTAATACAGCTAAGCAGCACCTAGAACTGTTGCATGATCAGAACCCAAAAGCAAGAATTCGGCTATAAATCACACAAACGAGGTTAGTCTTTCTGTCTCTAAACTCTCAGCATCCCAGTTTCCCCTGCTACACCTGATTATTCTCAATAATGTGAAGCTCCACAAGCACCTTATTTCATTTTCATTATACAGAGGAAGTCATCAAATAAAAGACCTTATAAAAACATTGTAATTAACCCTCACATTAAGCCAAATCCACTCTTGCATTCGAGTCTTAAGACATGCAGTTTCCTCAAGGTAAAAGTACTGTCCTGCTACTCTATTAGAGGAATGATCATTTTCTCTCATAATTCTGAGCACTGAATAGGGCTCATATCCTTTCATATCCACTGTAAAAGAGCAAATTCCTTTGTTGCCCCAGTTGCAGGCTATGAATCATGCTGCATCTATATTCTTTCACAGGCAGATTTGTATGTTTACACTCACTGAAGTTTTTAACCCTCTCGTTATTAAGCAGAGAAACATTTTTGCAATCTGAAATGAAACAATCGGGGAAACAATTTTATCTTGGTACTGAACTGAAAAGAACCTCTCAACAATTTCACAAGGCAGAATTAACACCACGCCCAAGTTTACACAATTTGAACCCACAAAAGTGAAATAATCAGAGATAAGAGCTGCAGGTGTAAAAGTGAGAAATTCTTAGACATCTAGAATTCAGCCCGGTCTAATCACGAAAAGCTGTAACGAGAACATGGTGTTAAGACCAACCAGTTAAGGAAGCTGTAACACCCTCAGCATTTGTCACACCAAATTAAGCGGTTTGGAGCTGCTGCCCAGCACAGGACTCTCCATGCCCAAAGGTGCAGTCTGTCACCAGGAAACAACTGTTGCACAAGGCTCACACCTTTGCTGCTGACCATACAACAGAGGCCTGTGCTTTTGCTTAACTGTTTCTAGAGGTATAGAAGGCACCCAGCATTCCTGAAGTTTCAACATTGTACAGGATTGGATCAAAACAAGCAGCTTTGCTCCAAGGCTCAGGCCCCCGACATTTCCCCTTCCCCCCTTCATTAGACTTTACATTTGCTGTGTTTCCAAGAAACTGTGGAAAGTAGTAGCTACATTTTTAGCACATTTTATAAGTCTTTGCAACTTTTACAAAGTTCAGAGGTCAACAAAGACCAACATGCACAGAAACCTATGCTTTCTAACCTTACTAATCAGGCAAAACTGAATTGCAACATGTTGAAGTTATTGCAGTTAACATTATTACACTATACAAACAGTGATTTATCAACATTGTATGCTTTATTGAAAGTTGACAAGTGCAACAGTTAAATACATTGACGTGTTACAACTGTTTAGAGAACATGCACAAAAACATATGCATACTACTATACAGATCATATGCAAAAATCCATACTGGGAAATCCAATTTTTTTTTATTCTTTGCTAGCAAGGTCTGATAATTTTTGGAGTGGTTTTTCCTGTCTTAAACCAAACTACAATGAACAAAGATTTACTTCAAGATAATCAGCAGCCAGGGAAATTCAGAAGTTACACAAACAGCATAAATCTGCCAAATTCTGAACAGTTGCGTAGGTGCATTCTTATTTATGTAGCATAAAAAAAAGAAAAAGACTTTCCAAACTTCTTCAGATCAGCCAATGAAACAACTAAACTTCAATCTGTACAACCTAAATAGTTACAGTTTTCTATTTTACAAAGTAATTACACTAAATACACAAATATACAGTAGGCAAATAACCTTCATTGTAATTATCCTATGACCCAACTGTATGTCACCTACCTGCTTTCTATATATAATACAGCTTTATGCACCTGTCCACTGCTTCAGAAAACGGTGCAAATATATTTGCACTTAAGGTTTCAGGTGACAATCAAGTGTTAAACACTGAATTTACCTTTTTCCCTCTTCCTCTTTGATCCTATGCACCAGTCCTCACTTCGGAACCCCAGTGCACTATGGGGGATTGAGCCATCACTTTTTACTCCAGTCTATTCACGTTTCCATGCTTGAAAAGCACTTGTGTCAGTTACATCACTGGATGAGTGGAAGATTTAAAAACAAAAAAAATTCAGACATGCAGCTCCATTTCTCAGCCATTTGCAGAAGCTGCTCAAGTCCCCAGTGTACTTGTGCTAATTCGCTGGAAGAAGTTTATTTATTTTATTAAATCAACCTAAGAACAAAGACTCCTTCAAGCCAGAGGGAAGGGAGGGTAAAGAGAGACAGATGAGTGGATAATACTGAGGATTAAAAAAAAAAAAAAAAAAAAAAAAAAAAAAAAAAGGAAAAAAGAAAACCTCTCATGGTGATGTATGCAGGGCACGGAGTCCTCAGTCTGGGTTGCAGCGTGCATTGAAATGGATGAAGGTGGCTGTGGCAGATTCCCGCTAGTCCTTCTCACTCCGGGTGCTCCCGAGCACCGCGACCACGACGGCAGCGACGCCGGGGACTACACGGAGGGCCCCGACCCCTGTGACGCCGGCTGGGCGGGCTGTTGCGCAGTCCCTTGTGACTGGGAAGAGGAAGGTGGGGAACCAGTCTGCAGCTGCGCCTGGAACTGGGCGAGCTGCTCGGGGCTGGCGAGCGTCTTTAGCAGCGTGTTCTCCTGCTCCAGCTGGGAGTTCTTCTCTATCAGCTCCTTGATCTGCTCTTTGAGGACCTCCACCTCCTCCCGCACCGCGTACATCAGGTGGCTCTTCACCAGATCCTGAAACGCACGGGGGGACAAGCGTGTTAGCGAAGGAGACAGGCGCAGGGCCGGACCCCGAGCAGAGTCCCCCGCGCCCCCGCCCCGCGGCAGCCGCCTACACGTGCGACTCCCGCGCCCGCCGGGCCCCGCCCCGGCCCCGCCCCCTGGCCGCCGGGCCCCGCCCCCCGCGCACCGGCTGCAGCCAGTTCTCAGCGCAGGTTGCCGCATTTCCCTCCCTCCCGCCGGCCGGCCGCGTCCGCGGGTGACGTCAGAGAGCCGGGCCGACCGCCCCCGGCGCGGCTCCGCCAATGAGCGGCCGCGCTATTTATAGCCGGGAGTTAAAGGTTCGGAGTTTGCCTAGCAACAGCGGGCAGAGGCTCCCGTGAGAGCGGCTCCCGGCACCGCTCCAGCAACAAAGAGCGGCCGGGCGGAAATGGGCACCGGGCGCCGCCGGCCCGGCCGCCGCCGCTCCCCCGCGCTGCCGGAGCCCCGCTCGCTGCCGCGGCAGGGCAGAGCGGCCCAGGACGCCCCTGCCGGAGCGAGCAGCCCCGCTGAGATGCTCCCATTTGGCGGAGGTCGCCGCGAGCGGGATGCGTTAGCGGAAGAAGCGGTGAATCAAAAATAAAATAAAAATAAAAATAAATAAAAAGCGCACCTCAAAACACGCCCCCTAAAAAAAAAGCAGCGCCGATTTCCCATCCTGCCCCTCCCCCGCCGCACGGAGCCAGGATCAGTCGTGTGGGAAAGGCAGGAGGCGATGCCGTCATTGCCCGCTACGGCAGCGGCGGGGCAGCGTGCGCATCCCCCTCGCAGGGAGCCTCTTCTCAGTAAAGCACACACAAAACCCCCCAAATTGAACCCATGCCCCCCCGAGCCCCCTCGCTATGAAACGCGTGCATGCAAGGGTTAACCATCGCCCGCCGCATCCCGATATTGTTTACAGCTCTCGCCACGAGCAGGGCTTCACGCCGCTATCGGTACGTACCATCGCTTGCTCGATTTTGTTGTCGATAGCTACCACGCTCGCACCGGAGGAGCTGGAAGAAAGAAAGAAAGAAAGAGAAAAAAACCACACACATTAGCAGCGGCTGAATTATTTAGGAGACAAGAGACGCGGATATCGGCAGCCAGTTGGCTGCGAAAGTCATCCTGGCGCTGCGGCCGCCGCTCGCCTCGCCGAGATGCTCCAATGCAGCAGCGCAACCTGTGAAACCGCCCCGCGCCCCCTGCCCGCCGCCGGACCGCGCATCCGGACGTCTTCCCCCAACGAGACCGCAAAGACGGAGCCCAACGACCCCCTGCGGCGGGCGCGGCGCGGGGGGCAGCGGCGCGCAGCCCCCGCGCAGCCGGACAAAGGAGCCGGCCCGGCCGCCACCTGCCTCCCGCCGCCCCCCGCACAGCGGCCATTTACCTGCTGTCGAGCCTCAGGGAGGAGCTGTCGGTGCCCAGCAAGGACGACAGGAAGGAAATGGAGAAATGCCTTAGTTGATAAACTCCTAGATCCATTGCCACTGGTCTACAACATCGGGCATTCATGCAACCGCGGACAGAAGCGCAACCCGCAGAAACAAATCTCTCTCTAAAATATATACGTGTGTGTGTGTGCGCGTATCGGGGGGGTCGGCGGCGGCGCTAGGCTGCGCGGGGCGGGCGGCGGGCGGCAGCGGGGCTCTGCGGCGGCACCATCGGGGCGGCGGCGGCGGCGCCGGGAGGCTCCGGGTCAGCGCTCCGCCGCGCCGCACAAAACCCGGCCATCCCGGCCCCCCGCATAAGTTATGCGCCGCCGCCGCCGCCCATTGGCTGCGCCGCCGCTCGCGGCCACGCCCCCAACGCATCTTATTAGGAGGCGCGCTTCCCCCCCCCCCCCCCCGCACGCACATCCATACGGAGCGGCGCAGCCCCCCCGCGACCCCCCCCCGCGCGGGGCGGCCCGACACGCGTGGCCGTGGGGGGGGGGGGGGCACGGCCGCGACGGCCTCCCCCCGTCCCTGCTCGTGGTGGCGGTGTGGGGGGGAGGGCGGGCACAGCGCTTCGCAACGCCGGTTTGCACCCCCCAAGAAAAAAAATAATTAAAAAAAAATAATAATAAAATAAGGGGGGGAAAAGCGCTCCACGGCAGCGGGGCAGGCGGAGGCGCGCGGTGCGGCGCGGGGCCGGCGGTGGCCTCGCCGACACCGCCACCTGTCGGCGCAGCGGGCCCAAGCGGCGGCCGGGTCCCGGCCCCGGCCCCGTCTCCGCCCGCGCAGGAGCCACCTGCAGCGGCACATTTTAGCACCGGAGAACGAAGACACCCCCGTGCGTTGGATAACGCGCTGTGCTTAATCCGCAAAGCAAAGCAGACCCGAGATGTTCACGCACACAGCGAGGCAGATGACACAAAACTCTGAAATCTCACAGGCTCGCTGGGCCTCCGAGGACCCACGATAATCCTTTCTACGGGCAAAAACGGACTTCCGCCCCGGAGCCCACAAAGCCGTTGGTGAAGACACTCAGCTATCAGACCGCTCAGAAAATGCGGACACAGCACAAACCCGCAAACTTTGAGCAAGCTGCTCACCATCCTCACACAGCAGCACTGGAAATCACTCATTTGCAGATCACACCACAGCATCCATGGTTTTAAAAGGCATGACACACGTGAATTACCAAGGAAAAGTTATTTTCCAACTTGACAGCAATATATTCCTCAATAGACGCTACGGCTCTACTATCTGCATGGAGGAACATGGTCACTCTTGTCACAGCGATTCAAGGCAAGGAGCCTCTTTCCACCGGTAACTGTTTAGGAATAGGCTGAATTTGAACACCGCACAGTACTTTCATAAAAAACAACCAATCTCTAAAAACACCATTTCTAGGCCTGCACTTTCACTTTATTCCATGTCTTTAAGCCAAAGCCCCAGACCTCCTTGACTCTCCACAGCCAACCTGAGCGCTGGAAGTCACACGCACATCACAGGTGCTGCTCTCACAGGAGCAGGGAGGCCGGGAGGTGGGAAATAATCATCTCAGAGCTAAATTTAGCATTTGCGTATCTACATCATCCTTCTTAGCTTGTTTTTTTTTTCCTGTTGTCCTAGTCTACTATTCTTTCATTCAATAATGCCAGCTCAGTAGTACAAACAAATTAATCCTATTCACAAGAGAGGTCACATTTAAGGATGACGAGTATCACATACATGTTTTTCCAGCGTGCCCCAGAAGGGCACGGCTCTCCTCTCACCCTCTGGGCTACCTGGGGGAGCTGCACACAATACAATACAATACAAATGGGCTGAAAATTAAAGGAAGTTTTCAAAAAACTTGCTTGTTTTGAATTGCAAATTTAGTAGCAAGTAAATCAGTGATGAAGCAGACCCTTTTATACTCAGCGACAAAAAGCGCATCACCTGTATTTGGAATCTGTATCAACTTCTGCCCTAGACTTGATCTAAATTAAGCCTTTTATGAAGGGCCCTGAAAGTCAGTAATCTCCCCAATGACTCTTCACCGCAGCAGTAGCTCAGGACAGTGGAGTTAAAATTGCAGCTGGGCATGAGCCAGGGGAAATCTCGATCCCCTGAAGCTCTGAATCGGAGAGAAGATTAGGCAGCAAACAGGGAGAAGACCCATCTCTCCTCTCATTAGATCCTTATAAAACAACTCACTCAAACATGGCAAAGTTATAAAACCCACGTGCATGGACAGACACACACTTGAAATGCCCGCTTTGCTCTTGCGGGATAGGAACAGACATTGGTCTCAGACTACGCCCCAAAAATAAATCCATGGACATGTTGTAGGATGACTGTTGTTTGCTCCCATAACAATCGAAAATCATGAAACTATGAAATGTCAATATTCCACTTCTGACAGAAAGATGCTACGACTCACAGACTAAATCAACAATATTGCCCTCATGTAATCTACATTAATAATGAATAAGAGATACAGACTCGATCCTAAATCGAATTCCCACTAAACTCATTAAGCATCTTCCATTAACTTCAGTGGGCTTTTAGCAAATTCCTTCATTTATTTTTAGATGCCTACAAGCCTGAGCTGTAATTCAACAGAAAGCTGTCCACTCCATAACTAGGACTGCACATTAATACGAACGCTCTGCTTTGCCCACCCTACAAAGAAAACCAGAAGTGTACCTTTATGTCTGAAAAACAAGCAGCCTTGGACCACTGAGCCTTCAGATCCTCTAGAAAATAAAACCCATCCTTTTACCCCCAAAATCTCAGGGGGTGGCACTCTGTTTCCAGTGAGCTTGCTACCAGTAGTCTCCCCTGAGGTTCTCGCTTCAACATGCCTTCACCTGCCTGACAAGGACAGGGAGGCAACATCACATTTAAAGTCTGGGGTTTTGCTGTTGCTTTGGGTTTTAATACTATTTATGGAATAAGACAGTTTATATTACAGCTAATGACAACGCTCCTTCAAACTCCCTTTCCCCTTTCTTACTCAGAGTTGTCTCCCCTCTTGCCTCCTCCACACCACAACATTCAAAATGGGCTTCACTTTTTTTAGACCATGTAGCTTTGAGTCACTAATTCTCCCCTACAGCACTAGGAGGGAGTCCAGGCATGACTATGGCGTTACTCAAAGCAAAGCCCGCAAACAGTCCCTGTAACAGAGCTCTTTCACACCTTGTTAGACATGATATCTTCCTGCGAAAGACTACAATTTTACATACATGGTGGCAGAAATGTGAAGGCTGCCCCTACGCATTCAGCAGGGTCCTTGTTCATGTGAAGCTGCTTCGGGTCTGCACCACAGTGGCCTAATTCATACCTGTGTCAGCCCTGAACTGCCGTGAGTGATGTCTCGCCAGAGTCCACTCGCACGTGGTATCGCACATTTAGAAAGTGCGTGTGTTTATGGAGCACCAGAGGTGATTACAAAATGCATAAAGTAATACAAAAAGACTAAAGACAGGTTACTGAGAAATGAGCACAGGAAATTACAACACAGTGCTAAACAAGCAGCTCACGCACACGCTTTGATCTTCAGAGATAAATTAAGTTGAAACATATACCATAACTAAAGACTTTGAGTAAGCTTTACCTTTTGAAGGGTTTTAGTTCTTAAATGCTCTTTCTCCTATCAAATAATTTCCTCTTGTCTCAATTTAATGATGCTAAGCACTTTAGAAAGTGCTTCTCAAGTGCATAACAAGGTGAACTGCAGCGCAGAATCATTTAGTCCATACGCAAGTCTGTGGTTTGGCATATTTCTATGCGTTTTAAAAAAATATCCTTCACTTTTTAATTTATTTTTCAAGTACCTTGTCAATGTATGTTCCCTCTACATGCCAGCATTAAAAACCCTAGACAAGCATCTCCCGAACTGGAACTACATCTTATCTTTTGACTATGTTACAAAGAGACCACACTAGAAACTGTAACACAAAACAGTAATTTCTGCCACAGCACACTTTAATCTTGCACTATATAGACAGGCTCAGATTCAACAGATTTCAGCTACACATTTTCAACTATAAAATGTAAGACTGAAGAGGTTAAACTACAACAAATTCGTTAATTGCCCAAGAATCAACAAAAGTGACTGGATTCCACAAAACACCTGGTTTTACACCTCACTTGGAATCTAAGAAATGGTTAATAAAATGACAAAACATTATGCTGCCCTAAAATTCATAAATTCGAAGTTATTTGCATACTGACAGCAATCTCCATAGTATCAAACTTCTAGAAAAAAGCTAAAAAGTAAAAATCTAAAGGAGAAATGCTGGCTGAAGTTGAAATCAAGGGATAAAACCATTATTTAGATAGGTAGTGATTCTTTCCTCATCTCAATAAAGATACAAGATAGACTGAAGAAACCGCCTAAGGAGTTTTTCCCCTCCTACAGCAAACCAAAATTCTCCTATAGACTAAGGATCAAGACAGATCACATTCCGATAGTCTGATAAACACCCCAGAATCCCTGTCAGCTTCCTTTTCAACCCCAAAATGTATAGGTACCATCTTGATTTAAGGACACCAAGCCAATGAGAACTTACTGCTCAGCTCCAAAGGTCAATACGCATTTTATTTCCTGTGTGAATGCCGCAGATCCCAGTGTAGGTACCTCTGCTTAACTGAGAGAAATATCTGGTACTGAGAGGTTCTTACCAGTTTTCTTAATTGTGTGCTTTTCCTCCCTAGTAATAAAGTTACTTGCATCTATAATTTGGCTTGGTAGGAATTGATTTCTAAATTTATGAAAAAGCAGAGAAAAATGGAAAGCTATGCAAAACGCACTTCTAGTGAAATGAAGGGCTATATTTGTAAATCTATTTTTGCCAGATGCACAAACAGAACTAAATATTCAGAAGAAAGAACACATACACCCTACCAGGCTCTAGAAATAACTCAACAGTATCTCTAATCGTAATACATACAGCAGCAGCATGCTGTGCATTCGGCACAGGGGACAGAAGGAGGCATTTAAAAGCAAGAAGATAACCATGTAAGATCAAAAGAAAAACACGGAGTTCTCACTGGCTCCTCTGGGGATATCCTCTTTCTCCTTTAGAAGGAACTGTAATTGCTAAGTCAACCTCAGTTGCTTTAATGAGAGAATTATAATGATTCTACCAAACAATGAAGACAAAATAAAACTTAAGGTCGGTATCAAGTACCTGGATACAGGCTAACAGACAGGATCCACTCCTTATCTGGCTAGGAGCACTCTGCAAGGAAATACGAGCCATCTTAAAACAATCTTGATGTTCGAAGAGGGACCTCTGGCATCTCTTTTCCTGGGATCATCCACAGGTGACTATCTAGCAATACAGTTGGGATTAGAGAACCTGGTCTGTGAGTATCAGTTGGGTTATTTCAGAGCCTCCTCACAGCGTCAAGTAAGGTTTATGATAACTCAGCATCTGGATGCAATTCCAGGACTACATCACCTTAATTTAAAAACTTATACATTTGGAGTAACACCTAGTTTGGAAATCACAGGCTTCCCTAACTTCATATCCAAGCTTAAAATGAAAAAGTGTAAAATATTTGGCTTTAATAAAAAGTAAAAGCCCTCCTTAGTACCCTCTAAACCACCCTTGACCAAGCACTGCAAGTGAGAAAGGATCCAACAACTATGTTAGTATCCTAGTATCCTAGTAGTATGAGACATCTGAATCAGTTGGGAACCAGTTTTCTTGCTTTTGGAAAGCTGTACACAACTTCACTCTGTACTGTTGCTATCGCCAAGATGGCAGGAGAGTAAAGTGTCGAGAAGAGTGCCATAAAGTAGCAGACGTAGGAAATACTGGCAAAATGTTACTTTAAGTTTCACAACACCAAGCATGGAGCTGAAATTTGTTTTTCCATTCTGTGAAACTTTAAATCATTTTAGATTTCACTTATAAAATGAACATTCAGCTCCACGGTTTTATCTGTAGCTTTAACGTGCACTGCTTTTCTTGAAGCCAAGGAGAATATCTCAGAGTAAAAACCACTTGCACTAAAATCTAATCCCACTTGCTCTCCTGACTCCACAACAGCGGATTTTCTGACTATGCACTCCAAAATTAAATGGAGAGGAGAGGAAAGAAAGTCACTGGAGCATTTCTAGTTACACCTATCATAACAAAAGAAATAGAGCAAGTATAGGAAGTGGTTTGGCACAGTGACACGATATGCATTTGGAAAGCTTAAGTTCTCTATATTAAACAGCATCTCTGATCCACAGAGGGCCAACAGGCCCAAACGGACCAGCTAGGAGGGACTCTGGGACAACGGCATGCACACACATCAGCTTGCATAGCACACAGTGGGATTGCTTCCTCAAATGAAAATATCAAAAGGCTTAAGCTGTAACTGAGAAGGGTCTTTTTTTTTTTTTTTTTTTTTTTTTTCCCTTTTAAACTCTTACTATCTTCTGAGGATTTCCTGAAAAGTCACACGGCTGTAACCACCATGTAGTGGGAGCACTACATCTTGCTGCGTGGTGCTAATTGCAGAAGGGGAGGGGTGGAAGTGCTGGACCTTAAGTCCTTCCATTTCCCCTGTCCTCAGCCCCCTGTAAAGTCTAGGCCTGCCATGCATTTTTTACTGCTAATCCCTTCCTTCCTCTTTTCCCTACCTCCTCCCCTTTTTCTAATCGTTCCCTGTGAAACTACATTGGAAATCTTGAATCAGCTAACAATTTATTCACACACTCTAAACAGAGAACTATTGGTTTGGGATAACAGCTGGCCTGCTCTTCTAACTGAAGATTGTTTTTCCTTTGATGGCCACTCTTCAACACTTGAAGTTAAGCCTACATTTCACACAGGAGTATGTCGCATCAGAAGCCAAATCGACGCAGCTAGGAGGGAACAAAGCCAACCCCCCCTGCAGTTAAACAGCATCATCCTATGGTCTTCAGGAAGCTCTGAAGGAGGTTCCCTACTCCAGCTTCCCCAGAAATGACTGAAAATAGTCAAGGACAGTCAAAGGAAAAATAAATAAATAAATGGGGGGGGGGGGGGGGGAAAGACCATAAGATCACAGTACCACAAGGGAGCATGGGGGATGTGGAATCCAATCTTCCAGGAAGGGCGATGAAGGTAAACCATTGCTCTGCTTATGAGACAGCAGATCACTTATTACCACTGTGCTGTGCAGAACCATTTTAAAGGTCATCCTACTAAATAATATCAACCCCCCATCACCACCAGTCACTCACATATGTACTAGAATAAAGAAGACCGAACTCAGAGGTTTGTATTTATGGTAAATTAACTTTGGCCTCACAATGGTACAGATACCAGTTAAAACTTTTCCTGCAACTTGCACATATATAAACACCTCTCTTCTGCGCAGATGCTCTGAGGACAGTAAGGTGTGAGGTTAAGTGCCACCTTCCTTCCTCAGTGGAGATGCTAATTTGGTAGACATCTCTCCTTTATCCAGTTCTCTATGACACTCCTACAATTTTGGGATCTTTGTGACCACTGGCAAATGACTGTTAGACACCACCAATAAACAACTAGCTCGATCTCCTAAAGATATGCTTTGTTGGAAGGAAAAAAAAAAAAAAAAAAGGTACATTCAGAGTTGAAAACGATCCTTAATGGAGAAGTGTTATTTTAGACTCTTCTCTGCGATTTCCTCTTATCCTCCTTGCAAATACTTCATTAGGAAAAACTAACACAGAACACTCATTTAAAACAGGTCTTCATTTCTTTAAAGTCCTAAGCTCAGGCACACGTGCTCCAAACGCAGGACGCACCTCAGGAGCAGTAAGCCACGCCAGAGCAGGCACTGGCTAGTTGCTGTGAAGTTCCCAGACATTATGAAGATGAAATTCCTTTAACTCATGTTTCACAACATGCCCTGAACTGCGCGGCAAGAGCTTACCAGTTCAGTGAGATGCACATGCTAATGCACCACTGTGGTTCCTCCAAAGCAAGGAGACGCCAGTTTCCACTGAGCCTACAGAAACGTGTTCACCTCCTTCCCCTTGGTGGGCCACAAAATTTCAAAGCCCTATCACCGCCTTTGAAAAAGTTTTAATGAAAATCCTTCAAATTAACTCTATCTCCTGACTCTAATGCATGCCCAAGTTTATAATGGCATGTTTTTTAACTGCTGAGTGCTCAGGGCACACTAATTTTTATTCATATTTTCAAAATTTCTTTTAAAAATTGAGAAAATTCGAGACCTGCTCTTCCATCCAAGCAAAAGTACACTTAAACAGGCCAAATTCAGTCTAATATATTTAAAGTTATTTTTATACCTGAACGGAAATTGTCATTGCTAGGAAACAAAGACCAGGTAGCGCCACTCAGCCAGGGAGTTTGGGGGGAATTTCCAGAAGCCTGGTTTACCACATCCATTGTGCAGCACAGAGCACCCCAACGTCTTGCTGCTTTTATCCAGGCATTTGCTGACTGATGCCTTTTTCCTGCTCAGCCAGTGCTTTTGTTTTTCCTCCCTGTGGAAAGGAGGGTATGAGGGGAAGCTGCTACATGCCTGGGCTTCAGCTCAGTAGGTGTTGAGAAACAGGTGGGTACAGCAACACTCGAGCAGGAAAGCACTCCCAGGTTTCTTAATCTGGGCACAGCTTAAGTGATTTAAGGACACAAATCCCGCTGACTCACAATTGCAAAAATCCCAATGGAGCATCTCCCGTTTAAAACATTTACAATTTCTTCACATGAGGAAGAAACTGTAATGCAGTACTGATTTGAAATAGAATGCAAAACACTTGGTGCAGTTTAAGACTATAAAATGAGGAGTGCTGAAAGAATTACCTAAAGACATCCATATAGAGATATATATAAATATTTTAAGACCTGACTTCCCTTTTTGTTTTGGCTTTAAAAGACATATTACCCACTTTAACACAACACTTCTTCCTTCAGTCCTGCCACGCTGCACACCAAAGAGCAGTCAGAGCAGAGATATGCCAGCGCAGCAAATTTTGAACATGTCCCCAGAGCACCTTCTAGTCCAGAGACTGCAGATGGCCGGCACAGGTCCACCCCAGCTAGAGAAAGCCCGTATCCCAAAGTCCTTGATCTCCTCCAAGCAGCATTCAGCCCTCTCTAGCACTCCACTCCTATGACTGAAGGAGCCTTGGGCAGCAAAGCGTACTGGCTCAGAGGGTCCTAATTTCCCACAGCACCAGATCTCCTTGCTTACAAACGGCAGGTAGTCTGAGATGGCAGCATCTGGGGTGGCCATGCTGGGCAGACAGCACTGACATTTAGCTACCCTTGAGCCAGGCACTCCACGAACAGCAGAAGATATACCCTTAATCTTTTAATACACTGTAATCTTTCCTTCGCAAGTTATGTATTATTTCATTTCTGTTCAATGTCTGGGTAATCATCTTTACAGCAGGCAGAGCTGGCTAAATTTATGAATGGCGCCCTGTTCATGAAGTAGTCTGAACCATTCCCTTATACTGCTGGTGCCTGTTTTTTGATGGATATCCACCTAAAGTGAGTCTCATCAGCTGTTCCAGGAGCCTTTCGTACACCATAAAGTTTGAATTTGCATAGTACATACTGGGTCAGTCACACAACACTTCTTGAAAACTATCATCTCATCCTCCAGAAACTGCTGCCTATAAGAAAACACTTTGAGCCTTTATGGCAAAAAAACAATAACAACACAAAAAACCCCATACACAAAAAACCCACCACACTCCAGCCAGAAGTCCCAGATGAGTAACTCGTTTAGTAACGCATGGGAGTCCAAAACAGCTCCCAGGGATGTTTCCTCATTCCCCAGTGGGGTGGTTAGCTCGGGCGCCCGGTAACAGCTACCCTCAGCATCCCTGCGGCGAGCAGCTACACTCCTGTCAAACCAAAAACACCAGAAAAATCTCTGCAACAATACACCATTTAAAGCACCTCCTGCAGCTTCGCCAGGGGCACAGGATCACAGTGCAGGGCCACATCTCCTCTTCCAAAAACAGCCGTGGGCGACCTCCCACCTGCGGAGGCAGCAGGCTCTCCATGCTAGGTGCCGGCCAGGGGAATTCCTCATCGACTCTTCCCAGCGCCAACTGCCCGAGGCCTAGGGCAGGGAGCCAGTATCAGCAGCCAGTGGCTCAAATACAAGCAATCATGACAGCTATAAACAAAAACATTCGTAAGGGAACATTTACGTCGCATGGCCGCACCGGTGCTACCGAGATGGGCCCCGGTGTTAAGTGCGTTTGCCCAAACCTGTTTCTCAGCCCCATTTCGGAAGGCCTTGGCATTTCAAAACAAGCTGTTGGGAAAATGAAGTAGGGGAGAAAAGAACCATAAAACCAATTCAGAGCTTGGGAGGGAAATTACTTGGACTGAAAAACGTCAGGCTCACGAGGTTCACCAAATTTCTGGTTTCCGATTTAACTAGAGTGAACAATTGCCTTTAAATGGAGAAAATGCTAGGTTTAAGTGGCTCTCAGACTTTGTTTTCATTTCCTGTATTAGAGTGTATCTACTTATTATTTGTCTAATGGTTAATTGAAATCTGCCCCCTCCAAAAAAGTCACTAAGGAGGACTAGCCCATAAAAACAGTGGATTTTCCAGCTCTTGGTGTCTTCAAAAAGACACCGGATGCCCTTCCCTAAGGCATCCTTTAACAAGCCTGAGTAACTGGACTCAGAATAGGGATAAACTAAATATAATTGCCCAAGACAAAGTAGTATTTTTCCTTGCCTTCAGTACCACTTGTGTATTTTAACCAACTACAACCCGCTTTAGCCATGCCAGGAGCTGGCACTTGCACCCAGCGCAGCCTTAACCAACAGCACGTGCCGCCTTTCAGAAGCAAATCCTGGACACCAGACCTCAGGCGAACGCAGCTGCCCATCTGCCATCTTGACTACAGGAGAAGCAGTAGGAGCTCAGGCACACCCATGCAAGCACCATCTCCAGCTGCCTAGTGCTGGGTGGGTCCCCACAGCGCACAGGTATTTTTCAGATCACTTTTCCAAGGCACCATGGAGGAGCCCAAGTAAACTAGGTCTTGGACTCCATCCTGGCAGCCAAGCACCTAAAATTTTGTGTGTTGTTAACCCAGAGAAAGTCAGCTGCTTCTTTGGACTCAGTCGATGGATTCAGTAGGGCGAGTTTTGGGAAAAAGTAAATCATATGCAGTATTAGCCAAGGGCAGCAGCAAATGAGGGGAAGGGTTTCTCCTTAGTTTACAACCCACAGTGACATGACAGTCCTCCCATCCTAATTCACAGAGAAGCACCTACAGTAAAACCAGGGTCTCTTTGACAGAAATCTAAAGCAAACAAAGACAAACAAGAGGCAAACAGGAAGTAGGTGGCTGTAAAAGAGGATATAGGAGAAAACATGCAAATCCTTGCCATAAAATGACAGGCGCAGATTTTGTAAGGTGCTGCATCTAGTAGGGCTATGCGTACCAGGGGGGAAAAAAAAACAATTATAGCAAGCCATCTTTCAACAGTGCAGAAAGGTTAAATAAAATCCCACAGCCTCTCTACTCCATCATACGGTTTTCATTACATATTTTGTGGAATATATTGGTTCATGATAAGAAACAATCCTCTCACTACTACGTTCCTTGTTGGGTTATATATAAAGACACAGGACACTGCAGTACACGTACATTGTTCAGGTATAAAATACTTCTTATCTTTCATATATTTCAGTTGCATTTATGATGCCCATTACTCTTGTTCCCCATTAAGTGCTCAGATGAATGTGCTTAGTGTAACATGTAATATTCACTGGAAAGTTCAAGCACTTTATCAAAAATTGTTGAATGAAGAGAATTAATAACTTTTATAAGTCTTCCAGTGTATAACTTATATTATTTTAAATTTATAAGTCTTCCAGTGTATAACTTATATTATTTTTAAAAGCACCATTCATAGAGGAAAGTTATTCCTCGCAGGCATTACTATAAGGGCAGCATGAAAACAGCATCAGTATATTAATGATTATTTGTGAGAATTTATGCAAGAACAAGGTTTCTTGATTTTATGGATGTGCCAAAGCAAACGCCACAGTTCAGAGATTTGAAGTCTTCAAAGGCAATTAATTCTTTATCATTTACCCCTCATTACACCATCAACACATAATGCCTAATAAAGAGATGGTTCTGCATAAAAAGCAGGAAAACAACTCTTACTTAGATTGGGGGTGTAAGGTAGAAAAGAGTGGGTAAAATCTGTCTCCTGAATTATCTTAGTAGAAAAATATCACATTTCACAGGATCTCTTAAAGAATCCTAAGAGGAAATGAGAGATATTCTGTGACTGTGTTTTCTCCCATCGAAGGGTATTTGCCTTTTGAACACAGAATAACATGAAGCAGTCAAGGCGTTTTTTCCACGGTCATGTTTTAACTCAGCTTTAATTTTTTCCCATGTTCATCAAGTTACTAGTTATTTCTTTCAAACACTAGAAAGGAACCAGATCAAAATAAGACTACATTTCATATTTCACAGTTTATATGGAAAACGAGATGAATAAACATTGTAACCTGCACTAAGCTGCATTTCAGGGCCTTTCCAAACACACTTAACAACAGTGATGTACTCGACTTTTCTTTAAATGTATGAAAAACATGGGAGACATTATACAATAACATTGCTTTTTATATATGAAAAAATACTTGAGTGAATACAAAGTTGTTACCAAATATTTCAGAAGTTCCAAGTTCTGTTAAAATTTGCAGTTTTGGTGTAGTTACCTCCCTTCAAATTCAGAACAAGAGGAACAGTAGCTTTTGAAAAGAGTAAAGAAAAATGCTTTAATGGTAAACAGTTCATAATTGGGGTTATTTTAAATATTGCATCAAAGGTTCAAGATGTGTAGGTTTCAGTGAATAAATAAACCAGTACTTGTCTCTGAACCAGTATTATACTCCAAGTTTGAAATGGTTTTAACAAGTACCTGAAGAGAAAGATTTAAGTAGTTGCTCCAAGCAAAACATTTAAGAACCCCCCCCCCCCAAAGAAACAAACAAAAAAAACCCACCCAGACAAGTCAAGTACCTAAAAATTAAAACTTTTAAAATACCTCTTTAGGTGCTGTTCCAGCTCCAAGAACAACACCTTCATGGTTATTCCCGCCAGAGCCTCGTTCCTGGAGAAATGTCACTGTCATTGATATATCTGTTCAGCACCTGCTGGTCAGCTGCCCCAGACCGTGAGCCTGAAGAAACACCTAGAGATCCTTGGCAGCAGCAGGACGAGCACTGGCGTCCCACTACGAACCGCGAGGCCTGCGCTCTGCAGCACGTCCAGGCATCAAAGCCTTGCCCGTTAAAGATTACCCACTTGCTCCTATTCAAAGTTTGCTGAGTTTAATAGCGGTTGGTCACGATCAACACAAACAAGCAGGGCAAACGGTGACGACGCTACGACTCTCGAGATCACGTGATGCTCTGTTACATAAAGCATCAAGAGAGATTAAAATCTTTACGATTAGGTTTTCAAGTCTCAGAAACAAACACACCATCTTCTTTCAACAGTGCCCACATCGCCAGCTCTAACGCTAATTCAGCTTGCTCTCGCTCCTGGCAAAGCGTGTGATAATTGCTGTAGGTAGTTAATCCTGCTCACAGACAGACAGCTGAGTTGTGCCACTTCTCCAGTCAAAGTCCTAGTACTTAATGGCAAGAGTAATTAGATACAAAACTGACAGTACTCAGTATGCCAGGAAATATTTTACACAGGCAAGTCTTATCCCTGACTGCTACTGTCACAAGAAGCAGTGGTGAGAGTTTCAAAGTAATCAGATCCGTCTCTCAGCGTGTCTTCCACAGATCAGACAGAAGTAACGACACCCTCTGTACTCATTTGTTCTCATAAATCATGTATCAATCCAAAATTCAAGTCAGATATCGTATGTTCTTCCTCACAGAAACACACAACACCTAAGAAGTTTTCATTAACCTACCTGCAGAGATGCCATTATCCTGCACTGATTTACTGTAAACAACATGCTTTCCTCTGTCATGGAGAACACTTTCAGTGCAAACAAGAGCTTACTACTTCCGGCATATTGTAGATGAGTGAATGAACAAGATTCCCCCTCCTAGTGTGCACATGAGCTAGACAGCCAGAGACCACCTCTCACCTTGGAAGCAGCAGGCTGACTATAAGCATGTTTGCAAGACCCCCCGTGGTACAGGGCAGCATGTGTAGTAGGGCATTGCTCTTACCCACTTCCATCAGACCACAACCACAAAAATTCAGAGACAAAGAAATAAAACCTAGCAAATATTACTTGGGCTTACCTCTACTTACCACCTTACCCCTAAAGTGATATCAAATGTTTCCTCAAGCACATTTTTCTTATATGACTATATAGAAAAGAAACAAAACGGCAGGCCAAACAAGTGGGCTCAGAGCACAGCCATCTATTATTATTTAGCCATATTTCTGTTGCATCTTGCTAAGGTACTTAGGAGGTGACTCAGATGGCAATAGGTTCAGGCTCTGTGTGATAGAAAGCAAAGCAGTCTGGCTTTTTTTTTTTTTTTTTTGCGGGGTGGTGATGGTGTAAAATCCATTCAAATCAATAAATCTAACATCACAAAAAGGGAATATTTTGGTTAAGAGGTGGAAAGCAAGCAAAGATAACACATTAATTCTTTGGGGGCAGAAGGTTACCTCCCTATTGCCAGAGCCAAGAGAGAATTCAGATGATTTCAGCTGGGCATCAGATCCACTGCGAAGCAGTATGGAACATTTCTGACTGGTCTTCACAGAGCCTGGTAAACCTTGCTTGGAAGGGCATCATACTGCTTTTGGAGCATCCATAAGGAGATTTAAACAAGTTACACTTTATTATATTTTCCTCATTCTATCAAAGTCCACCTCCCTCGACATAGCATAGAAATAGGCAACTGTCACGGCTCATTTGAGCCTTCTCCTCTCATTCTCACAAGAAAGCAACTGAAGTGGGATCACATGGATCACAGAGCAGTTTTCTCCAAGGATGGAGATACTGGAGTGCGAGGCAGACGTGTACACTGGTCTTACGAGACTGACACTGGTTCTGAAAGCATATCTGCTCTTAAAAGTTTCAAATAAAGACTGGTATCATGCAACTACATAAAGAAAAAGAGGATGAGATGATCTGTAAAAGGAAGGGGTCTTTCAGAAAGCCTCCAAGGAACAGGAAGCTAGAAACAAAGAGATCAACAACTATTACGATGGGTGCATTTGACACAGTAGTATTGAATGACTTGAATATTCAAGATAAAATATTACTCATAGTTCTTGCTTATTTTAAAGAGCTGAAACTTTAAGCTGGCTACAGAATTGCTCAAAACTGATTCCAGAAAGCTCTACTAAGAAAGAAGCATCATCCTTACAAAACCTTTCCTAGTCAGAGACCTAGTACAAGAATAATCCCCAAAGAATCCTATAGGTAACATCATTTTATATCATTTATCCTACAACTTATCATGCCAATTCTGTAAACTACGTGGCTGACCCATGGGCTTGCTATCACTGGCAGTCAGCCTCAGCTGAGCCTATACCCCATGGGAGTGTGGCAACTGGCCTGAAGGCTTCAGATTTTAAGTTGCCTCTCTCCCAACTCTAACATCCTTTTTTACCAGCTCCGTTGTCCATATTCCCCTCTAAAACTGCATTATGTCTTTAATAAACAATTTTTCTCCATATTGTATAAACAGTACAAGCACTGATCACAGACATTTTCCTGGGTGCCTAAAACAACAAATAAGCATTACAAGGATGCTGGAATGGGAAAGGGATGAAAGCAGCTAAGGACATAAAAATTACACTTGGGCAGTCTTTGCTTTCTCCGTTCCTGCTCCAAGGGGCTCCCTGAAGAGAAGCTCCAAAAACAAGGTCCAGTAAGTTGTGCATGTCTGACCTATTATAACACTGCTTAACTTCAGCACTGCTCTGACTTAAATCTGGGTTTTCTTTATACCCAGAAGGGCCATAAATGTTCAATTATATGGAAGAAAAACCCATTTTTAAGAGACACAAAGATCTATGCACTGAAATTAATTTTTGAAAGAAACAAAAAAGCACTGCCTATCAACTCAAGTCCATACACACATATAAAAAGATCCTGTAAAAATCACTCATCTTTCCAGCATCCTCCTCAAGAGCTTACACCAAAATCATTGTAATCTGTTCTGCTTATTAACATCAATCATGTTAAAGTCAGCATGGAAAAGAAAGGTGAATATATATGTATGCACATATATACACATATACTACATACATATACACACACACATATATGTGTGTGTGTGTTTGCACACATGATGCAGGACTACTGAATATATTCAGCTGCATCACTTTGCAGTTAAGCAAGGTTGCTGCTGGGCTCCTCAAGAGGACCCACAGGTAGCCCCCATCTCGCATAATACTACATGACTTCCTCATGCTTCAGTTCCAGTTCTGACAACTTCTGTACTACAAGGCAGCACTTGCAGACTTCATTTGATGCTAATTAACCAGTTATACTAAGTAAAATGGTTTCTGTACAACTGATCTAAAAGCACATTTTCATAATTCCAAACCATCACTTTTTTATTGGGCAGTTCTGTGCCCTGGAGGACTCTTATCAGCTCCATCACCTTCACGGAAAACAGTGAAGGACTAAGAAATGTTTGGCAGTTACCAGATTGAGATCAAATTAAAATTTAAAACATAACCGCTTCAGAGACAGCTACTCCAGTAACTGTGTGATCTTTCTTGCGAACGTTCCCATAAATTTGCCTGTTCTGGTTACAATGTGTTCCAGTAATTAAAAATATTGCTCAGTTATGTGTAGGTCAACAACTTACAGGTAATAGAAACCACAAAGGAATCTTAAATCAACTGGATTAAGCAAGTGATGGAACATTTTTACTGCTTTGAAAAATAGCCTCTGGCTGTAACTGAAAAACGCCCGAAGTACAAGGATCCTCTTTCTTCTCCTGTCACATTCAAGAACTCAGCACCAGGCTATGCTTTCCTTCCTTTGTCCTGAACCATTCTGGCTGTTATATAAAGTGACAGATTGCGCACAGATGAATTATCACTGTGGGTACACTAGGATGTCAGATATGGGTAAGTTTTAGCATTTAACAAAACAAAAAACAACAGGATTTCATGCATGATAGCATCAGGGTACCTAGTGTTTTTATTTTCTTCCCCCTCAATGGCTCTTATGCCTAAAGGGGAGGAGGGAGAGTATTTCAAGATACTTAACTTGCTGTACTCCTTGACAGTTTTGCATTAAAAATAATAATAATAATAATTCATCAACCCAAGTTTGAATTTAACCTAAGTGAATGGAGCTGGCATTCAGCCAACCAAATTTACTGTTTACATCAGGCTGAATGAAGTCCAGTGCTTGAGCATTAATTCCAGAGTGTGTCACACATCACTGAGTTAGCTGCTGTACCCTGCTGAAGTAAACGCTTTGCAGATTCATTTTCCAGGTACCAGAGTACTTCAAAGACAGCTTCTTGAGGAATCCAGCAAGCCAGTCTTTAGACCACAGACATAACAAGGGTTCAAGCCCTATGGGAAAAGTGTCAATTTTGATGCTGAAGCAACAAACTAGGAATGAATTTAATATTCTGCCGTGAATACGGGTGCTTGACAAAGCAGAGCACGTACCAAACAAAACATTCGAGCTCTTCTGGAAGTTTTAAAGTTACAAATATACAATCCTTAACATATTTAAGGGTTAAAAAAAATATTAAAACAGTGGTCTGGGATAGATATAAACCACCAGTACTTAGGATCTCAAAGTTTATTCTGTGATTATAACATGGTCTCCAAAGACTACTACTTGAAAGGGTGGGGAGGAGCAAATACACATTTATATGAAGTTGCAGGGCTGACTCTTATGGGAGATGCCCCAGATAACATTTGCATCCTAATTTATGTATCCTTTTTATGCTTTTCTTATTAATTTTAATCAATCTTTACGGTGTACTTCGGCACAGAGTGCTTCACAAGGCTGGCAGTCAGAGACAGCAGCATATATAAATTTCACTTCAGCAAATATTCATTAGAGGTTAGCAGTGGAGTGATGCATGCGGGATAATCAAAAGGAAAACTGACAAAGAAAATGAGGTGAAAAAACAGACAAGCATGCAGATGCCAAGCCCAGGGAGTACTCCACTCCCAAATACTAGCAGCAGAAGCCACTGCTGTGCCTTTGCTATCCTCATATTTTGAGCCAGTGTTATGAAGTACAGTTACCAAAGATAGCTTTATTTCAGTCCATCATTAAGATCAACTCAAAAGAGGAAAAAAAAATACATCTTAGCTATTAATGTCCCAGTTGGGTGACCTAGGAATAGTCCTTTAAATCCTTCATAATCATCACCAAGCAATATGCAAGGTAAAAATGTGTTCTGTGTGCTAAATAAAGATGAGAATTTAAAATTTCACACAGTTAACCTGTTACATACTCAATTTATATTTTCATTTTGGCACTGTTACAGATACTGTCAAAATGCAAATCCTCCCTTTTTAGATTCTGTGGAAGATAAAAAAACATGCAAGAATTGCATCTGTTACCAGCTCAGAAACACCCCTCCAGCCTGCAGGATCTGTCCCTAATCATGGCCAGAAGCAGAGGCCCAGGGGATATTAAAAATAAGTAAACAAATAAATGAGGCAGGCAGATAAATGCAACTTCCTCGCAATATCCTCCTACCTGTCAGCAGCTTGCAGCTTACGGAGTCCCTGCGCAAGAGGAGATTCTGTTGTGTTTAGTAACTCTGGAGGGATTCCCTCCTCCCCCCCTCCACAGGAGTCGGTTTTAATTATTTTTCTCTTTCACAGAAATTCACTTCACGTAATTCTGAGCCTTAGTAAAACTCTGGTTGGTTAATTCTGAGTTAATTACCCAGGGACGAGACAGCTTTCAAACAACCAAATACGAAGCAGCATCAACCTCAGCTGCTGAAGAGATATGAATTTGAATCTCTAGGGCAGATCTGATTTAAAAGTACATTAGAAACTTTTGGAAGACGCCACAAACATGACAGAAGAGCTACAGGGAGTCGAGCCTCACCACGGGCCGCCGCGAGCAGCCTGCGGACGGGTGGTTTACATTCCACCACGGGAAGTCACCGAGCTTGTATCGTTAAAACCACGCTGAAGAAGAAAACACCTCAAAGTTTATTCAAACTGTGGAACTATGTTAGTATCGGGAGAAAAAACATGTTAAAAAAATTGAGTAAAATACATGGGGGAAGGTGACTAAGAGCATTAGGACTGAATATGTATTGCCAATTAGTTTATTTACTGATTAGTATACCATTTGTGCTGCAGAGCTCAGTTACAAGCTTAAAATCAGGTGAAGTCTTACTAGAAGACCACCCTGATAGATGTTCTGCTTCTGGGTTAGACATCTTTACTCTTGCTATGCTATGCTATTCTAAAGCAAATTTTCTTTCCCTTTGCTCCAGCACCTGGGAAGGCCAAACCAGCAGAATCTCTGCCTAACGAGCAGCCTGATTAACTGGGACTGACACAGCACAAGAACAGCAGCTCAGCAGTTCTTGCTGCAAGGGATTGTCAATTTATTTTGCGTGTTTCATCAGCTGAATACAAAACGAGTAATGAAAGATTTACAGATATTTGGCTAGAGTGGAGGGGAAGGAAACCTCCACCACACACGTATACATTTGGATTTTTTAAACTCATGGATGTAAGAAAACTTCAGAGCGCTTAGGAAGTTGCCAGTCATGTAATCTATGAAATGGAGCCTCACAGGCTAAGTTAATTCCAACACACAAATATGACATGAAGCCTTTCTGCTCAGGCTTGCAAGCCCTTCCGTTCAGCAGAGGCAGCTTCTTGACCCTTGAAGGAACAGTGGTTGCAGCTCGGTATCCCAAACCTGCACAGGACAATTCCAAAACTTTCCGATGTCCTGCCCAAACAACCAAATTTTGAGCTGCATTACTAGATGTGGGCTAACAGCAACCAGCTACAGCTCTTCTTGGATACCAGAAACTCCTCATCAATAATGAGAACTTTAGCAGACTGAATTATAGCTGACATTGCTTGGGCATTCAATGATATCCACATTAAAGGAGTAAGATACAAAGGTTTACAACACTGTAGCTCTAATTGTTATCAAGGATGGGGTTGTCCTACTTTTTTCTGGTACCTCCAGGAGCCTAATACTATAAGCAACAAGGCCACCTCCCCAGGCTGGAGCAGTCAGCTTCTGGATAAACAGGACTGGAGGTACCGCAGCAGGAATTACCATTAAGAGCACAGAGCACAATGAAAGCGCTATGCATGCAGAAGGAAGAAGGGTGTAACTTGCTGCTGAAGTCGAAACCTCAAAGCCTGACATTATTTTGCACACAATCCGTACTTATATAAAACAATAACTTTCATGGCTCTGTGAATCTCACTAAAATATGCTTGTTCCTGCAAACATATGCAAGTTCTTAAAGAGGTTTCATAGGAAAATAGCAATAAAATAACACCACAAATCACAAACTGAAGAGTACCTTGCCATTTCAAGCCCCTGAGACACATTAAGTTTTTTCCTGCAATGAATCAAATCAGTGGCCCATCATGAATGATTAAACCACATTAGCTGATGTGTCAGCAATACCAATTATTACTCTTTAAAAGTTTAGCATAACATTAGACATGAGTTACTTTAATACCTATCAAAACAGTGCTAAACCTATACCTTATTATTTTTACTGTGAACATCATCTTACACAGCTCTTACCTTGTATCTCATTGCAGTATTGTTCTAAATGGAATGTGTTCTGCAACATTTATTTCAGAAAGACTGAAGAGTCGCAACCTTATCTCCTTATGTAACAAAAGCAAGCAATCCTGAAATTAGTTTCTTCTGACAAAGCAATCTCTCCAAAGCCCCCCGACTCTATGATCATTTCCTCCCTTATCACTAAGCAGCACAGAATTGACAATATTCCAGATGTGCTGAAATGCCCCTCTTTTAAACCAGGAACAAGGATTTCAGTTCCATAATCATTAAATTAGCAATAGTTTTCCTGAAATTAATAGCCCTAATCAGGTAAGAGCTATGGAGTTTATTTTGTAGTCCAAAATGCGTGGAGGTTTGGAAGAGTATTATCTATCTTACAGAGGCAGATGGATTACTTTTTATGGACTATTATTAATGAAACTGAGAAGTGAAAGAAAGTATTAATAATGAAACAATATTAACTGTAACATAGGAAAACTATCAAACTACAGGTTTAGAGACTAGAAAAACACCTCAATAAACTAAAGAAAGATGCCAACAATGGGATAGAAAGAAAAAGTAGAAGTGAGAAGGCAAGTAGAAGCAGGGAAGGAACAGGAAGAAAGTAGTCAGAGAAAACAGCAGGGAGAGGACGGCACTGAAGGCAGGGAAGGTCAGGAACCGCCTGAGGGACAGAAGAAGATAAAAGAATTACAGGATAAAAATACCCAAGGAAAGGTAATAGCAAGTGTTATTTCTGGTACATTCAAAACATCATCTGAGAAACAAAGAACATTTCTGGAAATCCCAGATTTTTACAGAAAAATTTGAACATTTGGGAAGAGAAAAATATAAGATATACATAATATAGAAATACAAGGAGGGTGAAAAAATTAAATCTACTGTGAGCGGTTGCCAAAACCCCACAATTTTCCTTGGCAGATCAAGGATTCAATTCATTACCCAGTGCAGCGACATCACTGTCTTAGGATGACAGCTTTTGGGTATACAGGAACATATCCAACAGAGAGGTGCCAGACTCTCAAGTGCTCTCTTCTCTGTATATATGAGCATAAACATCCAGTCTGTTATGGCTCTTAATTCATGCACAGGATATCATACAGTAGGAAAAATGTTTTAACCTGTTGGAGGTACCAGAATTAGCACACTTACAGGAGCCAAAATCTTTATGTGGCTCAGTTAACCCCCCTGGAAAGGGCTAATACAGCAGTGCTAGGATAACTCTTTCCAAAATAATTTATACAGCTCTGAACTGTGCTGTCTTGCTTTTTGTAGCCATGCAAAGACCTCTCCACCATACTAATTCTGCTGCCAGAAGCGCTACAGGTCGATCTCTGCACTGGCAGCCCTTGGTTTAACCACTACAGCAGCTGTCCTTCAGCGGAGGTGAGTGAAACAGCACAGTGAGTAAAAGCCAAAAGCCTGCACCTGTCCTTGCACTATCGCAACTGATTCAGTTATGGTAAGCATGAACATTTTTAAAAGAATGGCACTCTGTGCTAGCTCCAGATAATTCAGCATTAATTTCCTTTCTCTTTAGAGCATAGAGAGCGTGCATGCATGCATGGCAGGAGAGAGGATGGATAGACAGACATAACTCTTGTTAAGGTATCTGCATTTCTGCTTTAGTTAATAATGGCTAACACCTAACATGTTCCTTGAAAAATTACATCAAAAGAGGTAAGGATTATAGGTTCTAAATGTATTTAGAAAGGTCTCTGTACTTTAAGACTCGAGAGTTTTCTGAATATCAATTTATCAGTCATATGAACTGAGTTCTTTTTTCTAAGGTGCCTGAAAAAACAAAGGTGAATTACTTTCTCCTTCAGTGAACAGTTCAATATCCCATTAAACATCTGTCGTGATCCCTGTTGGTAGTAACATACTGATCTAAATCCAAAGATACAACCTTCTCAGGCGTGCATGTTAATAGGCTTTCCATTGGCAACCTGAATTTGCCACATTTTAATAGAAGACACAAACATAGCTAACAATACAAGTTAAATAACATCCTTTTCCCCCTCACCTTGTTATATATATTCCACTACTGCGTATCACAACATGCTCTAATGAAAAAACGAAAAATGCCATGAAAGGTTCTCCTGCTTCATCCTGCTCACATGTTGTTGCCTTCTCCTTTGCATTGGATCTGACAGGAAACCAACCTACCAAAAACTATCAACCTGCTATACCATATGAACAGTGCAAAGGTGGACACAGAAATGAGTGGCTGGCAGAGGGGAAAAACGTGAATATACAAGCATTACACATCCCAGGTTGGTTCCCCCTTTCCCACAGGCACACGCACCAACTATGTTATCACCATAAAGTCTTCTAGGAAACACTGGACACACAGCACTAGCACCAAAAAGCAAACAAATGCTCATGTCTGTTGTCCATCTGGGTATTTCCCAGAGGAGAGGAATAAGAAGAACAGATAGCAAGGCAACTTTCAGGCCATTTTTCCTGGCTAGTCTTCTTTCCTAATGATATCCATAGCATCATGGCTGCAGGATTGCTCTTTCCCAGTCTGCAGCTAAGTGTGTGGCACGTCTCATTAAAGATTCATTGCATGCTGCCAAGGAGAATATGCTCAGTAAATATTGATATAAGCAGACTGATATTTACCTGTGTCAGAAGCGTATCAGAACAGTTGAAGAACCACATTCCAGAGAGGATAAGCAGGCAGGCAGAAAGGACAGCACAAAACAGAGATAAATAAAATAGTAGTCCAAGCTGTAATATTATGAGACATACAATAGAAAGTAGAATTAATACTCAGCCTGTTAAACACCTCAAGCTTACTTGAAAAGTGATTTTACCATTTGTGCCTAGGACTGAAGAGGTATTCACACTCATACAGCATTATCCAATTTTTTTTTTTTTTTTTTCCCCAAAAAAATAGTTAGGTCATGGATTGCTCACTCATGACATTGTCGGATCCCTTCAAAGGAACCCTCCAAGATAAGCACCTAGTTAGAAAGAAAAAAGCCTGCTTGTAATCTTACCAAAAGAACCGCTTGCATTGGTTATGAAGAGCTGTTTCCCAAAGCTTCGTTTAGCCAAGGGAAGCCTAGAGATCTAGAAGACAGTACTTAGCCTAAGGTACTCTGTCCCTGCCTTTCTCTCCTCTAGTAGGGAAAGCACCCCAACAAAATGAATTTGTCTGCACTAAGCACAGCCTTTGAATATCCTCCCCTCCTATAAAGGATTTTTTCCAGTGGCCAGCATATGAAAACTCAGAAAGGGATGCTCAAAAAAGTCAATTCAATAACCTAAGTGAGAATGCTGGTACCTAAAAAGCCACAGGCACAGTAACTCCTGGCACTCTCATCTCACAAGGTTACTGAAGATAATGCCCCTACTAGGAAGGAGTTTAGCCCCACACCTTTTTCGTACTTCATCCTCCTGGCTTCTGAGTGCCTCCACTTCTCCTGCCTCGCCTCCCTCATGCCTATCTTCTTTCCCTGCTGGTACCTCCTCCTTTGATTTAGCAGACTGGGGCACAGTAAGCTTTCCAGGTGTTCTTTCCACCCCAGACATATTTGGTAATCATTTTACAATTTCTTCATGCTTGTAAGAAGGAGAAGGAGGGAGGGCAATGGATACCAAGTGCGCATAATCCATCTGAGCTACAGATGTCTCTGCAGAGAATGCAGAAAAGCTATTTCTTTGGTTCTCACACACCAACACAGCAGTGTCATATTCATGGTGGAGCACGCAGCGTTTTTAAAAAGCTTTTACTGGAATTAAAAGGTATTCCATACAACACATTTCTATTTCAACTTTTAAAGCAATTGGTCATTCATGCTGACTTGCAAGACTACCTTTATTCACCTTTTTGTTTTGTTTTTAAATGCTCATATAATAGTTCAGTTGCCTATAAAACATTTGTGCATCTGCACACAAAAAGCATCATTTGAAGATGAAAATTATCCAGTTTTGCTACAGAAGAACTCTTCTAAATGAATAAAAACAACTTTTTTGGATTTCTAATTCTTCTACTTCTGCATCAACTTAATTTTGTAGATAGAGGAAACTGCCACTGATATCAGCACTAGAAGGCAGCTAAAACAATCATGCAGCTTTTCTTTAAAAGCCATTAGCATTTGACCACACATATGATGTTTGAAGAAAACCTACAAGATAACATACTTTTTTTTGATGCTTCGCATATAGCGCACTGCGCACAAAGTTATAACTCAGAGCTGCACAATGCTTATGTAACCAGAAAGTCACCGTTCCTCCTGCAGGAAGGCTAAACATCCCCCTAAATCTGAATGACTCCTCATACTGCGGCATTTACTTTTACAGTCACACAGCGGTAGAAAAGCCTCCTTGACAGATATAGATAAGGTATGGGAATAAGTTTGGAGTTAGGGAAATGTATGGAATAAGGTATGGGGCCACTCATCTACTTTTCTCCCAAGCATCACATAATTTGAGTGTTATTCCACTGCAACAACAATTAAGACTCTTTCCCAAGAGGACCTGAGAGTAATTAAGAACTCTGTTATAATACTACATAAACTACATTGCTGATACCATGGCCTTAGCCAGAAATAACACTGTTGCTTGATACTTTCGAAGCATTTTCTGCCTTTCCCTCCTTTGCCGCTTCCCTACTATTGGGATCAATGGGCTTGGAGAGGCGATTACTCCTCTCCTCAGTCTGACATAGCTGGTTCGCAGAGGTCAGACAAGCCACTAATGACTTGATCTCCCCTTCCTCATCTTCAAAGTGAAAGCTGAATGTATATAAAATTTAAACAGAAAACTCCAGACCAGGTCTCTGCAGAATTCATCTACAGAAAAGTAAAAAAGTAACCATCATACATAAATGTTAAATACCAAAATCTGCTGCTGGAAAAAGCAGTATTCGTGCCATTAGCTCCTTCCACCAAAACCCGCTATAAAAATCTGATTGGAAAGCTATGTCCAACATACTGTGAGTAACATCTACCAAATCGCCATATGCCAGCAAAGTCTGCATCCATCTCCACCCCATAAGGAAATGTCACCATTTCTTCCTCTGACCTACTCCCACTAAATCTGTTACTAGTGTGGTCAAATGTGGACACAGCTATATTCCTGACTAACAGTATGTGCAAGACATATCATTCTTGACTCCAAAGCAGTTCTGCTTTCACTGGCTATCAAATAGTCTTCAGACTGAAACTTGCTCTTTTTAAAAGAAGTAGCTTAATATAATCTTAATCAATAGTTAAGAATACTAACATCTTGTGGGGAAAATCAAGGCCCCAAACTGTGCAAATTCATCATATTCTGCCCATTTCTTTCACTCTGCACTTTCACTGCTGAACTCCATAGCCATTTTTCAGGGAACCAAGGGCATCACATCACCCTCTTCCCCTTTAGAAGACCTTTCCCCTGATAACCCATTTGGTTGTAGCTGAAGTCACGAGAGCAGCTTCTCACAGCTCTCGAGGATGCTGCTTTCACATAAGCATCGCTTTTGTTGTTTAGAAGAGGATAATTCTGTTCGCGTTATCTCTACAGAGCTTCTGTTTACAGAAATGGTCTCCAAGGCAAGATGTCCTTCTATTGCTAAAATTGCTTATTTAAATATATCAGCTACTAACTGCTTATAAGCCATAAATACATCTCCAAAATATGTTCTCCAAAAATAACTGTAAAGGCAGCAGTCAGGAGGAATCTGTATCAGTGCTGTAGTAATTCACTCCTGCCACCTTGTGGTCACTGAGGACGGCAAAGCCTGGTTCCTCCACAACTACTCCCACGCACACGGCGCATCTTCTTCTAAGTTGGCTAATATTTAGACACACGTCCCTCTTTCGCAGCCTTACCTTCTCACATTTCTGTACCGCACACCGTGAGGTATTAAACCCTGCTCTGTTCTCTGTATCGCTACAGATTCGGGGAAAAAATAACCCTCCAAGATGCTTTAAAGCACGCAGCACTGAGCTCTGCAGAAAGTCCTCCGAGCTTGGTCCCACGCATAAATCTGTCACCCCACGGGCCCCCGAGGAGCAAGGCAGAAAGCGGAGCGTTTTGGTGGCACTCAGGATTGCTCTCAGCTCCGCAGCTTGAGGCTCAACAGCAGCACCGCAGAGACCACCAGGTAGCGCTACTAGATAAGCTTCAACATAGGAGTTGTGAAGAAAGGAGGAAAAAAAAAAAAAAAGACATCCTGACTTGATTTAGTTTACCATTTTCAACTTTAACCCTAGGAGTCAGGATATCGACCCTTAAAAGTCCTTTTTAAGTGCCAAACAAAAACACTACAGCATTCAGCATTTCCTACAAATACTCTTTTCAATAATCTTTGTTCAAAACTACTCCTCTGCATCTCTTAGGACCATGGAAAACAGCTGCTTTACAAAAAACATTCCATAAGGAGAGAGATAACCAAATAAAATGGCTTGTGTTGGCTTAAGCTCTCATTCATTTCTCCACAAACTCATCTGTGTGATTAAAAACAGCTTTTAGACCAAGTTGAAGATAAGGCACAACAGGCCGATTTTGCCACAGGTAATGAAACAGAGGGGAAAGCTCAAAAATACCTCCTTTCAAACAGCGGCTGGGGAGACATATATCAGCACTTGACCACATCAGAATGTTTTTAAATGCTCTAGACAAAACTCAAATTACAGCAAAAACCCATTCTCAGATCGCCTTGGAGCACGCTCCTTGAGATGGGAAACTGCATGACACTTCTTGCACATCTGCCTCCAGATGTGCCTGTGATTCTCTCCCGGTCTTGACACACACTTTTCCTGTGTTTCCACATGCTCTTAGAATTAACTCTGCAGTACAGAATAAACATTTTTGTCCCAACAGAAAACTCACCGGCACAGGCAGGTACCAGTGAACTGCAGGGAAAACCTGAAAGTAATTCCTTACACTCTGTTGCACTCCTTCAGTTGTCTCCTCTTATTAATCGGTCTGAGAAAGGGGGTGTCCCAGGATGCAATACGGACTCCATAAACCAGCCATCTTCCTACGACAATGATTAGAAAGTCGCTCACTATTACTTTCAGCTCTACAAAGAGCTCAGGGCCAAAAACTGTGTTGGTTTTCTCTGAGTAAATATTTAAGCCTGTGTGCACACAGGGAAAGCCTGGATAAATTTTACCCTTTCCGTAAGCACAGGAAGCAATCGCAGCTTTGATTCCTCGAATCCGCTTGTGAATGGAGGTGGAGAGAGTGATCTGAAACACACTTGGAGCACAGCGTTTTTCACGAGCGCGTTAACCCCCAAAATGCCACACCAGCTAGGCCAGAGTACAACCAACTGACCACCTCAGTCAAGCTACCAAAACGTGCTCCTTCAATCCTCTGATTGATGGACGACAGAGCCATAGGCAAGGGTAGGAAGTTCTTGGTGTCACACCAAAACATCAACAACTGATGAAAAAAGAGCATTTCAATTTACATAGGCATAACTACATAATAGACAGCTATGTTTTCCTTTCAAAGCATTCAGATGACAAAATGATTCTTTCCCCAGCAAAGCCAGTCCCTTCTCATATTAGGGCAATCCTCAGATCAATAGGATTACTAGTTGCCTTTCAGCGCCTTCCTGAAAACTCCTCTAAGTTTATTACTTTCCATTGCTGGGGGCTCATTTCTTCAGCTGCAGCAAACAGAGCTACACATGCCTACCGTGTTGCAGCTTTACGGAGCAGTGACCTTTATCCTTTGTGCCAGATTCACAGGCTATTCACTTACACAAAAAACAACAACAAAAAACAGAAAAACCTCACTTTAAACAGAGACATCAAAGGGTCGCTTTGATCTTTCCCCCATCAATAGTGAGGCTGCTCACTGGCAGTTATCAGCAAGCAAATTATTAAAGTAGCAAGACATTGTGCGCTGCAATCCTGATCAGTGGCTGTCGAGAAGAAATAACTCATCGGTGAACACAGCTTAAAAACATACAAAAGCACATCTATTTTTGTGTATATATACATATACATATAGACACATACAGGAACAAGGCTGTTACATCAGAATAGGTTTCAGGAAGTCTTAACTTCTAGCAGATTTTAACTACTAGAATACTGCAATATATTACTTAAGTCAGATCTCAGGATTTTTTTCCCCAAAATGCTTCCTTACAAAACCCAGGAAGTTTAAAAAAAGAAAGTAAAATAGCTTACTCAAATGTGTCATCATTTTCACCGTACTGGTGAATATCTGCTCAGTGTTTTTCCTTTTTACAAACAACCAAACACTTGAGGGTATTGTTTTGGGGGTTTTTTCCTTCCTTGTTTTTTTCTGTTTGTTTGTTTTAATAGAGCATTAGCCAACATGGCAAAAACTTGCTCCTCATCTGCCAAAAGCATCACTAGTATAAAAGTGATGTCAGCACTGTTTTGTTAGTGAGCTGGCCTCTCTGAAGAGGCAGAACATACACATTGCCAGGTCAAGCATTAATGGAAACTATTGTTAGCTTACTCAGCCCAGCAGTATGAAAGCCCGTAAGACAAGACAAGACAACATCATACAATAAAATAATAAAATAAAAGATAGATAGATAGATCTAGGATCACCTCAAACTTAATCACTCCAACTTGCTTCTTTTCGAGATCCATTCACTCAGGAATCCAGCTCACAAAATCGAAAAGGACTGAAGACAGAGTGGAGGCAATCGCATAAGTGTGATTAAGACGTTTTTTTTGCATGCCTCCTCTACCTTCCCCCCCTCAGCTGACTTACCTACACATGCAGCGCAACATGGTATTCTGTAGAAAAAGAGGTGCCTGCAAGATTGCAAACTCAACAGAAAAAAAGTTAGCGATTTTATGATGTGTACTCTCCCAAATTTAGTAACAAAATCAACTTTCATAACAAGATCTGACACAGGAGTCTGAATCTTTTGTTATCGAGTTCAGCTGAAGTTTCATGTACTCCAGTAATTTTAATACTGCATATAGGCTGTGGGAGTTTTGTTTTTGTTTTTTTTTAAATCAAAATACTCTTACTCAAATACTACAAAATACTTTTTACTCAATTACTTAAATAAACTGCCTTAACCTTTTCCTGGTTACTTTCCTAAGTAGGCGAGTTCTTACTACTATGGACTTTGTATGAAAATACAAATGAAAATTCTCTCCAAAAGTGGACCTCAACTGGAATATCTAGGAACACAGGAGCTCCAAGAAAGAGGAATACTGCAGTGCAAATGTTCTTAATTGACTCAGTATCTTTTGCTATGAGTTTTACAACTCAGAAAACTGAAATTTCTACTGTATCCTTCAAAGTATGGGAACAAGTATTGTTAGGGCAGGTCCAATAAAAATAAAAATGCAATCAAAAAAATTACCTGAAATTGAAATTTAGAAGCCGATTAGTAAAGCTAACATAGCGCACAATAGTCTGGTACTAGCAACCACAGCATCATAGAAAAATTCAGACTGGAGAAGTCCTCACGGTTCATCTAGACCAATCTCCTGCTTAAAGAGGGCTAATTTCAAAGTTACCTCAGGTTGTTCAGGGCCTTTTGAAGCAGTTGAACAAGGACAGAGCTCAAAAGTCAAAAGCGCCACCCTGACAGACCACCACGATTTGGAAAAAGCCATCTGAAAGGCGCAGCCTTAGGAATGCTAAACAGCAGTAAGGAGAAAAATAGTGCAGAGCTTATACGGCCCTTGCAACTCAGACCAGCAAAGGCCCCATGCTTGTCCTCACTCACCATCAGCTGCAACAGAGCAAGTTATTCTCTGAACCAGCAAAAATAACAGGACATCACAGCAACCAGCAACGGAGTCCCTGAGCATTGCAGCTCCAGGGTACAAGAACCAGAGACACTGCAGGGGTCATCAGGAGCACAGCTCCCGATACACCAGGCACCTCCTCAGCACATCTCTGCATCCAGTTGTATTTTTAAAATTACTTCAGCTATTTGGCTTGTGCACTCTTGACTGGAAGCCAAGCCAGAATCACAGCTCTCCAGTGGCCATAGCCTTTAATAGCAGGCACACGTTTTATTTCACTAGCTTATACTTTGTTTTTCAGGCTAGTATCATCTCTCAGCTTAAGTAACTCTTCTCCCTCCTGGATGCTTAAGGAGAAAAAAAAAAATTCCCCCAGTCTTCATGCATGTGCACACGCACACACACAAAAAGAAGGCACAAATCAGAACATCCTGGTCCTCATTTTAGGTTAGGAAACCTACCTATGAGTCTGCGTAAGTTATGTACCTCCTTGCTGTTCTATAATGGTCAAATAGCTACTTTTTACAGAGTTTGAGAACCATCAAAACTTGAGACTATTTCCTTCATAAAGTATTAACTAGATGAAGCACTGTTTCAGTCCAAATGTTCAGATAACGACAGTTTAATTCAGGCAACCTTAAACATTTTGTTAAAGCGTGAGCATACATATTTAATGAACAGCTTACTGGGTACTGCTCTCTATGGTTGCTTCTGGAGTTCAGAAGCAAAATAAAGGAGAAAAGGGGAATAGAAACACTGAAATTAGAGATGCATCAATGAAAGATTATCCATATCAATAGTGTAGAGGAAAAAAAGATAGAAGAGAGACTTAGAAGAAAGCAGGAAATGCAGTATATTATTATGCCTATACAAACAAGCTGAAGACATGTCTTAACCCTGTGTCACCACATTTAACATGCTCAAAGTGTCCATGTTAAGCAACATGCATTTTGAGCATTTTTGCAGTCTGTAAGAGTCAGATCCTTTCGAATCCCAAACTCCTGGCCACACAATACAGCCGATGGTAACCACACACTTCACTGAATTCTATAGTTTCGACAAGTCAGAGAAAACCAAGTTTTCTACTGTGACCATCAAGTTATAGGAGAAAGTTATGCCAGAACTTTCATCTTTTTTACACCAGAAATTGTACTCCAAACTGAACTCTAACAGGAAGGTTTGAGATACACTAGAAATGTTTGCAATAGATATTTGCTGAAGTTAAGAATAGCCCAACGATAAGCAGTTGCCTAAACTTGGCAGTTATGAGCTGGGACTCTACCCAGGCACAAAACATTCTTCTGATGCTCAGACTCATTTGCTCTCAAATGCTGACTGTCCAGGCTCCAGACCCATGCAAAAGTTTAATGAGGTGACAATCCCCTGCTGTCACAAGTTTTGAGAGATTCAGGTCATAGAAGAAAAAACAAAAAACAAAACAACACAACAACAACCCACCAAACCACAGGTGATTTGATGCAACAGGAACTCACTGAAGTGAATTAGACAGGTGCTGGAAGTCAGATTTTTCCCATCAAGATAAAAATCCCTTTTTTCCCCCATGCCCTCCATCCCTTCCCCAACATCAAATGAGAAGGCTCAGACTTTACATCAGTAAATTTAGGTATATTTAGTCCTTAGATCTTGGGAAGGTTTTAAAGAAAAGCTGTGATAACAAATCTACCCTTGTCAGGGAAGTAACCGTTCAGAATAATTTTTTCCCCCTGGCTCTCAGGAGCTAGAAACATAATAAAACATCGTTACCTTTATCAGCATCTATATTTAGAACTAAATTTGGAGGGCCTGGTAGGGAAAGGAGAGGGAGCAGTGATGCACGTGACCTATGGTCCATGGTGGTGGCATACTCCTGCCTTTCAGCAGCAAAGCCTGGTACCCAGAATCTCTCTTTGCTGGTGTACAGAGCATCCCAGAGCATTTGTGAGAAACATCAATTTTCACAGATTTAACATTATTTGATCTCACATGCCATCTATACCATTTCTCTTGGAGCCTTCTTAATCACACAGCTATGGGAAAATAATCTAAAGGCATAGCAGCAATAAGAATTCTCTCAGCCCATAAAACATCCATTCTGCTTATAGTAAAACGTGTATCTTATTTTACTTTCTACTTTCAAAAATGCAGTATACTTAAGGCCCTGTTTACACCAAGAGGGCCCATCAAACTTATTATTTTAATTTAAAACTTGATTTAAAGAACATTCATAAACACCCTGAATACAGACACATTAACAGTAATTTAAATAGGAATAATTATACCTACCTGCTCTGCATTAATTTTATTTATCACCAGTTAGCCTAATATGTAAGGGTCCATTTAGGTTAAAAATTTCCATATTAAAAAACTGTTCTGAATCAAAGTCATTTTTCAATTGTTGTTAATTAAAACTCTTTCCAGAAGAGATGATCTAGGCCTCAGTGACTGAAAGCATTTCATGCATAATTAGCTGGATAGATGCTTCACTTATAAGTTAATCAGATACACTGAAAATTCTTTTATTTTCTTCCCTTTTTTTAGTAGATTCTAACTCGTAAGTACTCAAGTTTCCATTAGTTTTAAGCAAAAAACAATGTCTTTTTTTTTTCAAAACTAAGAAGTGATCTATGAAACGACAAGGGAGTTCTGCTTTCCAAAAAAACCCTCTGCTTCTTCCCATACATAGAGATGCAAGACCATTACATTGGTGTTACATTTCCACAATCATTAAGAAAATGGAACTTCCACATTAACGAGGGATACATCCAGACTGTTGTGCCTGCATATATATTATATATATTACATGTAATATATAAAAATTGAATGATGAAAATTTCAAAGTCAATTTTACCATAACAACTGTCTTTTGGCACACAAAAAACTGAAGATTTTTCTTTCTTCTCTAAAATACTTGCATCTCTGAGAATTAGCTTTCAATGGAAAATTATATTAATTAGTGATAGATAACACCACTATAGTTACTTCAATTATCTGAAATAAAATGTTGAATGAATTAAGTTAGAATTGTTTTTCTTCCTCGGATTGTTTCACCATCTCAATTACTTATTGATTCTCAAATACACTTGCTATAACCAATGCTGTAACTACAATCCTCAAATGTTAGTTAATAAAAATGTCAACAGAAAATACAAGAATTAAGAAAATAAAAATTAGCAAAGTTGAAAAGGCAAAACTACAAAAAAATCAATATACATCAAATGACAGGAAAGCATCACAAACACTAAACAGTTAAAGCCTTATTTATAGCATAAAGGATCTCAGATTCGTACCCTAAAGACTACAGAAAAGAGCAAGAATCTCATTCAGCTTCTCTTCCCCATCTCATGAGATACAAGCTTCATGCTTTCCTCTAGATAATTACAGCTTTTGTCTTTTGTGAATTATAGTCTCACCCATTTCCAAATGAAATCAATGTGTTTATTAACTTAACAGGGAAGAATCTGGGCTTTAGGTCATCATGTATTTCAGAAATATAGGTTAGCCTATCTATAATTAGCATTCATGGTGATTTAAATAAGGTTTGATGATTACAAAATTCATCATCTTTAAATAAATGCTTCTGACTCAGCATCAGTAGAATAGAGACATTTTCATCAACTAATTTAGCTTAAGACTTTTTGGCAAGCATAAATAGGAAAGAATGGATAGCTTTTATAAAGATCAGTAAAGGCAGGAATAGGCATGTATGTATGTTAGCAAGTAAAAGGGAAAATATTATCATGAAACTGAACACAGAATAATCGCAGGCAATAGTTCCCATATTCTGACGTTTTGCATTTTAAAGTGAGCAATCATTAAGCAGACTTTACATAGACAAAAAAGTCCTTATCTAAATATTCAGGTGAGGGATCTACTTTATTATTATGATTAAATACTAACATGCTTTGCAAGTCAAGTTATATCTTGTAGAAGCTGACAGAACATAAAATAAAAACCATTTCTTTCAGTACTTAGTGGTCAAAGAGGATGAAGCTAATGACTTCTGAACCATAGAGTTAATCCTATCATGAAGCCACAGCATTCAATGGCTGGAGATGAACAAGAGTCATCTCAGCAAGTCACCTGCTAAGCACGCCAGGAAACAACCCCAAAATAAGATGCCACGTATCCAAAGTACGCACAGAACAAAAACTGAAAAGACATATACCCATGCAGAACCACAGCAAAGTAAGGTATCAAAATACTTTGCCAGTTCACTATTGTCTAGAATTGAGACCTACCCAGGGCTCTCAAAGACCTGACCCATATTCAAAAGTGCAGATACAGACGTTTACAAGTTATCTGCACTACTCAATCTTCTTATTTACAATAGCGTCACACAAGGTTGAAAATGCCAAATCTCCTATGCACTCACAAAAAGAGATTTTTCACCAAAGATTCATATAATCATCTAGACTACTTTGTTGACTATATATACATATATATACACACATATACACACACACACCCCAATAACTGCACTAGAACAAGAGCCATTTTGCATCTTGGAGCTTTAAAGTTTTTGTTTTGTCCACAGACTCCTTGGAAACACAGTTTGTATAACACATTCTTTCCAAAAGGCTCCTCTGCTGAAATAATATATTTTTTTCTTTATTAAAGATGGGGAACTCTTCTGTTTTAGTTTCCAAAATTCAATCTCTGTAAATCTATATTTATCTTAAATTTAGCAGATGACCTTTCCATTTTCATAAGGCAGCCAGAAAACACCTTTGCATCCAGCAGATTTTAACTGAACCCAGTTCTTTCCAGATTCAGACTCCACTTTTACATATCCCATTGAGTTACTTATCCCACAGTGCAGTACCCTCTCCGATAGAGACCTCTGCCTCGCTTTTCTCATGCATTATGTGAGTCTTTAGCTACCAGGCTGTATACCGTTCCTCAAATAGCACAAGTCACTCAGGTTTTTCAGCAGCACATACACATGAAGCAAACTGAGTCTTCCTTGTTTTTCCCCCTACACCAGTTGCTTTAAGCATTATTTTAAGATCTGACCTATTTTTGAGCATTTAACTTGGGCTTCTCCAGAGATTTAACCATATTTTAAAAAGACTTTAAATGCTGTAGGTGTATCTGTACTGGGTACAAAAATATGGCTGAATACAATAGCAACCTATTCACACAGTGCTCATGACATTTTGAAGCAGGCTTGCAGCAAAATATCTGAGGACACGGCACAACAGCATCAAACATTTATTCGCGCACTTACTGTGAGTAGCTTTCCACTTTTCATGTTTGTCTGGTGGTTATTTCCTCCAGCCAAATAGGTGGCTGACAGTATTCACCAAGGCAAAATATTTCTAAAAAAGCTGTCAACTTGCATAAGATTAAACACAATATTACTAAAGAATAAATATCTAGAAGGTTTGATGAATGATGACTTTTGTTCGGATTAAATTTTTACATCATTAAGGTGATACTTATTACAGGTTGAATATGCTTTACCACCTCTGCTTGCTAAAGCAAAACAGAGGACTATCCCAGGAACTGACAACACTTAGTTACATGCTGTTCTTCTTCAGATTTAGGTTTTTCTTGGGGAGGGTGAGGAAAGCAGGCTTCAAGGTCAGGACTGAGACCCTGAATTTTGCTCAAATACTTTAAAAATCTAAGTTTAGCAATAAGGAAACAACAATACGCCGCCAAAAAGATTTCATTAATCCACTTGGTCTAGCAGAGGAATAAGTGATGCTGTTGAACACAGGATGCCCATTTAAAGTTTTACTTTAAACCAAACTTGCTTTGAACATACTTCATGTGGAAGAAAGTCATAAAAGGTGTCATTTCAGACTTCTGATTCCCTACAAGGCAAGCCACAGCATCTACAATTCTTTATATTAAAATAATTTTCCATTATTCTGCTTACATAATATTTTAAATCATACTATTCAGTCTCTTGTTTTCTTTGTGCTTTTCATTATCATAGTATATTTGGAAACCAGAATCAGTACCTTCTGAAGTAGAAGGTCTCAGATGTTAAATGTGAGATTTTGCAAGAAGGAGCACGCTTTCAGAAAGCCTCAGCGCCTCTTCTCAGCCTCAGATGCCTTTGCTAGGGGCTGCCAAACCTAGCAGCCCAACGGAGGTGAGGTGCTGCAGCTCCAGCCCCCAGGTCCAACCAGTGGCAAGGCTGAGCACATGCTCCCCGTAGGCACAAACACGTATACAATATGTACATATAGATATACACAGACGGCCACACAGATCAACACAAACACACAGCACGCACGTATGTATAAACAGCACCAATGGCCTCATCCTTTTCCCCCTCTCTGGCTTATCACGATGAAAGTCCATTGGTGGGAACCATACATACAAACACACACACACACATATATATAAAATATACACACACACACAGTGTGGATCCCTCCAGCAGCTGGGTTTAGGCACTGTCTACTCAGTAGCCGTCCCTGGATCCTGGCTCTTCCCAGCTGCTGGCCCCCAGGTGACGCATGAGCCCCCCGGGCCCCCTCCAGCTGCTGGTGCTCAGAGCCCCTTGCACACACCAGCACACGCAGACGCATGTGCTGGACATCCTGCCAGCATCTGGCCTCAGACACCCAGGCTACCCCATAATTGACCCTTGCACCCCTCATCTCCCACTACTTCATGCACGCGGGTGTCTGCTGACCCCCCAGACCTCCTGGCCTCCCCAGCAGCCAGCCTGGACCTCCTGTCCTCTCCAGTAGCGCACTCATCCGGCTGCCTTAGGCACATGGATTCAGTCCAGATTTACGGCCACTTGGACTTGCGGTTCCCAGGCCTCCGACCCTTCCCACCAGCTAGTCCAGCTTGATATTCGATAGCCATCACAGCTGCCACACACCCCCTCCCTCGCTCCAGTTGCTGGCACCGCAGACACATGGCCCCTATGGCCCACGGTCTGACACCAGTTGCTGGCACTTAGACCTCCGCACACACTCATCTACGTACAAGAGCACCCTTCACCCCAAAACCAGTTAGAAATGGAGTTTAAATGAGATGGTACAGTAATTCCCACACAGGAGGCAGTAACACCTCTCGGTCTGTACGGTGAAGCGGAGTGCCCTCCCGTTTAGCCATCGGGGGAAGTCCCCCCGGCCCACGGGACTGAAGCTCTCCCGGTCTGGGGGCTTACGTCTCTGATAATGTTACTGGAGGTCCCCCATGCCGTTGCGCCTTTGGGATCCTTCGTGGGTGCGTGGGGGGGGTCTTTTAATCACATAACCCACACCTTCAACATTTTCAGACCGAGCATCCAAAGCCGTGCCAAGAGTATTTATCAAAACCAGGAAAATAACATTTCACAATTCAAAGCAAATGCTTTGGAAAACCACCATGGACACACATGTCCTACACTGTGGGGCTTTAGATTTAATAATAAAAACAAACAAACAGAGAGAGAGAGAGAGAGAGAGAGAGAGAGAGAGAGAACAAAAGCGCATCTTTTATCAGATTTACTTACTGAAGTTGCTGCTCTTAAGCATCAGGTGCTTGCTCATGTCTAATTCTACTAAACACTTTAATAGTTATCAGCACACTTAAGTAATACAAAAAGCACCACGTACCTTGTTGACCATATCATATTTGTTTTATAAACACTCAATACTTTCAATACTGTTAATGTTATCACCAAGCAACTGAACTATCTGCCATGCAGTATTTGCACAGTGCTGTGTCTGTAAGCAAACGTATGATTTTCAACTGTTTTAATACATGATTCACAACTGAGAATTACACAGTAATTAATATTAAACTTTGATTTTTGTCATGAGATGATTTAGCAAAAGTTTTAAAAATACTCTCCTTCACCATTTACATTTAGAGGGTTGGCACCGTGAAGAGATTAAAAAGCGCAGGATGTTTGGGTTGTGTGGGAGATGACAAGAAAGCTGAAGCCTTAATCATACAGTAGCTCTGCAAGGTAAAGAAAACTAAACTAAAAACATTATTTGGAATTTGCAAAGTGGTGTTTTATGTCTAGAAGGTGAGGGGACCCGGCTTTCCTTACTAGCTGTTACAGCAGCTGCAAAGATGCAAATGTCTTTGTGCACAAAGGAGAAAAAAATAGTCATCCAGAAAATGGAAGAGGAACAGACAAGGAGAAACGAGGGCAGCATGCCTTGTCTTAGAGCTGAAAAGCTGCTCTTCTGCCCGTGCCTCCCACATATCGTCTTCTCCGGTCACCCTAATTCTGTCCATCTTTACCAGCACATGGGGCAATTGTTCTTTCAGATCCCTCTTCCTTTCCAAATTTTTAATTCTGAAAAGCAGAGGGTTTTTTGTTTGGGTTTTTTTTTGTTTTTGTTTTGTTTTCTTGAAATTAAACCCTGTTTCCAAATTATTTGATCCCAGTGATATAATTTACAATCTGGCAAAACAACTATTACTATGGAACGGTAACACCCCCCCCCCCTTCTCAAATTTCATAGAGATTAAAATATATATTCCCTTGTACAACAAATACTGTAATAATTTATATCCAGAGAGAAATGAGCTTGGCCAGCCACGCTGAAGGAGGAAGCATGGCCAGCCAGTCCCACCCAAGGCAGGGGCACCAGGGTCTTACAGGATTTTTACAGAGAGCAAGCTCCTAATAGCTGAATTTTAGCCCAAATCCAACTCTGACAATATCTGACATAAAAGTTGTGCTCTTATCACTGAAACCCGGCCAGTCACAGCTATGGTAAGGTCAATACACAGGAAGAGCCAGCACTGCCTTTTAAATGCATCATTCTTCTATGTAAAAGTATCATCTGGGACGAATGGTGTGAGCGGCAATATGCTGGCTGAATAGCAGCAGGAGCAGCTCACGCATTACTGTTAAGTCAGGTCAAAACAGTAAGAAATTTTAGAATTACTCCTTCAGAGAGATATTGGAAATAGGCAGATGAATGATATGCATCCTGAGCGGTGAATGAGACTACAAAAATCCTAATTACCAACTGCCTGGAATGGAATGCTCTACTCACTAGGCATTAACCCAAATATTAGTTAGGCAGGTTTTCTAAGCATGGAGCTTCAGAAAGTCGAGGGTTGCCCACACAACCATATGCTTAGTTTATGCCAGACATTCCCAACGTAACACATTGCCTTATTTTTGGTTTGATCTTTCCTTCATCATTATTGGTTTTCCATCTATACCATTACCACAGAAAGTGCTGTATCGCTCTCAGCACCCTGCAGCTCAACATGGACATAAGTGCAGCAAAAAATCATGCACAAGAGGAAGTTATATACAGCAGATTTTGTGCAGACACTGACTTGTTAGCACTGCTTCTGTAAAGTTTCTAGGACAGAGACCATCTTTTCTGCTTTGAATACGAGGGAGGAAGTTCTTATTTATTTATAAAGTTGACATTACAACAGCTGATACAGTGAGGAAGAAGTGGCAGGAGAGATGTCATACCCACCAAGTGGAAGTGGGTACCCAAAACAGAAGAACATCATCCTTGCAAGGAAAAAGCTTGCAAGACAGTACTTTAAGAAATTTAGTACTAAACAGAGGAAGAGAAGGGCTGAGGAGAAAGCACACAAATCCCTACTTCTCCAGTGTTAAAAACAGTATGTCTGCTTAACACGTAATATCGTAATAAAAGAAAGAGTAGAAGACTCTAGTAGAAGAAATAACTTCCTTCTAATAGAAGAAATAAGTAACTGCCCCCTCAAATTTTAAATAGTCTTATGAAACAGTATGTATTTAATATTTATACCACCACAGTATCTGGAGTCCCCAAACAGGACTGAAATCTCTGTTTACAAAGCACTACACATCGACTCTATTTTCCTAAGTACACATGTAATGTATTATGGAGATTATGGCTCTGAACTTTTCCAATGTGGGTGGGGGAAACATGCACAAGACAGAACACAAAAGACCATTTGAAATGAATTATATATGCTTGCATAGATCAACAGAGCCATAGGTTTTGAAATCATCATCATAAACCCATGTTATTTTTCAATAACTCAATAAGAAAGAAGAAAGGAAAAAAGTACACATCAGTATCAACACAGAGCTACATGTATTGATGCACAGGGATACTTTTAGTATCCAAATGCAATCACGTCAAATTTGTATTGGTTTAATTCCATTGCCAAAGAAAGTTTAACCTCGGCCTAACTTGTCAAGTCCTGGCACATCCCATTATGTTAGAACTTGAGTATCACAGTAATTGTAGCAACAGAAAGGCATGAAAGCTGTCAAAAAAAGTATCTTTAGATTTGCAGAACAGCTATACTTGGCCTAAAATTCTCAGAACGAACTATTACAGAAATAATTAAGAGAATGTCATTAACTTCAGGGTTGTCAATCAGAGAAACGTGACCTTAAACCTCTCTAGTCAAAGTATTATGGTTCCACCACTCAGGCTGCAGGGAAACCAAGCAACTTAATGCAACTAAATATCTGACGTACTTGCGTCAGCGTTCTTTTAATTAATCTGTATGCAGATTCTCCTTCCACATAAAATCCCAAGTACAGTACTTAGTCCAAAGAATATGTATGATGGAAGGAAAAACAAAGGCTTTATGACTCAGCAAAGACCACTTTTATTCACACTTTCAGTCCTATTTTAAAAGCCAGTGGCATCAACAAGCAGATCTAAGTAAATTTTGGTGTATTTATTGTAAGAACTCATTCACTAAGAATTTTTACTCAGTCTGTATAGCATCGAAATAAGCTCCAGAAAAAATAGGAAAGAACAAAAACTCCAGCCACAGCTTTTGTTAGCGCAGTGAAAAAGTTACAATCTAACCAGTATGAGATGCTCCCAAACTAATGCATCTGTACAAGCAGAAAGCATGTATTTCTGCACGTTAAGCACCATCTGCAAACAATAAACTTTTCTATCTTATTTTGGCCTCCAGAAACATGAATAATAGCCTTTCACACAGGAGATACAGGGGCGGGGGAGATAAACCTGGACTACTTGTGTTTGCTGTATCAAGTCCTGTGCAATCACGAAGAGTCCTCAGAAATGTTCTCTCTGGGAAGCCTCAGTCCCTCTTCTCCCTACATAGGCCACAAACTACACCGCCCTTCCAGCACTCTGTAACAAAGTAATACTCTCTTATAAATCAAAACCTGTAATAAGCCCCAGGAAGAGAGGAGAGCCCAAGGATCTCCAGTTGAGGAGAGACTGTGACAGCTCCCGTCAACAGCCCGGGCAGGAAGCCCGCTTAACACAGTGCTGGGGAAAAACACGGGTAGGTCAGAGAGCTGCCCTGCCCACCGCCGCTCTGCCGACTTCAGCAACAGCAAATAAAGCTACGCTTCGAGTTCAGAAGTTACTCTAATTTGCAGGACAAATACAACAGGCAACTAAGCCTACCAGAAATCTCGATAAGCCCTTCAAGAGCACACGGGCTCACCGAGTGTAAATCTTAAGGCAAAGATCCCTAAAAGATAAGATAGCACAAGCTGATAACAGTACTAGACAGGACCTGTTAATCCATAAAGACCACGATTTGCCTATGAAAAGCCTGAAGCCCCATCTCGAAGAGAGGCTCTACCACAGTAATGGGCCCTCTGTTAATGCTATACAAAGAGCCAGAGGTTTAACTGTTCTTACGCCCTCCCCATGCACAGTAAATTAAAGTGGTATTAATGAATCCCCCTTGAGTTCCTAGCTGAAGGAAAGATCCCTGTACAAAAGTCTTTTTACAGATGGCTTCAGGACTCAAAAGCATCTCCTCAAATAGAAATCCTGATGTTCCTGTAACATCAATTCTGTAACAACATCAAACTGTAACAACATAATGGAGCAAGACAGTCGCTTTGGCATTCAAATCCACTTTTAAAGTCAACAAGTTTAAATAAATCTCTTGGTTTGGGGAGGAGGGGGGAAGGAAGGTTGGTTGTTTTTAAACTGGGGACTATTGGTCTTACATCCAACCAGGGTTGTGACTGACAAATAAGTCCATCATATCAGAACTTAAAAAAAACTTCCAAAATATTAAGTTCTGACTCAGGTTATTTACTTACTACCTTTTCCAAAGGCCATAATTGCCCTATCTTCAAGTCTTAGTCCACTTTACTCCAAGATACAACGAGCTACCTCACTCAGGTGCTAAGCAATGCAGTGGCAAAATCACTTCTAGATAAATAAACCTTGAGTTGGTACATAATCAAAGTAGTCCCTTCTGTAAAAGAAAAATTTGCAAATTCTTGTTTTGAACCAAGCTTGCACACTTCTGCTCAGTCACTCCTGACACTGAGTTTTGTCTTTAAACAAGCCAGTAAAATATCTGCTTTACAGCGCTGCGACAGTTACCACAAGCAAGCAGATTCCACAGCTTTTGGGGGGTGGTTTGTTTGTTCACTTTTTGTTTAAAAAAAACTTCACAATTAAAATAGATACGGAGCTGAAAGACACCAAACACCACAAAGGGGGTTAACAAACCGTAGCGCTTACATAAGCCATCTCTTTTGCTTAAAATGCAAATCAGTGACTACCAAAACCATGTTAATACTTTATTTAAAAATGAAAGAATTAAGTGACTTAATGCCTTGTTAATCAGTCTGCGCTCAGCATTTAAACCCCACTGCCCTTACAGGGCAAGAGCATCCAGGTCAAGTCAAAAAAGTAGCACACAGGAGTAACAGAGGGCAGAAGCAGCTTCTTCGCACAGCCATACCTAGTGACAAAGGAGCACCATCACTGTAGTGGCAGAGCACGGCCCCTCACGGCAGCAAAGCCATTAAATTAAACATTAGTGCCAAATCATTAAAAACTAGATAAACGGAATATAATAATTTGAAAGGCTAGGGGAAAGCTATTTTAAGCACTTACCTGTTTAATGATTATATATGGGTTTTGATGTAATTTAAGGCCAGGCGGAGGAGGTTAAAGTTCTGAGCCCCCAGGCAAAGCTGAAGTGTTTACGGAAGTGACATTCTGCATCAGCACTAAATATCTAGAAAACCCACACACAAAAAAAATTTCTGATACTCCACCATGCTTTTATTGGATACAGGAGTTTGCACTGATATAAATTTATGTTTTTAATCTCCTGAGCAATTTAAAATATAACACAAAAGAAAGATTTTGAAGCTGCAGAAAACAATATCCTCTTTCACTGGATGGTTTCACTTCAAAAATAGTCATCCACATCCTTAACCCTAATGCTTCACACACTTTTAGATGTTTAACTGCAGCAGGAATCCTCATGGAAGTGGTTGTCTGAGTTTGCTTGCTGCAGGTAATCATGTCAGCTGCTTCAGCTTCCGAGCTTTTTTAGTTTCATCTTTCATTAAAAAATATATACATATATGCACACATACACACAAAATGAGGGTATCTAGAGTTATGAAGTGGTTCTTCATGCAAGTTTAAGACAGCAGAATTTCATTTACTATTTTTCTTTCACCTGCCATCAGTACAAATTTCATATAATGAGTGGTACTGCCTCCAAAACGCTCCTTTTCTTTAGTGTAATAAAACACACAATATAGTGTTATTCAACTACAGACTCTTTGGTACTCTGATACATGTTTTTATATATACACACTTGTATAATATTCATGGCTTAAAAAGATACTATTTTGATTTTTTCTATAAATAGACAGTAGCATGAAATTTTATAAAAAGCACTAAAAATACGTTCAGTTCCTTTCCCTGTATGAACATTTTTAGAAGTCTAACACAAACTCAAAGCTAAAGCTGTCATTATCAGTATAGTAGAGCAAAATAAATACAAGCATTTAATATGTTCAACTAGAAATCTTCCTATTGCATTTACCGGGGGGGGAACACAACCAGAAGAGTACCACAAACGCAGTCAAAAACTAAGGTCTGTATGCTAAACAGACAGAAACCATCCAACAGAGGGAGAGGGTTTAGTAAAGACTTTTTACTTTTAATATCAAAGACTCACGACACTCAAAAACACTACTATTCCTTTATGAAAAGCTCTGCTGTGGCGGGGAAAAATACAATATAAAAGTCTCAGTCTCTAAAGATGGCTCTTTTTATGTCATAGTTAAAAAAGCTTGATAGATACTACGGGTTGATTTTAATTTCTTCTCCTCAAGAATATTTACTTATTGAAAAAGGAACAGAAGACTCGAGCAAATCTAAAGGGGAACCACTGTATGTTGTTGTCGTCATCTATACTATATGGATTCCAAACTCCAATTTAGTGGAGTTTTTCTCTTAATGAAATCTTTCGGTCTTCGGCATTCACTTTGATCAGAGTTTTGAGGGAATAGTTTAACTTTTGATAAGAACAAGAAAAGACAAGTTGATTGGGGAGTAGATATAAAAACCCTTGCCTTCTAAAAACAAGTGATTTAATATTTGTAATGAAATACTATCCATAAATCTCATTCAATAAGCAAGGCCTCCTTCTTAGCACTGAGCAAAAAAGGAATAAAATCATCATTCTGAAATACACAGACTTATATAGACCAAACATAAGTTTAGATTTGAGGGAGGAGGTATAAAGAGCACTTATAATACATTATGGTCACTCTAATTCTAAGTAAAAATTAATATATTTTGAGACACATTGTGGCTTTTTTCTATCTCAAAATTAAAGCATCAAAAACTCATCATTTTCAATATGATCAATGACCTAATTTTCCAGGGTTATCTAAGCTAGGAGGATTCTCAGCGGGTGGGGAAGGGACTTGCTAAGGGAAGAATTTCTCTTCATTTCACAAAAAATTAATTAGACAGGAAACACTGAAGGGAGGAAAGGGGAAGGAAATATGGAGCCCTGGCAGCTTTATTATATTTGCTTTTAGTTAGAGCAGAAAAATATCCTTCAGGTAACAAGAATACTCTCCTTGCAGAAAGCCAGTCGCTACGTGGCTTATTCCACTGCAGTTCACACCATTTTTCAAGGACGATCCTCCTTAGGAGAACTGAATATCCCATGCCAGTCAAACCTGTGAGACTATTCACTAAACTAAGGCATCACACATAGCTGGCCCTCAAGTATCTGCAATTTAGAATTTTGCATTCAGTGCAAAGAAAACATGTGCAAATGAAACAAACACAAACAGCTTGATTAGTCACAACATCTTGCATATATTTCACCACTTAGGTAAAGGCAGAAAGGAGAATTTCTTTCTAAAGTACACTGATTCACAGCGTTAGCCAGATTTTGAAACAGTAGGAGCTCCAAGGGGGACAGAAACAGATGGCAGTTCAAGGTGACATAATGTGGCAATACAAGCCATTCACTGTTCAAGTGTAAAGGCAAGCAGAATCTAGATTTGTCTCAACTATCCCTATGGGGTGTTAAAACCCTTAGAAGACTGTTTAACTTGCAGCAAAGGCAAAAGGAATGAGAAGTAGCATAGGCCCTTGTATCATTACTATGCTGCCACCAAGTTTACAAAAGCACACACAAGAGACCCCCTGACTCTAAGGAGACAGAAAATTTATCTGAAATAATGGCTAAGTTCAGCTGCAAGCAGGTATTTAGGTGCTAAAGTTACCTGGAGAGACAAGTGGACTGCCCTGCAGCTGAGGCTCTGCATTGCCACACTGGAGGCACTGGGTTGACTCCAAGCCACAGAGAAACATTTGAGGCTTCCAAGCAATACGTGTTTCTGCAGAACAATGTGGGGATTGATGCAGGAAAAAAGTTTCCTTGATTTTCTTAGGCGTTTATTCCCTGGACAAACATAGTATTACTGTTCATCTTTCTCATTTGCATAGCTGCTTAAAAAATAAATAAAGAGCTAGTTAGAAAGAACGCATTTCAGAGTACCTAATGTACTCTTATAAAGGGGATAGGTAGGAAAAGTCTCTAACGTGGATGCAAGTATAGGGGGAAAAAACTCTGAAAAAAGTGAGATAAAATTTTAAAACCCTTAACGTTAATACAGAAAAATAGGTACCAAAAAGATATCAATACAACTGGAACTAAACTGTCAGTACTGAAAGCACTGCTTGGAACTCTCCTCAGAATAACACGTAAAGGAAAACATTGCTGTTCCCTAAAATACCCAAGGAAAATAATGTTACTGGTTGTTTTGTAAACGCTGACTGTTTAAAAAGGTTGTCCTGGGACCACTTCAACAAGGTATGAAAAATATGTCATGTTTAAGAATGCTACAGAGGTAAAACTAAGAAATTTACACACAGAAAGCTGAAGTTTGCTATAGCACATCCACATTTTTACAAAAATTTATTAGAAAAGGAGTTAATATAAGTTCTCTTTCTGTGAATGTCTCCATTCTCATGTCCTTTAAAAAGGGATAAACTTTTTTATACCTATTTCTCATTTCAATGAGATCTGACAGAGGGTTACAGCTTCCAAAGACATACAAGCTCTTAAAAACTGCATAAAAGTACACGGAGAAATCAAGGAGCCCTTATGCACATCTCTACATCCCCTTAGAAGCTGCAGCATTAACTCCCACTTTCAGACTCTGTCAGGTGGTAAACATGAGTGGCCAAGGCATAGGGAAATCTTCAAATCAGAGTTCATATTTTAGTAGACACCAGAAAATCTAACCACAAGAGCCAAATCTACAGAAATCCAGACTTTGCTAGCTCTATTGCTTACAGAAAAAAAGTTCAGTTGCTGCAAGTGATTTTCTGTCAAGACTAATCCCTGTTAATGGAGAGTTCCTGCATTACTTGACTGCTTATTATTTCAATTCCCGTGCTACTCCAGCAGCAAAGTCAGCCTGAATTTCTGTACAGTCCTGAGGTTACCCAGGAACACCCCCATCGGTGCACAGCAAGTGAACCGATTCCAGTTCTTCACTTACTTTTATAGACGTATCTCTCCATCTTCTACACACATTTTCAAAAATACTTTGCAAATCAATTTTTCCTGCTCTCTTATCCAATGCAAAGTATTACCACAGATCAGAAAGACTTTAAAAGGTATTTCAAATTTTACTATTCTAAAAGGTTATAAACCCACACTAGCAGCAGGTACATGAAAACTCTCCTGAAATGCATTAATGGATAAGGATGCTTTCCCAAATTATGGCCTATCTGAACTCAAGGTAATTTTCAGTGCTTCTCAGACTCATATTTCAGGTTCTCATACTACTTACCTTTTATTCCATGTTCAATTTTATTTTCTAACCTTGCATAATGCCCTCTCTCACTGGTAAATAGCAGGACATACATTTATAAGACAACACAATGAACAAGAAGAGGATTAAACCTCTGGCTCGAGGAGTTGAGATTCCCTGATTTTAGGCCATATAGCCCTCCATATGCCATATCAAACCAAGTTCTGAAAAAGTAAAAATCTGTCTTCTGTCAATAATTTCTGTAAAATGAAAGGTCCAAGCAGTCTTCCCATTCTTTCTGTAACCCCACGAAAAAATAGAGAACAATATATTTTACTTCACTTTTTCACACTGGCTAGCCATTTAAATGAATTTTAGTCAAGGTAAAGTATTGAAAAAGTGCAATGAGTTGCAGCAAACTCACTCTCATCTTTTCATAATCAACACACCCAAAAATACCTGGCTCATTTTCCTATGCTTAACTCTAGTAATACCAAAGACTACATAAAATTAATTTCTAACACGTGACTTTCTTGAATAGCAAGTCAGATTTGCTAATAGCCTTTCTGCATTAGTATTATCACCATTTTTAACGTGGGCTGTAAATGAGTTAATTTTATCCTATGTGCAAACTTCAGGTCAGCGCAGAGCTGCATTTTGTGGAATGTCAAGTCACAGTCCAACCTTCAGAAGTAAGTTATGATCATATTAAAAATACTTATAGTTATAAAAAGGTCTTTAACTGTTTGTTCAAATGCCATTTACTTTAGAATCACAGATGAAATACCTTTCTCTGAACTGGGCAAGAGGTGGTCAGATATTGATAAGATTAAAATTGTTTAAGCAGTTAGTAAGAAGAAAACCACCCCAAGCCATAAACCTCTTTAACCCTTTGTACAGTCTCTTACAACGTTCTGTCTGGATAAATAAAATTATTTCTCCCCATAGAAGAGATATCCATTTGTGCAAGCCAGATTTCTTCACTTACTGTTCCGTAACAGAAGCCTAAAACCCACACATTTTCCTGACATCCATTTGATTAGCACATAGAAAAGGCAAGAAACATGAGTTTCTACTACGAAGAGGGAGAATCCCACAAAAGAGTGGGACAGGGAAGTGAAACAACATAGGACAGTTTGTCAGAACAGTAATTTTATATTCTTCAGAACAACGCAGTCAGCAATCAAGGAAGTAAAAGCATCACAGTTATCAGTAAAAAAAAAAAAAAAAAAAAAAAAAAACTAAGATAGATTTAAATACATTTTTAGTGGTTAATTTGTAAAGCCTTTCACGCCATTCAGACAATCCAGTTTCCTAAGCAGCAAAGGATAACAATCCTGAAACCACCCACCTACAAAAGGATTTCAGACAACTCGATACCAATGATTTATGGACCTAGTGTAGGAGCTGTGCAGCTGCCAGTTCTTCATGAAGCCCAGGCACCAGGCAGGAAACAAAACTGGAAGGATTCAACTGTTTGTTAGCATTGCTGCTTACAGAATACATTTTCCAAGTTCCAAGTAAAAAAAAAAAAAAATTTTCTAAGCTAACCTTTATGTTCTGTCTTTTGGAGAACCTCTGCTGGTGAACCCCGAAATCAAGGTTTCTACTTTCCTCAAGAAGTAAGGGGGGGGGGGGGGGAAGGAGGCTGAAAAAGTTCTTCATCCCTCTATCTGAGCAAATTCCCATGTCCTGCAAACAGGACTGGACAAATGAAATGCAGAATCTAATCTGATTTACAGCATATTATCACTGATTGAACCAGTCTGGTTTTCAGAAGTTCACAGTGAACTGCTGATGGTTTTGACACCTTTGTCTCCCTCACTGTGAAATGAGGGAATATAATAAAAACACCACAGAATCTATGCTGTTCATTTTCATTGTCTTGCCTATAAAGAATTACAGAGTAAGACCATGGTTTTAGTCATGTCTCCCTCCCTTAAATAACTACTCTGAACTGACAATGCATCTCTCACAAATGAAAACAGTTTAGCTCTGGTTGAAGCAGCAACATTGACAAGGTATTTCCTGGAATTTCCCAATCTTTACTGACGGTTTCATCACTTCCACAGCATCCTATCACGGAGAAAGAGTTGCAACATAAACCTGAGAGGCGGGACAGAAGATGGGAGGAAGAAAGCAAATCTTTCAGGTAAAAGATTGCTCTTTGGGGACAAGAAAAGAGGAGAGGTCAACAGCCACAATTTTATTGGCTGGATATGGAGCTGTCAACACAGCACAGTAGTCATGATTAAGAATTAGAAGGAACAGGAATGTGGTCAAGAAGATAAAGGGTTACATAAAATGAGTTGGGTAACTCAAAGTCTCAAGGAATCTTAAAGGGAGTAAAAAGAAGAAGGTTAGGAATATCACACAAGTCTATCTTGTGAAATTCTGCCAGTACTTGGGTTTGAAACTCTGAAGTTGTATGGTGTTTTTTCTTGTTTCCTGGCATTCTGGAGTCAATCAGAAGAGAGTCACTCTGTATTCATACAATTATGGTAAGTATAATATAAACAAGAAGAAAATGGTTTTAGACTTCTTTATTAATATTTAATAACACAAAAGGCAAGAGTCATCTCTAAAAACATATCAAGAATCCAGGATTCCAGCTGCAAGACTCAGAGCATGATAATAATATGCTGCACAATGCTGATACGCAAGAAGTATCAAAATATTGACTTTATAAAAGCAACAGTCAAAATTTTGTATATAAAAATCGTGACTACGGAGGGGAGGAGAAGCAGTAAAGTTATTTTAGGTTACCCTAGAGTCAGCAACTGGGACAATACCATTAAAAGCAATTCTCAGTGTCCCTGTTATTTTATCTTATTTAATATTCTTAAGTTTACCCTGTTCTACAGAATAAAATGACCAAAAGCTGTGGCTGAAGCAAGTATACCAATAAGAAAGGCACAAAACATGGACTAGAAGTCAGACACAAACATAAGTATTTTCTTCAACTAAAAGCACTACTGGCACAGACCTCAAGCCACACGTTAGTATTTATTTTTGCAACTCACAGATCTTTAACTTTATAACTTCTAGGTCACTCCTGTTCAGCACACAGTTTGTCAAAAGACCTGTACCTATAATAAAGAGCTACTCAATTGTAAAGTCACCACATACATATTTTCACATTTTTTAAAGCCATACTGAATTTAATACATCAAATAGAGTTACACTGACTTCTCTGAGTCTCAAAGTTCACAAGCGTTACTGTGGTTGCATATTTTAAAACAAGCATCTGACTATCAGTTTTCTAAAAATAGCAGGTTTTAAGTTTAGCATTTTACTCGATAACCACAGAAGAAGTGAGACAAAGATGTTTGTTTGATCTTTAGGGGGAGGGGAGGAGGGAGACATTAAAGCCATCCAACAGAGAGCCCAATTTCTGAAAGTCCAATGAAAATGGCTCACTACATAGGTATGTACTTAAACAGCACCATCTGAACAATTATTTTTAGAATGTACTAAGACTGCAATGCATTCCAGCATAATAAGAAATCACAACTGCCATGAAGTGGTAGCCTCAGGGCTACATTAAGCCTGTTAAACAATTTAAATATGCTGGTGAACTAATGAAAGATATAGGCACTAGTTAAAAACAGTGTTTTGTGGTAACTGATTTAAGAAATAAATTGGATTCAAGCACAAGCATCTGACTAGTTCACTCCAACTGCCAGAAGCAGAAAACACGAAAATAAAAGTGTTCTTTACTGCCAGAGGGTCCAGTTCACCCTCCTGCCACCCCTTCTCACTCAGCTTCAGAACAAAGCTTTTCCTTCTCCTAATCTGAACATTAAAAGTAAGTCCCATTCTTCAAAAGTAATTTCCTACATTGAAAAGAATGAAAGTACATGGGCATGCATGTGCATTGTTCACTACTGCCAGACATAAGGTTTTTATTCTACAGATCTTGCAACACATTTAATTAAGTTTGACTATACAATCCCTTGGGGGGGGGGGGAAAATACAGCCTTCTGCTTTCTAACAAAGAAGTTTTTACTCTTGAAGAAAAAAAAAAAAAAAAAAAAAAAGTTTTTCCACTTTTGTGGCCCTCAACACCCCCAACATACCTCTTATCTACACAAAACCACAAGAAACCTCAAAAGATGCAATGCTTTCCACATTGCCATTTTGACAGTTTGGGTGCCTTTTTAAAAAAACAAAAACAAAAAACAAAACAAAACAAAAAAACCTTGAAAAGGGAGGTGGAAGCCTAATTAAGTATTATATTCACAAGCTTTATTGATATTCTTTATAATCATCTAAAGGGACTACAAGTAGAAAAAGTTTTACAGAGACGGTCTGAAGCACAAAAGCATCCTGTTTCACTGATTCACCTGGCACTTCCAATGCAGGGGATGGCCAGGTGTGTTCAGATTATTAGAACTGTGAACTCTTAAACTCAGATTTATTCACTTGATCTTCAGATGGCAAGATAGGTTTAGGTTTCATTAAAAAAAAATCTTCATGACATTATAACAAAAGGACCATGGGGAGGCCAAACAAATTCCCTAGAGACTAGTGCATTAGAAGTAATTTTCTGTCTAGGCCTCCATTTCTATGGTGGCTCAAAGGCTCTCTCTGTGTGATGGAAAAAGAAGTCATTTCTTTCCCAATCCAATTTTTGTCAGGAGATCCTGCTTAAGGAAGGCCAAGATCCAAACCCAGTCATCTTCCAGCAACATAAATGGTTCTCAAGATCTTCTGCTGAAGGCTTGTGATGCAGTATAAAGGTTAGAAGGTGTCCTGAAGCAATTTGGAGGGAATGAAGAGGGAGAGAAGAGTCACAAGATGCACCAAAGCAATAATGCATGTAACATAGTTCCAAATGATTTGACTCAGCATGACAGAGGAACTGGTAAAATCTCCTTAGAATTTCATTGCTAGTTCTCAGGTGAAAGGAAATTTAAGATAAACTTCCTGTGTCAGCAATGACATAGCTAGAGAAAGAAAGGTCCGACTTTGGGCTTCTGATGGTTGCAAGCAAGAGGCTGTCACTCTGTACAGCGTGAAGTGACGAAAGCAGAATTTACCTGAGCTGATTCTACAGATATTGCTGGCCGGGCCTTGGGAATTGCCGATCGCATGGGTTAGTAACACATCCCCTCAATCAGAGCATCCCGGTCTACTTCCTTCACATAGACAAAGGAACAGAACTTGACAAACCCAGCAGCCATAGACTCCTCTGGAGCAACACACTTGCACATTCAGAACTGGGGAACCTGTTCTATGCTGGGAATCAAGCAGGCTTTTCAAACCATTTGATGGCCTACACTTCACTGGTTATCCAAAGCTACCACTGGAGGAGAGAGAATGGGAGGGGATGATAATCCTGTGGCTATGGGCCACATTATAATCACTGGCCTTTACTTAGGCCCTTAGCCACCAGGTTCTGCTCTTTCTTAGCTTCCCTTCTAGAAAAGGGTCAGAGAAAGAATACCATTCTTCAGAGAACTGAAGTGCAAATACGACCTCATGAATGGGAAGCTTACACAGAGGTATAAAAAATATTATTTCCAAGTACCCAGCATATTTTTTCCTCTCTCCCTCCCCTTTTTTTCCTCCCCTCTCCTCTTTCTTTAAGCTGCTCATACGCTCTCCCTCTCTCAGCCTAGAGAAGTGGAAGACAACATTAACAAAAAAAGCATAAAGAAACAGCATAAAGTCCATCCTTCACACCTGAGTGGATGGCAGTTCAAAGGGGCCCTACCTACCTGCAACCCTGTTGTTTGCTTCAAGAACTCTGTTTGCCCAAGGAAAAAGAGACGAGCAAATCCTGGAAGCAGATCCTTCCCCAAAGGAAGTTTCTTTCTGAGTCTGCAACCTGGAGCTTTTTGCTTGAGACTCAGTCCTCTGAGTGGATTTCTTCTTCAACCTTTGACACTGGTTCTTTGCTTTTGTGGGCAGCTGGAAAAAGAATGAAGCTGTAGGCTGAGGCAGGGACTCCATACTTCCAGGATAGGGAGGCAGAAAGACTGGAGGGGAAGGAAAAGTGCTAGTTGGTAACTTCTTGAATAATGATCTGCATTTCCTCATTTTCTGCCATACAGAGACATACACATAGAGTCACTGTAATAGGGGAGGATGAGAAGAGATGAATACTAGACATGCAGGTTTTTTTCATGCTCTGATGCCAAAAAACCGAAAGTTTTGGACTGTGAACTTTCAAGACACTTATGATATCTATAATAGATGAGACCAATCATAAGATGTTTTGTCCAGAAAGTTCTCTTACAGTCTGTTCCAAGTAGATGTAGGTGGAAAAAGATTTATGGGCTCATTTCTGGAAGAAAAAAATTTCCAAATCTTTGTCCACTTTCTATCAAGAAAATTGAAAATGGTATTTATTGCAATACAGTGAACATCTCCCCATACCCCTAGACAAGTCAACTTAAGAAGAAATGATCACACTTACCTGAAGGTTTCCCTTTCCACTGACTTCCTAACCCCATCCCCAACTTCTCTGTAGAGGCCTAAATCCAATTTCAAGTCTTCTACTCTACTTGCAAAATCAAACACACAACAACAGCAGTTTAGTTATCTTTTCACAGTCTCTTAATATAAGGCACAGGTATGTTAGCTGGGGAAGTTAAGAACCTATCCACATTCCTGGATCAGGTTTTTGGATTTCTAGAATATTCCTCCTTTATCTAGAGGACCTAGACCTCCTAGGAGTTAATTTTTACTACTTCAATAACAACCACCACCACCCAATGCTTAAGAAAGCAGAAGTCTTCCTCCTCATTAATCCTGAAAGCTGATAGACTTTGGTGAAATTTTATCAGTAGCATGGAGCCAAGATGCAACAAAATAGGATAGGAAAAGTCACAGTACTAAAAATACATGCATATGCACAGCCTCTCATTTATAATATTTACTGGGTTTTTATTCATGGCAATCTCTTTTGCACAACAGCAACAGTGTCTAGAGTTTGCATATGGGGCAGCTGCTGAGCTATGTGCCTCAGATGAGGTGCGGTTATTTTATCTACAATGCTGTTTACTGCTCTCAGTAAGACACCAGGCAGAGTATGATCCAAGAGTTAACCAAGAATGTGCACTATTTATTTGCCTTTTATGTTTGATGCAATTTCACTTAATTCATTTTCGGGCAATTCTGGTATTTTTTCTTCTCCTCTCTTTTAGAGCAAACACCTAGCCAAAACATCTTTATAAAGTTAAGAACTTGGAGCATCCTTCATCATAAGCTTGTTGCCCTACACCTACCCCAAAGAAACTTCCTTTCATTCTGCTCCAAATAATGCAAGAAGATGGAACAAAAGCTAGGTTTTGTCATTAAAACTACCGCAATGACTTATTAAAAAAAAAATATATATATATATATATGCATCTTTAATTTCTGCAGTTACAGTATTAGACAGGAAAGTTTCCCTATGATTTCAAATAGGTGACAGATAAGGCCATCAAGGACAGAACTTGATATCCTAAGCTAATGGGGGGCAGGGGGAGAATGATCTCAGCATGTTGGTTCCAAAGAAACTTCTTCACTTGCCCATGCAGAAAGCTACTTTGCTTCTTGGTTCCTCTGAGGACACTGAATATGGTGAAGGTATTTTAATTTTAATTAAGAATTTTTGCTCTAAATAGCAAGACTACTTCATAGAAATTTGAGCATTAATTTTTAGTGAAGCTTCATGGCTTTTGCCAAGGTTATTTCCATTTCAGCAACCCAGAGCAAGAGGTATTGCTACTCCTTTCAATTTGGCAAAGCATCACCTTTTTATTATTTAAAATCAACTTTTAAAAAGTTAGAGAGCCAGGTTCAGTCTTCTGGACCCATATGCATGCTTTTGTTGAAGAGAGTCTGCTCTGTTCAGAAAGAATAATAGCTGACCAACACACACATAAATGTCATTAGCCAACAGATGACTCTAAGATGATGCTGATGCTCTTCCAGTAAGGCAGATCATACAAGATAAAAATGAAAGAAGAAAAAGATGTAATAGAACACGTTCAAGGAAAGAATTTCTACTTGTGTCTACTTGCTGGCTAGAAAACTATCATAAAAGGACAAAATAGTTTAAAGCATGTTTCTTCTTGGATTCTCTTGTGAACAGAAGGTTCTTTCTTACTAGATAATTTGCAGATACTTTGACTCTCAGCGACTATTCAAGCTGTTAATACACATTATTCACAAATACACTTCGCATAGCTACGATGTCACACAAAGCATTATAGGCTTAATTTCAGGTGACAGCTGCTGAAGTCTGCAGACTCTATTAATGCTTCCAAAGTTGATATTCTTTTCCAGCTCCAAGCAATAGGACACATCAGAACAAGTCAACCCAGGTGAAACAGCATGACCCAGCTTCTTGTAGGTTCCTTTCAAACAGTAACCTGGCTGAGCCCCTCTCTCATGTCAAGAAAAGGCTCCCTTTGAGACATCCTCAATCACTGGGGAAACATCGTTATTCACTGGAAAAAAGATTCCAGACCACCTTCACTATAACACATCATATGAAATCGTGAATTCCCACCTATTCAGGCTGCGGGGCAAAGAATATTGGTTGGTTTTACTGGACTCAAGTAGCAGTTCAGTAGAACAGACAAAGTTCCAAAATAAAACTTAAGAAGAAAAAAGCTCTTAGGAGGACTTTGTCCATTGCTGTTTTCCTTGGGAAAATGGATTGACAACAGAACTGTTTCTGGAAGATCATTCTGAAGCATGCAGTTAGGAATAACTTCTTTATAAAGTCTCCCTTTTCTTACATCTAGGTCAGAATATTTCCTCTTTTTCCAAGAAATCGAGAACCCTTTACTTCCAATTTTTATCCTTTCATACATCCTTCTTCCTTTGTACAGACTTGCCCTTAACTCAAAAGAATGAGCAAAGCTTGTGATGTTTGTGTTCTGTCAAGCTAGTATTTTTGATACCTAGATTCCTATACATGGATATGCAGCTCAGGCTTGAAACGACTACATCTTTCTGCATTTTGAGAGAAGTGCTAGAAAGTACTTCCTCTGCTCTTCTAAGATTTAGAATAATGGAAAAGAGATCTCAAAAGATCATCCCAAGTACCTAAACCCCTCTTATGAGAGTTTCAGGAGTGGTCTTTGCTTGCCTTGTATCAAACACCAGAAGAGGTTCACATTACTGAGACGGGATGTCAGGCCAGCTTAAGGAGTTGAACACACAACAGCTCCTCTGTCACCATACAGACTTTGCCATTTTACCTCAGGTGCAGGCTGTGATGGGATCCTTCTAGATGGAGCAGGGAGAAGTTCTGGCTGTGGTGACACAAGAACAACACGTGTAGACGATCTTCAAGTCGAGATGAATTCGGGAAAGGCACCAATAGCTTTGTTTGTGGAGCACACAGAAGATGGTAAAGAATCCTATAATCAATGTTCTGATCTTCTTTGGGTGAAGAAAGGAATCCCTGTAGTGTCTTTTCCATAGTGAACTGACTGTTGATAAGAGACCCTGGGAGCAGAGCTCCCTTTAGTGCTTTTTCCATGCTCTCTGCATGGCAGGTATCACTGCCACTCAATAATTCAAGAGAGATTGAAGAGTGATCCCCATTTTTCTGCATCACTGTGGTTTTGCTCAATAGCCATCAAAGAAAAGTTTAAACAATTGTGAGCAAATCCTGTGGAAGACCATCTGCAAAATAAGCAAAAAACTGAATCCAAGTATTTGGTAAGTGCTGTAGAGTATAAGCAGCAATACTTTCTTTTTTACTTGCTATAATACTGCAGATCGGGTGTCTGTAACACTACTGCAGGATCTCAGTGAAAGAGCACAAACAAAAAGTACTCTCTCCCATATGATTCAAGGTATCTGCAACTCGATCAATTCTTTCTCAGACAGAAATTTTAAATCATCATGGAGTTATTTTAGTTTTAAAGTGCTACAGGCCATATGGAGCATCTATAGCTGCTAAAATAGAACTTGTACTAGATTAAGGAGTAGTTGTTGCCCCGTTGCCATTCATTGGTTTAGTCATACCTCTCAAAATACGCGCAGGCTGAAAACCCATCTATGCAACATCATTCGACTGAACAGTTATTCAAAATAAACATTACTAAAATTTGTTCTTGTTGTAAAGTAACATTCTCCTGGAAGCTAGCACCAATAAAACATGCACATTCAAGCAGCAACAAGAGAGATGTATGGCTGTTTGCTTACATTCCAGAAGCTACTGACACTGTTTAAGAAAAATTTAAAAAAATTTCCCCAAACTTCCAGATTTTCAGGGGATGGAAAAGAAGCAGCCATTGAACATTACAACAGCTACAAAAGAAAACATTATCGACCTCGGGAAGAAGAGGAAGCAAAACAACTGATCAAAGTGTTGATTTTAAGAGATCAGATGTCATGCAACCCATCATTAAAAGCAGCTAACCTTGCAAACAACTCAGATGACATGAATCTTGACTTTCTGAATTTCAGAACTTGATTTAAAGCATTTGGCAGCTCTCCAGCAAAGTTTTTTGCTCAACTTCTTTAAGGTCCACTGCACACCAGTAAGAGCCACAGTGTTGTCTAGATTATCAAAGAAGGGGTCAAACAATACCTATGAGACTGGTAACTATCAAAACCTGAAAGACCCTTCCTATTTCCAGTTAAAGAACAGACAAAAACTACTCTAGGCTTTTCTGAACTCAGCGTGACAGAAAATTCCAAAACTATGTAGAGCTGTCACAGTAATGTCCATTTGAGAAATATTTTAGATCAGCACTAATATAAAATTCTGTCAAAGACAAACCTTCATTTAGCTTTCAGAAAATTCTATGCTTTCAACTACTGGGCAGAATGTATGAACTGACATAAAAAAGAGCCAAGATTTTTAAGAAATAGTTTTCCTGATTTTTTAGAGAAAGCCATAAATACTACAGTGATCAACGCTGCAGTATTTACATATACTCTGAATTTTTTGAAATAAGTTGCAGAAAACTTGATTCCTTCATACTAACAATGACCTTGTATTTTCCTTTTTGGCTCTTAATAAGTGTTTTATTTGATTTAATTTGATGCCATTTACATGTGATTAGCTTATATAAGTTTACCTTACACTTTCTGTTTTGTTTTTTAAAGCATCATTTCCTACACTTCCCTGGTCAGAGTGTTTCAGCCAGTCTATCTGTAGAAACCTGGAAGTTGAGATACTACAGATAAGCAATGTTGGGAGAAATTATTCCAATACTGCTCAACAGCCACATCAGACTGGATGCCTGCATTCTTTCGAACTGAATTTTCAGGTGAAAATACCTCTAAGACTTTTCTCTTTTGAGAAGGAGAGGCTTGTTCTTCTCCTTCATGGCTCCCCTTTGGTGCCTGGGATCTCTGAAGAGCTCAAATACAGCAAAACCATCCATTTCATACAAATATTTGCTTAAAAATAAATATTTAATATGTTAATGAAGTTACATGGATGCACTGAAAAAAAAAGGCTGAACAAAATCTGCTTTTTTAGAGTCTTCTGTTTAAAAACGTTTTATTTTAAAAAGTACTCAAAACATGCATTTCAGAATCCAGAGGTTTAGAATGTTAATTCCCATATCAAATAATTCCCGTATCTTTTACGTTGAAAGAACTTTCCAACTCTCGACCTTACACGCTTAGCCTGTAATCTGACCTACTGGCTTGATTCTTTTCTCCTTTTCTGCAGCAATAAGAGCTCTACAGACAAAACTGGACTCAGCTCCCCAGTAATTTACTCTTACTGCTCGGGCACAGACTGATGTTAAACACTACTGTAAGCCATGTTAGCTCTCCAGCATTTCAAAGTAGGGTGACATAGCTAAGGGTTATTTTTGTCTAACAGGAACTGGTGACAATGGAGACAGGAACCAATTTAAGGTCCTGACTTGCAAACAATGTGTAGGCATACCATCATACCCCTACAGCAGGGGGCCTGGCTTTTAGGTTCAAGATCCAAGCAGCAGAGTTCCATGTGCAGATAGTTATGTTTGATAATAGAACCAAAATAAGAATTTTTGGTTATTTTTACCTAATAAGTGCTAACAGTACATGAAAAACACATTCTGGATTATTTTCTACAGCTAACACCACAAATTATTCTACTGCTGTATTTAATTAGCTAATTAAATGCTTTCTGAAGGTTTGCTGACTTAATTCTTCCCTTACCAGACTAGAACCCCAGATGCATCTATATTTTAGTATCAAATTTAAATTGTATAATTCTCTCCAAATGTGTCTTGGAATAAGACGACCACAAGTTTTTATGATAAAACACGCACATATCAGCGGAGGTAAAGACTATCTCAAATGTACCATTTGGCTCTGCTTAAGTTGAACTGTGTTTACAGGAAGTTGGCCCTGTAACACTTCTCCGTGCAAGCACCTTCACCTACCTGCTTTGATCAGCCAGAACTCCCAGCTTTTGCACTAGACACAATTAACTTTGGCAGTGCCTCTTCACAGGCATACCAGTGTGCAATGTTTGACTGTCATTCTGTATCTGTTGAAATATTAGCACTTATTTTAGATTGCTTGCAAAAAACAGTGTTAAGTCACATATAACAACAAAAATAAAACATATATGAACAAACATGGAGATCTACCTCAAGTTTAGCCTTACTGCTTTTACAAAATTATACAGAACAGAAAATAATCCTAAACACTCATACCAAAACAGAAGTGTAACCCACTGACTGATCTAGGTTGGACAGTGTTTAACTATACCTTAATCTCACAGGACCCTCTTTCCCTTTGAGCCAAGGCTTCATTGACAAAAATTAGCACAATCCAGGACAGATAAAAAGAGCTTCCCACACACTCCTCTGCCAACACCCAGGCAAACATGCCAGAGACTACAAGCCCTGAATCATTACTGAACACCTCTGTACATGACTTACCTACAGCATGCATGCTTTATTTTGAAGCGAGTTTGACAGCCACATGCACCAGGAGATGCTCTTGCCATGACATTTTTTAGTATGAAATTAATTAGTTGCCTGATCAAATTACAAACTTTCTGTTCAAGAAATATAAAGGCCAGTGTTTCCTCAAAATAGCTTTTATATTTAATAATATGCTTGTGCCACCAAGTCCCTAAGAGCAGCCCTCCTATAAAAGAGTAACAAGACTCTGTTCACTCTATTACATTTTTTTTTTTAAGGCAAGATTCTAAAATGAGTTTGTACCACAACCAAGGTCTGCATTAAAGTTGCCAGATTTTAACTATATGCTGTATGCAAACTATATTTTCTGCTTAATGGCTTCCTAGCTACCAAATGAAAACAGAAGTCAATCTCACAAGCATTCATGCTGCTATCATTCCCACATGCAGAAAATCTTACATTAAAAATCTCCTATTTTATACACTCTTAAAGTAGAATTCCATCCAGTTTATCAAAAAGTAGAAAAAGTAAAGCATATTGCATGTGACAAAGCTTGACATTGCCAACATAAATGAAACCACAACAGATACCTAATAAGTCATTATTTGCATATATTCAAAAACCACTCTCCACGCACTGTAAAGTGTTATACTGTATAGAATTCAATGAAGAATGAGTCTTATTTTTTAAAACTAGAGTTACTCTTCCAAATAGAAGTTTTAAATAAATCTTAATCATAGTTTAACATTTATACAACTGAAATTCCCCTTAAGCATTTTGCCAACTAGACCAGAGTTTAATACAGTGTAACTGCTTTTTCCTCGCTTTTTAGCTGGACAAACACTATAATGAGTAATTTTCAATGTAAATAATTTTACATATGAACAGAGTAATTTTATATTTTATTTCTTACTTTTATTGTAGATATTAGCCCAACAGAGAAATTCTTCAAATAGAACTGCCAACTTCATACTTCAAGATGTAGCTTATTGTAACAGACTAGTTTTCCGAGCTTTGGCAATCCCTTTTTTCAGGTTACCAGGGAATTACCTTTGAACAGTCATGTTCCTTCTTTCATCCTCTTTCATAAAAGAGAGCATGCATACATATTTCAGCAATCTGTATGACAGAAGAATCATATGTGGTGTCTGATAAAATGCATTCTAATGATGTTTGTATAGACAACTCCACAGCCTTTATACTGCTGTTGAACAGAAGCTCTAGCAAGTATTTTGGTGAGCACTAAGGCACACTTAATGCACCAATAAAGCATGCTCTGTCTTTACCATATGAACTGAACATTTGAACTTCTGAATCCACCATTCAATTTAAATCAAGTTCGACACTGCAGACACCTCCAAATAAAAGGAAGGTTTCACGAAAACTGATGACTAAGTAGACAAGCAAGGCCCTCTTAATGCTTCCATGGACGCAAGGGGAGGGATATCAAGAGGATCTCCAATGTTACTCAGACAGACAACCACCAGCTCTCCAGGTAACACATCCTGAACTGATCCAGCAGCACAGTTTTTCACGCAGCCAGCAATCCAAAAGGCACATATAATAGAGGGAAATAACAGTGCAGGAGGAGGAGGAAAGAGATACTAGAAGAGCTTAAATTGGGGGGGGGGGGGGGGGCAGGAGGAGTTAGGGAAAGCAGTGTGGCAATAGGAAAGGGTCTGGAATTACTGCAGTGCCAGAGCAAAAGTGGCATGAGATACAAAGTCCTTGAAGGCCTACTTTTGTTAGTTCTAATCCTCAAAGAACATGCTGTTTGTTTCTCGAATAACAAAAATACCCAAGGAAAGACACAGACGCACAAAAATCAAACCTTTGAGCTCAGTTTGCTACATCCTGCACTCCCCCTGTAACAGAATGCCTGACTGAAGGGAACTCCACTGACTTGAACACTCTCACAGCACTGAATTTCTCCATCTGTGAAGCTGTTTGCAGGACTGAAGCCCATGTTATGGGCATAATGCTTAGACTTGAACATTTAGCCTGAGTATTACATCAGTCGTGCTATTTTTAAGTACAATTCAGCTTTTCCTTCATGACCTGATGCAAGCCTGTATGCCTCTTCTGCCGTTCGAAGGCAGTTTGATCAACACTCCCTTACTTGCCAAGTGTTTAAGAGCCATTCTAATCTCATACAGCAATGTCTACCAGTGAAAACATTTATTGAAAGCAAAGATGATTATGCTTGACAAGACAGCTGCTCTTATTCAATTTATCTTTTTGAATAATATGCAAAGTTGGCAAAACATTTTTTGTTATTACTTCCATTTTACTACTTCAGACTGCATGAATGACAGTATCCAGAAGTCTGGCATTACACTACAAAGGAAAGAAAGTAAGAAAGCCATCACAGGAACTAAACTCTGAAAACAAAGCTCTTTACACAGAAAGACACACTGAATACAGACAAATAAAAGCAGCATGACAGCTTAAACTTTAAAAGACCTAGATTATCAAGGTTTAAATAATCAAAGCAGGGGGCTCCGAAAGATGGCTTTCAATCTTCAAAACCCATAACCAGTATACAGCCTTGCTTGTGCTGTATTTCAAAGAGCTCAATCAGTTTATTTTGACAGACTTTTAATGCAATTTTAATCTGAAATTTGAACATGGATCATTTTATGACTGTTCAATGAACTCATCAGCACTTAACAGAGCCGTAAATGAAGCGTTTCGAAGAAATTAGGCCCTTTCCAAGGGCATTTTGTAACAGATATAATGGCTCTCCCCACCCTTTTAATTGCACATATTGGGAGAGTAGAACATGAGGCTGAGGGTTTCTAAGCACCCAACATTTTAGGAAACCCTTCCCCTTTAACCAACAGCAGTTGAGGTGAATGCTTTGGAAGTGTCCTCCAAGAGCAACTGGTTCTGAGCGCCCAGTCTGAAGTGTCCTTGGCTCAGTTTCAGAAGCATGCTTCCTTTCAGACCACCAACACAAGCGTGCCTTAGAAAAATATGAAGCAAGACTACTCCACACTAGAACATACACCATCCAAGAGACATAATGAAGTAAAGAATTAACTAGAAACAAAAAGGTTTTATAAAAACGCAAAGCTACAACAGAATGGAATGCAACAGATGAGTCAGAAGTACAAGTAAGAGAACCACATCTGAAAATGTTTCTCCACAATCCTTTGGGGAAAGGGGGAAAACCAAACTCCCCTTACTGTATAAGACCTTCTGCTTATCTACCTAGCACAAATCAAAGTTCAAAATATTTCTATAAGAAGTCATAACCACATTTATATCAGCACGTGAAAGGTGGTGCATATGCTCTTAGAAAGAATTTGACACACCCCTTAGCTAAAAAGCTTAGCTAAAATGGAAAATTTGACAGCCACCTCAGCCTAAGATTTCTGTAGAAAAGCAGCAGAATTTTATCTTTAAACAATCTGCTGATCTTTCCCCAGTTATGTCGCATATAAAAAAAGTTTTACAGTTTTCAGATAGTCTAGAATCTCAGAACTTTAAAGTCTGCATTGTTGAGTAACTTAATTCAATTAGGAGGCTACAATCCCCAGTTTGTCTTTTATACTGACTTCACCCATAGACTTGCTTTTATTTTCATCATGGTACATTCAGGACGACACTGGAAATACATGAAATACCAGCCATAACACTGATAAGCCTAAATTTGGTTTCCCATGATCCATTTTTAAGATTTATGATTTGTGAAACTCTTGCTGTCATGGTGATATGACGACTCCAAATTACTAGGCCTGGCAAGGGGAGGACAATTGCGGATATCAGCTTTCTACTATTTCTTTTTACAATTTAACATCCTGGCCTTTTCAAAAATACTTCTTCATGAACTTCTGTAAAGTTATCAGGTGTATGAAGAAGGATATCTAGCTGTCAATTCTTCCACCTTTGTTTTGCCTTGCATTATCTGCCAAAGCCATTTAGACAAATTTGTCAAACGGGAAAAGAAATACTTGGGATGGATCTGAACAAGGATTCAGTAGCATATTCCACTTTCCTGGCTCCAATACACCCATTCTGGTCTGTTTACTGGCCAAAGTAAAACCACAGAAAACCTAACAAGTTCTGAACTGCTGGTACAACTGGAGTCTGAGCAAGTCATTTTCACTGCATCACCCAGTTATGCCACGTTTTCTAGTTCAGAAGATAAAAAAAGAGGAAAGGAAAACAATGAGCACAGCCTTTGCAGTGCTGGCAGACCTGAAAATAGTAGGTCCAAAGTATCCTAGGTACAGCCTACTGACCCCTTGAAAGACTTACCTTGGAGCATACAGCAAGTCCAATGCACATGCGTTTCCACACCCATGTGCCTCATCTATGCATACACGGCTGCAGCTTCCTCTGGAAGAAATTCCAGTGCCTGCATAGGTTGACAGCTGTCCAGAAACTTGCAGGTTGCTGCCTAAAGCAATAGGGTAACAGCATACCATGAAAAGTGGAAGACTTGGCAAACAGACAAAGCCAGGACAACGGGTTCGCGTAAGGCACTCTGTCGCACTTCATGGTTCTTTACTTCAGGCTTTTGTTTCTCCTCTACGAGCACCAATGAAAAATAATTACAGTAAAACAATACAACCCAGACTTTCTTTCCTTACAGACTTCCCCCAAAATGAGCATCTAAAAAACAACACACAATCCCAAAGATTCAAACTCAAGGCAGCTTTGTTGATTGCACTGTGAATCCCAAGACAGAAGATGTCATGAAGGGGGAAATATGGCTAAAAGGATATAAAGGATGAGACAGACAAGCATTCGTTACAGAAGACAAGAAATAATAGGTATTTCATGGTATTTCAAGAAATTTTAGTTTACATAAAGCTAGGTGCTCTCTCTCTAGAGTACTAAATTAAAATGATAAAATCAAATATTCACCATACTAATGCTTAAGATATAGAACAGCACATAAATTCCAAAGCTTGCTAAAATGTGCTACTTTCAGTTAAAACTTGAAATCAAATACAGTATCAGGTTTCAATAAACTAAATATAGCCAATAATCAGAACCAAAACTGTTGGGCTTAGCAGGGACAGGATACTGCAGTAGATTGCCCATACTTCTTCCTTTCCTCTCCCCCAAAGGTTGTCCCAATTGAAGCTTCAAATGAAGCGAACAAAGAGGGAAAGGAGAAGAGAGAGATGCAGATAGCAAGCAGAGAAAGGTAAGACATGGCCTTATGAAGAAGCAAGTTGTTCAAAGCGAGCATGTGATTGAAACTTACAGTGATAGCTAAACCAAATTCCTTAAAAATGCTTCTGGGGAGGAGGAAAAAAAACAAACAACAAAACACACCTAAAAACAAACTGTAGGTGAGTACCAGGAAGCAAATTAAAGGTGTTCTAGAGAAAAACAAGAATTAACTGCAAGCTTAAAGAGAGTACCACAAGTCAGGTTTGTAGTCTACACATCAACCTAAGATAGTTAAGATTTTCATTTCAGTTCTGATATGGAGAAAGAATATTACCACTGTTTTAGTGAAGCACCACCTTCAGTTCCTATCCTAACATCCCAAGTCCCAATTTTTATCCTCATTTCTTCTTAAAAGTTGCTGAATGACTAATCATATTTTCTTGCCACACAGAGTAAAGCACATTTGGAAACAGTTATTCTAAAAGATACCAAATTTATCAAATGGAATAATAAGGATATTCCAGTGTAGAAATTCCCGAGTCTCTGATGCAATCAAGGCAAGGAACTAATGACTTTTCCCCTTCCTTCTCCTCCTCCCGCCCATTTTTCGAAGGTGGGGAACAATGGTACTTCATTACAGGAAACAGCAGCTGCATTTGAGACTTGTATACTAATTTTTTGGGAAAAAAACAGGCTTTTTCATTGCAGGAACTATGACACATTCATTAAAGCACAATGCACTACAAGGCCATTTGTACAAGTAATTGTATATTTAACATATCATTCTGACATCTCATTATCGAAGCGAGAAACTTTGTTTATATACATGTCACAAGTAGCTTTTTCCTGATTTAGGGGCAGCCTTTCTCTGTTAGCTGAGAACCTCTTCCAGGCAATAAACCATACCTCAACCGATTGGAAGAGTCTATTATTGATTCATAACTAAAAATCCATATGCAGCAAAAACAGGACATCACATAACAAAGCCTGTATCTTAAAGTTTGTTTCAAGGGTGCAAAGTGGATAATGATGGTAAATTCTTATCCAGCTGATACAATCCTGAATCTGAGCATGAAATGTGCAGTTTTGTTTTTTTTTTTTAAGACACCCCACCACTCTATAACTACTGTTTTGCAACTGGAGAGCCAAGAGACAGTTACAGAAAATGCCTGGATTTTCTTTTATCTATATGCAACTTCACCCAGGAAACACAAAGACATGAAAAAAGAAAAGGTGAACAGAAGCAGAAGCTTCAAAGAGCCAGTTCCAGAAGGAGCAAAGATAGCAAGTAATATTCAGGGATGCTATTTTTTTTTCTTTTTTAATCGACTTCAAGGGAATTCCATCAGGATGCTTTGGGACACATTGTGTTTGAAGAGAGTACATGGCAAGACTACTAAATAAACTAAATGAGAAGAGAAAGTAAATAATGCAATGCACCTTTTGGAGCAAGGATATTAGCATAGGAAATAAAAAAAGACCTGGGTTTTTAATTACCATTAACGCAAATGCGTAAGCAAAATTAAAGGGTTTGTAAAGCCACAGAAGATTAAACAGCTCCTCCTTAGTTGTTAAGTAAACATTTCTAGTCACTTGAGACTCTTTAAAGACAGTGATTTATGTAAACTGGGCCAAGACTTTGAAATTAGCATAAGCATTTCATATTTTAAATTTATAATATGTATAATAAGATAAGGTTTTAAATATAAAGGTTTTTTTTTAAATGCCATTAAGTCCCTTTTAGTTTTTACAAATTAATAGTCACATTAATGTTACAAAAACCACTATATTGCAAACACAGTAGAAGAGATGTAACATGACTCATATGAACAATCCCACTGACTTTAATGAAAACTCTAAGTACATGTGTGTTTTAAGCTAGTTACATTATTAAAAACCTTAGCGATGTAGAAAATTTCAGCATTACCAATGAGCTGTTAATTAAGTGTAGAATAAACAGTAGTGAGAACCTACTTGTACACAAAGTTGTGAAAAATCAGAAGCCTCAAAGGGAAGACATCCAAAATCCTATTTCTGGCGTTCATTAAAAGATTTTCAGTACGTTAAATGATCTAGCATAAAAATATCCTCACCTTAAACATTATCACATGAATAAAGTATTTTAGCTACCTTAATTTATGGAAAATAAACTGAGATATGGGTTGGAACAGCCATAGCTAGAGCTATTTTATATTCTATTGAGGCAAAGTCACTTAGAATAACTCCTTTTATCCTTATCCCTTCCTCTCCTCCTCCATTTCCTCTCCAAAAGGTTTTTAAGTGTTTCCTTTGCCCCTTCTCCTTTATCAGCAATTTTGGTTAATCAGCATAGAAACATCACACCAAATCAGACCAGAGCCTAAGCTTGTTCATAATAAATCTCAGATGGTCAAATCTAGAAAACAGATCAAAAACATATCTGTACAGGCTCGATAGCAGCCTAAACTACTGATAATCTTGCAAGTTCACTTATGAATTGCTTTTTCAAAGCATCATTTAAGCAAAATCATGTAGAGAAAAAAAATTTTTTGTCAACCTTGAGACTAATATGACTTACCATAAGGAAGATGAGCAGAGCACTTTGTTTTAAACCTGGCTAGGACTGACACATTCAAAAGCTCATGATGCTGGAGGAAAACAACTGGGCTATATACTGGGTGAAACTATTAGGGATTCAGTTGACAACATTCAAATGCTCTTCTGCTTTATGCTGAATGATATTATTAACAAAGAGTGCCCACCCTTTCTCTTTTAGTGTGGGAAATAAGAAGGCTGGTTTGGTTTTCCACCCCACTTCCCCTCAAAAAAGCCAAAAGTTGTGACAGAGTGGGTCCTTATCCCTATATCAAAAGGGCAGACACACACAGGGAGGACCATTCCCAAATAATGGCAAACAAAAACAAAACCAGGTAGCTCTTTAAAAATGGAAAAGAGCATAGAAGTAATGGAAGCAAGGGCAACAGGACAAAGTTGCAAGCTCAAACGCTTTCCAAGCAACAACAGAAAATTCATTTGCCCCTCTGAATGTGAACCAGCTGGTGCAAGAGCCAGGTAAGAGGTTCAGAGAACAAACGTAATTAAGTCAGTATCAGACTGCAGCAATTCACATTTTTCTGCCTTCTGCTAGTGTTCCTGTAGAAAACCTTTCAGACAAAAGCAGAAGCATACAAACAAGCAGTTACGATATAAAATACCAATGAATTTTTGGAGAGTTAAGAGTAAACTCCAATAGAAAAATTCTTCCACAGCTATAGCAACTCTTCCTTTTCCTCAGAGGAAAATGGGCTCCAAATATCTAGAAGCAGTAAGCATTTATCAAAATAATCATTCCTTTTCCTAGATATATACAGGACTGCAAGAACAATCAAGTATCAACTAAAAAGTTAAACAAAAGATTTGTTTGTTGATCTCTCCTCCAACCTAAGCTTCCACACACTAAACCTCAGGTGTTGGGATTTTTTTAATTATTAAGTAGGCTTTCTATTAGAAAGCTAATTATTTAAACTGATTATATTAACCTTTAGAGGACAAATAGACTATTAGTACAAACAGAAGAATTTACAGCTTGTTTTGATCCTGGAATGCAGCATAAGGTCCTTTTGTGCAATAACTGAAAAGCTTTTAACAACATAGCGGGGATCAGATGATCGGAACCAAAACAGAAAACAGTGTTACACAAGTACCTGAATCAGGTTCCACAGTTCTCAGAACAGTTCATATTTTCCATGTAAATCTCAAACAATGCAAAAGTATGTTTCACTCTCATCCTAGATGAATGATACATTTATTAATAAACACAGTGACAGAAATTATACTTCTGTTGTGCGTTTCCATTTTCCTTTTGAGAGCTTCTGGAGCTGCTGGGTATTACCAGAGCTTATATTTTGAAAGAAGGTGGGTACTTGCAAGAACAACAAGATTTTAGTTGAGAGCTACATAATATGCAAGTGTTTCTATTCATTTTTGCATTTTTAAGGTACTGACATAGGAGTCACCAATTTCAATGCAATTTACATAGTAAGAATTATGCACTGGGCTGTTCTGGCTCCCTTATGTTTTCCTCTGCTGAGCTTCCTCTTCATCCTCACTTGACACACAGTTTAAAGAAAAAACACCAAAGTGGTAGCAAAGCTCTTTAATGGCAGGGGGAAGGATCTAAGTCGCACAAATTAACCAAGCCAAAGCATTTAAATATAGAAATTTAGCAAATCTCTTTCATATTTTTCTTTCATTAGTCTCAAGCCCCTAATTACACATACATGATCATTTCCCAAATGCAAACATTTCTTTTCAAATGCTAAATGGACTCAACACTTCTTTTTCTCTTTAATAACTTAACAAGTTTACCGGGAGCGTCTTACCTTAAATTCTCTTCTAGCAGCAGTAACAATCCATCCATCCCCACAACCTATTAACCAATACTGAATGCTTCAAGCAACTATTGCTGATAAAATCGTTGTGTAACATAAGCTTTTGCTGAAGATAAAAGACTGAAGCTTATCAGTTTGGGGGGGGGGGGGGGTCCAGTCAAGAATCACATGGAAAATGCTTCCAAAAAAACACTAGCCAATCTAAAACACTGAGCAAGTATGGCAGCTTGAAACAAGGTTTTAAACTTGAAGTAGTACATTGCACGCAATTATCCTCATCCGGAAGCATCACTAAAGCAACTCTCCTCTTTAATAGAAATGTCAAAACTGCTTCTTCCTCCTGCATCTCGTTCCAGGTCTACAAGTCCTCTTGCAAAATTAGGACATTATTTGTCCACAGATATTCCAGAATAGCGCTCTCCAAGCATTTCTCAATAGTATAGACCTAATCCTATTAAATAAAGATTACCAATATTTACAAATGAACAGGCAGAAGTTTCAATATTATTCTTTTCTACCATGCTTTTGAAGGCTGAAACACACCAGAAGCAAATCTTCAGGCTGAATCTTCCAGTAAAATGGTGCAATTCTCAGTGTTGTTTCTGGAACTGGAGTGATTTGTTTTCACTAATCATTCCAACATTTAGAAAGCTGTCAGTTTTCTGATTACAGAGATGCAAAGGTATGCACAGTAACAGGCACAACATTGTGTGTGCACACCCATATGCAATCCTGTCAGACCCACTCACTGAGGGAGCCAAAAATTGCCTATTTTAAAATATGATCTTTGATTACTTACAAAGTCATAGAAAATACAGTTATCCCTTTAGCAAAACTGAACAACCAACTAAGACAAGTTTTATATATGTACATGTGCACATATAGTTTTGTTTTGTCTGGAGAAGGGAGGACTTAAACTACCAGAGGTCTGTATTTTCTTTCCTTTTCTTTGTAAAAGCCCTTGAGGCTTTTTTAAATAAATAAATAAATAATGTATTTCTTAGTATCACAGATTGAAGAACCCATGGTTAGGAAAAGTCTGAATGAAGCTTCCCTGACAGAACCTACACAATACTACAATGCAAGTTTCAAATGCAGACTATCTGGAATGAGGAATAGATAAACAAATCTAATTTTATGAACAGTAGTCAAAGTGTAAGTAGAAAACACTTAGCAGCTAATCCTATTTTTAAGTGTTATACAGCACTTTCTAATCACATATTTGCAATGCTTCACTAAGGCTACAGAAAAAGGTTAGCACTAGACGAACAGGTGTTCCGGACCCAGTAAAACAGTCTACACAAGGGGAAAAAGACAGACGACCAACTAGAGAGCTTCACGCCAAAACAGTAAGCTTATGTGCAAAGAACACGTTTGCTAACTGCTCCTATACATTAATTATAATGCCACATAATGATTTGGAGCATATTATTTGGTCCTTTCACTTTAGTATTTTAAGTCAAACAAAATAATTTCCTCCAATATTACCCGTTGTTGCCACCCACAGGTAATATTCCAGATATCTAGAAAATGTTAAGGTATCAAATGCAAAGTAGTTTTTCAGCTTTATTAACTGGGATTAATTTAAAATGCTTGCTAACCTTTTCACAAAAAAAGAAAAAGATTAATAGGCCTTTCTGCATTTCGAAACTTATTACTCATTTTTCCACTAACTTATGACATAAAAGTTTTATGTTTGTATAACTGCCTCCTCAGCCCCCCCTCAAAAAAACACTCCACTTAAAAGTCTTATCTTCCTTCTCCAAATGCCAAGTACACCCCCTGAAAAGTCTGCAGACTCCTCCAGCTTCTAAAGCATGGTTCCTGGAGTAGGTGCTATAAATCAAATACAATAGGAATATTTATCTGATAGCCACAGATAAGGAAAGATAGATGTGGTACTCAGGACTTTTCTTAACCCAGGTTTTAACTTAGGTCTTTCCCACAACAATACTCTTTTGGGACCATATTCAGATCTTTTCCAAGCACAAATTCATGAAGCAAAACATTCATTTCCACAGGATGACTGGGCAAGATATGCACATTGTACTTAACTGCACAAATATTCTACTGTCAGATGGGTTAAAGCAGAAATACAACAGAATAAAAAAAGCTATTTTCAATATATCACAAACTAGACACTCTAAATAAAGTCATGAAAGAATTGAGCAGATGACTAAGAACTTCTGAAGCACATTTTTAAAGACTTCCGAATTTCTAGAATTGCTGACATATCAGATGCTCGCCAGATCTGCAAACATGTCAGAGGTCACTAAACCCTAAAGGAAACAAGTAGCTTGAAGTCAAATTCTTCCCCAGTGTTACTTGCTAGAATAAGGCATAACATGAGAATGTATAACTTTGATTTTTTTTGTTTTGAAATAGTGTAAAGGCATATGAAAAAAACATTCCAAGTGAATGCTTTGAAAAAAATATGCCAAATCTCACAGAAACCTAACACCATTCTTAAAATGAGCATTAGTGCTCCAGCTGTAAAACTGACCAAGCAGTCATATGTCCAGTGAAACTGTCTTGTTGTCTTTTTTACTGTGAAGACAGTTTAGAGCAGTTTTGGTAACAGCATTTACCTGATAGAATTGGGAGGGGAAACAAAGGAAACATTTCACATCTTTTACTCAGTCCTTTGCAGACAGCTATAACATTAAGGACATGATAATTTTAAATGCTTGCTACCAGCTGTTTATTCACTGGCAACAGCTAATGGAGTTACTCGCAGGAGCTTTAAGAGGGAGTATCCCAGCAGAAGGGATCTTTCCTCCCCTGAGGCAGAAGAGCAACTGGCGGAGGAGAGGGAGACAGAGGCTGTTGGAGGCTGTCCCCCTCCTGGTGGGTGCAGTGGTCCAGAAGAGGGTAAATGACAAGCCACATGCATCAATTCTTCACATAACCACCAACCATGTGGTTATATAAATAAGAACTATCCTAGAAAGGCCTGATGCATCTTTTTCAAACACTTGCATGTATAAGAAGGGAAAAGAGGAAAAAAAATTAAGAGCTAAAATTTATTCTTTGGACCTTATTATTGCAGCTTCCGTATTACTCCTTACAACTCTAGCATTTCCTTGCAGTTAGCTACCATATATGCAATCTTGTAATAGCATTAAAGTTATTGTTTTTCCAACAGGAATGGTTGTTTTTAATGAAGTGACTCCTCACAGGATTTCAAGTTCTCTCTCAAGTGTTTTGTTGAATAGACATATACTTTTAAATACTTTAAAAAAAAAACAGGCATCTGAAACTGTCTTTTGAAGCTTAGCTTACTACAGTGTTTAAAGTATTTTTCCTTCTTCTTTTACAGGCCTCTTGGATGTTTGCCAGTAGGGCTCTAATGTCAGTGCTGTAGCATCCAAAGAGCTATTTTAAGCCTTGCTGTGCTGACCATTACATTTTTCAAGCACGAGAACAGCTTCCTGAAAAATAACGATTGTGAATGAGTTTTTATTGTTAATGTATCTTGGTTTTGCTCACATGACACATCTTAATTTCCAAACTACACTTTGAGAGAGTATCATAGCCGCTATGTCTTTCCTCTATCGTAAAGATGCAACAACCTTAAACTTTTGCTACTCCATAAAGTCACTGACACATCATTGCATTCCTCCTAGCTTTTAGCAGCCACACGATCAATTCTGATTGTTCACACTTCTATAAACAAGTCAAGGGTATGGTCCTCTTCTGTACCTCTGTTCTTCCGTTTGACTCCATTAGTTCCCTTTTCTACCTTCCTACTTTGACATTGTTTCCAACAAAGTTAAAATACGGAATCTTATATTGTAGCTTATTTCTCATTTGGAAGAGGAAAGTATGCAGGAGTATCCTGTCTTCAACAGTTTCCAGCACCAGATACTCCAGAACAAAGTCACTGCAGAAGGTAGCTATGGCAAGCCTGTCTCAGGAAGATGCATTTGTTTCCCCTGGATTAGCGAGAAGTAGTCCAAGAAGCTGAAGCTAAGCGTCATTTACCTTTACTCGAGTACTATAACTCCATATACTTCCCTAAACAAACATACATAAATATCATTTAAAGAAAAAAGTGCGTATAACTTCAGTCTCCGCTATATCTTGCAACAATGAGCTCAATGTGATAACCCTATAAGAATTAATTTTGTCAGCTTGGTATCAGCCAAGTTTCAATTTTACTAGTGTCATCTTGTTCCTGAATCAGAGGGCACATATGAAGGGCCAGATCTGGTTCTAAGCTAATTTTCATGTAGAATAAGTTTGTTTGTTTTTTTTTAAAGGGAGGGGGGGAAGAGAGACATATCATGGCTTTAGGCTCCTTATGAGTCACTGTCTCAGCTAGAAGTCTGATTTACATTTACCATTCAGCTTCAGAGATTTGTTTTTCTTGTTTTAGGTATTACTTTATTATTTCATTTTAAATTCCTTCTAATCCCTATAGATCATACTTAGTCATTAAAAAAACCCCACAACACAACAATCTTATTCTGAAATGTTCTAGTAAAGGCTTCAGTGATGCAGCAGGCCTTAATTCATGTAGCATTATATTTTTAAAGGCTCAAGTTCAAACACTTGCTTAGGTTACAAGATGGCCATTCGAGGTTTTGTATTTGCCTATACCAAAACAGATTAATCATTCTGATACATGTGGCAGCAATTCTGTGCAACAGAGCTAGAACTCTAAATTAAACATATTAATCCAACCAGCATAATACTGGTTAAGACTGGAAAAACAGGAAGGCAAAAGCAACCAGATAAGATACTCCATAGTTACTTGAGGAACATATGTGACTATAAGGAAAGCTACCTGCCCTAACAGTGGCTCTGCTTCCTGTTGACACCAAACATTATAAGCAACACAAACCCAGCCCAAGAGGACAAGACAAAATATTTCTGGCCAAGTAAGAGCGACTCTCCAGAAAAAGACAGCAGGGAAAAATAATACAAGAGGAGGCCTTCTCACAGTCCAAAGAGATGAACTAGCAACACACAAACTTAGCACTTAGCTAATTTCTCATATTATGCTTTCTCTTACCTCCTTCTGTTGTTTGTGCTGCAAAGATTCACCAACAGTCTAGTCTTCCTGAACCAAAGCATGTATTCTTCATCAAGTGTTCTCAAGCAGAGAGCAGATGCTGAACTGAAGAGGACCAATTGACAAGCCCATGACCCAATGCAGAAGGCAAAGCAACTGCCAGACTCTATTCTAGACTTAAACAAGAAGGCTGAGATTTTATTTTTCTTAATGCATTCTCTCAAGAAGCACAGGAAAGGAGCAGAAGCAAGTGTTCAAGGCAGTATTTAAGTACATATTCAGAATGGCGAATATCCAGTGATGCTGGAACAGAACCAGTTCATGTCATGAAAAGCAAATACACAAGGAAATCTTAAAATGCAAGTTATGTGTACATAAAATATGCTAAACTGGTAAATCTACAATTAACGTAGACCAATTGTTTCCACTATCTACAATCCTGGTGAGTGTTCACCTCAGTAGTTAAGGCATCAGTTAGAACAGCCACCTCCAGGAGCACATGGCACCCCCACAACACTCAGCCACATCAGTCAGGCTGTACTAAACTCACTCTAGCTTGCCAAAACCTTCTCCACAAGTCACTTCTCCCTGTGGCGGTGGGCCTCTGTGGCCACAAGCTATCAGACAGAAGTAGAGGAAAAACTTCCATGCCATCCGAGTTATTTCGTGGGAAGGGAAGAGAAGCTCATACTTTTCTAGCTATCTGTTCTGCAGAAGGCCAACGGTTCAGAAATCTCTGTAGCATGAACTGTTCCACAAAACAAGCCTGAATACAAGATTTTCAAGCTCCCCACTTTTTTCTGCTGTCCACAAATATACATGTCACACAGCAATATGCAGCTCCCCTCTTCAGGGGCTGTTCTACTATGCTTATCAATTACTCAGCTGAATTAACACAGGTCTGTCCCTCAAGAAGGCCAAGCTACCATATCAGCAGCAGTCACCATGGAGCTTTAGATGTCTGCTGCCTTATGTCTTAACACAATTTCTGTAGTTAGTTTTCTGAAAAGTCACCACTCAAGAGCTAGTCTTAGTCTTGATGTTTCCTACCTATGCAATCTTAGTTCGGCCCACTAACATCAATATAGTACACAGAGAAAACTGCTTACTTCACCAGAAGAGGCATTTGCAAGTCTCTCTTCAGCTACTGCATTTCAAATACACCATTTCTTGCCAGTTCAAGATTACAATTTTTTTTTATGACCTAAGAACGGTCACACAGAAACCGATTACATTCATTCACAGACGTTACAACTAAAAAAAAATATTCAGATGTGGCTGGATTTTCTTCCATAAAAAAAACTACCTACTTTTACCAGTGATTACGTTTGGTACATTTTCTTTGTGGTCACTTAAGCCAGATTTAACTACCAATGGTCATTACTTCTTTTAACTCTTCTATAAGTAGCAAAACATAGCTATTTCCAGCAATCTCATGATTTAGAAAGGCTTGTTTCTTTTATCTTGGATATTCTTTAGAAGTGCGCAACTTAGGTCAATGGCTGAAAACATGCGATTCATAGGCACAAACTGAAACATCCAGTGTTCATCAGCCACACTGGAAGAAGCATTATATAAATACTACAGAAAAATTACTCTATGAATGTATATAATAATTTTAGTGTAAATTTATGCTGAAGTACAGACAGTAAATTCACTGAACTGAAAAGTAATCAAACAAATTTGCTTTTGGAAAAAACAGAATCCAAACTTATTTTACCATGAATTCTTTGCCCATCCTGATATTCCTGTAGAGAACAAAAATGAAGTTTTATAATTTGGCATATTGGTTACATTTTAAGAAGAGTATCCAAGAAAGCAAAATATCTCAGAAGTGGCATGGATTAAGAAGTTCTAACATATGCCTGAAAGAAGTTCTACGTATACCTACTACAATTTACTACAGAAAAATAAGATCTACCCTTGAACATTTCTGAACAACATGGACCTGACATTGCCAAGCTGTCTATGCCAAATTCTGCAAAGCTACAATGCAATATTATTATACCAATGCAATCTGTGCGACTGTTCTAAGGACCAAAGAAACAAAGCCATAGGAAGATTTGCCCAGATATCCTAAGACTATAGTCTTAAGCCAGAAACTATTAGCTTTCCTCTTAAGTCCCAGAGAGCATGCATAGTTCCTACCATAAAGCACTTTGTTCTAAAACCATATGAAAGTAACTCTGAGAAAGCAATTTTATAAAGTACCTATACTTTCATTCAATTACAAGATTTTTAAAAGCCAGAAGAGAAAGAAGAAAAAAGGAAGGTTTGGATTTTGAGTAATTGTTAGGATCTTGCATTGATCTCACTTAATTTTCTGCTTCAAACTTGAATGGAATATGTAAAGTATGTTATTGAAGAAAAGTTATTTAAATCTTGAATTTATTTTTTGTTGTATATTTTAAAAGTGAATAATTTTAAGACATTTATGCTTTAAGTTCCTGAAACATAAAGGATGGTTTAGGCTTTTTTCTTTTTTAAAAAAAAAAAAAAAGTTTCCTTACATGCTTCTCCAATTAACAGGTGTAGGGATTAGGTGTAGGGGGAGGGTTGCACATTTTTCTTAAACACTTTTTAGGTCAGTAAATCTCAAAGCAATCTTCTGTATGAAGATACATATGAACACATATTGAAGTTGTTCCGTGTTCCTTACGAAATTCTTAGGAAGACTGTTTCAGTAATACTTTCAGACAAAACACCTTCACCTAATAGCTTCATATCCACTAGAAAAGCACATTCTAAATATTTTAAATATCATCTGAACAATAAAAATACACAGTAAAGATTCTCAGAGATTGGTTTCTGAGTCTGAAAAATGCAAAGAGTGAAGATAACTACTGCTAGTCACAACTGTCTGCTATAACACGTTAGTATTTATTTTTCCTCTTCTACAGATTACAGTACTCTTCTAGAAGCCAAAAATATCCTTCCTGGCAGGTCCTTTTTCCATTTACATGCTAATTTCCGGTGCAATAAGACAACTGCTCAGTGACATCTGTGCTCCACCATAAGCAAGCAGCACCAAGAATATACACATCCCAAAAGCAGAGATAGTAAAACCTGACAGAAGCTAACCCATGTCCCGATCATGACAAAATGGCGGCTCAAACAAATCATTAGGTTCCAATGCAGTAACATTCCAGAAACTGTGTCCTTCATTAACAAAATACATCTTTGCGGGAATATACAGATGATTATCCTGCTTTGCTGCTGTGTTTCCCTTCCATAGATCACTGAAAACATTCAAGATTTTGCCCACTTTAAAGTACTCCATCCCCAAATCCATTCAGAAATAATATGCACAGGAGACAGCAAGTCCTTTTGAACAAAGATCGTATTTCCTGTTCTTTGTTAGACAGCAGCCAGCAAAGGGGAGCCCCAACTCATGGCTAGCTCTTTTAGCTACTACCACACGAATAATAAGAGGCTACATTGCCAACAACTGCACATAGTTAGCTCAAACACACATAAGCCCAATGCCATTTCTCAAAGAGAAAGCTTAAAAAAGCTCATATACCCTTTCCCCACTAAGAAAGAAAGAAAAAAACCAAAAAAACCAAAACCACCGTCATACACATATTCCACGCCTTCTTTCCTCCCTCCTCCCTCTCCAATCAAACATGCACTGAGGAGCTCCTCTCTTTTGCAAGGAATTACAGAATTGTAAACAGGCTTACAAACTTGGAAAGAAACAGAAGAACAAGGAGGCACACGCACTTCTTGCACCATTCCCTAAACAGTTATTCATAACTTGCCATTTCACCCAATTTAGGATATTAGGCCTACTAAAGAAACACTTGGCAGAGCAATATGCTGATCCATTCTTAACATAATAACCTCATTCAATAGATTAAAGAGGTACATTTATACCTTGAATTCATCTGAGTAGTACAGTAAATTATTTAACAAGTACTTAAAATATGCAGTCATTAACTCATGGTTCCTTTTATTTTATTTTCACTTAGTTTTATTTTATAACAGTGTAAGAAACAGGACCATAAGAGTAGCAATTGCTCCTTTTAAGTCAGCAATTTAAAAAAGATGATAATTAAGCTTTAAATATTCCCATATATGTGTATACATACAGATAAGGTAGTATACTGAATTTTAAACCCAAAAGTTTCCCCCAGAGTCAAACAGTTCAGTAGATATTTCAAGTTAAAGCCAGATCAAGATTGTCACTGAATGGCTTGTAACAAAATAATAATAATGCTGAATATAAAGTAACTACTACTATAAAATCCTTCCTTGCCAGACTTCAGAAATATTCAGAGCTTATTCCTATGAGTTTATAAGAATCCTCAATTGTGAGTGACATCAAGGGATGATGACAATCGATACCTTGCACAGGCTGCCACACACCACCAAAAGAAATAAACTGAGTCCGTCTGCTTCCCCTTACATGCCTTTCTGTAAGGCAGGCATTACTGCACGAACCTGCATCAAATCCAGGTCCACTTCTCCCGTTCCTGTACATAAGTGTTTGAAACTAAGAAATGGAAGACTGAAAACATTTCCTGTAGTTAATCAGACCTTAACTTCACAACTATTTTGTCTTTTTTAAAGCCTAGCACATAAACAAATTTAGGACACTACAACCATGAACAGAAATGAATATTAAGAAATCCTAGTGCCATTTATCAGAGGAGAATTGCCAACCTTAAAGTCATTCAGAAAATCTATGAAAGTTAGTTTTTTGACTAATCTTAGCCTAGTTCACTTGCAACATACACTAAACAAGCAATACATGATTCAGGTTCTGCCAGTAGTTTTACCTTGCTCCTCTTTAAAAGAGCTAGATTTCAAAATTGCAGTCAAAACAAAAGTCAAAGCAATCACACAAGAGGTACTGAATTTTATTTTTATCATAATCTTCCTTCAGTCTTTTGATTTATATTCCCTACAATGAGAGGGCGAGGATTAAAATAAAATAAGGTTCTACATTAAATTCTGCACTCTGTTGAGATGTTACATTTTGACCCAGCCTAAGACAAAGGCTTTTCTCAGAGTAGTTTGAAGATAGCTCATGCAGAGAAAGTAATACTGAAAATATTAGAGCAATCTTACATTCACTTCTTTAAATGACTTCCTAAGACCTTATTAGTTGCAACAGCACTGTGCATTTAGAAACAAGTTTAATATGGTTAGTTCTTGTCTTTGTTTCTTCAGTTCTTTCTATATAAAGTTATGAATGCCAGTCATCAGCTCTCTCTTTCACCCATACACAACTGTGACAGAGTTGGGTGAAATGAAGGTCAGAGGAGGCTTAAGAGGAGTTTAAGTTCTCTCTCATCTTGACAGGGATTTCATCCCTCTACATTGTGCAGCTGGACTTCAAAGTTACTGAAAAAAAATATTAGAAGGTATTTCTATCCCATACATTTATTCACAACCACTTAAAGGAAAAATATCATTTCTAAACTGAGCACAGGCAACTCACCACAGATATCAACTTCAGATACTTACAAGATACTTGCACTGCCATTAAAAGGATTGCTAACTAGATACATAAGCACAGAAGATTAACACTCAGCTAACAATAATTATTCCTGTTACTGACCCATAAGACATCAGTTTACAAATAAGAAGTCAGCAATGTTTGCAAAAAACATAGTAAGTTACATTTGGTTGGTACCTCCTGATCTTACGGGAATGAATTGAGTGTAATGCTCAGGAAACTGAGGTAAGCACATACCAATAGCACTTTGTGTTGAAATTATCACACCTACATGCCCCATCTTTAAGAACTATACTGCAGTATAGTACTATAAAAAACAATTATTAAACACACAGAAAGACATGTTTTCAGCTGCTTTAAGTACTGTCTCTAATACTTAACACAGCACTTCAATGCTGTTACTTAAGCAACGGATACAGAAGTTCAAACTCTTCATTACACATGAAGAAATCAAGAGTCCTGCAAAGCTCTTGCTGAATACCTGCACTAATTACAACAACAAGAAGAGATATACAAACAGGTTGAAAAAGTATTAATTCCTGCACAAACTCACACAGTTTGCCTAGTTCAGTAGTTTATAAAACCTAGCAGCAGCAGGTTAGGAAACAGTCTACAAACAGCTTCCAGTTGCTATCAAATTTATACCTTACTAGAAATACTGTCCGCATCTTTTCAGCAGACTGTGAGCCCATCTGTATCTTTCAGTTAAGCCTAAACTTACAGAAGATCTTCTGGTGTTTTTTTTTAAGCAAATTATAAATCTGTACACCTCCACCATACTCAAAAGAACAGGTCTTTCAGAAGTACATAGACAGATTACCAAAATACCCCTCAAATTTTAATAAAATATGAAGTGCAGTTCTCAGTTTTCTTGAGAAAAAAGTGAAGTGCAACAAATGCAGGTACCACAGATGTTCAAGGATTAGTCAGTTTTAGAAACGTGTTAAATTTCTAATCCTTAATGATGAAAAACCTTTAACTGTGTTACTTCTGGCTCTGTTCTTCTTAAATACTTTCAAAATTTTGCCCCCATTTCAGTTTGTAAAAAACAAAAAAAAAAGAAAGAAAAAAAACACACACACACTATAACCCAGCAATGAGGATTAATAATAAAGGATAATTTGTTTAGGAGGCAGTTCTGTGCTGAACAAAGCAAAACCACCTTGACTCTTTTGGAGCACTGCTGGCCCTGCATTGCAAGAAGTAATACAAATTGGGAAGGGAACTTCAAGCCTGAATGCCTACAATGCTTAATTATGCGTCCCGATTATCAAAGGTACTCAATACGTGAAGTTTTCCTGGTGCTATGTACCTCATGAAAGCAGCATAGTAAGCATTTACTTCAACAAGAAGGAAAAAAAAAAGAGATTAACATAGCACAGCACAGATTGGCCTAAGTCCCCAAATTTAGGAAAATACCAAAACATGTATTTTACATGCTTAGCTCAGCAGTGAGAACTTGATTCCATATATACACATGGAGCAATACTTACATACTGGAACTCACTGCAAAGTTTACACAGCCCAATGTAAATGATTTGCACCAACCCCCAACCCCTCAAAAAAAGAATTCATGTAGCAGTTATTTTAAATTTACAGTAGTATTTAGGCTCAATAGACACTTTCTCGAATTTTAAATATTATGATAAAAAGACTAATCAGTAATTCTCCAGTTTCACTAAACAGTAAAAAAAAATAGTTAAGTCACCAACAATATGAAAACAACTTAGATGAAGTCACAACCAGCAAATGCAAGTTAAAACTGTGGAGCAGAAAAATTCACAAGTCACCCTGAACTACGAAAATAAAATGCCAACAAAATTTTTAAAAGTGTTATAACGAAAGAATTGCTGGCTCAAGGGAAAATGCTGAAAGAGTTTACTGTGACTGTTCTAGTCTACTTAAACACACATTTGTGATTTTACTTTGAAAGTGTAAATATTTCTGTAAAATTGAACAAGCTCTATTATTAAAGTGTAATGTTTTATTTGTATTGTGATGAGTAACATTAAGCTCTGCATGACACCAAAGTCAGAAATCCTCATTTAGGAGGCACTAGCACATCAGTTAGTCCTTCAGTTAACTAACAATGATAAACTATCCGGTCTATCACATGTAATACTCTTGAGCATTTGCATGTATAGGGTTGTTAAAATCCCTGCCTGTCAAACTGTGCAACCTCTAATTCTCTCAGAAAAATCTCTCCAGCTTCAGTGGAAGATGGAGACTTTTGCATATAACTAACCACAAACAAAATCCTGCTTCAAAAACTGATAATGCGTAACAGGTGTTTGGTGGCTCCCACAAAATGAGCCGATAAGGGTTTCTGCACCACAACAGGCTGCAGCACAATTACTTTGTTAGCAAACTGCAAAGACAGACCAAGTCTCACATCGTTATAGACTAAGACATTAAAGCCAGAAAGGTGATTAGCTGCCCCAGTTTGATACACATATTACACAGCTATTCTACCACGCAATTCATAACTCTATTTTAGCCTACTCTCAAACATTCACAGAGGGAGTGGTATCTCCAGTCACTTCTCCATCTTAGGCTATGGTTTCTTGTGCAATTACACTGAGAATAAACCAGTTCTCTATTTAGCGACTATTACCGTGAAATAATTTACTGAATAATCATGATCTCCTACCTGCAGTCCCTGCTTAATACACTGTTAAAGCATGCTTTTGCTTAATAGTATAGTCTTGGGTGCCCAAAGTGCAGTAAGGGAAAAGTATAGGCCCACTTACAGTCATTTGTAAAAGTATAATACATATTATACACATAGCATGTTTTACTCTACGTTAATCAAGAATAGAAAACAACCAGAGCATAAAACCAATGAGAACAAAGATGCATTATGCTTTTCTGTTCTTGATTGTGGTTTACCTATACCATACTGCAAACCCAGATCACATCATATTACTCCAAGAAGGGTCATACCAAGAATCCATTTATTATTATTGCACTGATATTTGTGTGCATAATATCTTCTCACAATACTATGCTAGAAATAGTGTTTACAACTTTATCTACTTCCTAAGCCTTTTCAGGCCTGTCCCTATACAGCTCACATTCTCCATTACCTTCTGTAAAGTGAAGAGCTTAGTTATTATAGTTTTGTTTGTAGCACAGCTGTGCAAGTCATGCATCTTTTTACTCACGCTTAAGCAAGGCATAGCATAATGGCTTTCCTTTTTTTGTAACTTCACTAGCTTAACAGTCAACATTACAGTCATTACTCTATTGGAGCATTATCTAAATCGTGGTAACCTGTCAAGCCTGAAACACTCCATTGCCCATACACAAACTGAGGAACAGATGATTCTAATTTCCAGTTTAGTCTGTAACTTTAAAAAAGCAAATCCCTAAGAAAGCAAAGATTGCTTTTCAGCATTAAATCTCAAGAAATTTTTTTTTTTTGGTGTACACTTATATAGATAATGTAGTCTGCGTATACATTGACAACTTCCAAAGAGCAGCCAAAACTAGAGTGGTAAAGAACATTTTCTGGAAATCAAGTTATCAGTTGGACAAGCACATTTCTCAGCATCTCCAACAGCCTGCCTTATCTTGCTTACAGTGTTAAATTACTGCTTTTACAACCCCTAAATCTGCTGATTCTTCCTGTCCTTAAAGACAATGGAATACCAAGCACTGTAGCAATCCTTGGTATGAGATGTACCGTGGCACAGAGGGAACATGTCTGTGAGACCCCATGGCTTTCTGCCTCGATCAAGCTCACTCCTTCGCTCATACTACAGCCACAGAATGAAGGCAGAGCAATTGCTGCTGTCATTACATACACTGAAAACTGTGCTCAGTTGGGATAGCTGATGTCCAGCATCGCAGAATTCAATCCACAAGAGTCACAGTGAATCAAGACTGCTGCAGAGATGTGTAGGAGAGCAGCCATCTCTTTCAACTATAACTGGCTAGTGGACATACAAAATGCAAACCCTAAACCCTAAATTCTTCCTTGTTCTTTATTTACAGCACAGAACTAACAAAGTCTCTTCTGCCAGTGGAGGTATTTTATTCCATCAGATGAAGTGAGAAGCTCAACTTGGCAGCATGACACAACAGCAACTGTATTTTCTTCACCAACAAAGTGCTCTCTCTATTCATTCAATTGACCTACTATTATTGAGGGTAAATGCTTTTTGAGTTTCAGAAATGGTCAAATTGAAGATACAGACTTTAAAAAAAAATCTGGAAATCAAGTTCTGTGATTTTCAAATCAGTGGCAAGTCTGCAAAGTGAATATAACTTCTGAAAAATGGAAGACAGTAACACTGCCACTACGGGGATTAACGATGCAACTTACAGAAACCACCATAAATCCATGCAAACCCCTGTTGTGAAGTACCTTCTTAAAGCATCTTTGTCCTCTTCCCCAAATACACAAGAAATGATAAAATCTCTAAGTCCACATAAACTCCAAAACAACTTATCAAACAAAAAGGAAAGCTTGCAAAACAGTTATCACATAAATAAAAAAAAAATGTAATTGAAACTTGAAGTTCTACTTTCGAATATGTTAATTCACTACCGCTTATAAACATCTTCAACAAATATTAACCTACATCTATAACCAAAAAAAGTCTCATTTGTACCTGACAGATCCTCATACAATATACCTATGTATATGATTATATTTTACCCAATTTCCTGAATGTACTCTCTTCCTTTACAAGCTACTACTAGTTACCAGAGACTACTACTAGAGATTCTTGAAAGTCTATTTACAAGTGTTTCAATTCACATGTTCAGCTTTAATCTTCCAGGCTTTCCACAGATTTAATAACAAGCCAAAATATATATGCTATACATAAACCTGTCCTTCAGAATTTTTTGTTGTCTGTCCAGTTGTAAGGAGATTTAAATAAAAAGTTATCTTCAAAGAGAAAAAGATAATAAATTGTAAAATAATAAACAATACTTCAAATTTCTATGTCAATTTTATTGGGTTTTCATCTTTTCCTTCTTTCTCTTTTGCTTCACTGCTGAATGAAATGCACAAATAGGTGAAAACAGCTTGTATCAGATGAAAGAATGAAAGCAACTCTACAGAAAATGCTGTCAAGGACAGAGAAAGTTGTTAGTTCTCTTATCTTTCATTTATACTGTTACTCAAAAGCAGATTGTATATAAAGTTTAAAATTAAATTGGTTTTACAGTCACTTACAGCAGCCCCTATTAAGAAAAAAAATCCATGTATTTTACCACATTTAAGTTTTCACTTTACAGGTAATTTAAGAACTGTTCTTGTCATCTGCACAAATTCTTCTTGAGTATCTGCAGAATAACGAAGAATTGTCTAGAAAGATATAAAACTGACTCACTTTGTAACGTGAAGTATAAATTTACAAAAGAATTCAGCACAATGTTTTCCATACTTAAAGATTTCAAAAGCATTAAAGTAAAACAAAAGAAATCCTCCTCTACTATTTTAAAGATGAAATACTTAGCTCAAAAGAACATGTCTAAAATGGACTGAACTGCATAAACTGAAGTAACAGGCACAAGTCTAAGGAAGTAAATATATGAAAAATCATGTGTTTAAAACAAAACAAAATCCATACCATGACTCAAGAAATAAAAGAGAGAAATACTTAACTTCAACAGCAAAAAAAAAAGCCTGTATTTTTGAAGATTGAGATATTAAAACAGATGGTGAGTCTACCAGCATTTAAATACCTGAGGCATACCTGACAAGCTGAAGGAATAGCAGTCTGAGGAACTAGTTTCTAATTCAGAAAATGTAATAGTACTGTTTACATCTTCTCCTTAACAAATGAAGTTTGCAAATTAATCTTCCATAGGGCATTCTGTCAAGCAGTTCATTTTTAATATCTCTTATTTCAAATTGCAGTGGAGATTAAAAAACTCATTCATATTGGGAAAATAATGGTTACTTGTTTCAAAGCAGATGCACTCTATGCTGTCTACATTTAAAAGACATAATGCCCTGATAACAGGCATAGAAAGGACTGCAAATGGTATTCAAAAAAAAAAAAAGGACAAGACTGAAAACTTAAAGATGCTGGCATGTCTTTATACACAGTTATATATGGGTTTAATGAAAGCTGAGAGTTAATCTAAACAAGATGGTTCAGATGTTTCTTCAAAGGCACACTAAATGGAATTTTACAGCTTCTTCACCAGCCCAATTATGTCATCATTTGCATTTTTTTTTCCTACTTTTTCCCTAGCCAAGTTTAGAACCACTTCAAATGTATCAATATCTATCTTGAACAATAAATATATACATATATAATTTCACTCATTTCACTTGTATGCATATTTACAGTATATCTGCTCTTTAAAAGTTTAGGTACTTATATAATACACAGTCCTCTACCTCCTGCAAAAAGAGAGAATAATCCAACAAACGGCCAAAAACTCTCAAGATAACTCTGGCCAGAGACATTCAAAGGCATGAAGATAAGAGAATAATAGCGTATCTTGCACTACTTTTAGGAAGTGACAAGATCCAAGCCCCAGACCAAAAGTAATTCCACAGCCAAGAGGACAATACATAAAACATCTTGACATGAGATTCCCTGGAAGTGGAAACAGCGACCTCCCTAATTTTTTTTAGTTTTACAGGGAGATACACAGAGAGAAGATGCCTCTGTAAATTATCTCCCTCATTATACACAAAAGTGAATTCATCAAAACTGCAACACAAAAGAAAAAAAATGGTCTCCATTTAATAGCACAGAGTCATATCCTGCTCTATGTAAAGCATCTAAATGATTTTCCAATTGTAGCTAAACAAAAGTAAAGTCTACCTGGAGATGACAGATAAAGACACAACATGCATGGGAGAAGAAAGGATGTGATCTTTGGCCAGCCAAACAACAGAGGAAAAAGGCATTTCTGCCTATTGTTACCTTGAGACACTTAAACATTCTGGGAAAAACTAGCAATCATGACAGATAGCTAACATGTGCTCTTAAAATCTGGGTACAGTCACATGCTAGATGTGATGTCTCAAAACACTTTCAATACTAACAAGCTTATGATTCTCTTACTCAGTTGGAACCTCTTGGAAGCTTTATATATATTTATAAAAAAGCCCCAAGGAAAAGGAGGATCAGTGTTCCAGTTTAGAAAGACTGAAGGAAAGCAAAGCAAATAAAACAAACTTCCAAGAAAACTATTAGTAGCATTACAGTGACATTGTGGGCTTTAACACCTCAGTCTGTCTTCTACCACCTTCACATACTTATTGACTAAAAACAATCAAACCAGAATGGTGTTGGAACTTGTCTTCCAGCACTCCTGGAAGACAAGCTGCTACTCATTATAGCTCTCTGGCATCTTAGAAAGAAGTGATGAAAGCCACTAAGACAGTCAACACCTCATGATCAGCATAATCAAAGACTGCTGATAGAGTTAGCATTTTCAATATTAAGGATCCAACCTTTCCCACGAATTTTTTTTTTTTTTAAAGTTTGTCCACTGTTTTTTCTCCTGTCATGGCACCAAGAAGATAATTCAAGTACCTCACCTCCCATTGCTATGACGTTCTTTCCCACCTTGAAAAGCATTTGGTGCTTTATTTTGTTTCCTTCCCTCAATCCAGGTTTTTTCTTTTACCGTGTTCTTTTCTATCCTCCCCTCGCTTTCAAGGTAAATTGTCCTAAATTATTTATTTTTCTCCTTTAGCATAGTTTCTTTTTAGACAGTAAGTTATTTTGGAGAAGAACCACAATCTTCCTATTCATTTGTCCTATCACAACAGGTCCTTAATAGAATAAGGAGTTTATGGACATAATTAATATTAAACAACTGCACTTTAAAAACCGCTGTTAAGACCACTTTATCCTGCACACAGGAGCCTTTGGCAACTGACACAGCTTCTTTGCGCACATTGTCAGTGAAACCAGAACATTCAAATGCATGTGCACGCACCATAAAGACCAACCAGTTCTCATTTATTTGAAAATGTGAAGGTGGGAGAAGGTGTACTGTTTGTTACTCTGACTGCACAAAACAGGCACATCAGATACAAAGGCTCACCGCCGCTCCGCAGGCCTGAGCTGCTCTCACAATGGATTAATATTTTGAAGCAAAACCACCTAGACCAAAAGAGCCCCAAGTTCAATTTAAAGAGCCACAAGAGTATTGCTGAACCTCCCTTTTCCCACCATACTCATTTGCCTAAAGCATCTCTTGGCTGTGAGAGAGAAGGCTTCTATATATACACCACAGGCTTGCAACTGGTTCAACTCGAGTAAGGTCAATACTTGAAAAGAGAAGCTGAAGCAGGATGAAGTCTAGGCTTGTATAAAAAAAATACTTAAGAATAGATATTAATTATTTCAGTATAATAAATAATCTAACCTACAGTCACCACTAGCATACCCACATTGCACAGTACTCTTTTGTCTCCCTCTATACAATGGTAATATACACATTGTCACAGATTGTTAAACAAAATTTACCCACGCAGCAGTTCCAGAGGATAATCAATACAGCCCACCCCCTTCAAAAAAAAACAAGTATCTTAATATACCTACATGCATGGTGACCTGAGAAACAATATTTCTAATCAGACAAAAATATCACAGCGCTTCGTCTCACAGAACAGCTGTAATAAGAGCTGCAGGTTAGCGCATCTCAAACTATCTTACGGTGTATCTTTTAATAAAGTTACAGGAAACCTTACCTCTCATCCTCACCATCAACAAGATGTGAGGTCAATGGCAGTACCTTCAGTGGAAATAGGGAAGCAGAGGATGGCATGCTGCTACCACTGCCGTCCGAAACAGCTGATGCTCCAACACTGCTGTCACCACCGGCAGCTTGAGGTAAACCAGCTAAGGAAGGTTCTGTAGGACGTCTGCCATCTTCGATTTGGCTTACAATTGACTGAGCTACTGATTGTGCAGGGAACTGGGTAGAGCTTACTGGTATCTGCTGTGGCATACTCTGTGCTACCGACATACCTATACTCGTTGATATCAACGGAGGCTGACTAACACTTTGAGCCAAATTCCCATTCTGCACTGCCGAAGCTTGCGCTATGCTCTGAGGCTGTCCCAAACCTAGAGAAGCAGAAGGTATGCCAGGAGGTACAGCTGTACTAGCTTGACTTGGTGCAGGAACAGTACTGGCAGAAGGTATAGGGCTAACGGCAGGCAGCTGCTGGCTGGTCATTCCTTGGACTACAGACTCCACTGCTTGGGCCTGTGGCTGTACAGGTAACAAAGTATTTTGTTGAGCAATGACCATTTGCTGAGGAAGGCCTGAAGCGCTAGCCTGTAATCCCTGCTGCATTATTCCTGCCTGCACAGGCTGCACTACTTGTGAAGATGGAGGAGCAGCTGCTGACGGCATAACTGGGGGTGGAATTTGGTTTGCAGCAGAAGGTGGTTGCACCACAGTGGCTACACTTCCTTGCTGCCCAACACCGAGCATTTGACCACCAGTACCTACGCCAGGTATCGATGCCGGAGCGTGTGCAACAGGCTGAGCCGGGGCAGCAGCGGGATGTGCTTGTACTGAAGGCTGCATGCTCGGCGCCTGGGCAAGGGGAACCGGTGCGCCTGCTCCCACTCCTGCAGAACCAGGCTGCATGGCAGGTGCTGGAGTCTGAAGGATCTGCTGATGTTGAATGTAGTCTGGCATAGCCCCTGTAACAGAGTTTTGGTTCACTGGTTTCACGTGACCTACGGTCATCTGTGTCGGAACTGTTTGTTGCTGCTGCTGTTGTCCATACTGCAACTGCTGCTGTTGTACAACTGGCAACGTCTGTACAGGCTGTGCTGCCTGAGAATACGGGAGCTGCTGTTGAGCCATACTTTGAATGGCAGGTTGTTGGTGGCCCAGAGATGGGGATACACCTAGTATATTAACTGGGGCTGGCTGAACCCCAGTAACAGTGGTTAGACTGGCCTGTGCAGGAGGTTGGACCCCTTGCTTCTGCTGTGGATAGCTGACTTCTTGAGAATGCAGCTGTACTTGTGCGAGCTGTGATTGAGAAACACTCTGTGGTATACTAGATGCTGGAATTGCCGGAGGAGCAGCACTGCTAAAATCCATCTGCTGTGGACCCACACCTTGAAACGCTTGCTGCTGTACCACAGTAGGTGCTCCCATTTCTCCGCTTCCCACACTTTCTGTATAGTGACTCAGTGTGCTTACATTGCTGCTAACAGAACTCCCACTGGTGCTCTCCCTTTCAGAAGTCACTTCAAGCGGGTTTTGTTTTATCGTCTCTACAGCTTTGTTTACTGCTACTCCTTCTGTAACTGCAACAGTGTTTTCTTTATCATAGAATTCAGTGCATGTCCATCTACCTTTTTTGAAAGGTTCAGAACTAGAATCTAATTTTACAACTCTAAACCTTGATGTGCCAGCTGCAGGCTGCTGCTGGCTTGATCCCACCGCCATTCCTGCAGCTGGATTAGTAACATTGTTAATGACATTAGAGGAAGCACTCGTACCATTGCCAACACCACTCAGGATATTCACATTAACATTGCTGCTAGTTCCAGACAAAGCATTTACATTACCAGTACTTGGGATGTTACTTAAATTTACAGTACCAAGCATGCTGCTTGCCACACTAGAACTACCACCACTTATATTACTTAAGGTACTAGTTCCGGCAGCAGGACTTGCACCTAAACTGCCAGGAGTACTTGTAGTGCGGATATTAGACAGGACAGATGCAGGGGAACCAGTGGATGATGCAGCAGAAACTGGTGCAGTTGATATAACATTGTCAGAGCTTCCAGTTGTTGAGAGTTTTCTAAATGATGGACTGGGTGGTGGTCCTCCAGAAACTGGCGTAGTGCCCACCCCAGGATGCGATGGATGATGGTGTCCATGATGGTGGTGGTGAAGATGGTGGTGATGGTGAACGTGATGGGGGTGAACATTTCCATTGATCACAACACTCTGCTGTGGATGGTGTGGCAGAGAAGGGTGCTGCTGTGGAAGATGAGGCTGGTTTGGAGAAACAGCCCCAGGAGTCTCTGCCTCTTGGAAGTTATTTAAAGTCTCTTCAGAGGAGCTCCGCTCCGGTTCTCCCAAGTCAGTGGCCCTGGATAAAGAAACATCCAGGATTTCTGAAGAAGACAGGTCTTCAGTGTGGGACTCATCCAGGTCATCATAGCTTTCCGTATCCTCAGCTATGCTGTTATTAGAGCTCATACTGGCCGATATTTGAGCAGGGGTCACACTGGTAATTTGGAAGCCACTTTTCTTTTTCATTTGAGCTCCAGTCTGTGCCAGAGGCTGTGGCTGGAGCTGAGACTGCGAGAGGAGGTTCAGGCTTTGTGGAGGAGGGGGTGTCGGCTGTGGACCTGCCGATGAAGATACTGCAGGAGACGGAGGCATCGGCTGGACCAGCAGAGGCGGCTGATAATCCTCGGCGGCGAGGGCACCGCTCCCGACACCGGTACCTGGCGCGTTGGGAGCAGTAACACAGCTGCTGCCGCTGCTACTGCTGCTGCCCCTTCTAGGGAACATTGCCGGGTGCGCCATCTTCCTAGCACTAATGTCTGCAGCTGAGTCAGGCTGGTGCATTGTATCGGGTGTGTTTAAAGAGTGCAATCCCCCGGCATGGAGAGAGACAGACACACACACACGCACACAGTTAGCTTGGCGTTCACGGCAGGGCAGCGAGACACCACACACACAAACCCACCCCCCCACCCCCAGCACACACGGGCTGAGACGGCTCGGCACCGCCGCTAACCACCCCCCTCGCCGCCTCCTCCTCCTCCTCCCCGCCGAGACAGGGAGGGGGCGAGCATCGGTCCTCCGCCGCCTCTCTGAATGTGACACTTTCAATCCTTCGCCATTCACTTTCTCCCTCCCCCCCCCCAACACACACACCCCCCTTTCTGATCTCGGCCGCCCCCCTCCCTCCCGCCCGGCCCCGCTCCCCTCCCGGGGGCGGCCGCGGCAGCAGGAAATGTCCGCGCACCCCGCGGCCGAGCCCCCTCCTCCCCCGCCCGCCGCCCCCGCAGCACAAGGAGGGCGCAGATACGTACAGCACCGGCACACGGCAGGGCGGCAGCGGCAGGCTGAGCCGGGCAGGGACATCCCCGTCAGTGGCAGCCATGGAGCTGAATCATTTTGGGGACTCGCGAGACGGAGTGAGGAGGGAAGAAAAGCCGCGGCAGCCCAGCGAGAGAGTCCATGAAAGGGAAGGAGGGAGGAAGGGGGACGCCAGGCAGGCAGGCGCGCTCTCCTCCCTCTGTGTCTGGCTGTCTCTAGAGGAGGCTCCGCTCCACACGCTCTTCCTTCCCCCCGCCGCCGCCGCCTCCTCCCCCTTTATAACAAGCGGCACCAGCTCTTCCTCCGCAGCCCCACGCCTGGGTTTAGTCCTCCGCCCGCATGTGTGTCTGCCCCTTTCTTCCTTCCCTCCGGGCTTCTCCCCGGCGTCCCTGCCGCGGCGGGTCTCTCTCTCCCCGCCCGCCCGGCCCCGTCTCCTCGCGCGGCGCGGGAGGAGGGCGCTGCGCGCGGCCGCGGGGGGAGGGGAAAGCTCGCCAAAGGGGAGGGCAGGCGAGAGACAACGTAAGATGGCGGCGGCCGCGCATGCGCGCCTCGCTGGCAGACATAAAGCCCGTCTGGCCCAGGCCGACGGAAATAGGCTCGGCTCGCGCGGCGGAAATTGCCGAGCGGCGCCGAGCCCGGCGGAGGGGGAAGGGGGCGCCGGCGGTTCCCGCAGCGTGGGGAGGGGGCGCGGCGGGCGCCGCCGGCCCCGGCGCCTCTCCCCGCGCGGGGCTGCAGCATGACTCTGCCTCACATGACCCGCCGCCGCCTCCTCCCTCCCCCTCTCCTCAGCTCCGCTGCAGATTTATTCAAGTTATTCATCACCTCCTTCCTCCTCCTCCTCCCTCCCTCGGTCCAGAATATTCCCGCCTCCCCCTTCTTCTCCTTCCCCCGTGAAGGGGGGAAGCCCGAGGCGCCCGCCCGGGGGCTGCGCTTCCTTTTGTGCCTCTCCCGGTGCCCCGAAATGGCCGCCCGCCCCCCTCGAGGCCCGGCAGCAGGGCCCCCTTCGAGGCCCTGTGGTGGGGCTGGGGCACCACCGCTGCCGAGAGCCTCCGGCGCCACGTGTGACCACGGTACCGTGGGCGAAAAGGCCCTCCGAGCACAGCAGCCATGGCGAAGCCCCTCATCTGGGGTTCGCGGGCAGCGTGGACGTTGAGGTGCTTCAAGCTTGAGCAAAAGCAAAAATGTCAAAGCACTGTTTCAAAAGTGCTGCTGTTAAAAGCTGTTCTTAAATTGCTAAATGAAACGAGGTGAAATCCATCAGTCTTCCCTCGCCGTTCCTGTGCCAATTCTCATGAGGGAAGAAAGACTTTGTGGTCCCCCTCGGAGTCGTGTGACGAAGCTCCGTGCGTCCCTGGGCTGCTTCCCTGCCATGTCGGTGCTGCAACTCTTCCCTGTCCAAATTTTAGATTCTCCTGATCCCTTGTTGGCTACCATCTTACCTCTGAAGGCACTAGGTGTTCCCATGTTTGCCAGGAGATTTTCTGAAGTGTCTACGTGTCTGTTATTTAGCTTCCACAGAGATGCCCAAGGCTGATGAGTGCTGAGAGGTAGGTATCTCGTTGCCACATAAGCCCGACTGAAATTCATGCTGTCGGCATTGCTTCACCTCTCTTGCCTGCAAGACCCTGCCTAGGAGCATTTTCAGAGCTCACTAAATGGTGTGTCCCACTCTCCTACAAAGAGAGAAAAAGGTCCACACACTCTCCCCATTTTCTCGATAATCTGGTGGGTAGGATGTTCACCTGTATCAGGAGGACAGAGGTTCACATTTCCCATCTTCAAGCAGCACATCTTGATCTCCAGCTATAGACTTTCATGAGCTGGTGGAGATGTCTCAATCACTCCTTTGAAATTGTTCCAGTTTGCATTGAATAATTAAGTGTTCACGGGCCTTGAGAGATGCTGGCTCAGCCTAATTCTGTAACCTGGTTATGAAACCTGCTGGCCAGGACAGTCAACAGGACAAGGGGAGAAGGACTCGAGTTTGGTGTTTACTGCAGTGAATATTTAAGTATGTCATGAGGAGTGGTAGAGCTCCAAGGGGAGACGTTGTGAGAATCCAACCTATTATATCGTATAGCTGAGTCATTAGAGAGTTCTTATGGGAGATGTAAATTCCAGCTCCTCCAGGCAGAAGGGAGATTTGAGGCTCTCATATTCAGTGTGTGGGGTTTAATTATTGAGATTCTGGAAAAGCTGTTTTACTGGCTCCATTTTGTGAAAAGGGAGAAGATTCAAGGTCACATGGAGCTGGGGCTTTTGCTGCCTGATCCTGAAACAGAAGATCTGAATTTCACCCCTTCATCTTGCCTTTTCCTGTTAACTAGCTCATCTAGCTCCATTTAGTGTGAGGCCAGGGGTGGCTTTGATAATCCCACCTTTTGCAGCCTAATTTATATCTGTAATGCAGACATTCAGCTTGGGCCTCTAGGTAGATTTGTAACCCTTGGTCCTTTCACGACTCTAGCCCAGTGTCCATATGCAGGCAGTGCATAACACTAGGAAACAATTAACACATAGTTAATCAGGATTCTGCCTTTTATTAGAACGCTTTTTTTTTTTTTTTTTTTTTGAGACTGATAATCGATTGGATCATCTAACATAGCTTCCTGGTATGCCCGGGCCAGTGCAAGACAACACAGCTTGAATGCCCTACGCGCTGAACCTGTCAGGAGCTCCGTACAGGATGGCGTCTTCATGCAAGTCCCACAGATTTCAGCAAAGCATCGCATCATGTTTTGTCTACGTGAAGCATGTTGCAACACTGAGGCCTTATATGTGTGTTTAATGAGATACTCATATGCTGAAAGTTAAACGTGTGTAAACATTTTTGGGATGAGAGCCCAAGGTTGCAAGCCAGCTTCCATTATAAATTCCTATCCTGACTGCTTATAACTTTCCCAGTTTCCTTGAGGAATTAAGTCTTCTATGATTAGTCCCAGCTCAGAGATGATTTTTCTGAATGTTTGAACAAAGTCCAACTACTTTTAAAACACATTGTCTATGACTATGGGTAAATCTTTTCTTTTAACCTTAAAAATCTGTGCTTAAGTGGTTCAAACATGATTGAACTGTACGTTTGTATGCAACTACTTTCCAAAGAGTAATAGACATTAATAAGCTTGAAAAAGAATTAAAACAGTAGTGTTATAACTGGTTAAACATTTACTTTTCCACATGCTCACTAAATAACTTATATTCATTTTTAAATCTGGGTAGTTACCTGTTATTCTGTTGGGCTAATAAACTTATTAGAACAGCACGTGAAGCAGATCTTTAAATTGGCTCCACATAGTTCTGTTCTGACATAACAGAAACTGCAGTTAACAATCCAAATGTCACGTCTAGCCTAGACAAAGCACATCTGAAGTAGCCTGGTTGAAATATTTTTACATGTTTCTTATAAATGTTAATGTCATATTACACATCGTTTCGTAATCTTCGCTTACCCTTTTTCATCAAATATATGTTTACACTTTTTTGTGTGTGTTGTAATCTAAGAATGAAAGTGGGATTCTCCAATATAAGATTTTTATTCCTTTTCATATCCATCAAGCTTTATAAAAATAAAACATTGTGTTAAACAGTTGAAATTGACAACCCACTTGCTGTAAATTGTGTTACTTAGTTGTTCAAAGTGGGAAGAGGAATTTTGTTAAATAATTCCTTTAAAAAATACTAAATATTTCAAAATTTGGCAACAACAAAATTGACCATGCTCAACTATGCGTTGCTGAACGATAAGTGAAATTGCTCCATAGTTATTTCGAACAAGTCCATCTGCTGTTTTTTAATAAACTGTATCAGTCAAATAGCTGGAACCAGAGGTGCCTCTGTCATCACTTGCTGGATCCAGCACCTTGTTCACAGTGGTCACTGCTCATGAGTATGGGACAGACAGCACTGCAATGCCTTCATCACCTCAGCTGGAGACTGAAGACTGCTGGAGGGTTGCCAGCATAGAGGAATCCCCTTGGATTGCATCTCCTGTATATATGCTTCCCCAAGTGAACAAGCACAGATGGGCTTGACGGAGCCCTTGCTGCGAGGTAGGGAGAGTGAGTGTCTGGAAGAACTCTATCTGTTTTAACCTTACAATCTTATGATTTAGGTTAGTGCAAGAGAACATGACACAGTCTACATATTTAGAGATCTGTCTCCCATATATGTACTATTTCTTCAGACAGGAAACAACAAGTTTGTTGCCACCACAGATTCTCCAGTTGCCACCACAGATTCTCCAAGGATACCAGAAAAAGCAGTATTCTAATCTTCTGTTTCTAAGGCGCCTTTGCTGCGGGACACAGCTGTATGCATTCATCTCAGTATATGAGATAGTTTGTGTTTGTACAGAGTAATCATAAAGCCAACAGGAATACTTTGGGTTTTTTACTCGAGACAAGCTCATAATCTTGGCAAATCAGTCTGAGGTGTGTTTTAAAACCTGTGTGACTGCTTCATAAATAATTTTTTAAACTAATGAAAAGTGACATTTTTATGATATGAAGCTGCCATTGTTACTTCAGACAGAAGGTTTTTCTGTGTTCATTAATATTGCTGACTGTAGTTTCTACATTGATTTGCAAAGGTGTGTGCAATTATTTTTCTTCCTCCTTAGAGAAGTGCTCATAAGAAATTTCTCATCTTTCAGCTCTGAAAAAGTTGTAATTCTGCTTCTGTATTTTCCTAGAAAGTTCAAGTCAAGTCTTGATCTTCCTTTCTTGTTTTGTTTTTAGTTGGCTGGTTAGTTGGTTGATTGAGTTTACTGACTTATTCCAAAACGTCTACTGAGACATTTTTCAGTCCTTATTTTAATGCTTATGAAATGATGTTAAACCTTTTGGAGAGTGAAGTTTTCTCACAAGCTCCTATTAAATAAATGCTTGCAGAAATCGACAATCCTAGCAATCTTTTTTTTAAAAAAAAAGTCAGCCTCCTTTCACTTATTCAGGCCTCCAGTGCCAGTGTTCTCAAAGTCCTGTTCTTCTAGGTCATCTGGAAAGGTCATCTTAAAATATTCTTTATTTCTCTATCCCTGCACTTGGGGAATGTGGCCAAGTAGATAGTCCTTTTCATGAAGATTGTGTTCAAATACAGATTTTATGAAAGACTTCTAGAAACTTTGTTTTATCATCATTTTGGTCTGCATAGACTATAAGTATATAGATTGTATGCATAGCACTCTACCACAGGAGCAACAGTTAAAAGTAAATCCTCTTCCATTCCATGACTAATGTATTATCAACCAAACCAACACCATAATTTTGTCACTGTTATCGTCTTCCTCCTCTTTATTTCTCCATTTTCACTTGCATTTGTAGATAATTGATGATATTGCATCTTACACAAGAGCCAAGTTCTGGAAAGTCTTTCTCAGATACTTCAACGTACAGCTGTAATGGATGCACTTCTATTGTAGACTGAGATCATTTATTTAATTAGATGTCTGTAGAATACAGGTCTTAGATTGTTAACTGTTTGATCTTTTATTAGTTAGCCAAGTGGTATATATAATTAAGCTGAAGATCAAATAAAATAGATGATCAAATCATTGAAAAATGGTCTGACTGTTAATAGACTCTCCCTTTTTTACCTCTGGAAAACCTATGAGCGAGTTGGGAAGTCAACCAGTTTTTCAGATTAGTCTTAGTTTTTATGGATTAGTCATAACATTTGCACAGGGGTATTTAATAGGGTTGGAAATCTGAGCTCTTTCAGTTTGTAGTTCTCAGTCACAAAGATTGTGTGGTATTGTTTCCTTTTCACTGATCTTAACCCTGATAGAGGAAAGCACTTAGGAAAATGCTTCTTGTAAGAATGTGCTTTGCTTCCATTGACTAGAGTGGTAATTTTGTAATGTCTAAAAGTTGTGCAACTTATGTATGATTTTCTTGAATGATCATGGGTGAATGTGTCCTTTGTAATGAGGAAAAAATCTTGTAATCTCAGGCTAGGTATAAATAAAGAGAATTTTGGATTTTTTTCCCCTGAACGACCAGGCTTGTTCAATGCAAAATTCTTTAGAAAAGCAAAATGTGTAACTAGCTAGTATTGAGCACAGTCACATATTTTTTGTCATTATATTATCACACAGTAACCAGGGGTAGATAGGCTGTCCTAGCTGTGAAGGATACAGAGAAATCCTCCTTGAACGCATTTAATTGTCTGAATCTTGTGTATCTTCTTTTCATCTCCTCTTCTACTGTGTCAACAGCATTTCTTCCCACTTAAAACATATTCTTTGGAAGCAAATATTTGTTTGTGCAAATCTAAAAATTTCTATTGGACAGTACTTGAGCAAACTTAAACTTTGCTTTTTATATGCATTAGTCGTAGTACAACTGAACCGATTACTGAAAACGAGCACAGACTGGTGAGGAACACATCACAAGCAAACATGTTTTACAAGTAGTCAGTTGGTGTGCTTTCCCATGATTCCAATAATAAAGATTACCTATATTATATTACATCTCTACTAAAGGATTTGCAAACTCATTTACAGTAATAGTAAAGCAGTATATTTAATTCCTCCATTTATATGAGTTCCTTGGTTTGTTTCCCTAATTTATAATTATTCAGGCATCTTCTCTTTGAATTTCTTTAGCACTGGAAAGTGGAATTAATGTCCTTGTGACAAAATACAGTGGAAAGTAGGTTTGAGATTTCCAGTTCAAGGACTAGAAAAAATTGCCTGTGTCAATTTTGGTAGACTAAAAGATGTGTAAAGTCCTGACGGTTCGAACAAGTAGTCATCGGCTTAACTTCAGTCATGTGAATAGACCCTTTGACTGTTAACTTTTAGTCACTAGACCCCAAAGAGCTTAACATTCAGCATGCGTAAATATTTGCAGGCTCAAAAGACAAAAAGATGAGGTATGTGCTAAGGTGCAGTTGTATGCAGCCTTAAATGTTGATCTTTAGTTGGTAATGGTGTTAAGTCCTTTTCACAAAGAAAGTGATGTTATTTCATATACTGCCAGACCAGGGCTTCCCCAATATTTTTTTTAAAACTACTAGCACATATGTGAGCTTTTGGTCTTAGCTTAAAAACCAGCCCTGAAATATTTCACTGCTTCAAGATCAAGTCACATTATCTCATTTCCAGTTTTACTGCTCATTAAGGCATTTTAACTGTTGTTAATAAGAGGCTATTTATGAATAGGGCATCAAACAAAAAGGCATGTTTCTATTGATCAGAATCTGCTTTATTTCTGCTACGTTTTAATACCTTTTTTTAGTAATTCAGCATGGAAGCACTGATGAAATTTTAAACCTGTCAGCATTACTTGTCACATCTCTCTGCAAAGTGAATTCTCAGCTAATAAATGAGGAAAGGCAGAAATAGTGTCAAAACGCTCCTGCAACTGCATTGATCAAGTGGCCTGTCCTACCTGAGTAAGCAGCAGTATGTGAGTATGCCTGTCCTGTGAGACAAAATACAGTGTCGCCATATCTGAGGAAATTGCTTCCTGCAGCAAACATCCCCTGCTCAGTGACTCAGTTGTCTCTTTTAAACCATCTGCAGGAACCAAGAGACAAACATGGTCAACAATATATGCTAAGTCTAGCTCAGAAACATGCAGAGCATGATGTTAGGAAATAACGCAGGGCGACTGAATATTTCCAGAAAGAAGTATAATTGCTTAGTTCATACATTTAATAAACAGGAAATTAGATTTGATTTTGGAATATAAAATGGATGCAAAATAACATTTTTAGTGACATATACAAAGATGCTCTGTTGCCAACCTCTATTGCGAGTGTACCTAGAAATCGTTCTAATTTCAGGACACAATGTTACCAGAAGTGTACTGGAAAACCGGAAATAGTCCAGAGGAATGCAACAAAAGTGATGCTGGAGAAGGCTGGAGTATCAGTCTATGGATAATACATCTCTGTTTTGCATGTGTCTGCAGGTCAAGGCATCAAACCACAAGAAATCTCTGACTACTTGAAGAGGCAAGAAGATATTTCTGACCCAGATTCAGCTCCCCCCGAATGAGGTACCTGAATTAGGAGTGCGGTTGCATTAAAATTACTGGGAGAGAAGAGGAACCTTCACCCACAGCCTTTACATCTTCTGAAGCTGATCATTTCTTTCCAGTGACTGTTGGGGGAGCCCAGAGTAATTAGATGTCTAACTTATGTTTCTCGGTAAGAACCTAGGGAAAGGTGAGAGGTGGGGAGCCGAAGGCATAAGAAAAAAAATATTTAGGCTGAACATCAGGACGAACAGTTTTTTGAAGATGTATTGGACAATGACAGTGAAATATAGCCCATGAGAAAGTGACAGAAGATCAGTCACAGTGGCGCTCAAAATAGACGGGATAAAATACTAAAAAATTGCCTACGGAGAATAATCCTACATTGACCAAGAGAGGGCTCATATAATCTATAAGATTATTCCTACCATTAATATAAACAATGCTCTTATTTAGGAAAGTACAATAAGCTATAATTTAATTTAAGGCTCTTACGTGATACCAGGATTAAAGTGACAGGTGATTATGCAGCGCAGGAAAGAATATTGATTTTATTCCTCAGCATACATGTACATATATATAGAGAGAGTAATGCATTTTCTGACTGAAACTCTGTGGTGCTTTCAGTGTCCGCTAATCGACACTTCTGCATCTTGCTGCTGTCAGGTCCCATAAGCTGTGGGTGCCCTGAGTCAGGTTCATCTGAGAGCTCCTTCCCGATTTTGTCATCTTCATTCACACAAACCAGGGCAGCTCACTACAGTCCACATAAACCTGACCTTCCGGACCAAACACTGGCAGGTAGACAAATACAGATTTGTGGGCTCAACCCTGGCTCCAGTGACATTGACAGCTGTTCTTTGCTATGGCGTCTGCTGTGTTTTGAGGCAGCGATGCTTCATGTTGATTTAAAAACTGTTCAAGAGAGCAAATCTGCATTCTGCAAACTCCTCCTTCATTGTTCTGCCTATATCTACTGTCCTAACATACCTTTAACCTGTCATATAAATTATTTACCGTGTTACTGAACATGCTTAAAATAAATTCATTGCTGCGCTGATTCTGTTTTTTCCTTCATTCGTCTTCTAGCCTACTTCTAACTTCTTCTCTTTTTTTAACTCTTTTTTTCCTTTCTGATGTTTGGATTATTTTATTTCTCTGTAAAACTTCCCCTTAGCTTAGACTGACTCTAGCCCATCTATTCCTAGCTGTCACCACTTTGAAAATGCTGGTTTCAGACTTCCAGTTAGACCAGCTTCTTCTCAGGTAGGGTCACAGAGAGGTTATGCTGCCTCTCAGCTTCTCAGCTAATCCTCTGAGGCCTAGAAACAGGTTTTTCTAGCAGCATAAATAACTCTGCTGAGCCATTACACTAGTTACAAAGTGTTAAATAGCTGATTTCAGTGGTTTTTTTTAGACAATGATGGGTGAATACTGCGTTGGGTTTCTTTTTTTAGCCTGCTTTCCTAAGGAAACAAAGCTTACACAACTGTGCTGCCTGGCTGTCCATCTGCTTGTCTGTCAGTCTCTCTTTAATAACTTTAAACCTGGTGGCTGGTTTCAGGCTCGGATAGAGATCTCAAAGATATGAAGGTCGTAAAGTTCATGCAATTTTATAGCTGGGTAGAGGACAAAGTCCTAACATGCTGCTGTCGCTGGAGAACCGGCACCCCCTCAGCCATTCGGGGCAGCAGTGGCCAGCTAGTCGCAGTGGAGCCTGCACGCACTGACCTGCCGGGATGTGTCCTACCCCCACGAGCAAAGAAGCTGAAGAGGGAACGTGCCCCGGTGAGGGGAAAATAGCCGACAGAGTGGGAAGAAAGGAAGTCTGCTATGTAGCAAGGGATATAGGGCAAGAGTCTGTAGGAAACCAAGCTTCATTATTCCTGCTGTTCACAGAAGAAGTTGTGTATTTATGGCAAAAAAGAAAGAAGGCAAAAAGAGTTTCAAAGTAGTCTTTCTCTCTCTCCTTGGAAAAAGTGTATGCATGTAATAAACTCACAGTGTGCATGTGTTCATTTTTCTTTTTTTTCTGTAAATGGTGGCTTAATCTTGGATTTGGGTCACTAGGTGCCACTGAAATACAAACACTAGATGTTAATAATATTGCAGCAGGAATGTTAGACTCCGTTCTTCGGTACCCAAGAGATAGAGTCTGCTGCTTGCAATTTGCAGAGTTCTCCCGGGCATTCAAGTTTCCAGCTCCTCAGAGTCCTCTGCTCAGCACTGATACAGTTTTAAGCTATTTATTCTTGCAGCAGGCTAGTCTGCAGATATCCCCTATCCAGATAGTCAGTATATGTCCTCTGTCTCTGTTTGTGCTGTGGAAGATGAGACTTTACAGCTGCCCGTTAGCAGACTTCACACTTTAGCTAAGATTTTAACGTCTTCAGGCTTTAGCTCTGGAGGTCATGGACTGAACTCTCAGTCATTCCCACAAACAGCAAATACGATAAATCATCTGATTCACATGTTAAGTGATAAAGATGCACATAATTATAGTGTCTGAAACACCAGTCATGGTGGTAGCTAATACAAACAAACTAGGGAACAAAATATGAACAGCTAACTGAATGCTAAAAAAACCAACACATGCATCTGGCATCCAGGGCTGAAAGTTGCTATATTATATCTGAAATGGGTTGCTTGTGGGAGTGAATTCTAAATAAGATGCCATCAGCTAAACAAGTCATTCTGTGCGCAACAGATTTAATGAGGCCTATTTCCCGGGTATTTGTGCTTCATGCTTGGATTCTCCAGAGTCTCATACGGTGTCAACCTTGATCCAGGTTTTCCTGTGGATGGGACACTCCTAACACCTCCTCTGTGGAGATCCTCTGTCAGTGCCTGTACTTGTGAGTTAAACAGTCCCAGGGAACATTTCCAGGCCACTGTAATTCACTTGACTGTGCTCTGAAATCCTCCAAATGGTTCTTGGCATGGCGTTGGCCTGTGCCCACTGGTAGTCTCCCAGGTAATCCCGAGTGCAATTTGGGAGTGAGCATAAGCCAAGGCCGTTTCCAACAGGCAGTTTGCATTTGGCCACCTCGTTTTGGAGGGCTCTGTAACCAATGTCGGCTGTTTTGAGGGGGTTTAAGATAGGTGGTAATTTCTCAAGGAACCTGGCTCTTTGAGCTTTACATTTGGTCAGGCCCCTTGAGTTACTTCAACTAAACTGGGTTTGAAGAGGACAAAAGGCCAATGAAAACTGAACAGATGCATTTGAACACATTTGACTTTTGACAGCACTGTGTAGCGAGCAGTCTTCAGTGCTATGGGCACATGTAGCTGTACATGGGCTACCATTAAACCAGCGTGGGTATTGTTAGCACTACAGTAACCTGAAGCTCAGCACAGATAGTAAAACCCACTTGAGCACTGAGATAGTTTCTTGGTTGGTTACCTGTCCTGAACTTAGGCTAATGGTTTTACACTGTTAGCAATATGCAAGCTGGCTAGTATAAAGTCAGCTCAAGGATGTCAGAATATGTCCAAATGGCCTGCACCAAAACAGTGCCTGTGCTCTGCACACTTGAAAGCGTGTGCTGTTGTTGCTGTCCATTTCCAGTCTAAAGTACCCTCCTGTCTTCTGAAGTTGTAAAGAAAACCTTGAAAATATGACCCGCCATAAACTGTCACAGCAAATCTTCCCGAGTCTGCAGACAACTGAACCAAAAGTTTCAAGCAGCAAGAAAATAGCTTGTACTTTCTGCAGAGGGAAAGTCTGAATCCTCAAGACGAGGATTTCAGTCATCAATCTTAGCTGATTCATAGCTGGTCTCTTTAGCAGATATAGAGAGTTTGTGCTCGCAGTCCAGACCTGCTTCCCACACTTCCCTGGCATGCTATCCCTCCCTTCACGCAGCTCCCCCATGTCTGATCATGCAATCATTGATACATTACCAGTTGGAGGTGATTTATTTATTGTGTACCAAAGGTAGAGAGAACATGTGAACATTCTGATTTTTCACCTGTGCTCAGAGCAATTTCCAAACAATCTGCTCTGAAGTGAGGAAAGATTCCTCATGATTGGGATGGTGATTATAAACGTTATTAAAAAAAAAAAAACTCTATCAGGAAACAACAGAAGATAAAAGTGACAGACTTAAATGTAGGACAGGGCAGCTAGCAAGGATACAAGACAATATGGGCTGTCAAGATTGTATTCAGGGCTGTCAAGATTAAAGACAACTGTTGCAACACAAGGGCAGGCTAAAATCAAGGCCTTGCAACTACAGAAGAACCAAGAAGAACCTAAACATTATAGTAGTCTAGCTGCTCGAAATATCTCATTGACTGCATGTTAATGCATCTGTGGGATTTTCAGGAGTATGCTCTGAGGGCAGCAGAAAATGGGATGGAGTTTAATCTGGAAGGAGACAAGAAAATTATGTCTTTCTCTGTTAGAATCAAAGCCAAGGAGAATTTGGATGCATTCCATTACTTAGGACTGACTCAGCCTCTTTTTTTGAATTTAGTATAGTGTCAACTGCAGAAACGCCAACAAAGCTATCCATCAGAATGCTGGGAGGAAAAAGCACAGGTGCTCTCCTGCTATAGCTATTTATAGGGAAGGCTTGCAATCACATGGGATACAAATGCCCTGGTTGGGTTTTTACATTTCAGAGCCCTAAATCCATTCCTTTGGCTGAAAACACAGCCCAAAAATTACATTTGGCTATCAGTTGTAGCTGTTTAGCAAAGCTGAAAAAAATTAGGTAAAGTATCAAATTTAACTACAGGGGACTAAGAAGCAAACCTGGGAATCTTTGTAGAAAACATACTGGTTTCGAAGAAAGATATTAGAGTACTGAAGAATTTGCACAGTATATTAGAAGACCAAGTATAATACTATTTTATCAAAAATATACATCCAGTCTTATTTACATATTTATGGTGCAAAAAATGCTATGGCTCCTAGATACATAGATAGCATTTGGATCAGCACATCTTTCACTGAACTTAGAAAATTTCTATTTGTCCTCCTGCTGTTTGAGGAAATCCCAGGTAAACGAATTTTCTCTAAGATGATCAGTGTCACTGTGGGATTTTGAAAGTTCTCATAATTTGTTACTTCTTAAGGTTAAAAATAGTGATAAGTAAGAGGAAGCTCTGAGATTAAATCAGAAACATTTGCTATGTGCCAAAGGAAGCATTTAGAGCTCTGCATAAATATATGAACGTGTTGCTTCTGTTCACAACCTGATTGCTATTGTCTCAGTTGCCATAATAATTGTTTCTGTATATTTTTAATCACTTCTTTAAATAAATCAAAGCAGATTGCAAAGCCAGCAACAAATAAAGCGATTTCACATTTTTATCTCTTTCAGGAGGTCTGCTAAAACTGATATGCAGCACATTGACCTACCTTGGCAAATGTTTGCAGATGGGTCTTACAGGACCTACATACAGTCTGTCTGTTCTACTGTTATTTCTCTGTATATTCTTAAGCCACTGATTTCTTAGAAAGCCACATAATCAGCTGTGAAATTCCTGGTGGACAAAACAGTGCATATTTAGCAAAAAATACCAGGCCCCATTCTATGCTCTTAAATATAAGGGATGCTACTTGTCTAAATGTACCAGACTCTCTGCAGATTGCCTGCTCACCCAAGAAGTTAGTAGAAAGGACAACAAAAGGAAAGGATGTGGGCAATAAATCCCAGGATATTCACAGTTTTGCAGGAATACCAGACATCTTAGAAGCTCTGCAACAGCTGATCTAAAGAAATCATGTCCCCAAAATATGCTTTTCTGTCCTGTGAAAACAAACATCTTTCAAAAGGGCACTTGAATAGCTTCAGGTGGCTAGCAAGGTGACTCAAACTATACCAGATACCATAGACAACATTTCATGCTGTGCCTTTTGTTTCCAGCGTGCCCAGTAACTAGAAGCGTTGCTGTAGGGAAGTGATGAGGGCAGGCTTTCTACGGGTAAAAGAAGTAAGGGATCTCTCTACAGAGCACAAGCGCCCCTGCACTGTGGAACCCAGCAGCACTGTGCTAGCACCATGTCCCTTTTTATAAATAATATTCTGTGACTATTTTACTCCTTCTGTTCAGCAGTATGGTGGAAAGTAAAGGTGCAGTAATGTGAAAGCCCTACATCTAATGTATTACTTTTTTTAACCTAACTTCCAGAAGGCTTGAAACTTAGGTAGTTTTCTTCTGTGAGTGCATATTTTTCCTGCTTCTCCAACGCCATCAATTACTTCTGAACAATACATGATTTCTACCATATTTGACAAAAAAGTAGGGGTCCCAAACATCTTCAGCTTCTACAAGCTTAGTGCAAATAGAGGAGGAAAGCTCTAGTGTGACATCTACTCCTGATAGGGTATGAGGATGGAGAGAAGAATGTAAGAAAAACAGATACTTAGGCTGTTGTATAAAAGCCCTGTACTCATAACTCTCCTGAATTTCACAGATGCAGCTGTGAGACACAAAACAACAGGCAACCAGGCTTTCCTAGTTCTGCTGCAGACCAGCTTGTAACCCTGCACTGCAGTGGCTCTGGAGGGTGGTTGTATAGCCATGACTAGTACAGTAGTTATGATGATTTTATAATGCTGACGTAAGGTAGATGGGGAAAAGACTTGCCAAGTCCCACACCTACCATAACGTCATACACAGTCTCACAAGAAGCCAGCACTAGTCTCCCACAAATCCAGAGCCTGTCAAAATGCTCTATGTGTAATTCTTGTCGTGATAAGCAATGTGTACATTGCTATGATGCTATCAGAAGTTCTGCGTGCAAGTCACGTCATCTGGGAAGGGCAATCTCAGGTGAGTTTAACTTCCTAAACAGGAAGGTTTAAGTATGACAGTGACTGTACATCCCAGGTCCAGACAACTTTTACAGTATACTTTCATTCTTGCAACAATAATACAGGTTTCCTTAGACCGTTCGGTAAAAGAAAGGATTCCCGTGAATCCTATAAACTCTAAGGTTCATTGGCACACAGTGAAACCACGATACTGTCAGGTGCAATGCCAGTCTAGGAAGATTGGGATACTAAATAAAACAGTACCTCAGAAAACAGCTACTACTAGTTTGTGATTAGTCTCCAATGGTTAACACGATGCTTCAGAGAAAGTTTAAGTGACAGCTTGGGTAGAGATGGATAACGAACATGTTTTAAGTTTCTTTTCTATATATATTTTTATGCTTTGCTTCCATAGAAATGTTTCCAACTTATAATCAAAAGTGCAAACCTTTGCTTTGCTGTAGTAAAACTAGTTGCTTTCACTTGGAGAGTGTCCAGAGTTTAAAGTGGATTTCAGTGAACCTGTTGGGGTGCGGCACATATTGTTTTCCCTGGTGGAACTGAGCCAAACAAAGAGGTATTTGCAGACAGACTGTGTGGGTACCTTCAGCCTTGGGGAATCCCAAAACCTAGGGCATGTCTCCTACGGGAAAGGCCACTTTGAGAGCTGATATGACTTTATGCCAGGAGAGGTGTGGAGAAGTCTTCTGCCTGGATTATCTTGTGTGTCTGTGGTGAGGGGCAAGAAGTAAAAAGATATTCCACAGCTCTGAGAAATATGTATTGTCACACCATATGTTCCCAGTGTTTATGATGAGTTACTTGAAATATGCAGACCAAAAAATGCATGATTTTGAAATAAAAACAAATATTGGTTTCTTGAGGTGCAGAAATAGCACAAGATAAACTTCTCGAATAAAAGCCTATCTCTGCTGAAATCAGTGGGAGTTTTGTTTGTGACTTCAAAAGAATGATGATTTCAGCATAAACTGGCTTATAACTTTCATTAGATAGGGACTACAAAGCGAAACTCTATCTCTGTACAGTAGGTAGGTATTAGCCAAGTGGGTTTGGGTTGGGATTAGAAAGAAATAAAATTTGCTCTGCTCTTTCCTTTCAGTCCCCTAATTAATTTCTGCTTAGTTCCACACTGCTTTCTTTTGCTGCAAAGAGCAGATATTGAATTGGGATTGTATGTGTTGACAGTCCCTGCTTGAGCCTTTGCGCACATTGGCTGAGATTTAACAATACATTTTTTCCCATGGTATTTTCTGTCAGATATTTCTTTTAAACAAACATTATTCTGTCATCTATAGAAGGCATGAGGAAAAGATGTAGTGTAAAAGAGCAAACGAAAGGCAACTTCAGGTTTAGCCTTTGCAAGATTATATTGGCAACTCTCCTTTCCTATAATCTCTCTATGAAATGTGTTTTCTATTTACTGTTCTATTCAGATGAATAAAGGAAATTAAGGAACATTTCATTAAAAAGAATGACTCAATTTACCTTTGGCCACAGAAGCATAAGCACTACTGACATTTTATGGAGTCACTGCCAATAGACCTGGACTTTGGCTTCATACTAGAGGAAACAGACACCTGAAAATGAGCCCAGCTGTGCATCTCTACCCTTTACCACTCTAGCTGTGAAAACTCTAACACAGATTGGAAATGTGCAGAGACACATGATGTCCCAGGGCAGATGTTTGACTGGTACAGTCACATGGACTGTGGTACTTCACGGTCAGAAGTAATCTGATAAGGTGGCCAATTTTTCCAGGAGGAGAGCAGCCTTATAGTACAGCTGCTATTGACTCCGTTGGTCTGAGCTTGTTCCCTTTGAAGTCAATGATAAAATTCCTATTGTCTTCAGTAGAAGCAGTATGTGGCCATGGAGCCATTGAGCTAAAACACCATGCACTGCTTTGAAAGTTAAGGAAGTGTTAAGGTCAGAATAATAACTTTCATTAAGTATGACAAAAATCAGTGTATTTTGCACTGTCCAGCTATTCAGCTCGTTGTACATGCAGATTATCAGAATCTGGTAATCCCAGCCTGGCACTGGCTGAAAACATGCTTTACAAAACATACAGCCCAGGGCAGAAGACTCCATAAAGTCAATGTTTGCATTGCTTTTCTTATTGATATAACAAACCTCTTGTTATGTAGCTTTTCTTTTCTTTCTTTCCTTTTTAGAGAGGGAAAAAATAGATTATATGAGATGATGACTTAACACAATGTTTGCTGGTTGTCCATGGAGAAGTATAAACTTGACCCAGGAATAAAGTCGAATAAAAGCCAAGAAAATTGCTGATGAGACAGATCCTTGGTATTATGCACTGCAGGTCCTCCTGGGCCCCATTGCTGACCTATCTGACCCTATCTGTGCAGGGGGGCTCCATCTCTGTGGGTACCAGCATCTCCCTGCACAGACACCAGCATATCCATCACCAGGAGCCAGTACTGACAGCTTTTCAGCTGGGAGGAAGGTGTTTGCAATTAAAAACTGCAAGCCTGCAAACTGCAAACTTGATGAGGGTTATAAAAGTAAAAGAGATGGGGGAGAGGATGGAGAAACCATCCTAAAAGAGGCACTTGGACTCCCGCCACCCCAGTGACTTCCCTGAAACAGAAAAGGTGGAGAACAGAGATAGAGCTGGAGAATTAGTTCCTACTCCAAAACATCTCCCTGTCGAGAGGGTGGTGGGGACTCACTTCTTGCTGCTGGTCCTTCGGTTCTCACAGTGCGCTGACTGCTGATGGCATGCCTTTTACTATAGCAAACTAAATGAATGCAAAGCATACATGATTTCCTCGGATGTGTCGGGGGCTGACAGACAATGTTTAGCACTGAATGGTTTATGTGCAGGAAGGAGGGAAGAGAGATCTTCCTTGCTGCAGCTTGCAGGAAGAGTCTGGGCCCCTGCATTCCTGTACTACAAACCCAATAATCCCAGCATGGGCCATTACTTCCAGAAGAAGCACTGTGGTGGGCTTATGCACAGGCATTTGCCTATGGACCTGCGGGCTGAGATGGCTTGCAGGCTAAGGGGGCTTGCAGGACCCTTTCACCTGGCCTGGTCCTTACAAGGGAAGAGGAACAGTAGACAGGAAGGTGAGTGCTTGCATGTGGTCCGAACTCTGGTGACAAAAGACCTAATTAGACACAAATGATGAGAAAAGCCAGGTGGGCTGGGTCAGAAGGAAGAACAACCTTCTAAAATATATTTGGACTAAGCCTGACCGGCAGCTTCCCTGCTTGGCCCACTGCAAGGGAAAGTGTGTGGCACGTGCGTCTGGACTCTCCTTCCTGTGGTCACATGTTGAAAGAAAATCCCCTCTGGAGGGGATTTAGAGCAGCCAAATGGCTGACTCCCAGCTTTAGGATTCCACCATGATATTTTGCTTCTCAAATATTACTAGTATTTTTATCCAGCTGCCATAAAATATGTAGTATACAAGGCTGTGGCACTTAACCCAGGATTCAGCATAGCGATGAATCCATGCAAGTTGGTTACGTTTTTACGTGCTAGGATCCTGCCAGCTGTGCAGTGTATTAAGTTACAATGAAAATAATAATGAAAAGCTGTAACATATGGGCTTGGACTGAGGGGACATTTCAAAGCAGACATCCCATCAGCAATAGGATTCAGGCTGCTCTGTGATGCTGGGCCATAATGCCCACCTCTAGGCTTAGATAAATTAATCTGTTAATACTTTTTCCCGGGCCTGGGAGAAAAGTTTTAACATTTATGTCTTCGTTGAAATATGTTGGTACTCTGCCAACGTGGTCACTGAACTTTATCTAAGAAATGGTGGTCGTTACTGAAATACATTTGATAATAGAGGAGTTACTCAAAAACTATATTCAATAAAGACAAATGAACAAGCCTGGCTATAAAATTGGTGTACATATAAAACATACCTGTTGCAAGTTTCTCTATCTAGTGTCAAAATATGAGATGGAATGTAGTCAACATTTATTTTACATACTAGAAGAAAAATATCTTAAATAGTAGTACTCATTAATCAAAAAAAATCTTTTTCATCCTTTATAAAATAACCCAAAGCTATGTTTGTTTATGGTATTTATGTGCCCCCACTACCATTGCATATTATATGACCATGCAGCACAGCCTGTCTCTGATGGCTCAGTAGTAAGAGGATTTTCTTAGGAGGTGGAAAATCTCTTCCCACCTCAGTCCAAAGGAGTTTAAACCCACAATGTTCATGTCCCAGGAGACAACAGTGGCCACATAGGTGGTGCAGTCTCTATTCTTGCTGAATATAGACCTCTCTGCAAGCAAGATTCATGGAACAAGGATGACATTACCAGCTGGAGGATGACTTTGAAAGCTCATGATTTAGGAGCAGGAGATCTTAGGACTGGGTTTGCATTTTATACAATTTAAATGCAGAGCAGTCCTGGAATCAAGGACCTGAACTTCAGGCTCTCCTTTCCTATGTAAGTTTCTTGCTCACTGGTGTTATTAACAGCATACCTTCGTGGGTTATGTTATTTTGGATAAGATGAGCAATTAACAGACTTTCTTCTGAAGGTCATGAATTACCATAGAGCCCAAATGTTTTTGTTTGTTACCTTCATTTAAACTAGAGATAATATTTGTTGACTATACTTCTCCTAATTCAGTTGCCTAGGTATGGAAGTGCACGTTCAATTCTCAATTTCAGGCAACAAACAGCTTTGTATCCTATCTATAGGCCAGAGGTTTATCCATGATGTTGACCAGCATTTTTTGCATTTGTATTGGCATAAATCAAGAAATACTCAGTTAAAAGGAAGTGGTTTAAAGTAGAGGTTGATTTACATGATTATAAGCAATATCTGCCTCTGACTCAATATTTCATACTCCTGAATAAATGCTATAGAAACACTGATCTGCAGGAGGCTGACTGTCCTCCCTTCCAGCTCCAGGTCCAATCCACTGCTCACTGCAATCCCTGGGAAGTTTTCCTTGACTTCAGGATGCACTGGAGCTGGCTCTCTCTGCTCCTTTAAAGAGGCAAACTGGTTTAGCTAGCACAACCAGCACTTAGCAGACAACTCAGCAATTATGGGATCATATAACTACAGTAAGAGGCTGAGCTGCAAATTACTGTAATTATGAATATTTCTGTTGCAAGGCAAATTTACAGCCAGATATGTCATGTCAAAATTATTTTATTTTGTGGGTAATTCTAATTTTGCAATACATTTCTAGAACTTCATTTTCCTGCTAAACAGCCTTTTAATTTGAAGAGCTGATTACAGCAGTTGTGGCAGATTACTGTTAGAATTTAGGAACAGATTATGAAATGCAAACACACTCCATCGCAGGCTCGATCCTGATCCCGGATAGAATAGCGCAGTTGGGAATGGCGATTAGTATCATTATAAAGGTATTGGATAGTGCTTCAGTGGAGGCTCGGTTCATCTCCAGTTCCTTCCACGTACCCAAGTTAGGCTCCCTCTGTAAAAAATAGGAGAGACAAGTACCTTCAGAGAGCTCAGTCTTTGGGGTACTCTTCTCACTCTACAGAAAATACAAAGAATTTGAGATAAGACTGCTCCCAGTATATGGACTTCAGGTGAATGCCAAAAGCAAGACTGGAAAAGCACAGGTCTTTCATATGACTTTCAGTGAGTTATTTAATCTCTCGGTGTCCCATTGTTTAGTTCTTCATCTGTAGAGGAAATAATACAGACATACTGTGGGAGGATATATTCACTGATGGTTTTTAAATTCCCAGAAATTTTGGTAATATGGAACAAAGGAAAACTCACCCACTAACTAAGCTTTCTGCCGATACAGGAGAATTTGATCTGGGTAGACTCTGCTCTCATGAAAGGAGACAGGAAGGATTCTTACAAAGTGGGAAAACTGTAAAGAGAAACCCATCCTGCTGGTTAATGAGTTGGGTTGTTTCACTTCCACTTGTTTATCTCAAGCAACGGACACACATCACTGTTAGTACCACCCCGACCTTAGTTTGAGGATTTTGGAAGCATTACAGACTGCAGAGTGGCAATTTCCACAGTTTAAAATCTGACAGAGCTTACCCAGGTTCCCACTGCAGCACCATTTTTAAATAGATCTCCCTGTTTCCAAAACTTCAACTTTTCAAACTCTTTCCAAAACTTCAGGTGTTATCCAAATGTTACTAAATGACAACGTGCAATGTGGTCAGTCTTCCAGGGGATGCAGAAATCCTCCGTGTGAAAGAGCGCTTTGCACTTCCCAGCCCCAACTCTGACTGACGTCAGGCAAGTGGAAGAGCTTAACCCAGCTCCCCGGTCTGCACAAGCGGTGACCCAGCGCCAGGGGGATCAGCTGTGGCTTGGGGCTGACCGGGTCGCCGTGAAAAGAAGGCATGACCTTGTCACCTTTACCTTCCTATCGATTTACCTTTCGCTCCCTCTCAGGAGTGAACCCAGAAAACACCCCCCCCCCCACCCCGCCACTTTGTTCGTTAACACTTAAGGGGCCATGCTTGACCCTCGTTTCCGCTGCGCCCGCCTCCCCCGTCGCCTGAGGAGGGTTGGAGGCACGCATGGCACGCAGGGCCAGGCTTTGGGGCACTCGCCTGGCCAGTCCTGGGTGGAGTTTGTGATCTGGACTATTTTCTTCAGAAACAGCTGCAGGCCTGAGCTGTGTCTGAGACACTGCAGAAGAGCACCGGGTTCAGAGGACTGACACTGCCGAGATTTCAGCAACATGCCCTGAGTGCATTCAAACCCCGGAGCAGGTGACACAGGGTACTTTTGCCCTGGGTCACTAAGAGTCTTGGTCTCAGCAGTCACCACTGGGATGCCCAGGAGCTCCCAGGTCTAGCAGCCTGTCCCCGAGAAACGCAGGCATTGCTTTGTCTCCTTTTTCAGGATCGGATATATGTAGTTGGTAAAAATAAGGGGCTGCAGCTCTACTTCTGTGGGACTTTGTTTTCCGCTGGCTCAGGTGTCCAACAAAATCTTTCATCTAAATTGTAGGTGCATGTGGATAGGTCCAGAACAGGGGAGTGAAGACTTGGTCCAAAATACACAGACGTGAAAATCAGAGGCTCAAAGGCGTTTTCATAGGCCAGACTCACTCACTGTCTTTCTGGTTTACAGCTGTACCCTGCAATTTGCATTGTATTCCCAGACCATTTTCACATACTTTGTCTAGGCTAATTCCAAATATTCTAAGTCAAATAGTATTTTCTACTAGGCCCTGACTCTGACTAAATAGTCTGGGCTGGGAATTTTCATTTGGTGACTATTTGTACCGAGGCTAACACAAATGACGTCTCTGTGATACAGGCTTCTGTATAACCAGTCTTCCCCTCCAAAGACATAACCTTACCTATAAAGCAGCTGGTGCTGCTGATCCCATCCTGCCTCCATTGGGCCGTTTGCAGTATTTTTCCCCTTAAAAGCCTCAGCCTTTATTTTAAAAAATATCAATCTTTTCACTCCAGAAGACTTCACACTGTGAAATCCAAGAAGCTTCACAGCGGAGCTGAAAATAGCCTTTGCTGTGTCCGTCTTGCCTGCATGAACACTTTCCAGAGGGTGTTTTTGTTCCAGCAGCAGCATCAGGAGACCCTATTGGAAGACGAGCGCTGTAACCAAGCCGTCTCGGACAGAGGGCTTTGAAAAGTGCAGCAGTGCCTGGGAAGAGATGAGTTTTTAGATACTAAAGGCTTTAATGAAAAGCAGACAGTAAAATGAAACATTGAAATATTAACATATCGTTAACTTTTGCGTTATGTCATAGTCAAATCATTCAGCACTAGAAGCATCTATGGTCCTGCCTTACAAAGGACAAACGTCGCCTCCTATGAGGAAAATTCCCACCAGCTCAGAGGCTGACCTTGTAGTCTCCTTCATGAGGGTCAATTATTTATTCTGTGCACTTCAAAAGTTAGTGGGTCCTTTTGATATGCAAGAAGATTGTTAAATTAGCTGCTGAAGGAGTACTGCTGCTTTTCAAGCTCCAGCCTCAGCAAGGGACGTTCCCATCTCATTGCTCCTTTGCTCACTCATTTCGTCCTGCAGCAAAGCTGATTTAAATGATTCCTGCTGCTTGTTCCCACCTCTGCTCTGCAGCTCACTGTCCCACAGCTGTGCCAATGCACTTGTCTGTGGGGTCAGGCAGTAAATCTGATCACCAAAATGAAAAATCAGTCTCTCTCCCATGGATGCTTTCCATGATTTCAGCCAGTGGCTGGGTAGCTGCTCGGAGGAAATGAGCTGGCCATCTCCGAGCCCTGCAGTATAGAAACATCACTCGCATTTCCTTCTGCTGCTAACCTGCACAGGCAACTTCTCAAAAGGTTGGAGAAGAACATTTATCCTTTCACTTTCAAGGATGTCCATTCAATTTTTGGTGAAACCAATAGGCAGGGCCGTGCATCTGCACAACTGCTGGCTTGTTTCTCATACATAGCAAACTAGGTTAAGTTCCTCATGAAAATCACTAGCAATATTTCACAATTAAACTCTTAATTAATGTAAATAACTAATTTAAAATATATCCAAGAGGAGATCTTTATTTAGATACACACGTACTGGTCACGTGTACTATATTACATTATATTAAACTGGAAGATCCATCTGTTATTAAGCTTTCCAAAGACTTCTCACTATAGAAAGTTGTTACAGTTATAATGTAGAAAGTTTTCATGCTACTTGCCTGCCTCTAGCAAAATTGCCTTGGAAAATTTTAGGCAAAATATTTTAGTTACCTCTAAGAGCAAAGATAGAAAAAATATTGATGGTATCTTGTGAAATAAATGTTCCCTCTATTTCCTTTGAAAATGTGAGGTGACAACCTATGCATTTTTCAAATTTAAGAAGTGTCAATGACATTGATCTTCCTGTTTTTGTCTCAAACCTCATGTTTGCACTGAACTACTTAGACTGAGGGATAGCTATTGTGGTAGCTATTTTAGCTGTATAAAAATTATTTGTCTAAGGATTTGTCTACAGCAACATTTTTGCTTGGATTGGGAAAGCACTTCAGAAATGCATCAGCCAGTCATCTCCATTTACCATGCCATGATTTGATTCATGGAGTGGTCTCAGCTGTACTCCGTGCTGATGAAGCTAAACCAAAAGATGTACCCTAGAGACACGTCTGCTGTGCTCTTGGGACAAGACCAGACCTGGGCTAGAGTAACCCCTGCCAATGTCTGTAGTGCAGACATCAAGTTTCCAGCTCCACTTCTCTCAATCTGCTCCTATTGCACTATATATATTACCTGCTAATGTGTATATGCATGGCCTAAGTCAATACTAACCATCAAAGCTCAGCTATTGTCGATGGAGATACCAGTCTACACCCTAGCTGACTAACTTAGAAAACTCACTTTTATGCAGTTTAGGTTAGGGAAGATGACTCCACCCTTGGGCATCTCTCTCTCTCTCTCTACCTACCTGCTACTAGGGCCACGTCTATGGAGGCAGCTTAACCCGCTTTCAGACTCCAAAAAGTGCTTTAGCACAGCTTGTATCCAGAAGTTAAAAGCTCTGCCAGGCTGAAAAGTGGAGTCCCAGCTCTTGAGTCCCGGCCCTCTTGCAATGCTGGGAGTGCACAGAAACCTGCTTTCTGGCACTGCAGAGCATGTTTTGTAGGCATAAAAAGTAGCCAAGACTTGAGCCAGGACTTGAGCAGAAACACTTCCTAATGATGTTGAGTACACAGGAAAGTCATTTCTGGAAGCCAAACTATGTAAATAAAGTTTTCCACTGACCTCTTTCTCCCCTTTTAATTCCCAACCTTATAAATAACTAACTCTTACTTCCACCTTCAGAAGTTTTCCAGAGCTCTGCTGAGGCTTTTGGTGTGCCTATTTTTAGCCTTGCATCTATTGACAGTGGTTTCCTCCTTGTTTGCCTATTCAGACGGCAGCCTAGAAAATGCAAAGGCTATCTGATTCCAAAATTGGCTTTCCATGGAGATACCTGTAAAGAAGGTCATCATTTCTTTCCATCAGGGCTGTCATATACATCCTCTGAGAGTCACCAGGTGAGCCAAAGGTTGGCTGCCCTTAAAAACCTCCCAAGAGCGGAGAAAGTGCTCTTTGATACCCAGGTATAAGCAGCGATCTCTGAGAAAGCAAGTTATGAAGACTGTAATGCGTATAACAAGGAATAGGAGTGAAGGAAGCATTTTAGATAATTTTAGCCAAAAATATAATCCCTAATGGCTGGAAGTGTTTAGGAAAGCTGACGGATTTTAATAGTAGCCGAGGAGATATTTTTCCTGTTTCTCAGCAGACAGCATTGAACCACTAGCCTAGAACTGTGCCTGTTAACAAGCTATAAAACTGTTGTTAGTCTGGGCAAATTTCTTGCTGTGTGTTTGGACATCGTGCACGATAGGCTGTGTGGGATGCATGCAGATTGAGCATGCTTGAAAAGTGCAAACAAACTTGCAAAGCCGTATGGTATGCCGGTATAACCACAGCTTGTGAAGCTTGAGACAAGAGGCAGAGGCAGATAGAGCCCATAAAATGGGGCTTTTATTGGTGTTTAATTTTATCGCCATTAACAAAAGCAAGTAAAAAAGCCCAACCTTGGTAGTCTTAGCAGCAGATTTTTCTTTTCCAGTGGTATTCCTTCTCTGTGGGATAATACTGCAGAAAAATGGAAAATGATTGCAGTGTCACTTCAAGCTGTAAAAAGAAAATTGTTTGACAAACATAGTAATTTATATGAACTTTTATGTGTGCTGGATGTCCTGTTTCAGACATAGAATTTTAGACAAAACTAACAAGAGGTTTAAAATGATAGAAAAAGCTGCAAATTATTACAAAAATGAATTTTATAGAGATATGTGACATAAGGCCCGATTCTCAGAGACATGCTTAAAGTAGGACACATGATTAAAGAACTTGCTGAATCAGACATTTTGCGTACAAAAGGCCAGTTATGCAGCTAACTGGCTGTGCAAATAGACTGTGCGATTTCCTTATGCAGTTGTAACTGCACACAAAACAGCTACACATTCATTGCTGGTATGACTTACATGAACACTACTGGGAAAATACAGGAGCTGGTGTGGCAGTAGCTCCAAATATTTTTCCACTCTAAATTGAATTTTAGGTTCCACCTTGTCTCCACAGGTAAGATCTACCTTGCAAAGATGGTAGGTTAGATGCAGTCCGTGGTAGATTGATATTCCAGGACTTCAAGTGACTCAGACACTTGATCTGAGAGAGTAACTGATAGCAGGAATAGGTTGCCATCCAATCCTTTGACCAAGGAGAGGATGAGGATGATAACACAGTTTGTGGGTGAGTTTCATAGCCATTTCTTGCCAGCTGTGTCGTGTCAAGACAGGTTCTGCCCCAGACTCTGACGGAGAACATGCTGCAGCCTCTCCCAGTCCCTGTTCTGCTTCTTTTCTCATCTCTGGTGTCTTGTCTAAGCCACTTTACCTTTCCAGCCTTTCTTATTTTCCAGTCTGTGAGCTCTTTATCCTTGGCATAGTCTCCCCTCCCAGCCCTCTCTGCAATCTCTGTGTTTGCCCACAGGGCCCGCAGCCGGTGGCCTTGCCCCAGTCATGGCTTCCATTCCTCTGAGAGTTCCCTCCCTTCCCTCCTCATGAACCTCCAGGTCCTGAGGTGCTTTCCACGTGGTGCCCCATCTTTGAGCTGGTGCTTGTTTTCTCTGTGTTTGAGATGGGCACATTCTTCTCCATGCAACCTGGGCACTGGGCAGGGGCACGTGGAAAACCCAGGACGTCACATCCTCTGTCCGTCCAGGGATGGAGACCTACCCTGGCCTCCAGCAGGGAGATGCAACCACGGCAAAGAATGACCTGCAGCCTTGGCCGAATACAGCCCACAGGGGCAATGCGTTCACAGAGCATTTGGTATACAGGGGCTTGTGAAAAGGTGAAGCACACCTAGAGTAGATGAGACCTTTGGAGAATTTAGCAGCTAAGTTCTGGCAAAATGAAGATAAAAACACCATCTCCCCCACAAATGAGGCTATGAGAATAAACTGATTAATACCCCCATTGTAGTGATGAGTGGCACAGAGAGGACCATGAGGAAAGGAACAAACCTGCCTTTGAGAAACACTTGGACAATGTGTGGTCAGTGAGGCATTGGGCTATTCATTGAATAATGATGAGAAACAAAATACTGAATGTCTGCTCACTTAGTGGGCATCATCCTTTCTGTGCAAGGAATGAGGTCTGGTGACCACCAAGGGGACAAAATATGCATGGTGACTAGAGGATATTGCAGCAATCTGCATTAGAGGCAACTCCGACAAAGAAGTTACAAATCTAGTCAACAGAGAGAGGTTATGCCATGTAACCTAAGATGGGAGGTGTGAATGCTCCATCCTAAATGATCATATATTCAAATAAGTTCAGAAACAACCTACAAAGCCTCTAAACTAAGATTTCACAGTCCACTCTCATTCTGACATTTCCTAACTGTACTCCACTTAGCAACTTAATGTTCCTTTAACATAGTTTTGTCTGTGCACGCTTGGTATTGTATAAACTGAAAGCAACACCTTGTACCACACCCATAAATGAATAGCTTGGACAGACAATAACACAGATGTGTAAGACATTTGTGGTATGAAATACTACTGAATAAGCAAGCAGCTGTATTCTTATCTAGCTTCATTTTCCAGATGGTCACAGCAAGCAGCATCCTGCAGAGAGCATTATACTGGTCAAGTCCTGAGCTGACAAAGGCTGAGTAAGTGTAATATTATCTGTGACTTGAAAGAAAGGATTGTACAATTCCTGCCAAGAACAGATGGCAAGATAGTGTTCTTAGCCACAGCTGATACCGACCTGCTAGAAGGGACCACAGATCTTTATTGCAAACATATCTTATGACAATTGATGCAATCCCTTAATCAAAGAGCCTTGACTATTCCTCTAGCTAATTCTCCCATCCTATCAACATTACCAGGCAGTGTCTGCTGTAAGGCTTAGCCACATAAGCAGCTCCTAGATTCCTATCTCATGAAGATGCTGGCTCATATCATGCATTACATCAGCCCAGTCAGATTAGACAGAGACTAGGGGCTTTATTCAGGCTGCCTATCAGAAATGCCTCACGTAGGTGCTGTGTGTCTTAAAGGATCAAGGGAGTGATGACCGATCCAGATCCTGGCTCCTCGTGGCATCAAGAGATGTACTTGTGGCACATAAACTTGACAGATCCTCCACTGAAAGGGCCTAACAGGGCCATGGCAACTGCTTGCCCTACACATCATACCCTAAACCAAGGCTAGGATTTTCCATAAATGTTCCTCTGGGAAAATTATTTCAGTTCAATCTCTTGATGAACTAGGAGCAGGCACTCCATCAGTATTGCAGATCAGCTGGTGAGGGGCAACTTGCTGAGCTACCACAACTGCTTACAGCCATGGACCTGTGCCCTTAATACAGACAAGGGGAACTGTTTTTGCAAAGATCAGCCAGCTGGAGGAAAGTTCTCTCTCCATTAGCCTTCACTTCAGTCTGAGCTGTACCTTTAAGTATAAAATAAAATATTAAAAATATTATTTTATATGAATGTTAAGAGGTATTAGAACATACTACTTGATGCATCTTAGAATAATACCTTTTGTCCTAATCTAAACAAGTACTCACTAACTATAAGAAAGTCAGCCCTGGTATTTTATTTTTCATTCATCCTGGCTTTCCTTTTTACTATATGTCCACTTGCCTTTCTATTCCTGAGAGATCTTCCATATTTATGCTTGCTTCAAAAAGTTCTTGCTCCCCAGCCTACCATACATAGCAAGCCTGTGAAATTGAGTTTGCCCTTGACCATTCACCCTGAATCCAGCAAAGAAAGAGATGTGAAAAGTGAGGAGAGAAGGGAAAAAGGAACGTTTTTAAAGAGATGAAGTAATGCTGTTCTAAAAATCGCCTTTTATTTAATGTATATAACAGCTAAGGGATAGTCAGGAAATGCACACGCACGTTCAAACAGGAGCGGGGAAGCAAATCCCCGAGAAAAGGGAAAAGATGACCCCCAAATGTCTTTAGGTTTTGGAGTAACAGCAGGGGCTTCCAGACCCCACTGTCTGAGGGGGCACCAGCTTCAAGTGTGGAAGAAGTAATTGCGGTGCCGTCTGCGCCTGCCCCAGTAAATATGCTCTAACCAGCCTCCAAGTACCCTCCAGAGCCCCAGGGCACCCCAGAAAAGTCCTGTTGGCCCCAGGGGGAGCACAGGGCTCATTCCTGTTTTAAAGGCCGACTCTCTGTGCCCAAGGCAGTGTCAGGCCAGGAACACGGCTCCTTTAGACCGCGCTTGCTTCTCACTCGGCCTCTCTGTACGCCGCGGGGCTGACCCACTCAGCACAAGTAATGGTTTATAACAGCACGTAAGCACACGTTCATTTCTAGAACCCATAAATTAAAAGCAAGAACAACATCTGAATTTCCAATCGCAGTTTTAGAGGGATGTTTTTTCCTCTTTCATCTCTATGTTTTTTCATATTTACTGCTCTTCATTTATATGAACAGTCTGGGGGGGGTGTTATCATTGCTGTCGTTTTCTTTTCAAGCAGATTGTGATTTTGTCCTTGCAGAGCAGGCAAAACATAGCCCCAAAGCCTCCCTGCCACATCAGAGTCTGAATGCACCTCCGAGGATGTGGGCAAAGCGGTTGCCTTCCTGTTTCATTAGTTCAGCACAGGTTTGAATTCCTAAAAAACTGAGCACTTGTCTTTGATAGTCCGCACTTGGGTTTGTTAAGATTCACAGACGATACTGCTGCAAACACCAGTGGGGATAGAAGGAGTCTGCAAATACCAGTTGAAAAATAACAGTGACATTCACTTAGAAAAATGAAAAATAATACATCTAGGGGCAGAGAGCGAAGGATGCTTTTGCAAGACAACGTGAAGGTAAACAGCTGGGAAGATTTTGACCTGAACGTTACCTGACCACACGGAGAGACAGGGCGATGCCAGGCTGTGCATGCCAGGGCCTCACGCACACTCATGATGCCAGGAGCCGTAACACCTGAAACCGCATGGGTGAGGGATCCCCTCATGCTGGCTTTGCCCTGGAGCTTTGCTGGAATATACCCAGGCGCTGTCTGTCCCAGCTATCCTCTGCCTTCGCCCAGGTTCCTCCCAACTGCTCCATCACTGCCAGGCCACGCTGGGAATAAGTCCTCTCCCGGCACAGACAGTGGGACAAGTGCCAAGGCAGGCAGGTACTTCCACCGGCTGGATCTACAGCAGCTCCTTCGCACCGAATGTGGCAGTAGGACAAATGCACTCAAGCGATAAATTAGGAGGTGCGATTTCTAATTGCTGGTGTGGATGGTTGTATGCACCAATAGGGATTTATCCATCTATATATCTGCCAACAGGAAGACTTTGGATCAAAGATTCTGAGGTTTTGTAACGTACAGTGACATTACCTTGGGTTAGCCTTTCAGTATCTCCTTTGCCCTTCCTGGAAATGTAGAAAAGTACACTCCAATGAGGCATTGATTTCAGGGGGACTCAAAGCACAAGTTAAAGTAAAGCTTGTGCTCTGAAGATGGGATGAGTCAGGACCTTTACTGACTGCTTTGAACAGTAGGACTGAGATGCTGTATTTCAAGCATATTTTGGATGCAAGCACACTTGAAACATTCTGCACTCAGCCACATTTCTTTCCTACCACTTAAATGGTGCAAAGACAGCTTAGCTGGTCAGAAACGGTCAAGAGTAAATTGCCTCTGTGCAAAGCAGCTCTTTCCAAGCAGATATTCTTCCTCTGGTACCTGCTTCTCTCTCCTACCCAACAAAGAAAGACCGAGTGTGTGTGTGAGGTCTGCAGAGCTCTTAACACTCCCTGAGGATAATCTAACAGACCCAAATCTTCTAGTGAAAGAAGGCCACTGATGAACCTTTATGACAGCTGTAAAAGTTAGACTACTTGAATGAATCCTAGCCTCAAGGAACTGCTAACAGATTCCCTTCTCTTCCTTCTGAGCATCTGAGCCCCACACAGAGGATAGAGAACCTCATTTCCCGGGCCTACTTTAGCTCATTAAATAAGAGTATTCTTGTGACATGACAGAAAAAAAAGGAAAAACCGTACTAAAAGGTAAGTCAAATGCATACTCTGGCTCTGTCTTACACCAAAAAAGTAATATAAAAGGAGTAAGAGATTTTACAATGAGATTCTTTGTGGTTCTCTTTGTCGGAAGCTTTGTGTAAGTCTCCTTTCCTCGGCCTTCCTTGCTGGTTCCCTCCGTTCATGGCTGAGGCTCTCAGGCGACCAGGACACCTCCTTGTGTCGGCAAGCAGGCTTTAGGGGCAGCTGTAGAAATCTTCCCTAACATCCTTCATGTGCAAGGGTTTTACAGCTTCACTTACAGCCCTTCTACATCTGACCCTCTTTCTGTGCATTTCCTCACACTGATGCTGGTATCCCTGATGTTGGGGCACTGTTCAGAGGGCTCTTCCTCATTTCAAAGAAGCTCTTGAATCATTTCCAATCCTAATCTACATTAAAAAGCCAAATGCACCGAAAACCTTCTGTATAAACATGGCTTAAGGAATTTGATGTAACTACCTTTGAGCTCATCTTTTTTCATATTTTCCAAGAGGAGTCAGAAAAACAACATCTTTCTGGTGGATGTTTCTTGAGATTTTTGATTATTTTGATTATTTTGCTACACAGTTCTATTTCCTAGTTCTATAAGGTGAGATCCTAGTTTCACAGTTCTGTAAGGTGAGATCCGTGGTTTTTTCAAACTATTTTGTTTTGCAGACATCTTATCCAGGGGAGGTAGAAATGCTGAAATAAGGAATTTAAGCCTACAAAGGCTTGTTAGTCTTCACTGCTCTTTGTGAACTCCTTCAAAGTGGTGTCCAGAAGTCCAGGAAAACATTGGGCTTGACCACCTTTTGGAAAATCTGAAGATGGCTCCATGTTAATAAATGTTCAGGCCCTGAGAAATTTAAAGAAACAATGTCCTCTTTCGTATTCCCACCATGGTGAGCTTGCGTCCGGCTGCGCAGCTACGCGGGGGTCTGAGCATCGCATGGCCCAGATTCCTTTCCTGACTTGCAATTGTTTTGCTGTGTGACCTCTCCCCACCATCTCTCCGAGGGCTCCCCATAGCCCTGACTGCTGCAGCGCTCGAGGCCTGGGAAAGGCATTTAACCTCGCTGAGATTCGGTTGTGACCTCTGCAAAAGAAATTGCTGCAGAGGCTCACACAAGAATCACTCCCAAAGCTGGAAATGTGCTGCTTTGGCTCATTAATAGGAGCTCAAAGGAGTTAAAATGGAGGGAAAAAAATCATATGGTCTTGACAATCCTTTCTGTTGTCTGAATGGTGCCAGATTGCCAAGAAGTGGTATCCTACTACCTGACATTAATATTTTCTGGCGCTTAATGAAGCACCTGTCATAGCTGCATATCTCCCCACTGCTCTGTGACTGGCAGGATCCCAAATGACTGACAGCTGCTCAGAAGTCATTTAGGCTTTTTGCCATGTGTGCTCTAACACCCAGATGTTTCCCACTGGGGAAAACATCAAACATTTTAGTATATTTTCATTTATCCTGAGGCTTCACTAGACAGACTAAGTTCTCTCCAGCTCTCCTTGTGGAAAATAAGGCTCTGCCAAATAGCCCACTTTCTGGTGTGCTATTTGATCATGTGAATTAAGTCCTAATTGTTCGCTCTTAAAATTTCAGAATCTCTGAATGAATTCCTGCCCTGCAATGAAGGAAGTTGTCTCTTTTGTTTAGGGACTACAGCTCATTATAGCAGGTTTCCTGTTAAAATATCCCTCTCCTCTTAGTAACCCTTTATGTTCTCCCAGACTTTTCTCATGAGCCACCCAAGGGATGCAGTTTTGCATATTTGAACATTTTGCATATTTGAACATATTTTGCTTGAACATTTGGTTAATAACGACTCAGTCATCTCCAAGGAGCAGACAAAATACAAACAGCAACTACCCCTAAAATCATTTTCTACCAGTAGTCTCAATTCCTGCATTTTATTGTGTTCCATACAGATGTGCCTCTGATTCCCTGTTGAAGATTGAGATGAATTTGCCAAGGGAGGGGAAGCATGTGTTTAATTTTAGCTCTTCGGTACATTTTGAAACTGAATGTCAGTGCTTTTATCATGGCTCCTCATGTTCAGGCTATTATTATTTATTCATTGTGTAGGAAGGCTTCCATAATGTGAATATATGGTGAAATCTGACATAGAAGGAGTAGTTCCTGTGAATCAATCAATAACAATTTGTTAACACTATCACACTGTTTTAAAATCCTCATTTTTAAAAATTTATCTATCATGTGATCAAAAACCTCTCATTTTCTTCCTAATGATCGCTTACCACACCAGGATGATGATTTCTATTTTTCTTAATGCAAAAGTAAATAAAGAAAATAATTTAGCTCTACTTGTCTCCCTAATGTGTGTGCTCTTTGGGTCACTGCACAATATCCTAAAGAGTATTTTTTGATGACTCCACTTCTAGAACTATAAACGAATGAGACTACAGAATCTCTGAGAGTATCTGCACATTTTTACTACACAAACAAAAGGGAAAAAAAATAACAGCACTTATTTAGACCATCTACTGAGTTGCAAAAGCATCAAAAGAACAGTGAAATCTTGAGCAGATGAACAGTTTTTTGGGGACATGGTGATGAGGCTACAAAACAAATAGCTGTCACATATATGCAGGACTTTTCTATTTCTGTTGTCTTTCTGTTACTCTCTCCCACTTCGTTATCCAGTTTCAAGTGAATAACAAGTAGGAAACAGTCAGCTCCATCATGAATGCTAATATTGCATTAGATGAAAGGTACCCAAAAGGAAGGAATGCTGATGGAAAAAACACCATGAAACATAAAATCCTATAACAAACAGATTTTCTTCCCACTTAAAATACAATAAAAATGTTGCATTAGCAAATAATCCAGTGGTTTATAAATATGTGCCTCTTAGCATTAAGAGGCAGAAGAAAAATACAGTATAAAACAACTTAAGAGGTCAATAAGTATTGCATTGAAGCCTATGGATGAAATGAAATCTCAGGCTCACAGTTTTTAAATAATGGTGCTTTTAATAGAAGTTACTGGTTTTTTTAACTTATATTGCCTATTACATTTCAAAGGCAGAAAGGCTCCTGCTTTAGAGCATCTCATTTCAACTTCCAATCTGCATATTCTGCACTTTTCCACTTTCATCCTGATTTTTGAGAGCACTTTAGAAGATAATTAAAAGATATGAATTGGCTGAGAGTGAGCATTATGACCACCATCTCACCAAGAGGAAGGTCTTTAAAACTGCAAGAGGGATGAAAAGCAGTATACATGTGTGATAACATTATTATTCTTTCCATTAGGCTATTTACTGCTCTTGATCTGTGACAGAGCTCCAACTGATGTCAAACGAGGTTGTATACATTGATCCAGGTGGAAGAAAAGGCTCTTGCGGATGAATATATTCCCCTCCCCCCCCCCCCCCCCCCCCCGTGGAAGAGAATTGATCAAACTGTAAATGATTAGGCTAAAGAGTTCTTCATGGCAAACTTGAGGCCTGATCTAAAGAAGGGCTTAGGTGTCTCCGGGTTAGGAGCTAAAATACCTGACATTCGGGTGACCAGCTGCCACCAAACCATCTGAAGGCCAAAGTTGGGCAGCTGCATTACCTACACAGAGTGTTTAGGAGTAGCTACATCTATGCTAGCAAATTAAACAGGTCAGGGGCCCAGGCTAAGGGTCCAAACCATTTTCTGCTGCCTGGCATCTAGCACACTCCCGGCTCATGCCCAAGCATGGCTCAAGGGCTGGCATGGACCAGCAATTGCTCCTAACAGGTGCAATGGATGAAGCCACTCTATTTCAGGGAGGGGAGAAGAGAGCTCAGGCAAAAGGACCCAGGCTGCCTGTGCCATCGGTTCTCAGCCTGTTCTGTGGACCATTTTCTCTGGTAGCCTAGATGGCATCTGCTGGTATACAGAACCTGGTCTTGGTGAAGGTCCAGCCAAAGCTCCTGAGAGACCTCCTACATTTTAACTGGGATGACGGCGACAGCACATGGACACAGGGCTGAGGGCCAGTTCCCACCCTCACCCGAGTCTAAGGACATTTGAAAACACATCTCTTTGGAGAATGACCTCAGCACAGTCCATCTCCTCTGGAAACAGGGCTGCTAAAACAAGGAGAAATAGCCGATCCAGAGGGCCAGACAGGGAGAAAGCCAGATGGTACAGGCACCCTGCTCAAAGGGGTGTCTGTGCATCTAACCTTCATCAGCCTTTACTCTCATGTGAAAAACACAGAAACGTAACTTTGGAAGTAGGCGGTGGGTCTGGGTGTCCCTATGTCCCGCTATGATGGTGAAGCAACAGGTTGGGGATGCCCCTCACTCATGCTGGCCTGGAAGTTGCACCTCCACGGTGGCATGGCTGGCCATCTCCTAGTGTCCCATCACCCGCCTCAGCTTCCCCCGTGGCTCTCCAGAGAGGCATCACGACAGTCGGTGGCCGCTGAAGCAGGGCTGTCTAGGTCATGCTTTCGGACATTGATGCCTAACACGTCCCTGTGGTCTCCTTGGGCTCCCTTGCCTTTTTGCCAGAACATACCTTGCTAAATCACACAAAACGTTGCCAGAAATCAGTGCTGCATCTCCTGCTGAGGAAGAGGCCACCTCCACCGAACTGAGCAGCACTTGGTGCGCAGGTGCAGCATGCAACACCACTGCGGCTTCCTGAGCACAGATCAAGGGTTCGCCCCGTGGTGCTCTTAGAAGCCAAATTTCCAGTCCATGTCCTATAAACGCGCACCATGACCCAAATCATATCAGATATACTCAGGCCTTTAAAAACTAGCCTAGAAAAGTCTGCATGACCTGGAAACCTGGCAATGCACTGGGCTGGATGTGGCCAAAATGGTGAGGCAGGGGCATGGCGCCGCAGCACAATCCCTCCCCATCCCACTACAGCCTTGATGCTCTGGAGATCTCCAGGCCCAGTAAACTCTGTTTAGCCATTTTGCCCTTTGAGTAAAGCCTGATTTATATTCATTCCCCACACGTATAGCATTTGTTTATTTCTGCAATATATTAAAATACAGTAACATTCCACACTTGGGGGGAAGCTTAAAAAGAGAGTAATGACTTACACATGTACTGTGCCACACTGGATGTTTTCCAGTATAATAAATAAGAGGGAAAGCAAGATTCTACAGCTCAGCCATTAATGAGAACAGTCCACTATCACATATGGAAAAATACTTTAGCCAGTAAAAGCTGACACAACACTGATGGCTTTTAGTTGTCCAGTATGAATCATCTTCAGAGAATAAATTCCAAATACATCATTAGTTTATTTGTAACCTCATTGCAGGCAGATGCAAATAAATTTTTGCATCAGAATACTCTAAAACTGGATAGCACTGTTCTAGAAATAAGTTAATTGAGCTGTAGGTCTTAGACAAATGCACTTTATCAAGGGTTAAATCTTTTACATTTTTTTATTATTGTTACCCGTAGATAATTTCTTCTGTTCTTTTTTCATCCTCTCCGTGTTAGGTAGTTTGCAGAAAGAAAAGCTGAATGCATACAGCATGTGAGTCAGTGATCTTTCAAGAAATAGATGTAACTGAATACTTCTTCACAGCATTAAAAAAAAAAATCTAAGGAGACATTTGAACACTGAAGTGTAAACAATTTGAGTGGCATAAATAAGGAGTCAACAGCCACTCAGCTGCCAGATTCAGATTACGCTGATGTCTCGAACCACCACTCAGAGAGAGTAAAGCACCAGATTTTTTTAATGTTTTAGCTGTTAACGGAAGTGGTTTTCAGCATTTCACACACAATTTCTCTCCAGGCTTGTTTGTGGACTTCATTCTCCAGGACACCGATTCTCTTCCTTTGCAGCCTGGTAGCGCAGCAGAGCTGCTCCCACCACCCTTGGGCATCGAAGGTGTCTGAGCGGGGAGGCGGCTGGAAGCAGGCTCCACATAGGGAGTGCACAGCGACCTCATGCTCTGAAGGGCGGTTGGGGTCTGAATCACTGCCAAAAGTGCCTATTTCTCCCACTGATTTGATGACTAAGCTTCAAGCTCCTCTATTACACACCCCATGTTAGGTGGGGACAGCCTGGTCTCAGCGCCAGTGTGGGATGGCATGGGCCTGAGCACTTTGGCCTTCCCCAATAAGATGGTTAAGCTCTACGCCTGCCTACGCATGCAGTGCTATTAGAAAAATAAGAGCTGCCAATCATTGATACTTTTTTGTAGCTGATCATTAACATTTCTTGTATGCCTTTGCCTTGAGAGAATCAATGGACAAGTTTTGCATAAACATATTAGCAGAACCATCATTAATAAACTGCCAACTTTTTTAGCGTTTGGTACGTGCCTTTCAATATCCTCAGAGCTGTACCACCATGAGCAAGAGAGCAAGAGCTGGCACACTCCATCAGATGCAGTAACTTGCACTACCGTAAGAGTAAGCAAAGTCTGAGTATGAGATCAAATTACCTCTGGGGCTCAGCCTTTTTCATTAATTTATTCTTTTAAGGATATTTTCTTTCCTTTCTTTAAACCATTTAAGAGAAAATACATTGTATTTTAGGGAGTTGCACACTGTGAAATGCTTGTACTAGTAAATAGTAAGTAGCTTTTCAGACCTGAATGGTCCGAATTCTTCCCGGGGCTTCCACAACGAGCTAATTTGACCGACTGAATGACGATCTTCAACCAGCAGCATAGAGCAAAGCAGGCAATATGCTCATTACTTCTGCTGCTTGTGTTTCGGTGATACCTTAGGACTCCAGGCCCGAATCTTTCATTCCATTAAAGCTGAAGAATGAGTGAAGTCGCCTGTCCATTATGCAGCATAACAAGGGACTTGGGTTCCCCAAATAACGGAAAAATCCAGAGAATATGGGTAGACTATGCGATATTCTGCTTCCAAATTTAAGCTTTAAGTAGCACACAAGCAAGTCTCGGCTCTGAGCTGGCCTTGAAAGCCTTTCTCACATGAGCTAATGAGCCCAACTGGGTCCTGCTTGTAGGAAGCGACTGATGTCTATCTGTGTGGCAATTAACCTGTGCCTTGGCTGCTTGAGATCCAGGTGTATGAGGAGTAACAATAGATGGTGGAAACAGATGAAGGGAACAGACATAACCATAAAAACACAAATATTTCTGCAAAGGGAGCAGCCACCTCCCATTTTGCGCAAACTGCATCAGATCAGGAAAAGGACTATTGGGCCATGGAGAGAAGGCAGTGGACTCTCAAGAGAGCTGCTGTGATGAATAGTCACTATCTGCATGGCAGAAGCACTGAGAAAAGCCAAGCTGAGTATTGATAAGTAGGCATGATAAACACGGGAGAAGTACTGGCTCTGAAGAGCTATATTGGTGATGAAAAGTGGGAGCAGAGACAGAAAGGTTAGACACGTAGACAAAGGTGGATGGATCAGTCCATTGGGCCAAACCATCTAATTCAATACAGATGTGTTTGAACTCAAGCCAAAAGACTGCTGTCCAGTGAATCTGATGTATCAGCGGGGACTGGCACACACTCAGCCATAGCCACTTATGTTAAAGAAGAGAGCTACCATGATTTTCTAGTCCTGCCACATTAACACTGGCAATTTTGTCTGCTCAGGGACTGTAGAATGTTTTGGGTATCTGATGTCTCTCATTCCTTTTCAATTCACAGCTTTGCTCAGCTAGAGTCTTAATAAGAAGTATGCAGCAATACATTAATTTGGATATATAATTATATTCTGACAAGATTTCCATATAAAGGCATATTATTGATTAAATTAAAGAATATTCTTTCTATAGAGTCATCTCTGTACATTATGCCAGACCTCAAATTTATTTTAGATACTGCCAGCAGGAAACTTGGTTAATAAAATAGAAAAGGGAATTGTATAAATACTTACATTACACTATAGAAAAGATGCCTGAGATTTGCATCTAAATACTATTTGATTTTAGAGTGATTCAAGTACTTAACCTCTTTTTGTTCCTTATCTACATATAGTAGAAAGGGATAAATTAGCTTTCTGCTATAATGTATCAGAAATTGCCTGATCGTTCTAATGCTGTCAATGCCATGAGGAAATGTTAAGTAAATCAGTCACAATATTCCAGAGAAATTACTTCCTATGAATCAGGCTGTTAGACACTCAGCCTTCCTGCGCTCTGCTTTGCTACGATAGAGAGGGTTTGGATTGACAGAAGTACATCAGTTTTTCACCTAGATGTTTTTCTTACAAATGTTGTTCTACTAATTTATCGAGTAAGTTCTACCCTTCCCTAACTTATGCAATTTGTTCAGTACCTGAATGCTTTCCTTCTTTGGTTAAGAATGCAAACTTTGGGAGGCAAAAACAATATTCCCTTTGTCTTTGTGCAGCACCACACACAAGAATAGGACTCGAGAAGTAATTAGAATAATGGTTGTAATGGCTTTGCAAACAGGATGAACTCTTGACTCTGATCGCAAAGTATCGCTCGCGTTAGCTATTAACTGGGTGCTACAGAATAGAGGTCATTGTCTCTGCAGGTGAGCAGCAATTTAACAATAGCGTGTTACACATGGTTTCCATCTCCACTATAGCTAAGCACGCAGTATATTTTTTTATGAATCTCACTGGAACAATTACAAGTGTCTCTTTCAGATCATTCAGATAAACAGAGATGTCTTGGTGTACCAGGAATATTTTCTTTTCTTCAGCCAAGTTATAAGTGAGGTGATATCAAGGATTGTTTTAGGACCTTTGATCTATAATCCGTTAAATATAATTTATACCTCCTTTCTGGTGAGGATTATTGTTCTGGAGTGTAATAGATAGTTTCTATGACATCTCTGATGGCTTTTGCTGTTTCTCATGGGATTGGTAGTTTGAGTCATTTTACGTGTCTAGATAAGAGAGGAGAAGAGGGAGGAGTCAAACTATTTCTTTCAAACAGGGATGACTGCATTCAAAAGGAAAGGCAGCTTATTTGGTATTCCTGACCATGGTGGCTTCTTCTGTAGAATTCAATACTTAGCTAGGGACAGCCATAACTATCACAATGTGAATACAAGGTGTGTGGAAAGTTGGCTGGATTGCCAGGGACAAAGGGTAGTTGTCAGCAGTTTGGCATTCCCCGCTGGAGGAGTTCTTCAGGGTTCAGTTCTGGGGCACCACCTGACTCAAGGACTTTCTGATCCCTCCTTTTGTGCTCAGCAAGGTCACCAGTGACACCAACCTGGGGGAGCAGTTGATACCCCGGAGAGCACGGCTGCCATACACAGAGACCTTGGCACACTGAAGAAATGGGCCAGCAAGAACATCATGAAGTTCAGCAACAGGACGTGCCAAATCTTGCCCTTGGGAGGGAATAAGCCCAGGCACCAGGACAGTCTGGGGACCGACTGCTATAGAGTGGCTTCGCAGAGAAGGCCTTGAGGGTCCCGGTGGACACCAACCTGAACATGGGCCAGCAGCATGCTGTGGAAGCAAAGAAGGTCAACAGCCTCCTGGGCCATATTAGTGCAACGCTTGCTCGGGCAGGTTAACTTTGGGTCTGGAGTTTGCACATGGCATGGGGCAGGAATATCCCAACAGGCCTTTGCCTCCCTCTGATCCACGGAGTTGCAATCCCAAGGAGCCGTGTTGGGAATTCACCTCCTGAGTTTTCAGGTCATGAGTCCCAGAGGCACATGATCCATTACACGTTTCCGTCATCTATCTCATGCTGCTCTGTGTGTGGCAATTCCCTTTTGGTTTGGTCAGGTGCTGTCCCTGCTCAAGCTGGGGTACGTAATCAGTCCCGGGACATGATGAGGAAAGAGAGCCGTGCAGCAAATTGTGCTCACTCAGCCTACGGATTCCTTTTGCACGAGCTATGTTTGGGCACGGAGCGCAGAAATAGGCACTTCAACTTTCCATTCCCTTTTTTGGGCTGGATTATCCAAGAGGCTGAGGCAATTAACTACCTGGCTCCTCTCATCAGCGGGGGATGTTCAGCATCTTGCAGGATCAGGCCCTTCAGATATACATCTCTCCTGAGTGGAGAGCAGGCCTGTTTTCAGCTGACATGTGAATTTGTGCCTATTACTCATGTGTGAAACAGAAAATAACCTCTATTCATATCTACCGCCAATGGAATGTCACAAAAAATATCAGATTAATGAGGCACTTTATAACAAAACTCAGCTGAGACTTTTGTTATAGTCAAATCAGTCTACGTTTTAACAATTCCCTGTGGCTTGTACATGCTGATGATTATCTGGGCATGAGTGCGGTCACTGACTCCAAACACTGCCGTCCATTTGAATATCCCAACTTAGAGGCATTCAGTCATAAACCTCGGATCTGCTGAGAACCTGCAAACGTAAGTTAGTAACTTCTCACGTGCAAATGCAGGGAAGTGGAAAGCATTCAAACCCACTTGGATATGCTTGCATAAACCTTTTATGGCACACACTAGCAATTTGCAATTAAGCGAAAGCAGGAAAAAAATAGACAGACCCCATGATTCAGCAGTGATGGCATTTTATGGAGTGTAGGGGGACCTCAAAACTGACCTCAAGATGTGGGCAAAGAAATTATTAACTACCGTACATACACTGAAGCAGTGGATAAGATCCAATCTGTCAAACTTAAGCACTTATCTTGTACCTAGGCATAAGGCGGAGGGTTTTATCTGACCAAATGTGTAGGAGTCTACATCTCACTAGCTGTCTGGATTGATAGACAGAGGAGAGAAATGACCTTGTTTTAAGGTGCTGTTCCCCTTTTACTAAGATAGATGTGTGAAACTAGTCAGGTGAATAGCTTCCTAAAAGTGCCCAGTCTTGCCCGTTGACAATGAAGGGTGACTAAGTCAGTTGCAAATGATCTAGTAATATGTTTTACTAGGATATAGGTAGGAGAGATGAATCCTACTCTAGTCATCCTGGAGTGAGTCCTTTAGAGTCAGCCCTTAAAGAAGTCCAGAAGGAAAGTCTGTGTCCCAATGCACTGGTGTAAACTTGGATGAGATATCTCTTTCTTTCTCTCTTCATGGTGGTCTTAAAGCAAATTTCTCTCTCTGTTTATTTTGGAGGACAGCCTCAATAGGTACCTGCAATATTGGCCCAAGCTAAGAGCCTGAAGGAGGCAGCTTGGATCCCAGCCACTGTCATTGCAAAATGAAGCAGGCAGGGAGGCTCCTTCTGCTGTTCAGAATCTTAACCATACATAAAGAAAATAACTGAACAAGGTAAGTTAAGAAGCAGGAAAGGTCAGAATTAAAGCAAGAGTTATTGGAAAAGTGCTCTGTTGTCTGAGGCCCTCCAAAGCATTTGCCACACAAGCAGCCCTTATTCTTGGGGTTAAGCAACTTCTTCATCTGTGTGTACTGACAGAGTTTGCTGGTTTGGATACCTTTTTGTTGAAATATTCACCATACTCAGCAGTTTGAGTTTACGGCATCCTCTTGAGTGCAAATCATACAGTTGAAGTTGCAAAAGCAGTTTCTGCTGTAAAGCCTTGCTTTCACAGCCTGGCAAAAATGTTGCCTTTTCAGATGGAACTTTCCAAGGTTGATTGCCATCCAAAGGTCATTTTTTTTAAAGTTAGAGCAAAATACTTTCAGTTGATTGTGAACTGTGGCTGCCTGTGTACGTGCAGGGAACTCGTTCATTTGGAGCTTCCTCTACCATTCGCTGAAGTACGTGGCGCTATCCAGTGCAGCAAAGCCAGGATACAGGATAGCATGAACCACTAGGATGAGCTGGTGGATCAGTCATTATGTCCTTGAAACCCTGTCATGTTTAAAAACTTTGCTGCGAACACAGGACCAAACCTGAAATGACACAGAAGTTGAAGTTCTAGATGTTTGCCAAATCCTTCCTGATAAGGCTGAGTATGAGACACTGACTTGTCTGACGGCATGGACTTTGAGGGGACTTTGCACACAAAATGTCTATCAACATTGCATCTTTTCCATGAAAATCACTAGTCATTCTAAAAAGACTTAAAAATGGCTTAAATGCTTTAAACACCTACAAGACTTAATAAGGATTTAAGTTGGCTTTAATGCTTACATTGTGCTACCTTAAAGATTTAAGGCAGCTTAAATGCTTATGTGCCTTAAGAAGTTAGGGTAAAAATCACTTTGTCTACACAAAGCCCAAATAATCAGGATTTATTTGGTGAAAGGCTTCAGGGTGGTCTTCAGATCACCTCTCTTCTGAAGCTACTAGAGGTGTGTTCATTAAGGGTGACCTGAGAACACCAGCTCACAGTCTTGCCTCTCTACCTAAACATCCGCCACTTTTTGCTGGCACCCATCAGCACGTATCTCAGCACCTCAGTATTTAAGGTTTATCCCATACAAGCAGGTACACCACTGTGAGGAAGAGAAAAGCTATTATCTCCCTGTCGTGCAGCTGGGGAACTGAGGCACCGTTGGCTGAGGGATCTACCTAAGCCTGAGGCAGCCCAGCCACCTGAACCCAGATCTCCCACCAGCCATGTACTTGGTTGTCGGATATCCCACCAACCCATGGCAGCTGGACTGACCTGTCTCCATTGTTTTCTTTCATTTTAAAGTATAGACTGAAGAAGTTCATCTTTAACACCACTCCACGGACACAGACGAAACTATGCTGCAGTGGCTGGACAATTGTTCTACTTTGGGGGACATCCAGAAGTCCTGGTGTGCCTGTGGGACCCATCTTCCTCGCAGCCAAATCCATTCCCACTTTAACCCTGGTCTTCTCTCCCTCCACTTTCTATTTCATTAGGCAAAAGCCATGAAGGCAGTTTTTTGCCTCTGGCTGGAACAAACTCAAGCACCTCCTGAGCAGTCTTCTCCCCTTCCCTCTGTGCAGCCAACTCTCCCCAGGACCCAGTTTGGGACTGCTGTCTGGATTTGTCCCACATGCCTCAATATCTGCTCCTCTGAGGATTTTGAATTAATTACACAGAAAGTTCATTTCTAGTGTCTAGTTTTGTTAGTCGGCAGAGCAATTCCACAATATCTGTTAGATAACGATTGCAGTCAGCCTGGATAGAAAAGCAAAGGGCATAAGATGGGGATGCAGGGAGGAGGAGAGGGGCTACGTCAAGGGCCCTGCTCTTTGCTTTGCCTGTGCCAGAGCCCTGGGAAGCCGAAGTGGCTGTTTACGAAGTGGCAATCCCAGCTGTCCATCCAGTCTTCTTCCTACCAGCTTTCCCCTTTCCATGGCAGGAGCAGTGGGGTTCAGCCTTAGCCTGGCCTTTGTCCCTGGTCCTTGGGGTAACAGCCTTCAATTTTGCTCATAACGCTAGGCAGCTTAACCTAGCGCTGCCTCTGGTTAAAGTGACAGGGCCAAAGTCAGCTCTGCCGCAGGAGAATTTTGCTCGCTACGTCATCGTCCCGCAGCATTTCTCCCCCGGGCCAGCAGAGCGATACCTGTGCAGCCCCAGTGGCGTCAGCACACAGACGTCCATTCAGTCAAAGCTTGCTCTTCCCTGCAGTTTCACAGGGCAGAGGCCAGGGAGGCGTTTGGCTCCGCGCACCCGCTTTGCTGTTATCCAGCTAATTGCTGAAACAGCACAGTGCTAAAAGCTTCCCACGAAATCAGACGTGCGTTCAGCACGCTGCAGGTCCTGACTTTTAGACTGGGGAGAACTTTTTCACAAGCTGAAGGACTCAGCCTTTCCCTCTCCCTGGGTTTGCAGGTGGCACGGACGGGCCGTGGTCACCCACAAGGACGTGACTTCCTCTCCGTGGACATCCCGAACAAGGGTTTCTCAACATTGCTCTGAGCAGAAAGAACCAATCCATTCACCTTTGCACAGAATTTGTTTTGCAAATATTGTTTTGAATATGCTACCCAGCTCGTTTCCGGCTTTTTTCCAAAGCCTGGGACATATAGTGTTTCTCAAACGGGCCATGAATGGAGAGTTACATGGGAAGAATCGACCTCATGAATAGCCACAGCACAAATTCCTCATGCCAGTTCTTCTGTAACTTTTGTCCCCTCCGTGCCAAACAGCACCAGGAGCTGATTTTGTTCTGAGTGGAGATTTCATACATAAGTCAATCATTTTGGTATATAGATGTGGTATTTACAAACTTTTTCATATTTAGTATTATGGTTAATATTTAATAATGGGCATTAACTATAATAATTATCATGAAGATGTCTCCATCTCTTCTGTTAGGAGTTCACTTTAAAGTTACCTACCACTGATATAACTAACCTTTCATCTCTTTTTTTCAGTAAGCAGCTTTTGAGAAGCAAGAGAACTGAGCGCAGATGCTTACACTAATGGACTTATTTTGTGCATTTTAACTTACAGGGTAGACATCCACTCTGTGGGTTGGGTAATGGGTAATATACATTCAAGTAAATATATACACAGTGAAGAGGAATGTATTTAACACAGTACAGATACATGAGGTTACCACTCTTCCAGAAAAACTAGAGAAACTAGCTCTGATTCTTTAGAAAATAGCAGGTGAAGAAGGAGTCTTGGAGTATTTTGCAAAATATGCAAGAAGTGAGTGAGTGCTCAAAATAACTTTCATTGTCTTTGAACATTGCTACTGAGCTGCACAAGTTACGATTCCGCTTCGTTCTGAATAGCCTTTCACACAAATTACATCTCTGTACACTTCAGGGCTCTAATTAGAGTGTTATGACCAAGAGAGAAAGAAAAATCATAGATATAAGCAAGTGTGGTTTTAGATAAGCCTTGAGTAAGACAGGAGAGGCAGCGGAGCAAAGCGCTAATGTCACCTCCCAGAAGGGGTCAAGAATTTAAGCACAGCATATGCAGGGTGGGTGAGCCCAAGAGGAATGCCAGATGATCTGAAATAGTCGAAGTAGCTAATGTACAGGATAAGCTGCGATGGGGGAGAATACAAGCAGCTAGCAGAACAAGATTTTTGCTGTCTCTTTTTTTTTTTAATGAGTTACAAAAGGCAGGGAAAAATACTCTGAGGCTAGTGCAGAGGGGCCAGATTGGATAGATTTCTTAACTCTGTCGTTAGATGGGCTGTTCTCTGGTGCGTGCTACCATATGATTAGTTCTTGAATTAATTGAGAAAATAACAAGTGGTGCATCCTCCCTGTGGTCAGTGCTCTGAACCTCATTAGCACCAGTGCACAGCCCATCAGCTGAGGACTTGCAACATCAAGCCCTCCGAAGGTCTGCTGGTGAACAGGACGCAATCTGGCAGCCTCTAGCAAATGCGAGAGCTACCGGCATTCCTGGGAATAAACACTTTGCAACCATTTGCATGAGAGGATCTGAGAGTGTGACATACAGGAAGGACTTTTGAGACTCTCTGAGCCAATTGAGAATACCAACAAATTTTTGTGGGCTTTCTCTTTCTATCATGCTGGAGAGCACTGGCATTGCTTTAAACTGCTTGGTGCTCATCGTCTTGGGATGTGTTGTTTCCCAAGGACCAACAAGAGCAAACTTGCAAATTGCTGATACCCAGGCAAAAAAGCATGCAGTAACGTTTGTGTAGCTTATTTTCTCAGGAAGGGGTTATATTTTTCCCCTGAATTTTCACACACTACATTAGTGTAATCTGAGTCATGTCTGCATATTTACAAAGAAAGAGATCCCCATGGAGTTTATGGGTTTGTCATCCCCACGCTGAATCTCACAGAGGTCCCCTTCCAGACCATAATGAGATACTGTGTCTGCTCCGGGAGACAAAGGCCATCCCCAGATGCCTGTGCAACTTTTCCAGAGAAGTGAATAAGAGTCATGTGCCCAGAGCCCTTGTGCCAGGACTTGATGGGCAGAGAGAGCGCCGGGTTCAGACAGAAGGGCACCACTACAAAAACTCCAGCTTGAACAACCTCTCTGCTGGGAGATTTGGTTTCTGCAGCCCTTGGAGGGTACCTGCAGCCCCAAGACCTCGTCGCTGTACCCAGCTCACTTGAGACCCTGCAGCAGCTCCCGGCTGTCACACAGTCCTGGCAGGCAACCGGCCCCAAAGGTCTCCTGCAGTTTCGCTCACCAGGATAAGATCTTCCCTTTGCAGCTCAGATGCTGCAATCTGCGGGTTTCATTTAGGGCAGCCACCCAGCCCTGGCTCTTTCAGAGAGAGTTAGTCGGCCTGTGCTTGTGCACATTATTGCAATCACAAATTTTTCTCCATGCAACAATATTTAAATAGATATGACTCTCAAACATAATAATGCAACACGTGCAAAACAAATATGTTCCAGCTTTGACCGCTCCACCTCTCATTACACCAGATAGCAACAGGGCACACCTGCATTTGGGCCCTTTTCCTTTCGAGAATTATGGGGGCTTGGAGAACTGTATGTCGGGGGGCTGCTTTTACTGGAGGCCTCCTCTACCGGGGTACATGTCTTTTCACTGCTGAGCCTTGCCTAAAGGGAACCTTTCAAAATGTGAATTTCTTTGACTGCTTGTAGTGTGTACACTGTAGCTCTGTCTAACTGCAGACATTCACTAAGGACATAGGAGCCAAAATCAGCCCACTTGTTAAATCAGTTGAGTTATTTTTCCCCCAAAGTGTCTAACAGTAGAAGAAAGTGAAAGGTTCTCAGAAAAAGATACAGCTGGAGTACAGTGATCATGGGATTTTTTTTTTTTCTAATATTAGGCAATTACTGATTGCATCATACTTCGAGTGTGATAGCTTCTAGACCATTTTTTCTCTAGACATACCTGCTGGGCCTTTAATCATGTAAATGCCTGCCAATTTTGGAGTCTAGCTAAATTATCAGTTTCAGTGCTACCTTATGAAAATGATTCCAGTGGATTAAATCTTTACTATTATTTTTACGAGAGAAACAGGTCATAGCTCTATGGCACAGCCCTGCATACAGAGAGAATGAAAAAGGTCTGTTCAGTTATGACAATTTAAGTGTATGTGGCTTTAAAAAACACCATTTCTTTTTGTAGCGTTTATATCTGTTGTCTTTCATTTTCATCAGATGTCACTTTGCTCTTGTATTAAATAAAAGGAAATAATATATTCAGTTGAAATTCTCCGTATCAGTTCAGCTATCTTTTGTATTGTTTCAACTAATTTGGTCAGGTTCCTTCATATTTACCATGACTCTCACCTAAGTTTTTTCATCTTTCAATCTTTTCCACTCCTCAAACCTTTCTATTGCTCTTTCTATACCACTTCAGACCATTTGACTTTATCTCTGAAGCACCTCACAAATTTTTCTAGTTTTGACTAACCTGGGAAAATGGATGTCATCTGCATATTTTGCCATTGCCTTGTTCAGCCTCTTTACTAGCTCATTAAGCAGTATTTTCTCCAAGCCTCCCTTCAACCTTGTGAATAGCTGAAGAGCCACCTATTGCTCAGCTTCTAATTGTCCTTTAAACATCTTCAGCATGGTGGGCACAAAAAACTACGTGAGGCTACTCTGGGGCGAAGATGTGCTGCCTCTTACGCCGATCAACATTTTCCTCCTGCTCTGCCCTCTGGTATTGTGTAGCCATTTGCTGTCTTTGCCATATTGAAAACGAACTCTTGGTTTGCTCTCTCCTAGTCAATTTTTATCCAGGACAGAACTGTACCCACATGCCTAAAGACTATTCTGTTTTCTGAGGAATGTTTTTAAAGTGCTCTTGAAAACCTAAATCTATTTTTTCAACCAGTTCTGCTGCTTACTGCAGAGGATCTAACAGATGACGGGAGAGGCACAGTTTTCCCAGGCAGAAGTCTTGCTGGTCTGCTCTGTCCTGCTATATCCACAAAGCTGTTTTAAAGTAGTATTTTAGTTATCAGTTGAGCCAGCACTTCCTGTTCCTGATTCAAGACTTCCTGGTCCACGGTTTTTATTTCAAAGACTGGTGCAATCACTGCATTTCGGAGGGTCTTAGCAGTCCGGAGACAAATACTCTAAATTCCTGTAGGACTTCAGGGGGATGTTTTTACTGGCAACTCACGTCAGTTCCAGTCCATGGTTGTTTGATACGTAGTGAGAGAAGGAGGAAAGACAAGAGATTTGTGGGTAATGAACCTTCAAAGTATCAGGGCTTTAATGCAAAACAATACCTTAAGCTCTTCCACAAAGGTCATCTCTGAGGAACATACTGTCTGGATGGAAAATGCTACTGAAGCGAGGTGCAGCTGACCAGAGGCCTCCTGCCAAAGCAGCACATGTTGGTGACCACAGCATTCCACTCCACCTGGGACACACGAAAGCCGGCCCTTACCAAGGTGAGAAAAGGATGGACAAGCACAGTCAGGCTTCGCTGGAAAGGAGGGTCACGTTTGCTCACCCAGTGCTTTCTCCCTGCCATGGTTAAGGATATAATTCATGTTGATTCATCTTGTGTCATATGTTTCAGCCTAGCACTTTATCAGTTTTTACTTGTTAATTTACACATATTGACCAGAGTAGGGGATATATCTGCACGGTGGGAGCCCATGGTTGGTGAGAACATGCATCATGATGGATGCAAATAAAGACTGTAACTATCAGGAGGGAAAGGGTTTCTTCAGTGTGGTTCATGATTATGTTCATAGGCACCACAGGAGCAAAGACCATCTCTGTGGATTAGCAGGGATTTCTCATCAGGGACTCTTGCAAGAGTCCCACTCTGGAATAGGGCACGTACCTGCAGGACATAGCAGAAATGATCTGAGTGTGTTCTCCCTTTATGAGAAATTCTCTTTTCTCTCTGTCTTGTGGATAGTCTCCTTTTTATGAGAGAGATACAGAGGAGTGGTACAATGCATTCAAACTTCTCATTGCTGCAGCATTCAAAGAGTTTGGCTTTACTGCATCTCAATAAATAACTAAAATATTTCATCAGTCCAGTAGCATGGGGAGTGAGAACAATGTATGCCCAGAAAACTAAATGTCTTGTCTTTAAACAAGAAACAAAGACATTTTGGAGACTGCTAAAGCAAGCGCCCTTGCTCATCTGACATGCTTTCTGCGCTGTGTTTGGTATTCTGTGACAAGTGACTGTGTGGGGATTTTGCTGCATGCAAACTCCGAAAAAACAAACTTGTTTACTCTGCTGTTCTTGCTTACTCATCCCAGATATGACTTTTCCAGCCTCCCTGAGGACCTTAAAGGAGACGGGTAACGCCATCGAGCTCTGCTGCGGTCAGCACAAAGAAGAAACAGAAGTTGCGTTTTGTCGCCTCGGCTCAGTTCAGCGGAGGTTCACTGGTGGTGGTTGCTGCCCCCTCCATTCACCTCTGCGCGTATATCTGTGTGGCACTGCAGGTGGTAGCATCCATCCTCCTCATCCCCGGAAGGCTAAAAACTGGGTCACATTTGCCTCTGTTTTTGTAAATCTAATATTTGAAAGAGCTATAGAAGATCCCTTGGGGTGGCCAGGGATGTATGTGCCACAGCCAAGGGTTTGCTGCTGATTTCCCACTTGTTCATTCAATGTATGGGACACCCCATGTGGGCCAGGGTAGGCTCCCATCCTGTCCCATCTCCATCTTCTCTCTCATGGGAGAAGGAGAGGAGCCCTCCTCCATTTCTTCTAGGCAATGAGGTGCTGCAGGCCAAACACAAGCAGCATCCATGGACTGGCTTCACCCTATAGACCCCCAGCTGGACTACGTCAAATCGAACAACAACCGCCCTCCGGGGCCAAACGGAGTGTTTCAAGTGAGTTGCTAAAAACTGAGAATAAGCTACTAACAAAAATATAAACCCTTTTTAAAGCAGCCATTCACGTTATGACCTATTTGGTGTTGAGCATTTATTTTTTTTCTTTTTTTTTAATAAATTGGGTGCAGCAAAATTGGTAAAATCAGTAGCTAAGATAGTTAAACTCAAGAAGGTAAACAGAACACAGAAAGAAGAGGAGAAAATATCCATGTACAAAGGATAATTTTATCTTACTAATCTACTATAATTCTTTGCACATGTCAACAAATAAAAGCAGATGTACCATTTTGGCTTAGGTATTTATGAATGAACAGCACAAAAATAGCATCAAAGGGTTAAACAGTGAGGTGGAAAAATTTGCTAATTATGCTTTGCTTCCAGATGAATGAAGACTGTAGGGAATTATGTAGGGACTTAACAGCTCGCAGGCATCAGAGCAGCACAATGCTACACGAAGTCCCCAAATGCCAAATGCAGCCCGATGTGCTTGGAGAGGAATACCATGAATACTCAGGCATACCTCGCACAGGATTTGACACTAATCAAAACCAGTTAGGGAACAAAAGGAAAGAGACGCTCATATTTTTCTCTCATGCTGCCGCTTCTGCTTGGAATGAGCTTCCATAGACATCCACAGGCTGCCGCCTACAAACCCATCCTGAAAACTCCTTTTGATAAATATGTATATTTTTAAAAGGCAGAGATTAGTCTGCCTGTACTGTTTGGTTCTGTCTCTTTACGGTCATGCATCTGACTTCATTTGTTTTCTGCCTTAAATATAGTGGGTTCATTCTAGATTTTCTACTAAACCTGACTGTAAGAAGTCCTGCTTCATTGGCTATGACTCCAGGCCAACACAGTAATGTAAATAATGTAGCAAGAAATTGAACACAGCAAACTGAAAAGTGATCTGAGGATTTTATTTAAAATAATGTAAGTAAGTAATTAATGGGCCATCTTGGGGACCACTGTGTCATAAGAAATCATCAAGACCAATGGCTTTCTGCCCTTTAGAAGGATGAGAGGTTTACAGAAGAGCATTTGATATTATTTCTTCATTAAAAAATATTTTTTATCTCATTTTTCCAAAGTCACAAGCTAATTGTGAAGTGAAAGAGAAGGAAGCCTCACCTGAAATATTCTTCCCTTGTCCCTTTAAATGTTCCTTGCATTTGCCTTTGAAGTATTTGTCTCCAATTATGCTCAGAAGTAGGATACTAGAATAGATGGATCCTGGCTCTGCATGATATGACAATTCCTCTAGTCCTGCCAAAACCTGTTTGGCTGCAACAAAGTTTATGATCCCCCTAAATTCCAAATTATTGAACTCTTTTCCAGCTATTTGAGGCTGTTACGTAACAGCGTTCCCAGGGAATTCTCTATTTTGGGGCAGCGCTACGTCTGGAGTGCTGAGGAGGTCAGCAGCAAGAGCGTGAAATTTCCTTCCAAGTTCCCACTTCCATTTCAACCTCTCTGTAATGTTAGAAGAAGAAAAAAAAGAAAAGAAGAAAGAAAAACCCAAAGCCATCAGCTGGGATGTTAGATTCACTGGCCAACTGACAGGAGTATTCTGGTGTACGTCGGGGACCCAGATTGAGAATAACATGTGACCCAAAGCAGCCTGAGCATCTCGCGCCAGCTGGTTCGATGGGCAGAAGTGCGAATGTTAATAAACACCCAAATGAAAGGAAGTTGTTGGGTTGTAATTAACATATGCCATTAGTATCTGTCTCTTTGGCCAGACACAGCAGACAGGCTGAACCCATACATACAAATGAGTGTCTGCCTGAACTGTACAGAGAAGAAAGAGAGATGATTTCATTGTGAGCGTCTGGTGCTGTCAGCAGCTTTAAATCACAGTGGTACTTACTAACAAAAACAGTGAAGACCATTGTGTTCTAGCACAATAATATGGCTTTTAAAACCTCGTTTTATTTAATAAACATTTCTAAATGCTTGTTGGCCCTCTTCTTTTCACCAGAGATGCTTGCTTTAAAAGATATTTCAAGTGAAAAACTGCAGCCAGCCACAGATATTTTCAGTGCAATTCTTTTTCCAGGCTCCTGTACCTACGGCTTTTTTGCAACACTTTCCAGCTCCTCCGCCAGCTAGGAAGGTGATGACAGCAGTCCCGTGGGAATCATTATCAATGCACTTCCGAAGAATGTGATTAACAGTTTCTTCAAGGTCTAAAATGAGCTGTGAGACTGCCTGAGCCACCCACTAGCCAAGAGTGTTTGGGGCTTTATTCTGGGACCTACGTTAGGGCGAGCTGTGCCACAAGAGGCTCAGGGAAGGCAAAAATTGGCCAGGTGTGACAGCGCCTGCCGAAATCACGCCACCCCTTCCCAGGGCATGAAAGCATGGACACAACCTGCTGGACAGCGGGACGGAGATGAGGAGCCACGTCCCACCCCCATGTGCCACCAGACACTGTCGAGCCCCCTGAGGTGCTACTTGGGGAGGGGGGAGTGTGAGGATGCTCACGGTTGCAGAGGTCAGCTCGAGTGTAGCCATCGTTCACCAGTGAAGCCTAGAATTAGCTCTTTGTGAAAACAAAATATGCTATTCACTTCAGGTATAGGAAATGCGGGCCTTTCACAAAACCCAGAGCCAGAGCTGGACACTGACCTTTCAAAAAGCCAGGGTCTCTCTCTGTCCTCTTCTCTCCAAGCAATATCACTATGGTGACTAACACATCTTATTGTGACCCAAAGTTATAATTTTCTCCTTGTAAACTCTGATTTCAGTGGGCTAAGCAACAGCATGCAATAAATTAACTACGTTAGTACATGAGTAGCTATTAGTCTCCTGAAGTGGTCACGATGCTCAGGTCGGGCCCTTTCATTTTGCTGAAGCAGTAATGATACTATTCTGTTCTCATTACCAATAATTATCTTCGTACAGCTTTATAGTTTGCACCTCCTGATTTTCTGTCTCCTAGGGGGCTGAAAGACTAAAACGCATAGACAAGTCTATGCCCATTAGCAGTGTCTGAGACCTCCCAATTAATTGTTATTCGTTCTGTTCTAACTCTGAAGAGAAATGCCAGGAACTGAAGGCTTAGCAGGTTTCATCCTCTCTAAAAATAAAGCCTTCATGAATTTGAAAAATAATAATAATTTGTAAACCCCCCCAATGTATTTTTAGTAGGTAATTGTAATTATTTTTCCCAATTGTTTTAGTCTTCCTGTAGGTTTTTAAATGTTTATTTACATAAGTGATTAGTTCAAGTACCATCACTACCAAAACCAGTATATCTAGGACTGTAAACGTGATTCTGCTGAATTGCTAAACTGCGGCGAAAAACAACAAAGTCAGAAGAGTCTGGGCTGCGCTCCAAGACACTGGATTTATATGATCACATTCTGCATCTCGGTTCAGTTTGACAGAGTATTTTCCTGCTTTCTGTATTAAAAAAGCTTCACATTTCTCTGCAGAAGTCTCCCTTTGGAGGCATTCGAGATGGCAAATGATAATTAGACATTTCTGTAGCGCAGAAATTATTTTCTTTGCATTTCCCAGTTCACGGGCAGAGTTGTGGTCAGCAATCCTGTCTGACTCATCTTCTCATCTTCCTCCTTTTAAAACCCCAGAATTCTGCTATGTGTTGTCAATTGGAAAAAAAAAACTATCTTACTGTGCCTGAAAAAATTCTGTCCTATTGTCCTTACTTTCAGCTTACCGCAGCAAAGCTTCTGCTGTCTTCAGTGCAATTTGTGTCTGAGGAGATGCTGCAGAAAGCCCAAAGGATTCCCCTCCATGGCTTCCCCATTTTAAGGACGGAGGTGCCTGGACCAGCTGGCTCTCCACAGTCACTGCTGGATACAAGAGGTACTCGCCATAAAGGCCACTGAGAAGCTGTGGGACTGTCCCTTTCTGCTGGTCCTGCACCCGGAAGGAAGACCCAAGCTGCTGTCATGGCTTCTCTAGGGACCCACAGTGAACTCCTGACCCTACCTGTGGGCTAGAGAGAGGCCTGGGTTTGTTCCCCGTCCCAGGGGGAGTAGGGTAGAAGCTGGGCTGTAAGATCAAGCTTGCTTTGGTGGTCCTACGCAAACTGTTGCATGGCAAGTTGGCACTTGAAGGATATCTTTGAAAGCAGGACTCAGAATGCTGCCAGACTTTTGGATGGAGAAATGTCCCACTAATACCATGTCATGAAGCTGCTGCTTCCTTCAGAAAGACTGTAACAGCATATATTTTACCTTAAAATGGACTGGGAAAAAGTACTATAACTTTTGGAAAGTGGATTGGGCACCTGCAGATAGAGCCTAATTCTTCTGAAGTCTTCAGCCACCCAGGGAATAGATTCCAATATCTACTTAGCATCAAGGAAAAGGAGATATTCTTGCATTGTGGATATTATCCCCTTCATGAAATCCCACTGCCTGAAATAGGATTCCCAGGGAGAAAATTCAGCTGCTTTAAAACAAATTCCAAGAGAAAGACTAAATCTGAGAGAGCTTTATGGGAATTGATTTCACTGGTTCTAGTTGCAAAAACTTTCTTCTGGATGCTGTGAGTTTTCTTCAATCTTTTGATGATGTTACCCTAAGTATTTTGACTTGGTAAACTATTCCACCCAAAAGCAGTTGTTCAGCTACACAGAGTTCAAAGGCCTGAGAAGAAAAGGATGCCAGCAGAAAGTTCCATTAGGAAGCAGATTTAATCTTAAAATACGTATATTCATCATTGCTTAATGTATTTAGGGCAGTGCCCAGGGCAACCCATTATGTTAGCTGTGATATAGCTCCAGCCTCATGCATTTTTCTGTCTACACATGCAACTTCCATCCATTTAAGCTGGGGCTGCTGCTGTCCTACTGTCCCCTCCATTCCTGTGCTCCCACCTTCTCTGTGCCCCAGCACTGATGCTCACCCCTGGATGTGAGCAAACTGGAGGAGCTCGACCAACAAGAAACATCCCTGCAAGGAAAGGGAAACAGTTTTTTGCCAGCTTAGCTCCGTGAATGGGTTCACTGTGGGATTGGATGCCACAGGGAATGAGGCAGGTATGTGCCACCAGAGGCCACAACGCTGCTTCAGCCTCAAGACCAGCGGGCTTCCCTTTGGACTCTCGTGTAACCCTTGTTGCTCATGCTTACAGTTAAGTGATCTCATATGTAAGATTTTCAGGATCAGCCTTTGTGTTTCCACTTAGTGATTTCAACACATTCTGATTTCATGTAGTTATTCAATTTTTTTAGGTGCAGCTTCAACATGATAAACCCAGCAGGTAGTGAGCAGCTTTGTTGTTGGTCTCAGAAAGGATTTAATGTGTAGTCTGCCTTTACTTTGCATATTTCAGAGTACTGCAGTGTGTTTCTCCAACTGAATTTTTGCCATAGCTGAAAATACCCATTTATAATTCCAAAGGTAATGGCCGCTAGGTCCTAACACACTGAAAAATAAAACTTTTCCTTAATATCAATCATCGGCTAGAAACAGATAACAGGAAAATCACGTCAGTTTTTCAGAATTGCAGCATAACACAGGTTTCCAAGCCCTTGGTGTATCAGCATTTGATCAATAACACAGCATTTTCAGCAACTGTGGGTGGAAGGGAAAATCATATTGTCAGTTACTGACATTTGGGGCCAGCCTGTGGCTTTGTGCCAGATTAGGCTGCAAACCCTAGAGCCAGTGCAAGCGCAGAGTGAGACAGGTGCAAAGTCTGGGTAGTATTTCATGGGCTAATTGGGCTAAAGCCCAATTTCATGGGCTAATACATGACAAATAAAGCACTGACAAACTGGAAGGGGCTCAGTGAGGGCCAGCGGGGGGGGGGGGGGGGGGGGGGGGCTGGAGCACTTGCCCTGTGAAGAGAGGCTGAGGGATCTGGGCTTGTTCAGCCTGGAGAAGAGACAGGGAAGACAGAACCAGGCTTTTCACAGTGGTGCATGGAGGGAAGAAGAGAGGTAAAGGGCAAAAATTGAAATAAGAGGTGCAGACTGGACACAAGGAAAAAGCTTTTCCCCAAGAGGACAGCCCAGCAGTAAAATATGTTGCCCAGAGAGGTTGTTCAATCTCCAGCCTTGGAGATCTACAAGACCCAACTGGGTAAAGTCCCAAGCAACTTGGTCTGATCCCCACAGCTGACCCAGCTGTGAGCATGAGGTGAGACTAGCGACCTCCTGAGGTCCCTACCAACCTGAATGTTGGTAGGAATGTTGTGTTCCTACAATCCTATGACTTGGCCCTTATACTCTTACAGATCCTTATTCCTAGAGCCCACCTAGAGCCTTTGCATTTGCAGTAGGTGTGTGCAGCCTCTGAAGCCACAGTCATGGTGGCTCGTGTGGATGCAGGGACAGCTGCAGTGAGACCCTCCCTGAGTGAAGGCACAAGCTCCTCTTGACTTCTGGCCTTCTGGCCCCAGAAGAACTTGTCACCCCATGCCAGGGTGAGATGACAAATCCAAAGCTAGGAGGTGTAAGAAATAAAAACAGGAGCCCGTCACCACAAGGCTAAAGCTAGTTCTGGGGAGGCTCAGCCACAGGCATTAAAAAATGACTTCTCAGTGCTCCAAATGATGTGTTTTGATCCTAAGGTCGCGTTGCCTGTATAATGAATATGTAAATGATAGACAGCCTTATTGCAGCGGCACTCAGAGCAGGCACAGTGCTGGGTGCGGCGCACCTTGAAGCAGGCAGGTGGTCCTGGCCGAACGGGTGGGCTTTGGCCCAGGGCTGCAAGGTTTTGTCACGGCAATTGCTGCCTGCGTCCTGCAAGTGTGCTGCCAAGGTTTTGTTCAACTCTGGGTATTCTGGGCTGGTGAGAAGCCGAAGCGTGAAGGGTGGCAAAAAGCGAACTGTACAGCGAGGAGCAGACATGAAGGAGGTGGCTGAAGCACCTGTGAGCACCCGTTTTGGTGCTAGAGCATCTCTAGGGCTTCCCAAAAGCGGGGTCCATTGTCAAGGCTGGAGAAGGACTCCACCAGCCAGACAATAAAAAATGAAAACTCTTGAGTTTTTCTTCTTTTGTTGTATGTAAATAAGCAATGTTATTTGCTTCCCTTTCTGCTCCAGATAAAAGCTACCTGTGGTCCCCAGTGTCTTCAAAATACTGCTGCATGGAGAGGAATCGGCCTCCGAGCTGAGCAAGCAGGTCGAGAGTCCATTTCCCAGCAGCAGTTATGTGTGGGGACATAAATCATGATTTAATTCATTTTTCCGAAGAATCGCCAGAGACCTGCATCCTGCTGGTGCCGACAGCACCTAGAGACACAGAGTGGGGGACAAGTGAGGTGCCCATGTGGGATGGATGGCCCCAGCTTGCAGCTGAGAGGGATGCCCAGACCCTGGCTGGGAGATCCACACCAGACCTCCCCTCGTGCACTTTCTTCTGGATCTGGACTTTTTATTAAAAGCTTTTCTTTATGTAGAAAAGGGAAAAAGAGGGGGGACTTCAGGAAGAAAAAAAGGTTCCCTTTATGTTTTTTGATTTCATTATGTGAAACTAGAAAGTTATAAAGGCTAACATAAGAAGCAGAGCGAGACAAGTATACAGCATAGTTTTAGCACTAATTATTCTTCATTATAATTAAGTTCTTTGTTACTGTGAAGAAAAACTGAGGATCTTTGTTATTTGTTTTGCATTTTTATATATAATGTATCCAGTTGCCAGTCTTTAAATCGCACAAATTAAGTGCAAGCATCATAGGATGATGGGTCCCATAAGGCACCCTCTTCTGGAATCATCAGATTATGTAAAAATCTTATATTTGATTTTTGGTAGAAATCTAACTTCTTCCTTCCAAACTGGTGACTCCTATAGATGCAGAGAGGAAAATAAAGTTGTCAACAGTTTTTAGATGGGTATTTTTTAAAGCTTATTTCCTAATTTTGAAGGGACATGATTCATGTTCTCTTGTATGCTTTGTGTGACAGTACTGCTTGACAGTGTACAGACACAAGGGTGGCAACTTGAAAACCCCAGTTCATGTGAGAAACAACCCAATCTTAACAGATGTCTTTTCCCTCTGTGATGTGGTCTTTTCTGCCTTATTGCACCACCAGCACAAATCACAGCATGAAGGACGAGGTATCTGGACATGCGAGTGTGTGTATTTTTTTAAAAAAGATACAAATTTTTTTTCTCAGAGTGCATTATTCAACCTCTTCCCTTAAATACAATTTGTATATAGATAATCCTGCAGTTCTGGGAGACCCTATTTTTCTCCCAGGCTAACAGCATATTATAAGTACATTCTCCCAAAGAGAAAGGTGAGTTCTGTCCCTCGCCTGAGCTGTATTTAGGTTATTTAGGTGAACATCTTCATTTCTGGTTGCCACATTTGAGAACCTTAAAAAGCCTTGACTTTGGCAGCATGCATGCTCATTTCTTTCCAAAACCTCGTCTCCTTTAAGGATGTCACAGACTGAGCAACTATAATTGCTAGTCACCTTTGAAAACGTTGCCCTGAACGTATGGCCCTGTGGTCCATGCCTGGGGACTGCAAGGGGGAAGCAAGCTGCGCGCTGCGGCAGCCTGCAGGCAGGGGAAGGCCATTGCCGGTGGGCTGTGATGCTCCTAATGTTGCTGGAAGTCATTCATTGGGTGAGTTTCCTGGGAAAACGGGGATAATCTAAATTTCTAATGCAGCAAAACAAGCAGGAAAGGAAAAAAATCTACCTTCTAAAGCTGTTTTTATTTTTTTTTTTTTGTCTCATTAAAAAAATGAAAAAGACCCAAGTAAGGTCTTACTGCTCAGTCCTTCTAATCTCTTGAACTTTATTGTGGATTTGTTTGTTTTTTCTCTGCTGGAGACAGCGATAAGTTCTGACAACCAGGAGACGATGTTTCTGAGGCTCTGGTTTCATATTAAACTATAAGCTCGGAGGAGCAGTTGTGCCTATCTCTGGATTTACACAGCGGCACCTCTGCAGTGGAGCCGTGTTTTACCACAAGGAGCCTATGAAAAAAAACATTTTCCTACTCATGGATTCTTTCTAACTGGTGTGGGCTGGAGTCCAGTTTTCTGTCCTGTACATTTATCCAGGTACTTGGCAGAATTTATTATTTTTGCAAGCTTTGGCAGTCTCCAGCATGCAGACAACATGGCCTTCATTTCGAGTGGCAGCAATTCCACATCTGAATTTAGAAAAAAAGTGTATTTTTTTGGTATCATGCTGTAGCAGATGCCGGTGCTCAACTGAAACTGAAAAGCCTCCAGTGGCCAGTCAGGAGAAGAGCTATAAAAGAAATATTTTGGCCACAATAATATTCAAGAGCCACACTCTCCCACGTGCTTTCAAAGCGTATATCACTCCAAATTTATTTGACCTTTCTGGCTGATTTTTTTGCATATGCATTTGTTTTCTTTCTCACACTTTGGATTACTTTTTCTTTACAGAAGTGTGTGTCTACGCAGGGACCAGATGTGTTCTCAAATAACAATTACGTAGTGCAGACTAATAAACCTATTGTTTAGCCTAGCCTAGCTGTTTAATCAAAGAAGTCGGATTGTTATTTCTTCAGTGTACATTTGTAATGCTTTGTTTAACTTTTTATGTGCTTGTACATACATACATGTGTGCACAAATACATGTTTATAGAGGGCAAACACAGTAATCTCAGCAGCACGAACAGAGAAGGGCCTCCACGACTTTTCTGATCCATCAGAAAGATGTCTATCAAAACAAGCCCTGGTCACTGAACTGAAGCCTTTCTGAGCCAAGTTTTCCAAAGGTGCAAGCTCTGATGTCTTAGACGGAAACTTAGAGCAGCCCAAAAAGCCATTTCACAAAAATGGAATATTTATTAATGGCCTGCAAAAACTGGTGGCCAGGCAAGTGGAGTGGAGATCCTTTTCTCAGTGTGTTTGAGGGGAACTGATGTGGAAAGGGTGGCAAAAAGGTTTCAGTTTGCCTTGGGAAAAGCTCCAGGGCTGCCCCGAATGCTGCGTGCCGGCAGTGGCAGGCCCTGGCCAGCAGCAATCACTGCCGGCGCCACAAGCCAGCAGCCTCTGAGCTCCCATCCAGCAGACCCAGAAAACAAGCTTAAACATTTTGATGTCCAGTGAAACCTTCTCACCTGTAAATGACAGCTCAAACGCCTTAGCAAAAAACACATTACTGAGAGGAGGAGAAAGAAAGGAAACGGAAAGGTCAAGAAGATCACACGCAACGACCTGTTCCTCCCTCCCCAAAGGACACTGATAATCGCTGAAAATCCTCTGCTTCCTCCTTTGAGGGGATGCAGAGCTGGTGCCCCACCAAGGCACAGGTCCGCTGTACCCTCCAGAGCCACCACCGGTGGGAGCTCCCCGTACCCCAACCTGGAGAGCAGCTCGTGCTCCCCCTCGGTTTCTGCCCTTTACCTTGTACATAGCACATACAGATACTCTCCACTATGTAAAATGGACCTCTCAAACGGGCTGCTCTGTCCCTCTTTTGAGCCTCACACTTCTGCAGTCGAGCAGGGTGACGAGGCACGTATCAGTGTGGATGACTCCCCCAGACTTTCTTGTGCTGTTGCAACCTCCCCTACCTTATGACATGTCTGGGGTTTCTTTGCAGAAACAGCTCTCCAGCTGTGAGAAAATGTATCATCCCAATTAAGTGCCTTTCCATAGGATTCCATCTCTCTGGAGTGCTCCTGGGTGGGCAGCTCTTCATCTTGTAGGCTCCCACTGCCAACTTTAGCTCAGCTAGGCCTTTCGTTATGTAAAGGGACTGTTGGCAGATAAAACACACTCAAGGGTGTGCCTTGCCAATAAATCCTGATTTCTGTTCTGAATATCCACCTACCCCTTCAACAATATGTCTTCCAACCATGTTTTCACACGACAGCCTTCATTCCTGCCTTTAAGGTGCCTATTGTGATTTTATAATATGCCGTGGGAATGGCATGTATCTAACTCTTCGTCTGGGACTGGATATTGCAGATATGGCCTCTACCCACTGTATTCTGGCTTCCTTTGATGCTACCTGGCAATGAGCAAATAGCACTTGACATGCTGCCATACGGCTAGCCCCAGCTATTTAAATTTCTGCTGGGAAATCTTCATTCCCATCTCCTATAACGTTTTTTCCAGAACAGGCTATGGGGGCAACCTCACATAAGGCCCCAACAACCTGCACTGGAAATTCAGTGCTTTTGGGAGACAGCTCTGCATGCAGTAAGCTTTTAAAATCTTATCAAAAACTACTCCAGGCAATTTCCCTACCTAAACTGTAGATCTAAAGTCATTGCAGTTTACTGGGTGTAACCAGCTGCATATCAAAAAAACCTGATAAATTCTCTCAGGAGTCAGCCACCAAACCTCCAGGCTGTGTCAGCCTGGCTGTCCTCTGCCCTTGGACTTCAGAAGTCCCAGAGTCACTTTAACAAGACCGTGACTCGAGCTAAGCGCACACACATGCACACGCACACACACATGCTCTGTTCTTCAACTTTCTCTTCTCAAAATCCCTGAGACTGAAAGCGTTAGCTTACTACCAAAGATGAGAGAACACTACGAAACAAGCAATTTAGGCTTGTTTCCCAGATTTGCCACAGTTGTCTGCTATGGCCTTGTGCAAAACACTTTCTCTCTGCCCTCTCTGGGTCCTTATGAGGAAGACTGGAACAATACCAAATCACTCCCAATCTGTCCTGTCCACTTTAGTGGTAAGTTTTGTGGGTGAGGAGCTGGATCTTGCTGCAAGAAGGTACAGCACAACCCAGCACAAGGTCCTGATGTGGGGAGTGGGGCCTGGCAGGATCATTTCCCGGATACAAAGAATAATAATCCTAGCTAGCACGATAAACTACCAGGAGTTAGAAACAGATACAGTTTCCTTAATATCAACAGGGATCATATTCGGCACTGGAAAGCTTTCCAGAGGTCACAAGAAGTTTACAGCCCTGCAACCTTAAGATGCTTTGGGTTCTCTGGTAAGGGCATACTTTTTATGGGGACAGAGTGTTTATGGGAAGAAAATGGCTTTCACCTTGCAAGACAGGAAACCAACTGCAAAGTTTATAGATTTTTGTACCATCTGTTTTGCCCATTAGTACTACTGCTCTCAAACTCCTGAGGAGAACCTGTTTTGGCTCCCATTTCTTCTTGGCTTCTGCAATACCTTTCAAGAAACTATGATATAAATGTCACCAGGTGATTTCCTTGCGTGGAGCCTTCCGAGTTCTTAGCAAGTGAGTGAGTTTCATTGCATGCTGGGAGATGTGTAGTTGTTGCACCAGGTTGCACATAGCGTAGGAGCACTGGTGTGGGAGAAGCAGGAAGGTTTTCTTTTTACTTAGGTATTTCTTTCAAGGGATGCTCCCTGGGACCACGAACTGGGTGAAGATTCTTGGAGGAAGCGACTGACCTACAGCCTGCCAATCCGGACTGGAGGTGGTGGCATCTTGCTCTCAGAGCCGGTTATCTCTGTATCACCGATGTCTCCACCACTGGTGAACTGCAAGGTGCAAACTCCTGCTAGGGCGCGACAGAGCAATAACACAAGCTGCTCAGGAAAAGCTGCACTTGAATTTCAAAGAGCCTTTGAGATGTATATGCCCCTGATCTGAAACAAAATCGTTCATGATAATGTGCCAGCCAGGGTTGTAGCCGAGCAGACTTCAGAGCCGAAGTGGTTTGATTTCAGTGGACTATTAAAGTGCCTCAGCCAAAAGCCATCTTACCCGACCTCATTGTGGACTTGCGCACATACCACAGACCTCTGGAGAGGATCATCTACACAATTACAGTGATCACAGATCTTGCACTTCCCCTATCAGTGAACATTTTCCTTTTGAATACAGTACGTTCCTGCAGATTCCAGTGATAAACCACTCTAATGGTCTTTGCAGTCATCTGATTTAGCTACATAAAAACATCCTGGTGTGCAGCTGGAAATGCAGCTCCCCTCCATACGAATCTGCATGGGAACAGGGTGTGTGCAGCACGTTCCATCCACGGATAAGCTAATCCTTTCTGCAGATAAAAACTGCCAGCTCGAAGTAGCCTGAAAAAGTAGTTACTGAGGTTGTTTATTTTTTAAAGGATGGATAAAATTTCAGAGCGATAAAATCATTTCCTTGAAATACTTTCATTCCAATAATTTACTTCCTTTTGAAAGGCTTAATCTTTGCTTTGTTGAACTTTTTTTACTCCTAAACAGGGTGAGCAAGGGCAGAGATGGCCCTGATCTAAATGGGGGTATGGGCAAGATCGTGCACACACAAGATGGTGCTTTGTGATATGGGAGCATGTGCCATGCCAGCCGGTGCTAATGTGTGTGCGTAGGGGGGGACAACTAACATCCCATAGGCCCTCCAGTAAATGTATCATTGTGCTGGTAAATGTCTCATTGTGTTAATTCACAGGAGCCCTGCAGATGGCTACAATGAAAATTGTTGTTTAATGCCATTGTTCAGACTGTGCCGCTGACTTGCCACCTGGAAGATGTTGGTGGGCTACCCCTTGCAGGAAGGGAGCCTAAGAGAAACCTAGAAAGGAGATCCCATGCACATCGTGGCCAACTCAAAGCTTCAGACCCAGAGATCAGATCCTCCAAATTCTGAGCTAAGGACTTATTTTTCAGTGAAGGCTGAGCTTCTTGATTAATTGCATGTAACTGTAGGCAAAACACCAAATAGCACAAGATTTTTTATAAAGCCACAAAAAGCTGGCAGTGCTGGATAAGTAGTGCAAAATGAATTGTTTTCCAAAGTCACACAATTATTTTCGTAATGCTGGAAGCTAAAGCCTAGAAACCTCTATAGAACAGAAAATAAAAGCCACTGAGAAAACTAAAGGGTACATCTATGGCTTAAATGCTGGCCTTGACTTCGTATGGCATTCTGTATGCTTGCCACACAACACAGATGGCCTTCAGAAAATGGTTTTGCAAACAGTAGGGATCCATTTGACTGCTATGGAAATCAGGGAAGTGCAGTAGGATCAGGCTAGGGAGTCCAGCATTGGGGGACCTGTGTTTGTCTGCAGGATCTGAGAGCCCTCAGTCCCTTGAGACTGTCACACTACCGACATCTCATTTAGCCATCTCTGACCATCAGACTTCTTGCAGATGGTTTGATGGACAGTGCTTTTTAGCAGGTGTTTTAACTGACAGCAAGGTGTTTTAATTACTCTCTTTCTAGACCCTGGACATGAGGCAAATTATGGAGGAAATTTGCACCAAGAGTCTCCCAATTGCTCTGGAGAAAGCAGACTACCTCTGCACAGGGCATAAGGAAGAAAAAGAAGAGAGTGTTTGGCTGTTAAACATGTCCGATGAGAGAATGATGATTCATCTCTTTTGCTCTGTAAGAGATTTTGCAGGCTTACCTTGCAGAAGTACATCTGTGAATGCAAGTTTATATCCTAATATTATCCACCTAGCCTGGCATGGATTTACTGGGGACAAAAAGGGGAAGAAAATTAGCGCCTCTGCTGCCCCACCATGCTAGCCACCAGATATCAACACCCATCTATACTCCTCTCTCTACTAAAAGCAACGGCCATGTAATATACTCTCCCCCAAACCTTTTGGATGAGTTGAAGTTGCATGTTTCTATTTTGGGGTTGTCTGCTGGCCCATTTCCTCACACTCCCAAAGCACCCAGCAGGCAGAGCACTATACCGATCTAAAAGATAGAAAGAAATATGAATAATAGGTGAAGAAGCTGAATTATAATGATGAAAGCGTAACAGGATTTGGTAGAGCTGGTATCAGCTTGGTTTTCCACTCGGGTAATTCCACTGATATAACTGGCAGCTGATTCACGTAGGTGAAAATCCTAATTGGACTTGGGTCCTTTGCAGGAAGAATGAGAAAGGATGGTACCAGGAGAACTTGCACCTTTCCTGTTTTTAAATGAACGAACTGGATGAAGGAAGATGGAGTAAGCTTTAACAGGGAAGGAGAAGCAAATAGCTCTCTAGAAAAGAGTTAAAGTAATTAGAAATGCAAACATAACTTTGCAGGGGCTGATCTGAGAGCAAATGACAGAATCAGAGTACAAAGCAATCTTCTGGGACTTTGGGGGGCCAAAAGATACTTATCCTGTATCCAACAGAGAAGGCAGCAAAGTAATTCCCAAAAACAAGGGTTGTTCTTGGAATACAGGTCCATATCTGGAGTAATGGTATTGTTGCAACTTTGGTGGTCGTAGTCTATAAATGAGGCAAAATCTACTGGGAGTAACTGTTAGCAGATCAGCTAAATACTGTTGAGGGAAAATTGAGCGCCTCAGCCTTCTGTGAGTAACTTGGCCATCAGACACTCATTGTATAATATAAATTGGCTTAATATAAATTAAATTAGGAGAAGTATAAGTGCCTGACAGAATGATGGCATGCAACTGGTAAAATGCAAAGGCTCAAAGACAGAGGAGATAAAGCAGCAGTTTGGGTTTAGCACTGATGGGCTAAAGATATGTGAGAGGCAGAGATACAGGAAGAGATAATATAATGCAATCTATATCTATAACTGCATCATGCAACCGGATATAGGATCTCTGGTCTATCAGTTCCTGCGACAGAGCCATGTAATGGTTTCTATTCCAAGATCTACCAGAATAAATTACATCAGAAATGTAAAATGAAATCAATAACAATACAAATGGATGGCTAGTTTAGGTGATTTCTATCTCCATTTTTCATCTTCAATAGTTTTTTTGAAAAAGCTTAGTATCATCTTTTCCAAACACATTAAAAATAGCAACTGATTCACTTTCCCAACAATCCAGTAAAACAGGTAAGCTGCCTTACATATTTTTACAGATGAAAAACTCTAAACCAGGAAATTAAGAGGTTTGTTCAAAGCCTCAGGGCAAGCTTGTGGCAGAGCCTGAGCATAAACCTGAGGTTTCCTAACATCCCGCTTGCTGTTTGACCCTCTGGCCTCCCTCTCCTCCAAAGACACTAACATGGGGACTCGCATAGGATTTGAGATCTCCCAGAGCAGTCACAAACGGCCTAAGTGGTTTCCTACATAAATCCCCATGTCAAAACTCACAGTCTATATTTCAGGGATTAGGAGCACTGCAACAGAGAGGAAAGATAATTCAGCTAGCCTAGGGCATGGGAAATCCCTACACTGTCTCTGACTTCTGAGGTGACCTGAGCAATTTAGGCCTTAATTTCATTAGCTACAGTTTCCTGCTGGTAAAAACACTATAAAACCATGAGGCAGGAATGTTATTTGGATAAATCCACACAAAATTCAGTAGTAGCCATGGATATACTTTATACCATGTGGTTACCTCAGTATGTAACGATGAGATCTTTAGCACCAGACCCTATTGAAAATGAAGATCTCCACCTCAGATTTTGCTTCTGTGCTGGCATCATCTCATTCTTCTAAGTTTTTGTCTTTCTCTCGTTTGCCAATGCTCATTCTCCATTCAAAACTGCTTGTTAATGTTTATGCCACTAGCGGCAGTCACTGGACAATAAATGCCTTCTTTGGATTTCGGGCTTGCTTCAGTAATGTGAAGAAAAAGCAACTTTGTGGCCTGTGGTGACAGAAAATTTACAAAAGCCTCCATGTTTAATTAAAAAAAAAACAAACTTAAAAACCCCATCCCTAAACTCAAACCAATTTCTTCTGAGGAACGTTTTTTTTCCAGAAAAGTTCCCACACCTCCTGTAGACCAGATTCTCCATTTACAGAACTAGAAATCAGCAGTCATTCCTAGTCAAAACAACTACAGCAGTACAAAATTGCTGTCGTTGAGCAGGGTCATAGGCCTCTTGGTCACAAGCTCACCTGTGCAGATGACAACTTGAGGAAAAGGTCTGGTTCAGAGGAAGAACTGACTGAACACAGAAACTGTAGTATTAGCTGCTGAGATGAGTTCTGGCATCCAGTCTTTTTGCTGCTCTTTGTCACTAGAACAGAATTATTTCTCTTTTTTGACTAAATGACTCCATGATAAGCTGAAGGTGCCAGCACAGTTGATGCAATCAGTTTGTATAAGCTGCAGCCATATTCAAGCAAATGGTTACAGCTTTGCTGGTAAAATAGCTTCTGACCTGCCCCCAGTGAATGAGACCTATCTTGTTTGAGCTCTTATAAAACTAATGAACCCTTTCCCCTCAAGCAAAGCAAAGGGAAGGCAGGAAAAGAAATGGTAAAAGCCCTGCTGAATTACATACTCTACCTTTGGCAGTAGACAATTTTTGAGGATGGAGAATACAGTTTCTCAGCAAAAGAACGGCAAGAAAAATTCACCTGCAGTGAGAGAATTGCATATCAGCTCCTTGAAGCTGTTGAAGCCAAAACATTCTGCCAGCTTTATCATTGTTAAAGGCAAAAGAAAGCCTGAAGGAAATCCCTGGAAGCCACCACGGACAGAAGCACGCAGTGCAGGAATAAATGCTCAAAGTAGCGACTGAGAGGAAAAGTTTACAAAGCAAAGGGAAGGAAAGAGTACATCAGAAAGAACAGCCAAGCAGTAAACAACAAAACCCTAATGAAATCTCTGAAAAATGAAAAAAATCCAAGTTCTTCCTACCTCTGTTATTAACTTGCACTATCCTGGCTAGGTGCACCAGTTTGGCGCTTTGAAAAATGAAGTCTTCCTAAGCCTTTGAGGCTGAATGCTAAAACGCTAAAAGCTAAGTGACTACTAATTATTGTCAGTAAAAGGTCTGTTCATCATTAAAAGCCAGTTTAATGGTTTCCAAGTAGAAGCAGCAAGCAGCATTTCCTTCGCACCATGAATGCACGAGGGAAAAATGATCGCTGCTTCATATTCCTCTGTAAGTAGAGCCAAAGGGATTCAGAGGGAACCACCATCCTATTGTGCTACAAGACAAACACAAAAGCCAAGGGAGACTTCACCCAGGCGTTGTTAGATACATGCATAATCTCAGGACCCAAGTCAAATAACTCCTGAACAGTGCAAGCAAAAAAGCAGCAAACAAACAAATTTGTACCATTCTTGTGTACATGATTTCTTACCTTATTAGGTCTGATCTTAAGCTCTATAATTATGTAAATAATATACCGACTTCCCCTCTGCCTTTGGCTAGCTCGCAGCACAAACCCCAGGGCAGTGCAGAGCCAAGACTCAGAGACCGCCAAGTCTGATATGGGGTGCCCTTTGCAAAATAAGTCCTTGGCTAGTTCCCAGAAGCTGGAAATAAATTCTGGTTGTCGGTGCAGGACCAAAAGCATTTCTTGCTGTACTGGAAGCTTAGGAGCCTGAGGACAGGGAAGTTGAGAGAACATCGTACAGTGCATTAGCTGAGAAGTCAGAGACCACGATTTGCAGGACAGTCCTTGAAGGGTGGACTGACCCAACCTTGTTTAGAGCTGTTTCGAGTCAGTATGCGTTTTTTCCATCTGCATTCTCAGTCAGACCCAATCTAAGAACTTAAATTCACAACTGAATTGAAGCCTGTTTTTTCAGAAAGTACACAAGCAAGATGCCAAGGGTGGATACAACCGCAAAAGGGGGTAGCTGCAGAGCTTCACTTTGTGACACCAACCACATGCCAGATGGTGCTAACGGAGAGGAATGGCAAGGCCTGCTTAACCCCCACCGATAAATCTACTCCTGTAGCATCGCCAAGTCAAGGTCCCTGGCCATGTGTTTGCTACAGCATTTCTGCTTCATACAGAAAGGCCCTTGGTTGGATCACAGCTCAGACTGACCCACTTTCCTCCCATTTCTCTGTGGCATCCCAAGAAAGCTGAGAAAGTGGTGCTAGCCTTGTAGTGCAGAGGCCATCCCCATGCTTCGTGGAAATGTGAAATCTCCCAGCATTGCACAGGCAGACAAAGAGATTCACTCCCAAAGGCCCCTCCAGGCACTTTTGCTGCATGCAGTTGGCAGATGCATGGCAAGGCACACAGAAGCCCAAACTGTGTGCCACTGCAGTGAGCCAGCACCACACATTAAGCACATTTGACATGGTAACTCCAAAAAAATATTTAAACAAATGGTGTCATGAACTGCAGTGAGCCTCAGTGCAACACTTTGTAGCTTTTTGTCTATGCCAGACAAAGGGGGGAGGTATTGGTGTGCAAGCCTTGGCAGTCGGAAAATAGTTTATGTTAGGGGGGGCGAAGAATGAAGAGTCCCTGGCTATAGAGGGAATAAAACGCGGTGTTCCCTGAAAGCATAGAGGAGGTGACAGCTGTAATGGAACAACGGGTGACTAAGCCTTCGAAGGGCCGATGCACCTGAAAGACAAGAATGTAATTGCAAGGCAAACAATTAATTTCGAGCAGCACCTGCCACACAAAAGATCCTCACAGTACTTGAAGTAAAATCATAGGCTGAGCACACTGAAAAAAACCAGTCCAGTCAAAAGTAGGAGCAGTTATAAATAACACCAGTAGCAAGAGAACCGTATCAGACGGGGTTTTGAACCATGCAGAGAGCTAAAGCAGTCAGTTGTACAACTGAAAGGCAGAAGAGAGCCAAAGATTGATGTTCAGTGACAGGGACTTGCGGGGGAAGCAAGGAGATGTGTTGTCTTATGGGATCTAGGCAAGCAACAATCTACTCGGTGCTAGTTTTGTGTATGACCTTGAAAAAGTCATCCAGTGCATTACAGTTTCCCGGCATGAAATGGTCTTTATGAGACTGTATCTGTTCAGGCTTGTAAAGCACTTTCTGAGGCTTGGATAGAAAGAGCCGCTTGCTCATCGGGGCCAAGAATTTGTTGGAGTCTGACAGTATTCATGGCAAACTACCCACCTGAAGAAGAACCGGCACATTAAGCAATCCCACTTTGACTCCACTCTTTGCAAGCAAGTGCAGAGCCTCCTGAGGAAGAGTTAAATGGGTCCATTTGATTCACTGACACGGTCCATAAATGAGGCATAGATCAGTCTCTGTAAGCTCCAAGCGGCCCAACGTGAAAGTCTGGAAAAGACCAAATGTGCCTAGAAGGTTTAAGCTTGATCCTAATTCCTTTACTGAGCTGCCTCCACGCAGCTATCGCTCACCACGTTAGAGATGTGTTTGCTCTCGGTGTTACTCCATTTTCTAGTTAATCTGGATCCTAGCTCCAGTGCTCTATTTCAGGTGCTTCCCATTCCCAATTCATCCTTTTCCTTTATAGCCAGTGAAAGCGTGATGCAATCACAATAACGCACTGGATACCCTCCTCCATGAGATGCTCTCACAGTGGAGTAATTCCTTGGAAGAAGCAGCAGCCTGGCAAACCTTGCAGAAGGGCTTTAAAGTAATCTAATCAGAAGGAGATAAGAGGCTGGACAAGCTTTGCAGTGTCTGATATGGATAAACACCAGACCAAAGCTTGTCAGCTTTCATATGAGAATAAACCAAAGCACTTAGATAGCAGCAAAAATGATCATCCAAAAGATGAGAACTATCAAAACTAGATGTAATTGGCAAGTCTTTTTTTAAAAGCAAAACCAAACTTGTTTCATCCACGTCTTTGTACTCATCAGCTTGCTTCGGCAATGGAAAAGAAGCTTTAATTTGATTAGCTGACTTAACTAACATGCAACTCAGAGCTGAGAGAAGACTTCTTGTAGAGTAATTTATTCCGCAAATATAACATTTTTCTGTTCACAGAATACCCACAAACACATTGCAGTTTCGTTAAATTTTTTTTCTTTGAATTTAGTTGGCACAATTTCATGAATTGTTTGCAAGTTCACTGTTTATAGCGTTTAATACTGGGAATCAGAGTAGTTAGCTAGTGGCAGCTGGTCACGTACATCACATTATTATTTCTTCTGGGCCCCTGGCTGAGACTGTACTTCATAGGATCGAATTTAAAGTCCTTTGATGTCAATGACAGCCTTTTTCTTTGACTTCAGTGCACTTGGGTCCAGTCTTTTGTTAGGGAAGGGACTGGAAGAAGACACTGGGCTTTGAATCTCTCAAGCTGGGCTAAGATTTATTTGGGAATTCAGAAAACATTTATTCCTTCCCACACAAGCTCCATTCCTAAGAAAAGCTAAAGCCTCTCAAACTTTTATCAGAGCCAACATTCTATTTCTTCACAACTTATTTAGTTATTCAGACCAGTGCAAAATGAGCATAAAATGGTGCCATGCTAGCTTCCTGGGTTCACACCGATGCACTTAGCAAGTATCAGGGGAGTGAAGAGTGAAGTTCATCACCTGGATGCAGGGGGTTGCCTTTGATTTTTTTCCTGCACTTTCAGAACAAAGACATGCTCAACAAAAGAGTGCTACCTGAACCTAAACACATAAAAATCCAAAATTTAGAAGTTCAAAACTCTTGTTTCACAGTGGGAGACATGTAAACTCCCTGAATGCCTACATGTCTTCCTATCCATCTCGTCAGGCCCATGGGCATCTGCCCCCAGCCATCTCCAAACCCATGTCCCAGCAATCCCCGGTCATAATACCTGCATCAAGATTTGCAGCTCTGCTTTTCGCTTCCTGGTCCATGTCTTCTGCCACAAGCTGGGCACAAGGATATCATCCACTGCTTTGGTAGGATGGCCATGGGGGAAGCCAGAGACACTGCGGAAGCGAAGCAGCACGACCTCCATGGCTGTTTTGGCCTCTAGTACACATGGTGCTGTGAGAAACCAGGACTGACGTGGAGATTTTTCTTTTCCTGCTCCTCTTGGGCAGGGCTGTGTTGGCAGCTCATTTAACTTAGAAGTGTCCGCATATAAAAATACGAATTGTCTTCTCTTCGAAGTCTGATTTAAAAATAGCACTATCTGAGGAGCATATAAATAAGTAATCATTTGGAACACAATATTAGAGCTCCCTTCTTTAATTAAATGGCTGCTCAATGCATTTTAAAGCTCTGTTCTGACTCAGTCTTCCTGCATCTCTGTATTTTTCCTGTTATGAACAAATCTCTGCTAACTGCACCATGAATTTTAAAGCAAAGTAGATGGCACAGAGTAATAGGACTATTAATATCCTAATTGCTGTGCTGTGCTTGGGACTAGCCCATTCTTACAGAGACACAGGAAGAAATAGCTTCTCAGACGTGCTGTTAAGCAAGAATGGCTTCAGTGTCCATCAGTGTCTCCATTTGGCACCTGGCTTAAAGCAGAACATAGAGGAAAACAGTCTAACAAGAGATTACGTATATTTTTCCTCTCAACCCACAAAGCATTTTCTAAACACAGCCAGAGGCATAATTCTGGCTGTTCAAACCAACCCCTCTTCTGGTACTAAATGCTAGTAGAGGGTGAGCAGAAAGGCCATGCATTTCCTTTTGTTAAAGTGTATTCTTCCTGTAATCCAGGGTTTGGGTTAGGCTTTTTTTTAGTGTCACAGAAGTCAGGAATGGAAAAGACACATGATGCGAGGCCAGCAGTTCACTCCATCCCTGAGCAGGATGATTGACTCTTTTTCATCCACTAGGGCTTTATCTTGTCCAGTGTTAAATTATTGAAGTCATCCAGCTTTTGCCCTTCTCCCGGGGCACTATAGAAATAATAAATTCCACTCATAATAAATATTTCCTGATTTCAAGGCCTCTATCTTCCCTTTCTTAATTTCATGCACTTATTAATGCTGGCTGCTTGGATCATAACAAATCCTCTCCTTGGACTTTTAGTGGAGTATTATTAGGTCACCATTGCTACTATTCAGCATATCTGTACCTATTTGGTAGTTCTTTTTCCTTGCAGGTCCTTGTAGCAGTGGGAGTCGAGTTTCCCCAGCACATCACTCTTCACTTCTCATGCAGGCTTGGTAGCAGCTGCAAAACAACTAGAAACAGAGGACCTCCTTTTTTTCCCCCATGGACATGCAGGAAAGGACAGGGAGGGCCTAGCTAGAAGAATGCAATGAAAACTACAGCCTTCGTTTTTGGCTGGTTTATTTACACATTTGTTTTTCGGGGAGGGAGGAAAGAAGAGTAATTTTTGTTCAAAGCTGGCTATTTTTCATCTGGCATACATGGACCTAAATCTTCCTGGAGCCCTTCCCAGAAGGCACCTTAAACTGGGTGTGACCTGGTCTTGGGTCCATACAAGAGTATAAACAGCATAGTTTTGCCTGAGTTGGGCCCAAAGCACAAGCATGGTCAAACACTCCTGCTGTGACTTTAAATGCAGCAGGTGAGGAATCTCTAACCATTAACATGTCTTCCCTATACTCATTTAATAGAGAACTCCAAAGGGTCTTAAATGGAAACAGGAGCATAGCCCTTAGCCTTTCTACAGAGCAGCATAACCCAGGCGAGACACATGAAATTCATTAGGTGACTAACTGTCCCTCTAGATGCCATCAGAGATGCCAAAATCCCAATTCTGGTTATTCAAAACCCTCACTGATCTCCTGCTTACCCACTGCCTGTGGGCGAAGTCTAGCCACAGTTCACACATGTGGCATTTTCTGGCCCATCTCCACTGAGCATCCTTCCAAAGAAACCCTCTGCAGCTGATGTGTCACATGAAGGGGTGACAATGCTCCCTACTGTGGGCAGCCCAGGGGTTACAGAAACCAATTCACAATGCGAAACATGCCTGTCCAGAGGGATCTGAATGGCGAGATGATTGCTCTCAGGCTGCAAAGTACCTAGTATGATGCTCTTAATTGCTTCTGTTGAAGCTGCTCCACCTGGCAAACCCTAATCAGAGAGAGAAAGTGTGAATGTTAACCCCACCAGCACTTACCGTACTTCCCTGGGACTTCTGGCTTTCAGCCCTGGTCGCATGAGGGTTGTCCATTTTACACATTGCCAGCAAGTGCTCCCCTGTTGTATGTCAGAGGAGTCACTCTTGCCCTTCAGCTTTGAGTTCATGCTCAGTCAAGCTCTGTCTAGTGAACCACCAGAAATCTCTTCAACAGAATGAATGGAAAATGCCATGATCCAGTGTGGCCTGAAAACAGACCTCTAGACCAGTCATGGCAGGATATAGACATCTATGTGGTGGAGCTGGGAAGGACGTGAGGCACGCTTCATGGGTGCTTGCTCAGTGTGGTGTCTAACTTGCTCCCGTACACCACAAGGAGCGTAGGGACTGGGTGCCCTCTGGGGTTCAGCAATAGGGTGCAAATGTCTAAGCACCTTTCGTGGCACTACCCCTTGGTTACTCCAGTTTCACAGAGGAGACATCTTCTCTTTCTCTACCACCTGATGTTAATGCCCACCAACTAGACACACTACTACAGCTCCAAACCAACAGCCACCACTTCAGTTTCAATGAGCTGGGCTGATCCTCACCTTGCACATCCCCCCAAAGCTGGTGTGACCACATTTGGTCAGAGCTTGTCCATACAAGGGACCAGACCTATTTCGTTGCACACATGATCACGCCACACTCCCATGTGGGACTTCATGGTTTAGCAGTTGCTTTGTCATGGGAGCTCCTGAAAAGCCGAGTTAGTAATGTCTGTGCTAAGATTTGCTCAGACACCCTGCAGAGATGAGCTTCTTCTAAATCCTATTTTTAAATCCTCTTTGAATCTACAGATAAGTGTTTTGAGTTGCCAGGCACCTTCTTTTTGTCCTTTAAAACGTGACCTCTGCATTAGAATGAGACTCACACATTACATATGCTCTGTCGCTCCCTTGCACATGTTTTCTTTTAAATTCTGTTTAAATATGCAGTGATATTCAACAGAAGTGCTGGTGTTCAGGATAAATATAGAGGTACATTTCTACGTACACACTGTAAAGCTATCTTGGGTTCTTTGTAATCCAACCCAGTTTACTTGGCTGGTTTCGTTATTATAAACATTAATCTGCTTGACGTCAAGTTCAGGTGATGAACAAGCATCAGATGGGAAGCTGCTCTGGTGTCACGTGGATGTTTAACTTTGGTCCAGCCCTTCTGAGCTGGGGTGACTGAAGAGGCAGGAACGATGCTGGCCCAGAGCACACTATGGGGCCATGCTGGGGCTGGGAACGAGCTCAGGCATAGAAGAAATTCGGCTCAAAGGCACCTTCTGTGATTAGACAACGGTGGTTCTCCTCCTGTGCATTTCCATTAAATGAAGGAAAGCTCACTTTCTGTCCTGTCTTCACTGGCCCAACACTGTGCTACATTTGGACAGCCAGGCACTGAATTCTGTACTACAAAAAGTCAGTTTGGAGCTGCGTTCTCAGTGTACTTACAGTAACACGGCAGCCACCTAGTAGTCCTGAAACTTTTGGGCTTCTACTGGTTAAAAACTGGTGTCTTAACTACTTCAGAGTAAAGCCTCTGGTCTGTCCAGTGGATAAAACAAGTGGATAAAACAACTACAGCAGATGATCTTGCAGGTTAGAAAAAGGCAATATTTATAAGCAGAACTCATAGAGCTTTCTATTATTAAAGTAGTTGGTCACTCCTTGTTCTGAGGTCCTGTTATTTGCTTACATGTTTGGGATGACGTTTCTGATTAGATTGGCTCTCTTAGGCTTTCTTTTTTTTCTTGACTGAGATAGTTATTTCAGGGAGATAAGGTAAGAGGGAAAATGAGATAATTTCATATGAAAGTTATTTTTTCAGTTAAACTTAAAAAAAGGAAGCAGAGATACCTCGTTGCTCACTTTGCTCCATATTAAGTACTTGGGGTAGAGGAACATCGCAGGAACATTTTCAACATTCAGAAGCAGTTCTTGATTACACAAGATTTTCTGTGGAGTTGCTTGAGGCTTGTGTGGTAACAGCCTTATTCAATATCATAGTGGCCCATCTTTTATCAATTAGGAAAATAATGACAGAATCATCTTTCACTAATCCCTAAACCTCCCCACAACTGCTTGAGCTTCCCATTCACAGAATCTTTGTTTTATTTACACGTTGGTTAGGATGGCATCTGCAGGATTGGATCTAATATCTTTCAGATTCAGGAGTTTTTGAGTCTCGTAATGGCAGTAAATGAAAGTAACATCAAAAAGAAATGTTTAGGGAACAATACTAAGGGAGATCTATTTAAGGTTACAAAATGCAACTGCAGTGATTAGAGGCTATAAATAAAGTATCGGCCATGCTCTGTATGTGCCTGACTATAAGGACTTCACTGGATTTATGCCACTTCACAGTGGATGAAACTGTGCCCAGGTGATTGTTAAGCCAAAGCTGGCAAGGAGAGCTTTGTCATGGCCTCCTGTGGTTCCCAGGTGGGGCACAGTCAGTTTGACTGTCCTACAGAAAGATGGATCAGGCAAATGTTGAAATCTATAGGCACTTCTTACTATGACAGCTGGGGATTAGACACAAAACCTGGAGCCATTTCCAAATTTTAAATTTCTATCCTGTTTCAAGACCCAGTCTCCGATCTCGTGACTTATGCCAAAGCTGTATTCAGTATCCTGACTGGGCTCCATCACTACTGTTGATGGTGATCATTGCCTACAGACTGAGTAATGAACGGCAAAGACATCTCATAAGTGTATTTTGGAACAGGCTTCTTTCTTTCCTGGTCATAACCAATTTTGTAAGTTGGCTAGTTTGGAAAAAAATCATCAAAGCTAATGGTTGTGGCATTGCCCCTTAACAGCTCTTTCAGCGTTTGCCCAGAGATGACTCTCTTCAGCTATTCTTTTCGTCCCTGACTGTTTTTCCAGACAGATCCCTACTGAGCCAATATAGTCACACAGTAAACACCCCTCAAATCAGGCCAACATATGGTATGACTTAGGTGCGGAGCAGTCCCAGCACCATCGAAATGGTATTTTGGTATCTCTGATTCCACTTCTGATCCTAATCAGTCAGTTCATTTGTGCACAAAATGGGGGGTGAGGGGGAAAGGTGTCAAATAAACTTTTAAAAACCACAGAAAGAGTTTTCATTTGATGCCAAGCTTCATGCTCAGCAGAGGAAGAGATTTAGGGTCAGGAGGAAAGCAGTGCTGAAAAAGCAGTTGGTTCCCTAGTCATCTGTTCTGCTAAAGACTAGGTCAGTGAGATGTTAAATAAGAATAGCTTTAAAATCTTTAAAATCAGACTTCTGTGCAACCTCAGTATGCTTTTCTGAGCTAAGGTAAGAAATGTGATCCACTGCAGATACAAACAAACCAGACAAACTTGAGCCAGTGGACCTAGGAGAAAACCATCAGTCCCACAGTGATCATTTCTCAGTTTTTCAAGCAGCAGCTTGAAAAAAGTAGGACTGTGGGCAATACAACAAGAATTTAAAGGGGGAAGGAAACTGTTGTTTGGCAACAGTAGACTACCTGGGACCTTGGCAAGCCATCTCCTCCAGGTTTGCCTGCAAAGAGTTGCAGCAGTGTAAGGTTACCAAAGATGGCAGAGGGAATCCAGACATTTGCAAAGGCATATATTGCCATGAAGCGAGGGGGAGCTCTGGCAATGAGGAAACCAGGATTTGTAGCAGCACAAGCCAGGTCAGAAGTGGTGAGTCGCAGTCTACCTACAGCAGTGTGGGGTGGCAGGGCAGGCTCTATGGCTGCACAAAGAGGAGTGTGAGGTGCAAGGCACTGTGTTTTGGATGCTTGTTTTGGAATTGTAGTATATCTCTTAAGTAAAGAGCGATGCTGTGTTTGGCAACCCTGTACACAACATCTCTCTGCCTGCCAAGTGTTTGCCTAGCATGTAGCACCTGAAGGATCAAGCTGTTCACAAACCTTCAGTGGGGTCCTGGCAATTCATGACCTGAAGGAATGGGGAAGTTTGAGGACACAGGTCTAGCCCTGCAGGTCAGAAGGAAATGTGAAGTCTTGGCTCTCAGGTCAAAGCAGAAGGGCCCTTGAAGCAGGGGAAATGGGGAGCAGAGGGCTTGTGATTGGGTTCAGTTCCAGCTGAAGCCTTAAAGCACATGCAGATTTCGGCAGCTGGATCCCCTCTCAGCAGTGAGCTGTGAAGCCAACACAAGGGAGGCTGGCCTCATTTAGAACAGCAGAAGATACCATCATTCACTATACGGGAATTGTGTAATACTGTAGAAGATACACTGCACAGAAAGGAGGACATGCCTGAACCATGTAAGAAAAACATTCAGAAAATTCCTGCAGCTTAATAACATAGATGAGTGTCTGTATGCAGAAAATCCTCTGGAAAATCTTTTTTCAGAAAATCAGTCTCTTCCAACAGGAAATCAAAAGGTATTCAGGGAGCTCAGAGTCACTTGATTTCAATAATGAGGTGTTCACATGCACACAAACGTGAAGTCGCAGAGGTAACACCATATTTTCAGTTGTGGGTACCTAAAAATATAGAAATGCGTCTATATTTGGAACCCTAAATAAGGTACCTCGCAAATACTGATCAGTGTGGACTCCTCTTTCCTGTAAATTAAGCTATTGTCTACTGTAGGAACACCAGCTTCACACCCATAATTAAACCGTGAGGTTTCTAAGATTTGTTAGATGTCATTACACAGTGAGGTCAGCACAGAAGAATTTAGTGGGCCACCTCCACTATAACAAGATCTCACTAATGAGAACGTATTACCCTGCATTTTTCCAGATCAATTATCATCTTGCTCTTTGTGGGTCCGTAGCTTGAAGCAACCTGAAGTAATTGCAGTCTTCCAAAAACAGGTGTTCAACACCATCTGAAAAAATTAAGCTCGTCTTAAAAGCATCTTATACTGAACAACCAAAACTGGAGGCATTTTGAAGATGTCGGCTGTAATAAGGGAAGAGTCTGGTTCCTTTTCTTGATAGACTGCACTTATATTGGCTCAGCCTACTCTCGACGGGAGGTGCTGGGACAGGTGAGTTTAAACACAAATAAGATAGACATAGCAATCTTTAATAAGATATGAATATTTTAGGTTGACCTGTTACTGAGAGGTTCACTGTACAGAAACCTTCTTGAAGGCATTTAACAGAGCATCAAGACAGGAAGCAGCCTGTCCCCTCACCATCTGAAGGCCTACTGGGGACTGTGGTGGAGCCCCACTTCAGGTGGGGCAACAGCTGTTGGGGACTCATTGGAAGAAAAACAGATGGACTCCAGCAGCTCACAGAGGTGCCTCACGTTAGTTCTGCCTGCGTCATCTTCAGCAGGCCTTTGGGTGTGATAGATGGTGTGGTCTGTTTCTTGTAGATCTGTTTTCCCTGAAAGCTCTGTTCCAGCAGTAGTAAAAATATGATGAAGTTGTCACTTTATTTGCTACTGCACAGACTCGCAAAAGGGAAGAAGGCTGGGTAGCACAGCTGTTCGGGCACTGGCCATAAGCCGGGGTAAGGACTGTGGCACTGGAGTCCACAGGTGCAAGAACACTGAAACCCCCCAGAAACAGGGAAGGCTTCAGATCCGATTGAAGTTATCAGAGACAGCAGAAAGGAGACATAGCCTAGCGCTGCAAAGAAATGAAAATCAGACTCTTCTTTAACAAGCGGTGCTATTTCTATATTGCACAAGAGCCATACAAGTCACGCTGAGCCTTCCCTGATTAGTATGCATATGTTTAGACTAGTGTTTTAGGAGATGGCAAGAGAGAGTCCCAGGACTGTGGGAGCCCTTCTAGTTATAGCTGTGAATTAATTCCAATTAGCCCTGGAAATGGGCCTCTGTGACTCTTTGTTCTCTGAAATTGTGCTTTTCAGATGCAGGCTTGTCAATTAGCAGCTAATTATGATGGTCTTGCCTCCTCCCGGCTGGAGGGGGTATAAAAACACCACAGCCTCTGACAGCTGTTGGAGATTTGCCTTCAGCTTGAGAAGCAGAATTAGTGATATGGATTTCAAGGGTTTTTGACTTTTGTCTGTAAATCTCTCACAGACCCGAAACAATGTTATCTGTGATGTTACCAAGAATTATTTGACGCTGTGAGCTCTGGAAAATGCATCACATTTCCAGTCCTTGCAAAATGTACTGAAAGCAAAAATAGAAAAGTTGTATGTCCGATAATCTGCCTCTTCTCTCCTCTTCTTGAACAGCTAATGAGGAATACATAATGAGGAAAACCCCAGCATGTTTTGAGGAATAGCCAGGTTATTCCCAGGCTTGGTTTTGTTATCACTCACCTTTTTCCATAACTAAGTCATTGGACCATGATGTTAGGAGATCTAAGTACCCTTAATCTAGATCCAGATCTAGTATCCTTTATCTCAATAATCCCAACTAGCCATTTTCCTGTAGTGCCCAGCCCCCATCTTTCGCAGTTGTGCTGGCCATGCAAGCCCAGTGAAAAACCTTTCCTTCTGCCTCTGTGGTACATAGATTTGGCTCTGGGGTCCTAGACAGGGCAGACTGGGTGGGAAGGAGATGCGGTTCATAATGTAAAGGACTTACCCTACAGGGGCCAGGCAGATGGTCTACCTCACTGTCTACCCTGTCTCCAGCAGTGGTGGTAGGGCATGCTACATAAGGAAGTTAGTGAGTACCACCCTCCTATTCCCTTTAGCATCCCTTTCTGGGCCTGCTGTCCAAGAATTTGTCTACCCTCTTCTTGAACTAGCTGATGCTATCTCCATCCATAACCTTCTGTAGGAACAAATCCCAGAAGTGCACTACTCATTGTATGAAAATGGACATTATTTTAACTATCTTAAGAGGATCACCAAATTCAATCACTTTTTTACAGAGCAGACCCTCAATTTCAAGCTGCATACAGTTCTTTCTGTATGGAGGGGAGACTTTTCCATTTTTTTAATCTAGCTTTCTGTACTAGGGAACTGACAAAAGGTATTTGCTGGAAGACACCAGAGATTTGTACTGTCATCACAATTTTCAGTTACTTGCAGATGTGCAGTTGTTCTCACATAGCTGGAAATACAGTCTGCTCAGCAATTTTCAAGTTCCTTTTGTATTGACTGTTTCACTGATCTCCGGGGAGCAGTTATTGTCTGATATTTCCTTGGTAATACTGGCAGGATATTAGCAATACTGATAGGGCTCTGCAGAGAGTACTGTTTTAAGATAAAACTTCTGTGAAGTAAAAGCAGAGATAAGGCCAGGACAAACCCAAGCTCTGATCTACCACAGACTTTCCCTCACTGCACATCCACATCTGGATATGAACTTCATGCAGATGCCAATTATTTTCATGCTGGAGGAGACAGAGACTACCCAGACCCAGACTAAATTTCAGCTTCAGCTAATCACACATCGTCATTCTAGCGTATACATGTGGGGAAGCAAGGAAGCCTACCACTGAACGGGTATATAATTGCTCCTTCCACATACACAGGGCACAGCTATGAAAGCAGTGACTGAATAACCTACAAGGAGACTGAAGACTTGTTTCCATAGTGCAGGTGCTTAAGAAATGCAGTATATACATTACTAATGTAGCTTATAGCTTCTGATGTGTTATAGATTCTCTCCCAGTGCAAAAATCTATGTCCTGAAGAGTGAACAATCAAGGTTAGAGTAAATTAGATTACAAAATATTCATGCTCTCAAGCCATCTCTATGTAGTTTTCTAGCATTTCTCTTACCTACAGAAAATTGAAAGGTTCACAGCAGCAAGTGAATGCAGTTTGGCTGGTTTAGGCTATGTGTGTAGGCTATGCATTTTGGATTGGATAGGGTCATTAAAGATAGGAAAATATCAGGAAGGATTGTCCAGGGAGTCCACAGAGTCTGCACCACTGCAGGTCAGACAAACACCAGGCAGGAAGGATGGTGATGTTTTTGATCCTGCCCTGAGGAGGAAAACGTACAAGGTAACTTCTTGGGGTCCTTTGCAGGGTAATTTATGTGATTCTATAAAACAGTAACAAAACTGTCATTCTTTTTAGAAACAGGTACTGATGTTTCCCCATTACTGACAAACTAGAAGTCTCTGCTTCTGTTTTACATAGGACTTTTCAAGTATGTTTGCTAAGCAAATCTGCCAGATCTGTTCCCTCTCTAAATGGCGTATTACAAGCAAAAGAATAAGTTGCTTCAAAGGAGACAACAACATACAGAATCCAGAAAATAAATAATGCTGCAAACAAAAAACTTCCCTAAATATTGTGGAAACGTTATGTTCATCCTTAGCAGTATAATTTGAAACTGGTGATAACAGTGGAAAAATAACCACAAAGGAAAAAAAAAACACATCAGAAGAAACTTGGAGCAGTGTCTACCCCATACTTACCCCTACCAGGAATGTTCCACTCTAACAGCTGCTATTCATCCAGTGAAAGGGAGAAGAAGGTTCATGGAAAGGAGAAGCCACAACAGCCACTACTGCCAACTGAGAGCAACAATTGGAGAGGAGCACGAGGATATGACTCTAACAGAATAAATTACTGGAAAACTCTAAAAACCAGGGAGAGACTTAAAGCAAGTGTATGTGCCGCTGTGAGAGAAATGCATGAGATGGGGCAGCGTTCTGTAGAGTCCTAATGCTGCAATTTTGAAATTACCATACTACAAGCCTTCCCAAAGAACAGTGACTTTTTTATAAAACTCAGCATTACTGTATTTCCAATATACTTGTATGGAGCCACTTTCCCATCGACACGAGCCTGTGCAATTAACACGTTCTACATATTTAGGTCTCTCTTCTGTTCCTCCTCCCTTACCACCTCTGTTTTTCTATACCCAGCTATAAGAGCATCACTGTTACTGCTGAGCACCAAGGATACAGCACATGACCAAAAGCGGTCAAGTTTCCGCACCTTAGAAGTTACCTCCCATCAGCTGAGCTGTAATTACTGATCTTATGCAAGCTTTCAGCCTGCCTCATCTGTGAAGTAAAACACAAGTGTTTAAGTGAGCCCATTTTATCTGGCAATTGAGGCAGACTAAGAGCACGCACACGGTTAATTAGCATGGTTCAGCCAACAGACAATAACTCATTAAGCTGCAGTAACACGACTGTGTTTGATCATGTGCTTTATGCCCAAAGGCGCTTCGTAAGTAAAGCAGTAAAGTCAACTTATCTACCATCTCAATTTCTCTCTCCCTCTCTCTTTTTTTTTAACCACAGAAAATCGTGGTTAAACCACAAAGGATAATTTCTGGACACAGAATAGTTCATCACCTTCCTCTTTTTGGCAGACCAAGTGCACTTGAAGATTGTTATCATGTCTCCTTTCAGCCTTCCCTTCCCCAGGCTAAAAACAAATGCTTTCACTCTTTCCTCATAGGTGCTATTTTCTGGACTTCTCTGCAATGTCATGCTCCCAGGGATGGTTTCCACATCTTTCCTGATGTGTACTGCCAGAAACCGGCCCTAGCGACCCAGCTGAAGGAACTGTCCCTCAGTGGGACGTTCCCTTTTGTACAGCGCAGCCTGGCATTTCTGCCTTTCATAGCTGTGTCATTGCTCCATGACCCGTGAGGACCTCCAGGTCCTTCGCTGCAGAGCTGCCACCCAGCTGGGCTGCCCCATCCTGTACCTGGGCAGCTGAGTATTCCAGTGTCAGTGCAGTTTTGTGCTTGTCTTCGCTAAATTGCATCCTGTTTTGTTCCAGACTATTTCTCAAATTATTGAGATCTTTTTGAGCTCTAACCCTCTCCTCCACGATGTTCTTGCTGTTAGCTGAAACTCTGACAGAGGTGCTCTCTACCACTTCATCCAAGTTATTAATGGAAATACTGAATAGTCCTGAACCCAGGCCAGATCCCTAGGGAACCAGCTCAGTAAATATTTCCAGTTTGACAGGGAGCACCTGATAACTGAGTATTCACAGTAATTTCCCCTAAACTTTTTCCTCCTATTTTGCTTATAAAAACACTGCCTCTCTAAAGGTGAGATGTACTGTAGCTACAGCTTATCTCCATTTATACAGGTAGCAAGAAAACCTACATTTTTAATAGTTAATGCTAAGATAACATATAGAAGGGAAACTAACATTGACATGATAGACCTGGCTTAAGCCAGTTTCTATCTGCAGAGGAAAAGGATGTGATCAAACGGCGCAGGCTGCCTACTGCAAACTCGTTCCAGCTTCCACCAGAAGCCTCTGTTGGTGGCCCCACTGCAAAGAGGGTGATAGACAAATAATTTATTATTATTTTGGGAATAATTTAGTGTGGCGGTTCCTAAATCATGGGCTTCCCAGCTTCCACAGGATTAGGATCAGGCCTATATGACTCCAAATATACTTCCCATCTCCAAATATAAGGGATGGATTTCCAGTGACCATCTCCACTCCTCTGTAGGTAAAATTTCTAGGCTTCAGAGTCAGCATCTGAGGGGGAATTTGTGTTTTTATAGTGGGGGAAGGGATTTCCAGGAGGGGAGAAATGATATCACCTATGTCATTCCCTTGTGCTTTAATAATTTGGTGACTGCACAGTGAAATATAGGAAGACAGCCAACAACTAAGATATTCAGCAGAGTTTCTTGCACTTTTCACTTCATCCTGGGGAATAAGAGCATGCAAGAAGGTAAAATTGAAATGTAGCCCTAAACACCTGTTATATTGCACAGCATGGTAATAAAATACTGCTCACTTAAGCAGGAGCCTTTGAACTGCTCACTAGAGGAGCCCTACCCTCTCCATTGGTTTTTACAGGCAGCCCAGGGAGATTACGTGCCTAAGTTTGTCATTTAATTTAGATACCTAGAACAAACATTACAAACTCCCCTCCTCCCTCCCAGAATAAGTATTTTCATGACGACACAAGACAATTCTCTTTTTAAAAAGAAACTGATACCGCAGGAAAATTTTGATGAGAAAAGAAGTATTTCACTCACTCTTCAATGCGGTTGTTGTTTTTTTGTTCTTCCAATGTCAATTGTGCCTAATAACTGAACGGGAACCGAGCGGGTGATGCAAATTAAGCAAGGGCATTTCTGATCACTGGCCGAGCGCTCACATTGTGCTAACGAGAAACTGAACTGTAAAATCAAGTCAAAATATTTTTTCCGTGGTTCCCAGTGGAAGTCAAAGCAAACGCGCATTTGTGCTTCCTCTTGCTCCGCAGGCGGCTTGGCGGCCCTTTCACTAGCAATGAGTCCTGCCAGAAAAGCCCATCAGGTCTTTCAGGTTCCCACTGGCAGGAAAAGTACCATTCTCATTGCACCAACATTTGGAAAACAGAGAATGTGCTGAGTCTCAATGTCCTCAGAGCCTCCATAAATCACTCATAGAAAAGAGCGGGGATTAGTTGGGCAGCGCATTGTATGCCCAAAGCGGAGCTGCAGGAGGACCTCCAGAGTCGCTATAGAGGGTTTTCATCACGAGGAAGGGAGGCTGAGCGAATAGCGAGGATGCCCTGGTACAGCAACATCCTGTCCTTGCAGAGAAGAGAAGGGCTTTTGAGGGAATGACAGCGCTTTGGAGCCCAGCTCCCTGAGGCAAGTTCAGGCAAGTTCAGGCTCATTCCTTTTGTGCGATAGGAGGTTGGAGCTTATTATTAGATCGAACTCAAAAGAGCCTTGCCAAGTTTGAAAGTTCATGATGTTTCGAGCAAAGAAAAGGAAGCGTCTCACCTCTTACAGAGGCTGGTTTGGTCGTTATGAAACAGGCTAGGAGTTATTTAGCTTTCGTTCCCAAAAATGTCCGGCTTGTGAAAGGACGGAGGCTGAAGAATAGCCTGTGGGAACTGGGAGGCCGACCGGCCCCCGCAGTGCGCGCACAAGGGCACTGCTCCATTCCTCCTCAGACTCAAATCCCCACTTTAACTCCCACTCCCCAGGTTTGTTTTCTCTGCTGCGAATGAGACAAACATTGAAACAGCACAGACCAAACAGAGTCCGCGGTGGGGTCCTCACGGGATTACCAGCTTCTCAAACAGAAGAAGCAAGGCTGGGAGTTAAATTACAGAACCTCAAGTCTTGCCCCCTTTCTTACAGCTCCTTCTCATCCTCCCCAAACACCATCTTCAAGCCAGCGGAGTGTTTGCCTCCATCCAAAGGCCGCCCCAGAGCCTTCCTGCTCTGAAGCTGGAAGCATCCTCTGGTTTCCAGCCTCAGCTATTAATGGCCAGTTCACACCCCTTTGCTTTTGCGTCAACCATCTCCCCCAGCTTAAACAGTTCTTATCCCTTCTTTGGGATTATCTGCATTACTCTGATAGGCAGCAGCCATAGCCCCTCCCAGCCTCAGTCTGGGTAAGCAAAACCAGCCAAAGCTTTTTACTCACTTTTTATGAGTGGGGCTGTTCTTTCCACTTCGCCCAGTCTTGTAGCCTTATCTGCACTTGATCTCATTAAAATTTATCTTCCTTGAAAGTGAGTAATTGGAATTGTATACGTCAGGGCTCACCGGCACTGTGAATGCCACTAATAGTACTTCCTTTCTCCATGATAGCTTTTATGCCTGTTAGGAATGTTTTACATTTTTCATCACCTCCTCACATTCATGGTCCATAGTCACCTTGCAGTCAAGCCCCACACAAGGATCTCTCTAGCCCAGATAGTTTTCAAAGGACAATTTTCCCAGAGGATAGCACAAATTTTCCTTTGTGCATCCCTTGGCAATTCTGTGCCACCCCATTTCACCTCACACACATCACCCCACCCCTCACACTCAGCTGGTTCTTCCTGAAAACTGCCCTAATCCTGCTCTGCAGGACAGTACATTAGAGCACAGTTCATGAGCATGCTCCCATCATCTGCGCCAAAAACGTTCAAGTAAGTATTTAACAAAATCAGCCCCAAGACCAGTATTTAAGGAATTCCACCAGTAGGTTCCCTCTAGCTTGATGCTTCCCTAAAGTACAAAAGCTGTTTCTCCTCTTGAGCCAAACCTTTACTCATCTCATCATTCTCACACTACTGCCCACCCCCACTAGATTATTCAGCTAGATTATATCTATTTCATCTCTCTTGTCTGGAAAATCAGATATCTATCAAAGGGAGGAATCAGACTAGGCTAACTTGAGCTACTTCTGCTAAACCTAATCTATATCTCACATTTTTTTCCCCCGGACACCATTTTAATTTTTATTTGTCCCTCAAATGTTGTTCTAGGCCTTTCCTAACAAGAAAGTCAGAGTAGTCAACCTGATAGGAATGCATTTCTCATTTTTTAAACCCAGGTTAGCACCTATGACTAGATAGGTTCATAAGAAGAAAAGAAAAAGTAGTTGCTGCTAGATTAATGCTTTCATGTACTTTAGTGACTGAATCTTTAGGCCTACTGGGATGGAGATGATCTTGTCTAACCAATGAGGGGCATTGACCACACTGTTTTGCTGGTGTGGTCCTTTGAATTCCCATGTCTTAATTCCTATCAGCCTTCCTGGTGTTATCCCCAGTAGCTTAACATCTTATGAATTATAGTGTTCTTTTAGCTTGATGTGATATCTAGCCTGTTTCTGCTATCTACTCCCTTCCTTGTTACCTCCTTACTCAGTGATATCTAGCCTATTTCTGGTATCTGCTCCCTTCCTTGTTACCGCCTAACTCACATCTTCTTTTCCTCTTTTTATTTATGCTGATGGAAGGATTCAGCTGCTTGTTGTCTTTGCAAAGTCTAACTCAGCTTGATTTTCAGCACCTCTCTCTTTATAGCAACCTATCGGGAACTCTGTTTTTCCCAGTTCTTTTAGAGCCTCCTCTCCTCCCCAGCATCCCTCTGTTGCTTGGTAGGTCTGGAGCCTCCCCTTACCAAGTGCCTTTAGTTTATTGAAGTGACACGCTGCTTTGGTGTCTTGCTGCTGGGAAAGGCAAGACATCTATCCCGGTGGGTAGGAGCATCCTTCCCGGCACCGCTGCACCCACCAGCGTCTCTGAGCCACGCACCCCGTCCCATGACGGCGCGCTGTCGCGGGGCTGAGCTGCAGCTCGGGCCCTGCTGGCGTTTCCTTTCCAGTGTGCTAACGCTGAAGGATGATGTGGCAGCAGCACCGTTGTTACGTGCCAGGCCCAATGAATGGGGAAGAAATATTTTTGTTATTTTGAAATGCCAAATTGATTTCTCATCCAGCTGGCACTGCTTATATATCCTCCTCTTTCCCCCCACCACCTCTTTTTTTTAATAAAAGAATACTGCCCTCATTTCACAGGCTGCGATTGTTTCTGCAGCCCCTTCTGGGGCCAGAGCTTGTGAGGAAAAAAAACAAGGTTTGGGTTTTTTCCTGCGCTGACATCATTAGCTGCCCATCACTTTCACAATGAATGTGCCAGTGCTGTCATAAGGCATATGCCATCAGTGGAGTTTTCTTCCCTCCTGGCTTTTTAAATATAGCAGAAATTCCCTTTCCTCTGTTAAAGAGAAGCTGTGCCCACCAGCCAGGACTGGCACCGGCACGGGCACCAGGTACACCCGCACCCAATAAGGAGCGAGCAAGCAGACCCAGAGTCAGCACTCGTGAAGAAATAAAGCCCAATAAAGCTTGGGAATCAGGCGCTAGACAGCCTTATTTGTTGCATCAGTCTGCCCCGTGTCAAAAATATCATCAACTTTCTTATTTTTATTACGCTGTTATCTTGGCCCCAGCTCCTTCCCCCAGCGTTTCCTGCAAGATACAGTGGGGCTAATTGTGTGCGGCGGCAGCCGGCCTCCTGCCCACCTCGGTTTGGAAACGCTGGGGGCTGCAAATGCGGGAGCAGGGGGAGGCAAGGAAGCAGGTACCGGCAGCGGGGAGCCCCGCGGGAAGGGGACCAGGAGGCCGGGTCCCACGCGCCCCTGCACCTCCCCAGACGGCCCCTCCGGTATTGCCTGCAGCGTACTTTCAGAGAGGTTATCTCATCTGGCCTTGAATGCATCTACTGTTTGAATCATAATTACCTCACTGGGCAAAGTATTCCAGGATCTGATGTCCTTTCTGATAGGAATTTTTTTCCAATAACGTAAATTCAGTTCCTCCTCTGAAGCACCGGTTGCTTGTTCCTTGCTCTGTTCGTGGTACCCAGCACTAGCGGTTGTTTTCCTTCACTTAGGTGAGAAAAACTGCTTGGTTTTATAAACATATGGGAACATACGAGAGAATTTATAACTAATATTTTTAACCCTTTTGCACCTATGTGCTTTTTATTCAAACATACAAAGAGGCTAAGGAACTTCAACATTTTAAAGCCGTACAAAGGGATAGCTGGCCGAAAAATGAAGGTGGAGTCAAGCCTTTCAAATCTGTGAAGACAGCTATTTTCAGCTATGGGGACAGTAGCCTTTGAAGAGATCTGTTCTTGCATGTTTTCAAAATGTATTCAACACGCATCCCAAAGCTACGCAAGCTGAAACTTCAGAAAAAATGACTAGGGGAAAACAGAGAAAGAGCATTAAGATGAAATATCTCTTCTTCCCCTAATCATTTCTGAGGTTTCAAGCTAATGCTATTAGAGCCCTCAAAAGCAAGCAGAAATGCTTTAAAATTAATAGGAAATTTTATAAGTAGCCAGTGAAGAGATTTCAACGCCAAAGTAATCTGATTAAATTCTCTGAATCCAGTTGGCGTCCTCCCATATCATTTGGTATCAAGTGCAATCTTTTAATAGCACAAGCTGTGAGGCACAAAAATGACGCATTACAATGGCATACAGTTCCCTGAAATACAATTAAGGTCTTATTAGTCAAATTATCCCATAAGAATAATGACTTTGGGCTAAATGCATTCATATTCCTCAGTCTTTTTTTCTAAGCCTGATCTAAAATATTTGACAAGGTAAAAAAAAAAAAAAAAAAAAAAAAAAAAAAAAAGTAGAGTAAGAAAACCCCAAAGTACAGTGGCTATGAAAATCAGACTTTCCCTAAGGATGTGAAGAGAGAGAGGGAAATCACCCCTTTAAAGGGCAGGTTAAGCAAGTGATGCTCGGAGCTGCATGTCCAGTTCAGAGCTCTCATTTGTAGCTTTGTGAGCTGTGAGGAAAAAGGGCAACATGGCATTTTCACCGAGCTCTAGGTCTCTAAAAATGCACGCGTTGTGCATGATTTCCTCTCCGAGGTAAGCCACTGCAGAAGTGATATTTGGAAATTCAACACCCTCCCCACCAACTGTCCTTGGCATCAAATCAAGTGGTTTAAGCAACAGAAGCAAAACTGCGGCTTTATTTCATTTTCTTCTTTGGGCCTGATAAAACCTTGGAGGGGAAGAGTGCATGTACATGCTAAGCTTCTGGACTCCTCTGACATGAGAACAAAACTGTTTTCATATTTAAGGCATGATTTGTACATGTCCCTGAGGTTATAACCAGGAGGCTTAGGCAGAGGCAAACATACGAATAGGACATCGCCTGGCTTGTCAAAACCAGGCATTTGGCAGGCAAAAAGCAGAATTTCCTCTTTAAACACCAGTGCAGCCGCAGTGTTTCCACTGCAGGAATCGGTTCCACTTTTCCATGCGTGTGAAGAGGAAGAGCTGCACACGCTGCCGCCCGCAAGCCCACCGCAGACCAGGGGCGCAGCAGGGCTCAGCGTGCCTGCTCCGGACGGGTCACAGCTCAAGACAGTCCCGTCCTTCTCTATGGCTGCGGAAAATCCCAAGAAACCGGATTCTCCCTGGAACTTGGCAGTTTTGCTTATTTTTAGATGCCTTATGTAAGTTCACCAGCAGCTGATTGCACCTGTCAGGGCTCGATTTGCACAGACCCGTTCGTGTTGTTGTTGCAGAGATCTTCGGAGAGGGGAAAAATGTATAGGAATAAAAATGCCATGTAGTCAACGAAGAAAAAAACACTTCAACTTTGGATGGGAAAACTTGAGGAATGGAACGCTAAAACACATCTGTTGTTTGAGAATTCTGTAAAAAGAGTAATGTGCTAATCAGAAGGGAAGTGAAAATAGGGAGCAATTTACTCTTCCAGAGTATTTCCTATTGCACTTAAGGAGCTGAAACACGTATGTAGATCAGCAATAAGGGAAACAGTGAAGGTGGCACATATGGGAGGACTTTTTTTCAGGCCAGGTTCTTGGTAAGTCAAGGCCCCATTTGTGCATCACAGCTATGTAAGAGATAGCCGCAAGATTCCTGCTCACTCACACACTCAGAAATATGCACGGATCCTCCATTTACAATACTAATGCAGACATCTAGACATCTTTTCTGCCTCAAGGCCCAGAGCTGTCCTTCTTCAAGGAGAGTGGCATCCAAACCCACATGGTGTCCAGTCCCATGTAGTCCCTTGGAAATTCGTGGCAACGGCTTGCAAAGTAAGCAAGTAAAGGCCTGAGGTTGAAAGCAGAACCAAGGCATCCGACACCCAAGACCTTATTAAACCTAAGTGAGCGCTTCAGTTGCTGCCTGACCCCCACTGTGGCACCTGACATCCCCGTGTGCCTCCCTGGCCGGCTTGCAAGAGCCTGGAGTCCTCTTCTGCGTGGTCTGAGGAGCCCCCAAGGAGCAAGTCAGGGGTCAGCTGCATTTAACAACATGGGGAGGCCACTTCAGCCTTGCTCCCAGGGCTCAGAGCTGCTCCAGCATTTCATATTAAACCCTTAATACTCTCACCTGCAACATCCTAATGGTACATTTTTGCGTGTATAGAAAAGAAAAATGTTTTAGTTAAATATCAAAGATCGCATTATTTTACAATGTAGAGAAAACTCACAATATCTGGGATTTACAGCACGCCTTTGCCCATTGTACTCTTGACAGAAGTTGTGTCAATTCATGGAATTACCCAGGACTTCAGGATTAGCTCATGTCACTCAGATTCCTTCACTTCAATTCCATGAATTCTCCTGAAACAAATCAGACAGATTTTTGTAAGCACTGGAAAGAAGACAAGGAGATTAATAACAGCCAGCATGCATCAAACCAGTCTAATTGCATCAGCCTACTTCAGACCAATCTAAATTTGTTTTTATGATAGAATAACGGGAGAATCAGTAAATGTCACATGTCTTAACTTTTCAGAGCTAGGAAAGTATGATCTGGATTAAATTATTAGAGACCAGATTGAATTATTAGAGATTAAATTATCGTTACAACAGTGGCTGGGAAATCATAGTTGGAGAGTAATTCTTGTTGCCATGCTCTCCCTTCACAGTCAATCTGAAAGGGCATATGGACAGTGGTCTGTCCCAAGTCTGATGGTACTTCACATTTTCAGTAATGACCTGGTAGATAGAATAGAAAGGATATTTGCTCATGACATGAATCTGGAAGAGTCCGCATGTTAGTGGGTAGATTAAGAAATAAAAAAAATTTTTTTTTGAAGAAATCCCCTGAAAAACAATGATGTGACTCAGTTCTGACTTGTCAAATGCAAAGTTCTGCATTGCATAGAAAAAAAATCCACTTCACAAAATCAGACTGGGGAATAACTGGGTCTGCCCATTTTGGAGAATAGTACTTCATATACAACTTGCGTGGTGGGTAAATCAGTCAGGGAGAGGTCAGATGAGGACAAGCAGGCGTCAAACAAAATTATTTAATGGAAAAAGTAAGAAGTTAGACATCAGGGCAGGGAAGGCTTTCCAAACCTGAAGGAAGCTAAGGAAGCACTGGAGAAGATTACCTGAGGAAACTGTGGAGTCTCCATTGCTGAAGGTCACCACCACTGAGGGGTGGGCAGACCTCTGTCAGGAGTGATGTTGCACTGACTGACCTGCCCTGGGGCAGAAGATGGACTAGAAACCCTGTCCCCACGAAGCTGTTGGTGCCAGCTTGGGCGCTGTGGGGAGCTCAGGGCATGGAGATGGGTTCCTGGCTCCAGGGGTGACGCATGGGGGACCAGGACTGTTCCAGCAGGCTGCTGTCCTTAAAAAAATGCGGTGATGGTGGTCGTTCCCTAAATTCAGACTGCATGCAGGTTGCTGCAGATATGCACTAGAGACATGCCACGTAGACCACCTCTGAAAGATGATGTAGCTGGTTTCGGCGGAGAAGAAGGGATGTTACTAGAAGAAAGAGAGGCACTTGGTAGTCATCTCCTCCTACAAAGCAAGTAATTCATTTATAACCCATGGAACAAAGCCAGGGGGTTTGTAACATGCCATAAAATCATATCACTCTTGAGTCCGTAGTTTTTGGTATCTAGGAAAGTTATTAGCTCATGGGTTTGTCTTTGGGAGGCTGATTTCTAGCTCTCCCAGCTTTGAAGTAAGCTGCCGCTATTTCACATCTGAAGAAAGATTTCTGAGCCTGAGTTTTTACACTTTTCCCAGATACACCAGTTTGTCTTACAAAAAGGGCTATCTATATCACCTTGACATCTTGCCTTGGAAATAAAATCTTCTGTGCTTTATGCGATAACGTAGGGAATTATGGAAAATGGGGTTGGAGGTGTTCTTTCGTCCAAGGAAAGATTAAACATGTCTGTCTCATTCCTGGTAAATGCCCTTCTGAAATGATCTTAAAAATCTGCGGTAATGGAGACCCTGCAGACCTCCCAGGCTGCCTGTTCCAGTGCTTCATTACCCTTCCCCATAGACAGCATCTCCTAACATGTAATCTATATCTCCCCTGCTGTGGTTTAAGCCCATTACACATTCTTACATACTTAACACACTATTTATTCTTTTTTGCAAAAGCATAATGGTATTGTCTTAACAGCTTGATTGTTCTTAAGTGTGGTACTCCCTTTTGTCCCTGGAAGATGTCCATAAACATCTGTAAAGGCATCATGCAGCCAGCGTGAAGTAGCCTTTGAGCTTCAGCAGAGTTAAATATGCAATGACTTATTTCGCCAGTTCATTGTCAGACAAAAATGAAAGCTGAAGCAGACTCCGCTTCCACATACCAGCCATAGCAGAGAGAGCTGTCATCTGAGTCTTCGTGCTCCAAAGGCAGTTGATTGAAATGCTGATGGATGCACTTAAAATATACATATATCAATCATCACTAAGGTTAAGAGCTTAGGAAAATGAAACAACCGAAAATTTGTGAAGGAAGGAAAAGATTTTTCCTCCCCTAAAGAAGGAAGGAAGGAAAGAAGTCAAAATAAAAAAAAGAGGGAAAGAGAAAGAAAAAAAGCAAGAGAAACAGAGAGAAAGAAAGAAAAGAGAAAAAGTAAAAGAGAAGGGGAAGAAGAAGGGGAAAGGGAAGGGGAAGAGGACTGGGAAAGAGGAAGGGAAGGGAAAGGAAGGGAAGGGAAAGGAAGGGAAGGGAGGGGAAGGGAAGGAAAAGGAGGGGAAGGGAAGGGAAGGGAAGGGAAGGGAAGGGAAGGGAAGGGAAGGGAAGGGAAGGGAAGGGAAGGGAAGGGAAGGGAAGGGAAGGGAACACCACAGTCTTTTTCACAGGCCATCTGTTTCTAGGCTAAAGATGGCATAAACCACAGGCAGATGTTTAAGAAAAGACCTTTTTCAGCATCATGTGCTGCGGTGGGTGCTTTCCTTCCTTGTGTCCTTCCACAACCACACTGATGCTGCCTCTCACTCCTATAACCATCAGACAGCCAACACACACATACAAGAGATTGTCCTAAACTGGATGGTCAGGTCCTTCAGGCAAAAAGTGCTTTTCTAGCTATACGCAAAATGTCTGGTACGCTGGAGCCCTTTCTTAACAGCCTCTCCCCTTTGCCTCCCTCAAAAACTAATATTGGGAGAACCTAGCCTTTATTTGACAAATAAAGGCCCTTCTGTGAGATCGTTCAAAGGTGCTTCCTCTTAACCTCATCTCCATAAAACCTGAAGGCTACCAGTCCAAGGGGAATAATTCATAGCACTGCTTTTCATGGAAACAAAGCAGTTTTAAAGAGTTTTTTCCCAAGTGGAAGCACAGCTTCATAAAAAGTCCTTATAAAGATCCTTCTTTCTCTGATTTGTTCCCTGGTGTGAAGTTTGATAACAGAGGGGCTGGGACAGCAGAGGGAGTTGCTCTGCGTTCACATCTTATTCTTTCCTGCTCACTCCTAGCCCCCTCTCCTACTTGGCAGAGATGTTTGGTTGCTCAGATTTAAGGCCAGGTCCATCTCAGCCACCAAACTCTGCTCAAGGAGTCCAGTTCCCACAAAGTGGCTGGGGCCAGACTGGGTTCTTGCCCCTGTAGAAAGCCCTCGTGAGACCCCCTCAAAATAACATGTTCAGTTTGAGTCTCTGTGATTCAAGCTGCAACAGGTACAGAGAAGGATGAACAGAGAAATTTCTTTAGCCTTCTGTAACTAATGCATGATAAAAGCTTAGAGACACCCGGAAGACTGCATCCAGAAGTATTTCCTTCTGGAGGAAAAAATTCAAGCGCTCAGATTTGGAAGGTAAAAACCATATGGTAGCTAGTTTAATGGCACATGGGATTAATAATTTACTCCAGCTATTTAGGACTTGAAACCTTTATCCATAGGGACTTCAGTAAGGAGTGAAAGGGAGCTGTGCAAGCCATGTGTGACGCACTGGGGCCCTTGGACAATGCTCTGCCTGGATCAGAAGTGGAAATGATTTACAGCTGTTTCAAGCTGGAATACCACAAAGCCTTGAGGGAGTGGCAAACCTTGCTAGCTTTGATCATTCATCTCTCCTGTCTCTCCTGTTAGTCTCTAATTTTAAAAGTCAGCTTCTTTTAAGAGCCATCATTATCTTTTCAGTCTCAAAATCTTTCAGTTTCTCTAGAAAAACAAATTAGGAGAAACTTTTCAAGGCTCAGAAGGAAATAATGGGTTTACTCTGACAGCTTCCTTCTAGGAGATGAGCTCGTAAAGGATTTCCAAGAATGGACTCAACCCCGTGTGCGCTTTGTATTCAGCAGTATTCCTGGGAAATTTACACACCTGTCAGCTAATTGCAGCTTCCTTTGTAAAACCAAAATGACAAACCCAAGTCATTTGCTTTTATTGTCATTTCTAATAGCTAAGTGCTTGACGCCGCTTTGAAAGGAAATAGCAGCTTTACTCTGCTCTTTGGGATTCAGCTTAGGCTGTACTCTTCAAGGCGTAAGCAGAGCGGGTTTCCTTTGAGTCATCCTCCTGGTGTCAGATAGTGCAATGTATTATTAAAATCCAATTTAAACTTCCTAATCTCATAGGTGTCAGACGGCTGAACTATGTTTTTCCAGTGGTGCGCAGCTCTGCAGTAGAACTAGGATGGACTTGTTATAGGATCCTGCCATTGGGGCATCTATCTTATTAGAAGTTTATAATGATGTTGTCTATGTTTTTAAGGAGCTGGAACACTGTTGGCTGTTTCAGTCCTGGCACGTTTAAGTGCTTTCCGGATCTCCATTACAATGCAGCAGCATTCCTGCAATTTTAGGCTAATTCTTGCAAAGCTGAAGTCACCCTCAGCCGAGCCGTAGAAATAAAATTGGGCTGAGACCTTAATATTCATCTCCTGTTCCTCTGCACTAATCATAAAGCCATGAGAAAACAAACAGAGAAGCAATACTCACCCAGCGACTACATTCCCAAGGCCTTTGAAGACTTTTCAGTAAGAGGCCGAAAATGAGTTTTGGAACAGTATGTTAAAGAAATGATTGCCTGCCAGGAAACATTTCTTAATTTTTTCATCCATATGTATTTCTCACTGGTGTTTTCTATGCTCCATTACAACTTCCTGTTGCTTTGTAATTGAGGATTTTAGAAGATGGGACAATTCTTGAGCTGGCAGGGTAACAAGGACTAGAAAATTATATAGTGTGTGGCTTGGACAGAATTTAGCCCAGTGACATAATGGCTACGTTACAACCCCTTCTGAGAAAAAGTGGTCTCCAGAGCACCCACTGGACACGGCAGCTTCCCCGGAGAACTGTCCTCTGCCTGTGCCAGGGGTCAGTGGATGGGACACACGTGGCTACAACGTGACGATGGGGAAGCTGGCCACGTACGTGACTCCTGTCTCGTGCGCTAGAGCTCGTACACTGCGCTCAGCAGCAGTGTCCACCAGGGAAGGATGGGCTGCCCCTCTTTGTGCTCAGAAAGAGGCCCAGGCACTTCACCCTTGTGGGCTCCACATGCCTGAGGATTTCAAAAGTTTTTCCCAAAGAAAGGATGGAAAATAGTCTGCCCCACAAGGAAGTATCACAAACACTGCTGCAGGTTCTTTCTGCTTATTCCCCTCAGAGAAACAAAAATCAAACCCAGATTTTCGTACGTACTAAGGGGAAATGAAATCCCCCCCCACCAGGGAGGAACAAGGAGAACAACTCCAACCATTGCACAGGTCATTGTACAGGGACTGAAAAGCATTTGGACTATTTGGAGGCATAATTTGCCCTCCTCACGGCAAACTGGGTGCATTCAGTAGCATGGCAACATGACCAAGCTGCTGCACTTCTTAAAGCTAATACCACATGGAGAGATTAACTGCAAACAAACAGGCAACAATAACAGGCTCATTGACATGCAAGGAAAGCCTGGGTGGAACAGAGCAACTCTGACCATGCTTAAATACCCCTCTGTCCTGTCATTTTGGGCTTCAGTTTCTGCTGCTGATAAAGGTGCCCTGGCACTGCCCAGTCCCACGTGGCAGGGAAAAGTACCCCCTTACGTGGCACTTGTCAGCAGCTCCTAGGAGGTGTCACCCAATTTGCCACCCGCTCTTGTCGGCACCTCCGACTGTAGCGTGCCCGGGAAGTGTCAAAAAAGTGTTGTGAGATAGTGGGATGACAGCAGGAAAGTCCTCACGTTGCTACAGAGTTGGGGCAGGAAAGGGAAAATGGGGAGAAGGGACTATGAAGCTGGGGATGGGGGGCAAACTAAGATGCAATTCCCAGCAGGGCTTCCTGGAAGAGCCATACGGACAGGCTAGCGTTGGGGTTACAGCCCCCCTTCTACCCCTTGGCCCCCAGAATAAGTCAGGCAAGGCATCAGCTGTTTCTATTTTAAGAGCAACTGGGGAGGCTGGCAACTACAAAATGAAAGTGAGGGGAGGGAAAAAGTTGTCTAGCAAAATTAGCAACACATTTTCCTCCTTGCCTTCCAGAGAGCATGCCCCCTCCCAGCAAGTCAGGGGCTGCACAGCATAAATTACTTCTGTCTAAATTTCAGCCTGTGCTGTTGTTCCTGCCAAGTGTTTACTTTTGAATCCCATATTTTTTCAGGCACGGATGACATTGGATGACACGTGTCATCACAGTACGTGTCCTTGAAAAATATGTACTGTGAAATTGCACTGACGTTTTCCAGGATGTGCTGCACTCACGTATAGAGAAAGCTGTCTGAAGGTTTTGGTCAAGAGACTACTCACCAGTTCCACCACGCCAAAACTGGATTAAAAGCTGGTGACGCTTTCTACTACCAAATGTCACTGAGTTCGCAGAACATTACTGAACTGTGCGTGCATTTGAATTGTACAGATAGGACCTCTGGGCAACTTCTCCCTCAGATATTTCTGCATCATTGCTTCCCCCATGAATGAGAACTACCTTCTCACTACAACACGTAAAGCCACAACTTCATTTCTATTACCAGTCTCTTAAATCCCGAAAGCTACCTCAGGAGTGTTTTATCACCATCAGCAATCTCATTAAGGGCTAAGCAGAGATGCTGGCCTAAGCCAAAATATTTGATTTCTACTTTCATTCTCCTACACCCACATTCCTGTTCACCCCGTTAGGACACATGCCACCTCCCAGCACCTGGACTGGAGCTCTTTGGAAAACTTGGATGACCTTCAGTCACCTTCAGCTTGCTGAAAGCCCAGATCCACACAGCGTGGTTGACTAAACCCAGTTATACCCTGATTATTGTGCAAGTCCAGTTTGGTTGCGCCAAGTAATAGTCTTTTACGACTGCGGAGGTAGCAGCCCTGCTCTGTCATAGAAACAAAGATCTCCGAGACGGGCAAGCTCACCTAGCTCCTAATCAGTTTTGGCCTTTACCCACTTGTAGGTCTTTGTCCAACATAAAGCACACAGATTAAAATAAACAATACATTTAAAGAGAAAACTTTGTACCCCCAAGTGCAGAGAAATGTTTTAAGTCACCGTCTTAAGCCTCAAAGGCTCAAGGTTAGAAACATCTTATTTTCAGTGTTCTGACTCCATATGGCCAAATTCAACAACAGGTTGATGTAAATGTTTGATATACGACAGCCCAGCATGATCTCATCTTTGGGAGGTCATGGAATTAGTGCATAAAACAGTCAGATATGATTAACATTAGGCAGTATATCTGTGCAGAGATGTACAGATCTGTCACTGGGACTACAGATGGAAAGCAGAAGTCAAATGAAGGTCAGACAGAGCATCGTGTCTCTCAGGGCAAAATCAGTGACATCCTCACCCGTGCGCTGCTACAGGTAGAGCAAGCCACTTGTCCCAAAACGCCTTTCGCTGCCATTGGTGTGAAGGCTCGCCCAGCACACCTGTCCGCTCCCGCAGCACATGATGGGTACATCTGTGCTGGGGAATTGGTTTCTGCTGCCTTTGGCTATTTTTACACTGACTGTGAAAGCTTCCAAAATGAGACGCATTGCCACAATTAAACTGAATGCATTTAATAGCAAACTATATCACAAATTGCAGAGTGAAACCACTTCATATTTCCATCGGGCTTGCTAGAAAAATAGCTCCAATTAATGAGGCACATTGTAGGCTTGTTTGTATTCAGCCAACTGCGTTAGAGCAACAAATTATCTGTGTGTGATGATGAGGCCAAATTCACCCTATAATTTTTCATTTAGCCTCATTTCACTGCTTGGCCTGTTTCATGAGCTGAGAAGCTCTTCACTGAATGAGAGCTCCCTGGAGACTCCCCTGTCCGCCCTCCCAAACTTCAAAAGACTTCACACGTTGCACAAAGTTAACGACATACGGTGCATGGCCACCATCTGGAAGTCCCAGCTTCCAGCTTCAGAATTAACAGGTAGAGGCTTTGCAGCCCTTCTGACCTGGTTTGGCTCTCCCTGGTCTCATTAACCAGAAATTAAGCAGAGGGGGCATCCTGGAGTCAGCTTGCAACAGTAAAATTCGTTTGGCAAGTGTGCGCCAGCCCCATACAAAACTGGGGCCTCGGTTTGACGGGGAAGAGAGGACTCTGCTTTCTCACTTGCCTTGCAGGGAAGCGGCATCTCCAGCAGTCCCGCATCAGCTGTTCAAAAGGTCCCGGCACTGTAATTGAAACCGTATAATGCTCCGGAGTTGCGCCAGGAAAGGCAACGGAGGTTGCATTTCTTCACTAGGCTCGTGGTTTTGCTCACAGCTACAAGTAGCATTCCCAGTAAAGCAGGCACTAGCAAATTTTGGTGTGCTCATCGGTCAGCCGCATGGGAGGGTGTCCGGGCAGCGGAGGCAGAAGGAGCCTTCCCAGACTGGAGTGTTCAGGGGTAATTCAGACACTATGTGTTTCTGTGTGTTTCTGAACAAGCCGAGTCTCCCCCAACCGTTCGTTGCAGTGGGCACTCAGGGATTTCAGTGTAGACCACAATGAGATAGGGATCAAACAGAGGCAGAATAGCCATATGTTACAGTCCTGAATTAGGACAAATGTCCCCATCCCTTATGCAGTGTCTTCACTGTGCCACATAAGCAATAACAACCTTATAATGTCGAGTTTTTCTTTTCCCTTCCCTAAACTGCCAGAAAGAGCTTCCCCGAAAAGCCCAGCACTGATTTCTGATGTGGAACCTGGCCTCAGTCACAAGCAAAAGGACGTAGGAGAGATTCATTTCCACAGCAACAATGCACAGACCCTGTATAAATGTGTTTATAGCCTCCCACAAATATCCTGAAGAGCAAAAGGTAATATAAAACCATCAACTGAAAAAAAAAAAAGAAAGAGCAGAAGTGTGTCTGTGGAGTTCCACTTGTTGCTCAGATACCTTTTATTTTTGGTGTCTGTCCCAGCAGTTTCCAAGAAATCTCCACCTATGCTATTCCTTTGTGGAGGTATAGCATTACGCTTGAACCCTTAAAGCATGAACATCTGAGGATGCAGTGAGGCCACGAGGTCAAGCTTGTATTTATTTTTAATACAAGCTGTGAGCGGGGCCAGGTCACTGAAGTTGGCTGCATGTTCCTGAAAAAATAAGAGTGTCCAAGGGCCCAGGGGGCTAACACGAAGTACCAGCCTAGGCTTGCTGGACTGTGCCTACCTCGGTCCCAAGGCACATTCACACCATGCAGAGGAGCCCAACGTGGAGAGACGTGCTCTCAGCAGACACGCACACCCCTTGCCCGAGCAAGGACATGCCACATGGGAGGAGGTGCTGGCACGGCCACGGGGCTGTCAGCAGCATGCCCTGGAGGGTCAGAGCTGCCCAGTGCTAAATTCAAGGTCAGTCCCGAGCCCTCGCTGCTCCATTGTCTTAGTGGGAAGCTACTCGTTTTATTATACCAGTAAAAGCATGTCAAATAACAGCCATTGTTACTTCCATAGGATCAAAGCATAGGTGCTTTTTGCTATTTTAGATTTTTTCCTTGTACTAAAAGTCACATAGCTTATCTACTACTCCTTTGCAATGAGGTCCAGGTTACACAGCAGGAGACATTCACAACACACATAGGGAACAAATTTACTCATGAGCGTTCCTGTGGGCACAGATTCACCCAAGATTTTTTTTTTTTTTTAATAAATATGTCTTAAAGAGATTCTAATGGGGGGGAGGGAACCCTCTTAGCTTCTTGAGTTCCACTGTCCCTGTTCATCTCTCACCTGGAGTCCTAATCCTTTCCAGTGGTAACTAGTTGGGATGTTGCAAACAAAGGATTATACCTTTAGGTGAGGCAGAGCTCCTTATGAGCTTACTGCTTAACGATGATAGATCCTGTTTTCAGGCAAAAATTATACATACATAAGGAGGTTTGCATTATTTAAGACAGAGCTGCAAGTGTGCATACAGATGGACTGATCTTCCAGCTTGGGAAAAGTAAGAATACTAATTATTGTACTTCCTATGTAGTCATGCAGTGTTGAGCAGGGGAAAATGATCTATGCAGCATTATTTGGTCTTTCAGGTGTACTTTTAAAATATACCATTTAGCAAGGGATCAAAGGTTATTACCAGAGGCATTTTCTTGTAGTTAAGTGACAAACACTAGATTTGGTTCAGGGTTGAGTCAGACTGCAGTTGTCAGCCCAGCAGTCACATTATTCCATTTGGATTTGTCTGACCTCACACTAAAATTTCAAAAATAAAGTGCACTTACATTTTTAATGGGCATCCTGCTGACACACAACCTTTCGCTGTGGGATAATCAGTGCTCGAGGAGGAAAGAATAGGTAAGAAGATAAATAATTCTTCTCAGTGTCATAAACTAATTGATTTTTATATGCACAAGATAAAAAAAGGAAGTCATCGTTGTATGGTGCTTATTATTTGAACACTGGGCAAAATGTCATTTCTAAAAATAAAGTAAACCTACCATGGGAATCCTAATAATCTTTATCATGATAATTGATAAATCAGACCTTTATGTAATGTTTTTCTTCATAGAAAATTACAGCTTTGGAACACTGAAGAGTTGATACCCCTGGCTGGAAAGAGAAGTTGCATTTCGCTGAAAATGCAGTGTTTTACCACTAAACTGATCTGGATCATATGACAATCAAACTAACAGCATTTATAGAGTTTAATCTGCTCCAGGACCCAAAACAGTGCAACAGTGATTGCCCTTTTGCAGCATTTAGCATCAAAATGAGTAATATATTTAAAAACACCATCTTGGAGGAATTCTCAAACAATTGTGTGTTTTCTATCATTACACCTTAGGAGGCAAAGGAAAAGAATATGCAGCTCCGACACCAGATAAAGCAGTTCTTTGGATCTATTTTCTAACAGAGCCTGTTAGAAAAGGCAGCTGTGACTGCTTGTCCACAAGCGCTTGTGGCAGCCTCGATCATCACTCCCCTCCTGCATTTCCTCTTCTCCAGAAGGGAATCCAGACAGTTGTTTAAGAAGCTTTTAAAAATGTTGTCAAGAATTCAAAAAAAAAAAAAAAAAAGACAGTGTGAGTGTGTGACGTACGTGTGTGTGTGTGTGTGTGTGTGTGTGTGTGTGTGTGTGTGTGTGTGTACACGCATGTCTTCAGGCTGTGGCCTGTCACCAGCTGGCTGATGGTGCTGACTTTCTTCTTTGTTTCCAAACTGCAAAAGAACCATAAAAAAAAAAAAAAACTAAATAACACATTAATGCTTTGTCTAATTTCACTTTTTCCACATATTCAAGTACTCCTGTGGCCCCAGAGATGTTACACTGGGTAACTATAAATAAAAGAGAGGGAAAGGGCCCACGAGACAGCTTGCAAAGCCACAGCACACATTGTGGAAAAGGTGAGAGAGAGAAGCTGGAGCGAGCTTTCAAACAGTAAATAACACTCGGCTGCTTCACTCCTACAGCTCACAAAATTAATAATAAAAAAGAGATGCTTTTCATTTCAGGCAGAATTAAGTGTTCTCTGAAATTTCCCCTGAGCGTCTTAGAGCAAGATGCAATACAAACAAGCATTTCTAGGAAAACGTAAGGAAATGGGTACATGCTGCCTTGGATTCATAGGGACATTTCCTTTCTTTCACACTCCTTTGACCCTGCAGTTTGGTAGCAGAGTGCACAGGTATGTCGCTATTTAGGGGAGGGCCAGAGATGCTCCAGGTCCTGTGCAAGAGGCCTTATCTCTTAAGCCCTTGCCATCAAGGCTGGTGTTAATTGTGCCTGGGAGGAGCAATCAGTCAAAGTGATTTAATCAGCTTCTTTGCTGGAGGGAGCTGGACTGCCTCTAGACTCACAGCTTCAGTTATCTATCTGCCTTCATGTTTTCGCCGTCTGGACACGATCCTGGGCAGCGTGCTCTAGGTGACCCTGCTTGAGCAGCAGGGTTGGACTAGATGATCTCCAGAGGTCTCTTCCCACCTCAACCACTCTGTGATTCTGTGTTTTAAGCCCCGTGGTTTTATGCCTCTGACTTCCTTGGATCTGCTCCTTTTTCCTGGTGTCTTCCTTTTATATGTTCACAGTTTCTTCTAACTTTGATGTTCATTTGCAAACTATCATTTCTTGGTAAAGTCTGTACTTGTACTGTTTCTAGTGACCACTGGATGGTCATTCTGAAGGCAGGGGCTGCTTTTTAGCAACTCTCTTCTTAAGAAAGCAAGTCATAAGAAAGTCAAAGAAATAGTTTTCCTTCTGCTTCATTACTTAGCTGAATTCTGGTTAATACTTAAATCAATCTTGAATCACTCAAAATTAATCTCACTGTTCAGATGTTCACAAGCCAGCAAAAACAGCTGCATCTTGCCCTTAACCTCTTACTCTGCAAATTCCTCAGAAATAAGTTGCAGTCATTTGAGGTTTTAGCTCTGTATTCCAGCAGAGCACATACAAAAATACACAGCATTTTACTACCCGTATTGCAAAATGCACACACCGTTTTAAGTGACACAAGAAGCAACAAACATGATTATGTAGAAACTTCAGACAAATATATTTTAATGACACTTTAATGACATTTTCTAATGACATTTCTTCTTCTTCTTGCAAATGTTCACTTTCATGGTGCTTTCCTCAAATATTACTCATTTTCTGTCACTGAGTTGCAAGTTAATCATCTGTCTTCTTCCAGAAAAAAATGATCAAAGACAAGCAAGCAAAATCCTGTCTCTGGTCTTTCTACAGAGAGGGGCCTAGTTAAGAAAGCCAGGTTTGACGTAGCCTAGTGTCCAGTTGTACGTTCTGCCTTCCTGGGTTTTGGGGAGCTCTTGTTGAGGAAAATGCATGCAAATTCTAAGGACTCTCCTCACCTTTTTATTTGCTTTGCTCTACGTTCTTGCTCTCGCAGAAGACCAAATAAAGAGCAATGCTAGATAAACTACCCAGTCTTTCCTGAAACATATCACTAACATTCTCAACTTCAGAGTCCACGAACGTGGCACAACGTCCATGCCTTTTCATTAGCCCCAGCCAGGGGAAGTGAAGATCTGAGCTCTGGGTCCGTTTCAGGAGACCAAGAGCTGAGGCCGAGCTGCTCCCATGTGTTGTGTCCCCAGCCATCAAGTCCCCATCAGTGGGAAAATTAATGTGTTTCCTTCCCATCAGTGGGAAAAATCAAAGCCCTCATGCAATTTCCATCAACAATTACCTGATCACCCTATTTTGGTGGAGGTCTGATGATTGTAGTACAGCATCAGTCAGGGGTCTGATGAGAAGCTGAAAGGGTTCAACCTATTGTTTAAAAGTAGAATGCGACAGCTAAGAAAAGAGGCAAATAAAAGGATGTCAGATGTGCGTGCTTTGTGGGGCTTTTTTATTCCTGTACTAAAATCTCGTCATATTGAACAAGCTAGGTTAATGGAAATGGCAAATTAAACGCTAAGTTAGGCCCGCCTCGGACCATTGCTGCAGCACTTAATGTGCTTTTCGAAGGCACCGGCTCGCTGGGCAGTAAGAACACAGTTAGCTGGCTGCTCTCGTGGGCCGGGGGTGCAATGTAAGCACCAGACTTGGAACACAATCTGCCAGTGTCCCTACGCCAGATCCCATAACCTACTTCCTAGGCCTGCTGCCAGTGTTGTGCTATGAGTCATGAAGAGAAACAAACACAAGGAATGTCAAATTAAATAGGACACAACGCTTTCGCTGCATTTAAAAGCGGAGCAATTGTGCTGCAGCGTACAAACCTCCCTGGACTCCTCTTGGACTGTTTCTCATCTTAGTAATAAGAAACATCCCTTTAATTAGTTCCACCTAATGAAATTCGTAAAACAGGGAGTGGGAGTTTCGCTCCTGGGTAGAAACTAAAAACTTCTCTCCAGTCAATCTACCCATTTTCTGCAGCAGTCATTAGCAAATTTTATCAAATCTCTGTGTTAAACAGTAACAACTATTGTTTGCCTAGAACACAAGTCCATTTATGAGCTGCAATACGACACATCTTGGAAATCACAGACTGAAAAGCACTTGTAAAAAAACATTAGGACTGGCAAGAAAAAGTAGTTTCAAATTGTCAAGAACAAACAATAGAGAAACTTCTACCTGATCTTTTAGGTTGCAGTGACCAGAGATGTTCATTTTTCTTTCTGGGCCTGGGCAAAATAATTTATGAAAGTTATTCCATCTTTCCCTATAGGTAAGGGACATCAGTTATCTCCCCAATGGAAAGCTTGGGGTTGTTCATAGTCATTGCATCAGGGACATGTAAAAGAATTCGAGGAAGCGTCAAGATGTGCATTTGCTCCTATGGAAATATTGACTCGTAAGGGTCTTTTTAAATCCATTTTGGTTATGTGTCTCTAAAGACAAAGCAATATCCATGGCAACAAACAATTTCACTGCAGAAGAGAGAACACATCCAGAACCAAGTGTGTAATCATCCTGTTTATCGATGACTAAAAGCCCAAAAGCACTGAGCCTGGAGGCTCAGATGCAGCACCCGTGCTCTGCACTTCAGCAGAGCCTTGTAGCACAGTGCCATTTTGCAAATGCATGTTGTTGAAGGCAGGAAGGGAAAATCAAAGTCTTGCCTACTGTTTTCATTTCCAAACCCTTTTGCAGAGACAAGGTTCATGGTGCATTTACAGTTGCCCTTCACAAAGCTAGCAGAGGTGGCTGAGAAGGAGGGACCAGATCCCAAGCTGCATTTGGAGACAGCAGAAGCACAAATCACCACAAAGACAAACTGTTAAGACAATCAGGATTGCAGCACAAACTGTTTCCAGCACGCACTGAGGCCCCTCAGTGTATCTGCATGTTCCCTCAAAGCAGCTGCTGACCGATGTATTCATCCTGTTATTCCACAGCGGCACCCGTAATTGCCTAGCCTGATTTACAGGCTTGGTCAGAGCTGCTCTTACGGGAAGCTCCATTGCTGGATGCGACGGTGGCGCTGATGGGGGAAGGAGGAAGATCTCACACTGCAGCCTCGCTGCTGTTGCATGGACATGTGCCGCCCTGAGACACATTAACACATGGGAAGGAGGAAGCCACAGCTCCCTGGTGTCTTCCCCTGACACCTTCCTGCTGATAAAGCCATCTCTGCTCTGGGCTGTGAAGTGTAATGTCCTAGTTTAGCACTTGGGTGAATTTTTCAGAGCTTTCAGCAATAGCCCAACCCAGTCCTGCTCTCAGGGCCTGCTAGAGAAAGATACTGACATGCAGCACATCTAACTGTGGTTCCACTGAAGCTAAACGATGGTTTTGCAAGTGAGTTTGGTGATTTTTAACCCAGGAGTCTCTTATCATGACTTGAATTCCCCTCCCCTCCAAGCCCGCACGCCTACTAGGATCTGCTCTACTCCCCAGCCTCTGTGCTCCTGTTTCTCTATCAAGATTAAAAGCTCCCAAAGGCATGGCTCCAGTCTTCCAGGACCATCTGCTCGGCAACTGGGCTCATCCTAGCTTCAAACAAAATCCAGCACTTGTTTTTAGCCTTGGAGATCTGCACAGGGTGGCTACAGAGCTACCAGGCAGGTAGACACTGCTGGGGAGGGAGCACAAGAGAGTCCCAAGGCTGAATTTTCTAATCTACGTTCTGGTGCAAGAACCTGCCTAAATGCTATACTGCCACTGGCAAATGATATGACCAATGACAGCTGATGTCAATGCCACCCTGTGGCACCTTCTTGCCTGCAGTGGCACTGCTGGAGCACACTTCTGCTCGATTTTTGAGAACCCACGAATGCCAGGCAGAAAGGTCATCACCCCATTGGGCAGAAGAAGGGAGTCTTCAGCTCTGAAAGCCCAAGCGGCTCTATCAGGAATTCAATGTCAAGGAGCTCGAACATGATACATCCATCCCTAAGGTGCATCCAGGGTGAGCACACATCCCATGGAAAACACTAAGAGCGTGAGAGGTTTGCTTTGCCATGGAGAAAGGCCAGCACACAGGTTTCTGTCTTGGATTTGGCTTCTTATAGTGGGGCTTCCTGTCCCAAGGAGGAATAGGTCCTACTTCTGGAGGCAAATGCTTATCCATGCAGGAGAGCAAATTGCTTGAGGATTAATACTCAGTTTAGCATCTCTGGTTGCAAATGGCCAAACCTCTGGTTGGCAATAGTCAAATGGAGCAGTGATTTTAGGGATTAGAGTCACTCACTTGAGTGAAAAAACAGAGGAACTCCTTCCCCCACCTGTGCACCACAACTCCCCATCCCTTCCTTATCTCTTATCTTCCTCACCCCACCGTGACCTATTTGAGAAAGCTCCACCTCCATTACTGCAGGACTTTCTATTTTAGCAGCACTACAGGGTGGCCTCTCGCTATGTAGCGGCAGTGATATATTACCCACCCAGGTACCGACCGTGCATCAGCTTATCTGCCAAGGTCTACTCCAATGACCCTTTGTCCCTGTTAGCCTGCTGAATTTATACTCCTCCTCTGACACACTGCTATGTACTGAAGCCAAGGCTGAAGTTTTTACAACTGACGCAGTTAAAACCATTAAAAAAATGTTATGAGCAAAACTATCTCACTTTGCTAAGATCAAGTGGGAAGCAACCTTAATCCCTAGTTTGGAAAGTATCGGTTGATCAAAATGGCTTTGGAAGAATCATTTTTAATACAAAATTGAAAGAACTAGAAGAAAAAGTCCATGCAGTCTCAGGGGGATGCTGGCCTGAATTTAAAGAGGCCTTCAAGTGATTGGAGCTCAGCTACAAAAGTCAGAATGAAAATCTCTACTTGAGTGATTCTCAGTGAAAAGACACAAAGACAACCTCAATTTTTATTGTGGTTAACCCTTTTGATGCTTACTGCTGAAGTTACAGATCTAGACATGTATTTAGATACTGTCATTGGCTGCTGGTACAAACAGCATATTCTGAATGAGTCTAGAAACCAATGGCTGGTTGCCCATTTGTCTCTTGAGTCTTTTCTCCCAAGAAAGCATGGGTATTTATAAGTCAGCACCCTCTTATTTGCTTGCCCTTAATAGGGAAATGCATTCTCAAAGCCATATATCAGAACTTGGCTGGTGAGGGAAATTGGACCGCCTCCCTCCCCTTCTCTCCCACATCTTGCCCCATAAGCCCTCCCTTCTTAGCGGTGGCCAAGATCCTGCTGAAGCAGACAAGTGGGAGGGGAGCGAGCGAAGGAGGCTGGAGAAGCCTTTTCTGCCATTACTCGGTGGGGCTGGTACCAGCCGAGACTGTGGTTTTGCTGGATCGCAGCTCCTCTCTGGTTACATCCATCACCATCCCTGACCCTGAGCAGGAATCCCGGGCCCGTAAACTTAAATAGGCCATTAGATGAGTCACCCTCACGCTCCGTGCTGGGATGCGGTCAGTGGGAGAAGGGAGACGCGCGACTGCTTGGTGAGGAGGGCAGAATAAGCAGAGTATCAATGCAGGCACCACGTGCGCGTGATTCTCTGATCCTGGTTTTCTCTCTGCTGCAAGTCAAACAGCACTGGACACGGACGTGGCACAGTAACCTATTGAACCAGGTCTATCAGCTAACTACAGAGCAATCTAGCAGACCATTAAAAATTAAACTAAATATAGGCACACATCAAAAAATGGCCATTCTTAAAGATGTGAGCCTAATTCATCAGACAGCAGAAATTCTTGCAGGACGTTTTCTAGGTGACCAGCTGTATCTCCGCTGAACTGGAAATCTCGAACCAGAGCTCCCCAGCACCACAGAGGGGAATGCAGTGTTTCTACTCTACTACGAAAACGCTCTCCAACATGCCTGGCTCTCCGTCACCCTGTGGCACACGTTAGCTCACGCAGCAATCCAGGTTTGTGCTACTCGTCTAAGCCTCCTGGGGCTCCCCCCTGCTTTCAAGGCTGGCTTCATAGGCCAGAGGACACCACAGGTGTTATTGTCCCTGAGACCAGGAGTCTCCATAGCAGCTGGCCACTCTCAGCGACCATGATAGCCCTCCACACGGGCTGGCCAGGCAGGCTCTCTGCAGGTAGCAGAGACAGTGACCCCCCAGGGACACCCCCCAGGAGGGCACTGGGAGGGCACTTCTCCGGCCAAAGCGTGGCAATGGTGACAGCTGCAGCAGGCAGCCTGTTTTGTACTGAGCTAAATCTTCACCCCTCTTAATCTATCCAGAGATGGGAAAAAGAAGGGGCTTTAGAAGACTTCCTCCCTTTTTCATTTCAGCTCCAAATGGAGTTTCTGTAGTATAAAACTGAACCTTTGCAGCAGTCCCATGAAGTTAAATTAGTTTGTGCAATGACTTTGAGATCTAAAGTAGTCTTCTGATACGAAAACACAACATTATACGCAGCACGTTCCTTTGATAAGGACTGAATTATTCCAGGCAACTTCAAAGCCATCAGAGAACTTTTGTTTGTTGACATTTGTGTGTGCAGCGCGTTGAGTGAATTTTCCCTGCCTTTCCTAGTCACTATGCAACAGTCAATTAAAAAGCATTGCTTGCTTTGTAGCCTTTGCTACAGAATGAGGTTTATTGCCCTATTTATCACCATTGAACTGCTGTTGGCTGAATTATTTATAGCGCTGAAAAAGATGAATTAAGTGGTAAATTCAAACTGGGTCACACAAATGTCTTCCTGGCCTTGCGACACAGACATGTTAGTGGGCTGAAGTCCTGGCCTTGTTAGTTTAACTAGATGAAGCACAACCTACACTCGCATTAAAATCTGCAGCTACTTGTATGCAGTGGACACCGTCCTTTCCTCCCTCTTCTCCTTTTGTGTCAAATGTGTAGGAGGTAGGTACCAGCGCCCTACATCATCTTCCATAGGTGACTTGCCTCTGCCTTTTCATTTGTGCATATTAAAGTATTTAATGAGATCACTGGAACAACCTCATCAAGAAATACCAACTGAAGAACATTTCTAGCACAGCAGACTTGCAGCGTGTCATGATAGCATGGCAGCGAGTTTTTTGACATGGGCTGGCCACGGAAACATTGGAAATTTCTAGACGCTTGAGCAGCTGGGTTTGGCAGGAAGAGACTGAGCTCCCAGTGGGCTGATCACTGATTGTACTAATTTTGTAATTAACGTTTCTTGCACACACCTACACAGCTCAGCTAACGTCAGCCCAATGACAAGGCTGCCCAAACCAAGTGGAGGCCACCAGCCTCACGCCACCAGTTGGAGCAGGGCCCTGGGCCAGGGGCAGCCACACGAGGATGAGCCCAAAACCATGTGGCGCTTGGGGATGGGTACTGGGGCCCAAGGGGAGATGCCAAAATTGCGATCTTCACTGGCTGGCGTGCCACGGGGCTGGGGCATGTCGCAATGATGGGCAGGCATGGGCCACGTTGCCCAGTCAGGCACCTTCCCAAAGAGCAAAGCTTCCCGTGAAGGGCAAGGGCTCACCCCCATGTCAAGGAAGCAAAAAGCACCAAAATACAGAAAACCTACAGACCTTCAGGCCCGTCATTTCAGCTCTGAGCATAGAAACAAAACAGCTACTTAAGCATGAGATTTTTCAAAGGAAATCCTGCGTACGTTTCCTTGCTTAAATCCCAGCTGAACTCAGTAATCCTTCGCCGAGAACAGCCTGTGCTTCGCAGCGCCGCCCATCTTGAAAACAACGACTCAGTTGTTTCTAAAACCAGAAAACCAATTTTGACGTTACAGGTTTTCTCAGGCCGTGGCTGACTGTGTAAGAAACACTTCATTACGACTTTCACACTTTGGGTTTCCCCGCCAGTTTTTCACACCAGGCGGCCCGTCCCCGCCACGGCGCCCACCCCTCTCTCCGAGAGGACTGTGCTCCCAGCCTGCGGAAAGGGGATCTGATTGACTGAAACAGTTGTGAGGTTTCTGTCTGAGACACTGGAGAACGACAGTCCTCGAGCATCCCTGGGGAGCGGGAAATCACTTAACTCTGCCTCTGGGGCAGGTGAGGCTGCAGCCTCCACACGACCACGGAGCAGAGGTAGGTTTTGAACCCAGGTCTTGTTCCCAATTCATCATGTTCAGCACAAGATTGTTTTTTCCTCAGCACCTGCAACACCTTTTCCCCAAAAAGCCTAAATACGCATACCCAGCCGGGCTAGAGACAAGCAGCAGCAGCTGCAGCCGCCACGTGGCAAAAGCAAGCATTAAACATGGGGCAACGAGGTCCAGCTCCTCACCCCAGGACGTGCTCAAGAACTTTTGGTCAAAAGCAAGCCAGTGAGCCACTGTGTACCAAAACACAGCTAGGGATTAATGCTCTCTCCCCGGTTTGCAAAGATGCAATGGGGAAGCACTGGTACTAGATGAGAGCTGGCACATATCCTGCAGAAGGGGAGAGAAATAATAGTAACCAGGGAAGTCAAATAAGAACATTAAAAAACTTCAGGGTCAACATGCACTTTGGGGTGTCCATCAGCAATGAATTTGGCACTCCCACTTCACCGCTATTGATGAAACTGGAAGTTTAAAGTAAAACCTCTTGACATAAAAGGTGATAAATGACCAGTTTGTAATGCCAAAAGAGATTTTATTTTAATTAAACCTGTAAGTACTGGAGATTTACATTATTTTACTGATATCTATGTTCAAATGTAGTGCAAAGGCATCTTTAAAATTCAGTTTAAATACATGCACAGACTGGAATGCTGTTCCCTCCATGCCGTGTTTGCTCCTTAGAAAGCATCAGACACATTGATTCTGGTCATCTTCAGATTTGCCTGGAGGGTGTCTCAGGCTCCGATAGCAGCTCAGTGCTCCCATGCATGGATGGAGGTCTCCAGTTGACGAACACTGGGTTCTCGGGAACGCCTATTGGAAACTGAAATGGAAAACACGTGTGCCTCACTACAAAACCAAAAGGCATTTAAAAAAGAATCTTTCAACCACGCTATTGATATTTTCTCTCCGTTTTACAAGGGCAGATGATTTTCATTATCTCTTGTGAGCAGATCTGTAGCAACAGTGTTGCCTAATAGCACAAAAGACATGCATCAAAATTTGGAATGAATTGCCTTTAATAGACAAGTTGGGATGCAGCCTCCACTTTCAGAGGGCTACAATAACACTGCAATCTCCTTTACTCCAACATTGCCTGGTACAATACTGACATCTTGCCCTGGGAAGTCAAAATCTTGTGGCTAAGAGACCAAAAGAAAACGAGGAAAAGGGTTCATAACTAAGTACAGCAGGATGAAGAGCTTTAGCAACACCGTACTCACCAAGAAACGTGGTTTAAATAATCCCACTGCTGTTTCAAATTCAGGTTGAATGTACTTAATAGTGCCAGGGAACAAAAGTGCACAGACCAGATTCTGTGACCCAGGCGCAGGAGGGGGTGATTAACCTGAGCACGTGCTCCTCTCCCCAAGAAACACCCAAGCAGCACGCCGCTGGGACTCGCTTGCTCATCTCCCGGCTTTTTTCCTTTTTGCAGGCATCCAGCCTCCCCAGTGCAAGATCCAGGTTGCGCTGGGAGAGGAAGATGGGGGCAACGTGGAGGTGCAGGGACTGGGGCAGCAGGAGCCTGGGTCCGCCGTCGCTTACGGCGAGGAGGAGCCAGGCTCCTCTTCCTTGTTTTGTTACAAGGGAAATGAAATGCCCTTGCTCCAAATCAAAAGTTTTGAAATCAGAAATTTTACACTCCAGTACGATATCAAAACAAATTCTCTCTTGGAATTATTAGAAACCTACCTTCTTTTTGATTTTTCCAGGCCACCACTGGAAATGAAACAAATCTCACTTGCACGGATCCATCTACAAGTCAATCCAATGGGAAATCTAACTATTTCAGCCCGTACGTTTCCAGCAGAAGCAGAGTTTAAAAGGTGTCTTGGTCTAAATAATGCACCAGGGACACGAGGTGCCCTCTGCTCACAAAAGCAGTGGATCAGCACACGCAAATACTGACAGTGCTATTTTTTTTTATCCTGTCCAAAACTGAGGTTACATTTCCACCGTTCAGGCAGATCACCCAGTATTTAGAAAGGAAAGCACAGTCTTGTAGAGCAAGGTGAAGGAGATGGACCATTTTACCGCAGTAAGATGTTTTCAGAAGTAGCTGCTTTTAGCACCAGTGAAATCCTCACCGCTTGGAAAACAACTGCCACCTTTCAGGAGCAACATTGTTTTGCCTAAACAGAAGAACATCACACTTACAAAATATACACAACCATAAGCCCAGATTTATACATGCCGTAATCTCTGTATTTCATTGTTGGCTTGAGCAACACAGAACTGACAGCTTACAAATACCGTTTGCCTATGCACTCACATAACAGTGCGCATATCAGAAAACTCTACAGGACCCTCCTGTGTTCTTATTTTTTTTGTAACAGAGCCGGATACAAGTTGCATTGGAGTGTGGGAACGCAGTTTTAACCTAGCTGGTACCTTTCTGTAGCAAATAGAAAATGAGCCTGCCATTTTCATCTGACTACATACTGTATTTATTCCAATTTATTATCCCATTTTTGTCAAGAAATATGCAGATCAGTTTCTTTATGATGATGTTAGCTAACTCAAAAGAAAGTTTCAGATGAAATCCATTCCCCTCCTGCAAAACCACCACCTACTACTGTTACCACTTAGAGGTTTCAGCATGTCAGATGCTCCTCAATGTTAACTTTATTTTACTGGGCTCATGTTTCCTTTATACAAGAGCCCATACCCATACGTAGCGTATACAAATATGCATACAATAAAGGAAAGATGGAAAAGTTATATTATGCCAAGAAAGCTATCTTCTTAGACAAGAGCCACTGCCTGAAGGGTATATTTAGATGTTAGAGGACAACTTAGTCACACAACTTAACCAGAGTAATGAAAAAGAGGAAGAGTGGGAGTTTCTTTTAGGTATTCCAGACTGCATCAATAAATACCAAGAGTGACACAACTCTTTTTCACCTTACCAAGTAATAGTAATACCTAACACTTACATAGTATTTTTCAGTCATCTGTCTCAAATTACATCACAAAGAGAGTAAAAAGTGTTACATTCAGCTTACCTCTCTGTAAACTGATGCATAGAGCTGAAGTCCAAGGTCATACAAAGGCAGATGCTGGATACAAATCTAGGTCATTGACTTAGAGTTTGGATGCTCGTACCTTCCCTTTCAACATTTGACTTCTAGCTTTTATGCTTTAGCTTTGTGTGGGCTATCTAAGAGGTTTGCCTACTCTGTCATTTCAGTAGGAGCAGAACTTCCAGTTGTCTACACAAAGAAATCATACTGAACAGTACACGCACCGCAGCCCACAGAATCGAAGAACAGTTGAGGTTTGAAGGCACCTCTGGAGACCAGCTGCTCCATCCCCCTGCTCAGAGCAGGGGCAGCTATAGTAGGTTGCCCAGGGCCATGTCCACTTGCATTCTGAAGATCTCCAGGGATAGAGGCTCCACATCCTCTCTGGGCAACCTGTGCCAGTGCTCAGTCACTCTCACAGTAAAAGGGTTTTTTTCTATGATTGAATGGAGTTTCCTGTATTTCAGTTTGTGCCCGTTGCCTCTCAGCATGTCACTGCACACCACCGAGAAGAGTCTGGCTCCATCTTCTTTACTACCTCCCACTTCAGGTATTTGTACACATTGTTAAGATCTCCCCTCAGCCTTCTCTTCTCCAGGCTGAGGAGTCCCAGCTCTCTCAGCCTTTCCTCATATAAGAGATGTTCCAGTCCCTTAATCATCTTCACAGCCCTTTGTTGGGCTCACTCCAGTAGCTTCATGAGTTTCTTGTCCTGGGGAGCCCAGCACTGGACACAGCACTCCAGAAGAGGCCACACCAGGGCTGAGTAAAGGGGGAGGATCACCTCCTTCAGCCTGCTGGCAATGGTCTGCCCAATGCAGCCCAGGATACTGGTGGCCACCTTTGCCACAAGGATGCATTGCTGGGTGGTTTGTCCACTTGTCCTCCAGGACCTCAGGGCCTTTTCTGCAAAGCTGCTCTCCAGCCAGTCAACCCCCAGCCTGTACTTGTACGTGGAGTTATTCCTCACCAGGTGCATTTCCCTTTATTGAACCCCATGAAATTCCTATAGACCCATTTTTCCAGCCAGTTGAGGTCCCTGCAAACTTGCTGAGGGTGCACTCTGTCCCATCATGTAGGTCATTAATGAAGATGTTTAACAGTATCAGCTCCAGTATCATCCGGGCATGCTGGAGCAAAAGTGACTTTGTTCACAGTAAAGTATGGCTTGCCTAAGTTGCATCGCCAATATGAAAACTGAGTATAGGTTAAAAAAAGCTATGAAATCTGATTTTCTCCTCAACTGTTCTGGCTCAGTAAGTGAGATGGATTTGAAACAAAACAAAAAAAAGCCCAAGAGTACTGAATTTAAACTAGACACCCACAATTACGTTTTCAGTAGCTAAGTTATCAAAGAAGAAAGGTAAAAATAAAATTTCAGGAGCGTGAAGGCTGCCACTGGAATATTTTTATCTAAAGTGAGTCACAAAGCCTGAGAAGTAGGGCATTTTAATAGTCTTGCAAAAATTAAAAAAAAAAAAACACAATAAATCAAGACATCAGTTCCTTCAGCATATCAAAAACAATAGGTTCCTTCTTATACGGCCAGAGAGGCATCTTAATATAAAGAAGGAGCAAACAAAACCCACCTCTCAATCTAGATTAGAACATGAATGCTGTGTGGACAGGAGAAGCCTGTAGGCATTTGACAGTGTCAAAAAAGGTTATTGTGGCAGCCACATTCCTAGCCAAAGGTTGGATAAAAGTACTAAAAAAGCACATTCTGGAATATCAGGAAGGAGGATGTAATGCCTGAGCATGGCTTAGGAGAATAGAAAAAAGTGGGGGAGAGGAAGGGATAGAGAACTTTGACTTGTTGACCAAGACTGCAATTCATGTTTTAATGTAACAGCACCATATGTCTCCATGTATCTGCTATAAGTGTCAGCAGAAATGGTTCACCCCTAAAACACCGATTGCAGTTTTGCATGTATGCAGTGCAAGTCCTAACAAATCATTCAAATGTTGATTTATGCCATGCTGGCCTTGTACAGATCTGCCCCCAAAGAAACCCATATCTTCAAATCCATGTGGGAAAGCCTTTCAAAAGATTTCTTTCTGACATAGCATTATTTTGTGTGTGAAAGTTTAATATTCTTAAATCCAGAATGACAAGAATATGATGAATTCAGATTAAAGGTTTTCTAACATAGGGCCAGGGCCTGCAGTCAAAGAAAAGTCTGCCATCAACTCAGTAGGGACAGAGGCATGTTAAAGGTTAATTAAAGTGCAATTTCAGAGGAAAACAAATCCATTTCTGTTCACTGCACATGTGCAGTTGTTATCCTTGTGTTCAACAGCATGGTATCAATTCACTCAGAAACCAGGTTCTGCTCAAGTGCCAAATATCTGTGATCAAGATTCCTTTGCTGGTATTTTCATTGCAGTAAAACTGTAAAAGGCATATACAAGTTAGTAAGAACGAGATGGCTTGTGGGATCGTCATGGTAAGAATGAATCATCTGCCTTGGAAGCATAAATGTTTATGATTGCTGCTTCAATCTATTCTACATGTACATTCTTAAAACACAAAACTTTTACAAGGGTGTTGATATTTATATAATTCCATAAATTTAGACAGTGCATTACAAACACAGTATGCAGTTATAACTATAAATAGCAGAGCAGTGGGACAGAATTGCCAGCTATTCCTTGTTTTCTGCACTCCGCAAGTGAGATGCATCATCATATAAATGGCAAAGTTAAAGAACAAGAGGACAGTAAATACAGTTATTAGGCAACTAAAAACCCCATGTGAATCTTCATATTTTAGGCAGTGGTATGGATGGCTAGGCTTCTATCAAAGAAGAAAATAAATAAAATCAATCCCTGAGAAGGCAATTTAACTCCAACATTTAACCATGACTAAAAGATGAAGTGCGGAGAATTACTCTTCAGTGGAGGTTTTGACTATAGATTACTTTCACGACACGTTTTCAGTGTCAATGTGACAAACTCACACCTGCACATGACAAGAAGGATTCTGACAAACAAATGCACAGTGTAATCAAAAGACATAACTTGTTTCTAAACCTTAGCTGGTGCTTTTTCAGGGTTCAAAAACAGCTCACGTATGTGCAACCACACAGAAGAATGAATGACTGCACAATTCTAGGAAGAAAATCACTAGATGCTGTACGAGCATCATAAAAACATACCAAGGAAGACATTTTTCCAGAAGGCCAACTCAAATTCCCAATGCTTATAAAAAATAAAGGGACAAACAAGTAACTAAGTTTAGAAAATTTCCATAAATTAAATTATTCTCAACAATAAGCTTGCTTCAAGAATTACATCTGTCAGGAAATGCCTACAACAGCAGTTAAGGCCTATGGTTTAACCAAGGTGCCTGAAGTAAAAAAAAAAACAAAACAAAACACCAAAACCACACACAGTTTAGCACTGACACAAGCAGTTGGTAGCTATTGACTCTACTCTCCACTCCCCCCCATCTTTTTTTTTTTTTTTTTTAAAAAAACTTCTTGCATCACTTCACATCCTTACTGTCTTTCCATTTCTCCACTTAATTAACAGATTAAGATTAGTTCAGGGAGGGGCAGTACTTTTGGAGTCAGGTCAGTTATTTCTTTCATTTCATTTCTTTGTTTTATACTTCAGATCAATAATAGCTGAAACAAAATGACACTGAATTATTGTTTCAAAACTACATTCGGATACTTCCAGAAACTCAGATACTTCCAGACACTCAAGGCTACGACTTCAGATGGGGGAGAACCCTTCTATCCAAACACTACTTCACTCTGGCAATGGATTTAAATTCTGACTTGTTTCTTCTTAAGAAGGTAAGGGGCTCCAAATTCTGAAGCTCAAAAGCAGGGATCAGCAGATATTCTAGTGAAGACCATGTTCTGTGCCACTGCCACTTCTCATGCATGGGGGAAAAGCAATTACTCAATATGGATGCCATTTTTACAAGGAAAAGGTCACCTCACGCAGGACAGATTAGAAAAGTGTTTTTAACAGTTCTCAATATACTTTTTTTAATTATTACTTTGTTATACTAATGTCTTTCAAAAAACGTCAGTCAGGTAGAAAAGCTGAGCCTTTGCTGTATTTTCCACAATGTTTTCTACAGTGCTTCCTCACACTGAATTGCTGGCGTTTCCCATGTCTCCTCATCTGCCGAGTGAGGCACCTGCGATGTCTGATCTACAGGTGCTTTCTCACTCTGGGCTGTTAATAATGCATCTTGTTCTCCTCTTGGTAACTGAGGGTCAGAGCTACAAGAGTAATTAGATCCATTGAGTTTGTCTGTCAAAAATTGTGCTGTAGTTTTAGAGGTCTGACCAGCCTCCGTTTCAGCTGCTGGTTCTGTCTTTAAATGAAGTCCAAACACGTCATTTCGGACGATGTATCGAACACACTGCAAAATCACATTCCTTTCATGTCGGATGTCCTGGGCTAGTAACTGGAAGGAAAGAAGAGAAAGTGATGCACATTTTCCTCTACTGATCCATAGTGGATGCAAGCCTAGCAAGATGTACTGCTTTACTTGGCAATTTTAAACATCTTTAAACATACACAGTTGGCTCTCTCTCTCAAGGCCTGGAAACAGAGATCAGGAGATTGCCTTACCAAAGCACATGAAAGCCATGTATTCCCACATTCACTGCTCTGCCACCAATATACAGTTGCTTTGGCAAAGTCAACATGCATATTTCAGAGAGCACCACACAGCTTTTGGGGCTATGAGTTGACAACACAGTTAGAGGGATCTAAAGGCTCACTGTCCCTTCTCTTGAGCTAGCTTTTGTGCAGATCAGACTCCTTGCTGTGTCAACTGAACTCATGAATTAATAGAAAATGAACCTGACAGAAGGGACTAATGTTTTTGGGGGGTTCGAAAGCTGAACTGAGTCAGCAAAAGGCTCGACATACCACAAAAGAAGCAGGATCAGGCATCCAGAAAGCATGAGGCAGGGAGAGACCTCCCTTTTGGGCAGCAGCGAGCTGCTGAAGCAGTGCAGTTTGGGGGTCAAACAGCACCTTTACGACGGTGCTCTGCAGATGCAGCCTGTAAAGCCTCAAAGGGATGCGGATGAGTACAGTACTCGCACGTGACTGTCCCACTGAACCAACAGAAAACACTCGCATGCCCAGCATGGACATGTTTAGGGATCACTCTTTTAGCCCCATTAATGCACTAAGGCAGGTCAAACAAGCTGACAAATCTGATGGTTTCTTTTGGACTAAGCCACCATTCTCTGTTTGCTCCGGTGGCCAAAGTTAGTGAATACGTCTAAATACCAGGAATTTCCTCCCGTTTTCGAGGGAGGCAGAGAGGGAGGCAGAGAGGGAGGCAGAGAGGGAGGCAGAGAGGGAGGCAGAGAGGGAGGCAGAGAGGGAGGCAGAGAGGGAGGCAGAGAGGGAGGCAGAGAGGGAGGCAGAGAGGGAGGCAGAGAGGGAGGCAGAGAGGGAGGCAGAGAGGGAGGCAGAGAGGGAGGCAGAGAGGGAGGCAGAGAGGGAGGCAGAGAGGGAGGCAGAGAGGGAGGCAGAGAGGGAGGCAGAGAGGGAGGCAGAGAGGGAGGCAGAGAGGGAGGCAGAGAGGGAGGCAGAGAGGGAGGCAGAGAGGGAGGCAGAGAGGGAGGCAGAGAGGGAGGCAGAGAGGGAGGCAGAGAGGGAGGCAGAGAGGGAGGCAGAGAGGGAGGCAGAGAGGGAGGCAGAGAGGGAGGCAGAGAGGGAGGCAGAGAGGGAGGCAGAGAGGGAGGCAGAGAGGGAGGCAGAGAGGGAGGCAGAGAGAACAAACACACAAAACAGCCAGAAGCTGAAGGACATTTTGTCATTGAGAGCATCAGCAGAACTAATACTCTGAACAATCTACAGGTTTAAAGCAAGTAGCTAAATCTATGACTAATACAAATCTCTCGCAAATAATCAAGTAAACGTCTTGGCTAAGTTCAGCCTGTAATGCCCCAGAGAAGCTTTTCTGCTGTTGTTATAAGTTTCAACAAAGGGTCTAGCCAGCCACTGAGAAGTGTGCATATTTCTATTTAGACCACTTACTAAGATGTATTACAGACAGCTGGCCTATAAAATGCAAACATTTCACCTTCAATATTTACTTGTACTGGCAGCTAAAATGGCTTTCAGAAACCCCTGTAACTAAGCCAATAGATGCACACTGGGGTAGAGAAGACACAGCATAATGATGTTCTCTTTGTAGGAGTTGGGGAAGCTGCTGAATTCTCAAGTGGCCTCACAAAGGCACAGATGGGATGCACCATCACCCTACCCAGCAAAAAAGTGTTTGTGATACCTCTGCCATAGTTTATTTAGACTGGACAAGTAACACCTTTGCATTCTATTTTTTCATGCAGTGATGGATATCTGCAGAGCGATGCTATGCAGGCCTCATTATTCTGTCAGCACACAGCATAGCTAAACACACATTATTATGTGGATGGCTCTGACAAACACATCTTAGTGCCCAAGATCACTGTGTCAATAACGATCTCTGCAGCTAATCTCCCACGCCCCCTCCTTTCTTTTAAGCATCATTGCACTTTTTTTTTTTTCCTTCTTCAAAGCAACCCTACTTCTTCACTTTTTGGAGAAGTTCTCAGCAGTGATTCACTGTAAAATTTCAACCTTGCTTCCTCACTGTAAAATTTCAACCTTGCTTCCTCAACATTTTCATACACTGTTTCTGACAGCAAAAGCCTACCTGTGAATCTCAGGCACTCCTTTGCGATCCACAGCCACAGTACACGTCCCTTAACAACAGTTCTGAACATTAAAAGGCCAAAAAAGGCAAATAAATGCAACTTTGAAAACAGACTATACTGCCAAGCTACAATTCAGGCTTCCAAAGTTCCCTCGGCATCTATGCCACTTCTCTCAGCATGTGGGACTGCATATGACTTTTTTCTGAGTCCTCACAGCTTTGATCACCAACAGCTTTGAAGAGCAAGAGATAGAGATGACTGGACGCTTAGGGAGCTGAACAAAGGGCAAACACTTCCTTTTCAGTCACTAGCAGCTTTAATTCTTGGCAGCAAAGATAATATGTGCTAGGACTATCAAGGGATTTCTCCCACATCTGTGACTTGGGATGTGGCTCACCAGGACCATTCAGGTATCTCTTGCCTAAGCACCCCCCGCTGTTTCAGAGCACTGATATTAGGGGCTTTTCCCCCCACACTCTGCCCGCAGTAAATTATGCTGGCTAGTTACAGAAGTCCAAAGGTAGCCTACCTCATCTGACCTCCTAGCTCATGTTGCTTTTGGGTATTAAATGCAATAAAATCTTAATCAAAGCTTTGTCTATACCAAAGAAAGCCACCAAGCTCCCAAACAGGATGCTTCAGACTGTTACTCAGAACAGAATCACAACACCTTGGACTTATTCACCCCTATAAACCTCCTATTACCCTTCAGAGACACCAGCACTGTCACTTCCACAGGCTGCTCTAAACATGCCTACAGAGAAGAGACCCACACATCTGTCATTGCAGCTCGACAGCAGTCTACAGTTTAAGTCACCCTTATCTACAAGACCTCTGACTGCATCTGAAACAAAACCATGTGCTCAATCAGGAGAGGGCAGCTGAAAAGCAAAGCTGAGAGCAAGGGGAGGAAGATCAGAATAGCACACACACACATGCTGTAGGATATCATCACAGGAAGGGGAGAGGGAGGAATAAAGGTTTTTGTCCTTCGTGCTGCTCACTTTAGGCACATAATTAAGTTGTCATCTTTGCTCGAAGTCAGTCATTACCTGAATGCACACCAAAGCATTTCTATTTATCTATTTAAACTATATTTTTGCTGAGCAGAACACTCACTTAACTATTTTAAGACAGGGCTTTTGTTAACAGACCACTGTAACTTCCTGCCGAGGAGAGCAGAACTGCTCACAAATACTGCTACTGCTGTAGAGCAGGCATTATTTTAGCACTAAGATCATTACCATTTCCAGGAGAGTTGGACGCCGCTTCGGTAGAAGAGGTAATGGTTTCTTCCCCCATTTATCAGGGCCTCTGGGAAGACCTCCATTTGAATTCGAGCTCCTTAACGTTGTATTTGTAGATTCCGCACATTCTTGATTCGGATTTGGATTCTGAGGAACACTTGTAGCTTGAGACCTATTTCTGAGCACAGCCTGGTTTTCTTCAAGTTTTGCTACAATCTTGACAGGGACTTCTTAAAGAAAAAGAAAACATTTTCAGCTCTCAAACTTAAAGGCCTCTTTAACATGCTTATATCCCCATGCACTGGCAGTTCATTAGTACTATTCTTACTCACCTATCCTGATGTAGAGATGGGCAAGGCTTTTTGGAGAAAGGGAGGAGTCTGGATTTTTTGTTTTAAATACAAAGAATATTCTCTGAATATTCACAGAAAGGAAAGCAAGATGCTTAAAGTCAGCTATATGGGAGTGGGGAAGCATCAAGAGTTGAACAGACTTAAGTCTCTGCCTGTGATCACTTTGAAAGTGCATTGCTTCCTGTTTAAAGTATCTTGCTGCAAATTTGACTGATGAGAAGAGAATCACAGTGCAATTAGGGCATGAGATGCCCAAGCTCAATTCCCTTCCCTGTCAGATGCTCTATAACTTTTAAGCCATCTAGGGAGATGAGGCATAGTGACTATCTATAAAACAAGGTGCAGCAGAGTTCTCCACCTTACACTGATACTGCAAAGCCCCCTCCCCTGCAGCAAAACTTGAGGCAAGCATAGATACTACAAAAATGGGATGCAGAAGAGAAACTCTCCTCTTCAAGCCACAGCACACACTTGGAGAAGCACCAAATCCAAGCACTACAGAGTTCAAGTTTTACTGCAACACCCAGCAACCTTCTGTGGAAAAAGCCCTTAAGGACATGGAAATTAGTTCACAGGGAGAGCATAACAGCATTTTCCTGGCACTCCCCAAGTATGATCTGAAGTGAGACTGAAGACAGGCTGCTTTTTTTCCAACTGCCTGCCTCCAAAAGGCTTGGGAAGTTCAATGATACACACCCTAAGCAAATAAATTTTATCTCCACCCTTCAAGTCAGGTCACAGTGGTGGGAAAAGGCAAACAACAAAGGGGGGAAAAAAACCCACCCAATCTTTCAGGAAACTTTGTTCTGGACTTTCTGAAGTATGCTGTAGGGCTAGAAAAAGGACCAGGAATTAGATGCGGCACAGTCCTAGTGGACAAGGCCACTCCAGTGCAGTGCACTGGCCGACTGCACAAATGCTAAATTCTGTGTGCTTCTTCAAGATGAGGAGTTATCATTGTACTTGTAAAAATAATGGCTTACACAGTAACCCAGTCTAGTGCTCAAAGCTGGGGGTCAAAATGGGGAAACAGACCAGGAGCATAATAATGACCTATCTTTCTACTCATCCCAGCCTCTTTGCACATGACATACCAGTACTAGCATGCATTGCCACTGCAAGCAAACCGGAGAGTATTTCTGAGATACAGCCCCTGCCTCAACCAGCACTATGTTAACATCTTTGCTTAATGTAAGTCTCGGCTCATATGCTGTATTTTCTTCTGTAACACCTATGATTTCTTTACAGTACTTACGATTTCTTGAGAAAAGACTTTTATAGGTTCTGACTGAAACTGTGACAACCCACAGATTGCAGGAGTTAGGGGCACAGGCATCAAGTGCTGCAGTCAGAAATGCTGCATTTATAAATATATAGGGCCTGGACAAAGGAATGGGAGAGGGCAGAAAGCCAAATGTGAAGCCTTCCAACTCCCCCTCCTTCAGAGGGAAAAATTACTTCTAATCACATTTTATCTGTGTTTGCAGTTCACAGCACTGGGGTGAAGGAAGAGAGAAGGGGAGAGGAAAAAGCCAGAGGAATTTCACCCGGTTCGTTCGCACCTTCCGGCTCACTCTCAGACGCACTGCCATAGTTGGCCGACAACGAACTCAGGGCCGAGGTGACCTGCTTGGGAACAACAGTTGTTTCCAGCTTCCCGTCTTCAGCAGCTGCTTCATCCTTGTCGGATTCTGCACGGAAAGAAAAGGTGAGAGGGATTTTTCCAAGCGCTCCTGTACATTAACAGCCAGCTTTGCTATTAAATCTTCATTTGAGCAGTAAGCAAGACTGGTGTGAGGCACCATCGCTCAGCGTCATGGACGGATGACACCTGCCTGCTCTCCAATCACATTCCGTGGCAAAGTTGTTTAAACACTGGCTTACAGTCCTGCAGGCGAAGCTACAGGAGCAAAGAGTTTGACTTCTCTGAACAAAAACCTTGGGCTTTTTGGTTCTATCTTCACATAGAGGATTTAATTATAGGTTTTATTACCAACCACAGGTAAAGGAAGAGCAAGGATTTCATAATATGTTTTGAAGTCTTGCTGGATTTAGTCCAGCGAGGGCAGCTTCAAAAGCCAATAATGTAAAAAGGAGAATTTCCTCATTTAAAGTGAGAATTTAAAAGGCAAAGAAGTTTTTGGATGGTAAAAACCCTTCTAAAGGGCACTCTGCCTACAAATTAGGCAATCAGTTTTCAGCAGTACTTCAGATAGTTAACTACCTAAATCCCTACAGAGCATTATGGATATGCATGAGTAAACGAGATCTTACAGTCTAAAACTGCCCTTGAGAAAGAATACCAAGAAGATAAGACAGGAGGCAAATGGACCAAGACCACCTAATTTGAGCATACCAGGAAAACAGAAAGGACCTACCAGAAAAGGCTTCCTAAAAATAAAATTATAAAATTATGATGATTTGAATTTGTTGGAAAGGACCCACATGCATTACCATCTTGCAAAGACTCTCAGGTAGTTTCCCCCTGCTAACTCCAGCAGTGTTTGCTGAAAAGCATTTCTTAATAGGCCCGTATATGCATTTCATATATTATATACATATGAAATAAAATATTAAAAACCCTCTACTAGAAACATTCTCAGAAAGGAGCCTATAGAAACTGGCTGCAATGTTATTTTCACAGAGAAAAGAATCATGCCCTGTCCCATCCCCCATCTGCCTAAGCTTGAATATTATAGCAGGAAAGCTGCCTAATACTTCTTAAGAAGATGATATTACAGAAGTAGACACAAGCTCTTTATTTTTAAAATTACAACTATACCTCTATTTATGTCTAATATATCAACAGCAGTATGGCAACTTGGTTTAGAGGAGCTCTTGCTACTTGGTAAAGCAACTTTGATTTAAATGCACATGTATTTATAGGAACTACTATTCTACCTCTGTTTGCTTTGCCCTCTCTTTGCAGAGGAGCTGATTCACATTGGTTTGGTAACCATGTCAATATGCAATTGCATGGGAAGTTCACGCTAAGGGTGGTGTGTTTTTCTAATGGAGAATATAATGCGTCTGCGTATACTTAAGCAATTATGAAGCACAGGAATTTATTCTCAAGTATTTTGATTCATAGCTACCTTTTACTTCTATCATATTCAAAATGGTAAAGGGCCACACTGGGGTTGGGTGCCTTTTGCTTCTATTTTCTTTAAGCTTTTCTTAAATGCAGTTAGACACAAAACTAGAAGTCAATTTGATAAGCAAAAACAGTTTTCCAAAACTGCTAAAAATATTATTTTACATTTGCTAAAAACAGAGAAATATGTTTACTGGGATACATTTTCTACTCAATTGTAAAACCTATTTAGGAAGTATTATGCACTAAATAAAATTGACTGTTTCTGTTCAATAGATCTCTCAATTTTAGAGCTGACAGATCTAATCCTCTTATACTGTTTCTGTTCACAAATCAAAAAGAATTTTTTTTCCCCATCTCCCGTTCAATTTCTTAGCTTCCTTCTAGGCTAGCAGGAACTAGCCACTGAACTGAACCTGGATGAATACATTAGGCAAAGAACACACTGCCTCTGCAGAAAGGGCTGCTGCTCCCGTTAAGAACGTTCAAGTGTTCCAACAAAATGTGTCTAGACAGCAAAAATCTTAAGTTTTTAAATGTTTTTTTTAATTCTACTTAGTAGTATCATGTTTGTTATTATTTATGCCTCAGTTATATTCCTCAATATTATATTACAGTCAGAGTTGTAATTTTTTAATGTGCAGTATGCAATTAGCACATTCTTTTTCTACTTATTTTAACTGAAGTTACTTTATAAAAACAGTTACACTTTGGTATAATTAGATTTGTATCATTAAATAAAATGGAGAGACTATGGGGAAAATAGTTACATTTAAGCATACTTAGTATTCCAACACACAGAGATTAGTGGAATAAACAAATTGCATGGGGATGCTGAGTTCTTATTCCCACTAACTGAAGATTATGTTTTCAAGAGGAAAACCTCAACATCAGACGTTGTCTTTCCAAGGGATGTATTCTAGTCTTGTTGCTAAAAATACCTAGTCAAGTCAGATTACATGCCATATTCTAAGAGCCCTACATCACTGCTCACTATATTATAAATAGTTATATCAGTAGAGTTTATATTGCTGCCAGCATGTGGAAACAAAACATGCTCAAAAGAATTAAAGAAGCAATATTTTAGAGTCACATGCAGAGAGCACCAAGATCTAATTAGATAATATAGCAAAACCTGGTATTTAAAATGTCAGTATTTTTCTCTTTTAATAATTCACTTACAACAGTACTGAGAATGTGAAAACAAAACTGATTTACTTGTGCATTTCAAAACAGAAAAAGATATTTAATAGTCTTTAAAAATAATTTTATTGTGGAAATACTTTATTCCTCTTTTGGCTTTAGCAAGGATTTTCGTATTTACAAGTTAGTTTAGTAACTTAAGTTGGTGCTAGTTCTTTAGGCTATTGTGCAATGTTTATGGCAGAACATATAATGCTGCACACAAGCTTTTTGGCAGCACTTCCAAAACCCTGAGTAGCCTGCAAAAGTTTCAGTATCTAAATTTAAAACTCTGACACTATTTCTTTTCTCTTCTCCTCTCCCATTACACTCTGCTTGCCAGACTCATCATCATCCCCGAAATGCAGGTAGGCAGCCTCCCAGTTACTGCTATCGTATCCCCTCCACTCTCCAGCAAAAAGGCAGTGTAAATTTTAACTGTGTCTTCCTACAGCAGCTAGCTCAGTCCAAAGATGAGCACCAACAATGAAAGCAAGCATTTTTGTACAGTGCCTCAAATACAAAATTCTATTGTCTAGTACCAACCCCTACTCCGTTTCCTAAAATGACTGCCGTATCACTTCCCTATGGCTCAAATCACTCTCTCTCCCAACTAATTAGCATGTTGAACGAAAAAAATCATTCCTAATCTCTGCAGATGACATGTAGAATAAGATTGTTAAATCAATAAGTATTGATTTAATCTATATATGTATTAAACTGCATTACTAAATAAGAGAAATACCAAACATGGATATTTTTCAAATCCATGACATGCCTACATCCTGTATCCCAACTTCCTCTCCTCTTTAATCTAAAGATTTCTTGATGATACAGCATAAGAGTCAATGTTTCCTAGTTCATACGGGAGAATCACACATGTAAGGGGTATCCACTAGGTTTTTCTCAATATGTTCATAACACAACCAACTTGGCTCACAAGCAAACTTACGTGCCTAATTGTTGACAGTGTCTAAAATGTTCTTCTAAAGCAAAGTTTTCCTCCCTCTTCAAGGACTTTATATAACTCCACTAGCTTGTTTTCAAACCACGTCAGCCAAGCCTACTGGTTTTAGTTCCTCCTATCAGCATATATGTACATGTGTCAGTAGGATACACACATACAGGAGAAAGACCTCCCACTCTGAAAGACTACAAGATACTGTTTCCTCTCTAACAGGCCAAGCCTACTAGGGCAGAAGCTCCTTGAAATGCAAGAGTTGCCCCTCTCCTTTTTTCTTTAGACAAAGCACTAAGCCAGTCTTCACAATAATCACACCGTGTCTTTTCTTACAAGACGGTGGCCTGAATCTAAAAGCAAGTTTTAGACTTAGGGATGTTCAACCAAATTCAAAGTTACAAGTTTATGACTCTGCTGACCCTGGAACTATTCAAGCCAAAGCACAGCAATTCCGGTGACAAAGAAAAGACAGCAGGCTAAGTATTCTCCAAACACACTGTTAAGACTTTCACCGATTTTCTACTAATAGAGTTTTCCAGTATAAACAGGTCCAATTAGCCCACTTCCAATCAAGGACACAGTTTACATGTTTTTATAAGTACCCAGCTCTCCCCAGAAGTTGCTAGCGAACAGCTTGTTCCACTAGAGCTACTTAAAATAAAACTTCTCCAAGTGCCTTTATCTTACCAACATCACTGTTTGCCAGTAGACTGAGAGGGTCCATGTCCTCCATGCATGCCTGAGACTCCAAAGCAGGCTGTTTTTCATCTTCTCTCTCACATGCATGGTTTTCTGGTCCATTAGCTGCATTTTGAGTTTTTTGTGATGGCACATTATCACCTCCACCATTTTTCTTAAACTTCTTCCAGAACTGGCGTTTTTGCTTTTTCTTCTGTCTTCCTTGCTGCCCAGACCTCTCCTCATCTTCTGGAGCTTTCCACATCCCCTTCATTTTGCTGGAGAAGAGAAATGCAAATTTTATTGAAGTGACAACCTACAATCAACTGAAATAACCAAAAGGCTCAGGCCCACACTCAAGGTACAGCAGTGTAATGTGCTGCCAGGAGTTACTCCAGCTCAGCTAACAGATGGTACCAGGCCACACGTGCAGTGATAGAACATCTCATTGACAGGGTAATGGGACAAAGCTGAAATCTAAGGGAGAAGTTTGAACTTCGTAAGTTTTAATCACAAAACAAGGGTATGAGGGCTAAGCAATATCCTTTATCATCATCTACAGTGTGAGGACCCAGCATTTTCATTTTACATTATAAAGCCAATATGCCCATCACTTAAGCAATGAGGGGATTCATAACAGGGAGGGCATATGTGGAGTTAAAAGGGAAGCATCTGCTATTAGCATACTTCCACTGCTGAAATCTCCTTTTTCCAGTTATAGCTCAGTGAAGGATCCCGTTGCATTAAATCCATCCGGCCGTCTGACACAAGTCAATCGCAATGATTACCTATCCTTGACTCTAGCTAACAAATGCCTTTTCATCTTTTTTGCTTTGATGGAGAAGGAGGAAGAAAAAAAAAAAGAAACTTCTATCAAGAAAATATTTAAAAAATCCCCACAACTCCTAAATTACAGGAAAAGCACAGCATGCTAGTTTTACTAATATTTCAGATTATTCTATCCACACAAGAAATGTTTAAGGAGATACGTGAACAGCCTAACAAACTGTTCTCCAAAATCCATGGCTACAAGGATAGGGTGTATTGTATTAGTCAGAAAGGCAAATATAAAAGAAGTGACAACTTCAGCTTCTTAAAAATATTTCTTTTCAAGCAACAGAAACTCTGTTCAGCAAAACAAGGCTGCAAACGATCATCAACACATTTCAACCATAAAAGACATGCAAAATTTCAGTCCTGAATGAGCCCCATGGTTCATTTTGCTCAGTACTTTCTCTCCAGCAGTCTCTCTACAGCATGGCAGAAGTCCTGTAATCCCTAGCCAAGGCTATAATACCATACTTGGGCAAGAGCTTCTTCCCAAAACTTCTCCCTGCTTCTAGAGTCATGCATCTGCAAGCACAGTCCCAAAGGTGTACTTCTAACCTGGCACCTTGCAGCAG